>NC_140483.1:90609756-91863923 GCF_964271855.1 Acomys minous
CACAGTGATCCATCTGCCACTGACTCCCTGAGTGCTGGGATAAAGGCATGCACCAGCAAGCCTGTCTCTAATGCCAGATTTTAGAGAGATGTGGCAGTGCACAATTGACAGGGTTGTCAGAGCTGGAAGCAGTTTTGGGGGTGCATCATACCGGATCACCTCCTGGAAAGCCCACATGACTAACTAGCTCCTTTAACGCATGGCTCTTGGCCCTTGCTGTGTGTTGAGGCTTGTCTCGTATAACAGGAAAAGACCTGAGCTAGGAGCTCAAAGGTACATCTCACAGTTAGACTTCCCTGGTGGTCCTCTCTCAGTGCTGAACGCTTTGCTCTGTGGTCACAGTCTGGTGTCTGTCTGTACTTTGCGGTCTATGCCACAAAGAATGTTGACTTTGAAAAAAAGAGTTAAACACATTTATAAAAATGTAATGCAGTTATTTTGTATTTGTGGGATCACTGTGATGAGAATTAAAAATGAATGTTGTACCTCCTGCTTTCAAATCATCTTACCTCTCTTGCAATTTTTTTTTAATCTTTCAAAAACATTCAGCCTGCAATGGAAAAAATATGCTGACCCTGAACTACAGAAAGTCTGAAAAGCTCAGAGCAATAAGATATCCAGTGAGCCAGTTGACCTGTTAGTCCCAAAGTTTCCCTAGCTCTAAAGACTGAAAGAATGGATCTTCCTTCCCATCTTCTTATCAGTGTGTGAATACTAGATGAATTTACATGCCTATAAGCCATTTGTAAGTTGGAGGACTGCATATGAATACAGAAGCATCATATTCTAAGTAATTATCCTTCGGAAAATAGCGTGGTATCTCAGCTAAAAGCTTAATGTATCTTCTTAACTGTTCCAAAGTGTTGGCTTTATAAATCAATTTAAGAGAGAAACTGCCACCAGCAAGAAATGGATCAGAAAGTTCTCAGAGAATAAGGGGATTCCAAGGCTATCCAGTGGCATGTTGACAGTGCAGTTTCTTCATCTGCTAATTCAAGGGTCATTCTACCTACAACCTCCCTGTGTATAGTGAGGGTTAAAGAAGTAGTAAACAATGCAGTAAAGTAGCTTGGATGCATTACTTGGAATGTGGAAAATACTCAATATAAGCTAGCCTGCTCTCTTTAAGGTCTTTCGCATGCAGAGGAAAGTACTAGAATGACACATACTTTCTTGATTAATTATTAAGAAATCTAACCAGATTAGCATAATCTCTGCTATAAAATGAAGAAACTAAATTTCGATAAATGCAAATTTTTTTCATGCAGTCACACTGCTGCTTTAAATCCCTATTGGTTTCTAACAGGTGTTTTTGTTTGTTTGGTTGGTTTTTTTTGTTTTGTTTTTTTGTTTTTTTTTACTTTGCCCATATTAAACTTGTCCTTTTTTGGTGGAGAGACAGAACTTTATTTACTGAGGAAAAGGAAACAAAATGATCCAGGAGCCTAGTCATATGCAAGATTTATAAGGACTAAAATAATAGAACTGGAATGAAGAATAAGTTGCTAAGAGCTGGGGGAAACAGGAAGGAAGAATTTTGGTGAAGAGACTGATCAAAATCACAAAAAATTCACAGACTACATTTTAGAAGCATTTGTCATTTCTAAAATAAATCAACCATGGGGCCTTTTGCATTAAAACACAAACAAAAACCGGTTCCAACAAAACTCATGGCATGTAGGAAGAAAGTGCAAAGTCACATCTGTCCACTTACCAATGTGAACTGGGCTCCTCATACTGCTGGCGGCCACCTGTGCTCCTCCTCTGAAAGCCTCTCTTTGGAATTATATTACTACGCTGCAGAAAGCACAAAAAGGGACAGGGGGAGAAAATGACAGGGTGCTTCAACAGTTGGAATTCACTTGCCTTTCTCTGGTTTTATAAACATTTAAAACAACAATGGTGGTTAAGTCCCTTTATGGGGTTGGTGTTTTCCATTTTGAAGGCACTGTGTTGCCATCGTTCAAGAACTTGGATTCTTACTTATCTCTATCACCAAGGAATATGTTCATGTTCTTTATTACTTAGAAAAATAAGGCAGCCGCACCTCAAATGCAAGGCCATCCTGAGCTACTGTTTATGTGAATCTTTTTTAAATTAAATATTTGGGTTTTTGGAGACAGGGGTCTTACTATTTAGCCATGGATCTCCTGAAAGATAGGTACATCATGCTAGGTGCCAGCTCAGAACTCAGCCTGCCTCTGCCTTCCTAGTGCTGAGATTAAAGGCCCTGTGAAAGGTTTCTTGTTGTACCATATTCACCATCACCAATTTCTCCCTACGTATACTGTTGCACCACTCCCAAAGCACATGCTAACTATTGAATCATGTTATTCACATGTGTTTATAAAATGAGATTTGGGGGAAATGTTGAGTTACTTCATAAGCAGGACTTCCCTTGCCACACTGAATTACTATTGTCTATTTTAACAGGTTATGTAATGTTATTTCATGTGAGCTTAATTAGTATCTGCAGATAATTTCTATTATCATTATTATATGTTAAAATTGGTTGCACTTGGATTCAATATGTAATCAAGAAATTTGAACAGCACAGGAAGCATACAATCTAACCAATAGGCTAGTATGATTCATCTTGTTTTCATTACTCCAGAGACAAACCTATCATTTCATATCTTTCCCTGCAAATTCAAATATTATCTGAAGCTATTTGAAGCATCCAGGTGCCCTATAGCAGAGCACCTTAGCTTTAGTTATGTTTGAGATTCTATTGTTCTGAAAAGTTTATTCTTTCTAGGAGCAGAAGATGTGAAACCACTCAGACCATTCATGGTGCATATGAAAGAATAAAACAAAATTGAGAAAATGTTATATTAGAAGCAAGGGAACAATATAAGCTGTACATAGGTACACGTGTGTGTTCCAAGTGTAAACCAATAAAATCCTTCCTCTGAGGAAGGACTGAAGAGTTTTCATGGCCTTGGAATAACGTCTTACAGAAGTGCTGGACCTGCTTCTGACTCCTTGGAGTCCAGTTTCTTTTCTCCCTAGCCTCTTTCTCAAATGTTTCCTTGCTTTCTGTCAATTTCCTTAAAATGTACCTTTCTTTCTTTCTTCTACTATCCAACCTCTTCTTTCAGGTTGCCGTGACCTTAAGTAATGTGCCCTTTGATTGACAGCTGGTAGACTTCTGAAGGAAGGGCACTGCTCAACCGACGTCTGACTCACTGAAGCTCCCGCCTATGGAACTGGTGTAGTTTCCTAAGCCACTCACCTTCACTAACAGCAGCATGGTCTCGTTTTTTCATACATGAGCCCCTCCACTAATTTTATCAGATTAGATCTTTATTTCATCTTAGCCTATTCCCATGGTTGTGGGATAAAAGAAACGGGGAACTGAGCTCTGGTTTCTAACAACGCCTAAGCTCAATGCATTCAACCGTCTTTGATACATATTCTTGTCATTTCTTATAGGTTTTATGAGAATTAAGATTGCTTTCCTTCATAGGTATTATCATCATTTGTCTAGATCTCCACAGCCAAGGAAAATCTTGCTGGTAGTGCTATCTTTGCAGCAATGGACTGCCTAGTGATAAAGTGTGTTTTTGTGTACTGCAGGCACTTTGAAAATAGCTTGTATCAAACTAAATAAGTTTCAGTATAAATAAAGAGCCTGAGACATTGCAGATGGCACTCAGGAAGATATTGGTGTGACAGCTAGAAAGATGCAGTGTGACCCTTTGCAATCAAAGCTTTGTATTGAGTGTAGAGTCTAATAAAGTGAGCTCCATCATGGAACTAGTGTGCTCAATGAAATCTGTATTAAGCCTAAATATGAGCTTTGACTGCTGCTTTAGTGAAAGGAGGAAAAAGATAAAAGATCAAACTGTAACTTGAGTAAGATTCACGACACACACAAAAACCCCGATGTAATATGTATTTTCTCTTGTAATCAAAGTGAGAAGTGAAAGAATATTTATACTATATATGTTGGCTGGCTATGACATTATTTCAAAGGCAACAAAACATGGCTTTATTTTTACTTGAAAACCTCTGGTATAAGTTATACTTTGGTTCATTTTCTAGCACTTTCATGGCTGTACCTCATTAAATTATGTTTGTATTATGGAAGCCGCCCTGAATATACGCTGTTAACCTAAAACAATAGTAGGATAAAGGGTTATTTTAAATACATTCTATTTTTTTTCACATAAATCAGTACAGACAGGCTTCCTAGAGAAACTTTATCACTGCTGTAGGAAAAAGCTTCAGAGTCTGGTAAGGAGACAGGGAAGGAGGAGAGGAACCTCAGGACAATAGACACAGTTCTATTTGTAACCTGGGAATTTAACTAGCAGCCTTGGCATAAGCAGTGGGTTCTAGTAGCCTAGTCTTTCCTAAATATTCTCCACCTGAATGTGTCCAGTGAGGATTGCTCATTGAATTTTGACTGCCATCTCTTGCAGAATTGTGTAGTGACAGGGATAATCATACAACCATCACGTCGTAAACGATGTAGATCACCCCTTCTGTCTGCTATTCACCATGAGGATTTTGATGGTTTGCAGTACAACTCTCTTCACCCCAGCTGAGCTGAATGAACAGCTCTGACTGTTGATCAAAGGAGCATACTTTGGTCCAAGAATTGTTTTCTATAAGTACTCAATATATAGATGGCAGTTCTCCAACCACTGAGGCTGGCACGGCCATACCAGGATACCCAGCATCTTTTAGCCTCAACACCATCACATCTTGAACACACACACACACAATGATAGCCACATTTCTTGCCTGATGAGTTTGCAGAACTTTCACTATTCTGGTCATCTTCTTTTAGATATACATCAATTTGTCATATTCTCATTGGAAAGATACTCGGGATAACATCTCTAAAACTCTAGCACAAATGGAACATCTTAATATAAATTAAACATTATTCTAGTTTGTGGGGACTAATGGGACATAATGTTAAAATTATTTCTCTTTCACAAAAGTAGGCAGAGAAAGAAGGAAGTGAAAGACTTCTAACAGGCGGGTGCTATGGCACACACCTATAATCCCTGCACTCAAGAAAGGCAGAAACAGGTGGATCGCTATGAGTTCGAGGCCAGCCTGGTCTACAAAGTGAGTTTAGGACAGCCAAGACTACACAGACAAACCCTGTCTCAAGAAAACAAAAAACAAAACATAAACAAACAAACAAAAACAAAATAAAATCTTAGTAAAGAGAGGCAGGGGATCGCTGTGAGTTCACGGCCAGCCTGGTCTACAAAGTGAGTTTAGGGCAGCCAAGGCTACACGGTGAAACCCTGTCTGGAAGAGCCAAGGGCACTCTTCCTCATGGCCGTGTCCCCCGGAGAGGCGGTGTGAGCTGTAGACAGACACTACAAACAGATACAGCACGCGGATGCTGCAGGATGCCTTTCCGTTCCTCCTCGAGTCAAGAACTCATGTTCTCTGCTGCCGGAAGGACTGACTGATGGATGCTCAGAGCTGATTTCTTCTCCCAGGCTGCTTTTCCCTCTGCCAGAGGGATTGAATGGTGACCTAGGTTTTTCTCCTCCTACTGACAGCTCCGATCTAACCGCTCCTCCTTTGCTTGACTTAGGACACCTACAAATACAAAGATCCCGAGCACATAGCACAGTAAACTGCCTGTAATATTGTTTCTACTTCGGACGCTGTGAGAGAGATTTATCTAAATCAAGATCGCAGAATTCAGAAGACAGAATTCAGAGTGCAGCGTGGCTTTGTGCATGGCTCTAAACACCATATCTAATGTAAGCATATAGAATGAAAGAATCAAAGCCAGGATCACATGTGAAAGAAAACGTGATGTTTGTCATTAACCTGCTCAATTTAGAAAGTCCTTGTTTGTGCCTATATTATGTAGTATATTCTCTACTTTTTGTCCATAGGTTTTAGAGTTTAAGGTTTTATTTACTATCTATTTCTTTGTTTGGTTTTTATTTATGCAAGGAGATAAAAAGATCTAGTTTTATCCTTCTAGAGGTAGATAATCAGTTTTTATAGCACTTTGCTGAAAAGCCTGCCTGTTTCTCTAGTGTACACTTTAGTCTTTTTGCCAGAAACAAGCTAGCATATATATGGCCTCCATTTTATTGCATTGATCAATAGTCTGTTTTTGTGTTCATTTGTTTTTGCCCATACAATGTTGGGGTTTATTGTTTGTTTATTGTTTTGTTTTTTTACTATTGTTCTGTAGTATAGATTGAAATCAAGGATTGTAATATTTCCAACAATATTCTTATTGGAAGGGATTGATGTGTTTATGGGCATTTTTTCTGATTCTCTAAAGAATGAAGTTGCAATTATAATTGAACTTTTAAACCTAAGAAAGAGTTTAACACATAAATGATCTGCCAGCATTTCTAAGAAAGGATTCCACTAGGAATATCCTCTCCAAGCTTTGTAGTCAGATCAGCATGAGGACGTGGAATTTTGAGGTTAAATTTTGTGTAATTCTCTTAATTTTGTGCAATAAACATAGAAAAAATGGAAATTAGTTTTTAAACCCTAGCTTCAAAATACTATGCTTATAATAGTCTAGTAAAATTAGAAGATTTATTATGCATTTGATTTTAAAATACTCTGTGATGATACTTCTGGAAGACAGTAGGACTAAGTACATAAGTAAAGTGACCTGGGATTGGAGTCTAGGAATAGTCGTTTCCATGTCATCTTAATCAGATGCTTTCGGTTTTACTCAGTTTCCAAATACTCTGAGGAAAGTCACATAAATGTAACAAAATGGCAGCAATATTGTACTGCCTAAACAAAATTACATCTACCATTTATTAACTAAAATTGTATTGTTTTATTATATTTGTATTTCATTTTTAAATTTAAATTTATTTTGATTATATTCTTCCCCTCCCCCAGGTCTTTTCAGATCCTCTGCAGAGCTCTAATCACTCAACTTTAAGTTCTTTCTCATATAAAAGGAGAAAAATAAGTGCAGAGCTAATACTAATTTGGTCAACTACTCCTGAACCTGAAGCCTATCCTGAGGTGATTAATATTCCCAGTGTCACTCAGCTGAAGAAAACATCCTTTCCCTCTGGGAGAGGGAGACGTCTACCTTCTTCAACTACAGTTCAGTTGTTAGTCATGCCTCGAGTGGCTAGGTTTTCGTTCATTCATTCAAGTATTCATTCATTTCAAATATATAATTAAGTAAAATATAATAAGATAAAACATAACCTAAAATTTTATAAATAGACCCAACTCTTTAGGATCCCCAAAGTGAGGTATCCTAGGGCAGAAAAGGAAATAGTATGGTATAAAATTTAAAGCACCAACTCAGTAAAGAAATTTGGAAATGAGGTTTTAGTAGAGTCATTAAGTGGTTGGTTATTAACTTCCTTAGGAAATCATTTTC
Organism: Acomys minous; assembly: GCF_964271855.1. Lineage (NCBI taxonomy): Eukaryota > Metazoa > Chordata > Mammalia > Rodentia > Muridae > Acomys > Acomys minous. The sequence continues at coordinate 90,617,120 of NC_140483.1, forward strand.
CCAGCAAAAAATAAATAAATAATATGTACATTACATAGTCAAAAGAATAAACCTATATGCTGAAGAAAATATAGAAGCAAATGAGGAACCTCTATCAATGGCATTTCTCACTTTTGTTAATATTCTTATTATTTGTAGCCTGAAATAAAAATCTATGCATCCTGGGGGCTGCAGAGATGGCTCAGAGGTGAGGAGCCCTGACTGCTCTTCCAAAGGTTGTGAGTTCAGTTCCCAGCAACCATATAATGGCTCACAACCATCTATGAGAGCTGCCACCCTCTTTTGGGGTCAGGCCAGAACAATGTATACTAACTAAATATGTAATTCTTTTAAAAAAAAATCTAAGCATCTTTCAGTAAAACCCATGGAAGAATTTCTAGATTTGGCCAAACCACCAAAATTAAAACAAAAAGTCAAAACAAAACAGGCATACAACAAAGAAGGAGAATGATGCAGTAATGGAAAACATTCCAGAGAAGAAAATGCCAGGGCTGGATGAGCTCATAGCAGGGTACTACACGTGCAAAGAAGAGCTACCCCTTCTTCAACTACTTAAAAGAAATAGAAGGAACTGAAGGTGAACTCCCAAACTCCTTCTCTGAAGTCTGCATCATTCTAAGGACAGAAGGAGGTAAAGACACAACGAAATCAAAAGGCCACTTACAAAAACCCCAACACCCAGGCATGAGAGACCCTCTTTTCGGTTGTTGGTCAGGGTTGTTCCAAGAGACCCCCTAAAACATACAGCCTATTGCTTTTACCCTCCTCCCCCCAGAGTTGAAAGATAAGCCCCTAATGCTGAAGACACTGTGCACTACAGACACGGGGCTTAGAGACTCCTACCTGGAAGTGACTTGAAATGCCTCCCACTATGAAGACAGACTTTCATGGTACCAGAAGGCACCATGCAAGCTTCCAAATGATGGAAGAAATCAATAATCCTACGCCATTTTGATACTTTAAAAATAACAAAAGCAACCAGCATAGTACAATAAACCTAAGGTGCAGTGATGGTACATAGCATGGCAGTAACCAACAGCTCTCTGACGGGACTTAATACCCACTCAACAAAGGGAAAAGCATCTCTGGAACTTGGAACCTAGCCAACTACCTAGGTTTAGTGAGGTCATGGATCTTTGAGGGCAATCTACATCCATAATTTTATTAAACCAGCATGATCCCTGAACACATTCTCAATATTTGTTCTTATATTCAAAGATAAATATAGCCTTCACCCTTCTACAAGGAAATTTTCATTTGCAACGGACAGAGAACATTTATTGAAATTCACAACGAATCATAATCCAGAGTAGTAGATTCCAGTCTCAAATCTACAAAACAGTCCCTGCACCTAAGATTCAGAGGACATTATGGAAAGAAGTGGTTTAAAATAATATACTAACCAGAGGTTCATAGAGTTTGCTGTAAAAACGTGTGTACTATCAATGTTAAAAGTGACACCTCTAAAATCTAAACCCTCACCAATAATATTGCCTAAACACCAGCTGGATGGGGACAGTAACAATAGACCTGCCAAAGTAGACCAAGGAAAGCCCATGAGGGTTCAACCGTGCATGGAGAACTGCAGGCAACTGAGCAATGTTCAGAGTAGGACTCATAGTCAGCCCCAGGGAAAAGGACATCAACTAATTATCCAACAACAAATGGTTAGCCCTGACAACATATATCCAATTAAAATTATACAGACCAGGAAGGTGATTTTCAGAATATATGTGTATACATATACATAAATACATCATACACATATGTATATACTTCTGTGCTTGTAACAAGAAACAATGAAAAAAGAGGCCATTTATTTGCAAGAGAGCAAGGAGAGTTATATGGGAGGACTTAGAGGAATGAAAGGGAAGGGAGAAATGATGTAATTAAATATATTATAATCTCAAAAGTAATATTAAAAAAAAGTCAAAAAAGTAGACCTAAATAACTAGTCATTCTCCGGTTCCATTATGACATTTTGTGAAATATAAGCAAATACAGCTATGATTTAACGAAATAAAATTAATAGTTTCATAAATATTAATTCAGCTGCTGCCTAATTGTCACTATATATTGTTGCTTACTGGTTGCAGAAGAATAAACTGAAGGGTTTTTTTAAAAAGCAAATTTCACAGTCTCTATCCCAAGAGATTCTTATTGAGTAAAAGGAGGTAAATTTATAATGTCCATTTAAAAAGTTCCCCAGGGGAAATTGGTATGTAGTTAGGTATGCAAGCAACTGGATGAAGTTGTTTACCTAGAACTATAATTCCGGAATATGACAATGTTGGAACTAGAAACCACTTTGCAGTATGGAGTTATAACAAAATCCTTAAAGTTAATGTGGAATAAGCTCAGTCTACTTATATATAAGACAGTATACTCATATATTAAGTGAATAAATCCAGCACCTGTTCAACAACAACAACAAAAATGTATATCTTAAGATGAATGCTTTAATGGAACTGCCAACCGCACAGAGAAATAGTAACTTCAGACCTCACTGGGACTGCATGTTAGTTGGGCTTTTCAAAGGACAACGTTTATATATATGTCAAAACTACTAGATTATTGCTCATAACCTATAGTGCAAGAATTTCAACTCAGAATGCTACCTGAAAAATATACCCAATAAAAAATGGAAGAAATAAGCTTAGTGCCATTTCATACGTTTTATCCCAAACTCAGTCCAAAATACAATTAATCATTTTCTTTTACAAAGCACAAACTATCAATTGCAATAATAATTTTTAAATAAAAAATTTTAGTACATAAAATACAGAGACACACTATTCTGTAGTTGCTGAAGAATGATGATAGGAAAATAAAAAATCTCTTGTTTTCTGCATATTAAGCAATTGCATTTATATAAAAGCATAAAACTGTATACAATTTTGTATACTAGCTGAAGCTCTAGAATTAGAAATAAGCAATAGTCAGGAGCCAGGGCTGAGGTTTTCCAGTGTCTGTGATGTCACTCAGCCCCTAGGGTGCCACACAATGCAAAGGGTGCATATTACTTATTTAGAGCTATGCAAGAACCGTGCGGGGCCATGCAAGAGGAGCAGCAAGATGGCTTTAGGCTTCATGGAATGCAGCCCACTGGTTAGCGCAACCATGACGGCGTCCCGAGGACTTCATGCGTTTGTAGAGTTTTGCTCTGTTTGCGGCCTTCATGGTCATTTCATCCCTCATAATCTATGAGCTGTATGAAAACGTTAAGGGGGCTTCCAGCCCCTCACTAGGCAGTGCTATTGGCCCTTATAATAATAGTGGTTGATCTTTTTCAAGCATTGCTACTGGAGTAGTTAATAACTCATCAACCACCCTCAGAAAGGGCGTAGACATGTAGATTGTTAGTAAGTTTAGGTTAAGATGTTTTCACTAATGGCTTTGATGTAGAAAATCTTAGGGAACGATTTGTAGTTCAGAAAGGCACACTAGTAATAGTTGAGGCAGGGTTTTGTCGTTGTTTTGTTTTGTTTGTTTGTGTCAAGAAACAAGAACAATAGAAATTAGTCCTAGCAAAGGTACCTCTATTGCTGAAGCTGGCCTGGTGATCAAGGTGATGATTAATTTCTTGTACTCATTTTTCCCCTCAGCTTCCTGATATGATAATTAAAAATATTAATGAGTAGATATGTACTCTGAGGATTTAAAGCAGAAATGACTGATTTTTTAATATAGTGATTTAGATTTGTGGTTCATTTTTTAAGTTTTTATAAAATTACTTTTGAGATAAGTAATAAAATAATTGATCCTTTCTTTGTAACTGCAAACTGCAGCCTGCCAGTAAGAGAAACTGGCTGAGAAAATTACGTTGCTTGCTTACACTTGTTAATCTATAACAAGCTGCTTCATTAGAAATGTATGTGGGATCTTGAGAATAATTTATTATCCATAATATATAAAACATTTGATCATGTGAGGGTACTGGGGAACATGTTTTTCTACATATACTCATGATAAAAGTTCACTTAAAAGCAGAATGTAATCACATAGTAATTTTTACACTGCTTGAAAGATGTTGTTGGATTATATAAGTTGTGGGAGGAAAAAAAAAAATAAAGTTGTTGGAGTTTTGCTCAATCGACCAAATGTGAGTATATAGAATGTGTGCATGTGTACCTGTAAAGTTGTTGAGAGAGAGAGACAGACAGACTGACAGACAGACAGACAGACAGACACAGCAAGACAGACAGACACAGACACAGAGAGACAGAGAGACAGAGACAGAGGGAGTTCCATCATCCTTTTTGCTGGCCCCAGAGAGTTTTCTATCAGACGTACGGAGTATTTCACCAGCCTTAGAGAATCAAACTTTGCCCCCTACGAGAAAAGTTTGCTGAGAGATCAATCACCAGCTCCACACCCTGCCCCAGTTTACCTGTAGTGTCAAAGCTGTTCTTTGACATAGAACTAAGGCCATAGTGAATCTTTGTGCTATAACTCAGGCCACTGGCACAAGAAACATATTGGATGATTTATCATGTTTGACTCTGAACTCATGTTTGGTCACTGTTGACTGACATATATTAGTTACTTTCCTGCTTCTATGAAAAAATAAATATTCAACCAAATCAAACAAATACTTATTTTTGCTCATAACTTTTTGGGTATAGTCCATCTTCGTAAGAAAGGTGTGACAACATGGACATGCACTTCTGGTCACATTGCTTCAGCAGTCAGGAGGCGCAGCCATGATGAATGCTCATACACAGGTTCCATTTTATTATGCGTCTCAAGACCCAAGTATATGGGATGGTATCACCTACCCTTATAGGAAGACTACCAACTTAAATTAACTTAATCCGGAAACCAGAGATTTGTCTTTAGTTAATTCTAAATTCTACCCAGTCGGTAGTCAATATAAACCATCACAGAAGCCTTTTATTATTGCCTTTTCTTTTCAGTCTCACAATCAACTATGTAACTGGATACCAGGCCATGACACACAGTTTAGTAAACTGTGATTCAAGAACTGAAAAACAAAATGACACAGCCATTAAACGCTATGCTCACAACCAAAATGTGACAAGAAAAAAATTATGATACAAAGGACAAATAAAAACAAATATTTTGCCATCTAGTAACAATGTCAATCATCTGAAAATTATGACAATGAGTTACTAGAAACTTCCCAGTAGATATAATGTCAATTGTTATCCATGTTTGTAAGAACTTTCTAGATATTTCAGAATAAATATATAATAATAGAGATAGTTTATTATATAATTGACTATCATACTACTAGAAAAAAAATATATAAACCTCTTCCAATCCTAGAATTATGAAATCATGTGGTATTATATTTATTATATTAGTAGAAATAATATAAATACATAGAAAATTATTTAAAAATTAATAATTAAGATAACTATTATATATATATATATATATATATATATATATATATATATATATATGTTAGACTGAAGTGGGAAGCGTACAATAAAGAAAATTTCTCAGAATGTACTCCAAAAACTGAAGAAGAGACGAGAGGAGAGGAGAGGAGAGGAGGTAGGAAGGAAGGTAGGAACAAAGAGACAAATGAAGAAAGGAAGGAAAAACAGACATTTGAACAGCTTTGATAAAGAAAAACAGACTTCAATGTTCCAACTCCTATCTAAAATAATTTCTAATATAGGATAAATGATAAAGGAAATGATTTTCAAATAAAAAGAAAAAATTCCAAAAAATCAGAACAATACAATGACAGCAAATGTAAAGACTTTTAATACAGAACAGAAAGAATAAGAAATTGAAAATGTGGCCAGATTTCAGAAATCAAATTATACAGAGCTATAAGAAAGAAAAAAAAAAAACCAGGCTGAATTCAAAGGAATGAAAATTGGATTAGGCTGAGATATTTTAGCAGTTGCAGGGGAAGACTGAAGATAAAAGTGTAATTTCTTCAAAACCTGTGAACCCAGAAAATATATGTACAAAGATATCATATGACATTCTACCAGGAAACTCAGCATTCTTTCTCAAAAGAAAATTATTAAAAAAAAATAAACCCCACAAAATTATACTCTAACAAATTGGGAAATTTATGGTAAATATAATAGAATCCATGAAACATTGGTAAACAAATTTGTTTTCATTATGCTTTATGCTGAAATATATGCAAAATATTATACACAAAGTATTAGTGGTAAGAAACAAAGTATCTTAATTGAGGGTTGACAGGACATGTGGAAGACAATGCCTATATCTGTTTTATTCTGTCTGGAAACGGATATTGCTATGTAGTAATTGCAGGTGTTGGTGGAATCACAGAGCCTGAATGGGTCTCAGCGAGGCCCTCTGCATATATGTTATGGTTGTGTGACTTGGTGTTTTTGTGGTACTCTTAGCAGAGGGAGTAGGGGTGTCTCTGACTCCCGTCTGCTCTTGAGACCCTTTATCTCCTAATGAGATTTTGTGTCCAGCCTTGGTATGACAGTTTGTGCCTAGTCTTACTGTAACTTGTTTTGCTGTGTTCAGTTGATATCCCTGGGAGGCCTGATCTTTTCTTCAGGAAAACAAAGAAGAAATGGATCTGGGAGAGAAGGGAGGTAGGGGGGAGGGGGGAGGAGTAGGGAAGGTAAATGTGGATCGGGATATATTGTATAGGAGAAGAATAAATAAAGTTTAAAACATATAAGTCAGTCAGCTGTGGTGGCACAGGAATTAAATCCCAGCACTTGAGAGGCAGGGCTTAGCAGATCTTTAAGAACTTGAGGACAGCCTCATAGTAAGATCCTATCAGTCAAAAAACAACAAAATATAAATAAAATCTTAAGGATTGCTGTCACCAGAGTGTAACAGGGTAAAGAAATTGTGAGTTGGTGCAACAGATGAACAGAGCAAAGATCGTTTCATTAATCCCACAATGGTACAGACATAGGACATGTTAAAAGGAAGCAGAGAGAGAGAGAGAGAGAGAGAGAGAGAGAGAGAGAGAGAGAGAGAGAGAGAGAGAGAGAGAGAGAGATTAAGTAGTGAAATGAGAACATGATTTGTTACATTTCCCCTTGAAAAACAAGAGACACTATTATTTCAGGAAAGAAAGGAAGAAAAGGGAAAAACCCAGTTTTCAATGGGCAACTTCAGCAACTCACACTCATACATATGTGTGTTCAGCTATATGTAAGCAGTGCTCTTACAAGCAGATAACTGACACACTTAGTTTTGCTTCTCAGATTTCTGTGACGTCACCCTGTGCTGGCATGTGTCTTTATTTGATGTCTACCTGTTGCTACTGTTTGGAAATTCATAACAAGTTTTCTGCCTTATGATTCATAGCATTTGCGCATCTGACTTTACGAAAATTCACTAAAGGGAAGCACATTGTCAAAAAATAAAAAAAATAAATGATCAACTATGAGAATCAATGTAGTGGTGTAAAACTATCATGAGCCAATTTCCTGGATTAAATGGTAAAAGCATAAGGAGAAAAAAGAAGGGAGAGAAGCAAACATTAAAGATGGAAGGACAAAATGGAAAAAAGGAAAAGGAAGAAAAGAAAGAGAAAGGAAGGAAGAGAGGAAAGAGGGAGAAAATAGTTGGAAGAGAAGACAACATAATAGGAAAAGAAGAGTTGGTACCAATTTCGAGTTTAGTTTCCAGGTCTAAAAATGAGGGAAAGAGAAGAGAAGAGAGAAGATGGCCTGAGAGTCAGGGTGTGGTGGTGGAGAGGAGAAAGGAAATGTGAGGGAAGGAGTGAGAAGGGACAGGAGGAGAGAATGGTCGTGGAGGGAAGAGGAGGGGAGGAAGCAGAGGGAAAGTTGTGGACAAGAGAAGGGAGAGGAAGAACGAGAGGAGAGAGAAAAACCTGTCATGGCATCTCCTGTTTCTTTCCAAGTATACATGGTGACACCATGCTCTCTGCAGGTGTCTGCTTTCCCCTTCTGCATGTCCATTCTCCAGAAAAAATGCTATTCACCACCCCTTACACGTTGGGTTATTTACATCTCCTCTACGTTGTTCTGTTGCCAGATACTCACAGTAGTTCTTCCAGTTTCCACAAGTAATAACTGGACATCACTCTTTCCAATAGAGATACTGATGGCAGACATTTCAGTTTTTCCATCCAACTTCCAGTCATAAATATCTGGGAGGGAACCTGCACTAACTACATCTCAAAATGAAGATACATCTCATACATATTTATCATTTGGGCCCTCACAGCAAATATTTGTGAACGGTGTGGTGTTATTCAGTATGCTCGGTTGACAAAATAAACTTTAAAGTCAGAAATTAATTAAAAGAGCTGATAATAGCACACAGCTCTAGAAATGGTTTATAATTTCATACAGTGGGACACGCCAATAAACACAGCAGTGAAAAACCATTCTTGATGCGCAAGTATTGCTTTTTAGTGCCATAAAAATGTACTTTTGGGAGAGTAGCACATTATAGTTTAAGCGAAGCTCTTCATTAGATAGTATGAGAAAATGAGGCGTGAAAGGAAGATGGAAAAGCCTCCTTAATAGTTCCTGTGCAGATAATGTAGGCCAGAGACAATCAATAGCCATGGCTCATTTATTTTATGTCCTTGAGCACTTAGAGGCAAAATGTTAGTGTTTGCTATCCTTGTTGGCTTCCTTTGCTCTGAATCAGTAATGAAAACATGGATTTGCATGTTACAGTGTGCTTTTTATAAATATAACTCGAACAGGTGGTTATTGTTAACTGATATGGAAAGAAGTAACTTATGTGTTATTTGGGGTCTATTATATATTACTTCTGGGCCCAACACAGCCCTGATGATGAACTTTTTGTCTCTAGAATGAGCAAAATACATTGTTCTCATTTGATTATAAAAATATACTAAATGAACACAAACTATTAAAAGAATTTCTTAAAATACTTGTTTTCAAGATAGATTGTTGTCATTGGTGAAAACAGCCATAGAACTAATATAATCAATATATTGCTGAGTGCATGGCTTTTAACTCTGTGCATGTTTCCATCAGCAAGATACTGTCAGGTGTCCTCTGTGATACCCAGCTACCACAATCCTCCCTCATATGAGAACAGAATATAATACAATACATGCCTGCACTGTCAAAGGCATATTTATTTCATATGAGTGACATTCTTTAGAGAGTAGAAGTCAAAGAAAAACATCTTCAGTAACTAATTTCTTTTAAAAAATGCTTTTCCCAGCAAGAGGTAATTATGTACATCTCTAATCTGCGGGAGAGAGGACAGTAGGAACAGCACCAGATCAAGGCCAATGTCAGCCACACAGTTTGTTCTAGGCCAACTTGCAATTCACAATGACATGGAATCAAGAGTTGGGGACTGTGGATCAGTAGTAGAATATTTGTTTAGCATGCTCAAGGCACTGGATTTGATATCTAGCACTGAAAAAGAAAAACAAATACAGTTTTTCATAAAGAGAGGAGAATATAAATGCTATACAGTGTAGACAAACACACCCTGCTTTTATATATTAAAAACACAGTCATGGGTTAATTACAAACCAATTATTAGTTACATAAGGAGTGAACTCTTAAACAATGTGGAGCATTAAGCATTGAATTTAGGCACCATTTGGTTTTAGTCAAAAATAGGTTAAGACACTTTTGCTAAGGGAACAGATAATCAGTGGTCTTCAATTAGAAAATCCGCAAGGTGTGGTATTTAGGTTCAAATGGGTGGTGAAATCAACAAGACAGTATAAGCACCAAGGTAAAACATAAAGGAGGAGTTAGAATAGAAAAAAGAAACACTGAGCAACCAATAAGCCACAGGGAAGGGAAAGCAAGAGAAGGCACCTGGGTATGGCTATTCCCAGCAATGGTCTGCTCTGGGGATGTCTGTTTTCCAAATTCTAAAAAGGAAAACACAGAAGAACTTTGCCATCAAAGGTCATGGCAAAGCTGCATGTAGTCTACAAAAGTATTGTCATTTTGTATTATATCTCAAAAGATATTTTTTAGGGATCATCTCTCTTAGTGACTTAACTTCAAATACCAAAGAAAATATTATCAATGCAGCAGTTTCATAAAACTTCTTTACTCCATCATTTCTCTATATTGCCCCATATGCTTAGTGTTGTTTAACATGTAAAGCACTTGTGCTAGATGTCTGGGTAGATGTAGTCACTCTATATTAAAAATCACAGTAACAGAAACAGCAAAATGCAATACAATGAAGCCTATTGTTCCTCGGGTGTATTGCATAATGCACACTGAAGTAAGCAGAAGCTTGCAGACCCAGAGGACAAAAGGAACCCCAGCCTGCCACAGCTACACCACCAAAGCTTTAATGCAGTTATTTGACACATTTGCCATCTATTTATAATACTGCTTGTCTTTTGCAGCTAGATTTTTGTCATGACATTTAAGCTAAAATTTTATTTAGTCCATCATGAAAATAGCTAAAAACAAATGATTTTCAAACTATTTATAGATGCCTAAAATGTGCCTAATAGTAGATCAGTCAGCTATGGTAAACCAAGTGTTCTTCATCTGCTTATGGGTTAGCTGGGAAGTCGGGAGGGAGACGAGAAAAATCATCAGGAGACCAACAGTCTACATGGTGTAAACGTGAACAGACATGTTTCACAGAGGAGACCAAACAGGAATGGAATGACAGCTTGAAAAGAGAATCCAGAGGGCCATGAAAAGTAAAGAAGTTGGCGAGAGCAAGATATGGCAGGGAGGAAACTGAAGTGGGTATAGTTTAGGATTGAGGTCAGAGAAAGACAGAAACCAACTATTTCACTCAGCATGAGCCAGTCCAGGAGAGGCCCATGAACGAGGAGATAAAATGAGACTAGTGATGGAAGGAGTAACTCAAGGAGATTCATTGGTCCCCAAGACATACTGGCTAAACACAAACAACTACAATGACTTGAACACTAATATTGAACAGCATGTCTGATGTTCAGGGAACATTGCTAAAATTCACCCCAGCAAGCATAAACTAAAAGAGGAAAGTGAAACTTACTGTTTTGCTATTAGTGGAACTAAGAAAATATTGAATACAGAGAATTCAACTTTGAATAAGGCCAAAGGCAAAAATAATAAATATAAATTAAATGTTCCTGAGCCGTTCTGGTGTAATCCCTTAGCTGTACTTTATTGACAACATCCAAGGAGTCAGATAAACTGAGTGAAAAGAAAAAAAAAAAAAAAAAGAAAGCAACTTAGCTAGATACCATTAGGACATTTCTTATGTTTTAATAGAAAGAAAAGGTTATTAAGTTACAGTCTTGATGTGTGACCAATTACACATTGAATTGCAAAATCTTGTTTTTATGATCCAGTCTTTATAAATATTTAGTTTGTATCATTTTTTAGAAATGGGTCAAGTGATAATTATAAACTATAATAAACAAATATCCACTAAGGATAGAGGGCCTCTATTGCCATAGGGTTTCACAGTATAAATATTACATCCATGTTTCTTTTCTGACCCTGGAGATAACAATTCTACTTTTAGTAACTAGTATATAATGTGCATTTGCAAAGATGGGTCCAGAACACAGTGCAAGAAAAAAACAAGATAACATAATTTTCAGATTACTTATGTTCAAATTAGTTTTATTTCTTTTCATTAACTTTTAGACTACTTATCACTTACTATTTTATCTATCTATTTTGCAATTATTTTTCTTAGTATATCAGTAGGACATAGAGCTGTTTTGGAGGTTTGTGAGAGAATTATCTCTTAGCTCTGAAGACCACTCAAAATCACTGATGACATGAACTAAGCAGCCTTCCTGTTGGCTTCCATCTGGGAAGATATTCCTATGCAAGGGTGTCCACACCTCTCCTGCATCTTAATTCTCAGCAGGTGAATTTCAGTAGTTTTACTGTTTCAGAAGGAAGCATCAATCCCTTCATCAGAAATTACAATGAAAATACCTTATTAAACTATTTTACCTTATCTATTTATAGGATCCTATTTATCTGTTAAACCTAGGATGTATATATTCTTGTGATAGAAATAGACGAGCAGTTGACATAGCCATGATTTGGTCAACTAACAATTAATATGTATTACTTTATTATCCTAAGGAGTCTGCTATAGCACTTTCAAAGTATTAGTAGTCATTTTTGTATTAAAGTTGAGTTGTATGGGTACAATACTTCATATTAGAGTATAAATATATATATACTGTGTGTGAAGAATAATCTTAAATTTGAATTCTATACCAGTGTATCAAAATTAAACTTATTTTGTATCAATATACAAAATTCTATACCAGTGAATTAAAAATACTTGTGGGTAACAATTAAGGCATTAATTTGAGGAGTAAATTCAATAGCCTACTTTTTGTCCTATCATCCAAATATATCTCTATATTCCCCTTCTTTATTTTCAACCCCTATCTCCAAACCTAGGAAAGAAAGATAAAGGAAAAAAGAGACATGGCTGAGTCCAACCTTGAGTTCTCTCTGAATAAGACCATTAATAATATAAGGAAAATAAACCTCTATAGCCCAAGAGAGCAAACCAAAACCTACCCAATTCCCTTTAAGGGAAATAGCGCATCATTCTCTTAAGGTTTCTTCTGGCTGATTTGCGATGAATGATACCTTTGTTGGGGCCCAAATAAAGTTGGGGAAAATTATTAAACAAGCTCAGAGACCTACAGAATATGGAATTTAAAGATTATTTTATTAGTTTAAAGATTTTTTGACAACAGGACAGGTTAACTCCTAGCAATACCCAGCCTATCTCAGAGAAGATGATGAATATCAAAGAACCTCCTTATGGAGATGGCTTCAGATGCAGCGAAACAGCCACTGGGCAAAATGTCCTTGTTTCTGCCACAAACAGAATTCTGCCTAAAAATGGGTAAGCTTGGATGCAGGCAGAGTTGACAGCCAAACTCTGCCAAGACAGGGCAAGCAAGTCCCCAATAGTTCCTGACTCACAAATATGTCTGTCAGATATATTGGGCCGGAGGGCTGAAGATGATGTTCCAATAATATAAAGAGTTTTGGGTGACTGTTCAGGAATTAAAATGTCCCTGTTGTTTTCTTATTTTGGAAGCTGATTACCTGTACTTCCTGTTTACTCAGATAATTAATTGTGTTCCTCCTGAAGTTTCTGATGGGGTTGAATACCAGATAGTTTAGTTTTACAAATAAGCTTAGTAGTTTGGGGGTTAAGATGTTTTTAGGTCTAGATAGATGTTTTAAGTTGATAAAGATGAGATATGATAGATATTGATTTATATTCAGAATTTTAGATACACCAAGATAGGAAAGATGTTTTCTTCAAGTCTGCCAAATTCAAATAGCAAAACATTATGAATGTAACATTTATATAATCCTGATTATTTTGTAGTTCTTCTTGCTATAGGTAGTTTATTTTACATATGTGTCATAATATGAATGTATATGTAAAAAAGAAAATACCGACATACAGGCTTCAAATTGCTTTAACTCTGTAGCATAGTTATTTTTTATTTCATAGCAATGTCCATCTCAACTTATTTAAACTTTTATGCTCAAACAAACAGCCTGCCCAAAGCTCCTTCTGCATGCTTTACTGACTTATCTACATAAGGTAAGTCATAGATTGGAGGCTTTATTTTAGAATTTGTAGTAGAAGAAGTAAATTCCTCACTGAGATGGAGGATAATGAGCACACAGTAAGCACCAGAGTGGGGCAAGAGGAATCTCTCTATTCTGCAGGACTTGCAATGAGCATATCAAGTGAGAATGAGGCGGAACTAGTAAAACAAAAATGACATGTTTATCTCACTACAGAACCTAGGATGTGTAGAGACACACACAGACACAAATACATATATACACACATACACACAAATGCACATATATACTCACACATACACACAAAAGATGAAAATCAAAGAGGGTCTGCTGTCTTTGGGAATAGGGGGGAGGGAGCTTCAGCAGAGGAGGGAAACAGAAACAGTGAATGTGGTCAAACTGGATGATGCGCTTTAATAAAGTTGTCATTACAAACCCCACTGCTTTGTACACTGAAAATACATGAATAACTGTTAAGAAAATTATCTTTACTGGCGTTATTATATAGCTGGTCATATCTCTTAGGAAGACAGTGCATGTCCCTCAGTCTGTTATAATAAAATCTACCCTTCAAGGGTTTGTACTGAGTAGGTCTCCCTTCTGCTTATCCCTGGCTATATATCCAACTCGGCATCCTACTTTAGATATTTGAGAGACTTAAAAACATGAACCTGACTTTATAATCTTTGCTATCCCCATAATGGACTTAGTCATTTGCATTGACAGCAAGGCAAAGAAAGACACAATAAGATAGTAAATAAATGAAAAAAATCAGAATCTTATATGCTGTTGATGCAAGTTTCATTTGACTATACAGGCATTAAATGGCTTGAGTGTTGGTATATGAAAAAATATCTGAATGTATATTCAATCATTATTACAGCTGTATCAAGACAAAGGACACCCAAAGGGCAGTCGTTACTACAAGACAAGAAAGTGGTTCATTTAAACTGTGTATAACAAGTTTCTATTGTGAATATAATCAGGATCAACTCATTGCAAAACCAGCACAAATAAGCCCTGGTGTTTGCTAAAGAATTTCACTCAAGTATAACATTCCGTTTCTTAGAGATAAAATGACAGTGATGGGTTCACTGTAAAGACAGCCTTCTGAATAATATATTTTGTCATATTTGGAAAGAATAATAACAGGTATTCAGATCTGTTTTTCTGTAGTGAGTGGGTTGAGTATATGTGGGGTAATTCAAGATTTAGAATTCAGAAATGTAGAGTTGGCTTTCTTAAAGCATTAGCTGAAGACTCAATATTGACATAAAAGCTCATTGTCTCGTTACCCTTCCATTCTATTGGCATCTTGTTTTGTCCATATGTCACAAGTCCATGAATTTCATTACAGCTATTGGGATGCTAGTATATTAAAGTGTTGATACTCACTATTGACACAAGAAAAAAAAGAGATTGCTTGCTCATATATGCTATTCTGTAGATCTTAGAAAGTCAGTGGTTCCACCCGGATGATTTAAAGGACACTTGTTAATTCACCTTCAGTCAAGTGGGCACTAAATAGCAGAAGGAAGCTCTTCTTGCCAATGCCCTTATTTACTTATCTTGCTCTTCTATTTCCTCTGTGTTTTTTCTTTCACATAAAAATCCATTTCATATGTGACATGCTTTTTCTTTGCTTCTTGCATACAGTTATGTTTACCTAGGCCCTAGACATTGTTTTCTATTAACCCCTAAATTTTGTGTTGAATTTCATAGGACCTTTAACAGACATCTGGCTTTTATTTATTGCTTTATTTGAGAGAGGGAAATGATAGGAGAAATATTTCTATGATAGCCTACATCTTTCTGCTTTCACATCACATAAATACATGTTTTGTGGGGTTAAGAAATCATGAGACTAGAAAACAAGGATGCTCACTCTCTTTATTGATGAATACACGCTCTTTGGATTGGCTTTGCGCCTAAACATGGTTGCCATCATTTATATCAAGGAAGGGACCTCACAGAGATACAATAGACTTGTTCCAAGCACCAAGAAAAATGCAGAGTCTGGCAGAGACTGTCATATCATACTTGCCCTTCCTTATGCCTAGAACTCATCTTCCTCTTAACCTACTGTTTTAATTAGGGTCTTCTTTCCCTCTTTACAAGAGAGATTATACATTAGAAGCTAATCCCAAAGTTACAGTACGTACAAACTACCCCATTTGCTGGGCCAGTGTTTACGATCTCTGGAACCGAAGCTTGACATTGTTCTCTATATCAAATGTCTATGAGAAAGACATGCAATCATTCTGCCCATCTTCCTGGCTTCTATTTCCTTTATAATATTTTTGTAAGAATGTTCTTCCCTGCCTGTTATATTTTCCTGACTGCATATCTCACAAGTCAGTGATTTACAAAACTTCTAACAAATGAAAGTGATAAAAAAGAAAAAGAGTATTCACATACTCTTTATGGTCTGTGGATTCTCTAAAGTGCCGTGTTTAGAAATAGAGCCCACGTTGATATGATCATGATTTGATCAATTAACAATTAACTTGTATAACTTACTTATCATAAACATCCTGCATTGGCACTTTCAAAGTATTGGAAGTAAACCTTATGGTATAATTAAGTGGTATAGGTATAAAAACCTCCTATTAGAGTAGAAATATATATATATATATATATATATATATATATATGATGTGTGTGAAGAATAATTTTGACAAGAATATACATCCTAGGTGTAACAGAGAAATATGATTCTATGGAATGATAAAGTAAAACAGTTAGATAAGGTCTTCAAAAACCTCAGGGATATACAGAATATGGCATTTAAAGATGTTTTTTATTATTTTAAAGACCTATTAACAATGAGACAGGATAATTCCTGGCAACATCCAGCCTATCTCAAAGAAGATAATGAGCATCAAAGAAACTTGTTATGGAGATGGTTTCAAATGCAGCAAACCAGCCACTGGGCAAAATATTCTTGTTTCTGCCACAGATAGAAGTTTGCCTAAAAATAGGCAAGTTTGAATGCAGGCAGAGTCTACGGCCAAACTCTGCCAAGACAGGATAAGCAATCCTCAATAGTTCCTGCCTCACAAATATGTCTGTCAGATATATTGGACCAGAGAGTTGAAGACGATGCTCCAACAGTATAGAGGGTTTTGGGTGACTTTTCAGACAGCCAACTGTCTCTGTCATCTTTTCATTTGAAAAGCTGCAAACATACACCTGCTTTATACTCAGGTAATTTTTTTTCCTTCTCAAGTCTCTGATGGAATTGAAGACCAGATAGTTTAGTTTTACAATTAAGCTTAGTTGTTTAAGGATTAAGAAATTTTTATATCTAGATAGATGTTTTAAATTAATAAAGATGAGATATGTTATATGTTGATTTTCATTCAGAATTTTTGACTCACCAAGATAGGAAAGATGTTTTCTTCAAGGCTACCAAATACAAATAGCCAAAACATTAGGAATGTAACATTTATATAATTCCAGATTGTTTCATGGTTCTTCTTGTTATAAGTAGTTTACTGTATATATGTGTTATAATATACATGTATATGTAAAGAAATAAAAAATGTTTATAAAGAATTTTTTAAAACCAACAAAAAATAAATAGAACCCACAAATGAGTTACAAATAGTTAAGTGAGGCTGATACATAAGCAGACTTTAACTGGACACTATTGCTACCCGTTTTGGTGAAATGGAAAAGAGACTTTAATGAGGCAGGAAGACAAGATTTAATAGAAACAAAACCTGATCATATCTTGATCACAGATTTCTAGCTTCCAAGATTGGAGAAATACTGTTTACAGTCTAGGCCATTAGGCCTGTGGTTTTGTTTTGGTAGCCCTAGTATCCATGCAGATGAAGTCCAGATTTTGTTTGTGTTAAAATTGTAGCAAAATTCCCAATAGGATGTCCTCACCTCTGTCCCACTTTCCAGGTAAGTGAAGACTTTCATGAGACATATCCCTTGGGCTAGTGCCCAATTATAAGTGAATATATACCATTTGAGTCTTTCTGCTTCTGGGTTAACTCAATCATTATGATCATTTCTAGTTCCATCCATTTGTCCACAAATTTTGAGAATTCCTTGTTTTTAATAGCTGAGTAGTATTCCATAGTGTAAATGTAACATAGTTTCTTTATCCATTCTTCTACTGAGGGACATTTAGACGTTTCCAGATTCTGGCTATTATTAATAAGGCTGCTATGAACATGGTTGAGCAAATGTTCTTGTTGTGTGCTGGAGCATCTTCTGGGTATATTCTAAGGAATGGAATAGCTGGGTCTTGAGGAAGCCCTATTCCCAGTTTTCTGAGATAGGTGAGAGAAGCACGGGAAAATGGGGAAATAGAAGGATCCAGAGGATCCTAGAAACCTACAAGAAGAACATTATGATGGGCAGATCTGGGCCCAGGGGTCCTGCGCAAACTATGGCACCAGCCAAGGACAATACATCCAGTAAATTTCGAACCCCTACCCAGATCTAGCCAATGGACAGGACATTCTCCACAGTTGACTGGAGAGTGGGGTCTGACTTTCACACGAACTCTGGTGCTCCATATCTGACCACGTCCCCTGGATGCGGAGGCCTGGTGGCACTCAGAGGAAGGATAGGTGGATACCAAAAAGAGACTTGATACCCTATGAGCATATACAGGGGGAGGAAGTCCCCCTCAGACACAGTCATAGGGGAGGGGAGTAAGGGGAAAATGGGATGGAGGGAGGAATGGGAGGATACAAGGGATGGGATAACAATTGAGATATAATATGAATAAATTAATAAAATATATTAAAAAATAAAAATAAATAAAAATGAAAAAAATTTAGCCAAATTTAAACAGTCTTACAATAAATTAGCATAATTGAATTGCAATTACTATAAGGATTTTCAAATTACAAATTATAAATGGTAGTTATGTAGTGCCTGTTCCTTGGCATGAACAATAATAGATACTTATAGGCAGCTTGCAACCCTATACTTTAAACTGTACAATTACTAATTCTGGCTTGAAGTGCAAAAGAGTTAAATACCTCTGCAGATAATGAGACACTTTTCTTCATATAATTTACTGAAAGATGTCTAAAACACACACACACACACACACACACACACACACACACACACACAGAGAGAGAGAGAGAGAGAGAGAGAGAGAGAGAGAGAGAGAGAGAGACAGAGAGAGACAGAGAGAGACAGAGAGAGACAGAGACAGAGACAGAAAGAGACACAGAGAGTCAGAGAGACAGAGACAGAGAGACAGAGATTTTTTTCTCTCTATGTAAACTCTACTTGATATAAATACAGCCAAATAAAATTTTAGAGAAACAGGTAGTTCTAACTTTTCCTCCCACCCATTCATCATCTATCTATTGATCCATCTGTCCATTCATTCATCTATCAGTCAATGTAATTTGTATTTATGCAATTACTGTACCAGGATAACTGTAGGTTAAATAGTTCCAGCTTGAAATTATAGCTTCAAAAGAATATTATGTGATTATTTTAAAATTTATTTATTTGAGACAAAACATCACTATGTAGTCTTGGCTAGCCTAGTTCTCACTATGTAGACCAGACTAACCTTGAACTCATAGAGATCTGCCTGCCTCTAACTCCTAAGTGCTAAAATTAAGGCCATATGACATGACATCAGGCTGAAAAATGAAAATTCTTTTGAAAAATGTATGTTTATTACAGTGTCTAAAATCTATTGTGTTTCCTCTATGTTGAGAACATTTCAATTTTCATTCCTAGAACTAAATAAATATGTATTATATTTGAAAACATACAAAAATGCAACTACCAACAAATTTAGATATAAATAATTTCACTTTAAATTTTATAATTATTATTTCATTCTATTTATTGTGTGTGAACATGCATATGCCATGGCATACAAGCAAAGGTCAGAAAGCAACTTGCAGGGGTTGGTTTTCTCTTTCCACCATGGTAGTACTAGGGATAAAATTCAGGCTTGGAATCCTCCTCCCTCAGAGTGTGGAAGCCTTTGGGATTGGTAGGTGTCCAGATGACTTCAGGCATGCTTTCCCAGGTTCACCATGAAGAGAGTAGGAAGGGCATTTACGTTTTAATGGACAGTTTTAGAAATGGCAGGGAAGGAAGACTAGTCTGTTGACTATTTAGTCTTTGGCTGAGATGATCCTGGTCTACATCCTATCTGCTTCCACGTCTTCCAAACCTAATTCCGTAAAACTTACTCTTTTAAGGTTAAAGTAGGGCTACAGCTGGGTTTGAGTCATAGAAACAATGTAAGCATTAAGGGGAAACAATGTGTTAGCAGCACCGAGGGACAAATACCTGCCTCTCATCAGCAGCCACTGTGGCCCCCCAAAGCAGTACCTCATGCTACATTTCTCCTCAGTTAAATTAAAGGCCAGGTCAGGTGACACAGGGCCGTGTCCTCTGTCAGACTTTAGGAGACAGTGGAAAAATTATTTAAAAGTCAAGACCCGTCCCTAGATTATTTTATTATCCTTCCCCAGACGTTAGGCACACTGCCGAGAGAAAGTGGATTTGAGGCGGTGCCAGTGCCGTGGCAACATGTACAACTTGATTATCAAGGTGTGGAAACAACTTGGCAAATATCACTTAGCCCTTTCATGCCTGGTAGGCAGAATAACTACCTCAATTTTTCAAGGTGATTAAGCTGATTAAGTATGGACGCTGTGATCCTTCATTCATTCCTCTTCACTTAAGCAGACAGACAGGTCTTTCCCACAGACAGCTGAAGCTGGGTGCCGAAGTTCAGCGCTCTGTTTTTTCTTCTCTCTCGCCCCCGCCACAGTGGGACACCATCCAGGAGACCAGGCCTGCAGTATAACTGATTCACAGGCCCTCCTCCTTTCAGAGAGCCCTTCCCGTTCGTCTCTTTTTAATTGGAAGTGTTTAAGAGACTTTCTAGGAAATGAGGGCTGGAACACTAACTTCTGAATACCATTTAATCACGCTTTTCAATCAGTTCGCATGTTTATTTATGAGAATTGCTGTACCTGCTAAATGGTAAATTAATGGGATTGGAAGGGAGGAAGACACTACTTGGAAGGGGGAAAAAAAAAGCCTCAGAAAAGAGTCTTACCTGAAACATTTATGAACATCCATTGCAAACACTCTTAAAAACCGGTAAATTGCATTTTAATTATTTTTTAAATGTGCTGAAATTAAAGAGCATTTGGAAAGCAGTCATCTAAAATTGAGGAGGCACAAATTAATCACATGGTTACATTGAATATTCAAAAATTCAGGGATCCTTAGTGGAGCAGTCATAATTTTCAAGCAACATTAGAACTTCTTGGCACATGCTCAGGGCTTCTCAGAGCACATTTTCGCGGCGCGGAAATGTTTACGCAGCGGCCTATTTCCTCCAATGGAAGCACAATGAAAACTCAAACACAATAAATCACTCCCGAGGAAGAGAGATTCAAATGCCACAAGTGCTTTGATTCACTCTGCTTCAGAAGTAGAACTTGTAAATGGAAGATCTTTTAAATTTGTGAGAACACAGTCTTCTGGAAATGAGAAAAACAAGGCCAATTGGATCCTGGGATCTTATTGTGTGTCACTCTGCATTAGCCTTGGCATCCTGTCACTGGCATAACCAATGGGCTGCCAAAGTACGGTGTATGGTGCAGTTACAGCATCTCGAAGCCACCAGGGGCCCTCAGGGACCTTCAGGGATATGCAGACTTCCAAAGGGTCTCCCACGTTTCCCTACACTATCACTCGAATATAAAAATGAGATGAATGAAATTGAAAGTTGAAGTGCATCAGTTCAGGCTCTCCAGTCACTATATCAACAAGAAAATACAGGGTTTCTGCTCCGTAGCCCAATTTCCCCCTTTTCGCACTGTCAGTCACGTGTATTAGTCACTATGAATAAGGAGTCATGCAGAATAGTGGAATACCACATGTCCCATTTAGGACACCATGACATAAGGATTACTAGGGGTTAAAACGCACATGAGAAACAGCAGATGCAAGAAAGACATTCTAATCTTTCTTTTTTCATGCCTGAAGACAGGAGATAAAACTCTCCAATGAAAGATCTTCCTTGCCAGAGAAGAATCTTTTGATGAATAGGTCAAAGCTGAGAAAATTCTGTTCAAATAACTCTTATCTTTTGCACCTTTGCTCATAATTTAGCTGCTTTTGTGCAACTTCCTATTCTTTGTGCAGAAGGGGTTATAACAGCAACTGCAACTTTTTTTTTTTTAAGTCTTTACTTCCTCTTGAGGACTCCTGTGCTGTTTATGTTACACATAATCTTTCCTCCTGTTAATCTATCTTTGCCTAATCTCATAAACATATTTAGTTAGGTATATAGTTGTACATGCTTGTTATCTGTCCCAGGTCTAGTGCAGGCATTTATTTATATTTTGTCATCTAATGCAGCAGCAGGGTGATCTGCGTCCACAGCAAGCCTACGCTGATGCTCTGAAGAATCTCTGATTTTTTTTTTTTTACGGTAACAACTATGTCTATTTTAAACATTTCTTATTTGTCTTTTTACATATCGATGTTTGTTTTGCTTTTATAATTGTTCAGACAACTTTTTATTTTTGCATTAACTGAAAACTTCATTTGCAATTTCTTTCACTAGCATACTTATTTTGATATCTTTGTTGTCTTGTTCTACACATTTTTGTTTGAAAAAATCTATATTCCATATATTCCATTTTTGTTGTTTGTTTTTCTAAAGTTTATTCAGTTACTTTGAACTTTCTTTTAATATGTATTTTATTATTTTTTGAGGATTTCATAAATTAGTTTTTACATAATTTCTATCTCTACACTACATATTCTTCTCTCTCCAATTCTTCCCACGTTCTCCTAACTCTTTCTTAATTTAATGACCTCATCTTCAGTTATTATCTGTTATCTAGTCATTTGTAGATAATATGAAAATCACCCATCTCAAGTTTGGCTATCCCCCTTTCACACTGAAGTTACTGCTTCTCCACCAGTATCTTAGCAGAGAGCATCTTACCACTCCTTAGAAAGGTCATCCTCTCCTCTGCTTACCTGAGGGTTTTAATATGACAGATAGGACATTTCATTGGAACCCTGGAAAAAAAATCCTTCATGCTGACTTGGATATTAGCACGAGACACAATCAAAAATACTGCTAATGGTCATCTCAGCACTCAGGAAGCAGGGGCATGCAGATCTTTGTGAGTTTTCTCTTTTTTTTTTTTTGTTTGTTTGTTTTGTTTTTTGTTTTTTGATTTTTTTAATGGGCAGGACATTTCTGTGACAAGCTAGAGACCTAAGTTCGCGTAGGCTCCTGGGAGGATTTGAGGAGGACGCTAGCAGAGATTCCTAGTATCAGGGGGTCATAGAGACTGAAGAGGACACCCTCTAACTAGACACATCTCCTAGCAGAGGGAGAGGAACAGTAACCCACCCACAAAAACTTCAACCCAAAATTTACCCAGCCTACAAGATGTGCAGGGATAAATATAGAGCAGATAGTACAGAAATTGAGAGAATGTCCAACCAATGCCTGGTCCAACCCAAGACCCACACCATGGGAGAGAGCCATCCCCTAACAGTATTAGTGATACTCTGCTACGCTTGCAGACAGAGCCTAGCAGAGTTGTCCTCTGAGAGACTCCACCCAGGAGTGGTTCCAAACAGATGCTGACAATCACAGCCAAACATTGGGCTGTGCATGGGGAATCTGTGGGAAAGTGGGAGAGGGAAAAGGAGAAAAGGACCTGGAGGTGATAGGAGCTCCACAAGAAGACCAATCAGGGCCCAGAGGAGCTTGCTGAGAATGAAGCACCAACCAAGGACCATGCATGGACTAGACATAGGCCCTTACAAAAATGTAGCTGATAGGTAGCTCAGGCTTCCTCTGGGCCCTCTAGTATTCTCTTTACATCCTGGTAGTAGCCTCCTCCCACCTGTCTTCCCAGTCCTACCCTCCCTTCATCTTTCCTCATACCTCTTCCCCTATTCCTCAGAAAAGGGGAGCCCCCCCCACCCTCTACCCCACATCATCAAGTCACATCAGGACTGAGTATGGCCTTTCCCCCTGTGGCCTGCAAGGCAATCCCGCCAGGAGATGTGATGAAAAAGCAGACAACACAGTCCATGTCATGGACAACCCCTACTCCCTTTACTAGAGGACCCACATGAAGCCTGAGCTGCCTGCCCACTGGGCTACATCTGTGAGTTTTTAAGTCAGTATGGTCTACATATTGAGTTTCAGGTCAGCCAGAGCTACACACTGAGACATTGTCTCAAAAAACAGAACAAAACACTATGAATGTAACATTTATATAATTCCTGCTTGTTTCATGGTTCTTCTTGCTGTAGGTGGTTTATTTTATATATGTGTAATAATATAAATGAATACGTTAAAAAAGAAAACAATTTTTAAAATTAAAAAAAAAAGATAGTTTAGACAACAAAACATTTGTATTTTCTTTTCTTTTAGTTATATCCAAATAAATAGCCCTGGTAATGTATTTCAAATTTTAATTTATCCCATCATGAAGAATCAATCCTTACTGTTTTATTTGAGTCTTTTTGACTCAATGAAAAACTTTAAAAATTAAAACAAACAAACAAACAAAAGAATAATGATAGAAAAATATCTCTCTCAAAGTCAAGCTAGTCTTTACTAGGGATGTGTCAATACCCTAGGTTGTCTTCAGCGGAAGCTCCAGGGATTGTGCTATGTAATTTTATTTCAGCTGCATACAAATAACTCCCCGGGAGACACTGAAATTCAACCTATCTACTAACTACTATGAAAAATAATGTCAACACTCCATCTACTATTTGAAGCAAAAGTATATACTCCTATTAGATGACTGTTTTACCATAAAAGTAATTTTCTTAAATAAAGCACCAGCAGCAGCTTTAAAATACACTTATTCATTTATCTCAGTCGTGGAGAATAAATGTTAGTGTATTTTGATATTGTAGTCTCTTTGTGTATGTGGATGCATATATACATTTTTTTCTGTACCTTTGTGCTTGATGATAATGGATAATCCCTTCAGGAATCATCCTTACAGACCCTGTCCACCTCCTTTGAGACAGGTTCTCTGGTTGGCCTGGATATCATAAGTTTGACCAAATTGACTGGTCAGGGAGAGCCTGGGTCCTTCAGCCTCCCCAGGACTAGGATTATAAGCATATGTCACCATATCTACCATTTTTACATGGGACCTGAGCACTGAACTGAGGTCATAGTGCTTGCACTTTTCCAATAAGCCCACCTTCCTCCTCCATGACTATGTATTCAAATTTTAAGTGCTCTGTCTTTGGACTCAACAGGAGTTCCTTTCGCTGTAGCTCTAAATCAAAGGAGTAGTTACTGATGTTTCCTTATGTCTCCTCTTTCCTTCAGGAACACCAAATTAAGTCCATCTGGCATCCATCTGGCACCTACATAGACATTAAACATTTTCATGACCCATTCCTTCTAGTACCACAGTGGATTTGTGGGAAAGATGCCTAAATGTAAGTTGAAACTAATGAAATACAACTTTGGTTATATATAAGTGTATATAAAATAGATTCAATATTAATCTTGGGAGACCAGGATTATAGCCATATTTTCCCACATATTAGTTTTATTGTCTAACGTATTTACCTCTTACTTCACACAAAATTAAAGTTTTGTAATTTAGGTGTTATTACATGTCATAAATCCACAATAGTGATTTTAATACATGCATAACTTTTGTCCTCAGTCACAATTTTCTCACAGTTAGTAACAATGAAATGTCACAGCACAAAGATGACAAAAACAAAAATGGCACTTTCCAATAGCTTTGAAACCCCAGCTAATGAACCCTTAAAGAATCAATTAACATGAACTACAAGTCAGGCAGTAGTGGCACACTGTGGCAGAGGCAGATGGACCACTGTGAGTTTGAGGCTAGCCTGGTCTCCATAGTGAATTCCAGGACAGCCAGGGTTATACAGAGAATCTAGTCTCAAAAAACTGATATTATTTGTTATTAGCATTCTAGCTTCTGTGCTTACCACTCTGGCTTGTAGAAAAGAATTTCAAATGCACATCTGTTGAAAAAAAATCTGATTGGTTAGAAAAATAATGTAAATATATAATAAAAATGAGTACTGTTAGTTTGAATGCCTGTTCTTTTTCTGATTTTAATGTCAAAAATATAAATGAACACACAGATACACAGAGAGTAAATAAATAAATGAAAAATTATGGAACATATATATATATATATAATTTCCAGTCCTATTTCTCTAATTAGTTGCTCAATCTTATCAGCATTAACCAATCACTTTGAACATTTCTTCTTCTTCTTCTTCTTCTTCTTCTTCTTCTTCTTCTTCTTCTTCTTCTTCTTCTTCTTCTTCTTTAAAATAAGTTAAACTTGTCACAGAAATCTGTTGGAGTCAGTGAGAACTGATTCTTAATATAATGAAATAGATAAAAGGGGGCTTGGAGCAGGAAGGAACATATAAATTGACTCTTGTGAGACACGGTGAGCTGCGACCCAGAGAAGGGGGTAATCTGAAGCGAAATCACCATGAGCTATAGTTTTGGATCATATACCTCCAGATGTGCTTAATGTTGCAATGATGGTGATGGAGAGGATGATGATGAAGATAATACAGAATATTTTGTATTATAACAATACATCAGGATGTACCATCTGCCATCCCATTTTGAGCAAAACATCCCTCAGGCAATAACTAAACTTGCCAGGTTTTACACAATGTAAAATACAGTTTTGTTCAAAAAAAAAAACCCACCTAAAATTAGAATGCCTTTGCCCTGGCAATAATAAAAAGAAAGTGTAATGTCTCCATAACTATGCTAATTTCCCCCTTTCCTATCAGAGTGAGCATAAAGGCTCATACACAGGTTGACCCAATTAACAATCTACTGTAGATTCTTTCAAACCCCAAAGAATACTTTTCCAAAATATATTGTATGAAAAAAAAACTACAGGAAGTTCAAATTTTATGGAGTAAAAAGAGATGAAAAGAATAAAACGTATAAAAGAGCTTTATATTATTTTCAACCAAAATAATAAAAATCAATAACACATTACAAAAATACAATATCCATTACATGTTATACAATTTAAGTCAGTAATATAAAATCTCTTGTAAATTATTTTCTTCAGCTGGCTTCTGATCATGATAAACTTCTCATGGTCTCACTGTTCTAAAATTTATTTGCTTATATGTGTATATGGTGTCACATATTGAGGGCATAATGAAGGACTTCCTTTTTACAAGCCTAGGTCTCATTTATCATGTCCATGTACAGCCTTGACATGTTCTAGGGGTGCGTAGTTATTTGGGCAGGCAAATATAGCAGAGAAAATTTACAATAGCAGATGAACCTTAATTCTAAATAAAGGTCAAAATATTTTACCAGAAGTGCAGCCTTACAATATTTGGTGAATGGAAGAGTGGAGTGCATATGTGGAGGAATATACTTGCATATTTCAAGTGAAAAACTTGTTAGCTTGTGTTTTATCAGGCAACTCAACATCTGAATTGATTAAGAAATGAAAATGTTGTTCTGGAGTAAGAGTGTTCTTAGTCTTCCTTATCAAATCCAAAACTACATTTTCCCAGCTCCTTTACAGTAATGCTTCTCAGAGTTCATGCACACAGCCTGTTAGTGGAGTTACCTGATATCACAGTAGCATTTAAGCCTTCCTTTGCAATCCTTGGAGTAGGAAGGCATGAGATGTCTTTCCTACTTTGTGCCCTTGTTTCTTCCAAAGATTCATGATTAGAACCCTCCACTATGTTTTGTCATTGCATTTCCCATTTAAAAAACATTCAGTGTCCTCTTAAAGCACATCTAACAAGCTCCTTTCTTATACTCAACATTCTTGAAGTCTCAAGAGAAGACAATCTGCAGGTATTCCACCTAAACTTTACAAAATCAGAATAATTACAAAAACAGAATGGAACTGTTATGTATAGTTTTCCTAGTCTAGGTAAAAATATAAGGATAAATGATATGATTAGAAAATGAGCCAGGGCTGGAAAATGACTCAGTGATTAAGAGCACTGCATGCTCCTTCAGAAGTCCTGAGTTCAATTCCCAGAAACCACATGGTGGCTCACAACCATCTATACTGGTATCCGATGCCCTCTTCCGGTCTGTAGGGTACATGCAAATAGAACACTCATATACATAAAATAGATAAGTCTTAAAAAAAATAAAAATGAATGAAAAATGAAATAAAAGGAGGAGGACATGACTAAAGTATGGAGATGATTTTTATTGTACATATAAAAGAGGAAATAAGCAGGCAGAGGGAGGAGTCCAGGCTGAGCAAGATGAACAGACCAAGCTGGGCCATGAGGGGAGAAGAGGGACGAAAAAGCAAAAGAGTGAAAACAGGGAGACCAAGAGGCCCAGAAGGTATAAGAAAGGCCTGCATAACCAAAATGGCTGGATTATATAGAGAAATGAAGTTTAGGGAAGTACAAGCCTAAACCAGCCTCTGGGCTGGAAAATTTAGGGTAGGTGGCAGGGCATGCCAGCCAAGAGGACCCTGTAACAGATAGGGACTGAGTGATGTTGGGAGAACCTGGCAGCCAGGACCAGGTTGGATGTGTTAATATGTATCTAACTGTTTGTCATCTCGGTTTTGGTACCAGATGAATGTAAGGAAGTCCCCCTCAGGCACAGTCACAGGGGAGGGGAGTAAGGGGAAAATGGGAAGGAGGGAAGAATGGGAGGATACAAGGGATGAGATAACCATTGAGATGTAACAAGAATGAATTAATTAAAAAAACAAAAAAAAAACAAAAAAGAATGTAAATAAGAAATAAAAAAGAGGACACGACTGTTCCTACGTATGGTTGAGGAGAAGATTATTGTAGATAAGAGGTGGACATAGCCAGAGGCATAGAAAGACACAGAGGGATCTAGGAGAGTCCAGATCTGGACTGTGTCAGGACATGGGGGGAGAGAGCAGAAGTAAGAACAAGAGAGGAGCAGCTGGCTAAGAGACACAGCAGCCCAAGCTAAGAGACCAGGATACCGGTGGAGCCAAAATGGCTGCATTGTACGGAGAGCAGGATGGAGGAGGGAAGAGGAAGCTCAGCCCCGGAGAGAGAGGGTTCTGGTGCGGGTAGGGAGCAAAGTGCGGGGAGGAGCCACAGATACCAAGTGAGACCTCTCCAGAATTTCTTTGAAACTTAACAAAAAAAAATGTCATGTAAAATTATTATTAGCACGCTGTACATTTACTTTCCAAACATTTATTCACTTATATTAACATTCTTAAAGAAAACAAAGCCTCAGACTCGACTATGCGCTCTGGAAATATGCCTGACACATACAAGGATGCAGTACAGGTCCCCAAGAGTTAAAATAAACAAGCTTTTTTACAGAAAACCCCCGCACCTTTGCCAATCCCAAACTTTCCGAGCACTAAATTATTCATCTTTATTTGAAAAATATTATGAGCTAACAGCTGAACAAATAAAATAGCATGTTAAAATTGTAGTTATTGGTATCTAAAAGCATGAAAATGGTTTTTAAACTGCTATGAGAGCATTTTACCTTCTTCTACAAGCTGCTAATGTTCCAATAAGAGTCATTCAGATTTACAGAAATGAGGGCAGCGAAAGTGGCAAGGTACTAAGCGGTGACTTTCTTATGCATGCAGAAGCCATGAGGTCATACGTTTTAAACATGTGTTTTCTGCCCCTGCTTTCCCATCTGAAGAGTGGGCACCTCTTCAGAGAGCTTCAGCTGAGGCAAGCAAAGTGGACTTGATGTCCCCTGAGTAATCCGTCTCCTGCTTGCTCCCAACCAACCACCCTCATCATCCAGTTTAAAACTCCACCCTCAGTGCGTCACTTTACATTTTATTTTTGAGAAGTGATATTATGAAGAAAAGAATGTATCCCCAGGAGAGAGACCGGAAGAACATCATCACAGAAAGAATGATTTAGAGGGTTTAAGTCAATAGTCCAGACAAGACTGTGTCTCATTTGCCTGTATCCAGTCACAAGCTTCAAACATTCAAACAGATTTGTTGTTCTTGGTACGTTCTGATCACAGCCTTTGTTCTCAGTTTTTATTTTCCAGAATAAAAGAAAGCCCTGGCCACTTTCTTTTGTCTCTTGAAGAAAAAAATAGACGTTGAATATTCCCCCAGGACAGAAGGTGCTTCTTCACTTTAGCAGTCCTTAGGTAGTTACCTTGTAGTCAGTCCTTAAATAGTTGCCTTGAAGTTCTTCACATTTACAGGGGAGGTGACAGGCTATAGGCCAGGGGCACAATGTCGGGGTGGGGGTGGAGCCGAAGACCTCAAAGGCCTGGTGACTCTGTTTTTTGACCTTCAAACAGATCAGCTCTGAATTTAGCTGGAGGAGGTAAGATAAGAAAGCCAGCCACCATCTGAGAGCCAGGGTGGAGTGGAGGCTGAGTGAGGCTGGGGAGCACCTGTTCCAGGCATCCATCCAACTGCATGAGGCCCCTCTCTGAGTGCTGTTTTCAGTAGATTCTTAGTTATGCATTTTTTTTTTAATGTAGGGTTTCTCCGTTTTAATTGCTTTCCGAGTGGCCTAGGGAGATGGCTCAACGGATAAAGTACTTGCCTTGAGTTCCTGAGTTGGGATCCCCAGCGCCTACTTAAAACACACGATGGACCTCTGTAACCTCAGTGCTGTCCAGTTGACACTGTAACTGAAATTGATTTCTAGCTTCCATGTGCATGAGTATGTACATATAATTTTTTTGTGCTCTTGTTCACACATTTGCAGTAAACAGCACGCACATATGTCACACTCACATACACACCACCATGCCACCCACCCACCCCTCCCATCCATATGTTTTAAAACTAGTTTCTAAATTGAATATACATTATAATGGATCTTATTACGGCATTCCCAGATGTGAATATTACTGTATCTTATTCTTGTTAGTCTCTCCCCACCTCCCATTTCTAATGACCCATTTCTCATGTACACTGATGTCCAATCTGCTGTAGCAGCCAAAGTGGCTCTATGTTTGACCAAAGCAACCATAATAGAGGGTGGCCCTTTCAGCAATGTGAGTCTGTTAAAAAAAAAAAAAACATTCCAGGCCTAGCTCAGTGGTGTGGTGCATGCCTGAAATTCCAGCAATGAGGGAGGCTGGGGCACGTGGGACTCTGTGAGTTTGAGGCCGGCCTGGTCTACAAAGTAAGTCCAGGACAGCTAAGGCTACACAGGGAAACCCTGTCCAGAAACACAACAGGTTCCAGGAATTCCAGGAATGCAAAATACCTAAGGTGTTATGTCACATCTGCAGAAGTGCAAGTGGCAAGTGTACCTTTTGCCTTTATCCCCACCACCACCACCATCCTCCTCCCCCCCCACCCCCCCATCCCCACCAGGAGACTGTGTTCAGCTGCAGATTAAAAAAGAATCAGCTGATTAAAATCTTAATAGAGTCCAGGTGTTCTTTCTTTGTTGTTGAACTCCACAACATTTGGAGGTTCCCCTGACTCAGAGCTGCTGGTCCTCGAAAGGTTCTGAGATGAGGCCATTGGTCTAAGGGCTGGGAGGCTTTCATGGGCCAGAGCATGGCTGTGACAAGTTAGGAAGCCACTCATCTGGGATAGGCCTGGACACAGGGCCTGCAGAGTAAGATGCTCTTGGGAGTACAAGGTCCTAGCTGATGCAAGACAAACCAACCACCAACCAACCAGCCAACCAACCAACCAACAACAACAGAATAAAAGAAAACTACTGGATGGTGTGTGTTAAGAATGGACAGATGTGTGAACTTCTGAGATCCAGAAATCTGGGGAGACCTACAGTAGACTGGACACAATCCTTTACCCAGTCTCCAGGGACGACTGGAGCCTTCATCCTGTCCCCTGGTTAGGATTTAGGTGGATGAGTGATGACTGGATGTGGCACAGTATGTCTGTGGTCACTTGGTCTCCTTTGTTTTGGTATTTTGCTCCTTTTTGTTCCTTGTTTTAGTCTGATAGATAGTGTTTTCTGGTATGCCCATCAGTTTTATTAAAGATATGAGAGCCTGACTGAGTACAGCCAATACACCTTTGGGCTGCCTGCTGTGCCGTTTTCAGGAATTATTTGAGGTAGATTACTGATTTGAGGTGTCGCACAGAATGTTTTATGCTCTGTGTGAACAGAGTGGCCATCTTTTAAAGTGGGATGGCCAAATCTGGAGTCAGTCAATGCCCAAACTGCCCAGAGAGTATGGAGAGTAGTCCTGGGGGATCCTGGTCACCCAGATCAAGTCCCCTACTTTGATGGCTGCTTTTCTGACAGGAGGCTGTCATGCTCCTCTAAATACTCCCTGGCTATAATATTTCACCCTTACACAGAGTTTAGCCTCTAAGAAGGCTGGATCCACATTTCTGCCTCCAAGGGTGGAAGACGACATTCTCCACCCTACTACCCTCACATCCAGATGGTTCTGAGCTGAGGGCCCCTCTGCTCCACTGTCCCAGTCTCTAGAATCTGTCCTGCCTTGCTCCTCACCTGGATCTGGATCTGAGGCTGTTCTGCCTCAGCCAACCAGACCTCCTCACCTCTGGTTGTTCTCTCTTAGAGAGGCATCTACTAAGGGAACTCCCCCAAGAGGGAGGGAGGGAGGGAGGGAGAGAAAGAGAGAGAGAGAGAGAGAGAGAGAGAGAGAGAGAGAGAGAGACAGAGACAGAGACAGAGACAGAGACAGAGACAGAGACAGAGACAGAGATACAGAGAGAAAAGAGAGACAGAGAAAGAAGAGAGAGACAGGGAAAGAGAAGAGAGAGATACAGAGAGACAGAGAGAGAAGAGAGAGACAGAGAAAGAGGACAGAGAGAGAGAGAGAGAGAGAGAGAGAGAGAGAGAAACAGACAGAGACAGAGACAGAGAGACAGAGACAGAGATAGAGACAGACAGAGACAGAGAGACAGAGACAGAGAGACAGAGAGAAGAGAGACAGAGAAAGAAGAGAGAGACAGGGAAAGAGAAGAGAAAGATAGAGAGAGACAGAGAGAGAAGAGAGAGACAGAGAAAGAGGAGAGAGAGAGAGAGAAAGAGAGAGAGAGAGAGAGAGAGAGAGAGAGAGAGAGAGAGAGAGAGAGAGAGAATGACCTGCAGAACTGGAAGACACACTCTTCTTTTTCTGAAAACTCCAGACTCCTACCTTTTTGTTTTTAGAACACTGTTTTCTTTACTGATTAGCAAATGTGGGCCAACTGCAGGCCACTCCTAGATGCCCTCTTCCCAGCCAGGGAACGGGACTAAGTTTTAACTGAAGCCTGCAAAGCTTGGAAGCAAATAGGGGAGGACACTGGGACGGGGACAAAAGTCAAGCATATCCTCCCTTGGACTTGACCAAGCTGAGATCCTAACACTGACCACAGTTAGCGAGTTCTTGACACCTATCAACAGGCCTTCAGGAACAGAATGAAAGAGATAGATAAGGAGCAAACACTTGAAGGTGTCAGAAGTTATCCTGCTGGGATAGGATAACCATCCTGCTGGGATGGGATTCTAAAGAGCCTCCAGGAATCTCACAAGAAATGACTCCCCATTGACCTTGAGGCTCCAGAAAACCAGCAGGCTATTAATATCGCCTTTGTGACCAAGTCAGTCCAGACATTCGTAGAAAGTTGCGGAAGTTGGAGGGATTTGAGGGAGTGACTAGGTCACAGTCGTTAAAAATAACTCAAAAGACTTTGAACAATAGAAACCTAGATAGGGGAAAAAAAAAAACGAATAGGAGACTGGCTCAAGTAATGGCGGCTGCTTTTAAAGAGGAAGATAGGCACTAAAAGTACCACAGGCAGCCAATTCAGCCTTAGGCCAAGCTAGTCGAAGACCAATGTGCTTATATAAGGAAAAGGGACAGTGAAAAATGAATATCTTCAGTGTAGGTTGAGGAGAGGGAAAAAAAAGTCCTCACCATGACATGCACAGATGACAGGGTGGGGCTCCCTTTTAATGAGTCCCTACAGGCCCGTGGTCACTGTAGAAATTGGGGCTCTTGACAGACTCTGTAGTGATCAGCTTGGTACTGGCTCAGCTCTTGGACCCATTTGCCAAGAGAGGCCATTGAAACCACACCTCAACTGGAACCACTGTACACAATGTAAATTTCAGACAAGGTACTGTGATTTCACTTCTTTCTTGTTGTGCTGGGTTGTCCATAGTCTTTACCCACTTATTGGCAGGAGTCTGTTAAAATTAGGAGCTACAAGTACCATCAATGAAACTGAAGCCATTCTTCATTTAAAGAGCCTACATCTGACCATCCTAGCAACTGGGCTCTGATCAGATGAATATAAAATAAAAGAACAGGGTCTTGAAAAACAGGGAGCAGATGATCCCATCTTAGCAGAGCTAATGCAGAAGTTCCCAGGGGTGTGAGTGGAGACCGACCAGCCCTGAGAAACTGGCCTCACACCTGCCACTGATTGTTGTTCAACTCATATGTGTGTGTGTATAATTATTTATTATAATTTATTCACGTGTTACATCCTGATTGTTATCCTCTTGTTCTTATCTTCACGTTCCCACCTTCCCTCCCTGTTCTGTGCTATTCCTCTCCTCTGGCCTCTTACGACAGGGAGAGGGGACCATCTTATCCTCACTGTCTGGCCACAGCCTATCAGGTCTCATCAGGATAGCCTGCATCCTCTTCCTCTGTGTGCCTGCAAGGCCTTCCAAGATCAAAAACTCAAGTGACAGCACCCTCTGGCAAGGATGTGAAGAAAAGGGAACACTCCTCCACTGCTGGTGGGCATGCAGACTTATACAACTACTTTGGAAATCAATCTGGCATTTTTTCAGAAAATTAGGAGTAGTGCTACCTCAAGACCCAACTATATCACTCCTGGGCATATACCCAAAAGAGGCTCCACCATACAATAAGGACACTTGCTCAACTATGTCCATAGCAGCTTTATTCATAATAGCCAGAATCTGGAAACAACCTCAATGTCACTCAACCAAAGAATAGATAAAGAAACTCTTGAGCTCAGTTTCAACTGTGACAGTAAAAAAACAAAACAAAACAAAACAAACAAACAAACAAACAAAAACCCCAATCTCAAGGCAGGCATCAAAAGTCACACCAATTGCGTTAAGGCAGTAGGAATTTTGGTTCCTAGTTGTTTTCCCTGGAATATTCCACTGCTCCCCAGCTTCAAGGCAGGCATTAAAGACTATCCCCCTGTGTAGCACTTGAAAGATGTTAATAAGAGGGGTAAGGTTATTCACCCAGTACTGCCAAATCCCTAGTCTCTGCTCAGCTGATTGGATCCAGAGGAACCTGTCTGCACAGTCTTAGATCTGAAGGATGCATTTTTTTTTCTGTGCCTCTCACACCTTTAAGTCAGCCCATATTTGCCTTTGAATGGACAAACTGTGACACAGAGTTCAGAGGCAACTGACCTGGACCCAACTACCGCAGGCCTTCAAGAACTCACTTAGCCTATCTGATGCAGCTCTTAGTGTAGACTTGCTCTCAAGCACTGCCAAGGGCACATGAACATTCCCCTCTAACAGTAATGTGGGTGATCTTCTCATTGTCTCCCATACCCTGGAAGAATGTCAACAAGCCACTGTTTGAAACACTCCAACAAATGGGTTATCCCATTTACTGCCAAGAAAGACCAGCTTTCCTCAAATAAGGTAATTTCTGTGTGGAACTGTTTGGAGGGTAGCAGGAGGACTGTGTCCCAGAGCATGATCCAAACTGTCTTAAACATTCCTGAGCCAAGGATAAGAGGCAGTTGGAAGAATTTTCGAGACTAGTTGGATACTGCCGATTGCAGATATCAAACTTTGCAGAAATAGCTAAGCCGTTATCCCAGAGCCCTCACCACTGTGGGTAGCCACCTGAATTGGTAAGGTGCAGAAAGTGAGGTATTTTAAAGACTCTAGGTGGCACTCATGTCAGCCCTGGCTTTGGGACTTGGTGACAGATCCAAACCTTCCACCTGTGTATAGATGAAAAACATGGAGAGGCCAACCCAATTTCTGAGGTCCTGGAGAAGAAGCGTGGCATATCTTTCTAAACACCTAGACCCTGTCCTGTTGCAGCATAGTGGCCTGCCACTGTGTTGCTATTGAAAGGGACTGATAAACTAACTAAGGAACAGGAGTTGGTCATAACAAGTCCTTTATTAGTTGAAGGCCTCCTCTGGGGAGCCCTTGAAGGTTGGATGTCAAATGCTGGCATCATGACTATTAGACCTTTCTTCTATATACACTGCGAATCAGGGTTTCACCTTCTGCGGTACTGAATCCAGTGTCTTTCTTACACAACCAGCCCTTGTCCACCCAGATAGTGCAGCACTGGAGACCGAACCTTTAGAACAAAGCCCTGGGAAAAGCAAACGTACAAACCCTATATACTGATGGAAGCAGCCATATTCCCGATGGAGTCAGGTATGCAGGAGTGGCCATGGTGACACTCTCCAGGGTAATTTGGGTCCAATTTCTGCCACAGCAAACATCATCCCAGAAAGCATAATTAAGAAGTTTGACTCAGGCATTGTGATAGAGAAATGGTTACAATCAACATTTGTACTGATAGTATGCTATTTCTACTGTACATGTCCATGGTGCAGTGTATCAGGAGTGAGGGAGGCCTCTTCACCTCAACTGGAAAAGAGGCAAAAAAGAAGGAAGAAATCTCTGCTCTTGGATAACCAGTTAGCTATGAAAAAAAATTGCCTTTATTCATTGCCAGAAACACCAGAAAGATTCCTCTGAGGCCTGAGGAAATATTTTTACAGAGGCCACAGCAAAAACAACCACCAAAGAGCCATTGTAAATATTGGGTTCCTCCTCCTTTCTCATCCCCCTGCCTGAACAGGACCTATTTGAGCATCCTGAATATGAGATGAAGAAAAAAAATGGGAATGACAGCAGGGGTCCCTAAGACAGAAGATGGGTGAGCTCTTACATACTGATGTCCCATCCTACTCAGAGCCCTGGGGCCATCTCTTCTCTGTCAAATTCAATAGAGCATCCATCTGGGATCAACCAAGCTGAAGTAGCTAATTGGAGACAGGTATTTCTTGCCTCATCTGGATGATAAAATAGACTAGATTACCCACCAATGTGCCATCTATGCCCACATAAAGCCGAAAGGAGGCAAATCTGCACCCATTAGAGTAAAAGAGAGGGAACATGAAGGACTGGTGAAGCGTGTTCTCAAATTTGGATTGAGTCTCAACTGGTGTTGCCTACATTATCTGCCAGGGCTCAGGTTGGAGGCTGTCTGATGAGTATGCACACACCCTTTTACCTCCAGACGTTGCCTATGAAGAGACTGTATATTGAGCAAGACACCTTAAAATGAAGGTTAGAATAGGATAATGGTTTTCTAAATGGTAGGTAATATTTCCTTTCATATTTCCAGTACTCAGAAAAGCTTTTGATTAGGAAATATTTGTGAGATATTTGATTAATGTATAAAAATGAGTTAGGTGGAATATTTGATTAATATGTAAAAACGAGCTGGTTATACGTTAATAATTGTTGTTTTTCTATTTATGACAGCACACAAATGGAACCAACATAGGGACTAAGTTGGAGATGGAACTACACGAAGTTGATGCTTGAATGCTCCGTAAAGAAAGTCTATCTCTGTTGAGTAGATGTTGCTACAATGCTACATAACAAAACAACTACACAATATCAGTGTGGCACAGTGCAGGCACATTCTGTTTTTTTGTCATAAAATTGTTAAGGACAGCTGACTCCATTTTTTTTTTTTTTTTTTTTTTTAGCTAAACAATTTTAGACTTTAATCATATCCTTAGCTAAAGGTCACCTCGGGTTTTTTTTTTAATTGTTGTTTATTTGTTTTTGTTTTTTGCTTTGTTTGTTTGTTTTTCTCAAGTCTTGTGAATTACATATTGTAAACTGTTTCTGTTGTTCCAGGAATTAACTGACCATAAAATGTTTCATGGTATGTTAAGTGTCTGACCCATACATAACATGTACCTATCCCATGATCATAAAAATAACTACAAAGTTTTAACTTTTTAAATCTCCTGTTCATTTGCCATAAGAAGGCCTTTCTGGTTTTGATCTGAACCAGGCATAAATAATAAAATTTTTGCCTTGCAACATCTTGGTGTTAGCCCCTGGTTTTCAACACCATCACAAAGATCATGGATAATGTGGGTCAACTATACTTCAAAGGCAGTGGTTGAAGCATATTCTTTTATGCTTCTTGTTAGTTAACTATCTCTTCAATGCATGTCTGTCCTCATACCTTAGAGTGGCAGATTTTTGCTTCTTATATACAAGCCAAAGTAAAAACGGAATGGGCCTGAGCAAAGATCTTTGGCTTTTTAAAAACTGGACTTTCTTTATGGCTAACACTAGGTTCTCCATACCTAGCATTACAGCCAGCTCTCATGGATAAACACAGGCTCACAGGATTCTTTGTGCCCAGCAATGAATAGAGGCATCATCCTACATAGATTTTCCAGTGATTTTTATCACTGTAATTACAAATGTTGCCCTTCTTATTCTTTAAAAAAATAGATTTATTCTTTTGTTTCATTTTATACAATACAATATTACTTAAATATTATAATGTTTGCTATCCCTAAGGACTATTATATGCTAAAAATTAGCTAACAGACAAAAGCTATTTTATACTATTAAAAACCATTTATTCTATCCCAAATTAAATATATTCACTTTCAAACAAAGGCATATGAACCAACATTGTTACCATCATAAAAGTGTCTGTTTGTGCTTTAATCTTAGCTGTACAGCAACAAAGGCAGATATGATTTTTAAATCTCTACCTGTTATTCATGGCATAGTTTCTTGGGTGGAAAAATGGTGCTGGTATTTAGCAAAGAAGGGGGAAGTGTTGCAGTATATTTGAGCACACTGTGAGCCCTAAGACTGTGTTGTTTACTAGAAAAACCTGTCGCTAGTTGTTTTGTGGTTCAGCCCTAGTACATACATTTAATACAAGAGCTTTGTGTTTGAGTATTGTAACAAGGATTAAATAGAGTTAACCCTAGGTCTAGAGTCAAAGCAAGAAACCAGGAAACAGGCAGTGAACATGGGGAAAAAATGCACAGAGTAAGAGGAAATCAGGAGGATGGATAGAGAGACACTCAGGAAGGAGAAGGAGAGAACACTGAGTTTGAGAGTTTTTGAGACAGCATAGAGAAGAAAAGCTTTTCTTTCTTTTTTTAGTTGTTGTTTTTTGTTTTTATTTTACTTTTCATTTTTTTGTTTGCTTTTGCTTTTGGGATATTAACTGAGGAGGAAGGTCCGCTGGGTACTTTCTCTGCCTCACAGAGCTAGCAGGCTTTCATCCGAGCATCTGGATTACCAGTGTTTATTGGTAAAATTAAAGGATTGAGATTTTGTTAAAAACAACAGGGAAGGGAAGATTATAGCAGAGAGAGAGAGAGAGAGAGAGAGAGAGAGAGAGAGAGAGAGAGAACTGATGAACTGATGACTAACACAAAAACTGTTTGAGAAGCCAAAAGAAATATACCATTTTATGTCT
The DNA here is from genome assembly GCF_964271855.1 of Acomys minous. NCBI lineage: Eukaryota > Metazoa > Chordata > Mammalia > Rodentia > Muridae > Acomys > Acomys minous. The sequence continues at coordinate 90,656,120 of NC_140483.1, forward strand.
ACTTTAAACATAAATGTAGTATATGCGGTGGTTTGAATGAAAATGGACCCCATAGGTTCATAGGGAATGCCATTATAAGGAGGGGTGACCGTGTTGGAGAAAGTATGGCCTTGCTGAGGGAAGTGTGTCTCAGTTCTCTTCCTGATGCCTGCTGATCTGGATGTGGAACTCTCAGCTCCTTCTCCAGCGCTGTGTCTGCCTGCATGCTGCCATGATGATAACAGATTAAACCTATGAACTGCAAGCCAGCCCCAATTATACACTTTCTTTTATAGGAGTTGCCATGTTCAATGTATACCTTCACAGCAACCCCAACTAAGGCAGTATACTTTGGGAGTGTATGCCCATTAGCAGTCACACACACACACACACACACACACACACACACACACACACACACTCATGTATATGTGTATGTGTGTATATATATATACATATATATATATATATACACACACTCATGTATATGTGTATGTGTATATATATATATGTATGTATATATATATGTGTGTGTGTGTGTGTGTGTGTGAATATATGTACATATAGTTTGATAGAAATTAAGCCACTTGCATTGATAATTCTACTGCCAAGATCATACATTAGCTAAGAAAATGTCAAGTAATTCCAGGCATAAGAAACCTCCCTTTGGTCTGTAAGTTAAGGGAGTAAAAAGGACTCTAGAGTTATATCAACTACTGTCATTTTTCTTGGCTGCCTTCCAGAAACTGAGGGTAAGACTCTGATTCTGAAAACACTATATATTCCAGACATAGGGCTTGGAGGACTTGACCTGGACTTGACCTGAGTCTTCTCCTTGAAAAATAGCTGCTGGTACCTGAAGGTGCTACACAAGCTACTAGAGGAGAAAAGTACTCAGTAGTATTAGCCACATGTAAGGTATATAAACCCTAATGATGATCACCATAACAAGATATCACCAGTGATGGAATAATGGCTCTAATATTTTAGAGAAAACCAACATCTCCCTCATAGGATATAATTGATGCCGGGCACTTTAAACCAAGCCAACTACCTGTGGCTGGTGAGATTATGGACCACGAGGACAGCCTTCTACTGCTGCGTTCTTTGACCAGTGTGATTTCAGATTGCATGATATTTACCCTTACCCTCACCCTTCACTAGAGAAGCTTACTTTGCAGTAGGTGGAGAACATAACAGAAATCTACAACTAGTAGAAATGCAAAGAACAACTGATTTTGAGATTCAAAACTTCAGTCGATACATATGCAACATGATCTCATGGAATATCCCAGAAGAGGAATCAGAAAGGCAGTAAGAGGCAGACGACTCTGTGTCTTATCTAAGTATCTATATATATACATATACAAGTATCTATATATATACATATACAAGTATATATATATATATATATATATATATATATATATGTGTGGAATACGCACATATATGTGGAACTATATATATACAGACTATATATGAACTATATATATGAAATATATGTATATATATATATATATATATATATATATATATATATATATATGGAACTACACCCATAACATCTCCAAAATATTTCTAAACAAAACCCATACAAGGACAACAGGAGATGACATGTCAGGCTGGGTGAGGAAATCTTACAAGGTACTTAACTACTCATAGATCAAGAGCTGCAGGAAACTAACAGCTGCTGATATTAGGGAAAAGTCAATCTTTTCTGGAGCGGAGCCCCCTGAGAGATCACTCAGTTCTAAGCAGATACACATGTGGTTAGTGCTAATGGTCTCTGTAGTCTGTATATATGCGCCTGCTTGTGGAACAATAATTAAATAGGAGGTAATGTATTTGAGAGGGAATGCAGGGGTGAGAGGAGTTTGAGAGGGGAGGGTGAAGGGTAGAAATGATGTAAATATATATTTGTGCACAGAAAAATATACAAACTACAAAATCAAAATTGAGTTAGGACAGATTAGACATTGTTTTTATTAATTATTGATATTTGCAATCACAAATTTGTTGGTTACATTTTCCTCAGTTTGCAAATATTCCTGAGAACACATGATATTACAGAGGAAATGTCAGCCAAATATGGATGGAGTTCAAAAATGTGTATATATTCAATTTTTATACATAAATAGGACAGACAAAATAAACTTTATAACATTCAAACAACAGGAAAATGGGATATTGGCCACACATTCAAAAGCATGCCTACAACAATATTGAGTTGAGTAGGAAGTGGCTATAATCTAGTTCATATTAGAAACATTTATTTCTAAGTTATTTTCTTTAAAGGGCATCTATTATAATTATTATTCTGAGAAAAGAAATAAATAGTCAACAAAAAAAAAAAAAAAGCACTCCAAATGCTCTGCCATCTTGTGTAGGGTGTAGGACCATGCAGCAACTGCTGGCCTATTAGACAAAGGAAGCACAGCTTGTATTGCCACTATTTTCTTTATATTTATAGACACAAGGTTGATGGACTCCAATAGCATGGGATAGAAAGAAAATCTGTACAGTTCTATTTCCTGTGTGCTACAAACACAAAGCATGTTAAAGAATATACATACACATGAATCTGCTCATACACACAAACACAGATCCAAGTTCAGGAGAGGAATCCTGAGGCTATCTCTGTAGGTATAGGTATGATCACGGGGGCGGGGGGAGGGGAATTGGACTCTAGACCTTGACTTTGAGATTACAAAGGACGACTGACCTTTGTGCTCTGTATTAGGTGAGGTGAGTTGTTATGGTTAATAATAAGGTGTCTATCTTACTTTTGTATTTTGATTGTGTTTTTTATCAAAATTATCGAAAATATTTTGATTGCACTTCTATCACAGCATTTAACATTTGGAAGCATGGATTATTTTTGACTGAAGGGATGCAGAAGCAAGAGATCAAGTCCTATGCTGAAAGAGCAGAAAGAAGCATGAAGACTGAACTGAAACATGATTTTTGTCTTGGTGTTTTTTTTTAATATGACAGAGGAATTTAAGAAATATACCATGCAATTATGGGCTTCTGTTTCATTCATTTATTACCTCCAAGTAATTTAAAAATAGGTGATATTTACTAATTAGAGATTCGAGCCTTCCCCCTCAAATACTCTGCTCCCTGAAGAAAATATTTGAAATTTCATCCATGCAGTTTTCAATATTTTCCAGTTAAGTTAAAAGCAAAAGTAAGGTCACTGCTAAAATACAGCTGCCAGTATACATTTACTATAGCTGAGCAACAGTGCATGAACAGATGCCCCGCCTTGCCTGAAGCCAGCGAATTGAGAGAACCTTGAATAAACTAACCAAGCACGAGGAACAGAGGTAGACAGAGGCGGGCTGCATGGGTCACCGCATCATCCACTGTGATTGCTGCAGACCTGGAATATTCAGCCATTCTCACCCAGTGAAAAAACAGTGATAAACAACATCCCTGTGTTAAAAACCTGGTGCCATCCTACCAACAGCCACTCAGCTTCAAAGAATTTAAAGACACAAACCATAGACTCCAGGTTGACTTATAAGGCTAGACACTTCCAGGGAAGGGGAGACTTAGACACAGATGTGTGCTCAGGGAGAAGACCAGGTGAAGTTGGAGGGGGAAAAAAAAACCAGTGATGTGATGCAGCAGTGGCTAAGACATAGCACAGATTCTAAGCAATTGCCAGAAGCCAGGACAGACACCTGGGATATAGTCCACCGTACAAGTACAGAAAGAACTGAAGTTAGGAGTGCACATCCTCAGAGTTCTGCATCCTAAGCGACAGTACGTTCTTGATGTCCACGACATGTGGCTGGTGGTACTTTCTATGTCGGCTTTAATAAGCGAACATACCTTCCACAAAATGTGTAAATATCCTCATTCTGTGATGAGTATTTATAATAACAATAGTGTATTATGTTCAAAGCCTTCCAAACACTAACTTAGCTCACGAAAAGAGCCACAGACTTCTAGCACTGGAATTGACCCAGTTATTTAGAACAGTGTCATTCTACAAGTACAAACATTCGATATAGTATGCCAAAAAAAAATGCTTTAAAGCATATCAGCTCAACTTAAAATAACTTAGAAACAGCTGAGGATAAATGTACTAAACTAACAAGAAAGAACTAATGAGACGCCAAGAACTTAACTCGGAGGATGACAGGGACGGAGGAAGTTAATACATGACATATAATAAGAATAAGTGACATGCGAAGCCAAGCCATCAGTAAAGAGAGAGCAGGGTGGATTTTAACAAGTGAATAAAAATCACTCATAAAGGAAGACAGGAGCGGTGAAGGAGTGAATTAAATGTGTGAAATAAAATGTCCATACTCAAACTGCTTAATTTAGAAAACCCACTAAACTTCATAATACAAAAGACAAAATTCCTGATAGTTGTTAAACCCCTGATGGTTGGATTGGCAGCAGCCTCAGAGTTAACACCACAGAAAAGAGAAGACAGCAGAAGAATACATCTCACGCCATGCGAGACAATATCTGTCACCCTAGGATTATCTCCCCAGTTGGGCTTTCAATCATGATTGAGGTAAAATAGGTTTTCAGTCAGAGGCTAAACCACTCACAGATTTCCCTGAAAGCCCATTATAGAAGTCCTTCAAAAAGGAAGGATTTAAAAGAATGTAGTGGCACACGAAATAAAAAATTATATATGTTAATGTAGAATATAGAATAAAAGTAATTAAAATGATCAGTGTCTTGAGATAAAAAGAATTGACATTAATGAAGAATGTGTGTGTGTGCATATGTGTGTGTGTGTGTGTGTGTGTGTGTGTGTGTGTATGTATGCGCGCGCGTGCATGAAATTCTCACCAGGCTAGAGTCACTAGCTAGTGAGCATCATGTTTCTGACTGTCTCATCATCCCCAGCACTGAATCCTGAAATTCTCCCCTCCCAACTTCCTCCTCTTAAGAACCTGGGTTCTAGGGATTGAAGTCAAATCTTTCTGCTTACAAGGCAGGCATTACAGATTACAGACTCAGCTATTTCAGCTGCTCCAGTAGTGACAAAATTTGTTGTGCTTAATTTCAAAATATAGATATGGAAGAGGAAATGGGGCAACTATTGAGTTAAAACTTTTAGTGACTTCGTGTTTGAGGAAGGTCAGTGGGAACACCCATTCATATTAAACGTTGTTGAGAGAAGTGAGTGTTGAGAATTAAGCCATTCAATTCAACACTCAGGAAAATGAGACAAATAAAAGATAACATTTTAAATTCACAAAAGAGAATAAGGAAGAACAGAGAATTTGAATAATAACGAGTCCCCACAAGTTAGTATAACAAAACAATACAGATGGGATGACTTATAAAGAATAGAGTTCTTTTGTCAACAGTTCTCGAAGCCGGAAAGTCCCGGATCAGGTGCAAACATCAGGAGTCTGATTTCCTACTACTTCTTCACAAAGGAGAAGGGCTGGAAAGAGGGAATTCATTCTTGCAAGCCTTTTGTACAGGCATCAAACTGGTCATGAGGGAGTTTGGGGTCTATGTCCCAAACACCACCTAAAGGTTCCATCTCCCGCTACAGTTGCCCTGAAGATTAAGTTTTCAGCACAAAACTTTAAGCAATAAAATGGGATTTAAGGAATGAAAAGAGGAAGTACTTTGTCAGGGCAGGACCTTCATTAAATATGGAAACTGTATGAATGCATTCAAATAAATCGCTTTGCTGTCATAGTGATGAAATTTCTCTGTTTGAAGGAGAAATGTTTCAATTGTATGTAAAGAAACTGAGGTACTTACAGGAAACCTGCCTAAACAAAAGCTTCAGCAAGTTTGAAATCAAAAGTAATTCAAATAATACACACCCAGCAATACCAATGTACAAAAGTGACATAGTGATAGCATATAGGAATATTGATTTGAACTGAATTATTTTATTTTTTTAAAGTAGGTCATTATGATGCATGTAAATTATACATATTGAATTCTTTATATTAATATACCTAAAAAGTCTAAAATAGTACATACCACATACTGGGTTCCAACCATTAACTAAACTTGAATTAACACTAAGAAAAAACACACTATGTTAATATAATCCTGAATCTACGTCCAATTAACAACCACACACTGTAACAACGCACATTAGGTTATGTTAATATGATCAAGTGTATGCATGCACACGGCTGAAGACAAATAAGGCAATTTGAGAGAAATAGTCAACCCTGGGTTGAAATCCTCATTGCCATCTGCCAGACAATGCCACCTGTTTGAGCTAGACCATGTGAGTGCTAAGTCACAGGTACTGTGACTCATGCCGATCGCACAGTTAGTAATAGCATGCTTGTATTCTTTGCTTATTTAATAAGGTCACGAGATGCATCGACAAATCAGTCATCTTGTTTAGACGAGCTCCTGTTGCTAAAAGGACAAGGTGATCCTCAGCCTCTGTCTTCGTTGTGATCATGTAGCTCCGCGTTCTTCGGTAGCATCTGGCAAACACGCACTGCGCATCGTTAATTCACCTCTAGCTGTAAAATTAGTCTGGGTTCAGCAGACGGTGCGGGAGCAGCTGGCGGAGAGCGGGGCCCACAGGATCCACTCCCTGCACACGCTTCAACAAGATGTCCGACTCACTTCTGTTTCCCAGCCTTTTCTCGACTTAATATGGTGCTGCAAAATTCCATAAGGGTTTCTAAACAGGATGCTAAGGGGTGCACATGGAGGGGTTCCAGTGCAAAAGAAATAGCACGGCTCTGAAAAACACAGTTCTCTGGAACTGGAAACACAAGACTGATGTTTAGTTTTCTAGATTCATCACATAAAGTTATACTCATCGTAAATCTACCCTCTGTGCCTTTTTTTTTTTTTTTTTTTTTAGCCATATTTTTGTCTTTTCCTTACGTAAAACATTCTTTCATTGTAATTTCCTGTAATAGTCTGTTAATGGCTCGGTGAAGGGATGTTGTAGGACATGGAAACTTGGGTAATATAAACATGGAGACACTGTTATTGACACAGTAATTGTAAATTTGAGCAATTGAGATACATTTGCATCCGGACAAATAGCATATGTTTTGCCAGACAAGTGTTCCAACTTCATTATGTTTTGTTATTACAAAGCCACAGCCTGAGCCTGCTCCCAGGTGGCTGCCTACCTGGCCTACCTGACTGAGATGTGAGTGCTCACTAATGCTGCTCTCTTCCATGGTGCAGTTATAAACAAAGCCTTTTATTAATGGCTTCATTTTTCCATCCAGGGGCCAAATCCACAGCACTGTACTTATTATAATAAATTGTTTGAACACATTTCTGATATCATTCATGAAAGGTTAAACAGAAAGGACCAGCAGATAATGCCAAAGCGAAATGAGTGAATATTTAAAAAAAAAAAAGTGGTTGCTGATATTGACGTAATGTGGGAGGAAGATAAACAGACACTGCAAAGGATAGAATATCCCTCAACCAAAAAAACCTTTTCATTCCATCTCACGATAGCACGCAGGAGATCTGCAGAGAACTTAGTGCTTAATTCACCTTGGAATATTGAAAGGAACTCTGATCTTCTGAGACAGAGGGTGCTTGGCAGTGAGTTTCAAAACAAGCATTTCTCTCAGGCCAAGAGGCACATTTTCTATCACATGCTTAGGTGTTTTGGTGAAAATAACAGCTCTACACGAAGATAATTTAATCAGAAAATTTATTTTCATAACAACATCTACTGGCAGAGGAACACATTTTCAAGAAATAACATAGAAAAATAAGAGAAACTTTATGATCGACTCAGCCTTCCAGATGGGGCTCACTCAGGGACTCATACCTGCCGTTATGGTGGATGGATAGCCCCTATGGTCTGGAAATGTCAAACCATACGATACTCAGTAAACTGAGGCTTCTCTGTAACGTGATCTGTAGAGAAGATGCTGCCACAATTTGGGAGGTAGAGTAAGCAGCAGGATGGGTAAGGAGAAGTTGATGCTGAGTGTTCAGCTTTGATTTGTGCTGCTGTGATGAGGCACTTGTCAGAAACTATTTTCACTTCAGTGCTGCCAGTCTCTTGTTCATCTTGCCCCAGTGGACAGAAAGCACAGGGTTTTTTTTTTTTTTAACTTAAATGGATCACATGAATGGCTCTGACAGAATCTTTCCTTCTCTCTGAAACCTCATAAGCCAGGTCTCCATCATCTACATGTCACTCAACGCCTTTATCTCCCAAGCTCCCACAGAACAGCCCATTAAGCTTTGAACACTCAGTGGATTACTCAGTGCAAATTTCCAGCCACTCCCACAATTATCCCCCAAACAACACAGTCAAGTCTGTTACAGCAGTGGCCTACTTCCTGGTGCGAGTTTCTGCCCTCTTGATGAGGACAGGAGGTAGAAATTCATTAAGGAGTTTAGGATAAACAAAGACCCCCAAGAAAGAAAAAAAATTCTCTTTCTTGTCTGAAAACCAAAAGATGTTCTTGGTTCTTTTGGCAGCCAGAGATGCCGAAAGTGTTTTGGGGCTCTGACTTCTTACTGGATTCCTATACTAGCTTAAGGTTAGGTTTCGGAAGAGGAGATGTTAGGATAAAAAAGTCTCAACTCCATCAGAGACTTGAGAAGGAATATACTTGATTATCTGAGTATGCCAGAAGTGCAGGTTAGTAGCTTTCCAAATGAGGAGGTATAATTTTCTACCTGAACAGTCACCCAAAACTCTCTATAGTGTTGGAGCATCTTCTTCAGCCTTCTGGGACAATAGGTTAGTTTTACAATGAAGCTCAGATGTTTAGGGGTTAAGATGGTTTGAGGTCTAGATAGACGTTTTAAGTTGATAATGACAAAATGTGATGGAGATTGATTTACATTCAGAATTTTAGACGCACCAAGATAGGGAAGATGTTTTCTTCAAGACTGTCAAATAGAAATTGCCAAAAACACTAAGAATGTAACGTGTATATAATTCCTGATTGTGTCATGGTCATTCTTGCTGTAGGCAGTTTATTGTATGTATGTGTAATAATATAAATGTGTGTGTAAAAATTTTTTTTAAATCTTCTAGTCAAGAGAATGGAATCTCTGGCCTGGCTGGAAACAATTCAGCTGGTCCTGGTCAATCACTTAGCCAAGGGAGCACCATTAGGAAGAGAGGCTCACACCAGGCCATACTGAAGAGACAGGCAGAATACACAGGGCTTTAATGTGATGCTATCACATTCTCCCCTAGAATCCCTGTTCCTAATGTAGCAGCTTGCTGTCTGTAGCCATAGAGCGTCATAAATCTGCCCTGTTTTCTGAAGTATTTGAAAAAGCATAACTCCCATTTTTTTTCTCCTGTGTCATCTCCAGGCCTGTTTTCCTTAACATTTTAGTCATTGTCCCCAACACTTTAGGGCTTTGGACTCATTCTCAAAACCCTCTCCCCAGGCCTTGGCTTGCCAGCCATCTCTCTGACCTCCATGGCATCTTAAAACCGCACAGCCTGTTTTTCTTCTGTTTCTATTCTCCTCCTTCAGGCAGCTACTGGGGCTTTATAGCTCTCCTGCCCTGAGGTTTTGTTTTAAACTCTACTAAAATGGACCCTGAGATACTGTTTAAGTCCATACTTTAATTCATTTATTTCTTGGCTCTTTTTCTTGTTTGATTGTTTTGTTATAACCTCATTTGCTTTTACTTTATATGTATTGTTATTCCTTAGGTGCCTGTTTGTTTTCTAAATGAGAGACAGAAAGGATGGATCTGGATGGGAGAGGAGAGGGAGAGGGAACTGGGAGAAGTAAGGGGAGGGGAACCTTAATCAGAACAGCAACAACAACAACAACACCTATTTCCTTCTCTTTCTTTCTTTCTTTCTTTCTTTCTTTCTTTCTTTCTTTCTTTCTTTCTTTCTTTCTTTCTCTCTTTTTCGTTTGGAGATAGGGGTTTCTCTGCCTAACTGCCCTCTTCTGATTGTCCTAATACTCTCTTTTTAGACCAGGCTGGCTTTGAAATTACAAAGATCTGCTTGCCTCTGCCTTTCCACTGCTGAGATTAAAATGGCCTGCTGAAAAAAAAATCTATGTGTGCAATAAAAAGAAAATAGTAAGACCAGGAAGCCCCAAAGAGGATGCCAACTTCCCCATGATCAAAACCAAACAGAGAAGGGAAGTGATTATATATATGAGGACAGGAGCACTCCTAGGTATGGTTGAAGAGATTTTTTTTTTAAAGATGAGGGAGAGCACAACCTGGGCAATCAGGCATTATCTAGATTGAATTGGCCCAGTAGACTAGATTAGGCCATGAGAAGAGAGAGAGAGAGAGAGAGAGAGAGAGAGAGAGAGAGAGAGAGGAGAAGGAGAGAGAGAGAGAGAGAGAGAGAGAGGAGAAGGAGAGAGAGAGAGAGAGAGAGAGAGAGAGAGAGAGAGAGAGAGAGAGAGAGAAGGAGGGAGGGAGTGGGAGAGGGAAGGAGGGAGAGGTGTAAGAGTGGAGCCAAGGGTACAAGCAAGAGACGAAGAGACCAAAATGGCTGAGGTTATATAGGTAATACTGTAATACTGTCTGGGAAAAGGGAAGGGAAGCTTAGGGCAAGGTGAGAAATGCTGAGGAGCCAGGACTCAGTAACAGTTACTAGCAATGCCAAGAGCCTGGTGGCCAGCACTTGCTTTGAAATGTTAATACACACTTTAGCCATTTGAGACCAAACAGCTTATACATCCGCACAAGAGTCTACAGACAAGTCAAGGAACTAAAGCAGAGTTCCATAGGGGAAATTTGCTTAATGCCTGACTCTCCATAGCTTGCTCAACCCGCCTTCCTAACCAGAGTTCACCAGCCCGGGGCTGGCACCACTCACAGTGGGTCTGATACCTCAATCAGAAATCAAGAGAACACCGCAATGGACATGCCTATCAGCTAGTCTGATGGACGGGGAGGCCTTTCCTAAATTGAGATTTCTGCTTTTTTGGTGCCCGTAATTTGTGTCAAATTTACAAAAACTAACCAGCACACTGACCGATAGAGCAGGAGCTCTGCAGTGTCTGCGTCTTCCCTGCTCCTTCACCAGATGTGGAGTCAGGGTCATAGAAAAAAGTGCCCCGTGAAAGACTGTCCTGCAGGAATGAAATAGTGGAGTAATGGCTGCTGTGGGGCCCCTGTATGTTTATTCTATACCCGAGGTCATTCTCACACAAGTCAAATAATTAAACTCCAACCAGAAGTAATACAGAATACTTATGGATAACCAAGTATCAGGTTAAAGTTTTTTAATCACAAATTATTAAGTCGATAATTTTCTTCATCACTTATTAACTCTCCCCCAAGTTCTTCTTCTTAATGAGGTTTAGAAGTTTTCAAACTTTTCTTGTTAAGAGATTTATTATTTATTTATATTCTACCTGCCTGTGTGCCACAAATCCAGAAAAAGGCACCAGATCTCATTATAGATGGTTGTGAGCCACCCTGTGGTTGCTGGGAATTGAACTCAGGACCTCTGGGAGAGAAGCCAGTGCTCTTATCCTCTGAGCCATTTCTCCAGCCCCAAGGTTCAGAATTTTTTAAGTCTCTTGTTTTAGAATGTGGATCATTATGGCCCCAGTAGATTGTGAGTCATGAGAGCGGAGGGGAGTTTTGGGCTTCTCAGTTTTGTACCTCGGGAATGCCATTGCATTGAGATGAGGCTGAAGCTTCACCTCATACGATGGTGCCATGACTCTGAGTGAGGAGAGTAGAGAAAGGAGCACATTGAGGATGAGCCACAGAGCACAGTGGCGAGGAGAGAAGGCCTGTGGAGAAGCAGACACTGGAGGTGAACCTAAAGAAACAGGGGTTTCCTCTAATGTACTTCATCTGGTCTTTGAAAGAAATGGAGCAGACACATCTAAGAGATGCCATGCTCTAAACAATGCATATAACACATTAAGCGGTGATAAAAGTGCAGGAAAAGACAGATGGGGCATACGGGACTTTAGGGTAATCAAAGTGCCCTCAGAAGAGGTAAGAAGCCTCTGAGTTTCTGTCTACTGATCAGTCCAATTAATGTCTATTTCAATGAATATTTTACCTAAAACCAAATTGTACAAACTCCATTTTTATCTGAATCTACAGTGGAAACCTGAAGCCAGAGAAAGTTCAAGGACTGTTTGTTAGTCCTCTTGTCTTTCCAAGATCTTATTTACATTTAGAAAGATAGTTATGGAGTGTCAAGTACCTGATCTCTTCATTTATGGCTTGTGAATACAACTGGGCACAGCAAAGACACTTAGAATGCCTGACAATTCTTATGAATTATTTTTATTTTAAACTCAGAAACAGTGACCAAAAGTCATATTAGCAAAAAATCCACAAATATATTAAATCTTACTCTTTTGATGTTTTCCCTGAGCCTACATACAAATTTAGATGCTCATTAGCTTTGGTTTCTTTACTTGTTGAATTAGAAACAGACTCAGAGGGTTGGATACCTATAAGTTCCTTGTTTACAAAAACAGGGTGGTTGAATTTTTTTTATTCCATATGCTTTTGGGTCTTAGTTCTATTGCAACTCTTTGACTGATGATCACTTAGTTGGCATTGGGTATATTACGTCTGTTCTGGTATAAATGACAGTGACTGAGGGTTGTAGGTCCACCCAAATTTCCTTTCACCCAACCCATTCTCTTATTCTTTTATTAGGGGTCGCCGACATAAAATTGTTCAACTTTCAAAGGGGCAGGTGGAAGTCATTCAGATTCCAAACCACTTCAATTCTTGCATGTGAATTTGAGGAATCAAATTTTGAAATTTGATCTTTTCGTGGACTAGCAATTTAAATCACCTTTCACATATTGGTAAAGATCAGCCCCCAGCTCCTATGCAGCCACTCAATGACAAGGCTGTATAATTCGTATGCTACGGTAGTCTGCATTGTTAAACTGTCATGTTCTGCCATTTCATATTATCATACAGTAGATTAATCAAGATGAAACTTCATCATAAGCCAACGATCATATGCTCCCATTCACTTCTGCTTGATAAGTGAATGTGTCCTTCAGTCAACAAGCGTTAGCAATATTTGCAGAGCACCTGACAGAGAGCTTGTGTTGGATGCTTTTGTGTGAGGTCCATATCCTTCCTTTTCCTCTCGATATCAAAGGCTGAGTCTTGTAGAGCAAGTAGAAAAATACCTAAATGCATTCTAAGTGTTATATTTAAAGGTGCCAGGGGCATTATACTGGAGTTCATGTTGTAACAAAGAGTTTAACATATTAAATATATTATTATGTTGAACAACAACCATAACGGAATTCATAAAATATAAACTTGGGACTCCATGGGTCTTTTCTTTATCAGTAAGAAGAATATAGCTACTCATTTAGCTTCAGTCCCTTCACTTGCCAAAACAGAAATAGCCCGAGAGGGTTGAAAATTCATGAGTTCCTTATTTAGTAAGAAGATTTTTGTTAATTTTGTTGTATATGTTCTTCCATAAGCAATGTCAAAACAACCTTAAAATAACTCACATTTGAATATGACAGGCTTTTTTTTTTAACTTGCTAGCTACATCCTGGTAAAATTTCTGCAACTAATAGCTACAGAGATTAAAACCTTCCTGTCTTTCTCCTGTCTCTAGTTTTCTGATTTAGGTTAGATTGGATAAAGGGGCTAATAAAGACTTAATTGAACGAAGGAGAGGCAGACAAGGAGTGATTCATTTGTTAGCTTTAATTAAGAGAAGGAGTTCTAGTAATAAATCTAATGACTTCAGGGTGCTGGCAGGAGACCTAAATATGTGAAGAGGAAACAGCTAGTGAAATGAGTTTGAATTTCCTACCTTACCTCAGGCATTCCCTTTCAATTGAAGAAAGAAAAGAGAAAAAAGCAAACTAAATACCTGACTTTCTCAGTGAAAAATACCTGCCAGAGTGTCACCAGTTTGCGATATGTTGATGGGAATGTAAGTAATGGGAAAAGAAAAGAAAAGTCTGGAAAGGATTCTTGGCTTGGTTGGAGGCAGTAAAACATGTGGAAAGATAAACTAATAAGAAAGTAAAAATAAGGGACCTGTTGTTTTGAGCATTTCAAAGAAGTGTTTACTTAGTGTCACAAGGACAGAGTACGACAGAAGTGCAATGAAAAGGCAAAGCAGAAGAGGACAGTACATGTATCCCTCCAGTGTCAACCTGTATATTTACAATTTATATGAGCAAGGAAAGGATGTATTTAGCGAGGGGTCAGAGGCTCATACCGGGGTGCAAGTGTATTTACATTTCCTAGATTGGCTAAGTGAGCATTATTAAATACTTGTACTATCATAATGCATCAGCTACAAAGCTAAAATTCAAAGGCTCTTTGTGACAGTGCAGAGTCCACACAACACTAAATACTACGGGTTTCTCTAGGAAACAGTGGCTCTGAGAACTTGCAGGGGACTTGTGCAAGGTTTAGCGAAAAGAAATTGTGAAGAATGAAATCTTAATTTAGCAATGGTGTCAGTGGTACTCATATCTTTTATTTTCATTCAAGAATGCTTGGATGGGGGCTGGAGAGATGGCTCAGAGGTTAAGAGCACTGCCTACTCTTCCAAAGGTCCTGAGTTTAATTCCCAGCAATTGTATTGTGGCTCATAACCATCTCTAATGAGATCTGGTTCCCTCTTCTGGCGTCCAGAGGTACATGAAAGCAAAACACTGTACACATACATAAATACATAGATCTTTAAAAAGAAAAAAATACTTGGCTGATGAAATATGTGCAACATGTGCTATTTAATTCCAGGTCTCAGGTGGGTCTTTTGAGTTTGCAGACAGCCAGATCTACACAGCAAGTTCTTGGCCAGTCACAGATACACAATGAGACCCTGTCTAGGACAAACAAGCAAACAAACAAAACACACACACACACACACACACACACACACACACAAATGGACCGCTACAAACAAAAAGAGGAAAAGAGAAGATGTCAGAGGGCAAGAAGAGAAGGAAATAGATGCTTGGGTGAACACAAACGCCATAAGGCTAAGTGAAATATCCCTGGTCTAGGAGGAATTACTCTATCACCTCACAGGTGTATTTAAAATTGAACTATTGATGTTCTTACTAAAAAGTAAGACATGTTGTTTAAGTAGAACCAGTATTAAAAAGCAAAAGGCTTCAGACCTGTTTACTTTATTTAAGATAAATATATACCAGCTAAATTAGGTTAATAGGATGACAGTGAAGACAATTTGCATTTAAACCCTTGGGTGGTTTTTACTTTTGTCCTAAGTTTCATTTAATGCCTTAATGTTTCTTATCTCTCTCTCTCTCTTTCTTTTCAAACTGCTGGAAAAGTTAGTTGAGAAATGTTGCAGGAACAACACGAATCCATCGGATGAACCAAGGCTCGCTAGAAGATGAGTAGTTTGTTTCCAAGGTACCTAACTTCTCACTTGCTCTCAGTCAAGATGCCTCTGTTTGTTCCTAGGAGCTGTAGTTAAGTGGTTAGGCAATTAGTTTACATGTGAAATCAAGTGATTTCCTCCCAGAATCCCTATGTGAATAAGGGGAAAAGCAGACATATGTCTTTTTTTACAGCCTTTCTTTCTTTATTTTCCTTTCACAAGATTTAGAAGATAAAGTTACAGAAACATTTAGAAGTTAGAAAGTATTAGTAACTTCATTTAAGGAAAGCACTTGAATTTGAGAAGACTTTAAAATGGTATATCTCCATCCCTCATATAAGTTTCACAATCAAAATTCTATCTGCAGCAGAGAAGTTGCCATTAACTAGAGACAGCAACTTTCTCTTAATGGAAGCACTAAATTACCACTTTCAAAACTAAATGATATAAAACAACTTCAGTTGCTTAAGAAGAAAGGAGGGCCACTTTACTTTTTAAAAGGGACATATGTTATTTTTATTTACCTTAATTGACACATGGAAATTAAGAGTATACCATTAGACGAACAACTGCAAGAAACTAAGTATAATAACAATACAATTTATACCCAGTTTCACAACAAAATGATATGTTACTCATTATAAAAGAGTGGATAGGAAATTAGACCTAATGCCAAGGGGAAAATGATAAAAGATAAAATCCAAGAAAAGCAAAATGCTAGCATACTAGCATGCATAGGGTGACTAGTGAGGGAGTGAGGAATCCAACATCAGTGCTACCATCTGCGTTGCCTTGGAAAGAAAGTTGAGGAGAAGGCATGAAAGTTTGTAAGGAGTTTCAAAAACGTGGGAAAAGTATTATACAACAATATATCCCAGTTCTTTTGATTATTAGTAGAAAGTCCAGATTACTGTTACCTTTAGCAGAGAAGGAATACATTAAAAGCCCTGGCTTCTCCATGATGCAAGGAGAAGCTCTGGGCATGCTGGGTAATTCAAGAGTCTGGGATGTAAATAAAAGTTTCTCATAGAGAACCTTGACAGAGTTACAGATGTTTAAATGTTCTATTCTGCCAGCCACAGCACTTACACTCATGCACATACAAAACAAATGTACATCATCCAATTCTTTAAAAAATGTATTTTTATATTAAAGCCAGCTTTATACAGACAATGATATTTTAGGAACAACAAAGTTACAGGGTGCTTGTTTCTCTATGTGGGACAGTTTCTCTGATAGAGAAGGTGTCAGATTGTTGCCAGTATAGTGAATTAACAACTATAAAGAAAAAATGACAGATAAATGTCACAGTGAATTTTTTATTCTAGAATTCCATGCTTTTCTGGGGACTAACATAAAGAAAAAATGCCGCTGTGGAAATGTGGTAGCAAGGTGCCTGTATGAGGGATTTTCTGTAAAATTATAGACAGGTGGAATTTTTATCACTTCATTTAATATCTTTACCTGAAAGACATTAACTTAATTTGTAATGCATTTATTCAGTTTACATGTTTAATTTGTATAAATCAAGTAATACCCCCAAATAAGGATAAGTTTAAAGGAAAGTAAGTGGCTGCTTTTACTATCCATACATAATCCTATCTTTATTATATACTTAAACATATTATTTGTTATAGTTCTTTCCAATGCTGTTTTTTAAAGGAATGGACCAATTTTAGATATAACGGAGCTATCCTTGTGTGTATTTAAAGTCTATGTGTGTCTTATACTAACAGCATCTGCCCACAACTGGTCTCCATCACGTATAAGCGCAGCCTTGCAACTGAGCCATAGTAACACACGTAGTTTGGTTCCATTCGGCTCAGTTTCGCTCTGACTCACACTGTGTGCTGATGGATGCTGAGTTTGTGGACTCCCTTCTCTGTTTGCTTTGCCTCCTTACAGGAAGAAGGCACTAGGCACCTTGAAATGCTGCTTCTTAACCATATGCTCACAATGCATATTCTCAAAATGCGCGCAGGGGATAAACTTTAAAACGGATTGAGTGAGAGTGGGGTTTGTTCATCTTTCTTCTATTGGGTATTATTTTTCAGATTATCGTGTTTCCACTCACAATACCGGTTTAGGAAGGTTGTCATGGTAATATGTCTTCGTTGTGGAGGATTATTACTGATTTAATATTTGAGTAATAGAAGTTGTTTACTAGTAGGGAGGTCGTATCTTCTGTGGTAACTGGTAACCGAGCATTTTCAAGTATTCACCAGCCACTGATTTCCACCGAGTCATCTTTTCCTGTTGGCTGCGATTATATCTCCCAACTGCTAGCTTCTCTTTCATTTTGTTCTTCATGATTTCCTCCTCTGTCCCAGTCTTAATATATCTCTGCAAATGTCTTCATTTTGCCTTCCATTTCCTTGACAGCTTAATAGAGCTTAGAATTCCAGATTGACTTTTTCTTTGATTTTTTCCTTAGGATTTCCAGATGTGTTTCCATTACCTTCAGACTCTTTGGTAACAATAGGAGAGAACCTTTATTCTAACTGACATTAATTTTAAGCAATGGTGTAATTGCTCTAATAATACCTCTTTGTCTTTGAATTTTATATTTCAGTTCACTGTGTCTATGCCTGGATTTATCCTTATTTACCTGTCTCAGAAAGCTGTGCGCTATATGAGGATTTACCTTAAATTCTGAAAATTTCTAGGTGTTAAGCCTCAATATAAAAATTTCTAGTTGGGACATTTTCTTATTTTACAATAATAATTTTTATTCAATTGTTTCTCTTATTTAATCTGTAATATTTTATTAGAGTATCCTTTGACTATTCTTAATTGTTGATGCACTCTATAAAATTTCTTCAAATTTATCATTAATTCTTTAGCTTTATTTAATACTGCATACATCACTATTTCAATTTTATAATGGTATTGCTAGTCTTTAAACTTCTATGTAATTTATATATTTATTCAAATATGCCTTATTTCCTTCTTGTTAAGTTACTATGTTACTTAGTTTCAACATTACTTTATCATGTGTTTCAAATTGTTTCATTATTTCTACATTTTTGAGAGTATCATTTCTCCTATAGCTTCCTTGACAAATTATTCTTTATGGAGATTTGTTTCTTTGAAATTGAATTATTGTGGATATGCTTGTTATTTAGGTTTTTTTTTGTTTCTTTGTTTGTTTGTTTTTTTAAACTCATGAAGGCTCTGAAGTCTGATTTATCAAGTTTCCCTACAGCAGTCTTATTTATTTATTTGCTAAAGGTCCCTAGGGATTTTATAGGTAATGTATAACTTTCCATATTAATCAAGATACAAATTAACAAGAGCTACATACACTTGTTGATGGAGAGAAAATTTAAACATTAAATATTTCAAATTAATTTTAAATTGATAATCATGATTATTAAAATTAAAAATTTCAGGTGTCACTGTAAACTTGCTTATGGTATTATTTTTACATGGGCAAATATAAATAAAATTTTATGAGATTTTCCCTAAACTTCAATGTCACTGAAGCATCTATCATAGCATATCTTCTGTAATTCTGATTTCTACATATAAATGGAATTATTTTTAGACTCTTATATCTTCTCACATTTTGTTTTAAGTAATCTATTTAGACAAATTGTTCTCCATAAAGCTTGGAATGGTATTTTGCTATATTCCATTAAAGTACTTACTAATTTTATTTGAACTTTTATAAATATATAGGTTTACTTGATGGGGTTCACATTAAAATCAGTGACTGTGGGTCAAAGGAGTCTGCAGTACAGAGTGCAGTAAGCTTCATCTAACCGGTAAAAACTAGAATAACGTGGAAGACTAAACTCTCTGAGCAGGAGATAATACCCATTCTTAGCATCCATTCTTTGCCTCTTGCTCCCTAATTAGTTTTTAGCATTGACCCCCAAATGATCAGTTTTAAAAACATACACAGACAAACAAGCACATTGATTTATATATACAAGTAAGTGTGTGTATGTGTTTCTGTGTGTGTGTGTTTCTGTGTGTGTGTAACAACAATTATAATTAAAGAAGAAAATGCCATGGATTTGAGAAATACAGGGTGCCTCAGGAAAAGTTGGGGGAATAAGAATGCAGAAAATATGTAAACACAGTACTGACACTGTACTGTAAAATTCTCAAAAAATGAAACAAATGTAAAATAAGTAAATAAAACAAAATAAGAGAAATCTTTTTCATGATAGCCTTCAGAAATGATTTGTAGCATCGACTCTTCTAGGTCTCTAGCTCCAAGCACGCAGCTCATACAATTCAGATATGACTGCCCCAGTATTGCATGAGCCATTCATTAAATTATATCATTTATAACAATCTATATATTATCTATCTATCTATCTATCTATCTATCTATCTATGAATGTACTTATCCATCATCTATTTCATCTATCACCTATCTATATCATCTATCTATCCATCCATCCATTTATCTACCTATCTGTTTGTCTGTCTATCTATCTATCTGTTATCTATTTGCCTATTTATCTATCTATCATCTATATATCCATCTATATCATCTATCTATATATCTATGTCATCTATTTGTCTATCTATTATCTATCTATCTATCTACCTACCTACCTACCTATCTATCTATCTATCTATCATCTATCTTTCCTGTATCTACTTACCTACTTGCCCACATGCAATCATTTCTGTTTTTCTGGAGAACTCACTTCAATGTAAAACCTAAAAGATAATTTAAGTGTGATACTTTAAACAACCAAAGAGCAGTCACTGTGCTACATTGTTGGGTTGTGGCATTCTTTCTAGACATATCAGGTCTACAAAGTGGACAGTAAGAATGCAATCCCACACAGAGTGCAAATGCTTTGCTCTCCCACAAAGAGCTGCGGTCTCATTAGCTAAATTTGGAATGCAAGCGAGGAAGCAAAAGTTACGTCTTTGATATGACACCTATAATTACATTTATGGTTTTCTAGCTCTTACTCGCCATATAGACCCACCTCTGATGCTCTCATTATTTCTAAGCCACCATTTAGAACTCTCAACCAATCCTTATAAAAGCAATAAAAATATATGGACCGAATCACATAGTGCTATCTTTTTTAAATTTTGCAATGTGGAACTAGGAATTACTCAGTGGATTAAGGACTCATTCAATCATGAGTATTAATGTTCTGATCCCCTAACCCCACATAAAAACCAGGTATGCTGTGGGTGTGGCAGAGACTGTTTTCCCAGGACTCAGAAGGCTAAGACAAGGGATCTGAAGAGCAAGCTGACTAGCTTACATAGACGACATTGGCAAAGTCCAGGTTCAGCAAGGAAGCAGCCTAAATAAGTAATGTGAAGCTTGATGGAAGAAGATACCCATTGTCACCTTCTGACCATTATATTAATGCACAAATGCATGCATACTTACTCTCACATATATGTGCACACTTGCATGCAAACTCATACACATATGCACATATACCACGGGCACGGACATGCTCAGATTCTCTCTCTCTCTCTCTCTCTCTCTCTCTCTCAAAAATAAATGCTACTTATAATAATTTTAATCTCAATCTCAAAATCATAGTGACTTTGTTGAAAAGACATTTCTCATTGTAGAAAGAAATAGGAAAGTATAAGAGAGGGCTAGAAAGTTGTATTGGGGGTTATGAGCATTTGCTGCTCTTCCAGTAGACTGAGTTTATTTCTAAGCACCATGCCAGGCATCTTACACTCTTCTGTAACTCTAGGTCTATGGATTCCAATACGCATTTCTGGCTTCTGGGGCAGCTGCATGTGTATGCATATGCACATACAATAGCAGACATATACATAAATAAACAATAAAATGCAACCCCAAAATGTATAAGTCTCAGCTAACCTAAATATGTTCATAATTTAGCTAAATAAATACGCCTATATTTTGCAGTTGGTTTACAGAAAAATATATTTGTAGATTATAGATGAGTAATGAGTTTAAGAAATTAATTACTACATATACATATATCCACATAATTATTATCAATATGCCATTAAAAATAAATCAAGTGGAAGGTGAGAGGCCTCAAGTTTTATGCTCTAGAAGACACTGTGGACATACTATAACACAGCAAGAGTGGAGCACAGCAGGCAAATCTGCAGCATGCTAATACAAACTAATATGCACTCAATGAGAGCTCCAGCTGTTGTCCGCTTTTCAATTTGCATGGAGTGAGTTTAATATATACATGCATATGTCAAATTAAGACACCCTTATCCTTTCCTTGAAGTTTCTGCAGTAGACAGAACGTTCCTAGTACATTAGACAATGGTATCCTATAGTGGAATGCCTACATAGGTTGCAGGGGAACTCTAAGAAAGGTACACATGAAATGATGTGTCAAGCAGTTGACATGAAATGCTGTAATAACGCTGTACACCAAGCTGCCTGGCTTTTATTTGTACAGTTTTTTTTTCCTTTAATTTATTTTCAGGTTGCGAAAAGCATTCTTTTGAGATAGCGTAAAGGACTGATATGCTTCGAACAGACCACGTTGAAACTTAATTGTCTTACAACAGTACTGAGAGGTGATGGCTTAAGAGAGGGTTAGGACTCTTGTGTTCTACACTCATGGATAGGCTAATGTCTGCACTGTGTAAAGGTTAGTTACAAAGAGATATAATCCTTCCCAATGTGTGTTGCACATGCTCATTTGTTTGTCTGCACCAAGAAGGTCATTTTAAATATGGACACTTCATCATAGCTTTTCTAGATTCTGAACCACGAGACCAAAAAATGTATACTGCTCACAAATTACTTGGACACTGACCTTTAATTATAACAGGAGAAAATGGGATAAGATAAATGCTGAGTACGAAGTGTTAGAGACTAGAGGCTTTTTATTTATTCACTCTTCTGATGAATTATTCTCCATCAGACAAAACTTTTTTGACCTTCAAAGTGTCACAGACTCACCAGTGACCGACTTTTAAATTTGTAAGTATCAAGTCAAAATGGATATTATCTAAGACTTCAGTATTTTACAAGATAAAATGACCAATATGGAACTTATTTTCAAAAAGAAAAAATAAAAGGAATTAACTCTTACTAATCAAGTTTCATCAGGAAAATGTATCTTTTTCTTTAGAAAGTTATAAAAAGACAAATTCCCACAAAGTTTTACTATGCTATGCTAAAAGGGTTATGGAAGTTATAAGGTCTAGAGCGTAATGTTGAGGATCAATGTGAAATATGTGTTTATAATGAGGTGAGGCTCTGTGTGCTATCTTAATGCTGATTTCTCATTTTCCACTCTTCCATCTGGCAGTGGCATCTGGATTTTTATATTCATTGTTTTTCTATTTTGGGTTTTCAAGACAGAGCTTGTCTTCGTAGCCCTGGCTGTCCTGGAACTCACTTTGTAGACCATGCTGGCCTATAACTCATAGAGATCCGCCTGCCTAGGCCTCCTGAAAGCTGGGATTAAAGGCATGTGCCATCATGCCTGGCTTGACACTGCATTTTTAAGGCAGAATAGAAGTGAACTAGAATTATCACAAGGTTACCATATATAATTCTTATATAACTGTATGTGTGCGGCTCCTCTCATCTTATAGATGAAGAAGCTAAATTTCATTGAGGATAATTTTGACAAATATTTCCTAACAAATAAAAGACAGGGCCAGAAATTAATCCTAGATCTATCATCATTTTTTTATACTATCTCCTCTCTGGGAATGTTAGTAATATAAAACAAGATGCTTAAAATATTCAGAAATGGAACAACAACAACAAAACCAAAAAGCAAAACAAAACAAACAAACTCTAAAAGATGAGAGTTTCCACACTCAGTGACCAAAAATTATAAAGCTTTCTTTTCCCATGCCTACGTCCAAACACTATTTTCGGCCATGAAATAAAAATACTCTCTAAAGACAAAATTTGGCAAGAGAAATGCAGCCCAATCCTCTTGTATTACCAAAATAGAAACACATGTAAGCTCAAGTTAGCAGCCTTTGTTTTCTGCACTTCTATGCAAATGCAAATATATAAAGCTACAAATCCTTGAAGGAGAGAAAAGTGTACCTGTAGGCATTTTGGATCTACTGCCTTTTATTTTTAATTGGTCAGCCCTTTTTTTTCCCTCCAGAATGCCTAAGATTCTTTGGCATTATGCCTTGTGAAATAAATATCAGCTAATTGTCTTTGTGGAGACCATGATGATCAGTCAGATACATTGGCTAAGATACTACAGTGCTGATCCAAGTAAGCAGTCACTGCCCAGAATTGATGCTGCTGAGCCAAGGAAGCCACCTCCTGTGCTGTTTCCTGTATAATCTGTGGTGTCTCTGCCAGAGGGTTTTCTAAATGGCTAGACTCCTCCTACATGAATATCACAATGAGTCAAGGATATTACCAAAGGCTCAATTTTTTTGATTGTAGTGACATATACTACAAAGATTCTGTTGATCGGAGTCCATGCCTGCATATCAACATTTGAATCAACTGTATTAGTAAAATTGTTTAATCAGGGACCATTTGTTTCGAACTACATTGTTTAGCCACTTACTATATGATAAATGTCATAAAACAAGAAGAGTTGGAAGAGGGGCAAAACAATAAAATTTGAATTGAAATACGTAGAAGAGTACTCTTTTAATATTTAGAAAAAAACATAATTTTATTACTTAAACATTATGTACTTCAAGAAAGCATCATGAAAGGCAGTCTCCCAAGACAGGAATACAAAGAGAAATTTATGGACATGTTCTAGATGTGCAAAATAGATGAGCTAAAAGCCAAAAGTGGTGGCTCACAATTTCAATTCCAATTATAAGGCAATGACAGGACACTCATGAGTTCAAAGTCAGTCTGGGTTATATCCTGAGATAAGACATGTATCAAAAACAAACAGGCCAACACCAACACCACTGCCAGCAACAACAACCAGAAAGATCAACCAAGCAGCATTTATTCTCAATTAACTCATTGGATTCTCAACATATATAATTCACACAATAGCTAAACTGAATTTCCATCTTTTACCCTTCATCTAATTTGCCATAAATTGCAGTCAAAGGAAATAATTTAAATATCATTTTCATTTGCACTTGGATGGTTAAATCTACAGATTTTTTCCCTTAGAAGGCCTTGGTGTCATGTATATGTAACATACATTTTTTTCAAATAATAAATTATTATTATTTCAAGTTCAAAAGCCTTCTTTTATAAGAAAATACCACTAGAATGGGGAAATGAAACAGTGTTTAATGTGCTTTCTATGCACACAAGACTACCTGAGGTAGAATCTCCAGAACCAACATAAAATTGTCACAGTAGTGTACACATGTGATCACAGCATTCATGCAGTGACAGACAGGAAGCAGAGGCAAGGAGTCTTGGGAATGAAGTGAGACAGCTAGCCTGGCATTTGACATAGCAAACAGCAAAAATACCCTTCCTCAAGTAGGGTGGAAGGAAATGATTCATTACCAAAGTTGAGTCTATGACTCCCATAATTCAGTGTGGCACCTGCACATTTATGCACACACAAAGAGGCACATGCACTAACACACACATTCCACATACATACACCACAAACACATACTAATAGATAAGAAAATACCATATTACTGATTATTTTTCTTTTGCCAGGAGAAAATTAAGGCCCACCAGAAATTGATGTTCAGACTACTCAGTAAGTAATTTCATATCAAAATGGATTCCTAAGGGTCCTGACTCAGTTCCTGAACCTTGGCATGAGCCTTAGATAGATTTTTACCAGACTGGGAACAGTTTCAGGATTCTACCGATTATATGCGACTATACAAGGTCACCAAATAGTCTCAAGTCAGAATCATCCTAGAATCACATAGTAAAATTTGTCATAAATTAGTTTTAGAGCAACTTTTCAGAAAGACAATTACCATCCTCCTGGGACACTGAAGTAAAAGCTTTTCAACCTGTAAATACCATGCGACCTCTAAGCTATTGGTATAATATCACATGCATTTGTGTGATGATTACAGCATTCCAGAAAACTGTTCCTTCTATGTTTTGATGAGATAATTGATGCTTTAGGCCTAGAAGTCTTAATAACTGGCACTTTTATTTTCTGAAGTTCTTACAAGGAGTTCAACTGTAAAATATTACATTTCAACCTGGCTGATTGGCTAATAAAATGAAAGTAGTTTGTGACAAGTAAACAAGTAAAGTATATGGCATGCCTTGCACAGCTTTCAACATAAATGTGGAAAATCATTTCTTCCAATAAAAACATCTTGCACATAAAATAAAAAGCTTGATATTTATGAAAGAATGATACATTTTTATACAAAAAATGTTGATAGCTCATTGTTGTCCATACATATAAGAAAATAAATAGTTGTTGATTTTTTAAAGTGATGAACCAGAGTAATGAAAAGCCAGTAGTTGATTATAGTGTCATTTCTGTCCCTGAAACCCAGGGTTGCTTACCTTGAGTTTGATAACTAATTTGTAAAGCTGTCCACACCTGGTGTGCATTTGGTAGCCGACATTTCTTTTTCCATTTAAAAGGAGAAGCATGAATTATTTCTAGATAGGAATCACAGGAGGTTCCCAGCAGCTGATTGAATCAGGTGCTGAAACTCATGGCCAAGCCTTAGCCAAAGCTCAGAGAGTCCCATGGAAGCGTGAGAGGGATGGATAGATGGATAGGGAGGAGGACAAGATGCTGTAAGAAAACCAACAGGGAGATGCAAGTGAGGGGATAACAAGTGAGATGTAATCTGAATAAATTACTTAAATAAAAAACAAAACAAAACATTGTGTTGTTAAAAAAGAAAAAAATGTCAAAAAAAAGGAAAGAAAGAAAGAAAGAAAGAAAGAAAGAAAGAAAGAAGGAAGGAAAAGACAACCAACAGAAGCAACTCACATAGACCCATGGGGGCTTACAAGGATGGAGGCACCAACCAAGGACCATGCGTGGACTTGACCTAGGTCCTACAGATATGTAACTAATAGGAAATTTGACCTTTATATAGGTCCCCTAGTAAGTTGAGTGGGCACTGTCTATGAGCTGTTCTCTGTTTTCTTGCTTTCAATATCTTCCTCTCCAAAGGGACTGCCTTGCCTGGATGGCCTCTGTGGATGAGGATGAGTTCTGTCCTGATGTGACTTGATGTGCTGGGGTGGTTTGAAGAGAAGTTTTTCAGAGCTTCATTAATGTTTCCTTCACAAACGTGGGTGCATTGTATTTGGGGCATAGATGTTCAGAAGTGAGATGTCATCATTGTGGATTTGCCTTTGATGAGTATGAAATGTCCTTCCTCATCTCTTCTGATTAATTTTGTATGAAACCTATTTTATTAGATATTCGAGCAGCTATTCTAGCTTGCTTCTTGGGTCCATTTGCTTGGAAAACCATTTCCTAGTCCATTACTCTGAGGTAATGTCTATATTTGTTGCTGAGGTCTGTTTCTTGTATGCAGCAGAATGATGGGTTCTATTTATGCATCCATTCTGTTAGCCTGTGTCTTTTAATTGTGAAAGTAAGTCTGTTGATGTTGGGAGATATTGATGACTAATGATTGTTGATTCCTCTAATTTTGATCATGGTGGTGGTAGTGCGTTTCTTTTCTTTCGGTTTTGCTGCAGTGGAATTATTTATTTCCTGTGTTTTCTTGGGTGTAGTTAACTTCCTTGGGTGGGGGTTTTCCTAATATCATCTGTAGAGCTGTGTTTGAGCATAGAAATTGTTTACATTTGGTTTCATTGTTTTATCTATGGTGATGGAAAGTATTGCTGGGTACAGTAGTCTGGGTTGACATCTATGGTCTCTTAGGGTCCATGAGACATCTGTCCAGGCTCTTCTGGCATTTAGAGTCTCTGTTGATAAGTCAGGGATGATTCCAGTAGGTTTGCCTTTATATGTTAGTTGTCCTTTTTCCCTTGCAAGTTTTACTATTTTTTTTTCTCTATGCATTTAGTGTTTTAATTATTATGTAGCTGGAGAAGTTTCTTTTCTGGTCTAATCTATTTGGTGTTCTGTGGGTCTCTTGCATATTTATAGACACCTCTTCCTTTACATTGGTGAAATTTTCTTCTGTAATTTATGAAATTGAAGACAAGTCAGGCTGCCCACTCTCATAGAATCTCTCTAAATATAGTGCTTGACGTCCTAACTAAAGCAGCAAGGCAACTGAAGGAGATCAAGGCAATACAATTTGGCAGGCAATATGATAGTGTACATACGTGAGTCCCACAATTCTACCAGGGAACTCTCACAGCTGAAGAAAACCTACAATACAGTGGCTGGATACAAAATTAACTAAAAAAGAATCAGTAGCTAGCCTGCATATAAAAGACAAATGGGCTGAGAAAAAAATTAGGGAAACAACACCCTTTACAAAAACCACAACTAAGATAATGTATCTTGGTTTAACTCCAACCAAGCAAGCAAAAGTCCTGTATGATGAAAATTTCACATTTCCAAGGAAATAAATTGAAGAAAATATGAGAAAATGGAATGATCATGGATCAGGAGGATTAACATAGTAAAAATGGTCATCTTACCAAAGGCAATTTACAGATTCAATGCAATTCCCATCAAAATACACACCCAATTCTTACAGACCTTCAAAAACATTTTTAACTTCTTATGGAAAAACAAACAACCCAGAATATCTTAAAACAAGCCTGTAAAATAAAAGAACTTCAGGAGTGTATCCATCCCTGATTTTAAGCCATACTACAAAGCATTGGTAATAAAAACTGTATGGTACTGGATGGAATAGGTTGGTGGGTCAATGGAATTGAATTGAAGACTCAGAAAGAAGTACACACACCTTTGGACACTTGGTTTTTGACAAAGAAGCCACAGCCATACAATAGAAAAATGATAACATCTTCAACAAATGGTGCTGGTCTAACTGGAGGTCTACATGTAGAGCAATGCAAATAGGTCTATATTTATCATGCTGCACACAACTAAAGTCCAAGTAGATCAAAGACCTCAACATAAAACTGGATACATTAAATCCATTATAAGAAAGTGTGGAGGTCATGTTGAGTCACACTGGCCAGAGCTGCTGGCCTGCTCTAGGGCGAGCCCATGCTCAAGCACAGAACCCACTTTCCCTGCCCCTGAGTGGCTTGAGCAGCTTGCATCGTGAGGAGAAAATCAAACCAGATGCCAATGGTG
This sequence comes from Acomys minous, assembly GCF_964271855.1. Classification (NCBI taxonomy): domain Eukaryota; kingdom Metazoa; phylum Chordata; class Mammalia; order Rodentia; family Muridae; genus Acomys; species Acomys minous. The sequence goes on from NC_140483.1 coordinate 90,684,491, forward strand.
CTATTGTTAAGTTCAACACTTAATGCAGAGAAAACAGATGGAGATGAGAAAGAGGACAAAGCTTCTCAGTCTTTGCTCAACAAGCTGATCAGAAGCAATCTTGTGAATAACACCAACCAAGTGGAAGTCCTGGAGAGCCTTTGCTATTGGTTTCAACTACCCATCCAAAATACAAGAAAATGCCTTGCTTTTGATGCTTGCTGAACCTCCACAGAACTTAATTGCCCAGTCTCAGTCTGGTACTGGTAAAACAGCTGCCTTTTTTGTTGCCCCTGCTTAGCCAAGTAGAGCCTGCAAACAACTATCCCCAGTGTCTGTGCCTCTCTCCAACCTATAAGTTTGTTCTTCAGATGGGGAAAGTGATTGAGCAAATAGGTAAGTTTTACCATGAACTGAAGCTTGATTATGCTGTTCCAGGCAATAAATTGGAAAGAAGCCAGAATATCAGTGAGCAGATTGTCATCTGCACCCCGGGACTGTCCTGGACTGGTGCTCCAAGCTGAAGTTCATTGATCGCCAAGAAGATCAAGGTGTTTGTTCTGGACGAGGCTGATGTGATGATAGCAACTCAGGGCCACCAAGACCAGAACATGCGCACCCAGAGGATGCTACCCAGAAACTGCCAGATGCTGCTTTTCTCTGCCACCTTTGAAGACTCGGTGTGGAAGTTTGCCCAGAAGGTGGTCCCAGACCACAACATCACCAAACTGAAGCACAAAGAAGAGACTTTAGACACCATCAAACAGTATTATGTCCTTTGCAATAACAGAGAAAGTTCTAGGCCCTGTACAACCTGTATGGGGTCATCACCATCGCCCAAGCCATGATTTTCTGTCACACCCACAAAACAGCTAACTGGCTGGCAGTGGAGCTCTCCAGAGAGCACCACCAGGTGGCTCTGCTGAGTGGAGAGATGATGGTGGAACAGAGGGCTGCCATGATTGACCGCTTCCTAGAAGGCAAAGAGGAGGTTCTGGTGACCACCAATGTGTGTGTCCGGGGTATTGATGTTGAACAAGTGTCTGTCTTCATCAATTTTGACCTTGTAGACAAGGATGGGAACCCAGACAATGAGACCTACCTGCACCACATTGGGCACACAGGCTGCTTTGGCAAGGCGCTCTCGCTGTAAACACGGTAGACAGCAAGCACTACATGAATATCCTCAGCAAACTCCAGGAGCATTTTAATAAGAAGATGGAGAGACTGGACACAGATGATTTGGATGAAATCGAGAAAATAGCCAACTGAGAAGCTTCTCTGGTGGCTGGTATCACCCTCAGCACTGTCTGCCTGGGAGCCTAGTGCTTTCATCGCATAGGCCTTGACAGGCACTTCAAAGACTAAGGCCTGAGAAGAGGCTATCTACCTCATTCAGAGTTATGTTTGGACTTGTCAGAATTTTGTGCAAATGAAGGGGTATAGTAGAAAATTTGTTTACAAACTTTGGAATATTAGGGATGAATACCCAGAAATTTACCTTGTTTAAAAAAAAAAAAAGGAAAAAATTGTGGCTAAGAACCTTGAATTCATTGTCACAGAGGACAACTTCTTGAATGAACACCAACAGGTCAGGCTCTAAGATCAACAATTAATAAATGGAAATCATGAAACTGAAAAGCTTCTGTAAGCCAAAAGAAAATTGTCAATAGAATGAAATGACACCTTACAGATTGGGAAAAGATCTTGACCAATCTTAGACTTCCTATCTGACTAATATCCAAAATACATAAAGAACTCAAGAAAGCAAACACCAACAAACCAAATAATCCAAGTAAAAACAGGGTACAGAGTTAAAGTGAGAATTCTCAACAAAGGAACATCAAATGCATGAGAAATACTTAAAGATATGCTCAAGTCCTTAGTCATCAGGGAAATACAAATCAAAACAACTCTGAGATTCTATCTTACACCCATCAGAATGGCTAAGATCAAAAACTCAAGTGACAGAACATGCTGGAAAAGATATGGAGAAAGAAGAGTACTCCTCCATTGCTGGTGGGAGTGAAACTTGTACGACTACTTTAGAAAGCAATTTGGTGCTCTCTCTGAAAATTGGAAATAGCACTACCTCAAGACCCAGCCCACTTATGGGCATACACCCAATAGATGCTCCAGAATACAGCAAGGACATTTGCTCAACTATGTTCATAGCAGCTTTAATCATTGTATCCAGGAACTGGAAACTGCCTAGATGTAACTCAGCTGAAGAATAGATAAAGAATCTCCAGTAGATTTACACAATGGAATACTACTCAGCTATCAAAAACCAGGAAATCATGACATTTGCAGGCTAATGGGTGGAACTAGAAAAAAATCTCCTGAGTGAGGTAACCCAGACCCAGAAGACACACATGGCATGTACTCACTTATAAGTGGATGTTAGCCGTATATTACATGATAACCATACTGTAATTCACAGATTCAAAGAACCTAAGTAATAAGGAGGGTTCAAGGGAGACTCTCTTTGAATACCACTCCAATGAGGAAGTAGGATAGATAGAGGAAGTTTATGTGGAGAGGGAACCGGGTAGGAGAAGTTGTAGGGAGGGAAATGAAGGGGGATTCGATGAGGAGACAGTCGATAGGGGAGGTGAAATGGCTTGGAGAAGAAAAGGAAAGCAAAGGCAGGAGCATCACTGAGACTAGATGAAGACCTGTGACAGAACAGGCTACTGGGAGGACATGGGATGCATCTACCTGAGCCTCCTAGTAGTGGGAGACATTGAGACTGAGGAAGCCACCTTCCAGCCAGACAGGACTTATAGTGGCGGGAGGGGAACACCAATCCACCTACAAAACCTTTGACCCAAAATTTACACTGCCTACAAGATGTGCAGAGATATAGACAAGACTGAGGAAGTGTCCAATAAATACCTGGTCCAACCTGAGACCTACCCCATGAAAGAAAGCCAACCCCTGACACCATTAACAATACTCTGCTATGTTTACATACATGAGCCTAGCATATCTGTCTTCTGAGAAGCCTCACACAAGTGGTCAAATCAAATGCTAAGAGTCATAGCCAGGACTTAGGTGGAGTGCAGAGTTTGAGACGTCCTGTGGAAGAGTGGGGAGGGGGAAGGGGGTAAAGAATGCCACAAGAAGATCAACAGTGTCAACTCTCCTAGACCCACAGGGGCATACGGAGACAGAGGCACCAACCAAGGACCATGTGTGGACTTAACCTAAGCCCCTTACACATATGTAACTGATGAGCAGATGGGCAATTTGATATTTGTTTGGGTCCCCTAGTAGGCTAAAGAGGGTGCTGTCTGTGACATGCATTCTGTTGCTTGCTTGCAATCACTTCCCCTGTAACGGGCCTGCCTTGCCTGCCACAGTGGATGAGGGTGAGCTCAGCCCCAATGTGACCTGATGTTCTGGGGTGGGTTGGTGGGGGTTTCCCTTTTCTAAGAAGAAGGGGAGCGGAGATAAGGGAAGAGGGTGGGAGGGAGGGACAGAGAAAGAGGAGGGATGGAGCTATGACTGAGATGTAAAAATAAATTAAAGACTTAATTCCAGGGAAAAATATCACCAGAGAAGGACCATATTTATTATCCATTAATCAGTGTAACTAAAACAACTAATTTTTGCAGAAAAGGTAATTAAACAAGTTAGTTCAGTGGTAGTAATAAAGTACAGATACATAACTCAATAAACTTAATAAAACAATACACAAATGACTGTGTGTGTTTACATATACACAAATATGTGTGTGTGTGTGTGTGTGTGTGTGTGTGTGTGTGTGTGTGTGTGTAGCAAAGATACACACTGTAAAAGGAAGCAAAATTAAGTTAGGTGTGGTGGCATAGGCCTGTAATCCTAGCACTTGAGGAGGTAGAGGCTGGCGGATCTATGTGAGTTTGAGGTCAGTCTGATCTGAAACATGAGTCGAGGACTGTGAAGGCTACACAGAGAAACCATTTCTCAAAAAACAAAACACAAATAAACAAACAAAAAACAAAAACCCAAAATTGAAAAAAGAAGAAAGAAAAGAAAAGAAGGTAGAAACAAAATTGTTCAGCTGAATAAAACATAAATAAAATAAAAACATAATAGATTTAAAAGTTGAGTAGATCACCCAGAAAATCTGCATGCTCCTTGCCTTGGTGGTCATGGCCTTACCCTCTGAAACTGTAAGCCCCTAGAAACTGTTCTCTAAGTTCACGTGATTATGTTGTCCTATGACAGCAACAAAACAGAACTAAGGCACACTCACTGATACAGTGTTTAGAAGGAGGGACAAGTGGTTGACAGCAACTCAAGTGTGGCGAGAAACATGGGCAGTCCCATGCACAAAGCTCAGGAGTCTCCAACTATGTTGAACACAAAAAGAAGTCAAATGTACTTATGAAAACTAAGGACCAAAGGCTGTTAGAAGAAGCTGGAGACGTGAGAGCAAAGGCAGAGGAAGGAGTGGGAAGGAATACGTGTGTGTAGAAACAGAATGCGGGTCTACTTGAGAAGTGGTGGAGATGAGGACAGCAGGAGAGAGTCGTGGGGGATAACTATGAATGGAGAATAACCACACATACATAAGCACACACACGGATACACACAGACAAATGTAGCAAAACCTGTAATACTGTTAGAAAAGCAGCAGGAGCATCAACTTGAAGTGTCCAAACGCCACCATTATAATATCCTATCAATATATTATGCCAATTCTTTCCCATACACACAGGCTAGGAGAAGTGGACTGATACATTCAAACTGCTAAAATGAAAAAGGATAAAGAGTGCTTTACTGGGTTAAACTCTTGATCAGAATTAAAAGTAAATAAGATTTTTCACAAGAAAACAGTGTCTGAGGAAGTTGAATGCTAGACCCTCCTTATTAAAACAATGCTAAAAGTAGTTCTTCAAGCTCATGCATGATGTTAATTTATAGATAAAAATATAAATCTTACTATTAAAAGTAGGTACAGTTTCAAGTTAAAAATACTCTAATACTGTAACAGTGTTATGCACATGTCTTATATTATCAATGTTTAAAGCAGAAACCTTAAGCATACCTACTGATAAAAATAATTTTAATAAATATACAATGGGGGCAGAGGCTGGCAAATCTCTTTGAGTTTAAAGCCATACTGGTCTAGAGAGTGAATTCCAGGACAGACAAAGCTACACAAAGAAATCCTATCATATAAAAAAAAAGAAAGAAAGAAGAAAAATATGATTTGTAATATGAAAACTACAGTATAAATAAAGCAAAACAAAAGTGTATTAGTTGCAGCTGTAATAAAATACTATGGCCAAAATTGTGTTTTTGGAAGAGTTCATTTTAGCTTATAGTTCCAGAGGGATAAATGTCCCTTATATCTGGAGGCTTGGCAGCAAGCTACAGTCATAAAAAGAGGAGCAGAAAACAGAACAATCTTAGCTCAACCACAAACATAAAATAGAGAGAACAATCTCAAAGTAGAAGGAAGGATTAAGCTCCCAAAACCTGCCCTACTCCCTTGACATCCTTCCTCCAACAAGGCCGCAACTCCTAAAATTCTCAGAAAATGCCACCAACTGGGCTATAAGTGTTTAAGTATGGAGGACTATCAGAGGCATTTATTATTTAACCACCAAGAGAGTAAATTTTAAAACATATTTAAATAGTAAGTGATTGGAAGTAAAATTTAGAATTTCTGTATGTTTTTATCATATTTTAAAAATAAAATATTAAGCCCACATTTTATGCTAATAATAACTTTTAAAACCCTATGGTAGATATACACAAGTTAAAAGAAGGCATGCAACAACAACAAAAAAAATCAAGCAATCAAACAAAACACCAGAAAAATCACAAAGTTACAGCAAAGGATAAAGATGTTTAACTCCCAAGGCAGCTAGAATACAGTTATCAATTTGGCAAAAGTAGGTCTTTACTTATGAACAGTTATCTTAAAGACACAGGGATTATATTTGGTAATAAAATATTACATAGTAATTGATCATGGTTTTTTTTTATATTTTAAGATTTATTTACTGTTTTTGTTTCTGAGTGAGAGTGATGCTCTGTAAGTGTATGCACACACACGTGTGCAGCTTTCTGTGCCTGTGCATGTGTAGAGGCTAGGAGGGAGGATCGGAGCGCTTCAAGATTCAGGTGTAGGTATTTTACCAAATGTCTGGCTTGTTATGTGCATGTTAGGATATGAACTCCTGACTCCTGACTGAAAAGCAAATTCTCTTAGCCACTTAGCCATTTATCCAGTACAACTAGATTTTTTAAAAGTATATATGATACCTAGAAAAGACTCTAGTATTGAAGACACAAAGAGGATGAAATTGTAATGAAAGGAAAAATTGTTTACAAATTAAAGATAACATGAGTACTAAACAGATGCAAAATTATTATTAAATTAGAAAGTGTAAATGAAGCCCAAGAAGGTCAAAAATACTCACAAAGTGGTGAACTCATCAATAATGTAATCACTGCTACAAAAGTAAAAGACATTATAAGTAGAATAAAATAGAATTGAATATTCCAGATGAACATAGGTGCAAAAGCTTTTCAAGAAATACTAGTAAAACAAATTCAACAGCAAATTAAAAGTATCATAGTGCAGAACTAAGTGGCATTTTATTCTGCCATGCAAGGATGTTTCAACATAATGTCCACCCATATACATAAAACAGTGCAGTATAAAAACTAAAAATTTTGCACTCTTTTCCACAAGTATAAAAATCATTTCTCAAAGTGCAGCAGGTTGCAGAGCAAAATTGTCAAAAAATAAGTATAAATGAAATTTATTTCAACAAAATAATTACAACACATGTCATATATTCCTAGCCCACAGTGGATGTTATACTCAAATGAACCACTAACAGTCTTTCCAGTGGTTATAAGTAAGACACAATTGCTTCAGATGTTAGACAAGAAAACTGAGTAAATGGGAAAAGGAAAAAGTTGGTTACAGTACCTCTTCAGAGGCTTCTCTTTTGGAATGCATGGGTTGTACATTTAGTAACACATATGGGCTTGGTTTGCCTTCACAACAGGTAGCTGATTGCCATTACTGAAACTCTTTATACCAAAAATTGTTAGTAAGGAAGCACTTTATCCATTCATGCAAGATAATACTAGATCCCCTGGTGAGACCTAGCCAATGGACAGCTTATTCTCCACAGTTGTTGTTAGAGTGGGAACTGCCTCTGACATGAACTCTGGTGCCCCAGGTTTGACCACCTCCCCTTGGTGGGGAGGTCCAGCAGGCACACAGAGGAAGGGGAAGCAGGCTATCATGATGAGACCTGATAGGCTGTGGTCATATGGTTGGGAAGGAGGTTCATTTTTGTCAGAGGTCTAGGGGAGAGGAATAGGGTGGAAGAGGGAGGGAGAGTGGGAATGGAAAGATTCAGGTGAGGGACAACATTCAGGATATAATCAAAACAACTTATAAGAAATTAAAGCTAAAATTAATCACACACTTAGTGACCCTTACAGCGTACACTTACATCTATGCCTTCTAAGGCAAGAATCATTATCGATCTTATTACCTAAGTTAAGACACTGGGAAGTTTCACCACTTGGATATAACCATGTGTCTCATTGAGGGAGTCAAGATAGAATTTTCCTGCTTGGAGATAAAATGAGTTTGAGTGAGTTCTGTAGCCCAAAGGAACTCAGAAGACACATATTTGTGTATATTTTATGATTTATTTTTTCTCAAAATAATAAGCAATTTCCACCTTCACTCTCAGAATCAAAAAAGGCAATACAATAACAATTAATGAAATATGTAAATAAAGAACTGAATTTAAATATTCTAAATAGCCACTTTTTAAATTAAAATACTGTAGCTGATAATAACTTCTTATGAAGTGAAAGAAGAAATGCACAGCATAGAAGATAAACTAAGGAAGTTACATTTAAAAGTTAAATGACTATTAATTCTCACTCAAAACAGTATTTTTAAAATCTGATACAAAGAACTAGAAATGATGGCTTTCACATTAATAATGTCTGACACAACTGACCAATAGATAAAGAAAATCCAAACTTTAAGTGAAACTCATATACACAAGGAAATGCCACATAATACTCACTACAGACTTTAAAATATTGGCATATATATATATATATATACATATATATATATATATATATATATATATATATATATATATATAGAGAGAGAGAGAGAGAGAGAGAGAGAGAGAGACCACTTAGCACTCCTGAGAGAATCACCTTGAAGGCTAGGCCCACCTCTAGAAATTATAAGCTCAATATACCTGGGGCAATAAATACATATGAAGCACCATTGGGCCTCAGAAATGCTGCATGCAGCCAGTAATGCAGAAACACTGATCAACACAGGAATACTTGTGTGATATTTACCCCATAAGTTTATAATGGAAATGAAGACTTCCTATTGCTTAGTGATAGCGTAGGCATCATAATATTGCCTATCAATGCATTCCTAACACGTTTGTGTGAGACTACTGTAAATATATACTCTGCACTCAGTTGTGTTAGAAAGTATAGTTTACAGTTATGTATAGTGTACCAACTTGATAATAATAATAAAATGTTAGTGGCTTTGTATTCACTACATTTTATGGCTATTTTATAGCGTACTCCTACTTATGCATTAAAATGACTATATGCCCGTAAAGCAACCACAGCAATTCATTTGGGAAGGTAACTATTATTGTCATGGGGAACAAAGGCTACATGTTTGTTACTGACTGAAGGTCTTCCAGAGAGACAAGATGCTGAGGAAGAAGGTGGTGGAGCTGGTGATACTGTCCTTGTAAGGCCTAAGGTCATGTTTGTGATTTTTTTGTGTGTTTTTTTAAAGTTTTCAAAACACTAAACAGGGTACACCACCAGCCAACTGGTGTAGTAAGCTATTCTTAAGAGTACAGAGTGGGGCTAGATAAAAAGGCAATACACATGGAAAGCACCATAAACTGTGCTAATATAATCCATACATTGCTTTTAATATTCATGTTAATATTTCAGAGCAATTAATATTAATTCCAAATGGGCAGATACAGTGATTTCTAGAAGACAGTAACATGAAATCCCACAACATTCCCTGAGAAAAGTCTGAGAAAGCTTCAGACAAGAAGGAGAATCTTTTGAATCTCAGCTCCATGTCTACATAGCTGAGGGGCAGAATTCTTTCCATCTTCATAGCAAAATGAATTTTGTCTTACTACAAAATATATTAGTGTTTATCAAAATGTAAATAAATATATAAAATTCTTAAAGACTGAAAATAGGTCTTATTTGGGAGAAATAGAACTAGTAAAGAGAAATAAATTCATTCAGTATTACCCTAGGGACTACTTGGATAGAGTGACTTACACCTGGAAAACTCTTAGAACACATTAATTAATAAAAAGGGTTTTTTAAACATAAAATTAATGCTGAAATGACATAGAAATGATAGAGTTGAGAGATCCAAGATGGCGGCGAGCAGTGTGGACCATGTTTAGAAGCTCCAGTAAACGATTCAGGGAATTGCATGGAATTCTGAACCAGGAACACCAAGCTCCCACCCCACTACAGGGGGAGTACTCCACAGTTTGAAAGGACCAAAACACAGAAAACCTGCGTACCCCTGCACACTGGAGGAGTGTGGATTTTCTCAGGCCAGAGCTGCAGCTGCGGCGGCTGAGGTTTGCAGCTGGGAACCCTCCAGCAGAGTGATTGGCATGGTGACCAGTGGGTATTGCTACGGGAGAGGGGACTCAGTGCAAGATTTGGGCCCCGCGACCCTAGCTCAACTTGGCTCAGTGTGTATTTGGTCCCTGAGACTCTAGCTGAGCACGGCATGAGGTTTAGGCCCAGAGTCCCTAGCTGAGCTAGGTGCACAGTCCCAGTCCTGAGACTCTAGCTGAGCATGGCACTTAGTCCCATCCCTGAGACTCTGGCTGGACTCCGGGCACGGTTTGGGCCCAGAGGCCCACAGATGAACTTGGGGGGGGGCAATTGGGCCCAGAGACTCTAGCAGAGCTTGGCGGGCAGTTTGGGCCCACAGAACCTACCTGAACTTGGCATGCGGGTCCCAACCCTGAGACTCTGTTGCCCCATATTTTACCACATCCCCTGGAGGGGGAGACCTGGTGGCACTCAGAGGAAGGATAGCAGGCTACCAAGAAGAGACTTGATACCCTATGAGCATATACAGGGGGAGGAAGTCCCCCTCAGTCACAGTCATAGGGGAGGCGAGTAAGGGGAAAATGAGAAGGAGGGAAGAATGGGAGGATACAAGGGATAGGATAGCAATTGAGATGTAATATGAATAAATTAATAAAATATAATAAAAAATGATAGAGTTCAGAGTAATTCTCTTAACTATTAGGTAGAGATTAATATTCTTTAAGAATGTGACATAAGTGTTGACTAAAAAATAAAATAATCTTAATTAACTACCATAAAAATATTCATGAAAGCTTTCCAATCATTTGGACAATCTAGAAGAACTGAATATGGATAATTCCTAAATATCACATTTTCAGTGATGTTCATTTTATGAATAGTACAATCTGGATAAGGTAAATATATTAAATAAATGTATCAAATTATAAAATATTAAATAAAATATTACTTATAAAATATATGCTCATTAATAAAGTTAAATACAAATTCATTCATGTATTTTTTGAAAATACCTTTACATACATATGGTTAAAGAGTCACAGCAATATTCTAGGGATATATTTTTACTTGACAGATTAGGAATATGAGACATACAGACCTTTAAAATGATATTTCAAGGATACCAATACAGCAAGGCCAAAATTAGGAGCTGGATGTCATGTATTTTCTGACCTTTTGGAGTGGTCAAAAATATTTTCATTATAAGGAGACCTTGTATAACTGTTGTGTCATTTCACATCAAAGTAAAACAAAAAAAGGTACAATGTTCATTTGTTAAAAGTGAAATGGAGTCAATAAATGCCAAGTAGTACAAGGCAATATAGAGACACTGATGGTACAGTTTTTTTTTCTGTTTGCTTGTTTTGTTTTGTTGAGGAATTCACATTCTAACTGAGAAGAGAGACTTGTGAACAGATTTCTGCCCACGTGCTGTGGGAAGACAAAGGACATCCACATCTCCTGAGTGGAGATGCTGGTTAAGGCTCCACAGAGAAGGTGGTGGTCCATGCCAGGGACATGGCACAGTCCTGGGAAAAGAGGAGAGGGAATCCCAGTAGTGAAAATGTCAGGAAGATACTGAGAAGCAGCGTCCCTTCAGGAGATGCAGAAAACCCTGCACATGGAATGGGGTGTTGTACAAGGCGGTAGAGGAAGAGGGGTCTCAAGTGATGTCCTATCCACATGACTAGAATGGCCTCACTGACAGTTTTGTGTTTATTGCACACATCAAGAAGGGATGCAAAAGATGTAGAGATAGATTTTCATATGGCTACATGTTGATGCACAAGGTGTATTGGGCAACAGGGAGAGGTGATAGCTAGTCTGCTTGCTCAAGTGGCTCAGTGACATTCTCCTGCCAAGTTAAGGGATCTGAGTAATTTTGTCCAATTGTTTTTTTTTTTTAATCTATAGATAATTTCCTTAAATTCCAGAGTATATGTACTTTACAATAGCTTCATAGTTAAAGATTGAAAATCCCTTCAGAGTATAATAAAAACTTATTTTATGCACTCTAGTTCTGTTTATTTAGTCTTGTTCATTTATTGATCAGAAATAAGAACCGACTTTCAAGGTTCAATTTATAGCATGGTCATACTGGACCAGAAAAAACAATTTCCTTGCTTCCAAACAAACATGTGTTTCTCTTGCAAAACAAACAACTTTAATTTAAATTAGAAGAATGTCTTTCCATTACTCGACACTACAGTTATAAATTCTGCTCAAGCCTAGTGCTCTGCACTGAGAACAAAGATCAGTCTTTGTCTTCCCTTGGTTTCTGGTAAATGCCAATTAACATCCCTCTGAGTGACCTTCGCTGTGACTTGCTGGTCCCTCCTGAAGGTCAACACACTACTTAAAGAATATGTGTATGATTCTATGTTTAACTTAAAGGCCAACATTGATAACCTGTTAAAAATTGTTAATATAATAGACTAAACTAAGAACTCTGGATGGTTTTGAGACAGTAAAGTAGCCTTTTCCTTCTGACATGGAATCATGTCTAAATAATTTGAGGATGAACCTCATAAATGCTGAGTAGAGACAATGAAAGTAATACAGGGTGGAATAAAGGTGTTTATTCCACTCAGATCTAATTGTTTGTAAATAAATTCTTAAAATATGAACATTTTTATTTTATTTTTTATGCCATATGGGTCTCAGCAGCTACAAGGTATTTTGAGGATCAATCTGGCTATTCATCCTAGATCATTGACAAGGTCAAAGGCTTTTACAAGCAAAGGAATCCAGAATTAAAATCCTTACTTTCAAAGTTTCCTTTATCTTGTTGCTATTCATCACTTAATATTTTTATTAACTGTCATCCTCTAGACCTTGAGGATAAATGTGCTGAAGGGGAATAGTTTAGAAGAGTCATTATTGAAGGAAGAGTCATGATACAAGATTTTATCCATGTCACCCACACACTACTGACAAATCAGCACCTTGGTCACAACTGTCTACAATAATAACCTGTAAAAAAAAGTTGTCAAAGTATGTAAAAAAAAAACACTTAGAAAGTCATGCTAACATTTCATGATAGACATAGAGAAAATGGCTTTTGAAAAATATTCCAGTAGCACAGGAAATAAAACCAAAAACTGACAAATAGGTGGATGTAAAACTAAAAAGTTTCACAGAAATGGAAATAAACAGAGGAACAAAGAATTCTCCTACAAAATGTGAGAAAACTCTTTGCCAAGCACATATCCAACAGGAGATTAATATTTACAATAAATACCGAATTCCAAAACGTAAATTCCAATCTCATATTATCCAGTCAATAAAAGGGTTAAGGAATTGAACAAAGAGTCCTCAAGGAAGAAAAAAAATTGACCCATGAATATTTTAATGTGATCAGTATCCTTACCCATCAGGCTAATACAAGGTAAAACTACATCAAGATCCTATCTAATGCCAGCCAGAATGGCTAGCATCACAAAGAAGTCAACAAGTGCTGGGAGGGATGTAAAAAGACTCCTTATTATCCTGTTGAGGAAAGATAACCAGGTGCTGTGACTATTGAAGACTATTGAAAGACTACAAAATACAAGTACAATACAGGCCAGCTATAGTATTACTGTGCATATCCAATGAATTCAAAGTTAGCATAATACTGATGTACTTTCACAGCCACCTTTACAGCTGAACCACAAATAAATAAGGAAACCAGCATAGATGCCCATCTATAAATTAAGGGATAAGAAAACAAAACTTATTCAGAGTGGAATTTTATTTTAGTACAAAAATGAATGAAATGATGACAACTGTAAGAAAATCAGTGGATTTGGAGTTTATCATGTTAAGTGAAATAAAATCAATTCAGAAATATGCATATTTTATGTTTTTTATATGTAGAATATAGATTTAAATTAACACACACACATTTATACAAAACATAGAAATAGATAATGACGAGAGAAGAGACACTAAACAGAGGAGACCAGAACAAGAGAACATAGATAGTATGACACTAACCCTTGAAGGAAGGGGACCGCAGACTGAAGGAAGGTATCATGGGAAATGTTGGTTAGGGAATAAATAAATACAAAGCACAATGATATATTGATAGGGTAGAAAGATACAATGATGCAAGCCATTAGTTTTCATCTTAACTATATAATACTACTAATAAATATGAAAATGGTATTATTCAAACAGAAAGAGGGAGATGATGAAGAGATGACGTTTGCAAAGAAACAGATTATGAAAAAACAAGTTCCAATCATTAACTGGGGCTATCTATCTATCTATCTATCTATCTATCTATCTATCTATCTATCTATCATCTATCTATCATCTATTTACTTATGTATCTATCATCTGTTTATCTATCATCTATCTATGTATTATCTGTCATCTATCTATCTATCATCTATCTATCTATCTATCAATCCATCTATCTATCAATCACCTATCTACTTATCTATCTATCATCTCTTTATTTATGTATCTATCATCTGTCTATCATCTATTTATCTATGTATCTATCATCTGTTTATCTATCATCTATGTATTATCTATCATCTATCTATCTATCCATCTATCTATCACCTATCTAATCTATCATCTATCTATCTATCATCTGTCTATCTATGAATCATTTATTGTTTGTTGATTTGTGTGTCTGTAAAAATATGCAGCAGTTATATGTGTGTAGTTGTTCCCAGAAGCCAGAAGAGGATGTCAAGTGTCCTTTATTAATCTTTGCTTATTACTTTGGGGTAGGATCTCTTCCTGAACATGGGCTTATATTTTTATATTGACTAGATTTGAAGCTAGAAAGTACTAGAAATACCCTCTGTCTTTGGGACCATCAGAACTGGAGTTACAGGTGTTCACTGACACCTACCTATCTCTTTATACAGGTGCTGAGATCCAAACTCGAACCCTCATGATTGAGCAGAAACCAAGGAGCTAATCCATTTCTGTAGCCATTGATAATTTAATAACATAGTTATATTGAATAAACTATTATATGTTTCTGGCCTGACCCTCTAGATTTATATATTTTAATAAACTAAATAATCACAAAAACACAAAGGCTACCAAAGTGAGAGGTATTACATAGAAAATATGCAACTATATTTTAATTATTATTATATTCAGAAGTAATGGTGACTAGGTAAAAAAGGGAGACCTAGCACATTATGAATATAATGAATCACCCCAAACTGCTAGCCACAGGTTACCCACACTACTCGCAGGTGAGTAGATTGTAGAAATGGATGTCCAGATGTGTGTGTGTGTGTGTGTGTGTGTGTGTGTGTGTGTGTGTGTGTGTGTGCAGAAATTTTAATGGCTTGGACTTCTCTATATTAACCTGTAGCCTATGGCCATGCCAAAATGAGGGGTATGGAATGTATATCTTTATACCAAATGCAGCAGCACAATTCATATAGCCACAGTTATTTGTTTTAATAACCATAGTAACTGAAACCAGAAATTTGATATTGGGTATAATACCATATACTGTAGAGTAATTCACTTTTTTAGTTGTCATGGTGGCGTATACCTGTCATCCCAGACCTTGGTAAATGGGTAGCTGGAGGATCAGTAGTTATAGGTGATTCTTGACTACATAATGCACAGATACTATCCTGGCATGTAAGAGATCCTGTCCTTCACCAGTAAAATGGATAAAGAAACTCTAGTAAATTTACAAAATGAAATACTATTCAGCTAATAAAAACAAGGAAATCTTGACATTTGCGGACAAATGGATGGAACTAGAAATGATCAACCTGAGTGAGGTAATCCAGACCCAGAAAAACAGGCATGGTGTATATTCACTTACAAGTGGATATTAGCCCAAAATAGATGTCCTCTGAGAGACTCTACCTAGTGGGGGATTGGGACAGATGCTGAGACTCATGGCTAGGTTCCAGTTAGAGCACTGAGAGTGGTGTGGAAGAAGTGGGGGGGGGGGATGGAAGGATCCAGAGGGTTCAAGATCTCCACAAGGAGACCATCAAGACTGGTGGATGTGGACCCAGGGGTCCTGAACAAATTGTAGTACCAACCAAAGACAATGAATGTGGTAAACCTAGACCCCCTGTTCAGATCTATCAAATGGACAGTGCATTCTCCACAGTTGAGGGGAGAGCTGAGACTGCCTCTCATATGAACTCTGGTGCACCTGATTTGATCATTTCCCCTTGGTGGGGAGGCCCAGCGAGCACACAAAGGAAGGGGAAGCAGGCTATCTGCATGAGACCTGATATGTTGTGGCCATATGGTGGGGAGGAGGTCCCCTTCTGTCAGAGGTTTGGGGAGGGGAAGAGGGAGGAAGAGGAAGGGAGGGTGAGAACAGGAAGATAAAAGCGAGGGCATAACATTCAGGATGCAGTTTGAATAAATTAAGGTCTTCAAAAACCTCAGAGACATTCAGAACATGGCATTTAATTTTTTTTTTTTTTTTTTTTTTTACTATTTTAAAGATTCACTTACAACGAGACAGGTTAACTCCTGGCAACACCCAGCCTACCTCAAAGAGGATGATGAACATCAAAGAACCTCCTTATGGAGATGGCTTCAAATGTGGCAAAATAAAAAAAGCCATTGGGCAAAATATCCTCATTTCTATCACAGACAGAATTCTGCCTAGAAAAGGGCAACCTTGGATGCAGGCAGAGTTGATAGCCAACCTCTGCCAAGCCAGGGTAAGCAAGTCCTCAGTAGTTCTTGCCTCTCAAATATGTCTGTCAGAGATATTGGGTCAGAAGGCTGAAGAAGATGCTCCAACATAATAGAGATTTTTTGGGGGTGACTTCTTAGGTAGAAAACTGTCTCTGTTATCGTCTCATTTGAATCGATACTAATCTGCCCTCCTGGAATACTCAGGTAATCAAGTTTATTCCTTCTCAAGTCTCTGATGGAATTGAAGACCAGGTAGCATACTTTTACAATGAAGCTTAGTTGTTTAGGGGATAAGATGTTTTTAGGTCTTGATAGATGTTTTAGTTGATCATGACAATATGTAATGGAGATTGCTTTACATTCAGAATTTTAGATGCACCAAGATAGGAAAGATGTTTTCTTTAGTGCTGTCAAATACAAATACCCCAAACACTAAGAATGTAACATTTATATAATTCCTGATTGTGTCATGATTCTTCTTGCTATAGGTAGTTTATTGTATATATGTATAATAATAATAATAATAATAATAATAATAATAATAATAATAATAATAATAACAACAATAATGTATATATATGTGAAGTGGGTGGGATTAGGGTGCATGATGTGAAATTCACAAAAAATTAATAAAATGTTTTTAAAACTAAAAAACCAACATAACCTACAAAAAAAACCTCAAATAATTGCAAAATAATTCAATTCTTCATGTCAAAGTGAATCAGAAATTTAAAACAGCTATCCAAAACTTCCATGTAAGTCATGGGCTTTCTCTTCCGTACATCAATTCTTTAAAATCACAAATAGAACGCTTGAAACTAGTACTCAACATACTAGTAGAAGAGCCTTAACAGTTCCCAAAGTCAGAAAGTTTCCAGTTTTTAAGTTTATGCACATCTCAGACCTACTCGTCACTGCCAACTCTCCTTCCCTTTCACGGAGAGGGTATCTACCAGGCAGAGTTCTCCATAGAAGGTTACTCATGCTGCTTAGTCTGTTTGAGCTCCTGCCACTTGCTGGTTTGGGTATAAAAATCATTACTACCATGGGAAAAATGTGATACAGGAACTGAAAAGCAGAATGCTATGTCATTACTCTGTCTGCTAAATCCATCGCTAACTCTACTGAGATGCACAGCATGTTTAAGGTCAAGAATGCCTAGCACTTTGGCATTAAAAAAAAACTTTTATTGGAAAAATAGATGAAAAGACTTCTTTATTATATTTTGATGGTCAACACTCAGTAAGTTCTGGAGAGCAAGAAAGGAAAACAATTTCAGTGTACAAGAAGCAAACTGAGCCATGACTTACACTGACACTCCAAATACTGGTGTTTTCCACTCAGCAGCAGTGGGTAAAAGGTTGTCCTGGAGTGACACTTCAACATTCTATAAAGTAAACATTTCTTCCCCAGAAAATAGATTCCTACTGCCCCCAGACACATTAAACAGATGAACAAATCCGTTCAGTGGCTTCATAGGAAGAAAGAAAAGGTACCAACAGTCTCAGTTCATAAAAGGCAGCATGTGGTGGCGTTGAAGGTCAGGCTGCACAACTGAGAGGGAAGAACCAGGAGAAGAGTAGGCAACACCCTGTTGTTATGATTATCCAGTTGTTTTATTGCTCAGAATCTATCAACAGATTAATATTCTTGGATGTTTCTGACGTTTCTTCTTCTTCTTCTTCTTCTTCTTCTTCTTCTTCTTCTTCTTCTTCTTCTTCTTCTTCTTCTTCTTCTTCTTTTTCTTCTTCTTCTTTGTGTTGTGTATGTGTATGTTTGCTATCTATTTTCTCTAAAGTTTCTATGGGATCAAAATGGACCTATAAATGTAACAGTGTTATAGGATAAGCTTGAATACCCGTGGGTTCCTAACAACTGCACTGTTTTCAGCCTTTATTAAGTACATACATAAAAAGGTTGAGATACTCTCTACATTAAAAAAGAGAACCCAGAAATCTAAACTCACAATCCATGAAGACCAAACAGTAAATCATAGGAAATGACCACAGCATCATAATAACACACAGATGTTGTGCTGAGGAAAGTTTACCTCTGATAATCTAATAAAAGTGGCACTGCATGATGGAGGAGGGAACAGAATGCCGCCTCCTCTGATATCACCCAAAACAGGACATCAAGAGGAGTCCTGGTGAGGATCCAGCATTGATAGTGTGGCAGAAGCCAGAGACCTTGAACCAGACCAATGGCTTCTTGCAGTGAATATTTGCAAGGAAATAAGTATGGACAGAAAGGTATGCTGTGGGACACAGTGACACACTACTGCTTCCACAATGAGATTTCCCCCCTTTGAGGAAGGGGGTGCAGGAGTGGAGGGTTACATATGAAGGGAAGGAGAAATGAATGGGATTGGGATACATAATGTGAAATTCACAAAGAAACAAACCATTTTTTTAAATTAATAAAAGTCTGTGATGCTATGTCCATTATCTTATAATTGTGTTATTAAATGGAATTCCTGTGATGTAGACATTGATTGTAATGCAAACATACATAGACAGTAGCTCTCCTTTATTACCATCTGAGACACATATAACTTCAAGAATATACTTTTCTTCTGATAATACTGGCCGTTAATTTATTTAATATTATTTTGGAAAAGACAAGCTCTTATACTACAGTCCAATTTTTTTGAAGAAGCATTGACCATGCATATGATGTCATAATTGCACTGCTTTTTAGCATGTTATTGGAATACTTATTTTCTACCTGCGCTATCCTGAAGACCCCATATTCACATTTTCCCAGCTAAGTATTTTTCATGTGTCTATTTCTTAAAAAATACTTAAATGGCATGATTGAATAGACTTGTTGAAAGACATACCTACACAAGAAAGAGCCTGGACCATCCCCTGAGGTATTCATGAAGTTGATAGAAAGGAATACATTTAAATTGAAATCAGTTATATTCCTATTCTAGAGTGATGGTATTGGGGAAAAAGTAGAAGATGACTTCCAATCAATTCATGTGTTATGAAACTCAACTGACCAGACCAACCTCAGTCTATCACATTTATAAACATGTATTTTTCTTAACAACAACTTTTATGAGAATCTGATTTATTCCAACTATGAAAGTAAAATAAGAAATCATATTTTCATTCCATGAATTCGAGATTCAATTTATTTTCAAAAAATTGAAAGAATGGTATTTTTGCTTAAAAATATACTTTATATGTTAAAGAATGAAGTGAAACAAATTTACTAACTAAGTGCTGTTCTTAAAATAGACAGTGTTATTTCTGAACAGGAAGGTATTCCAAATCCATCGGCCCCTCTTTGAATTGGTTTTTCCTGCTAGATATTTCATTACATGTCTGTTCCCAAATAACCACCAGGGTGAGATCATAGAGAATCATCACATGTACTTTTGAAAAGAAAATGTGGTGTGTGTGTGTGTGCATATGTGCATGTGTGTGTGTGCATGTGTGCATGTATGTGTGCATGTGTATGTGTGTGTGTGTGACTGGACAACATTTTTAAAAGACAAGTCATGGGTGCAACATAGCAGGGGAAACAATGGAGAAGTAAGCTGCACCACATAGGTGACATGGTATGGGCATGCTTTCCTATCAAAACTGAAGTGTCATCTGTCATCTTCTGGCTTGCTGACATAGATCAATAGGTGGTCTGTCTTTGCTCAGGAACATTAATGAACATGTCTTATCATTAATGAGTGTTCAGTGGCTGAAATAACTAGGTGAATGTGAGGAGATACAGTACATTAGGTGAATGTGAGGAGATACAGTACAACGTAAGCAAAATGAGATGGTGACTTACTGGTTGGAGCAACTCCAAACCAAATTTAAAATGGTTAAGAGGAAAATCATTGGGAAACATGATTATAAAAAGTTAGATGCTTGTAACTAGTTATTATATATAAATTAGGAATGAATGTAATGTAGGCTAGCACTCTGTACTTTATTTGTTGAGTCTAATTGTTCTCTCTGAGGTGCATAACTTACCAGAGAACATTTTAATTTGATTTCTTGGGCTGAAACCTCACAGACTGACTTTGGAACATTCCAATCCCTAGGACTATGTGAGAGGAGGGCTATGGTTTACAACTAATGGAAATTACTGGCCTTAATACCAAGGGTCATATTTTTCTAACTAGGTTTTCACAGATGTAGTTTGATGTTTACATGGTGATACTGATTTTTCTTGGGAACTGTCTCGATTTCTAATTGTAGACTGTCATTCATCAATATTTGACAGTACATTAATGTGTGTGAGGGTAGTCAGAGTGTCAGCATTCCCGTTTAACAAGTTCAAATATTTTTCCACAAAACACAGTTAGCCAGTGACGTTGGAAGCTTCCAGGTTCTGGGCAGCTATGATCTATACATAGCCTTTTCTTTTCTATGTTAACTAATTTTTTCTCTCTGTGGGGTGTGTGTGTGTGTGTGTGTGTGTGTGTGTGTGTGTGTGTGTGTGTGTGTGTGGTTTGTGAGTGTGTTTTCTGTGTTTGTTTTGTGTGTTTTATGAGAATGTTGTTGCTGTGGTAGTGCTGTTATAGTTTGTGAAGAATGTCTTTTATATTCCTGTGGTTCAGCAATGTTTTTCCAGCTGTGGTTCTTCTGCTTTGTTCAGAATGTAAAGGTTTTGGTGTTAGGGAGGACGTTTTCTAAACTGAAGCAATGACAATGTCAGCTTAGTTTTAAAAACTGACTTAGGGCTAGCTCTGTGCAAACATGAAATAACTATGCCCAGTAAAGCAGTTAGGGGGTTTTTGTAAAGGGGAATCAATCATATTCTTTAAGTTTTTGGAGAATGGAGTTGCCTCTTATCCCAGTACTGTTTGCCACATACCTGGCTTCCCAGGCAGAGCTGGGATATCTTTATCGCATCACTCACTTTGCCTCTCATGCCTCTTAAATGTGTTGCTTTTTATTAATTTTAGATGTTGAATTTTACCTCTTAGTATGGCTGATGAAAATCTGGCTTTCACAGCTTTATTGTGTTATAAAATCACCTTTAAAAAGAACTACAACCTAATTTTAAGTGTTTCATATGTATTGCTATGAGACAATTAATTTTTTCACTTGTACTACATAATATTTTTTCTGTTTGTATAGCCAACAATTTTTATTCTTTCCAAATATAATTGTCATTGTAGTGGCCACATGCTGCATTTGGTGCCTGTACTGCATTCCATACACATATAGAAAATCCTGCCAATCTGGGAAAAGGGGAAGGGGGTGGCTAGTCTTATTATTGATTACCTTAGTCTTATCAAATATGAGAGGACTAGGAATGAGCTTTCATGGTGGAACTACACAGGCTGCCATCCCAGGCTTATTGATCCTGGTCAGAATAATACTGAAAAGATTATTCATTGAAAGCATGTGTCTCCCTATGCAGAGCAGCTCACATTCAGTGTTAGAAATCCTGAGAGCTGATATACTGGGAGAAGTGTGTTTGTTTCACCAATGAAGAGCTATCGTTATGCAGGTAGATACGTTCTGATGTGTATGCCATAGTCATAGCAACCCTCTAGGCTCCAGATATCATTTCATTTTGTCTTTTCTTGACTGTCAAAAGTTTTGAGAAATTGAACAAGTTCATCTGGAGAGAGGAAGGGGCAGTCAGGGAAAAGAAGCGGGGGAGGGAGACAGGTGCAAGACAAGGAAAGACTAAATGACAGGGAAATGCACCATGCTGCTGAAGTTGCTTAAACTTCTAATTTTCATTGTATGGTAAAAGATCTGGTAACTATTATTAAGTTCCACAAGTACCTAAAATTTATGTTTTAAAACATACCACCAAAGTAATGTACATCATGAACAACTAAATGGCTTTCTCAGTGACATATGATCAGCAAGTGGTGGGCCTCAGTCAGAAACTTACCTCCCTCTGATTCCAAAGCTGCAACTAGTGCATGGTAAAGTGCTTATAATGCAAATTGGGATTTCCAGAACTCACATGTTTTAATGTTTATTCAATGAGAAATTGTCTTGATACTATTATAACTGTTAGACTGCTAGGAAATATCTCAAATCTTAGAAGACTATGTCAGCAAAGCTGCTCCATTTAAATATTATTAGCATGCTAGGCTGGCAATGTGATGGTATAGCATGTCATTGAGGTTTCAGACTTAACTTCCTGTACCCAAACCCATTAAAATAAATAAACAATTTTCAAAGCTGGTACTAAGAAACTCTGAACTTTTACAGTTTAAAAAAAAAAAACATAGGACTAGAACTGGAAAGTTCACTCAGTGGTTAAAATGATTTCAAAGCAACCATCAGGTCCTGAGCTCATATCCCAGCAACCCATTTTAAAAAGCCAGACATTATGGCAGTGGCCTTTAATACAACCACTCAGGAAGCAGTGACAGAGGAGTCCCCAGGCAAACAGGGTAGCTAGAGCAGCTGGAATTGGAAAGCTCTGGGTTCAGTGAGAAAGCTTGATTTAGTAAATATGATGGATAGTTATCAAGAAGACACTCAACAGCTACTGTGGACCTTCACATGGCACATGTACGTATGTACACAGATATGCAAAGTTTTTTCTTTATAATTAGTCTTTTTTAAAAAAAGATGCATCTTATTATTTATTATGTATACAGCACTCTGACTGCATGCACACCTGCACATCAGAAGAGGGCATAAGAAAACATTATAAATTGTTGTGAGCCACCATGTGTTTGCTGGGAATTGAACTCAGGACCTCTGGAAGAGTAGTCAGTACTCTTATCCTCTGTGCCATTTATATTTAGCCTAATTTGTAAACTATGAAACTTAGATTTTATTTTCTCTAAGTTATCATTAAGGATGACTCATTGCCCTTACTCCCTGAGGTGGGCTTCAGAACTTACAATATTCAATCTGTTGTCAAGTCAATATGCTGTTATTATTCTATACAGTAAACCTCTGTCGGGGAATGTACTTTCTATTCCTTACTTTTCATTTTTATCTTAAGCTTGCCTTCTTCAAAAACTGGCGTTTCAGTGTAATGACTATGGAGTCTCAGGTATTCAACAAGGTGGGTTTGTTTGCAAAGTATAGAAGAACAGTGTACATTGTTTCACCATTGTTTAATTAAGCATCCAAGGCTTAAGCTAATGAATTTCCTAAATAGCTTAAGAGAAGCAAGTACAATATTAAAAGCATAGCATGGAAGGAATAAAGATTATATAGTCCTTCTGAGCTGTATTGCATGTATTCTAGAAAAATAGTTTTATAGAATTTTGCCCCCCAATAAAAAGTCAAGAAAAAGATTTCCAGTTAAAACCTGTATGAAAGCATAATCCCCCAAATGATTCTATTACTGATTTTTCATGTGTGAAATGATACTGGAGATATGGCTTATAAATTTGAAATGACATTTGAACCAGTTATTGTCTTTAAAATATAGTTTCATTTGAAAAAGCCTTATTAAGCAATTTTCTGGGTAAATTCACAGAATACCTACCTGAGAGCTTGCTTAACCCCATCCTGATCAGAGTGTATCGTCCCAACCATCCATCCTTGATACCTTCTATCAATTGCTTCACTGCTACCTGTGCTTGATCTTATAGGTTTCAGGCTTCATATATACCACTTAATATAGGTGGAAAAAGGCCTCTTTCAAAGTAGAAAAATGGTAAATAACCATTGCTGGAACTTAATGTTAGCAGACTGGCTACATTTGAAGAAGAAATACCAAATGCTATTCTTCATCCTTGACCCATAGTGGATATTGAGCTCACGCTTCCCTTCAGTCCAGTTCCCATCATCCAAATCTCCCACCTCCCATATGCACACTGTTTGTCAGATCGCTTTGGTACACACATTACCTTACTAGAAGTATACTTTCTCAGTCCTAACATGGTGTTTCTGACATAAAGACGATGTGTGAAGCCAGTAAATGCTCTTAGTTTTCACTGTGTAATTAGTGTCTCAAGTTTAAAAAAATCAAATTTAGTAAAAATATTTTCTTACATACTCTTATACTTGAAAATACATATATACTATGTATTTATGTATACATAAAATACAGCAGGTTTTACTTAGTCATTGGAGGTGATGAAATTGAATAAACTTGCTCTCCTTAGGAAGAAACTACAATTAATGTAATATATAAAACTGTGCTACATATTTTATTATGATATAATCACATATACATTAAATTGCAAGGGCCCATATATAAACATAAATTATAAAGGAGTGATCATAGTGTATGAAAGTCTTAATAAGTGCAGCAGTGACACAAAGATTATGGGAATAATCAACTATTTTTTAAAACTGGATTTAAGGCCAAGAGATGGAACCCATGTCAGAAATTGCTCAGGTGGCAAAGAAGTTTAGATTACATAACTCATGAGCCTAGAAGAAAATGCTACTATTGTTATTCTGTTAAAGAAACATAGCAATAAAATGACTAATCATTGTTTCTTAGTTGGGGTTTTATTGCTGTGAAGAGAAATCTGGATGAAGGCAACTCTTTAACAGCAAACATTTAATTGGGCCTGGCTTACAGTTTATAGATTTAGCCCATTGTCATCACAGGGGAGGGGGGGAGCCTGGAAGCATCCAAGTCAACATGGACTGGAGAAGGAGCTGAGAGTTCTACATCTTGATCCACAGGTAGCAGAACCCAGTGTGCCACACTGGGTGTGGCTAGAACATAGAAGACCTCAAAGCTTGCTCCCACACTGACATTTCCTACAAGACTATTACTTCAACAATGCCATACCTACTAATAGTGCCATTAACTATGGGCCAAGCATTCAAACATGAATCTATGGGAGATATACATTCAAACCCCCAGGCCCCTTAGATTTTTGTCATAACAAAATGAAAAATGCATGTAGTCCAATTACAAAAGTCCCCATAGTCTATCACAGTTTCAACAATGTTAAAGAGTCCAAAGTTCCTTCTATAGAGCCCCCTCATTTCTCTCTGCATTAGCTCTCCTGCCTTGTTTCCTCTCTGCAACCACTTCTTCGGATTATTCTATTTGTCCCTTCTGAGTAAGGTTTAATAATCTTCCCTTGGGTCCTCCTTGTTACATATCTTCTTTGGGTGTGAGAATTATAGTATACTTATCTTATACTATATGGCTAAAATCTTCTTATAAGTGAGTACCTATCACTTTCTGGGTGTGTCTTTCTGGGTCTGGGTTACCTCACCCAGGATGATCTTTTCCAATTCTGTTTATTTGCCTGCAAATATCATGATTCCTTGTTTTTAATAGCTGAATAGTATTCCATTGTGAAATATTTTTATCCATTCTTCAATTGTGGGATACCCAGGTTGTTTCCAGATTCTGGCTATTATGAATAAAGCTACTATGAACATAGTTGAGCAAATGACCTTGTATGGCGGAGCACATCTAGAAAATATTCCCAAGAATGGTATAGCTGGATCTTGATGTAGAACTATTCCATATTTTCTGAAAGAAATCACCATATTGATTTCCAAAGTGGTTGTACAAGTTTGCATTCCCACTGGCAATGGAGGAGTGTTCCTTCTTTTCCACATCCTTGTGATCATGTGCTGTCACTTGATATTTTGATTTTAGCCATTCTGATAAGTGTAAGATAGATTCTCAGAGTTGTATTGATATTCCTTTCTCTGATGACTAAGGGTGGTAAACATTTCTCTAGGTGCTTCTCAGCCATTAGAGATTCTGCTATTGGGAAATCTCGGTTTACTTCTGTAACATTTTAAATTAGAGTATTTGGTTTGTTGTTTAATTTTTGAGTTATTTATATGTTTTGGATATTATTTCTTTGTCAGATGTAGGATTGATAAAGATACTTTCCCAATCTGTAGACTTCTGATTCATTCTATTGACAGTGTCCTTTGCCTTACAGAATCTTTCAGGTTTCATGAGGTCTCATTCATTAATTGTTGATCTTAGAGCCTCAGCTCTTTGTATTCTGTTAAGGAAGCTGTCTCCCATACCAGAAAGTTCAAGGCTTTTCCTCACTTTCTCCTCTAATAGGATTTTAGTGTATCTGGTTTTAGGTTGTGGTCTTTGATTCACTTGGAATTGAGTCTTTGGGCAGGGTGATAAATATAGATCAATTTGCATTTTTCTACATGTAGACATCTAGTTAGACCAAGAAAAGAGGATGTGCTCAAAGATGAGACTTGATGAGCTGGGATAGGTGGGTGGGGCTCCGTTTTTCTGAGGAATAGGGGGAAGAAGGAGGGAATGTGGAATTGGGAGGACAGAAGGGAGGCGCTATGATTGGGATGTAAAAATGGATAAAGAAATTAACTTAAAAAGTCAAAAGTTCAAAGTTTCTTCTGACATTCATTTAATCTCCTGACTGTAATCTCCTATAAAATCAAAATTAAAAAAGAAAAGAACAGATTGCCTACTTCCAACATTTAATGGCACAGGATATGCATTACTGTTCCAAAACGTACAGAAGGGAACATAGTGTAGAAATATTGAATCAAAGTGAGCTGGATAAACTCCAAACTCTAGATCTCCATATGTGATGTCAAAACACTCTTCAAGTCTCCAACTCCTTTCAACTATGGTGACTGCAACACACTTCTTTCCCCTTGGGATGGTTCCACTCCCTCTAGCTTTTCTTGGCAGATGTTTCCTTGGCTCTGGCATCTTAACCTCTTGAGATCTCCAAGGCGATCAGGCTTTCCCTTCACAGCTTCACACAATGGCCTCTCTGAGCCTCCATGCAGAAATACTCCCATCACACACTTGGCCTCAGCTGCTTTCCTTAGTCATAGAGGGAGATTCCATCAGCCCTTTTAGATAATGGGTTCTCTGGCCCTCCATGTAGGGATAGGATGGCCATACATCTGTCCTCAGCTGTTTTCCTTAGCCAGGGAGGGAGATTACACAATGTTTTTCTTCTGTCCTTGACACGAAAGGCAGAACCACATGGCTGAAGCTGCCAATGTCTGTTTCTTGCTGGGGCAGGAACTTGACCCCCTCATTCAACTGCATCTTCACAAGCTTTCTGTTTTCATTGGTTTCCTTCACTCCCTAAGAATGACTGTCTCTGAACTTGTTCTGTAGGCCAGGATGACCTTGAGGTCAGAGATCTGTATGCCCTTGTGTCTGAGATGCTGTGATTAAAGGCCTGGACCATCAGGCTTGGACCTAAGCTGTTCTTGAATTCTTTTTCACAAGATGGAAGCTTAGCTGGGAGGAGTCTTCCCATAAGATCAACACTCCTTTTATTTCATTAGCAATCTGTTTATCTCCTCAAATATAGGATTTAGTTCCATTACACTTTTTGGTACTCTCTTTCACAGTTTGTACACTTTATATTGTCCCTTGCTCAACTTGCTAATTTTCACCAAAACACCCTTCATAAGCAAAAACACTAGCAACCACACAACATAGTGTATACTAGGCTGTTTTGAGATTTCCTTTGCTAATGAAATTAATCTAAATCTCTTCACTTTAGTCTTAGGCAAATTCATAGGACAAGGGCACAAAGCAGATACATTCTTTACCAAAATATCACAAGAACAATCTCTATGTAGCATACTAAAATTTTTCTTTTCTGAAACCAGTTGGACAAATCCCCCACAGTATCACCCTCAGTATCACTATCTTCCATTTATTCATTAGTAAGACTTAAAGCATTCCATTGTTTTCCTAATTCAAAATATTAAAATCCATATGCCTTCAAACCAAAGCATGGTTGGGCCTATCACACCAATACCTCAGTCCCTAGTATCAACCTCTGTCTTAGCTAGGGTTTTATTGCTGTGAAAAGACACTATGACCAAGGTAATTACTATAAAGGAAAAAAATTTAATTGGGCCTGGCTTACAGTTTCAGAGATTTAGTCTATTATCATCATGGTGGCAAGCACGACAACATCCAGGCAGACATGGAGCTGAAGAAGAAGCTGAGAGATGTTTTGTTTGTTTGTTTGTTTGTTTGTGTTTATATAAAAGAAAACATTTAATTGAGGCTGGCTTACAATTTCAGAGGTTTAGTCCATTATCATCATGGTGGGAAGTGTGGCAGCATGCAGGCAGACATGGTGCTAGAGAAGGAGCTGAGAATTCTTCATCTTGAACCATAGGCAGCAGAAGTATGTCACACTGGGGAGCATAGGAGACCTCAAAGCCACACCAACAGTGGCATACTTCCTGCAACAAGGCCAAACCTACTCCAACAAGACCACACCTTCTAATAGTGCCACTCCCTATGGGCTAAGCATTCAAACACATGAGTTTGTGGGAACCATTCCTATTCAAGCTGCCACCAATGTTATATTGGTATACTTACAGATCAGTTCATCAGGCAGTCCCTATCAAAGAATATTCTTACAGTAGATGGAAATTAAGAGGAACTGGATAATGTGTAGAATTGAGAGATTTTGTATCACTCAGTCTTAAATGAGATGTCATTATCGAATCCTAAAGACTTGAGATTCTATGGTAAAGAAGAGGAAGAAAGATTGTTAGAGTCTGAATAGTAGCTCACCCCATGAAAACAGAGGTTATAGACACTGCATGAACTAACAGAGACTGGGGAATCATGCACAAGGCTATATAGGTTCAAACACAGACAAAAGTCTCAGCACTGAGAAGAGAAAATGGACACAAAGTCTCAATCCCATTTGCAACTAAGACTTAATGAGAAATGGAAAATCAGTTTTCTCCATTGTAATGATGTGTTACTGGCTGTATCAACCACAAGAGTAGCTGGCCAACACAAAGTAGATTTCATGTTCATGTTTGTTTGTTTTACAGGGTTTTTGTTTCCTATTGTGGGGGGGGGTAAGAGAGAAAGAGAGACAGATACAGAGAGAAAGACAGGGAGACAGAGAGACAGAGACAGGAAGACACAGAGACACAGAAAGAATAATGTTTGGTGGAGAAGAAGAGGAGGAAAATAAATGTGGGAATGTTGGGGAAGAAGACACTATGATATTGTATGAAAGAATTTAAATTAAAATTTGCTTTTTAAAAAATAAGAGATTAAAATTATGTCACTCTAAATATAACTATATTGTGCTCACTTATAAAAATTACATACATACAGGACATATGGTTCACAATGAAGGATACTGCAAACCTTATTGTTTTGAGAACTGAAATTTAACACTTCCCTTCCTCCCCTCATATCTAGTCAATGTTATCACTATTTGCAGATGATATGATAGTTTACATAAATGACCTCAAAAAATTCTATCAAGGAACTCCTACCGCTGATAAACACCTTCAGCAAAGTGGCTGGATAAAAAAAACAACTCAAAAACACCAGTAACTCTCCTGTATACAAGTGACGAAGAGGCTGAGAAAGAAGTTAGGGACTCAATACCCTTCACAATAGCCACAAATAATACAAAGTATCTTGGTGTAACTCTAACCAAGAAAGCAAAAGATTTGTGTGAAAAAAATTTCAAATCTCTGAAGAAAGAGATTGAAGACGACATCAGAAGATGGAAAGATCTCCCTTGTTCATGGATTGGGAGAATCAACATAGTAAAAATGACCATCTCACCACAACAATCTACAGATTCAATGCAATTCCCATCAAAATACCCACACAATCCTTTACCAACCTTGAAACATCAATTCTCAACTTCATATGGAAAAACAACAACAACAACAACAACAACAACAACAACAACAACAACAAAACAGAATAGCTAAAATGATCTTGTACAATAAAAGATCTTCTGGTAACCTGCTGTCCTTCCTCTGCGTGCCACCAGGTCTAGTGAGTTAACCCAGAAGCAGAAAGACTCAAATGGTATATACTCACTTATATCTGCATATTAGCCCAACGGGCATGTCCCACGAAAGCCTTTACTTGCCAGGAAACCGAGACAGAGGGGAGGACATTCTAGTGGGACTCCAGATGAGAGAAGCACGGGAGAATGGCAAAGTAGAAGGATCCAGAGGGTCCTAGAAGCCTACAAGTAGAACATTATGATAGGCAGATTTGGGCCCAGGGGTCCCACTCAAACTAAGGCACCAGCCAAGGACAATACAGGCGGTAAACCTTAAACCCCTACCCAGATCTAGACAATGGACAGAACACTCTCCACAGTAGAGTGGAGAGTGGGATATGACTTTCTCACATACTCTGGTGCCACTCAGAGGAAGGACAGCAGGTTACCAAGAAGAGACTTGATACCCTATGAACATATACAGGGGGAGGTAATCCCCCTCAGGAACAGTCATAGGGGAGGGGAATAAAGGGAAAATGGGAGGGAGGGAAGAATGGGAGGATACAAGGGATGGGATAACCATTGAGATGTAACAAGAATAAATTAATAAAGTAAAAAAAAAAAAGAAAAGTGAAAAAAAAAAGAAAAAAATCAAAAAAAAAAAAAAAAAAGATCTTCTGGAGGAATCTCCATCCCACATCTCAAGCTATACTATAGAACAACAGTAATAAAAACATCATGGTACTGGCATAGAAACAGGCTGGTTGATCAGTGGAACTGAATTAAAGACCCAGAAATGAATCCACACACATATGGTTACTTGAGTTTTGACAAAGAAGCCAATTCTATTCAATGGAAAAAGGGTTGTATCTTCAACAACTTTTCTGCAAAATAGAAAGAAAATACTTAAATCTCCTTTTTAGTTCAGAGGCCCAGTCAGCACAGTGATGTGGTCAACTCAAAAAGTCGACTCTAAACCTATATGAGTTGATGCAGAAAGTTGTCTCACTTTTTAGATAAGTTTGTATGCAATAAAGCTCCCTGTATGTTTTTTTTTGTTGTTGTTAAATATTAGGCCAGGTGAGTGGTTCTTTAGAATAAAAATAATTGACTTTTTCTCTTAGTAATATCATAAGAAAAGTGTGATTTTTATAAAATGTAATTTATAAGAATGTGTGTCACCCAAAAACATCTTTTATCTAATTGTTATGTACTTTTTTCATATTATTGTAGGTTTTCGTAGTGAAGTACGAATAAAACAAACTAATTATATTCTTGTACCACTTACAAGATTAAGCTGTAAAACCACTTTAAAAGTATTACTTGTTCTCAAGTATATATAGTATAATAAATATTCTTGGTATAAAACTTTAACATCTTCATCAATAAAAAAGTTAAAATGTCTATTATTAAAATTTTTGTATTATACATACACACACATACAAACACAGAGAGAGACACAGATACACAGAGACAGACAGAGAGACAGAGACACAGAGACAGAGAGACAGACAGAGAGACAGAGACACAGAGACAGAGAGAGAGGGGGAGAGATGGAGACTGAATTAGTCTAACCCTTCTAAGCTAGATGGACCAAGAAGCAGATCCACATGTCTTTTCTACTCTCTAGACCATCATTTCCCAGCTGGGTCCAGTGCAAGTTACTGTGGTTTTTCTCCCACACTCACACATTTACCTTCTATAATCTTCAAATTCATGTACAGTGCCATCCACAGTAGCACAAAGCAAAGAAATGTGAGGACCCTTTAATTATGTGATGGAACTTCTAGTGTATGAAACATGAGAAGAAAAGGATGTTCCCCCTAAAGGAAGGAGTTGACAAGTGAATTATTACTAGACAAATTGAGATAAAATACAAAGTAACCCTATGAAATATGAATATCACTTTCTTGAGATGTCGAAGACCATGGCTGGGGATAAATTATGTTTCTAAGCTAGAAACTGTACATCAAAAACTTCGAATTACACCTTAACTGAGAAAAGGGCAAACAAGATGGATACTATACAGCAGTTTTCCAGGACTCACAGTCAGTCACACTTACTGAAATGTACTTAACTATAAAGCTCAGGGTAAATACAGGAGGCAGGCCAGGCTGCTGGTGCAAAGTTGTAATCCCAGTGCTCTTCAGCGGATCACAAGGCCAGCGTGGGTTACATAGCAAGTTCTTGGAGTCAATAGTGAAGCTCAGCAGTTCCTCAGAGTGTATGGCACCTTGACCCCAGTGTGATTACTAAAGTGACACTCCTAACTGGACCTGGCAGTCTCTGCAAAATCACACCAAACATTGGTCAAGGCCTCCAGTAACCTACATAGTAAGATACTTTCATGAAAAGCAGCGCTATTGGCAACATTTTCAAAGCAAAAGCTCTTTTGGTCATGAGGTAATGTAACTATTTATAAAGATGTATTGTTTAAAACCACATAGTAGAAGGATATTTGCCAAAGTGAAGAGACAATTGGTCATTTTTTGTCATAGAACCATGGATTCCAAAGTGATACCACTTTTAATTCCTGTGTCAACTCTTCTAAAAGAACCCAACTCAGTAACAAAATACCCACCAAATAAACCAAAATCGTACAAACATAGTTGACACCTATTTTTTTTCTAATAAGAAATATACTAGTTTTAGGTAGCATTAATTGGAAAATGTCGAGATCTCAGATTTATATAAGTAAGCATTAGACCTATGTGTGTAAAGACAGAATAATTCACTGTATTAAAATTAGGGTGTGTATGTGTGTGTGTGTGTGTGTGTGTGTGTGTGTGTGTGTGTGTGTGTGTTGTGCAGTAGAGATATAAGTTGGCCAGGGACTTGCTATATCGGAGTGCCGGGAGCAGGACTACTGAGGTCAGCTTGCTGTAACAGTGGTAGCAATCTATCAGGTGCCAACTGTGTGATGTGAATACCAGCCACTCAAACCCTCACACCTTCCCAGGTAGTGGAGTCTTTGGATGCCTCATATGGAACATGCAAAAGCACACAATTTTCTAGATTTCGTTCATAAAAATGTCAGTCTCTTTTCAAAAGTTCAGGAGTTACAGAATTTGACTTTGATCTGTTTCTTCAAATTGATGCAGATGATAGAAATCTAACAGAACTACCAACGGTGTAGCAGCCCTGATCATACAATGACAAAGAACGCATTGATCTCCAGTAGCATTGGTAGCAGAATGTTTGCATCCATGGCCCCCATTATATTTGTTTTTTATACTTACATCTGTTTGCTCACGGCACCTAAGCCTCTGCAGGCAGTTCCTTTATCTCCTCATAGCTCTTAGATATTAAGAACAGTCTATTAGGTTGACAGATAAACATACTCTTTACCTGAAGGATTATTGCATTTATATGCTTATATTTAGAACCTATTTTGTAATTTTGAAAAATAATTTATATGTATATACTTATTGACACTATTCCAAAATGTATAACAAACGAGCATCAATAAGTTAATTATTAGATAATTAGGTAATTTGTGCTTGAAATATTTTGCACTGTGAAAAAATAATTAACTGTGTGTTAAAGAAGTAGGTAATTGAATATGTTTCAGTCAAATTGGAAAAAAATGATGTTTTTGAATGAATGAGAACCAGTATATAGAAGTGACCTTTATTACCTTTTTTCCTAGAGCTGAGGACTTAACTTGAATTTGTTAGGCAAGGGCTTTAGCCCTCACCTCAGTCTCCAGCCCATCCTACTTTTTATTTTAAAAGTATCTGACATGTCTTTAGGAGAAGATCAGATTGGAATATTAGTGAAAACTTGTCATTTAAAGAGTGTTCTTTTCTATAAAGAGACTTTAATAATGTGCTCCTTTTCTAGCAAATAGGCAGTGATTACAGATTGGCTGATTTTTCTGATTTTTTTTATTTTGTTATTCATTCCAAATGTATTCTTAATTAAAACAAAACTGAGCTGGACTAATAAAGTAGATTAAGCAATTCTAAAAAGGCTTCTATGTTATATGAAGATAATTTTAATAAGTAAAAAAAGAAATTAACTTTGTTATTATTGTTAGAAAAACAATGTAAACCATATATATAAAATGATTGTTATTATTTGGTGAAATAGACCATATATGTTCAGAACTGGAGAAAATTATAATTTAAATTAATAAATTCATGTGAAAATCTTGAAGTATTAATGATATTGTCACAAAGTATCATTAGATTATTCAATTCCAAAAATGAACTACAAAGCCAGTACATCTCTTATTAAAACACACCATTTATTTAAAAAATGATACCGAGGTAAAAATGTCCAAGGAAGATATGGAATAAATAACCAGTTAAAGGTCAAACATGAAAATTTGGACAAGATCAAACCAGGTAAAAGGCCAGAATAGATGGAGGTGAGGCCTTGGGAACTGAGGAGACACTGGCAGTTGCCAGCTGTCGGGTGAAAGTTGTTCTTCCTCAGGCATGTGGCTCTTCATGAGTAGTGGCCGTCCCTACACCCATATGAATATTGACAGCACTGAAGAGGGCAAGAGTGGAGAGTGAATATTATCCTGCTATATTGCATATATGTATGCGATTTTCACACAATATTTACATATATACATAAGAAGAGTTCCTCAAAATTCATTATTACAGCAATAACAGCTTAAGGCACTTTCCCTTTATCTTCATCCCCACAAATGATTTCAGTGTCAGTAAGAAATGAACTCCCTTTGACTTCATTACTTTGGCATGAGAATGCGGCACTCTGGATGAGTTTTGAGGTAGAAAAGGAGACTCCTCCGGAAAAGGAACTTGCGGCTAAGCCTAATGATCTGAGTTTGGTTCTGGGATATTCATGGTAGAATCAACAGACTTCCACAAGCTGTCCTGTGACCACATGTACATGCTGCAGCACATGTTTTCACACACACACACACAAATAAATAAATAATGAAAAATTAGAACATAAGTGTATAACGTTCATCGTTTCATGTTTTTAATTGGTGAATCCAAATTTATTGAAAATGGACCACTGCTTTTCTTAAAGACTAAACATAGTAGTATATTTGAGATGTAAAATATGTCATAGAACTCTCATAGTAAGCATCACTAGGTATCAACTCTTCGGTTACAATTACGTCACAGGAAATAAAATATCTACAAGGAAACACCATTTCCTGTCACTAGATATATTGATGTAAATGCTGATTCCTGCATAATAACACTTGACTCCGTTGAAGAGCACACAGTAGGGTCAGAATGAATTGCATAGAAGGACCTGCCTAGCATGGCTCTCTAGGGAAGCACACTTATTAACATAAACACGTAGCATAAATAGCATATAATTCTAGATAAAAGTATGATGTTGAAGAGCATAGGGGCACTAGATCCAGCTGTTCATTTGACTAGTCTAAAGATTCCCTCCAAAGTCCTGCTTTGCATCATGAATTTGTATTCTTTACATATAAAAGAGGAGGTTTCATGTCTAATAACATGGTACAAGGGCATACATCCTGCAGACTGGAGAATATATCTATTGCTGGCTATGATGGAAAGGCTCATTTGGATGAGTAATTAGTACAGCCAATATGTTTTAATGTCAGAGTAGAACACGTCTGCCTTCTGCAAACTTACCTCTTGGAGTTTGCTAAGCTTTATGTATCCCCTGTGGCCCACCCAGAAGGGTGTTTTGGAGGCATTTTAATTAAATGGGCTCATAGAAATACACATATTTTTATACTTTTCTCCTTTGCCTTAAACTGTGTGTGTCATAGTGGAGCTCGGCGAATTAATAGGGTGAAGAGCCCAGGCATTCCAGGGCCTCTGGCTTTGTGACAGCACAGGAAGCAAAGAGAGATTCTGTGAAGTATCGAGTGCTTAATCAAACATCCAAATATGAGCACATTTGTAGAACAAGACTTCTCAATCTAGAAGGTAGCCAGGTGTTCCCAAACCTCAAGATCTCCCAAAGTTTGATGAAATTGGATCAGTTTTGTACTCTTTTGTTGAAAAGCATGTTCACTCACAGTAATGGCTTGATGCTGGGGGGACGGGAAAAGGAGAGGGTGTTGGGGTGAATAGGCCTTGATACACTTGCTCTCTAATCAGTGTCACTCAATCCAAGCTTGTGGCACAATTAGCATCTTATTATGGTGTTTTCTCTCTTGTCTTTTTTGTGCTGTATAATTTGGCACTTTATTATACCATTTCATGCTCTTTAGCTGTGTCGTGCAGCACTCATTTATTTGGAAGCCAGTTATCAGAAGCAGCTATGAAAAAGAAACTCCAACAGAGAAAGAGGAAGGAACTAGAAAAAGAAAATCCGTTAAGTTTTGGCACATAGTGACACTCTAGCTTTGTACACAAACCTTCTGGGTTTGCTTGGACATATATAGCGAAATAAATGTCCCTAGGAGGAATTATTCTGGCTAAGAGATTAAAAAAATACTGAAAATATCCAAGAAAAGCATTTGGCAGTGTGGGAAAAGTGAGCTACAAAACTCAGGTAGGAGAAAGTCGAAGGCCTAACATTTTCTTAGGCCATGATCTCAAGAAACAGATTCCAAAATAAGAATTCATGAGCAGATCACTTATGGAGACACTGTTCACTTGAGAAATGAGTATAGGGATTGAGAAATCAACAATGGAGTAAAAAACCAAGCAAATATGTGATTTGAGGAATACCCCATCTTTAGCCTTACCCTGCACATAAACAGAATTGTTGCACCTAGCCTGTCTCTGGTGTCAAGGCAAGGAGGCTGGCTGCTTCTGTGCTCCCTTAGCATCTCTCACTCATTGGCTTAAGGACTCAGGGACATTGGCATTTATGTGATGGAATAGGAATCTTTCAAACAGAAAAGACTAAGGGAAATGTAAATAAAAGCTAAAGTAAAAAATGATTTAAGTATGGATAAATTTAAATATTAAGGAGCAGTGTGCTGAAGGGGGAATGAGACATGCAAAGTCCAGTACATTTCCTGATACAGTAAGATATACTTTTCTTAAAATACTGAGTTTATGCAAAAATCATTGCAAGCTAATAACCATTTTTTGAATAATTTAACCAAGTATATACTAAATTGAACGACTGCTCTTTTAAGTGCCTATTTAAAATATGCTGGTAGTTACAGGGCGTATTTTTTGGAGATGAATAAGTAAATCTTATAAAGATATAAATATTTTAACTTGTATTTCTTGTTCTAAAATCTATGTAGGAAAAATATGTTAGGATATTCCAACATATTTGGTAATATTACTAAACAGCGTTTTATTTATATTTCTGAAGGCACAGGAGTATATGCACACAGACCACTGGAATAATAATTTTTTAAAAAGCCCTAATCCCTAGTGACTGTACATCTGTGTCAGAAAACAATCACATAATCTGGCATGATTGAAAGGCTTCCTGATCAGAACTCTACTGTTGAGAGCCGAACACAGCAATGTATGATTCAGTTTTCTGCTTTATAAATGCAAATAAGAAGTGGACATGGATCAGTTATTGTTATATGATTTACATACAGTGCAATTTTAGATAAAAATATGCCCACTAGTAAATAAATCCTTTGAAAACAAAACAAAACAAAGCAAAACAATGGAAAATTTCTTGGCTTGCAGCATGAAGCAAAACTCTTAAATTTTCCAAGCATGCATTTGCAATGAAAGTACAGGATGAAGTGATTCCAATAAGCCATAAAATATTTTAAACACCAAAATTCCCTTTAGTAACATCACAGTGAAGTGTACCTTAAATCAGGAAAGTTATAATTGTATTTAAAATAACATTTAATTATAATGTGATAATATGTGCCTTTCTATAGAAATTCTAGAAGGAAATGGCATCTTTCTAACATTGATCAAGTACTTACTGACACACTATATGTCCTAAAAAAATCTCTCAATTAAGTGAATGAATATAGACTAAATGAATAAAGAAATAGGTAATCAAAAAATAATTAGGAAATAGGATTTATAAAGATTTTGAACCATCTTAAAAACACCTTGATTTGAGAACATTGGCATAAGCAAATTATTGGACCAAAAAGGAAATATACTTGTTTTGCCCAGTTTTTATAGATACCATTTATATTTTCATATATGCAACATTCTCAACTCTCCTCAAAGTAAGCTTCTTTTTGCAATAGATAGTGAGATGCTTTAAATGAGAATGACCCCCAAAGGCTCATATGTTTGAACACTTGACCACCAGAAGGTGGCACTGTTGAAAAGGATTAGGAGATAGGGCCTTATTGAAGGAAGCATATCACTGTGGGTGGACTTTCAAGATTCAAGTAGCCCATTCCAAGCCATGAGTCTCTCTCTCTTCTGCCAGATCTGGGTGTGGATCTCAGTTACTTCTCCAGCACCATGACTGCAAGCTTGCCCCCACATTTCCTTCCATGAGGATAATGTGCCAAACCTCTGAAAATGTAAGCGAGCCTCAATTAACTGCTTTCTTTCAGTCACAATATTTCTTCACAGTAAAAGAATAATGAGTAAGGCAGGTGTCAAATAGTACATAAACTCCCAATTGATCCACACAGAGAGAATAAGAGACCCTGAGTTCAGTTCATGTAGGCAACTGTATGGTCAGCAAATACTGTATTTCTAAAAGCAAACACACAAAAACCAGACTGTGGAGTACTCACTTCTGAATGTGACATCTTCTCTAATGGCTCATGTACTATCATTGAAGAGGAGTGGCAAGATTATAAAAGCTAGTGGTAAAAGATTACGAAGCAAAAATGTTGCTAGAAAGAACAGCATCATTGCCCACATGAATTCACTCACAGTGGCTGTCACTGCATGGACAAGACCTTCACCCTGCTCAAATCCCGCCATGGTTGGGTGTGTAGAGGTACAGCTTATTATTCTACCACTGTGTGAGAAGTATGGAGAATGGATGGCTGCTGGAAGAGGGACAGGTCAGTGTTCCTCACGGATGCAGCAGCTATGAGGATAGATATCTCCAAGGCTGGGTCTCAAACCTACACCATGCTGGCAGTACTAAGTGAACTTTCTGAGTCTGATGATAAGAACCCATGAACTTGAGAGGGAAAAGTGGTGGAGATAAAGGGGAGGAACTAGAGGGAAGGAAATGTGGGTATGGTTTTGATTTAAACAGAAAACATTGTAAGCCCACATGAAATTATCAGATGATAAAAAAATTTAAAAAGTGATGCATAAATAAGTAAATATTGAATTCTTCTTACAAAGATTTTATATTAGCTTTTAATTATATGTGTATATGTGTCTCTGTTTGGAGTCATGCACACACACACCAAAAAAAAAAAAAAAATCAGAACAATGTGTCAGGTTCCCTGGATCTTGAATTACAGGTGGTTGCAACCTTTCTAAGGTGGGTGCTGAAAAGTGAACTCTGATTCTCTGCAAGACCAGTGTTCACTTTTAACCACTTAGGCAACTTTCCAGTCAAAATCTTATATCCTCTTACAGAACTCTCCCCTTTAGAATAAATGGAAGAACAGATCACATGACAATGAAACCAAGAGGCTTGCAGGATGACTCAGTGGTCAAGCCTGAGATCTTAGCTCAGTCCCTAGAATCCATAGTCAAGCTTGATCTTCATCTTTTGTGCTTTCTCCTCAAATATTCTTATCCCTAAATGAGACATTTTACAATGTGACTTCATATATATATATGTTTGAATTCAAGGTTGTAGGGCTGGTTATAGCATGAACTAACATGTAAACAAATTCACTCTGCTAACTAAAACATCAATAAGTTTAAAACGTACATCCAGA
Organism: Acomys minous; assembly: GCF_964271855.1. Lineage (NCBI taxonomy): Eukaryota > Metazoa > Chordata > Mammalia > Rodentia > Muridae > Acomys > Acomys minous. The sequence continues at coordinate 90,724,090 of NC_140483.1, forward strand.
CACAGTGAGCAACTGAACAACAAAACGCTTGTACTTAAGGCCTTATTTACCGTCTCCTCACTTTTATTTGAGACCCCTTTTATTGTGAACTTCCTATCTGGGAGATGAGGCTCCAGAGGAAGGTCAAAATTATACTTTATTTTAAATTAAGATGAGAAACCATGACATTTTCCATTCTTACTCTTGTGTTTTCAACAGATAATTATAAAGGACACTGGTTTAACATTTGACTTATTTTTAAAGGACTGGAAGGGTAGCACTTATGTGATATTGGTGGCACTTAGGTAAATAGTTTTATATGAAGTGTATTATAAGTAAACTTACTTTTGTTCTTTTGCTGTAAAATCAATCCGCAGTAGTCAAATGTCCATAGTCAAACACCTCCTTGAAAAGAACGTTTCTAACATCATTGGATGAATCTACATGGATAACAGTAGTATTTATGATAAAAATTACCCTGAATCAAATCAGAGAATTAGAGATACAGGGAAATGTAATGTGGAGGCTAATGTGAGGTATTTTTTCTGTTATTGGAAGGACTTTGTACACATTCCCAACACTGTTCTGATAACTTTTAGGACATATAAATACTTATTATTTTTTATATTTATTTTATATACCAAATAACATAGATGTTGACACGTAAACAAGAAGTGAAATTAAAGACTCATCAAAAAGGGTATCTGAATGCAAAGGTGTATTTTTTTCCTTTGTCACAGTTTCTTTCCAGTTCCTGTGATAAAATACCCTGAAAAAACAACTTAAGGAACTACAGTGTTTGAATAAGAAGGGAGTCCATAAGCTCAGAGATGGAAATCCTTTGTCACCAGGGAATGTCACTATTAAGAAGTAGGGTCTTGCTAGAGGAAGTGTGATATAGGCCCAATGTCTTTCTTTCCCTGCTGCCTTCAGTTCTGGATCCAGGTATAGAACTTTCAGTTATCTCTCCAGCACCATGTCTGCCTGTGTGCTGCCATGGTTCCTGCCATGATGATAATGGACTAATCCTCTGAAGCTGTAATCCATGCCCAGTTATATGGTTTTCCTTTATAGGAGGTGCTATGGTCATGGTGTGTCTTCAAAGCAATGGAGCTTTGACTAAGACAAGAAGAAAAGGTTCACTTTGTTCAAGTTCAGGTTAAAATCTATCATGTTGAAGAAATCACAGTAGAAGCATGAAACAACTGAAGGCAACTCATCTATAATCAGAGAACAGGGAAGAATGAATTGTTGTGTTCAACTTCCATACTCTATTTAATATAACCTAGGATCCTCACCTGTGGAATGGTTTCATGAAGACTGAAAGGTTCTTCCAATGTCTCTTAACAAAGATAATCTTTTTAAATTGTACCCAGAGCCAGCTCTTCCAAATGATTCTAGATCCCATCAACATGACACTGAGATTAGCCATGTTGTCACTCTTAGGCTTATAATATAATTATTGACATAGCATTAAGGGCCTTCATAAATAAGTTAGAGAGGTCTCATACTAGCAATTTTATAGCACAACTGAAAGCTCTAGAGCAAAAGAAAGCAAACACACCAAAGAGACGGAGTCATTAGGAAATAATCAAATGCAGGGCAGAAATCAATAACATAGAAACAAAGAGAATAATACAAACAGTCAATGAAATTAAAAGCTGGTTCTTTGAGAAAATCAACAAAATAGACAAACCTTTAACCAAACTAACTAAAAAGCAGAGAGATAAAATCCAATTGAACAAAATCAGAAATGAAAAGGGGGCATAACAACAAAACATTGAGGAAATCCAAAGAATCATTAGGTCTTACTTCAAAAGTCTGTACTCCACAAAATTGCAAAATCTAAATGAAATGGATGATTTTCTTGATAGATTACACTTACCAAAGTTAAATGAAGATCGATTTAACAATTGAAATATTCCTATAACCCCTAAGGCAATAGAAGCAGTAAGTTAAAGTCTCCCAACCAAAACAAACAAGCAAAAACAGCCGAGGGCCAAATGATTTTAGTGCATATTTCTACCAGACTCTCAATGAATAGCTAATCCTCCAACTACTCCATGAAATAGAAACAGAAGGAGCATTGCCAAACTCATTCTATGAAGCTACAGTTATCATGATAACTAAACCACAAGAAGATTCAACCAGGAAAGAAAATTTCAGACCAATATTCCTCATGAACATTGATGGAAAAAATCCTCAATAAAATACTCACAAATTAAATCCAATGACACAGCAAATACATCATCCACCAGGATCAAGTAGGCTTCATCTCAGTGATGCAGGGATGGTTCAACATATGAAAATCTATTAATGTAATCCACCATATAAACAAACTGAAAGAAAGATTTCTCATGGTCATTGTATTAGATACTGAAAAAACCTTTGACAAAATACAAAGTCCCTTCATGATAAATGTCTTGGAAGGATCAGAGATACAAGGTCCAAACGTAAAGGCAATATATAGCAAACTGATACACAAGATCAAACTAAATGGAAAGAAAATCAAAATAATTTCACAAAACTTAAGGAAAAGACAGGCTGTCCACTCTCTTCATATCTATTCAACATAGTAATTTAAAGTCTCGCTAGTGCAATAAGACAAATAAAGGAGATCAAGGTGATACAAATTATAAAGGAAGATGTCAAAGTGTCTCTATTTGCAGATTATACGATAGTATACATAAGTGACCCAAAAAATTGTACCAGAGAACTCCCACACCATTAGATATGTGGCTGGATACAAAATTAACTCCAAAAAATAAAAAAAAATAAAATAAAATGAGCACCCTTCCTTTATATAAATGATAAATGAGCTGAGAAAGAAATTAGGGAAACAATGCCCTTCACAAAAGCCAGAAAGAATATAAAGTATCTTGGTGTAACTATAATAAAGCAAGTGAAAGTCCTATATGACAAAAAAAATCAAGTCTCTGAAGTAAGACAATGAAGATAACAAAATGTGGAAAGATCTCCCACCTCGTGGATCAATAGGATAGACATAGTTAAAGTGGGCATCTTACCAAAAGCAATCTACAGCTTCAATGCAGTCCCCAACAAAACACTAACACAATTTTTGCAGACCTTAAAATAACAATCCTCAACTTCATATGGAAAAATAAAAAATCCATAATAGCTAAGACAATACTATAAAACAAGAGGATTTCTGGAGGTATCTCTATCCCTGGCTTCAAGCCATATTGCAGAGAAATAGTAATAAAAAAGTACATGATACTGGCATAGAAATAGACCAGTTGATCAATGCAATAGAATTGAAGACCCAGAAATACACCCACACAGCTACTTACTCTTGATATTTGATAAAGGAACCAAAACTATACAATGGAAATAAGACAGCATCTTCAACAAATGGTGCTGATCTAATTGTATATCTACATGTAGAAAATAAATCCATATTTATCACCCTACATAAAACTCAAGTCCAGTGGATAAAAGCATCAATGTAAAACCAGATACACTAAATCTATTAGAAGAAAGTGGGGAAGAGCCTTGAACTTATTGACACTGGAGAAAACTTCCTAAACAGAACACCAACAGCTCAGGCTTTAAGATCAACAATTAATACATGGGACCTCATGAAATTGAAAAGCTTCTGTAAGACAAGAATACTGTCAATAGAACAAAACATAGTCTACAGACTGGGAAAACATCTTCATCAACCCTACATCTGACAGAGGGCTGATATCCAAAATATATAAGAACTCAAGAAATTAAACACCAACACACAAATTGAAAAATGGGGTACAGAGCTAAACAGAAGAAGTCTCATTAGAGGAATCTCTAATAGCTGAGGAACACTAAAAGAAAGGCTTAGAGTCCTTAGTCATCAGGGAAATGCAAATTAAAAGGACTGAGATTCTATCTTATACCTATCAAAGTAGCTAAGATAAAAAACTCAAGTGACAGCACTTGCTGATGAGGATATGGAGAAAAGCAAAGACTGTTCCATTGCTGGTGGGAATGCAAACTTACACATCCATTTTGGAAATCAGTGTGACATTTTCTCAGAAAATTGGGAATAGTTTTACTTAAAGACCAAGCTATATACTCTTTACCATATCCCAAAACGATCCTCTACCATACAGCCAGGACATTTGTTTAACTATGTTCATAGCAGCTTTATTTATAATAGCTAGAAAATGGAAACAACTTAGATGTCACTCAACTGAAGAATGGATAAAGAAACCGTGGTACATTTACACAATGGAATATTACTCATGTATTAAGAACAAGGAAATCATGCAATTTGCAAGCAAAATGGGTGAGCAAAATGGGTGGGCCTAGAAAGGATCATCCCGAGTGAGGTAACTCAAACCCAGAAAGACACACATGGTATATACTCATTCATAAATGCATATTAGCCATATATTATAGAATAATCATATTTCAATCCATAGACCCAAAGAAGTAGCAAGGAGGGCCCAAGGGTGGGTGCTTGAATCTTCCTCAGAAGAGGAAATTAAATAATCATCAGAAGTGGATGAAGAGAGAGAACTGAGTGGAAGAGGGGTAGGGAATGGGAATAAGAGTGGGAATCAAGTGAGGTGAGGACAGGGGTGAGAGGTGAGAGGCCTGGGAGAGAAAAACAAAACAGATGGTGGCAGAAATCTCTGGAACCAGTTCAAGACCTGTGACAGAGTAGGCTCTCAGAAGGATAGGAGGCAACTCTAGCAGAGACTCGTAGCAGTAGGGGGTATAGAGACTGAAGTGGCTACCTTCTCTACCCAGGCAGGGCTTCCAGTGCAGGGAGTGGGACACCACCAAACCATCTACAAAACCTTTTACCCAAAATTTACCCTGCCAACAAGATGGTCAGGGTTAAAGATAGAGCACAGATTAAAAGAAGGGCCACACAGTGCCTTGCTCACCTTGAGACCTCCCCCCATGGGAGTGGGCCAAGTCTTGCAACTATTAAAGATACTCTGCTATGCTTGCAGACAAGAGATTAGCATAACTCTCCTCTGAGAGGCTCCACTTAGCAGTGGATCAAGCAGATACAGAGACCTACAGCGCATCATTAGGTGGAGCTCTGAGATTGTTGTAGAAGTGTTGGGGCAAGGTTAGAGGGACCTAGTGGGTACAGGAACACTACAAGAAGACCAACAGAGTCAACAAGCATAGGGCCATGAGAGTCCCCTACATATATGTAACTTATGGACAGCTTTGTCTTCATGGTGTTCCACTAGCAATTAGAGCAGGCTTTTCTCTGTGGTCTGCCTTTGGATCAATTTCCCCTAGCTAGTCTGCCTTGTTGGGTCTCAAAGGAAGAGGATGCAAATGGTCATGATGTGACTTGATGTGCTGGGGCAGATGTGAAGGGCTGGGGCTTCCCTTTTCTGGGGAAAAGGGGGAGAAGGATTTGTGGGCTGAATAAAGAAGAGAGGAGGAACAGGGTGTGATAGAGACATAAAGTGAGTAACAACAACAACAACAACAAAACAGCAATAATAGAATAGCTGAGAATCTCCCAAGCTATAGTGCCTGAGCTTTTTCTTTTTGTTGTTGTTGTTAATTTATTTAGATTACATCTCACTTGTTATCCCATCACTTGTATCCTCCCATTCCTCCCACCCTCCCTCTTTCACCCTATTACTGTCACCTAGGGCTATGACAGAAGGGGATCTCCTCCCTGATGATATGGTCACAGCCTATCAAGTCTCATCTTGGTAACCTGCTTATCCTTCCTCTGAGTGCCACCAGGTCTCCCTACCAAGGGGAAGTAGTCCAATATGGGGCTTCAGAGTTCATGTCAGAGTCAGTCTCCACTTTCCACACAATTGTGGAGAACGTTTTGTCCTTTGGCTAGATCTGAGAAGGGGTTCAATGTTTCTTGAATGTATAGTCCTTGGTTGGTGCAGTAGGTTGAGCAGACCCCCCTGGGTCCAGATTTGCCCATCATGATGTTCTTTTTGTGGGTCTCTAGGACCCTCTTGATCCTTTTATTTCCCCATTTTCCCATATTTCCGTCACCTAGAGTCCCAATAGAAAGTCCCCACATCTCTCCTGATCTCATGGTAAGTGAAGACTTTCATAGAACACCCTTCTTGGGCTAGTGTCCAGTTATAAGTGAGTAGATACCATGTGAGTTTTTTGGGTCTTGGTTAACTCACTCAAGATGCTAATTTCTAGTTCCATCCATTTGCCCATAAACTTCAAGTCCAAGTGTATTAAAGACCTCAACATAAAAGCAGACACCCTAAATCTTTTAGAAGAAAAAACAAGGAAGAGACTGGAACACATTGGCACTGGAGAAAACTTCCTGAACAGAACAGCAACAGCCCAGGCCTTAAGCTCAACAATTAATAAATGGGACCTCATGAGGCTGAGAAGCTTCTGTAAGGCAGGAGACACTGTCAAGTGAACAAAGTGACAGCCTAGAGATTGGGAAAAGATTTTCACCAACCCTACATCTGACAAAGGTCTAATATCCAAAATATATAAAGAGCTCAAGAAATTAAACACCACCAAAACAAATAACTCAATTAAGAAATGGAGCTCAGAATTAAACAGAGAATTGTCAATAGAAGAATATCAAAAGGCTGAGAAACACTTAAAGAAATGCTCAGTGTCCTTAGTCATCAGAGAAATGCAAATCAAAACAACTCTGAGATTCCATCTTACACCCATCAGAATGGCTAAGATCAAAAATTCAAGTGACCACACATGCTAGTGAGCATGTGGAGAAAGGGACACACTCCTTCATTTCTGGTAGGAATGTAAGCTTGTACAGCCACTTTGGAAATCAATCTGGTGCTTTCTCAGAAAACTGGGAATAGGGCTTCCTCAAGACCCAGCTATTCCACTCCTTGGAGTATACCCAGAAGATGCTCCAGCACACAACAAGAAAATTTGCTCAACCATGTTCATAGCAGCCTTATTCGTAATAGCCAGAACATGGAAACAGCCTAACTGTCCATCAGTAGAAGAATGGATAAAGAAACTGTGGTCCATATACACTATGGAATACTACTCAGCTATTAAAAACAAGGAATTCCCGAAATTTGTGGATAAATGGATTGAGCTAGAAATGATCATAATGAGTGAGTTAACCCAGAAGCAGAAAGACTCAAATGGTATGTACTCACTTATATCTGCATACTGGCCCAAGGGGCATGTCCCACGAAAGCCTTCGCTTACCAGGAAACTGGGACAGAGGGGAGGACATCCTATTGGGACTCTAGATGAGAGAAGCATGGGAGAATAGCAAAGTAGAAGGATCCAGAGGGTCCTAGATACCTACAAGTAGAAAATTATGATAGGCAGATTTGGGCCCAGGGGTCCCACTCAAACTAAGGCACCAGTCAAGGACAATACAGGCTGTAAACTTTAAACCCCTACCCAGACCTAGCCAATGGTCAGAACATTCTCCACAGTTGAGTGGAGAGTGGGATATGACTTTCTCATGTACTCTGTGCCTCACATTTGACCATGTCCCCTGGATGGGGAGACCTGGTGGCACTCAGAGGAAGGACAGCAGGTTACCAAGAAGAGACTTGATACCCTATGAGCATATAAAGGGGGAGGAAGTCCCCCTCAGGAACAGTCATAGGGGAGGGGAGTAAGTGGAAAATGAGAGGGAGGGAGGAATGGGAGGATACAAGGGATGGGATAACCATTGAGATGTAAGAAGAATAAATTAATAAAAAAACTAGTGTCTAAGCTTTTATAAATAATAATGTCTCTGTGTCTTTATTTATCTTCTGACAGAGTCAAGGAAGTCCCGCTATACACTATCTTTTTGTGTACATACAGTATATGGTAGATGTAATCAGGTTTCTGTATTTTCATGTCATAATACCAAAGGACAGAGGGGTTTTAAAGTCACAATCTTCTAGACTTTCTAGCCTAACTCAGCCTCACTGGACTTCTTAGTGGAATCAGGAATGACTTCTGCTTGGGGCTAGACAAAAGGCTGCTTTTAGACAAATCTCACCCATTGATTTTGTAAATGGTGCTTCATTGAACCACAGTTATGACCATCAATTTATATGGTGCCCAGGGGCACTCAGGCTATAATAGCAGATTTTATGACAAGCTACAAAGATCTATGGATCTCAAAACCTGGATTATTTGCTTCCTTGTCCTTTAGGGAAATGTTTTCAGTCTGAAGGTATTGTGGTATACCTACTGATTTGTTCCTTCTCTTCCGTACCTTCCAGCTCAGATAACAATGAAATAAAATAGCATTTTCATTTCTTGAAATAGCAGGGGTTTTTTTTTATTTCAAAGTTTCCAGTTTGGTTCTGTTGGACCCTAGTCCAAAATGTTGGACCCTGGGAGTCCAATTCTGGAAAGGGGGTTGCTGCGAGAGACCACTCAAGTCACACCAGCTGAGAGGTATAGGTAAAATTTATTACTGACACACCAGAAGTCTCAATTGTTGATGTGTCAGGGTCCCTCAGCACTCAGGAGGTGAAGGACCCTGAGTAGCTGTTACAGGCTAGTTTTAAAGGCAAAACCCACAAAGCAGGTGGGGTTGCTTATCACTGGAATCCATATGGATATTAGGACATCTGGCCTGGGGGAACTTCTTGTGAGGACATCTGATATCTGCAAATTTGCATGTAACTATTCTGGGAATTAGGGTGGAACTCTTGAGGTTAGCAGTTCCGAGAACTGGGAGAAGCCTCTGGGGTCAGAAGTTTAGGTTCTCAGAACACTGGGCAAGCAAGGCTGGAATTTTACAGTTTCTCAGTTCACAGGTATTTCAAAGCTGCTCTCTTTGTTTCGCTTTTTTTGTTTTGTTTTCTGAGACAGGGTCTCTCTGTGTTGCTTAGGCTGTCTAGAACTCACTCTTCCGACCAGGCTGTTCTTGAACTCACAGAAATCTGCCTGCCTCTGCCTTCCGCATGCTGGGAATAAAGGCCACCACTGCCCTCCCCAAGCTGCTTCCTTGTACTGAGGAGATCTATACCACGAATCTAGGCAGTCTCTCTTGATGTGTCCCTGCCCATGGGACAAATCGAATCAGGGTGCAACTGAAAGAGGGAGTGGGGATTAAAAGTAGGGTACAGAGCTGTGAGAAATAACAAGTCAAGTCTAGAAATTTCTGATCAAGACTCACTTTAATGTCCAACTAATAAGAAAATATAGAGAGAGCAAGGTCAATAGGATCTATTCTAATCCCACTCTCCCCAGCCCCCAGGCAAGTATACAATAGCCTGAATCACTCCCTGTGGAACTTCCTAGTTCTCTGGGTAACTCCCCATAAAAACTTCCTATTTCTCTGAGTAGTTCCCTGTAAGAACTTCCTTGATCTTCTGGGTGGCTCCAAGTTGGGACTTCCTTACTTCTTTCAAAGGTAAATAGTCCAGGGATAGCCTAGAACACAAGACCTCTTGAGGTAAAGGTCAGCAACTCAAAAGTCACAGCATGCAGCCTAAGCACAGGATTTCTGACATGGCAGAGTTTGGCATGACTCCCCACACTCTCTCAACAAGACCTTCGCTTGTTGACCTAGGATATTCTGATATGTCCTCTCTCCTGACAACCTGGAATAGTGACCATCTCTTACAGAGAATATCAAGGAGCTTACCTGAGCCCAGTTTTTTAACAGGCATATTTCACATGACTGAGATACGTGTAACAGATATGTCACCATAGAGAAAATGAAGAATACTTATCTCAGAGAGACAGAAGTCTCTATGGAACCTTATTATGCACAAGTGAGAAAAAAATATCAAAGCAGGCATAGTATTGTTATTAGTGTAATAAATCCACACAAAGTTTTCTATTGTGTTTCATTTTACTTTACACTGAGTTTAGTTTAAAGAGGGAAATTCTTGTTTAATTTGAGAATATTTATTTGTCTCTTCTGTCAAAATCTTCCTACATGTGAGTGAAGTATGAGGCATAATCATGGCTATAATTAACTCACGTGTACCTTTCCCCAAGCATATCATGAAAGGAAAGAGCTACATGTGTACTTAACTAATGCTTCTACAAGTACCTATGGTCATCTTTTCACATCTTAGCATCACAGAGACAAATACTGTGTAAATCATCAACTCAGCCATAAAGCCAGTAAGCATGATAGGATGATAGATAGGCTCAGTAATTTTTTAATCAGATTAGACAATGAATTATTGAGTTCTAAGAACTATTTTTAGATAAAATCAAAAGACTGAGCTGGCACATATCATATAAGTATGTTTATAAAAGTTCCTGATTTGTCTCAGGAGAAATAGAATATATTTAGGGTAAATCAGTTTGAAATATGCAGTGAAGTTTTCAAACTATTCAAAGAATATTTTGGTAAAATTTGGGTAATATATATCTCATTAAGTAAAACATGTTTTTGTTTTTGAACTGTAATTTCCAGGGAAACTATGTTAGTGATTTTTTTCATTAAATCAGACTAAGAACAAAATAATTCATTTATGAGCAAATGAAAAGCACTAAATTTTGAAGAAATGAACAATTTGCTAGTTTCAGAAACATTGTGGCATTAATTAATACTGGTATCTTCGACTTCAGTCCTGTAGCAGACTGCCTGCCGAAGCCTGTGCTCTTCTCTGCATCCATTCTGTGGGATTGCCGCAGAACCTTACTGGAATCCAGTTTCCCCCTCATCCCATCCCAGTCCTTTGCAGTACCTGGAGGTACTCTGCCTAGGGAGACACAGGCCACACTGACCCGGGTGTAAGGCAGGTGATCTGCATGCTCCTTCATGCCCTCCATTGCGAATTTTCTGATCTCATCCCCAGCCCTGTAGGAGACCACTTGACGGGACCCATGCTACCATTCTGCTTCTTTTCCCTGGGAACTCTGCCACACCTTGTGGTGGGCCTAACTTACTTTCTTCCTGGGGACCTTCTAATTTCCCCCTTCTAGCCAGCTCCCCTTTCTTGTGTCAAACACTGATACCTAGAAACACTCTGCAGGGGATCCCCTGGAGTGACTTCACATGAACTCTAGTAGGTAATTGCTAATCTCCTCATCCTCTAGCACAATTCCCTTGGTCTCACCCCCAGCCCTATAGCAGCCTGCTTTCAGAGGCCTGTCCCCCTACCTTACTTCCACTCCCTAGGGACTCTGCTGACCTCCTGGCAGATGCACATCTCCTCTTTTCTGACCTTCTCAGTCCTCACTTCCAGCTCATCTCCATTTCTTCTTGCTAGCTTCTCATACCTAGAGAACTTCTCATACCTAAATAACTAGAATCATGAAATAATGGGGAAAACAAAGCTACAGCTAGACATTTCTCACCATTAAATAGGACCACCCATTCTAGTATATCTAATTGAGTTGCTGGCCAAAAGGGGTCCCATGGAAATATCCAAACAAGCCAGGCTCTTGCCAAAGGTACTGGCTGGTCTCCCTATTGATGAAGACAACACCTATGTAACTCAATGAGCCTCGAGAAGTTGAGGTGGTGCCTCCCTAGAGCCTTCACCCATAGTGACTAGTGTCCATAGTACTGAAAGGTATTAAGCACAGTGTCAAAGAACATTAAACACCAGCCCAGCTGCAATCCCTCCTATCTACGAAGGTGAATGCCTTGCAAGATATGCTGGTACAGTATTTGTGGGAGTAACCAACCAATATCTGGTTGGATTTACAGCCTGTTCCATGAGTTGAAACTTTTACCTGACACTCTTCTGTTGGTAGGCCAGGGACCTAGGTAGGCCATGGACCTAGAGGAAAACCGAACAGTACTGATAAAACAAACACTCATAAAACAGACTCATAATTGGATGACATGCAGAACACTAAGTTCTAAGTGGGATGTCTCCCTCAAATCCCTCCCCTCAGAGCTCAGGAAACTTTGAAGAAGAGGAGGCAGAAAGATTTTAAGAGCCAGTGGGGATGGAAAACACCAGGGCAGTCAGGAACCTCAACACACACACACACACACACACACACACACACACACACACACACACACACAGGTGAAAATATAAACCCACAGAAACTGTGGCAGCATGCTCAGGGTTAAGTGGTTGGTGTCCCTGAACTGAGAAGGAAAGTGAAGTTAAGTCCTCATTCATAACCCAGAAATGATCCCCAGTTAACAACTTTCCAAAGAGAAAATGTGGTTTTCTCTGTTGGAGTCTTACTAAGGATATTAAGCAACCTTAAGGGCGATGCCCATGCTCTCTAGTAAATACTAGATGGCCAACACAAAATGCATTCAGTGGTAGTTTTTCATGTTTTCATTTGGTCATCTGTGTATGTATGTATGTATGTATGTATGTATGTATATATGTATATGTGTATGTGTGTGTGTATGTATGTATGTATGTATGTATGTATGTGTGTATGTGTGTGTGTATGTATGTATGTATGTATGTATATATGTATGTGTGTATGTGTGTGTATGTATGTATGTATGTATGTGTGTATGTGTGTGTGTATGTATGTATGTATGTATGTATGTATGTATATATGTATGTGTGTATGTGTGTGTGTATGTATGTATGTATGTATGTGTGTATGTGTGTATGTATGTATGTATGTATCTATCTATCTATCTATCCATCTATCTTCTGCTTTCACCCACAGGTCTTTTGCTTATGTATCATTTTGTGTTTTTATTTGATTTCTATGTATGCGAATGTGTGTGTGTCTCTGTTGCCGTGTGTGTTTCTTGGCTCTTTTTTTTTTTTCTTGTTATTTGTTTTGTCCTATTCGGGTTTGTTTGTTTGTTTCCTGTTTGTTTTCTAATGAGAAAGAGAAATAAAGAGTGTGTGTCTGGGTAGATGAGAAATTGGTGAAGATCTGGGAGGACTTGGCATGTGATCAGAATATACTGTATGAAAAGATATCTTCAATAAATATTAAAAATACAAAAATACTGGCATTCTAAATAAGATCAAAATGTCTTATAAAATAAGCTATACATAAGGGGAAATCAGACTTGTACATTTTTCATGGGTTTTAAGTAGTATCTTCAACATTAATTGTTTTATATTTTCAAGTTGAAATATATGTCATTTTTTATAAATAATATTTCCTATTCTGAATAATCCGAGGAAGTGCAGTGAATATTTTAGTTTCCAACACAAATGACAAATGCATGTTAAAGATCTTGAGGAAAATGGCAAGCTTCACTGGCTCATCCACCAGGACTTCAATGATGGAGTGCCTTGGCTCAGCAATAAGCCTCTGCCTCAGCATATGCTTGTCACTCTTCCTCTCTTTAAACTGTATAGAAAATCTTCCCATGCTTTGGATATGTAGTTTTCTTTAAAAATTTAGAAAATTCACCACTATCTCACTACCACTGCATGGCCGGGGAGTGTGGTACAGTGGCAGACTCTCTGCTCAGCATGCGAAGCCCAGAGTGTAAACCTCAGCACATAAAGCAAGTTAAAAATGAATATGAGTCTTGAGGACATGGGTGGCAGCTAAGGGCACTTGCTGCTCTTACAGCAAGTAATAGTGGGGATTCAATCCAGGAAACTCCCATGGCAGCTCACAACCTTGGGTAACTCCAGCTCCAGGTGGTCTGATGCCTTCTCTTGGACACCATAAGCCTCAAGCTGTGATGTGTTGCTGCACATACACAAGGCAAAACACTACCAGGTATAAAATTTAAAATAAAAACCTTAAAAGATAAAATAATGAGTATGTTAACAAACGGAACATAGATTTGAGGTGAATACATTATGGAAGGACTAATTTAATCACTAAGTACATTACCTCACTGTATTATTATTTTGTAGACATGGTATTTTATATCCCCTTTATTAGAAGCTTTTAAGAATAAATTGATCGACATCATCAGTATGTCATATAACACATCTCTGAATTTATTTCTTATATTTATCTGAAAAGCTTCCAGCACCTTATAACTACCATAATATTTTCTACTTCACACCATATTTATAGAGAACCCTTCTTCACTTTTATTTAGCCATAGGCTGATTAATTCAAGCAATTAGTAGGGAGTATCCTGGGGATGGACCAACATGAATAAACAATTTACATATCAAATAATCCCATCAGAACCACATGCAACAGTGGAAGACAGAGTGGAAATGCAGTACCATGGCTATTACCTTAGCACCTTAAAATATGTGAAGATAAAACCCACAGTGATGTGGTAGCTTAAGTGTGAGAAAGAATAAACTACTCAGGCAAATGTTTGGTAGGTTTCTTCCATTTATAATCTAATCTACACTCACCAAATTAGAAACTGTGAATGGGGATTTCCATGTGTCCACAACTAAAGTAGTATTGCTTCTACATTTAATATTTTTAAGTCATATTCTATAAAAGAAAACAAATGAGTAGCATCATTCACATATTCTCTGCTATAAATAGCTTTGGAATATTACAACATATACATACTGCCTTGGAATTATTTTTAAGTTATTTTCTTTTAAAATACAATCTTTGAAATATATAAATATATATTCAATCCCAATTACCAATATTTTATATAAAATAGTTTTTTTTTCAATGAAAATTGGTTTCAGAAAAAAAGCAAAAAAACCCAAACAAACAAAAAACCTGAGCCGGACTTTAATTTGAATATATCCCAGAAAATAGCTAAAGTAAGAGCCTTGAAGCTCAGAAAAAGAAGATCACTATAGGGTGACTGTAGATAGATGTAATATACCTGTGTGTATATGTGTGTGTGTGTTTGTATGCGTATGTATATGTGTGTGTGAATGTGTATATGTGTGTATGTATGTGTGTGTATATATATATATATGTGTGAATGTGTGTCTGTGTGTGTGTATATGTGTGTGTGTATGAATGTGTATATGTGTGCATGTATGTGTGTATATATGTGTGTGAATGTGTGTATATGTGTGTATACATATGTGTGTGAATGTGTGTCTGTGTGTGTGTTTGAATCTGTGTGTGTGTGTGTGTGTGTGTGTGTGTGTGTGTGTGTGTGTGACCTTGCCATGGTGGCTGACACTAACATTCAAAGAAACCAGGAAGGAGCACTGTAGGACTGTGTAGGGAGCTGCTGTCTCAAAAACAATCAAGATACAAAATCAAAAGAGTCAGGAAAAGAATGTTAAGTCTTTCACCATCAAAATAATAATTGGGATATAAAATGAAAAAATTAAAAATTAGAAAATAATAAACATTTGAGGACATGTTTTTACTCTATATTATGCAAACTGTACATGCATATTTACAAACATTACCTCCTATGTCAATATTATGCAGCATTTTTGGGCTCTATGTCTCAAATTAATTTAAAACCGAACTCCCCATCTATAATTTTAAAAATGACTATATTGTGTTATTATATTTCTGTGTGTGGTGTCCTGGGTGCATATATGTGTGCCACATGCATACAGATGCCTGTGCAGGCCAGAAGAGCAGGCTGCGTGTTCTCCATGGTGTAACTACAAGTGTTGGTGACCTGCATGATGTGAATGCTGGGAGCTGAACCTGAACCTCTTCATGAACAGCAAGCACTTTGAGCCACATCTATGTCTTCTCACAGGAGCTTCCTGGGGTCCCTCTCTGTGCAGACATCTACACAGGTCACCATGCTTTTATAAACACAACTTAATAGCAACCTGTACGAATAGCTTCTTTGGGCACATGTTAACGTGCAATAGATTCTGGCACATCTATCACATTTGTCCTTATTCATCTCATGCTAAGACAATCACTTTGGTGAGAATTTATGGAGGTAGATTCTGACATTCCTAGGAGACACACTCTCATGCGAAATCTCTGATCCACTGGTTCTTATAATCTTTCCACCACCACCACCTCCCTTTCACAATCTTCCCTGACCCTTGGGTGTCAGGTGTATATTGTAGACAAATCTTTCTCTTCACTTTAAAGCCTTAACAGTAGTGTAGGTCAAATAAGAAAATCTATGTGTACCCGGAGTACATATTAGACCTCTCTCCGCAGATCCATCTACTGGTGGACACTAAGGCAATCATGAAAGGTACTACACTGAACACTGAATGTAGGAGTGCTACCATTCCAAAAGGAGAAGCAGAGAAAAATTCTCATTCTTCTCAAAAAAAAAATATTGAACTACTTAGCTTTATTTTCTTAAAAAAAAAAGATTTATTTATTAAGTATACAGTTTTGCATGCATGCACACCAGAAGAGGGCACAGATCTCATTATAGATGGTTGTGAGCCACCATGTGGTGGCTGGGAGTTGAACTCAGGACCTTTGGAAGAGCAAGCAGTGCTCTTAACCTGTGAGCCATCTCTCCGGTCCTAGCTTTAATTTCTATACTGTGTGAAAAAATTAGCCTCACATTGATGTCCATATACCTGTGTCCACACAAAAAGCAAAATACTTTCTGCTCCATTTTGAAGGATATATTAAATATGAAGATACGAGGGGCTTTAAACTATCCTTTGAGTTTAATGCTACTCTTGGGAGGCTAAGTCAGGAGGTTTTTAGGTTGAAGCACAATTTGTGCTATATAGTCTCAAAAGAAAAGAAGAATAGGACTATATCATACAATCTCTTGACTAGATCTAAGTGATCACAGGAAATCTTTAGACTCATTCTAGATGATCTAATCTTTGTAGGAACACATAACAATTTAGGTCTATTCTTAAGCTTCTTAAAATGGCTTCTATTAGTTAAGACCATGTTTTACATTTTAAGGTAATTTATTTTGAAGTATAACAATATTCCTAACCCATGGCATTATATAATATTCATGTTATAAAAATGTTTAAATCAATGTTTTTCTTATTTGTAAATTATTCAAAGTATCCAAAGATAAATCTGTATATGTATCTCTATAAGTTTATTTAGGTATTTAAATATTTAATTTATAATGATTTTACTAGGAAGGGTAATACTTTTCACCTGTCCCAACATTTCCCTCTTCAATATTTGCCAAAAAGAGGTCATGGTTGGTAAAAATCTTTTAAGTATCCATGAGTTCTGAAGAAGTATTGACAGATGACCTCCAAAGCTAAGTATATTTGCTTTAAAACGCCTACAAGATTTCTTTTAGCCTCTCCTAAGAGAAATCAGTGACAAAGAAGTAAAATTTAGGCTATCTATTTTGAATATAAATTACCTTTCACCTGAAGCCTACTAGACTGGGGAAATCAAGATATGACAGGAATAGATAGATGATAAGGATGACCTGAGCACTGCAACATCAGTCTAGCTCATTTGGTGGCTTTAAGTATGAAGCCATAACAAGAATAAATTAATAAAAAAATTTAAAAAGAAAACATTGATACATTGCATAGATAGCCAAATTCACTTTGTGCCTGAAATGATGGTAGTATGAAGCCTAAATCATCAATTATTTTAAAACTGTGTATCTTTTTTAATGTGAAAAACCTATTGTCTATAATATTTCCTACAAAAAAACAAATTCCTATCAGTTCATTGTCCAGAAGATTTATAAACGCAGAGTTCATTTAACAAATAATTGAGTAAATGTTCCCATTTTTAAAATAAGGAATACTTCAATGGAAAAAAAAAGTATGAAGCCGAGGCTCCAAGTAAGGTGGCACCAGTTCTGTACTCTGCTGCAAGAATAGAAGACATAGAAATTTCTGGATTATGTGTTGCCAGCAGAGACTATGGACTCTTCTACCCTTTCAACCCTGGAGGCTCATCATGCAGTCCGTTCAACACTGAGTCACCAGGACTCCAGATGACATCAATCACAACCTTGACTTTCATCTTCTCTCTGTAGCAAAGGTGAAAGTAATGAATGCTATTTTAATCTCTCTGGACTCAGTGGGATTACCAATTTGCCTTCTTTTGGAAGGCAAGAAGGAGAAAAGATGGACGAGCCAGGGCTAATTCTAGCATGTTATTCCTAGAATACATTAAGCTTCGGCTTGTCTACTTCTTGGACTTGCCATACTAAATTTAATGTCATGCACACCGAGAACAATCACTTAGGGCACTAAGAATTATTTTAACATTACAGTGAAACCTCACAAGAAACTAGAATCTGGAAGATTATTCTAGCACAAGGAATAGATCTCAGGATAACAATAAAAAGTAACCTTGTTTGGTCAGGCAGGGAAAATGTCTGTGGTCTAAGTTCAATGAATGCAACAACCCTGCATTGTGCATTGTTTTCTTCATCTGTAGAGATCTGCCATTGCTTGAAATATATAATATCTTTAGCAAATATTTCAAAAGAAAACACAAGCCATTAAATTAATTGCATCCTAAAATAATTGCAAATTATTAATATAATATACCATAACAGAAAACCATATTAATAAATGGCTTATAGTAATAGAGTAAATGTCATCAAACTTATGATACTCTGTTTTGTAGAACAGATTATTTTTTTTAAATTACAAATCCAACTGCCTATTTTTGTTGAGAATATAAGAAAACTGAAATGCCTTGGATAATTTTGGAGTATATAAAGTTCTAAAACTTTTCTGAAGAGTATTTTTCAATGAATGTGTCAAAATACAAACTAGTATAAAAAACCAAGTTCTCCATAGAACGGCATGGATGTCTTTTGAAGACATATTATATTAAAACAAAGGAGTACATACTCAATGATTCAGTTCATAGAAAGCTACCACACTGGAGAAATTAATCCAAGGCATTGGGAGACATGAGTTAAGTTAACTGAGTTGAGATCAGTGCCTGAGAGGGCAGAGGCTTCTGGGGGACTGTTGTTTGACTCTTTAATCTCAGATGTGCTTTCCCATGTTCAATTTTTGAGAACATATAAAGCTTTCAGACTTTATATGTATGAGCTATGTCAAAATGAAAGCTTAATCTCTTGTTTCTGAGACAGGGTCTGGTAGGTACCAAACTTAGTCTTCCCAACTCAGCTTGATGAGTACTGTTATTATTGATGACTATGACCACACAGCTAAGAAAATAAAAATAATTTCTCTAAATTATTGAAATTTCTGTCTAGCTCGTCAAAACACAAACTACGTAAAATTATAGCCATCTGACTATCGAATTACAGTATTTCAGATAACTAAATAACAACCGAAAGAAAGTGGCATACTCCTATATGCACACATGCATGCATATGCAATGACTTTTGAATAGATTTCCATTCTACATCAGTCTCTTATGCCTTCAGCTGTATCTGACCCAAATCAGGTGTCATCAAAACAGATTGAAGTGATGTGTCTTGAGGTGACAAGAGCTAGTTGAGGTCATCACTTCACAGAGGCCCTTAAGTAACCATCCAGGAGAACTGCCACCCTGAATCACTGAGTCGCTAGGCATGTTTGAAAGCAAAACTGAGTGGATGCACTGCTCGGAAATGAAGTCTTCCTGGTTGAAAACATCATTACATGTAAAGAAATGTACCTCTCTGCCTTCACTGCTGGCGTTACACAAAATCAGACATCTGCAATTCCGTGCATGCTTCCACATGAACGCTGTCAATCATTTAGACTGCCTGTGTCTATCTCTGGAGCAAATAAAAAATTGAAGAACCAAATGACCTCGGCCTGGATGAAAAAAATTTTAACACTGGAGAGGCTTCTTGTAATTGTGTTAACTGCCTGTGTTTGTATTTTAAAGTTTTTCCCTTCAGCATGAGCTCCTAAAAGCTTCTTTCTGTACTACTGTAAATATGAACCGGGCCATTACCGACATAGATTGATTTCCTTTCTTCCTAAACCTGGAACAACTTTCCACTTAAAAGGCATTTTCTTTTCATTTTGTTATGAGAAGATGATATTTTTGAGGCTTCCTCCTGACTTTATAGTAAATTAGCCACAGCACACAGATTAACCGCAAAGTAAATGTTCCTGCTTATAAAAGCTAGAAAGAGTTGCAGGATTTAGTAATAATGTGTCTAAAGTGTTTTTTCACTCTTCTGGTGCTCACAGAGTAAAATAAGACCATTTCACTGTGTGATAATTGCATTTAAAGGTTCTGTCTGCCTTACCACATCTCTGTTGTCACTACTTTATTTCAAAGGAACTTTCTGATTGTTCCCGAAGATGTCATTTGAGCCAGAAGCTGCTGTAAGTTGTCCCCACAATGTTCTCTCTTATGTGACCCAGAAAGGACAAACACACACATTGTTTTCCTTTCCATAATCGTAATCTTACATAAAACTTTGATTACAAAGACAAATGTGATTTTAATAGGACACCTGCATCTCATATTCACCAAGACTAAAGCTCTATTTGCATTTATCACCTTGTACTCTTCCAATCACTTCTTAGATGATGCTCTTTATGAGTGGGGGGGGGGGGAAAGGAAGGCATGGATATACTTTTACGTGCACATTTTCCTAGTAACCAAGAGGACATTGACCCAGGATTCTTCCAAAGCAAGTAAATTGGCATAAGGGTACTTTTGCTTCAAGGAGTGGGAGACTTCAAGCAAGACCTGGATACTATTGGCAAATTCATGATGTGGCATTAATATACAGGCTAGGTTATGAGATAAAACTGGCTTTAAGCTTCAGAACTAACATCTGACTAACCTTGAGAAAATTATTGATTTTCTTGCATCTTTTCTCATAATCTGGTCCATTTCTAGTCACCCATAAGCTGAAAAGAGGACAGACAGAATCAGCACTTACACCTCACAGGTACCGTGCCTTTGTTTCTGTCCCTCTACACACAGACATTAGTATCCTTATCTTTACTGTTCGCAACTTTCTATCTCTGATATTCAAATGGACAAAGCAACACACAGAGACAGAGTCACTGAAGGAGCTTTCCCTTGTACCCTTCATTCCACACCAAACATCCTGTGCCCCTTTATAAACACGAGAAGTCACTCAGTCCTTCTCCTAGCTTTCCTGTGACTCTGCATTATGACTTGAATGTTTCAGCGGGCATCCAGTCTGGCGGTTATCCAAATTCCAGCCATTCTCACTCTGTCTCCTTCTCCTTACCCCTCGTGACCTAGTCACTATCAGCTCAATAACATTCTGACCGAGAGGGGTCTAGTCATTCAGTACTATCTTTGATTTTCAGTACTATTCTTTACTTTTGTCTTGATTTTAACTTAAATATTACCTTTCCTTGACAACTCTGATTGAGAAACCAAGTTATTTATTTATGTTTTATTCACTTTTATGTTTGTATAGCAAGCACATGAAATCTGTGCCTAAATTATTAGTAAACTAATGGCTGAATTTAAGAAAAGTGATTATGTTGTCACAAATTTCAGGTAATTCTACCTATGTATCAATAGTGGACTAGAATTTAGTTACAGCAAAATATGAAGAATAATTAACATACTTTCTCAGGAAAGAAAGGCTTCATAAATCATAACTATTAGCTTGTTGCTTTTTTTTTTCTAAAGTAGGGACTTTGTTAAAGTAAGGATGATGAAAAACACTTTGAAAAGGTTCCCTACATGATTTCATTGTTCAAGCATTATTTTCTTCCTTTTCTCCATTCCAAGAATTCCAATTTGGTCATAATGTCTGTTAGATTTTTTCCTGATATACTTATTTACTTATTTATTTTTATTATTACAGTTCATTCACATTGCATCCTGATTGTGATCCCCTCCTCTCCCCATCCTCCCTCCTTTTCTGCTATATTCCTCTCCCATAGACCTCTCTATGGTGAGGTCCTCCTGCTCCACAGTCTGACAGCAGCTGATCAGGTCCCATCTGGATAGCCTGCATTGCTTTCTTTTGTGTTCCAACAGGACCTCTCCCCTAAGGGGCGGAGATCAAATCTCAAGCACCAGAGCTTTTGTCAGAGGCAGTCCCACGCTCTCCCTCCCACTCCTCACATGGAGAATGAGCTGTCCTTTGGCTACATCTGAACAGGAGGGCCTAGGTCCATTGCTTGCAATGTCCTTGGTTGGTGCATCAATTTGGGCAGTCCCCCCCCCCCCCCCCGCCCCGGGGTCGTATCTCTCAGCCTGGATACTCCTCTTGTGGAGCTCCTGACAACTTCCCCCACATCTACCCGCTTCCATGTCTTTCCATCTTCCAACACTTCAATATAATTTGCGATTCTTCACCCTGAGTCTGGCTGCATATGCCAGTATTTGTCCCAATCCCTCACAGTGTGGATTCTCTCTGAGGATATCTATACTGGATTAATATTCATTTATAAGGGAGTATATGCCATCTGTGTCTCTCTCTGGATCTGGGTTACCTCACTAAAGATGACTGCTTCTAGTTCCATCCATTTGCCTGCAGATTTCAAGATTTCCTTGTTTGTGATAGCTGAGTAGTATTCCATTGCGTAAATGTGCCACAGTTTCTTTATCTATTTTTCAGATGATGGACATCTAGGTTGTTTTCAGATTCTGGCTATTATAAATAAAGCTGCTATGAACATAGTTGAAAAAAATGTCGTTGTCGTATGGTGGAGCCTCTTTTGGGAATATTGCCCAAGAGCTGAACTGAGAGAGCAGCAGATTGATTGCCAAAGTGATTGTACAAGTTTGCACTTCCACCAGCAATGAAGGAGTGTTCCCTTTCTCCACATGCTTACCAGCATGTGCTGTCACTTGAGATTTTGATCTTAGCCATTCAGATATGCGTAAGATGGAATCTGAGTTGTTTTGATTTGCACTTCCCTGATGACTAGGCATGTTGAGTATTTCCTTAAGTGTTTCATGGCCATTCGATATTCCTCTGTTGGAGAATTCTCTCTTTATCCCTGCACAACATTTTTAATTGGGTTATTTGGTTTGGTGGTGTTTAATTTCTTTAGTTCTTTAAATATTTTGGATATTAGCCCTTGGTCAGATGTAAGGTTGATGAAGATCTTTTCCCCTGGCTCTAGGCTGTGGTTTTGTTTTGTTGACAATGTCCTTTGCCTTAAAGAAGATTTTCAGTTTCATTAGGTCCCATGTATTAATTGTTGACCTTAGAGCCTGAGCTGTTGGTGTTCTATTCAGGAAATTGTCTCCTGTGCCAGTGAACTCAAGGCTCTTTCCCACTTTTTCTTCTAACAGATTTTGTGTGTCTGGTTTTATGTTGAGGTCTTTAATCCATTTGGACTTTAGTGTTTTTTGCAGGGTGATAATAAATATGGATCTATTCTACATGTAGCCATCCAGTTAGAACAGCACACTTTGTTGAAGATGCTATCTTTTTTCCATTGTATGGATTTGGCTTCTTTAAAAAAAAAAACAAGTATCCATAGGTGTGTGGGTTTATGATTTGATTCCACTGATCAATCAGCCTATTTCCACGCCAGTACACGCTATTTTTATTACTGTTGCTCTGTAGTACAGCTTGAGGTCTGGGAAAGTGATTCCTCCAGAAGATCTTTATTGTACAGGATTGTTTCAGCTATTCTGTTTTTGTGTTCATTATTGTTGCTTTTCCATATGAAGTTGAGAATTGATCTTTCAAGTTCTATAAAGAATTGTATGGGTGTTTTTATGGGAATTTCATTGAATCTGCAGATTGCTTTTGGAAAGATGGCCATTTTTACTGGGTGGAAACTCCTGATCCATGAGCATGGGAGATCTTTCCATCTTCTGAAATCTTTTTAAATTTCTTTCTTTTGAGACTTAAAGGTTTTTTCATATAAGTCTTTTACTTGTTTTGTTAGAGTTATCTGAGATACTTTATATCATTTGTGGCTATTGTGAAGGCTGTAGTTTCCCTAATTATTTTCTTAGCCTATTTGTCATTTGTATATACCAAAGCTACTTTGTTTTTGAGTTGATTTTGTATCCTGCCATGTTCCTGAAGGTGTTTATCAGCTGTAAGTGTTCCTTGGTAGAATTTTTGGGGTCACTTATATAAACTATCATATCATCCACGAATAGAGATACTTTGACTTCTTCCTTTCCAATTTGTGTCCTCTTGATCTCCTTTAGTTTTCTTACTGCTCTTGCTGGGATTTCAAGGACTATATTGAAAAGATATGGAGAGATATGGACAGCCTTGTCTTGTCCCTGATTTCAATGAAATTGATTTAAGTTTCTCTCCATTTAGTTTGATGTTGGCTTTTGGCTTGATGTATATTGCTTTTATTATGTTTAGGTATGTGGTGAGAGTGGATTGTTGAAGTCTCTCACTATTACTATGTGGAGTTTTTTATATTATTTAAGCTCTAGAAATGTTTCTTTTACAAATGTGGGTGCTCCTGTAGTTGGCATATAGATATTCAAAATTGAGACACCCTCTTGGAGTACTTTTCCTTTGATGAGTATGAAGTCTCCTTTCCCATCTCTTTTGATTTGTTTTGGCTGAATGTCTGTTTTATCAGATAGTAAAATGGCTACTCCAGCTTGTTTCTTGGGACCCTTTGTCTGAAATATCATTTTCAAGCCCTTTACTCTAAGCTAATGTCTATCTTTATTGCTAAGGTGATTTATTGTAGGTAGTACAAAAAAGGGTCTGGTTTTCATATCCATTCTGTTAACCTGTGTCTCTTTATTGGTGAGTTGAGGCCATTGATGTTGAGAGATATTAATGACCAGTGATTATTCTTTCTTGTTTTTTGATGGTGGTGATGGTGGTAGTATGTTCTTCCTTTAAGTTTTGCAGATGTGGGGTCCTTTGTTTTCCTGGGTAAAGTTAGCATCCTTGGAGTAGAGTTTTCCTTCTAGTTTCTTCTGTAGGTCTCGATTTGTGTTTATGTACTATTTAAACTTTGTTTTGTTGTGGAATATCTTGTTTTCTCCATCTTTGGTTATTGAAAGTTTTGCTGGGTATAGAAGTCTGGGTTGGCATCTGTGTTCTCTTAGTGTATGCTTGACATCTGTCTACAACCTTCTTGTCTTCATTGTCTCTGTTGAGAAGTCAGGTATAATTCTGATGGGTTTGTCTTTATATGTGACTTGGACTTTTTCTCTTGTATCTTTTAATATTCCTTCTTTGTTCTGTATGTTTAATGTTTTGATTATTATCTGACAGGAGATTTTCTTTTTTCCCACTCTATTTTGAGTTCTGTAGGCTTCTTATATATTTATGGGCATTTCTTTCTTTAGGTTGGGGAAGTTTCTTTTATGATTTTGTTGAAAATATTTTTTTCATCCTTGGAGCTGGGAGGATTCTTTTTCTTCTATTCCTATTATGCTTAGGTTTGGCCTTTTCATGATGTCCCAGAATTCTTGGATGTTCTGAGTCAGTAGCTTTTTAGATTGAACATTTTCTTTCACTGTTGGATCAACTTCCTCAGTCACGTCTTCTATCCCTGAGATTCTTTCTTCCATCTCTTGTTGGTGATGCTTGTGTCTGTAAATCCTGGCCTCTTCTGCAGCTTTTTAAATTCCAGGAATGTCTCAGATTGTGTCTTCTTTATTGCTTCTATCTCTGTTTTTATGTCTTTGATGCTTTTATTCATTTCCTTCTTCTGTTTAATTGTAGTTTCCTGTCTTTCGCTAGTTTCTTTAAGTGATTATTCAATTCATCCATCTCTTTATTTTTGTATTCCTGTTCTAGTTTGAGGAATTTATTTTCCTCCTTTAGTGCCTCTAATACTTGCATAACCTCAGGTTTGAAATCTTTCTTCTATGATTCGATAGTATCTCCAGGGCTTGTTGTAGTGGTGGGACTGCTGGCATTTGGCGATATCAAACATTTTTGGGAGTTGTTGATTGTGTTCTTATGCTGACCTCTACCCATTTTAATGTCTCTGGTAATAGCTGTTTTGGTAGTCTCTGATGATCAGAGAGTTTGGGGATAGATATACACATGGGGCTTAGCTCCTGTGCCCTACTCACTTCTGCTAAGATCACTGTCTCTGTTGGCTCCCTGTTAATGACCTAGGGAGGCCAGGCACCTTTGTTGAGTTCACTATCTCTGTTGGCTCCCTGATTATGAACCAAGAAAGCTGAGGAGCAGGCAGAAGGACATCCAAGCAGAGAGTAACTCCAGTGTGCCTGCTTGTCTCCAGGGGTCAAAGGGCAAGGTGTGACCCTGGTGCTTTAGTAGCCCACAGCTCTCTCTAGACCCAGGGGATCAGATAGTTGTTCTCCTGCCAAGTGTGCTGTGGCCAGAACCTAGAGCTTTATGCTTGCAGGGACTAGGAAAATTTTTATGAATTAGGCTGGGGATCTGAGGTGAGACCCACTTGTTTTCTAGGCTGTGGGGTCTTCTGTGGTCCAAGAGCCCCAGAGGCTAAGTTATAGCATCCCACATCTCTCTCTGCATTCCAGAGGCCAGAAACTGTGATCCCACCAGTCCTGCCTTAGCCAGGCCCTGTAGGGACCAGGAACCTTTCTGTGGGTGGCCTGAGGCCAGATGCATCTGTGCTCTACTCAGCTTGCACCCGTGTCATCTTGGGATCAATGGTACTGGTGTTCTGTAGTTCTCACTTCAGTACTTAGGTTGCTGTTCAAACAAGATATGTGTGTTCAGCTCCACCATTTTGAATCCTCCTCTGATATACTTGTTTTTAACTAAGTTTTACTCATAACATTCTGCAACTATGTAATGCCTGTATATAATAGCATTTAATTTAAAAGTAATGATGGCTTTAGGGATAATATAATCACATTTGTTTTGCCTTTTTGTTTGTTACATTTGTGCTTAATAGTGTTTTGTTTATAAGAAAAAAAGTGGTGTGTGTGTGGTGGTGGTGGGGAGGCCTGTGAGTGTTCACGCCATATGTGTATTGTTGGGTGTTAAATCTAGGGCTTGGACATGTGTTCTACCACTGGGGAAATCTTTAAGCAAAGTTTGGTTTCTTAAATAAAATATTCACCCATTTCCCTAAACACAGGGAAAAAAAACCTGGAAGCGTAATACTCAGTAGAAATTCTAGAAATTGAATGTGAATTATTCCTAAGGTCCTTTAAATTCAACGTAAAACCTAAGCTTGACTGCTCCAGAGGGTGTCCACAGGCAGGCTTACTGCTCACAAGGCTCAGAACGCTCGTTGCTCAGCTCAGCTGCGGCAGTGTCATTCCAAAAAGGAAACTTTGTGGAATTCTCAATAGCTCTCAGACCAGCATTATCTTAAGTGAGGCAAAGGCTCTCTTCACGTTGTTTCCTTCCCAGGTGAATTAAACTGCCAGCTAAATCTCCTGGACTCAGATACTGGAAAACCAATGGGAGGACACTGCTATGTCTCCAAGTTCTAGGCAAAACGTGCTGCTAAGAAGCAGGGTGAAAATAATAGTTTAAGCAATCATTCAAACCAAGGAGAGACTTGATACCGTATGAGCATATTCAGGGGGAGGAGATCCCCCTCAGACACAGACATAGGGGAGGGGAGTAGGGGGGGGAAGTGGGAGGAAGGGAGGGATGGGAGGATACATGGGATGGGCTAACAACTGAGATGTAATATGTATAAATTAATAAAAATGTATTAAAAAAAAAAGTATTCAGTCCTCCTGGCTGCTCTTCTGCACCAGTTTCCATACCTACCTTCGTTCTGCATTCCACCTTGGTGCATTTTTATACCTCGGGTCTTCTGCTCGTCATTACTCTGATCTGATGCTCAGCACATAAACACAGGACTCCTGCTAAACTCAAATGGATAGACCAGGCTTCCTAGTGAAGACTGAAGGAACCTGCAGTTTTTGGAGCCGAATCAGTTAAATTTCAAAGCAGAACCCTAAATTGAGAGGCTGTTGTTGGAAAGGGAGATCTAGGGTATGAGTAATATATGAACCACCAAATCCAGATAATTCTTAGGTAAAAATAAGACTAAGTGGGATAGAAATTTAATATTTCTCTTAACTCTATGAATATGGATTTTACTCTAAAGAATGGAAGCAAACAAACAAATAAAAACAAACAAAACCAGAAAAATTCAGACAAAGCTCAAAGTGAAAATATTTAATTTGTCACGATGGCATGCATTTCTTTTTTTCTAGTCCCAGCACTAAGGATGCAGAGCCAGGCAGATCTCTATGAGCTTGACACTAGTCTGGCCTATATAGTGCTACATAGTGAGTTCCAGGAAAGCCAAGGATACATAGAGAGACATACACAGTCTCTGTCTCTGTCTCTCTCTGTCTCTCTGTCTCTCTGTGTCTCTCTCTGTATATATACATATATGTGTGTGTATTTAAATATATATATTTTTTATTATATGAATTATATGTAATTATATTTATATAAAATAAATTATGAATTTATATTATATATGTTAGGTACAAGGAATAGTTTATGTCATACAGCATAAAAGATATTATATTTATTCCTGAATGAGAGTGCATAATTCATTGACAGTGATTACAACTGTTTATAATTCATCTATGTCAAATTCATTGAAGAATAATTACCATAAAATACAAGTACTATTTCAATACCTTTAAAAACACACAACTGCTCTGTTTCTTCTACCTTCATTCATTAACTGTGGCACATTTTCCCCATGCGTGTCACTAGGAGACAGCCATTGGAGAGTAGCAGGCACAGAAGATGTAGATTTGTTTTCCATTGCTATAAATTAGTTCTTCAATTTCTAATATTTCTGCTCAGAGAGTATACTCTTATATATGCATTTTGACAGGATTTTGCTTGGATGGTTTTTTTGTTTGTTTGTTTGTTTTGTTTTCTGTTTTTGCTTTTTGGTTTTTTGAGAGGGGGTTTACCTGTGTAATAGACCTACTTGTCCTTGACTTGGTTTATAGACCAGTCTGGACTCATATTCCCAAAGATCCACTCTTCCTCTGCCTCCCAAATGTGAGCTTAAAGGCCTGTGCCACCATACCCGGCTCCATGATTAGTGATTTTAACAATGCTGTTGTCCTTATTAAAAGGCCACATTTCTATTCTGTATCATATTCCATGGAATAATATTATATATTAATTTACCCCTTGCTGATGATTTGAGCTCCTTCTAGCTCATGAAAATTATAGAGAAAGCTAAAAGAAACACTTATATGTAAGTTTTTATGAGGGTGCTTCTTTTTATTTCTATGGCAAAGAATCAACAACAAGTCTTTTAAGATGTTTCTATGATGCTATGAGAAAAGCTGCATCTGCCTTACAGGTTATGATGATATTTGAAGGTTCCAATGGTTCACAAATGACAGTGCTGTGAACAACAGTTGAAACCAGATGCACTTCAGCGGCTGTGCAGGGCTAACACTTTGTGCTCAGTGCTCACCCTTGTGATGGTCTCTGCAGGGAGTTATCAGCATTTTGTCTCCCTTTAGATGCTGCCTAGGCAAGTACCTGGTATTTTTTGTCTGAACTGAGCTTTGCGTCTTTGTGCCTTTAACTAATTTTTAATACAAGATAAAAAATACTGTAACTTTCCCCCAATATGTAGCTTGTACTTTTATTTATGCAAAAAAAAGTATTTTCAAGAAAGGTATTTATAATGAAGACTTTGCATACCAATCCCATACTGTCTTCAACAACTTCTCACTTTGTGATTTAATTTACTCAAATTCTAATGGTATTATTCAGGCATACCACTTTCTTTCTATAGTCACTGATCTTTAAATACTCCAGTAGATCTTTACTAGTTCTATAGAGTTTCACCATGTATTCACATTTCTACAAATGCATCATTCATTTGCCTGAGTTTCCTGTAACAGACTTCAGGACCCCCTCCCATGTCTGCCCTCTCTTCTCCCCTTCGTGGGAATTCAATCAGCCCTACTTACCAAGTCCCACTCAGTTTTATTAAGTAAATGATGCTTTCCTTATAGCATCTCATTCTGCACAGAAATATGAAAATGCTTACCGGACCCAAAGACAAAGCCAGTGCAAACGCCCTTTAGCGTCCATTTCCGTCTGACACAGCCTTGTGTGGCCCATGTATGATGTTTGGATTTGGATTTCTAATAATTTTACTCATTATTATGGCTATTTACAGTTGGTTAGAAAGTGGTATAATTTCAGTTATGGAAACAAGCCTAGAATTAAGACCTTCATGTAGTCATTTTATATATAATTTAAAAAGACTCTCTACCATATATATGAACTTATTTCGCAGTGTATAATATATATATAACTTTGCAGAGAAGATGACACACTACTCTGACACATGGATTAACTTATTCACTTATGTACTGTGGAGTATTGTAATCCACAATCAGAAACTCATGATTGCTAGGTTACTGCTCTACTACAGAGCTCTCTTCCTAGTCCTACTTTCATAGGAAAATAGTGTGAAATAACATGCTTTATTTATCTTTTATAATAAGGTATTAGACATTTTTACTTTGAAGAATATATTTTCAAATTTTATACAACCATAATAAGTGGTGAGGGACACTGGTTAAAACTACTCTCTGTTTTGTGTTCCTATCTCTAAAATGCCAGTTTTCATGACTCTAGTTCAAGATTTTCTTTGTGCGGTTATGGGAAATAGAGGATGGGCATCCAAGTGGAAAAAGAATGCTGTCTTCGAAGACAAATCCCCAGAGAACAGAAGAATCAGTTCAGAACCCTGGGCAGATTTCAGTACAATTCATAGGCCCTGACATTTTACAGACCAGGAAGATCCAAGCTTAACTAGCATAGAAAATGCAATACATTTTCTCCCTTTTGTAGAAAGCTGTATATAATATATCTTTGAAGGCAGGATAGAGATTATCACCAGGTTCTTCTATGGATAAATATGGGAGTTCAGTTTCTGAAGCTGTGGCATAGTTTGTCGGCAATAAATTCACACAATGGTATATATATATATATATATAAAGTGCTACTTCTAGAGAAAAGAGTAAACACTGGCAGTGTGCACTTCAGCTCTGTATGCTGTGGTGCACTGATTTACAGAGATGGCTCTTCCATACCTCTTACTTTGAAAACTCATATTACTGTCCCGTGTCCATCTGATTCCCTAAGGGTTTTTATTTTGTAGTTGTTGGTTGTTGGAAAGCTGAGTCCACAGCACGCATGCTTCTTCAATGCCCAGTGCTTCTCAATGGCAGAAGGAAAACAAATGAATGCATCAGGTCTTAATGATATCCACCATTTCCCCTGACATCCAGGCTTCTCATTTCTAGCCTTATAAACTCAGCCTCGTATTTTATTTCTGCACAATGAGGTTTGTCTCAGTAAAATTAGCTCCTACAATTATCTTCCTTAGCAATGATGAGCTATCAGCAACGTGTTATTTTCATACTAATAGCTGAAAATGTCCTAATGCCTGTGGAGCCCTAAGTAGTTCCCTGGGTTAGTAGGTAAATCTTTGCAGATTTCCAAAACACAAATACTTTACTACTCTTGGAAGCTAGTTTTCCTCCATCTTTCACCAGTAAGCACTATTTATACACTGATTAAACATTTAACATGCTGTAAGCACTACTTCCATGTTTCCACAGACTCTACCTTTCCACTAAGAGGAAAATTTGAGTAATCAGAAAACTGAACTCATATGACAGAACCCAACTCATATGACGGAGGCCAACGTGTGCTTCTTTTGAGACTGAGTGTGCATGGATGGCACTGCTGACGTCAAGGAGATAGGCACCCAAGGGCCACAGGAGCAAGGGGTTGGTGTACCACCTCTACTCAAAGCCCAATAACTTCTAAAATATCATAGAAGGCGAACTGGACAGATTCCAGGCTGAGGAGAATACATTATAAATTGTGTATAGGAACCTCATTTCACATTTTCATTTATTACTGGACTACAAGAGTAACAGCCACAAATTTCTTTTTTTTCCCCCTTCTAATTGATGGACCTCCCTTTTCCCCTAAACCTCATCCTTTTGCATAGGTATCCTTAGATTCAAGTTGGTGAGTTCCCTTGGCTATGCCCACAGGTTACTCCACGTTGGAACCTGTATTGGCTCCTGTTATGCTATCTCAATTGTCCCAAATACCTAGTAATAATAAAACTGAATCTCATGCTTTCTGCAAACACAGAGCCCATTTCTAAATGATGCCTGCCGAGTTGGAGTACAGTGAAAAACTGTGCTGGATCACTGTTATAGGTGTTACAATGTGAAGCTAAGAGTCAGCTCAAAAGCTAATGAGCGAAATGTTATAAATAACATAAAAATGTAAGGTTCTTCCTTCAGTTGAGCATAGAAGCTCTTCAGAATTACATTTAATGAACCTTACAGCAAATGCTATAAGTGACCTACAGCATGTGAGCAAACACACAAAGACAGAAAATTAAAAGACATTTCCTAATAATCTACCCTATCAGTGTAAGGTTAATAAGAATTCAGCATGCAAATGAATGCATCACTGATTGCCACTTTTCCTGAATTACATCTGATGGTGTAACTCAATTTTATTGATTCATCTGTTATTAATCCTTTTAATTAGTCCAAACAAATTAGGCTTATCATGATATATACACCGAACAAACTGATCATTGTGGAAATAATTCTGTTGTTTATCATTGTCAAGTTTTTCTTGGAAGCATTCTGCATGTTATGGCTGCATTGGCTGTGTTTATGGAAATGAGAGATAAGATGTCACTGAAGGTTCCGCACCAGGAAAATACAAAGAAATGCAGCCTGAATCTATCAAGCTGGCAGCCCAACATTGTTCTTTCTGTTCTCATACTTGTTGAGGATTCAAATGCTCTCAAAACTAGCCCTGAGCCACTAACCATGGTAGGCCACACAGATGGGGTTTCCTAAGATATTTGAAAAGCATTCTTTCGAGCACTATGTTTACAACCTAAAAATGTTACATGATTTGCAAAGTGTGTTTATAACTGGTAAAATGTGCTGTTCATTTGATAAGCTTCAGAATAACGGAGTATCTATTCATAACAATTTTAATAATATTACATGTGGGGGATCAATGAAAACAAATGATTTAGCCTCTAGAATCCACTTGGTTTTGACATTATGCTATATTTTAGAAATATAGTAAGAAGGAATATTTTTATTATTTTATTTACATCCTTCTGTCTGAACAAAACTATTTTAAAAGTAAGAAGTTTAAAAATGAACCACCAATCCTCCAAAAATAAAGATCTATTTGATTAAAGAAAAGAAATTGAGCCCCAGGAAAGAACTGAAAACCCATTGTCATCCTCTTCCTATTCTTTTTCATCTATAAGAGAAAGCAAGTTCTAAACACATGGTCTAGTCATGATGGGGGCAGAATACTAATTTCTTTCATTCTCTGTGGTTGAGTACATTATTTGAGCTCCTTCCTGCACATCCAAGGAGATATTTATTTCTTACTAGCTTTATTCCTTTCCCAGCATCTTGAGAACACTACTTACTTTCCTCTCTGTGAGAGCCTCAGCTATTCTCTGAAGAGTTTATCCTCAATGACAAGGACAAAATGATTGGTGAAGGCTAAACTTGCAGCCAGACTGCAGAGCAGAAGAGAAACACTGCAGCTTCCTAAGAGTGTGGAAGCTGCCTTGTGGCCCTAGAACCCTTCACATTTGTGTTTCTGCTTCAAAATCCCAGGATGAATAATATCTAGTTAACCTATCAACATGTTTCTTGGAGAATATTGACTTGTATCTAAGAAACCATAGCTGACATTGTTCATCATTTAAAAACCTGTCTTTAGCTCTCCATTGTCTCCTGTAGCCAAGGACTGTGTGGGTAGATTACACTTTGGAGCTTTTTTTGGAGCCTTTATTAACTGTGATAATTTTATAGCAATGTTTTGAAAAGTAGCAAACCCTTACATGTTTAACTAGGTATTTTTTTAAATGAATTTTAGCAATGTTCAGGTGTTTGAAAGTTAATTATCAATGTATGTCACCACTATTAAAGCTTGGCAATTTTATAATAAACCTTGGTGAAACAACAACAACAACACAATATACATGTCAAGTTGTATTGTATAAACAACACAGATGTTGCCTGTACTGTTACTCTTTAGTTTTTTACCAAAAAGCACAGTTAATATCTAAGATAATCATCAGTGTAGGAGGGAGATTAAAAAATAAAATATCTGGTTTCATACTTGCTTCTGATTTTGTGCTGCTACCTGACTTCATCTCAGACCTCCATTATAGCTGATGCACGACTGTGTGGTGAATGGGTACTACATGCTGTATCATGCTAGGCTGGTCCTACCATCCCATAATGTTGTGTACTTTCTGACTAGCAGTAGGGACAACTTTTCCTGGAAAAGTCAGGTGAGAATAAAAGGAAGAATTATAACACTGAAGTTTCCACCCTCAAAGGCAAGTCTACTGAATGCCTCAGAATATCCTAATAACATTCTTTGTAGGCTTCAAAGGCCAGAAAAATCATGGTACAATTAATAAATGAAAATGTAGCTAATGAATACCAAGATGCAGATATTGGTGCTATTCCAAACCACAGTTCTTTAGTTGTTTCTATGCCTTAATAGTACGTGTGTGCCTGTGTGTTTGTGTGCGTGCGTGTGTGTGTGTGTGTGTGTGTGTGTGTGTGTGTGTGTCCGTGCGTGCATGTGTGTGTGGTATGTGTGCATGCTCATGTGCTTTTGGTCATGTATTTTTTATGTTCATATGTGCTGCTGTGTGCATATGATCACAGGAACATTTTATCTCTTACATTTTAGTTGTGAGCACATTCAGGAAACTCCACCAACATTATGCATCATATGCAAATGACCCATTTATGCATATTCATGTATACACATTTTAAATTGTTGAAAACATTTAGGTTCTACTGCAAGCACATAAAAATCCACTTAGATATTGTAATACATTCAGGATAGATGTACTTACATTTTATAGTATATTCATATTGAAGCCAGTTTAAAACTCTATTTCAATTTTGTACAAAAATAGTCTTTTGTATAGAAAACAGAACACTTCAGAAAGGTTTAGGAAGAAATCTTTCTAGGGCTTATATTTTCTGACTATTTCAATTAATAGCTAGTTAAAGGGTATGTTAGAAATATGCTATTGAGTGAATATTGGAATAAATATTATAATTGATGTAGCACTGGCGATGTTCTTTTCTTTTTTGCCTTTGCTACAGCCAACACATTTAGTAAATGAATGTATCAGTTAATAATATTTAAAACACAGAACCATTTAAGCATATGCTATTGTTAACTAGGAGTTTGGAATACCAAAAATTATCTCAAGAAGTATACATCTATATTTACATTTTATTAGATAAGGAAACAGAAGCGCAACTTAACGACATAAGAATCTCTCTGTACTCTGTATAATATTCTCAGCTAGAATTTTTGACTTTTGGCTGTTTGCCTACACACACATGTAAGAAAACACCATAGAAGACTTCTTTATACATAGCCCCTTTCACTCCCCACTTAGAATAAACTGATTAAAAAACCAGAAGCTATATAGCTACTGCTTACTATTGTATGCCTACAGTGTTAACAGTGGAGGTTGAAATATAATATTTAGAACATCTCAAATGCACAGTTAATTAGCAAACATTTATAGTATGATATATAGGATGCTACAGATGCAACAATACAACACAATATAGAGTAGTGCATTAAGCACTTATGGTTGTCAAGTATTGTATGATGAACAGACACAAAGAAGGGAAGTTTACCTTTCCTTGAGAAATAACAGGGCAAGCGCTTTAAGTTTTAGTGACAGGAGAAAGCTGATGTTTTATTGTGTGAGTATCCCAGATGTTTGAGTGGCAGACACATTAGTTGTTATTTCATTAGCCCCGACCTCAGACACACGGCAGAGCTCATTGGAGAGTGGCACTGGAATGGTGAGCTTCTTTTCAACTCAGATTCCCAATCCTTCTTGAAGTCATTTAAGAAGCTCCTAATAAAACCTGGAAGTGCCATATGAAATCAAATCTTTTACTATTATGATTACCTATTAATGCATTAAATAATTATCTGAGAGGCACTTTTAATTATTGTTTCAACAAAGGAATAAGATAGATGTTATATACTCGAAAAGATCACAGGCTTGATAGAAAGTTACATAGCCGGATCATGACATGGTATAGCAAAGTGATGTCAGCATTTTCAGAGAGAGCAAAGACATACTTGGGTCTGAAAGTGGGGAGGTACTGCAGGAAGAGTAATTTTCCAGTGATATCTTAAAGGCTAAATAAGAGTTAATAATTGGAATAAGATGTAAAACAATAAAGCCAATATCGGGCATTGGCTGCATTTAATTAATGACACATTAAGATACTATCAGTCACGTATTACTTGAATGAATTGAGCAAATTGGAATGCAGAAGAGCAATGAGATCCAGGGGTGGAAAGGAAAGGCCTGGGCTATTCGCCACACAGCCATCCCACGTCCTGTTCCTAGGGAAGCTAGAATTAGTAGTTTCTGTGCACTAGAAGAGGCTTAAATACTTCTGTGTGCTCATTATTGATCCCTAAATAAGAGTATGCTCACAAAAGAGAAAGACAGCTCTTCACTAGCAATACAAAGCATTTCATAAAAATGAGGTTCAAACTTGAGACACAGATATGGTAGGTCAACACATAATTGTTTTGCCTTGATGAATGAATTTCTATAAAAAGATTACAAATGATAATACATATATATATATATTCTTTACCAGGAGAAAATTATTTCAGAACCTATTATGAATGGCTGAAATCAAGGATATTAGCTTCAATGTCATCTGAGGTTTAAATATTAAATCCCTCTCAAAGGAACACATGTTAAATGCTTAGTCACTCTCTTGATGGTATTAGGAGGCATGACAATAGAAGATATAGTGTCTAGTGAGAGATCTTTTGTCTTTTTCTTCTATATACTTGGGCTCTGATCCTTTCTTTTTCATACTCCTTTGAAGGGAGTAAGCAGCCTTGCTGTTTAATACCAGCTAAACTATGCTATGCAGTTTGTCTGAATCCTAAAAACACTAAAATGAATTGATGATAACCCAGAACCTGAAAACTGTGCAAAACAAGACTTTTCACTTTATTAGTTAACACATATAAGGTCAATGAAACCAAAACATAGATGTCTAACATAACAGAACCTGAGCCTTCTAGACTTAATGTTTTTTTTTCTGTAGATACAAAACTACAAGTATTAGAGGTTAGAAACAGTAAAAGTTAGGTAACAGTGTCAAACAATAAAATAGAATAAATGTTATAATATTGTACTATAATAAAATTCATTTAAAGTCTATAATCTTTTTAAATGTTGATGATTTCATATTATTGTTGGTAGAAAACTGAAACTGTGCAAGTAAATTATGGGAAGAAGTGTAAGAAAAGAGAAAATTCCACCCATTAGAAAATATTGGACATTGGGATGCGAGTGACAACTCTACCAGATTCCTTTTCCTATAAAATTAAAAATAATGTATCCCTTAGGATAGGTATATTCAATAACTCTACATTCTGATTGTTAATGGTTTTTTGTAGTAGTCTCCATCTTATGCAAGAAGAGGTATCCTTGATAAGTGGTGAAGCCTACTTTATTTGTGGATATAAAGACAAATATTTAGAATATAGTTATAGATTGTAGATTGTGCTGGTTTAATAAAGTGGCTATTGTATGCTTTCCTCCAAGATTCAATATAAGCCCTATATTGAAGGCTCAGGGATCACTGCGAAAGACAGGAGAGAAAGACTGTAGAAGCCAGAAAACCACTGAGTTTCCTGAGATTGCGTCTCCTAGTAATGTCACAAACTATACCAACATGACTTCCTAAACATTAGCTGAACAAGGACAATAGCTGACATGCTACCATGGTCAAGTGAAAGCCAAAGAAGCTTTAGCCCAACACAAGGAATTACAGGTAACTAAGGAATTATGAGAATGGAAAAAATAGTCATCCCCAGGGATGAGCATACCAATTGGATGTCCAATACCAAGTGGTCAAACAAGTTACATTATACAGATTTATTAGAAACACATGTCACATACATTTATGCATGTAATAACAATCAATGAAAAAGTTATTTATTTGAAAGAGAACAAGGAGAGGCTCATGGGAGTATTTGGAGAGAGGAAATGGAAGGAGGCAATGATGTAATTATATTATAATCTTGAAAATATAAAAGAAATACTTTTTTTCCTCCTTTATTAATTTATTCTTGTTACATCTCAATGGTTATCCCATCCCTTGTATCCTCCCATTCTTCCCTCCCTCCCAATTTCCCCTTATTCCCCTCCCCTATGACTGCTCCTGAGGGGGATTACCTCCCCCTCTATATGATCATAGGGTATCAAGTCTCTTCTTGGTAACCTGCTGTCCTTCCTCTGATTGCATAAGATTGAGCCCTTTAATATAAATCACAGTGGTGGATCACATGCCAATGAGTTAATGAATACAATTTGTCTGTACTGCAGTGCCAGGAAAAAAAGCCTATGGCTCTTGAATAGTTAGTATTTCATTTAGAAACATCCATTCTCAAAGTGCAAAATGCACTTTACTTGGATTGGTGGTGTTGATCCTTTTTCTTTCTTTCTTTCTTTCTTTTTCTTTTCTTTTCTTTCTTTCTTTCTTTCTTTCTTTTTTTTTTTTAAGTTAAGGGACAGACATGTAGCTTATGAATAGCAAACTGCGGCTTTAATTTCATTATTCCAATGTCATAGGTTATGGGATGATAAGGAGTAATGCTGCTTCTGTGATGCTGGTTGAAAACACTAAGTGAGCAAGGTGAGGGCACAGCTGGACAGGTCAGTAGGAAGCGCTAAAGAGAAGTGTGCCCCATAAAGGATCCACGACTGCAAACCAAAGCACATTAAGCTAAAGAATGGCCTCTTCGGCATCTTGTTTGAAAATATGAATTAAGCTGACCCCAAGAAAGTCAGCAATGGGAAAATAAAAAGATACTATGTCACAACCTGTCATTGTTCTAATGTATTTTGTAAGAGTATTTAAAACAAGTGGTCTAATTCTATAAGTTGTTCTTTTTGTCTAAGGTGATTCAGTTGGTGGGAAATTCCTGGCAAGCTGAACTTCATACGTACTTGTAGTGGGTGATATGATGGAATACTTTTCAGCAGCTAAGATGAAAATAAAAGAAAATGGAAGATGAACTTAGATAAGAAAAATTACAGAATAACATTCAAAATTCCTAGTGGACCAGAATCATGTACATAAGGCTATACAGTTAGGGCTGAAAGTGGGGAGAAGGGATGCAGGGGTGATTTTTTTTTTAGCATCGTTATTTTAAGCATAGATTAAGATTTAGGATCCATTTCCTTGTGTGGCAGTGTAGATACTGGGGACTTTTCTCAATCATGAAATGACCCAAATCTTCAATCCTGGAAGGTTTATGCCTCACCAGATACCATAAAATCTTTTATATCATATGTTCTCCTTGTCTTGTTTTGTTTTTATAATATCCCCCATCTTCTTAGTAGAAGATTCTCCCTTTCCATTTAGGTAAGTAGTGCTATTATATGAAAACATTTACTTAGATATGTACATGCATTTTAAATGTCTATACAGTATGCTATGAACTTCATTGGGGAAAAAAGCTTTACTTTTAGAAATAGTGAAAAATGTGTTCTTCAGAAACATCAATTTTCATCAAACGATGTTGTATATTATTTTGATTTCTAGGGAAAACCATACCATACAATTATTCTAGACATGTTTTATCCTAGCTATTGATTGTCCCTTTTACTGGAACTTTTATTATCACCTAAATTAACCATAACTTCTGTGACCAAACATGTCCATGATGTCTCCTACCAGACCAACAAATCATTGCAATGAACGTTTGCAAGAAAATAAGTGTAGGCAAAGGGGTATACTGTGGGATACATTGTTACACACTACAGATTCTACAACTAGATTTTTTTTCTCAGTTGCAAAGTTGGAGGGTGAGTATGAGTGGAGGGAAATGAGTGGGATTGGGGTATACACTGTGAAATTCACAAAGAACCCATAAAAAAAGCAGATATAATAATATAAAAATAAAACAGTGGCTTTGAGGAAAGTGACAATAACTTTTAAGTTCTTTTGGAGCAATTTTTAAATATGGCATTTAAGCAGAAAATTTTGTAGGAGAATTATGTGATTATTTTTGAGTAATGTCTTATAATGTCTCACAACATAGTCAAAAACAGTGGTTCGCAAACCTCCTAATTCTGTCACCCTTTAATTCAGCTCTTTATGATGTAGTGAACTCCAATCATAAAATTATTTTCATTGTAACTGTAATTTTGCTACTGTTATTAATAATTATGTAAATATCTATGTTTTTCTAATGATCTTAGGTGATTCTCTGTGAAAAGAAGTTTGACCCCTAAAGATGTTACAACTCACAACGCTGGTCTAAAATATATGATTTAGTAACTGCAAAATTCTTTGTGTAAGGCAGCAGTGACCACCATGAACACAGAAGACTCACTATAAAATAGGCTTATGCTTTTATCTCTTATAATGGCCTGGAGAACAACCTATCTGAAATATGTGTTTGCTTTTCTTTCATTATATATAAAACAGCTGATGTGTCAACTAAAGAATTTTACATTATTATAAAATTAATAAAATCTATCTTCCATTATCTTATCAAATGATTAACTCTAACTGTTAATATATACACATATAATCAATAAATTAATGAAAAATTTTTGGTCTTAAGAGTAAATTGTCAAATCAGAAGAACAGGTGAGTGTCCCGTCTGTCAGCTGAACTGCCCCACTCTGCAGACTCAGTTCCTAAAGACCAATCCCACACCCCCATCATAACTCCCACTCCTTGACTGAGCTCTTGTTCTGAAGAATTTAGCTACTTGGGTGCTGACCACACCAGTCAGAGAAACAGGTGCAGGCCACACCAGTCAGAAGAAGAGATACCTTCTGCTTCACCAAAGGCTGTGCTAGCCAACAAAAGTCCAGTCTCCAACCTGGAAGGAGACTCTACTGGATCAGAGGTCATGTCAGATCCTCGAAATCCAGGGCGAAAACACCAGAAGACCAAAGAGGAAACAGAAACCTAGGAATTAAACACCCATCCAACAAAGATAAAACCAGAAACCAACAGCTAAACCTATAACCATCCCACATCCAGAATGTTAAATGCTAGTGTAAGAACAGGGTAACAACAGCCATGGTAATACGGTACCTCGAGAGCCCAGCTATCATATGGCAATGAGACCTAAATATTCAAATGCAGCTGAAGCACAAGAAAATCGTTCTGAAACCAACTTTGTTAAGATTATAGAGGTCCTTAAGGGGGAAAGGAATAAATCACTTAAATAAATCAAGGAAAAGACAAAAAGTTGGAGGAAATCAATAAATCCCATAAAGAATTCCAAGAGAGTAAAGCAAGATAAAACAAACAGGTGAAGAATTCTGTACAGCACCTGAAAGTGGAAATAGAAGCCATAAAGAAAACACAAATTGAGGAATTCTGGGAATGAAAACTCTAGCTAAGTGAACAGGAACTATATGTGCAAGCATCGCCAACAGAATACAGAGATGGAATACAGTCTCAGGCATTGAAGATACAATAGAAGAAATAGATTCATTTGTCAATAAAGTTAAATCTAAATTATTAACACAATGCATCCTGGAAATCTGAGACACTATGAAAAACAAAAAAACAGGACTAAGAAGGAATGGAAGGGAAAGAATCCCAGCTGAAAAACACAGATAATATATTTAAAGAAATCATAAAAGAAAATTTTCCCAACATAAAAAGGATATGCTTGTAAAGATATATATATATATATTTCTTATATGATTCATATATATGAATCTTATATAAAACCAAGTAGATTGAACCAGAAAAGAAAGTCTCTGTGGCACATAATAATTAAAACATTAAAAATGCAGAACAAAGAAAGAATATTAAAACTTGCAAGGGAAAAAGGCCAGGTAACATACCGAGGTCAATCTATTAGAATTCCACCAAACTTCTCAATGGAGAATCTATAAGCCAGAAGGGTCTAAATGTATGTCATCCTGCAGACTCTAGAAGACCATAGATGCTAGCTCAGAATACTATTCCCAGCAAAAAATTTTAACAATATAGATGGAGAAAAAAATATTCTATGATAAAGTCAGATTTAAAAAATATATATCCACAAATCCAGCCTTGCAGAAGGAAATTTAACGAAAACTCCAACCTAAGAAGGTTAACTACACCCACAAAAACACAGGCAATAAATAATATTACACAAGTAAAGCCCAAAGAATGGAAACACACACACACACACACACACACACACACACACACACACACACACACACACACTACCAAAACAACAGGAATTAACAATCATAGATCACTAATGTCTTTCAGTATCAGTGCTCTCATTTTCCCAATAAAAAGATACAAGCTAACAAAATCAACATGAAAACAGGAAGCATCCTGCTGCATACAAGAAACACACCTCAATGTCAAAGCTAGAGATTACCTCAGCGTAAAGGGTTGCAAAAAGGTTTTCCAAGCAAATGCACCCAAGAAACAAGCTAATATCTAACAAAATAGACTTAAAACCTAAATTAATGTAAAGAGATGGAGATGTACATTTCAAAAGCATCTAAGGAAAAGTACATCAAGATGACAACTCAATTCTGAACATCTATGCCTAATACAAGGTCACTCACACTTGTGAAACAAACATTACTGAAACGTAAACCACAAATCGAACCTCACACATTTGTAGTGTGAGACATTAATATCTAACTCTCAGCAATGGACAGGTCATCCAGATAAAAACTAAACAGAGAAAAATGGAGCTAACAGATACCATGAGATAAATGCACCTACCAGATAACTACAGAACATTTCAACCTAACACAAAAGCATATAGCTTCTTTTTTAGGACCTCAGAAAATATTCTCAACAATTGACCTCATCCTTGGTTACAAAGCAAATCTCCACAGATACAAGAAACTTGAAATAATCCCTGTACTCTAATAGACCAGGACAGATTAAAGCTGGATATCAGCAAGAACAGAAAACTTACAAATTCATGGAAACTGAAAATCTCCCTAGAGAATGACTTTGGGGTTAAGACAGAAATAAAGAAATTAAGGAATTCATAGAATTGAATGAAAATAAATTCAAAATATACCCAAACTTATAGGAGACAATAAAATCCGTGCTAAGAGCAAAGTTCATAGTACTAAATACTTTCATAAAGAAATTAGAGTGATCTTATATTAGCAATTAAAAAGTATATGTAAAAACTCTAGAACAAAAAACAAACAAACAACAAGCACACCCAAGAAGAACACACAACAGGAAATAATTAAACTGAGGGCAGCAATCAATAAACTAGACATAAAGGAGACAATAGAAAGATTCAAAGAAACTAAGAGTTGGTTATTTGAGACAATAAGCAAGACTGACAAATTTTTATCCAAACTAAAATACAGAGAGAATATCCAAATTAACAAAATTAGAAACAAAATGGAAGCATAAAACAGACATTGAGAAAATCCAAAGAATCATTAGGTCGTACTTCAAAAACTTGTACTGAACAAAATTAGAAAATCTAAAATGATTGGCCATTTTCTTGAAAAATACCACCTAACAAAGTT
This sequence comes from Acomys minous, assembly GCF_964271855.1. Lineage (NCBI taxonomy): Eukaryota > Metazoa > Chordata > Mammalia > Rodentia > Muridae > Acomys > Acomys minous. The sequence goes on from NC_140483.1 coordinate 90,767,166, forward strand.
AAATTAAGATCACTTAAACAATTTAAATAGACCTCTACATACTAAAGAAATAGAAACAGCCATGAAAAGTCTCCCAACAAAAACAAAAAGCACAGGCAAGAAAATTTTAACACAGATTTCTACCAGACTTTCCAAAAAAAGACCTAATCCCAATACTTCTCAAATTATTTCATAAAATAGAAATAAAAAGTATATTGCTAAACTCATTTTATGAGGACACAGTCAGGCTGCTACCCAAAACACACAAAGATTTAACAAAGAAAGAGAACTGTGGACCAATGTCCTTCATGTACATTGATGCTAAAATAATGAATCCAAGAACATATTGAAAGATCATTCAAATGTGATCAAGCAGGCTTCATTCCAGAGATACAAGGCCTGTTCAACATGCAAAAATCTATCAATGTGATCTGTTATATAAAGAATTGAAAGAAAAAAAGAATATGTTGTCTTATTCAATGCTGGAAAAGCCTTTGAAATAATCCAACACCCTTACATGATAAAAGGCTTAGAACTGGGATACCTAAAACATAATAAAAAATTTAAAGCAAACCTATAGCCAACACTGAATTAAATGCAGAGCAACTCAAAGCACTTCCACTAAGATCAGAGACAAGACAAGGTGTCAGCTTTCTCCATATCTACTTAATATAGTACACGAAGTTCTAGATAGAGCAAAAGAAGCATCACCATTTGAAGACAATATGGTAGTATACACAAGCAACCCCCAACATTCTACCAGGAAAATAAATCCTGCACCTGATAAACACCTGGCTTGATACAAGAACAAATAAAAAAAATCAGTAGCCCTCCTATATACAAGTCACAAACTGATCAAGAAAGAGACCATGGAAATAACACCTTTCACAATAGCCACAAATAATATAAAATATCTTGGGGTGACTCTAACCTAGCAAATGAAAGAACTTTATGATAAAAGCTTAGTGTTTGAAGAAGGAAATTGAGGATGATATCAAAAGATGGAACAATCTCCCATGCTCATGGATAGGTAGGATTAACATAGTGAAAATAGCTATTTTACCAAAAGCAATCGATAGGTTCAATGTAATTCCCAACAAAATTTCAACAAATTTTTTTACAGACCTTAAAAGAACAATACTCAACTTCATATGAAAAGCAAAAAACCCAGGATAGATGAAACAATCCTGAACAGTAGAAGAACTTCTGGAGGTATCACTATCCTTGATCCCAAGCTGCACTACCGAGCTATCGTAATAAAAACCACACGATATTGGCATAAAAACAGACACGTTGATCACTGGAATTTGAAGACCCAGATGTAAATCCCTACACCTAGCAAGAGAGGACAGGAAGCCTTAACTGGCCATTTTTTGTAACCAGGAAAAGCCTCAAGTAGAGTGATTGGGTCACCAAGCTAGTTATAAGACATTTGACCTACAGTTTGCCCTTGGTGCAGAGTGTGCTGGGATGCGAGCCTAGCAGAACTGTCATCAAAGTGACCTAAGGGAATTCATCCAGCAACTGATGGGAGCAGGTAGAGTGTACCACAGCCAAACATTAGGCAGAGCTTGGAAGTGCTGTGGAGGAGAGAAAGAAAGGATTCCAGAAGAACCAGAGGGGTCAGGAATACCATGAGAATACAAGAACATGGGTCCCAGAATCAACTGACTGGGACTTATGGGAGCTCACAGAGATCATGGAGTTTATAGGGATCTGACCTAGATGATCTGCATCTGTGTTATGGCTGAGTACTTATTACTGTGGGAGTCTTGGCAGTGGGAGTCGGGACTGTCCCAGACTATCTTGTATATTTGTGGGGACCCCTTTCCTCCCATAGGGTTGCCTGGTCCAGACTTGATGTGATGGTATATACCTGGTCTTATTGTAGCTTGTTATGCAGTGTTTGGCTGATGTCCGCTAGGAGGCCTGCTCTTTTCTGAGGGGAGGTGGAACATCAGACAGACTCAGATAGTTTGATTTGAAAACAACTATATATACATATTGCACCTTACAATGTCAAAAATCATACCTTTGTTTCCTTATTAGATGGTTCCAAAATGTCACCTGTAGGTTCATACCCAGTCATTTGATTTACTGTCTTTTAGGCATGTGAGCCAGATGGATAGGAGGAAGAAACTAAAAAATATTCATTGTGATGAGAACTGAACACAAACCAGTGCTTCTTATCTAGGCAGAGCCTATCTGTTAGATCAGAATTAAAAAAAAATGTTCTAAAATACCTGTGCCTAACAATAAAGCCTCTAATACATAAAAAACAATAATTCAAGTTTTAAAGTAAAACAAAGCACAACTGTAGCAGTAGTTCTGTTATATCTGAGTTGATTAATAGTCTTTTCCCTGTGTCTATATCATAGTTATCAAATAATTCAAAGTGAAAGGAAATGCAGTATACAATCCATTTCTAGACACTCAAAGCTTCACTAGAAAGCTTGCATCAAGCTATATGATGTATAGAGGTTAGTTGCCATGACAACATAAGGCAGAACTATGAGATATATTATGAAGGCATATTTATGGTTGCACAGATTTTAAAGAAAGCTGAGTAGCCTTATCTCATGAGAGTGGGATTATAATCACAAATATCAATTCCTCAAGAAAGAAGGTGCCATGACAGAGCTTTGCAGACTCAAGCTAACTTCAGTTGCACAGAGATCTCCGAGCCTCATAAGTAATGGCCTTGGGGCAGTGCATACTGGTTAGATATTGTACTGTAATCCTTCACAGGTCTGCGTTAAATGTTTCCTCTTGCTGAGTTTAGTAAAGTTAGGAATTTGCTTCAATTTCACCGAGAGATCCAGTTTATTAATTACAAAAAGGGATTTTAAAATACTTACCAAATCCAACTACTGTCAGGGCCATGTTAGAAATGGCTGTGACAATTCTCGGTGTAATGTCAGTAATATTAAAGACTGCCTTCATTTTTATTGATTTATTTCATCAGGAAAATCTCTATGGAGCCCCTGGGCATACTTAAATATTTCATGTTGACATATACTTCCTATGGAGAGAAATTCAGGGAAGGATTCGCTTCTCGGTAGTACCAAGAAAATCTTTCTCGTATCTAATTGTGGGACTCTTTCTGATAATAGATCACTAAAGCTAAGTGTAGGAATTGCCATTCTACGGCTCAGGCATCATCAGAACAGCCCACATAGGGAAAGGTAGTGTAAATGAGTGTGGTACCTCAACCCATATATTAGTTGACACTTACGAAGTGGAAATATTCAACAAGCTAGACCAGTGGGTTAATTGAGAAAGTGGAAAGAAACAACCACAGGACAGTAGCAAACAGTCTAAGCAAGTCAAAAGTGGTACATACACTCATCATAAAGCATAGTGAGTCTGATCTAGGAGAACAGGGAGACCCTCTTATGTCCACTTTTTCACAGACTTACTAGTCTTGACATATCAAGCTCTCCTGTAATTCACAAAAAATTATTATGGGATGTTCTATTTAGAACATTTTTTTTCCTTTTTTTTAAAATTTTTTTTATTTTTTATTTTATTTTATTTTATTCTTGTTACATCTCAATGGTTATCCCCTCCCTTGTATCCTCCCATTCTTCCCTCCCTCCCATTTTCCCCTTACTCCCCTCCCCTATGACTGTTCCTGAGGGGGATTACCTCCCCCTCTATATGTTCATAGGGTATCAAGTCTCCTCGTGGTAACCTGCTGTCCTTCCTCTGAGTGCCTTCAGGTCTCCCCCTCCAGGGGACATGGTCAAAGGTGAGGCACCAGAGTATGTGAGAAAGTAATATCCCACTCTCCACTCTACTGTGGAGAGTGTTCCGTCCATTGGCTAGATCTGGGTAGGGGCTTAAGGTTTACCGCCTGTATTGTCCTTGGCTGGTGCCTTAGTTTGAGCGGGACCCCTATGCCCAAATCTGCCTATCATAATGTTCTACTTGTAGGCTTCTAGGACCCTCTGGGTCCTTCTACTTTGCTTTCTCCCATGATTCTCTCATCTAGAATCCCACTAGAATGTCCTCTCCTCTGTCTCAGTTTCCTGGTAAAAAGGTATTTTTTGGTATTTATTTATTTTAATTTTTTATTAATTTATTCTTGTTACATCTCAATGGTTATCCCATCCCTTGTATCCTCCCATTCTTCCCTCCCTCCCATTTTTCCCTTACTCCCCTCCCCTATGACTGTTCCTGAGGGGGACTTCCTCCCCCTGTACATGCTCATAGGTTATCAAGTCTCTTCTTGGTAACCTGCTATCCTTCCTCTGAGTGCTACCAGGTCTCACCCTCCAGCTATTTGACTCCTTGGAATATACCCAGAAGATGCTCCAGCACGCAATAAGAAAATTTGCTCAACCATGTTTATAGCAGTCTTACTCATAATAGCCAGAACATGGAAACAGCCTAAGTGTCCCTCAGTAGAAGAATGGATAAAGAAACTGTGGTACATATACACTATGGAATACTACTCAGCTATTAAAAAAATAGTCTTTATTGAAAACTTAGTCACTGAAAAAGGATTCTCTATGTGAAGTTTCTATGTGTAGGCAAAGATTTATCACATTAATTTAGTTCAGGTGATGATTTATAAAACACAATATATAATTCATTCATTAATAAGCCCTGACTTCATAGCTATCCAAACAGTCTATAAGCAATAGACTGCTTTTAACATAATTATTCTGCCAATACTATTTTATTAAAACTGAAAAAAACATATGTTACATATTGGCCACTTCCTTATTTCAGAAATGATTAAAGCACCCCCATTAGATAAATATGTATATAGAGATGTTTATTAAGCATATTATATATATAGCTTATTGACTTCATTAAGTCCAGTCAAAATTGAAACATATTGCAATTCATATAGAGAATATAATAAAAAATTTTTCCATCCTATTAGAGACAACCACATTCCTATAATGTACAGCTTATAATTATTCTATTCAATATTTTCTAATCTGACATTAATTTTTATTTTTAATGAAAACAGACCAACTGCCTTATAGTACATAGGAAGCTTTTATCCATTAAATCTTGGTTCCTACTGTGCAATGCTATCTCATTCTTAAAACATCCCTCTATTAGAAAATGCTCTATCAGTATATGTACATGTATGTTCATGTTGGTTAATTATAAAGAATCTTACATAGATTTTCTCCTGCCGCTAGTTTCACCAAATCAGTGTCTCCCAAATTTTATGTCATAAAAAACATAGAAATTGTGATATAAGGAAATAAGTCTTCTTGAAGCCAGGGATTGTGTGGCTATGGGAGCTATAAACTATTCACCGATAGTCTGAAAGCTAAAACAGACTTTTCATTTACCCAGTTGGGCTCTACTTCTCAGCATATCAAATAAAAAACAGTAGAATATAGTAATGTCTATAGTTCTAGCCTTTTCTAGAATAAGTGCTTATGTTGTAAGTAATAGCATAGCAGATATACTTTTGTCAGTACACTTAAATGAAGCAAGTAGAATGTTTCTGCTAAAAAGCATACTCAAAGAAATGAGATTACTTTGAAGAGAGCAGCAGCGTGGCTTTCAATCAAAATGACAACAGTCATAAAAGCAGAAGTAGATGGCACACATCTCAACAAAGATAATGATTCTCCAGTTCAAATTATTAACTCATTAAATCATCAAACTTAGCTAAAATACAGGTACTATTCACATAAGAAAAATGGAGGTAATGTTTGTTAGCTAACTTATTATATCAATATGTGACAGAACCTGGATTTCAGGTTACTTTATGTTAAGAATTGTACTATCACAATGCCTGATAATCATGATTAAAGATGCTAATTTTATAGTATTATTGAGTATATTAATCATACTTAATGGTAGGTTCCATGCCCAGCAGTCGATGACCAATACAGAAGAAACTCAGTGATGTTATTTTAGTTTTTTTTTTTTTGTCTCATATTCTTTTGGGCTATTTTTTTGTGTGTATTACTGGTCTTTCCTTTTATATTATAGTTTCCAATTTTATACACCTATGTTGTGTGTGCTATATTGTGTGTATGTATTTCTTTTGATTTTCCTTTGTTTTAAATTATGAATTTTTTATTCTTTTTTCCAAGATATATATCATTTTATTAATTTGTTCTTGTTACATCTCAATGGTTATCTCATCCCTTGTCTCCTCCCATTCTTCCCTCCCTCCCATTTTCCCCTTATTCCCCTCCCCTATGACTGTTCCTGAGGGGGATTACCTCCCCCTGTATATGTTCATAGGGTATCAAGTCTCTTCTTGGTAACCTGCTGTCCTTCCTCTGAGTGCCACCAGGTCTCCCCTTCCAGGGAAAATGGTCAAATATGAGGCACCAGAGTACATGAGAAAGTCATATCCAACTCTTCACTCTACTGTGGAGAATGTTCTGACAATATTTTTGTTGTTTGGTTTCTACAGAGAGAGAAAGAGGAAAGGCATGGAGTTTGGGGGGAATGTAATTGAGAAAGATGTTAGAGGAGTCAGCAAAGAGAAAACTATGATAATATTATATTGTGTGATGATTTTTTCAATAAAATAATTTATTGATAAAATGATTACTAAAAATTGTATTTCTCACTTTGTTTTATTCTCTCTCAATACTACAAGTACAGCCTAGTCAGGAAGCTCTCAAAGCTTGGGAGGGTTCAAGAGAGATAGGAAAATAAGAGAAGTTATAAAAGTTGTGTATCAGTTGGTTGGGAAAAGAAGCAAAGACAGAGCTGAGTATGAGCAACAGAAGAAGTATAATGAAGCCTGAGAAGCAGCATAAACACAAAATAGGAAAGAAACAGTGTGAAGAGCCGAACCAGAAGCAGGAACAAAAAGGGCTTGATAGTACGCGCATCAGTTTTCACAAGTCAGATTAGTGTTTGTGACTTCTGAGTTTCAGGGTTTAGTGAATATGTTCAGCTGAGCATGGTAGGTAGGCTGATTCTTACTCCATAAACCATCTTGCTATAATGGTTGAAAGTTGAAATGGGGTATGGATTTTACCTAGGGAAAATATATAGTAAGTAGTCAGTGGTATTAAAGATTTGGAATGAATGTGGTTTTTTGTTTGTTCTTTCTTGTTTTAAGAAGGAAAGGATAGTGGGGGAGGAAGTCCCTTCTGTCACAGACCTAGGGAAGGGAAATAGGGTGGAAACTGGAGGGAGGGAAGAATGGGAGGATACAAGTGATGGGATAACAATTGAGTTGTAATCTGAGTAAATTAATAAAATAAAAATAAAAATTGTAAAAAGAGAAGGACAGGAATCATATCTATCTACTGGACCTAGAATTAGACTATGTTTTGACATGAGCATGATTTACATCAATATACAAAATTCAATGCCATTGAATTTAAAAATAACCTTATTTATGAGTAACAGTTAGGGCCTTGAGGTAAAGAGTAGATTCAATAACCTTTTGTTCTATCTCCCCTCTATATTTTTATATCCCCTTTCTTTCTTTTCAGGTCCTATCTCCTTATCTACAAAAGAAAGATAAAGGAAAAGAGATACATCCCTGAGTCAAACCTAGTTTCCTCTCTGTAAAAGACCAATAGTACGTATAACCAACTCCCAATGAAAATAAGCATCTGTAGACCAAGAAAGTAAACAGAAACTTATCCAACCCCCTTAGAGGAAATGGGATGTTATTTTCTTAATGTTTCTTCAGGCTGATTTAGGGCAAATAATTCCTCTGAAGGCCTGCACCCCAAAATTGGAGAAAATGGTTAAATAAGATAGGGATAGCATTTGTGGTCCATTTTTCAAAAGTTGTGGAATTCCAGGATTAATAGAAGTCCTGTGTGGCACAGTTTGAACTGCTGGACCAATTGGGATCAGAAGCTTTCTACAACACTGTCCTAGTAGCTGTCCTGTTCTGATGGGTAACAGCCACTGGGGCTGGAACACGGAGCGTGCAGGATGTCAGCATCCAGCTTGCTGAGAGGAATGAACTTTAGAGTCCTACATAATTTGGCATTTAAATATGTTTTTATGATTCTAAAGATTCTTTGACAATAAGATAACTCCCGACAACACCCTGCCTGCCTCAAAGAAGAAATGAGCATCAAAGAGACTCCTTATGGAGATGGCTTCAAATGTGGCAAACCAGCCACTGGGCAAAATGTCCTCATTTCTGCCACAGACAGAATTCTGCCTAAAATTGAGCAAGTTTAGAGGCAGTCAGAGTCAACGTCCAAAGTCGGCCAAAACAGGGTAAGCAAGTCCTTAATAGTTCCTGCCTGACAATATGTCTGTCTGATATCTTGGGCTAGAAGGCTGGATATGATGCTCCAATGTTATAGAGCATGTTGGGTGACTGTTCAGGCAGTAAACTGTCTCAGTCAATTTTTTCATTTTGGAAGCTGCTAACTTGCACTCTGGGTTCACTCAGGTATTTAAGTTTATTCCTTCTCAAGTCTCTGGTGGGTTTGAAGACCACATAGTTTAGTCTTTCAATTAAGCTTAACAGGTTAGGTGTTAAGATGTTTTTAGATCAAGATAGATGCTTTAAGTTAATAGAGATGAGATATGATAGACATTAATCTCCATTCAGAAATTCAGACCCAAGAAGATAAGAAAGATGTTTACTTCAAGTTTGCCAAATACAAATAGCCAAATCACTATGAATGAAACATTTGTATAATTCCTGATTGTCTCATGGTTCTTCCTGCTGCATGTAGTTTATTTTACTCATGTGTAATAATATAAATGTATATGTTAAAAAAGAAACATAATAAAATATATTTTTAAAAAAGGAAAGTAAGCAGAAGGAAAAAAAGGAGAAGGAAGAAGGGAAGTAGGGAGAAAAATGTGGAAAGTGGGGGCTGTTATGGTTATATAAGAGTTGGTCTGACCAGGTTTAGACTCACCTGGGAGATATGACTCTTTCTGTGCCTGATAAGTTTATTTTAACTTAATTAATTTAGTGAGAAGATGGACTTCAACAGTTTGTAGTTCCTATCTAGTCAGTTATTTTAAGTTTATAATGACAATATGTGATGGAGATCTATTTACATTCAGAAGTTTAGATGTACCATGATAGGAAAGATGTCTTCTTCAAGGCTGTCAAATACAAATAGCTAAAACACGAAGAATGGAACATTTATATAATTCCTGACTGTGTCATGTTTCTTCTTGCTATAGGTAATATATTATATATATATGAGTGTGTAATAATATAAATGTATATGTAAAAAATAAAATTAAAAAAGAAAACATACATACAAGTAAAAAAAAAACAATTTGTAGTTCCATTCCCTGGACTGCTGTCTTGGATGTATAAGAAGAAAGCTGGCTGAGCACCTGCTTTGTCATTCTCTGACTCGTGACTGGAGATGCCAGCATGAAGATACTGCATTACACTCCTGCCACCATGATTTTGCCTTCCAGGATGAATTGTAACATGGAACTGTGAGCACATATTAACCTTCTCAGTCTAATTGCTTTTGTCAGGGCATTTTATCACAGTAACAGGGAAATTAACTAAGGCAAGGACCTCTATAGTTTCCCTGAAATACCAGCATTGTACTCTATTAATAAAGTAGGGAAAAGTCATTCAAAACTGGTTCTTCTGGGATTGTCTTCACAACATTATAATTCATTGACAATAAGATGCTATTGATGAAGACAGCACATACTTAAATCACAAAATATGAAAAAAAAAGTCCTGGTACTGACTTGGAAGTTTCATCCCTATAGGTTAGTTTTGATTGTGCTGCAGAGTGCTATACATGCTACCAAAGGTAAAAAATAAATAAATAAATGAATAATAACTGTTAGCACTATGAGGTATAGTAATGACTGGCTTAGAGAAACATATCCACTGGTGAAAGAGAGTCACAAGTGTTACAGTAATAACTAAACACTTTCTAGTTGGATTTAACAACAATCTACAAAATGAAACCATGCCTGTCAAGATATACCGCCAAGAACCTGTATTTTTCTGCTAAGTGAACATAGTATTAAACTGATACTAATAACTTTTTAGATACCCATAGGTTGATAAATCTCTCAAAACACATCAGAGACATTTCTATTTGCAGAAGATAGCGATTAACAGAGACTAAATTTAACAACTGACCAAACTGTAGTGAGTAAGAGACTGTAAAATGCTTAGCCCTAAGTGGGACATCTCTATCATGCTCCATCCTTACCAGACTCAGAAGCCATCATGGCAGAGGAGTTAGAAAGACTTCAAGAGCATGAGGCAGAGGATAACTACAAAGAAACAGTGTCTTCTGGACACAGTAGGAAAACTCTACACGACAGAGCATAGTGGTTGTCACAGCACAGGGGGAAAAAGACCTATGTAAGACCAAGACTGAACCATCCCAGCATTGAGTGGGGAGGTATTAGAAATCAGCAGCTGCCAGCAGATGGAGAGTCAGTGTTTTCTGAGTATAGCCCAGGTTATACCATGCTGCAGTGGAAAGTCACATTTTCAAGTATTTTGCCAGCACAAAATGGTCTTGATTTGTGTGTGTGTGTGTGTGTGTGTGTGTGTGTGTGTGAGAGAGAGAGAGAGAGAGAGAGAGAGAGAGAGAGAGAGAGAGAGAGAGAGAGAGGTAGACAGTCAGGCAGACAGACAGACAGAGACAGAGACAGAGAGACAGAGAGAGATAGAGAGAGACAGAGAGAGAAGAATGGAGGAAGGAAAGAAGGAAACAATTTGGCTGGTAGGGAAGTGAGAGTGGATCTAGAATGAGTTGGGGGAAAGGGTACACTAACGTTTTGTACAAAATTTTCAAAAAGAAAAAAGAAAAACATACATAGTACTTCATAAGTCATTCTTTGTTCTTTTCTTATCTTTTTGTATTTATTTATTTTGTGGGGTGGGCACAGTCATGTCACAGTGACTGTGTGAATATTGGAAGCAAACCAGTAGGAGTTGAATTTTTACAACCAGTGGGGTGCAGGTATCCAACGGAGGCCAGCAGTCCAGACTTCAAGTAGTATTACCTGCTAAGCCATTTTACTGTTCATTTTAAATATAATTTTAATGATACCATATAATTTCAAAGGTTTTCAACACACAAACAACTATATGTGTATATATGGCACATTTTTGATATAAACATTTCTGTCTCTATTAGGGAGAATGTTATGGTTAGATTATAAGGTAACATGTTTCATTTTATGTCACGTCATGACTAAGTTTCTTAATACAGTTTAGCTAATCAAAAGTAAATGATAATATTGTCTATATTTCTATGTGGAGAGAGCAGTGTTGTTTCTACTTTGTAAAGTCTGTAGGTTTCTGTCTTTCTGTCGATATTTTGCTTAATTCTTTGTTTCTTTGTTTTTGTTTTTTGCAGTTTTCAACCACCCTCTTATGCCCCTTTGCCACTGGGTTCCTCTGAGCACACCTGTGTTTTACAAAAGCTTATATACTTCTCATCTGGTCTCTGTGGGATATCCTCTGATAATCTCTATGGATTTCAACCTGCCTGACCCTGCTCACCATCAACCAAAAGAAGAGGAAGCTGACAAGTGTGATCCACAGAAGAGCCAATCATGTCAGCAGAAATGTCTGATGGTTGATATACTTAGTTAGCTACTACCAGCACTTTTGGAGTCAGCATTATACTTGCAGAAGGATGTACATCCAGCAATAATTTCTCGATTTATGTCAGCTTATTTTATTTAAGTACAACTTAATATTTTCAGAAAACCTAGAAACACAAATACCACATGCTTTCTCACAGTGATTCCTTGCTTGAAATCTTGAAACGTGAGTATATAATCTGAAGTAACTATAAAAAACAAAAAATAAAACTGGACCATGAGTTGAGGAGATTCTTAAGATAGGAGAATAGCTGTATGCAAGTGATATGATTGAGGGAAATAGAAAATGGGAAGGGACTTTAATTGGAAAGGGAGAGAGAGGAGAAAAATAAGACAGGGGGGATGAATAAAAAACACCAAGGATGCTTGAAAAGCCTTATGGAAATTCACTATTTTATATTTACCCAAAGCTATGTATATCTGTATATCATATATAAGATATATTATCTTAGGATAGCATATATTATTTAAATGAAACTATATCACTTGAGCTGACAATACTCCCCCAAGACCATATACTATCTAACAAACACACAGCAATCAGACACGAGAAACCACATTTTGGGTTGTTGTTCAGGGAGGGACAAGAGTTTATTAAAACAATATATGTTATTGCTACTTTCCCTCGTTGCCTCTCAGAGATGGAAGATAAGTCCCTGTTGCTAAAGACACCATGTATTTGGGACACAGGAATCAGAAGATTGGCGGTGGATACGAAATGAAAGCCTCCTTCCAGAGGATTAGCTTTCATAGTACCAGATTTTTATATATAAGCTGTGAAAGAGGGGAAACAATCAATAGTTGTACTGTTCTGCCTATGAACAGTAACATGGACCATCATGGCAAGCCTTCCCTAAGAGTGTCATAGTGCACTCAAATCTTGACAATAACCAACAGATGCTCAGTTAGACTTAACTCCTCACCCAACAGAAAGGAAATCATGCTTGATACTAGAAACAAAGCCAAACACCCAGGTTAGTGAGGCCATGGATCTTAGTGAGAATCTACCACCGCCATTTTAACTGACCAGTATAGTTCTTAATCAAATTCCAAATCTTAGAACCACAGATAAATATAGATCTCACTCCTAATCAAAGAAGCTTCTCTTTGCAACATAAAGGAGACTAACTGTTGGTCAAATTACAGAGATCAATTGATTGTGGGGTGCCCAGCCCTAGTGGATATACCTAAAGGAAGATTCCTGCACCTATGTCCTACAAACATCAAGCTGCATGCCTCCATGGTCTTTCCTTAAGCTCTTATCTCTAGGTTCCTGACTTGCTTTCTTGCCTCACCTTCTCTAACTTATGTAACATGAACTGAGAGTTGTGAGATGAAATAAACTCTTTCCCAAGTTGAAAAAGAAGAGTTGGGGCCTTATTTGTTACTTGTCCCAAATTTAAGCATGTGATCATCAAAGCAGATATTAATATAAAATAAGCAGATTCTTCAATTCTATGAGTCAACTATGTCTTTATTTCTTATTCTTCCCCTTGAAAATGAGGCGGTCAGGGACTTGGACAAAAGGCAAGTCTATTTCTGCAGGCCTAATTTAGGATCTGCTGCCCATTAAAAGTGTATGTTCCTTAATGCCTCATTCTCCCTAACATCTCATTCTTGAGAAGCTACATGCATTATTAAGTCAGGATGCCTGTGCCTTAATGGATCCAAGTATTCTTGTGGACATAAGAAGGAGACAGTTGGCATTTGCTGTACAAGGGCAGAAGAGCAAACATATACCTCCTGGGCCCTTAAGTTGTTATTATCAGTTCATTCTCTGAACCAGGGGAGCAGGCCATGTCTACCACAGAGCAGCTGTTTGTATAGAACGGTGGGATGCAATTGTCCTGGATGCTCACAGGAGAAACCACTTTTTGAAACTAAGACCAAGACAAGTCATTTCTCCAGACTTTGGCCCACCCATGCAACTGTGCAGAAGAATAAAAACCTTAGCTCTTCTGGTTCTGTAGGCAGTGTTGTACCTCACAATCAGTGCTAAGCACTTATTCCACAGGTGAAGCCAACCCCACTCCCAACATTAAGCTGGCCCATATTTGTTATTCACTGGGTCAGCTTAGTCAGGTGTCTTTTTTTGTTGTTGTTGTCAGTGGCCAGAAGTTCCTGTGCATTGTTAAAGACTTTCAGGAATACACATTTACCTGATTATAATTTCTAAAACCACAAAGCCCCAGGCATGAGTTTTGTTATGTAAAATACCTTCACTTTGAAGAATATAAGACAGCGATTTCTTAAAAATAGCATCAGATCTTGAAAGTATGTTAAAATAGTTACTTTTCAGAACCAAAATGGGGCAACATTTTTTTTTAATGATAAAATGGAAAATGCAAAAGGAACATGTGACAGTATGAGCCAGTGATAGGCTGATTCTTTACATCTCTGGCTCTGTGCAAACTTTCCTGTGCCACGGAGGACCACTATTCATGAGACAGAAAAGGAGGGGTGAGAGAGGATATTTTTAACAAAGTCATCAAGGCACTCATGAGGATGGCATATTTCCCATGAACATGCAGCACAACTCAGAACTCTGCTCAAACACCACACAGCGTGATGGGAACGACACTTTCAGAATATTGATTCTCCCACAGGGAATTTACCGGTGAACTAGGAAGATATCTGACAGCTGATTGGTGAATTAATTAGGTGCTGAACTCTGCTAATGCTACTGTAAATTACATGCAGGGCATGTACTGAGAGACACAGAGATTCCAAGGATGCTAGGTGTCACACAACAGTAGCATAAAATGTAATCAGAATTCAGAGGGAGGTCTGATGCAATAAGTTTTGCAGAGACCTGCTGAGATTAATCTTACTAATATTCCTTTCTGAGGGAAAAATTTACATGAGGTAGCAAAATTATTTAGCATTCAGGGAAAAGGAAGTCAGCCTTTTATTTCACTCTCCAAAGTTTTCCTGATGCAAACATAAGGAATCCATATTCTTTAACTTCTTATCCACCTCTTAAAGTACTTCCTCTTTCTGTGTCCTATCAAATGACTGGGAGATTGTGAAAAAAGCAGAGAGAGAGAGAACTCTTTTTGGCTCTACTGTGACAACTGTTATTGTTGAGTGTAGATTCTCACAAAATATTCTTGGTCTGGGGATATACATCAATGATATAGCAGTTGCCTAACACTTGTGAGCTCTGGATTCAATCCCTAGGATCAAAAGAAGAAACAACCATTTTGGAAATCTATCTGGAGCTTTCTCAGAAAAAGGGGAAAAGGGCTTCCTCATGATGCAGCTATTACACTCCTTGGAATATTCCCAGAAAATGTTCTACCACACAACAGGGACATATGTTCAACCATGTTCATAGCAGCCTTATTCATAATAGCCAGAGCATGCAAACAGTCTAAGTGTCTCTCAGTAGACGAATGGATAAAGAAACTGTGGTACATTTACACTATGGAATACTACTCAGCTATTAAAAACAAGGAATTACCGAAATTTGTGGGCAAATGAATTGAACTAGAAATGATCATAATGAGTGAGTTAATCCAGAAGCAGAAGGAGTCAAATGGTATATACTCACTTATATCTGGACGCTATACCAAGAAGTTGTCCCATGGAAGTCTTCACTTACAGGTAAGTGGTACAGAGGGCAGGACATCCTATTGGAACTTTAGGTGAGAGAAACATGGGAGAATGGGGAAATAGAGGGATCCAAAAGGGTCCTAGAAACCTACAAGAACATTATGATGGGCAGATCTGGACCCAGGGGTCCCGCTCAAACTATGGCACCAGCCAAGGACGATACGTTCAGTAAACTTCAAACTTCTACCCAGATCTAGTCATTGGACAGGACATTCTTCACAATTGAGTGGAGAGTGGGGACTGATTTTTTACACGAACTCTGGTGCCCCATATTTGACCACGTCCCCTGGATGGGGAGACCTGGTGGCCCTCAGAGGAAGGATAGCAGGCTACCAAGAAGATACTTGATACCCTATGAGCATATAAAGGGGAAGGAGGTCCCCCTCATTCACAGTCATAGGGGAAGGGAGTAAGGGGGAAAGCAGGAGGGAGGAATGGGAGGATACAAGAGATGAGATAACAATTGAGATGTAATATGAATAAATTAATAAAATATTTTTTTAAAAAAGAAGAAAAGAAATAAACATTCTTTATTCTTAGCCTTTTTTTTTTGCTAAATATTCCTTGGTAACATATTTATCAATTATGTTTTCTTGAGAGTAGCGATAATTTTGGTTTCTTAAAAGACCCTGTTATGTTTGTCCTCTGAGTGGTTCCACCCAGAAACAGATTGAAACAGATGCTGAGACTCACAGCCAACATTAGTCAGAGCTTTGGGAGTCTTGTGGAAGTGTTCTTGCAAAGATAGAAGGACCTAAAGGGGACACGAACACCACAAGAAGACCAAAGGGTCAATTTACCTTGGCCCATGGGGACTTACATAGACTGATGCACCAACCAGTGACCATGCATGGTCTGGACCTAGGTCCTCTACCGATAGGTAACCATGGGCAGCTTGGTCTTCATGTGGGTCCCCTAGAAAGTAGAGTGGGGGCTGTCTCTGACATGAACTTTGCTGCCTGTCTTTGGATCACTGCCCCATTGCAGAACTGCCCTGTCTGGCCTCAGCAGAAGAGGATGTGCTTAGTCCTGAAGTGACTTGATATACTGGGGTAGGTTGATATCGTAGGGGATTCCCCTTTTCTGAGACGAAGGAGATGTGGAAAAGGGAAGAGGCTGAGAGAGTGAGACTGGGAGGAGAAGAGGGGGCTGTGTTCAGGATATAAAGTGAATTAATAAGTAAAATTACCAAAAGAAAAAAACACTTATGTTATGTGAATATGTTTTTGTTTTAATCCTAAGTGTGGGATATGGACTACTTATTTTGTTCATAGCTGTTAAATATGATTAACTCATGCTCTAGAAGGGGCATAGTTTTGGCCAGCTGCAGAGAGTTTAATTCTGTGGACTCTGGAGAAGGTATAAATGGAAGAGCTCTGAGAGGGCCTGAGGAAGTTGCTGTTGGTCCCTGCTGCTGCTTTTGCTAATGCTGTTGTTTTCTAGATTGCGGAATATTCTGCCGAAGAAGATTGGACTTGCCCATAGGAACCTGATGCTCCTAATCATCAGGAGGTCTAAAGAGGTCCATGGTCCCTTTTTCCTCTAACCTTCTTTCTTGCCTAGCTAGTGTTTGGAAGGGGGATTGGGGTAGATAAGGGTGGTAGGTATAAGAACCCAATAAAGGAGCCAAAAAAGTACGCCTGTATTAGGTATGTTAGCTACATTTTCATAGCTCTGACAAAGGTCTGAAAGAGTTTAAGGAAAAACATCTTTAGGTTCATAATTTCAGAGGGTTTCTGCCTATGCTTCGCGGCCTCCGTTGCTTTGAGCCTGAGATGAGATAGAAGGTCCTGGTGGGACAAGCATGGCTGCTTTCCCGACGGGTGCAAAGCTTAGGGTAAGAAGGAGAAAAAGAGAGGCAAACTGAAAGACACTCTTTAAAGACAAGCTTCCACTGACTTACTTCTTCCCTAAGGATTGCACTGTCCTCCAAAATAAGCTCCCACTTCTGGGCCTAAGCTTTTTACAAGGTACCTAAGGCTGAAATTTCAAATTCAAACTGTAACTTTGGGCAAATGACTTAATGTGTCTGCCCTCGGTTTCTGCCAACTCGTAACATTGATAGCGCTTATTTCTTAATATTGCGGTGGGGATAGTTGCATACATCTTATCATATTGTCTAGCACCAGCAATCATCATACATCACAGAACCATCTCTTTTTTAATATTTTATTAATTTATTCATATTACACCTCAATTGTTATCCCATCCCTTGTATCCTCCCATTCCTCCCTTCCTCCCGATTTCCCCCTACTCCCCTTTCCTACACAGAACCATCTCTAATACTCTGAATGACCAAAAAATAATTGGACCATTCCTTGAACAATTCAACTTTCATAAAACTGAGAAACAAATTATTAATAGCACTGGGTGTATCATGTATAGAATTGCGATGTTTTATAATAGATCCTCTTTTTTTCCCCCTCCATCACTCCCATAACTGGAAGGATAGGGAGATGAAAACAAGCTAAGAATTTTTATCTCTCAGATAAAATTGTTCTAAAAACATCTCAAGCCTCTTTTCTCATGACAAACAGGCCATGCCGCAGCCTGTCAGGGTACAGTGGCATCTTGATTAGCTGTTCTACCTTCCCTGAGAGAGAACATGAAGGAAGCAAAACCCAGTTACATAAATTTGGCTCTTACTGTGTCAAGACAAAGCATGGTAAAGGTAATGCAACCCAAATCCAGACTTAGCTTTTCCCTTTCAATTCTTTAAAATATTTATAAGTAATATTTTAACTTCCTTCAATAAGACACGGACCTCTGAAGATAAAAATAGATATACAATGAAAAATTGTAAGCATGTTAAAAATCTTAGTGTCCTCTCTCTTCCTGCTGCTGTGCAATGCAGTGAACCACTGAGCCATGAAACAAGTGCCCTGCTCACGGGATGCATAAGCCATGGACCAGCATGGACAGAAGAGTAAACTTGACAGCATACCTGAACTGTGAAGTGTAGTGTAGCCTGAGGTACTTACACTCTTTCTTCTCATGGAGAAGCTGCAACACAGAGGAGAAGCAAAATGGCTGCCCATAGGTACTCTAAAACCCTAGGTAAGCAGAGGTCAGAAATAAACTATTATATTTTGCTTTCTTCCCAAAAAGCAAGTGGTTTAATAGGTTTTATTTTAAAAATAAAAATAGTGGGAAAACAATGTAAAACATACTTAATATGCACAAAGATTTAGTTAGCTGCTACTAGAAACCAGGTGAGGATGCTTTTCTTGAACCACAATATTAACCTTTCTGTTACCTCAAAGGTAACTTGAAACAACTACAGAGGGTGAGGATTTTCCTCACATTAAAACAGCCTTTGAAGTGTAAGGGCCATTACAGGAAAGTATGGTAAACAAACAAGGCCCAGAAGAAAGCCGAGGTGAAAAGCCTAAGAGCCCTTATGCTCCTTCCCAGTTAAATCCCAAAGGTTTCATTTTTATTTCCTCAAGCTCAGTGCCTCTAAGAAAAGTATAGGATAGGTAGAATAGGAGTAAAATTTGGTTAGTTTGACATTTAGGCTTAAGATGGAAAGAAGAGTGAGCTTGGCCAAGGAAGCCAGCACTGCCTGTCAGTGTGATAGAAACGACAGACAGCCCTGCAGACATGCAGACAGTTTCCCTGGCACCCCGGAGTCTCTCCTGTGTGGCTAGTCTACTCCCTCCTTAGAGACCAGCTTTTCTTCCCCCCATTTGAACATATTTTTTCTGTAGAATCTGCACAGATATGATAGACTCTGACTTGATCCACTTTCAGCTTAAAATAAAGTACATACTTGGGCTTTTCCTGACAACAGAATTCAAATCAGAACCTCAGCTTCTCGGGATGTTTCACTTCAATTTAGCTCTTATTGCTACTGACCGGATTTTTTTCCCACACACTGTGTTATTAATAAATCCAATGTCCTATATGACCCACTTAAAACACAAAGCCTATGACCAGGATTGTATCTGCTCATGTTCTTATAGGTAACCAGAGAACATAAGACTTTTTTTTTTTACTTTATTAATTTATTCTTGTTACATCTCAATGGTTATCCCATCCCTTGTATCCTCCCATTCTTCCCTCCCTCCCATTTTCCCCTTATTCCCCTCCCCTATGACTGTTCCTGAGGGGGATTACCTCCCCCTGTATATGTTCACAGGGTATCAAGTCTCTTCTTGGTAACCTGCTGTCCTTCCTCTGAGTGCCACCAGGTGTCCCCCTCCAGGGGACATGGTCAAAGTTGAGGCACCAGAGTATGTGAGAAAGTCATACCCCACTCTCCACTCAACTGTGGAGAGTGTTCTGTCCATTGTCTAGATCTGGGTAGGGGTTTAAGGTTTAGAGGGTCCTAGAAGCCTACAAGTAGAACATTATGATAGGCAGATTTGGGCCCAGGGGTCCCGCTCAAACTAAGGCACCAGCCAAGGACAATACAGGCGGTAAACCTTCAATGAAGATTTAAAGAATGCAAGCATGAATATGTGTTTTGCGAGGTCAGGGAATACGGTAGAATAGAAAAAGGGTTTCTAGGGAATGTCTTAGTTTAACAGATAACAGTTAACATTTATAAAGAGTGTACACCAATATCTTGAGATTATCATTTTTTGTCACATTAATATCCTAAAGGACTAAAGAACAAGATGCCACAAAATATGTACATGATCTAAGGAAAAGGCAAGTAGATCCACACCCAGATTCATTTAACAGCAGTTAGCCTTCCCTACAATGAATGCTGTTGTATGTTGCTAATATGATAAGGAGCATTTTTGCTTCTGTTCTTTCCAGAACCCTCCACATCCACATATGTAGAGGTTTTGCAATCGAAGCTGTCAATTGTCAGAGAAGCCCTGTTGTGTGTGTAGTCAAACTGGAGGAAATTATGCACTTTTGTCTCCTTAGTGGTGACACTTCATGAACAATGGAGAAACCCAGACATTAAAATACTAAATTCAAGCCTGTGTCCCCAGCAACATTAACACAAAATATTGAGTCGATGCCATCGATTCAATCTATCTTTCAGTGAAAGCAGCTCTTGAGAGAACACACAAAGACTTTAATAGCCTTATTTAAGCCATTGATAAAACCTTAACTATATAGATGATTGAAAAGAAGTCATGCCATTTAGGCAATCTTTTCTAAATATTGTACCTTGGAACTACAGTGTTGTTGATCAGCACTGACTGGAATAAATGCTGATAAATCTATTCTAGGCTGAAAGTTAGAACCCACGTATCTCATTCCCAGGATTCATGCAGATAATGATAGATTTTAAACATGTATAATTTTGGAAACTCTATGATACTGAGATGCCCAATCAGAAGATATAACCTAGACAGGCTCCCTTTCCATCCATGCAGAGAAGTACAAAGGAAAATCTAAACCAATGCTAACATATTCTTTAAAATGAAATGATTTTGTCCAATGTATGAAGAAAGTCTAATTAAAAGACCAATGTCTTATGCTAGGCATAGTTTCAAATGACTAAAAATAATAAAGTATTCACAAAATATTTAAATTTATGTTCTAAATTGAACTGCTAGGAAACTAAGTGGTGGCCTCTAACTCAAAAGGTACTGAAACCTCAGAGCATGTAGTTTAGATGGATGATGTCATCTTTTCTCCCACTACTAGTTACTCACCAACCTTCAGATGCCATTGAGTAAGCAACATTCTTGTTGCCTCTTCTCTGGCCCTGGATTGTAATCAATAATGCACCTGCCTTAATCTGAGCAGACCATGTCATGGAAAGACACGGCAGTCTTATTTGCATCCTGCTTTACAGATGGATTGAAGCACATTCAAATAATTGATAGGATTAAAAAACAATTCCAATATTTTTTCCTACAGGATATTTATTAAAGGTTTTCTTAAATGAAGATGATATGGGCAATCAAAAATCATCATGACATATAATGAAATCATCTAATGACATATGTAAATGCTACTTCTCTGCATAAAAGACCATGAAATAATGACAGATCAACTAGTTATGAGCAACCAAATCCACTGTGAGAAGCAGTTGGAGGGTTAAGCATACCATGCAAACAGCTGAAAGCACCAACAGGATGGCAAACACTTGTAAACCCAGCACTCAGGAGGCTGAGACACTATGCATCCCAGCTAGGCAACATACTGAGATAATGTTTCAAAACAAATCTCATCTATGCCAGTGTCTTATGTAGTTATATACAGTATATGTCATCTTTATATAATATTATGTACATTACATGTCACATCCAGTGGCTCACTGTGTTATAGATTCTTTTTCTTTTGTTTCTACTTTTTGTTACTTAAAACAAACCCATATAATTGTATTTTAAAATAAAATCTACCAAACAACCAAACAGCAACAAAAACAAACAGTTCCATAGTGGGTTCTACTATTCTCAAGTGCTTTGGGCTGGCATTAAAAATACACATTTTAACCATCTCTAATATGTCTTTAACATATTTTCAGAGAATTTTCATCATCCCAAACAATTTAGAACCCAGTGTTCTACACACAACTTAATAGTTTGAATCACATTGCTTCATTATTATGTCTGCTCTGGAAAAAAAATTTTCCCGAACAAATGCACTTTCCTTGGGTAGAATTTTCTCTTGCACACTCTTTGCCAGTTATGAAAAACAATATAGTTTTAAAAATTGCTAGACTTTTTATAGAAACAATGTTCAAACTGAGTCTGACCTGAAAGCCAGCTTCCTTTGGTAAGCCTTTCTCGGTACCAGATGGTGCTACAGGAGCTTTCACTGGTTATATTCCTACTCAACACCCACGAACAAGAAGACCTAGCATAGCAAACTATTATTAAATTGCAATAATGACACTCATATCTTGGTAGCAACATATCGATGTCAAATTGGACTTAAGACCCACTCCACAGGAGGGAAATCATGCCTGTTGTTGGAAGTCTAGTCAATTACCCAGGATTCTGTAGTCATCACCGGACTTAGAAAATACCTACTATTGTCAGAGAATAGTATGACCCCTAACTTCATTTTAAAACTTAACTGATAGCCACAGATAAGATCTTCCACCCTCATCAAATAAACTTTGTTTTGCAGCATACAGAGATCATTACTGAAATCCACAACTTGTCGAAATTTAGAGATGAACTGATTGCAGACTGCCAAGCCTTAGTGGATATAAGACAACTCTCGCACCACAGGCTGAGGATGAATGTGAAACGAATCTAATGATAGAATAAGTCAGAGATGTAGGATTTATCTTTTCATTTCTTTTTGATGTAAACTTTTATTAAAATGGAAGTTGTCAGTGCAGAAGAGATTTGCATAAGGATTTGATATTTTTAAAACACCCTTTCCCAAGCAAATGGAATTTTAATGTTCAAAATAACTTTCAATAAATCCATAAAAGTGACAATTTGCATTTCACTTTTAGCATGTCAAAATATAATATGCTTGTAACTGTGTGCTATCAAGGCACATCTGAAACACTGGATTTCTTTGTTTGTGTTGTTGTTTTCAGGGACAACGATAACTTTTGAGCTTCCATAAATTCAAGCAGGAAGAGGTTAATTCATCAGGATTACTTAAACCCACAGAAAAGATCTTGAAAGAGCAGGCCACGGAGTACCCTAAGAAGCAATTACATTAGATAGTGCCTTTGAATCTTTTCAAATTTATGATATTTTAAGTACCATTAAATATTCTTCTTTTGATTGGAAGAACTTTGTAAATGACAGTTAGTTTATGCAGAGCAAATTAGCCGCTTCCCTGATTCTCTTCACATAACTGTCAATTCTTCCTCTATTACCCCATCCAAGATGGCATAATGGATTACATTGTAAAATCCGAGCTATATGCCTTGGTGTGGAACTTAAGTTTGGGGACCATATGATTTACATTTCATCAGTGATGCCTTTATTTTTGTTACAGCCAATTCAATACATTTTATATCTAAGAGTTCATGTTTTCCTGGACATAAATTGATTTAAAAATTTTTTTCTTACTAGCTCTCATTTTCCTTTTCTCTCCCTCCCTCCCTTCATTCCTTTCTTTTCTCTCTTATTTAGATTTGTATTTCTGTTCAGGAATATTGTCTGATTCCTCTGGATCTCTCTACCTACTCTCCTATACTGATATGCATTAATAAGTAAACTAGTTTTAAATCTAAATTTACCCTGCCAGCCCCTACATACCTAACATACCACTAAACAAAGCATGATGCATAAGCATTCATAAAGGTACATCTTCAGCCATTACACATCACATGTAAGTTTGTTCTACATACACGCACATGATTTATTTTGATCATGTTTATCCAATTCCCTCCCCTGAAATTCCTTCTTTAGCCCTTTCCCTGCTACACTTTTTTTTCTCTTCATGTTCTCTCTCTCCTTCCTCCCTCCACTCCCTCCTCCCTCTGTCTCTGTTTTAAAAATGCACCTAGTCCATTTGGTGCTGCCTCTAGGTTCATAGATATGGGACAATTAATAGGTAGCTTTTAGTATCTGCATGATTGAAGAGGACTGGCCCTCACTCCCCTA
The DNA here is from genome assembly GCF_964271855.1 of Acomys minous. Lineage (NCBI taxonomy): Eukaryota > Metazoa > Chordata > Mammalia > Rodentia > Muridae > Acomys > Acomys minous. The sequence goes on from NC_140483.1 coordinate 90,790,793, forward strand.
GAAGCCATCAACAGCTAATGGTTCCTCAGCTAGTGATTGGGCTTCATGAATCATCCACGCCCCATTTGTGCTGTCAGTTGGTCTCGCTTGATTGAAACTTTTGTGCCTATTGTCACAGGTGACAGCAGTTTACACCTGCAACAGTGTTTTCATGGCCTACAGATGTTTCATTTCAGATACTGACCAGCTCTGATTCTTATATAATCTTTCCATGCCTCTTTTATCATGACCCCTGAAGCTTGAGGGTAAAGTTCTGATAGAGCCCTTTGGAGCTGAACACTTCGCAGTCTCTCATTTGAATTCTGCACCTTGACCAATTGCAAAGCTCTATCTTAATAACCATCTATTTAAGAAAGGAAATGTCTCTGATGAGGACATGGAGTTGCACTAATCTACTGGTATAAAGACACTTGCCCACAAGTTAGATGACTTAAGTTCAGGCTCCAGATTGCACATAGTAAAAGGCTAGGTCAGAAGATGTGCGTGCAAAATATACAAAAGAATAGAAAAGAAGCAGAATATAACCCTTGAATATGCTAAATTTTTCATACGGGACACAAAGCAAATATGAACAGAATCTAAGCAGTCTGAAATATATTCATAAAATATGTTAATTTAACCAGTTTTAAGATGATATTCCGTTTCATTCCAAAATTACAAATAAAATAACCTTAACATTTACCTCATACGACTAAAAATCCACAGAAGAGATTAGAAGCCCCAAGACCTCATGATGCTGTCTCTCTGTGTCTCACTCTTCAAGACCTGTGAAGAAAAAGGTAAAAGAATATTCAGAATAATGTATGTCTTTATGGTGATTAACCATAAAATTTTATTATCATTTCATACTGCCACTTAAACAGTACTTCCCCTTGTCCTGCTGTTATTATGGCTTTTGTTAAATTGCACAGTATAGCAATGGAAATTATGGCTGTCTTGGACATCTAAGACACTAAAATAGAGTCCAGATTATAAAGTACCACAAAGGAACCCCACATTCAGTTATATGTTCTTTTATTGAGGCAGGGTGTTGTGCTGTGAAAACAAAAATTTGCAATTGAAGTGTTTTCCTACTCTATACTCTACACAAATTACTGCATAAATATATTCCTGCATGAAGCAGACATCTTTGACTGCTTATTTAGTTTTTACAGTGATTACTTTAACTAGATTTTTAGCAGTAATTTTAATTCTTATCCCATAATTTCTCTGTACAAGATACATAAGATATGAAAACAATAGTCATCTTTTTGGGAATTAATTCACTTGGTAATAGACACCTATAACATCAGCTTCTCAGACAGATGGCTCTCATTCCTTTTATGGATCTCCTATAGCAAACTATGGGATGTCAAGTAAGATGAGATAGTAGACAGAGATCTGCAGTAAGACTCCAGTAACGGTTCAAGTTTAGATTTTAATTTTCTATAGGACGAACCACCTAAACACTACTTGTTAACAGCAAGTCAAAGCGACAATTAAGATGCATGAGGGTGTGCTGTCATTTCCTGCTAGCCATGTGTCTCCATTCGCTTAAGGACTATGTGTAGGAATGACAACACACTTGGTGGAGAAAGTGCTTCTGCACCATCACTAAGACCTCAGTTCTGATCCCCAGGACCCACATAAGAGACAGGTGATGGGCAGCTCGTATGTATCTGGGACTTCAGTGCTGGCATGAAAGACTGCAGAGATGGTCAGATGCAAGGTGTTTGCTGGTTGTCCAGCTAGTTGCTAAGCAAACTCCAGCTTGTTCTGTGAGAGACACCATCTCTAAAAAAGAGTAAGATATCCATATGGAAAACACTCAAGAATCATTTCTAGCACTCAGATATCTGGCTGGATATTGGAAGATGGCTAAGTGAGGGTAAGGTAGTGTGCTTGCTGCAGAAGTTCAGGGAACTCAGTTTGCATGGCTATTTCATCTAGGAACAAGATATGTGCACACCAACACTTTGCCAATAACTGCTGTGTCTTCTGTGAGACATATATCAGCACAAAAACCCTACATTGCAGCTTGCATGTTTAAAAAAAAACAAATAAAAATTCTAGTTTGTTGTCATATTTAAAGATCACAAAGCTATGTGTTGTGTCACACAACTTTAATACCCAACACTGTCAATTTGATGCAAATAACGATATGTAGCCAAATCTTGTCAAAAATAAAAAGTGAAGCCAAATGAAATAAAAATAATTCATATTTGACATCTTTATGGTAGAAGAAATGTGTCTTACATTTACAATTTGCTGTCATGTTTTAACTTTGAGTTAGCAATCATTTTAATTTAGAGGCATTATTGTTTGACAGATATTAAAAATAAATAGTGATAATAAAGTAAAAACATAAATGGAAAAGAAGCAATCAGGCCACAGGCATTAAACAAAAATTAACTTAACAACACATAAAATTTAGAAGAGAAAAAAAAACTGGAATTAAATATGTTGAGAAGACGTAGATAAACATGTGTGTTCGTGGGTTTTTTTCTGAGTGGCATTCGAGGAGTCTCAGCAAAAGTTCCTCCAGTTTCACTGGACTGACAATGGAATGTACAATGACAAACATTCCAGACCATAATTTGTAAACAGTAAAGCAAAGCTTGTAGTGACATTGTATCAGTCTATTACAGGATAATAGGCAATATGAGACAGAAGCCCATCCAGTAGGCAGTCCTTGCTTATGTAAAACTTACATTAGGTATTTCTCACTAAAATTATTTTAAGGAAGACAATGCTATTGGCAGTCAATAATCTTGAAAGCAAAGCAAAGGAAAATATGAAAATCCAGTTTTATAAGAATTGGTGGATATAGTAAAACTAAATAGAAGTATACCTTGGAATTTTGACAGAAATAAACAATTCAAAGTGAATATTTAGAAATAAGATATTTAGAAATAAAAAGGGGTCTTTAGCAATCAGAAAACACCTCAAAGCCATATATAAAAATGAAATATGTCCAAATGCTTAGGGTGGCCAACAGAATCACAATAGGATCTGTCCCTTAGACAAGAAGCTATGGACAGCCAGTTTCATGGTCATGATCATGTTATGGTGATAACACTAAAAGGTAGTATAAAGAGGACAGGCAGTATGGTTCTGCCAAGAATTCTGAAGAATTAATGGTTTTTAATCTGTAGCCAATGCAGACTTGACTACTATTCAAACAAAAAAAATACTTCATTTAAGAAGTGAACATTTAGGTATCAAGTCTCTTCTTGGTAGCCTGCTATCCTTCCTCTGAGCACATACAGGGGGAGGAGGTCCCCCTCAGTCACAGTCATAGTGGATCGGAGTAAGGGGAAAATGGGAGGGAGGGAAGAATGGGAAGATACAAGTGATGGGATAAAAATTGAGATGTAATATGAATAAATTGATAAAATATATTTAAAAAAGAAGTGAGCATTTGGATTTATACAACCAAATGCATTATTTTGCTTATTTTTTAAAGGCAATGTGTAGAGTAATAATTACAGATAAAGCAAATGTCACACTACTCAAAGAGTAGTAAATGAATCTTTTAAGTTTATAACAGTATGTTCAGGAATACGTGAAAACAAATGAAAAATGACTCCCCCTTCTCCTTTTGAGGGAAAACCACATTTTACAAATGAATGACCCTAGGTAAAGAATCTATATTATTGAATTTTCATCTACATGTTAAAGATGATGTAGGAGGAAAAAATGAAAATCTCTTTGAATGAATTATGGGCTTTTAGAAAAGCACTCTTTTTCTTTTGCCACAAATATATCTAAGTTTTTTCATACTTTAATTTGATGAGGGAAAGCTGGAAGATTTTTTTTTCATAGCAAAGATCTACTCTGGCTTCTTCTTTCAAAAGGTGAAAAATGACCATACTGTTGATATTTTATTTGTCATACTTATGTTCTTGCACATATTTATATTCTAGTGGAGGGCACAAACAGAAAGATGTTTATCATGGAAAAGAGTTTCGAGCAGTGCAGCCCTGAGATAATGGAGGAAGACTAACAGCACATCGGTACCTAAGGAACATCTTAGTGATGGCAGCATCACAGGAGGTGTATTCCAGTGGGAGGAGTTTGATTGCTTCTGAGAGAAATGGTGCACTCTACATTGGGTAAAGAAGTGTCACCCAACAACAAGTGAGTGGTTAGATGTCTCTACATCTTTCCTACTTTTATTTGTTTTCTTTTTACCCACTTGATAATTTGGAAAGAAGGAATGATGGCCATGATAAAAAGCTGGTCATGCTTCTGATTGCTTTATAAAAAATATTTCTGGGACCCCAAGATGGTTCAGTGGGTGAAGGCTACTGACAACAAGACGGAAGACCTGAGTTAGATCTCAGGACTCACATGGCGGAAAAAGAGAACTGATTCAAGAAGATTGTCTTCTAATCTCTACATGTGGGCGATGACATGTGTGCAAATGCGCACACACAACCAACACACATGGACTCAAAATAAATAAAATAAAACATAATAAAAATAGTATTTAATTTTTTTCAATATAAATTACATCATAGAGAATATTTGGGATTATTTTACCTATCTGAGGCACTTAAGGTTATAGCATAATTGTCTCAAGATGTCCTCTCTTACAATTAACACCGTCTCCTCAGTACCATGTGTAGATAGCTATGGCTATGAAACTAGTAAGAGTAAATAGGAAATTGAATATAATGGTGCTTAACCAAATTTAAAACCTATAATCAGTGCAGCAGACCAGACATAGATGATTTCATGTTTTATTATCAACATTTCACAGCTATTAAATAAGAGGGAAATTCTGAATGAAAGCTTTCCCTTGCCTGTGTTTGGTGCTTTGACCCTTTCTTAAAAGGATAGTTATTAAAATGCAAGGGAGGTTAGTTCCATATTTAATGCTAGGCTAGACAATTCATAAAATATAATATTTTAAACAAGAAACATTCACATAAAATTATGATTAAATCAATATACTATTTCTAGCAAATTGATGTCATAGTAGTGATTTTTCTTCAGAACATAAATATTGATATTTATTTTTATTAAAATAGAAAAATGAATATACAATTTTTTCTTCTTAATTCTAGTAAACCAAATAGTTTCCAATACTCAACTAATACTAAAAAATATCTAGTTTAATACTAAAATTTAAACCACATAATGTCTAATTTGGCATACCTACCCAGTTATATTACTTATCTACAACAATAGATCAAAACAAATATAGATAGAGAAAAATACATTCATTGCTTTAGATTGAGTTGCTCAGTAGAAATTTTAATATTGAAAGCAAAGATCTCCCAAGTTTAGAGACGTCCAGTGGCAGTACTGATTAATTCTGTCTACAGATTTCACTTACAGCACATTGCCATAAGCCGTATTGAAAGAGAATCTTGTACTTTTACTATATGCAGTTCTACTTTAGTATGAAATCCACACTGCCTGTTCTTCAATAGAAAAATAAAGGAAAACCTCAAAACAGTCACTTTTTATTCTTCTTTATTTCAAGTTGCCTGTTTTTTAACTGCTTTGTTTGGGGACTCCCAGCTGAGCATAAGGACTGCACTCCAGACTGCTTTGGTGGCACACAGTTCCTTTGTTCACGACTTTCTTAGATATACACCTGCTAAGGACATCCACATTTTTTTATTTGCTTTAATCTTTCAAAACCCTGGAGTGGGATGTAATGTACTGGTGTCTCTTTATTAGGTCAATCAAGTTAAAACTTTTTATTCTGCTTAAACTTTTCAAAGTGAAAGTTCCAGTACAGCTATACTGCTTAGCAATTAATCTACATGTTTTGTTTGCCATTAAATATTTTAAAAAACATATCTTTGCATTATGAATGCTCACATACACAGGAAAAATGTCAAGCCCTATAAAGAGTTACATAATAATTATTTAATACTTTCCATATACAAAGCACTATTCTTAATATATTCATTTCCTCAGTTCTCTGAACATCCAAAGATACTAGCTTTTTAAATTTTCCATTGATAGCACAAAGAGGCACAGCATAACTTTTAATGAATGTATAGACAGATTTGCTGAGGAAATAACAGACCAAGGCTTGAAATAAAACACTGTTTTCAATAACTTGAGTTACTAACAACTGCTGTTTCGCTGATCAAAAGAAACCAGTAAAAGCAATGCAATAGTTGCACATTGATTTTTAGCTGTATTAAGCACACTTAAATAGCAGCAGCAACATCATCATCAACAACAAAAGAAGCCATAAATGAGCATACAGGCTGAAAGAAGCAGTTTAGTTAAAACAATGGTGCTTAAGCTTCCGAAGACATGAGCCATTCCTGTTCAGTTCATCAACAGTGTCTCGTGTTACTGTAAACGTGTATTATACTTGCATGTAGAAGTGTTTGTTGTGTAAGTGACCTAATAAGGGAGGAAACATCAGAGTTAGCAGCTTTGCCAGTCTCTCACCTGGAATTACTTGTTTCTCATTAGTCAAGCAGATTAGTGTAGTTTGGGTATGACTTTGGGATGGAGTCCCACCTTCAGTTATGTCACTGGTGCTCTACAACAGTTCGCCAAGCCTTGCCATCAGTATTTCAATTATAAGTCCATGTTTATAGTCATCTTCTGTTATCTTCTATGTTTGAACCACTTAGTAAACTATTTAATGAAAAATAATTTTCAAGATAGGAATATTTTCACATTTTGAAAGAAAATCCTATAACTCAAGTTAATTCTAATGGGAGAGTAAACATTAAGACTCTTTTTTTTTTCTTGTGATTCTTCCTAGGTGGTCAACTATGATAAGATGAAGGTCAGTATACCCTTCTCTGCCTCCAGCTGTCAGATTCTCATTGACGTGGCTCATGAGTGCAAACTTCATATTTTCTATGGGAAGCGCATATGCATAGTAGTAGTTGCGGATGATCTGGGCAAAGAGAAAGTTGTGTCATAGTAAGGCTTTCTATTGTGTGATGAAACTCCAAGGCCAGAAGCAAGCTGAGACAGAAGATGTTTGTTTGGATTACATTTCCCCATAATACTTCATCATCAAAGGGAGCCAGAACAGGGACTTAAGCAGCGAAAGGAGCTGGAGGCAGGAACTAAGGGAGAAGCTATGGAACACAGATTGGGTAGCCTGCTTTCTTACAGAGCCCAGGACAACCAGCCAGAGGTAGCACCACCCGAATTGGGCTGAGCCCTCTCTGGTTCATCACTAAGAAAATCCCTTGCAGATGATCCTAGGGAGACATTTTCTCAATGGAGGGTCCCTTCTTTCTAATGACTCTAGTTTGTGTCAACTTGACAGAAACTAGACAAAACACAGGTTTTGTGGTCCTAATAAGTGGTAGGTCCTAGAAACAAGACTTTTCCATGAATTAAGGTGTCTTGAACTATGACAGAGGGGCAGTGTTGTTTTATTGACCACTGAAGAGAAAAAGCACAAATCATTTTTGGGATGTATTGCGGATGTTAATCTCAGTGTTATCAACTAGGCTGTTGTGAACAAAAATCAGAGAAGGATGTGACTGGACTGACAGATAATACTGTGTCTCACTGGTTGGGTCCCAAAAGATACAGTGGAGTGTGAAAGCTTTTAAATCTCTTGTAAGTTGATGACATATACTAACATGTTCTCAGAAAGCTGGTGAACAAGAACGTAAGAAACCCAGTTCCAAAGTATGCAAGATTCAACATCATGTTATGGCATGTGCTTGTGTCCTATAACACAAACACTGACATTTTGCTCTGTTTTAAAAATAGCTTTTATTAATTTATTCATATTACATCTTAATTGTTATCCCATCCCTTGTATCCTCCCAATCCTCCCTCCCTCCCACTTTCCCCTTACTCACCTCCCCTATGACTGTGACTAAGGGGAACTTCCTCCCCCTGTATATACTCATAGGGTATCAAGTCTACTCTTGGTAGCTTGTTATCCTTCCTCTGAGTGCCACCAGGCCTCCTCATCAAGGGGACATGGTAAAAAATGTGGCACCAGAGTTCCTGTGAAAGTCAGTCCCCACTCTCTACTCAACTGTGGAGAATGTCCTGTCCATCAGCTAGATCTGGGTAGGGGTTGAATGTTTACTGCCCATATTTTCCTTGGCTGGTGTCATAGTTTGAGCAGGACCCCTGAGCCCAGATCAGTCCATCATAGTGTCCTTCTTGTAGGTTTCTAGGACCTTCTGGATCCTTCTATTTCCCCATGCTCCCATGCTTCTCTCACCTAAAGTTCCAATAGAGTGTCCTCCCCTCTGACCCACTTTCCTAGTAAGTGAAGACTTTCATGGCAGCATGCTAAGAATAATAAAGAGGAACTGCAGAATATGTCAAACATTTGTCTAAGAAAATGAAGGAAGCTAAAGAGTATGACAGGAACAGTTTGCTAAGTATCATGGCCTGTACCTACTGAGAGATTCTCCTTTTAAGTCTGGGTTCAGTCAAAAATAACTCTTTAAAAGTACAAATATATGATCAAACCTTGAATCTCTAAACAAACCAATAAATCCTTCAATCAACCAATCAATCAAACAAACACAACTTAGACCAAACATCACAACTCAGAAGCCAGTGTCCTCTGTTTTGGGCTGTGCCTTCTGTCTCATCTTCCAGATGCATCCTTGAATCTTTCTGTTACCAACTTCACTGCCATGCCAACTTGGAGCAATTGGATCTTTTCTGCTTCCCTTCTGTGGTCTAGTCATGCTTCATTCTTGTCTTTTGGGTCCATTTTCTACATTCCAAACATAATTACTCTCAAATATCAACAGAATTGTACTTCTGCATAATTGACTTCCTCTTATCATTTGGATATCAATTGGCCTTTCTGTTTTAACCCCTAACTGAATAACATAGTTAGTCCAGTCACAGGTAACCCTTTCATCTCAGGCTGTGCTGAAAATGGCACTCAAATTTTAAGGTCCTTACCTGGAATGCTGCTTTGTTAAAGCTGTCTTAAACCAGTCCCTTTCCCTGGTCATTTCCAAATCGCTCAAGTTTTCAGTTTAAATGCTACTTAAAATGGATACTTCCCTCTAACTGGTAGTGTCCTTAAATATTTTACTATGTCTTTTTGAAGTTATACCCCTGGTATTTCTCAGAACAATGTGACTTTGAGTACAGAATTTGCATCCAGTCTTATTGAATTTTAATTCTGAAAATGCTATTTGCTAGGCCAAATGGCTTTTGGAAACTTGCTAATAATATTACAACTTCTTAATTAATAAAAGGATACCAAATTACTTACCTAAAGGAATAGCAGAGAATTCTAAATGAGTTAGTAAACTAGGTACTGGGAACATATTATGTCCCCTATAACTGTAGAATCCATTATTCTGTGAAATTATATTTCTCTAAATAATTGTTAGGTAATAATTGTTCCTCTTAACATGCCATGCGAGGTAAGCTCCACTAGGTTTCCTGGTTACCACTAAAAATTGAATAAAGAAAAATCCTAGCATGTATCTAGTGAATGAATACGTTGACTATGTATATAAGTCTATCTTTGAATAGGAGTAAAAATTCTAAAGAATATAAATGGTATCATACATTTTATAAAAAATGGACTTTTAAGACAGATAAGCTCAAACAATAAACAATAATTGGCTTCACTTTTGGAAGGTTCATTCAGCACAAAGAAACTCTTGATACTATGTCCATGCAACTCTGTCAATTAAAAAATTATTTGAAATTTTTTTGGCCTGTTGTCTTTTCAACTTGCATCATTGATATGTTTGATAATGTATGCCTATAGCAACTTTGACGACATTCAGGAAATATTTTGATTTAATCTTTCTGAGTCCTGTACAACCTCTTCACTACTATCAAAGATAATATAAAAATACCTTCAGGGTAAGCTCACTCCAGAAAACTCCTAAAAATCTAAGGTCCTATCAGCTCATCTTAATCTTTTGTTCTGATTTACCTGAATTGTTGTTTGAAATATGTGATATTTTACTTTATGATCTGTCTAGTGGATGATTTTCAGAAACACACTATATCTCTAATCCATGGTAACTAGCATGACTCACCCCCAACACCCACAATGGTCTCCACTCCCTAATTCCTAGTAACCTATACCTTACCACATCTTCTAACCTTCAATCTCTGATAACTTGCATTGTCACAACATCTTCCCACCTACTATTCATCTTCATTCTAAAGGAAAAATTGTGTGTGTGTGTGTGTGTGTGTGTGTGTGTGTGTGTGTGTGTGTGTTACAGGGTAAATGTAAATATAAGGCTGTTTTTTTATAAGAGCTTAATTTTCTTCTATTTGTCACTTTATACACTCAATGGGGGAAGGAACTAGGGGAATTTGATTAAACCCTAAGATCTGGCAATTAAATATCACACAGAAAGATATGAAACTTTGTATCTTCTTGATATAACTGATGAGGACATTCTTAGTGTTCTTGAGTCTATGTGCTAAGTGTAATGTTATACAAATGTTTGACCAGATGGTTTTATAAGGTCAATATCAATTTTTCAAAATTAAACAGATGACATTTTATAGGTCCAAGGCTCTGGAACTGCATATAGTATTGATTAAAGTGATATTTCAAAATTTCTATAGTGCAAACGAGCTCATTAAAATGGAAAGTACCTTTTTGCTGTTCTAAAATTCAAAATTGGACCACTAACAATACAAATGTTTGACTAAATCATCAGTTGAAAGTTTGTATTGAGGGAGATCCAAGATTGTGGCGCCAATCACACACCACTTCTGGTCAGGACAACCAGCACTGCACAGAGACCTAAAGACCAAACTGAGACCTACAAAACAACGGTGCTGCTGATTCCCAAGTGAGAGGGATCCTCATTGTGTGAAGCATGGGTAGGCCGGACTCCTGGCCACCCAGATAACTCAGAAAAATCCCAGTCGGGATAAGCCCCACTAGTCGCTGTCTTGAGAAAGACTGAGATATACACGCGTGTCTGTGGCTAACTGGATCTGGTGCAAAGAGCAGACAGACACAGTTGAGTCCCTGCACTGGACACAATCCGCATTAGCTACCATCCTGAGAAAGAGTGAAGGACACGCAAACACCTTTGGGCGGTTATCTCTCTCTGTTACCCAGCTGCTTACCGGCCTAGCCCAGTTGGGTCACAGAGCAGATAGGCAGACTCCTGCCATCTTAAGAGGGCCTGTGGAGTGACCAAGCAACATTGGCTTCCAATCTCTCTCAGTCCCTAAGCAGCTTATCAGCCAGGCCCATCTGTGACACAGAGCATAGAGGCACTAGCTGTCATCCTGTGAGTAACTTCGGGCCTGGGTCTATCTCAGCCCTGCTGCCTGGGGCATACAGCCCCAGGTCACAGAGAAGACAGGCTGAGCAGAGACTTGCGCAGGCCACAATCTGCATCAGCTGCCATCCTGTGAGCAGCTTTGGACTCTGATCTCACCCCATCCACCTGCAGTTCATTGGCCTGATCCCTCTAGGTCACATAGCAGAGAAGGCAGAGCAGAGACCTGTGCAGGCCACACTCCACATTAGCTGTCATTCTGAGTGCAGCTTTGTGCTCTGATCTCTCTATGGGGCCAGCGCTTTACCAGCCTAGCCCAACTGGGATGCAGAGCAGATAAGCAGAGCCCTGTAATCTCCAGAAGGCCTGTGGAACATCCCAGCAACTTTGGCCTCTGGTCCCCCTCACGCCCCTAGCTGCTTACCAGCCTGGCCCATGTGGGATACAGAGCAGATAGGCAGATCTGAGTCTGGTGTGGGCTAAGACTCACAATTGCTGCCGTCTCAAGGTCGTCTTTGGGCACCCGAGCAGCTTCAGTCCTGAACCACTTGTAGCCCCCCAGTTGCATACTGGCTTAGTCCGTCTAACTCAGAGCAGATAGGCAGACACACCACTTGGCAGAATGTCCTCGTTTCTACAAAAAACAGAATTCTGCCTAAAGAAAGGCAAGCTGGGATGCAGGCAGAGTGGACTGCCAAACTCTACCAAGACAGGGTAAGCAGGTCCTCAATAGTTCCGGCCTCTCAAATATACCTATCAGATATGTTGATCCAGAAGGCTGAAGAAGATGCTCCAACATTATAGAAGGTTTTGGGTGACTGCTCAGGTAGCAAACTGTCTCTGTCATCTTCCCATTTGGGAAGCTGCTAACCTGCACCCCCTGTATACTCAGATAATTAATTTTACTCCTTCTCAAATTCCTGATTTTTTCATGGTTTTTCTTGGTGTAGATGGTTTGTTGTATATATACATAATAATATAAATGTGTGTGGAAAATATAGGAAAATTTTAATAAAAAAAGAAAAAATCCGAAAAAGAAAATACCCACCATGCTCAACGTTGGACCATCCCATCACACACAACTAGTTACCCTTTCAATAAACTTCACTCATTTCAGCATCTGAAATACAACACTGAATATGTATATTTCAAAGTACCACCTAGCTCTTTTGTAATGTGCTAACTTTGTGATGCAATTTGGATTTGCAGCATTTGTTATTCTTTCAGGACAAACCATACAGCACCCTGGAACTCCTCCTGTACCTGTATCTCTCACAGATGTCAAGTGTAAAGGACAATCCCAGGTTCCTCTTCTGTAATAGTCCTTAGACATTGGATACAGTATTGATTCTACAGAACTCTGAAATTAGAATGTCTATTACATAGGAAGGAAACCTGTGTATCATTGTTAGAATCAATTATTTATTTAAAGTAAGGTTACGAGTAATTGTTTTATATTTTGTTCTTCCTGAGAAAACAACACCAGTTACAAATAAGCTATTTGTGTTTGTTATTATCACATATAAACAATCAAGGTAAAAGAAAGAAAGTTTGTATTAATATTCAAAGGTCCTTAAATAACATTTTGTTTCTTCAAGTACAGTCTTGAGGCAATTTTTAAACCACATAGATAAAAGAGCAGCAAAGCAAAAACCTGGTGATGAATCTTTGACACTTTCTAGCTGTAAAGAATAAGTAAATTATAGATTCAGTACTATTATCTCTTCCTTTCTAGAGATAATGCAGAGGCTCCCAATTCAGCTCAGATTCATTCAACATTTTGAAAACTCCACTTTCCTGCAACATTGTGTTTTCTGGGTTTATGTCAAACCAGGATGAATTCTGCTAATTCATACCTGATAATCAGTGCATTCAAACACCCAGATCCCACCATGGGTCCTTTAGAGTCTCTATGACCTGTATCATTTCCAGTGACAAGGCTCTGTCATTTCAAATCATCTGCTAATTCACATCCTCTCTCACCTTTTGTAGTAAGGATTCAATTTAATAAAGATAAATAGTCATACTGCCTATACCAGGGGTAGAAAACGGGCAAATTATGAGAATGCACCTTGACATATTAAAATAAATTATGATTAAAAACATAAGCAGTCTGTAGAAAGTGGGTACATTACATAGTATAAGAAAACTTCATGTATACAAAGTAAAATGTAGTCTTGTATTTATGGTTGAACACAGCTCTTGCTTAGGGAAAGAAATATGAATAATACAGTGAGCATACTATAACATGGCAGGAAGGCATTTTAAATATTAAATATAGTTGCTGCATTAATAGCTTTACTCTAAGCAAATAATATTCACTGGTTCTCTGAATAAATATGTCAGCCAATTCATCTCTCTCTCTCTCTCTCAAAGTTGTAATTTAAAAATTGTCATATTAATGATTCATTCATTTTGTACATGTACCCTATAGAGTCAATGCAGACTTCATGTGAATGACTATATATATAATTAATAACCTGTATTTTATTTAAAATACTTTATTATTTATTAATTTACATATACATTGTATGTGCCTGTTTATGGGTATGTGCACATGAGTATTGATGTAGGGGTCCTCTGAAAAAGCATTGTTCTTCTAACCACTGAAGTCTATAGCCTTGTGATGGGACTTTATTTTTAGTGTCACTATATATAAATTAAAAATTTTGATATTAATTATATTACTTACTTCTTAGCACAATATTATATTGTAATATGGTTTTACTATGATGATACATAATTATTGTGCTCAAAATCAAAGATTTTAATGTCCCAGGTTAGTTACCTGTGTGGACTTAGTGGATTGGAAAGTGAGATGCACTAAATAACACGTTGGAAAAATAAGAGTGATTAGAAATCTTAAGCAGTAGCAACGTTGATCAATCTTCTCATATTTTGTTCCAAACTGACATCTCTTTTAAAAAGTTGTGTTACTTTTCCTATTACATGCATGCTATGCAGTGATTCTTCATGCACCTGCTTATACATACATAATAAAAGGTATATCACTATGACCCCACTATGTGGGTGCACTTATGATATCAGCTCATTAATCCCCCAAATAGCATTTGTCGTGACAAAAAGGAGTACTGAGAAGGAAAAACTTCTCAGTCAAGCAAGCACTGAGCCGAGAACAAGCTCGGAAGTTATCAAAACAAAGCTTCACAAGTTTGGAATAAATTATCTTGCTTGGGCAAAAACTGAATAATGTGTCTATGTTTTGTCAGTGCCTAAACATAATCTATTCGCCTCAGGCTTTTTCTAGACCTAAAATCCCATGCTGTCACTGTTATCTGTTACCACACTGCTTTAAGTGGGACGTGTCACAGCTCCAGGTGACATGGTTTCACGAAAGGAAATTGCCCAAGGAAGGATGCAGGTGTATCTGCCATTCAAAAGCCTAGAAGGTATGTTCTTCATTAAAATAAAAATCACTTAACAATGAGAACTAATTATCACATTAATTTATTGTCAACACAAGGAAGTAGCAGCAGGCAGATACATCAACGTTTGTGTGAAATACCAAGCAGAAAGGAATCAGCCGAGTCACCTTCATGGCACTGCACAGGTTCTGCTAGAGCCACGTTTTAAACTCTCTTTTGTACTTTTGATATAATTACACAACAAGCTGTACCATGTTCCTACCAGGCTCCATCTATCTATTTTTATTCACTATATGTTATTTTGATTTAGCCATTATGTGAGAGAATGACTCTAAGGTCACCCTAATGCTAAGGTCACTCCTTTGTTGGGATCAATATATTAAAACTACCTTCCCTTTATTGTGGAAGGGACCTGAGACTGGGTCTGTCTTATAGATTATGGAAAAAAGTGAAAGGAGGTAAATGCATGATTCTCTGACATGGTATTATAATATGAGCTGTACGACTTTATTTTAGTGATATTGCTTTTATGAAGCAGGTGGCTATGGGAGGGAAGGTCACATGAAGGGAATATCAGTGTCATGTGGCAACTACAAATTTTCTTCCATTGATGAATCTAGTCAATAGAATCTTAGGATCTCTCCACTCACCATAGCAAGAAGCCAGGACCTTCACTCCTTCAAATCAAAGAAATTGAAATTTACAACCAAAAATATAAAAATTGGGCTACAAAGTGGATCTACCTAATTGGAAATTTCAGGTTAAGAACATAGTCTGGGCTGGGCTGTTAATCAGTATATCAGTACTTAACTACCTTAGCTTGGGTTCCGAAATTGCTTAGCATGGACAAGACTCTTATTTCAATTCCCAGGGTTAATACACACACACACACACACACACACACACACACACACACACACACACACACACGTTAGGCCTGGAATGATGGAAAACATATATTGTAATAGGAGTAGAGGCAGTCATGTTGACAGAATCTAAAATCAACTATGATTTGGTTTTCTGAGTGTAGTGTGAGAATTGTCTTCGTTGCCTTCATGGGGGTAGAAAGACCTGCGCACTGTGAGGGGTACTCCAACCTAGACTTTCCAAGTGGATAAAGTGCACTGAACAGCAGCATGAAGTCACTGATCCTCGCTTCCTAACTGTGAACGCAGTGTGACCAGCTTGATGCTCCTGCCATGGTGACTTCAACTGACACACGACTTTATCTTTACATAGTGAGATGCAATAACGAGTTTTTCCTCTTAACTTGGATTTGCAAGAGTATTTTATTACACCAACAGGAAAAGAAACTGATATATATCTATAAAACTTACAACCATGATCATAACATTAATAAAAGTTCACCGTTTCAAATTTGTTCAACTTGTTTGTAGTCATTTGTGTGCTTGCGTGTTTCTTTTTAAGTTCTTTATCACAGGAATGACATAGCTTATTTCTGACAAGGGACCCAGAGTTTAAGTCAATCTCCACTCAACGGATTTCAAGGCCATTTTGAGATCATATATCAATAAAACAAAACACCGGCATCAACCAAATAACAGATATATAGTCAAACCAACACATAGCTTTGCATGATCCCGAGCTAAAAAGAGTATTAGGCATAACCTATATTTCTGATTTACACAGGCTGAGATAAAAATGTATATTGTTTTAAGCTTAATGATTTGGGGGAACTAATACATAGTGCCAAGAATCCATGACAAAGTGTATTAAGGGAAGACAGGATAACCTTTGGCTAATAGGATTATTATTTGTCTATTCCTCAAGCACTATTTTCCCCCAAAATCCATTTCACTCAGGTACTTGTCTATAAATTTCAATTCAGCACTCAACCTCTAAAATGCCAGCTGGTTATTTTTCCCTCTCTATACCTACTTACTCACACTTTCATAGGCTAGGTCTCCATCAACTCACAGAAGCTTCTAGAACATCTTGATTTCCATCCTTGAATAGTTGGTATATTTAAAAATTTTTTTTTTTTTGTTTCTAGGATACAACCTTGAGAAGCTACAAAACAAGGAAAGGTGCACTGTCTTTGAAATTTGCCTTACTTTGATTCATCCTTCCCGATCTATGTCACATTTGTCCCGGTGCACTTCCATTTGCTGGGCTTCATATCCATTCTTTGGCAGAAAAGCCATACAGGTCAACTCGCAGCAAGCAAGCGAGCCTCCTGGAGACACCCTGGGTTTTGCACAGCTACAAGGGGTTTGTTTGCCCTGGTGAGGCATGGATCCAGGGAGTTCTGACTCCAGGTTTATTCTTGCTGCTGCTGTGTCTTTCCATGCTTACCGTTGATATAGTCACCATATAACTAGCATGACGTGACTGGAATGAGGAAACCCTCACTGCCGAGACTCCAACGTGGGTGCTTCCTGGGTATTAGTCCACTTTATTGGGTAAATTCCCTGCAGGTCAGTATGAAGATTTACTTTGATGAAAGAATGTTGTTTAAATGAACTGATTATTTTTACAATTCTTGGTAGTGATTTTATAGTATTCCTGATTTGATTAAAGAAATTTAACCCTCTCCCCCCACCTGTAGAATAGTAAAAACTAGGAGCTCTGTGAACCTTCATGTGTCACAAGCACATAAAGTGCACTAGGAAGAATAGGTTTCGGACAGATTTATGATAAAGGAAAAACGTTCAGTGTGCTAGGTCCAGAGGTGAGATCTTGTCTCAGTATGTATCATGACAAAAATAAACATTAACAAAGAATTAGTGGCCCTATTATGAGTATATAACAGAGAATAGATAATTTAATTTAATTATATGAGGTGTAAATTATAAGACACAGATATGTGATCTGTTTCTTGGTAAAAACATTTTAAGCAATGACATGAAAAAGTCTATTGCTTTGGACATTCAATGAAGTCATGGTGTGAAGAGAGCTGGAGAATATTAAGACAGTTACAAGTTTTAATGGAAAGACATATAAACAGTAATCCTAATGTAACTCCTCAAACCTTGTTAACCGTAAACCTTGTTGCCCTATGACATACCAAACTACTGTTTTGAACTTACAATGAACATGCGGAATGAAGAGATTGATACATTTTTAGTTAAGTGTATATTTTAATGAAAAAACATGTAGTCAATAAAACTGATGTAATTCCCTCTGTGTAAAGACTGTATCTGTTTCTGTAATAACTGTTTTTATGGCTATGAAGTAATTTTTCTTCTGATGGAGAGAATTTTGCCTTAAAAAGTATAAAAGGCACCAAGAAATAATAATCTGTAGTTTGGAGCATCTTGGAGCCTGCTTGTCAGAGCTTTGTGCCATCCACCATCCACCAAATAGGTGTTTTTCTGCCTAATTATAAGTATATATGTATATTTGTATGCATTTATATTTATATCTGTATGTATAGGTATATGTATATATGTATGTACATATGAAATTGGCACTTGCCCAGTATGTCTGTGTATGTGTATATATAAGGTGTTTGGTGCTTTGCTCCATCAGCTAAATGTGTAAATGTACATATGCCTGTATACTTATTTGTCTGTATGTAGGCATGTACGTACATATGTACACATGTGTATGTGTGAAGTTGTTGGAGCCTGTCTTTGCTTTATCTACTAAGTTTGTGTGTGTGTGTGTGTGTGTGTGTGTGTGTGTGTGTGTGTGTGTGTGTGAGATCCTTCCCCCCTTTTCTTTTTTTTATCTATTGGCAGCCTATTCCAGAAGCTATCAGTTGTGGCTCCCTCCCCTTCCCCTTTTTTCCCCTTGCGTCATTATCCACATTTAGCAGAGACAATAGTCAGAACTATTAACTCTGGCCATTAAAGAGTTAAAGAAAATTTAGAGCTTTTCACTAGTCACAACTGTACTGGCTGGAATCACCTGGAGCTCTCAGCTTTTGAGCTTCTTTTGCTAACCCTATATTGTGCCTCTGTTTAACCTGGCGTCAAAACTGGTCTTTGATAATTCTTCATTATTCATGTCTGGGAATGATCTTTTCAAAGACCACACAAACATTCACTGACTCAAAAAGACTCTTTTTCTAAGGCTAATCAACTCTAATGGCCAAGTCATCTTGGCCACTTAAAAGACTCACAGAGGCAAATCAGTATCCTAAAGTGATTTTCTTTGCCCTTCTGTGTTATAGATAGTAGTGATTTTTTTCTAGCCAAGACAAAGTTACTAATTATGAAAAGAAATGAGACAAAAACTTTCTCTTACATCTGTAATTCCATCGCAGCTCAAGAGTTTATTCTGATTTGTTTCCTTGTTTTGTCTTTATAGCATTGTTTTATTTATTTATTTATTTATCTAGTATTTGTGTGGGTAATTTACCTGCATGTTTGTCTCTGTAGCGCATACAAGCTTGATGCCTAAGGCCAGAAGGAAACACCAAATACTCTGGAACTAGAGTCTTAAGTGGTTTTGAGCTGTACCATGTGGATTCTTAGCAAGAAGAGCAATTGTTCCTAACCATGATTGTTTTAATTTTAATATGGTGTTTTAAAACATATCCTTTTTAGTGAATAATGATTGTCATTGCAGTAGAAGATTTTGATATTAAGAAAATTTTAAAACAAAGCTGAAAGTAGATAGTGCTGTGGAAGAAAAGCCTAGTATGGCAGTTCTCACACACCATGCCAACCTATACCTTACTGAGCATGCCCTGAATTATCAAACAATATTTTTGATAATGATAAATTTTGAAAACTACATATATGTAAAATTAACTGTTACAGTTTGAAAATAAAACATTCTACCTCCAACCTCTTGTTTATGATGTAACAGTGTAGAGCCTTCAGCAGGTTAAAACTTGCTAGGACTATGTCAGCGGGGCACGTCCTTGCATATGCTACCCCTGGCTCTGTTCTGGCAAGTTCTTTACTGTGCGTCTCTGCTAAGTCATTCTTGCCCTCATGCCCTCATTAATTTGATGAATCTAAAGCCTCTAGAACTGGAAAATAAAATATATACTCCCTCATCTATGTTTTGTGTTTCAGATATTTTATAAAAGAAATATAAAGTAACCGATACATTAACAAGCCAAAGATTGGTGTTTTAATGAACATATAGTACATGGTCATCTCATTCAGCACCTGCAACTTTATTTTGTACGTTAGGTACCAAAATTATGAACTTTAACCACAGGCACAGAATTTAAAGATTAGCTTGTATTAGGATAATATTTTAAATGAGATTTATATTGGCATATTTGTAGCTTGATATTCCTTATGCTATAAGCACCTAAATGGTGGAAATAGTGTATATATATATATATATATATATATATATATATATATATATATATATATATATATACACATATATATATAACTAACATCTACTAGACCTTCCCCAAACAACAATGCCAACCTACAGCATCAGAAATCATGACCTTCCATAATCAGTTACTATATACATTCAATTACATTCTGGTAATTATATAGTATTTTATATATTCTATATTATATGAACATAATTATTAATTCTATTAACATATTATATAATATTAATATATTATATTAATTCATTTATATGTTATGTGTCGTATTCTATTATATACACACATATATTATATATAATTTAAAGCCAGAATATTTAAATACCTAAATTTTTAAATGATTTATCTACAGCCTGCTTCTATAAGTTAGCTCATTCATTTGAAGATTTGTTTCCATTGAATTCTTGTCATTAAGAGCATGATTTGTTAGGTGTTTAAGATGCCAGGACTTTGCCGGGCGTGGTGGCGCACGCCTTTAATCCCAGCACTCGGGAGGCAGAGGCAGGTGGATCGCTGTGAGTTCGAGGCCAGCCTGGTCTACAAAGTGAGTCCAGGATGGCCAAGGCTACACAGAGAAACCCTGTCTCGAAAAACCAAAAAAAAAAAAAAAAAAGATGCCAGGACTTTAAATGGTTATCAGTGTGGCTATCTTGGTATATCAGTAAGACTATACCAGTAATAATGGTATAACCACATGTTTACCAGATGAAGTGGGAACATCAAAAAACATTCCCTAAAGTTAGCTTAACTAATAGCAGCCCATCTAGGCATTGACACCAGATTCCAATGAGAGTCTTCAGAGCAAGCCAATTTTGAATTCTGCAGAGTAAAATAATATCTTATTCAAAGCTGATTCAAGCGATTCCAATATCAATAGTCTTTTTCTAAACTTGGGTGAATGAAACACTATGGCTTGTAAAGGCTAATAAGATGGTAAGTAACAGTATTCCCTTTTTACAAATGTAATAATTTGTATTTATAATATGATTTTTATATCTCATGTTTAGGCTTCATTAAATGCCTTCCTGATTTGCTGGCAATAGAATCTCTACTTTGAAGGGCTAGGTTTTGACCTGTGAGAAACAACATAAAAACATTAAAAATAAAAATAAAAACAGAGGCTTGTTCTAACTTCTTATTCCCTGGCATAGTAACTGTGCTTTTAGCTCCTGTACCTGCGTGTCTTGGAGCGTGTCTGTTAGGAGAATCCTAGGAGTAATCCAGTCTTTCTACTTAGTCTCCTAAGATACAGAAATAGAATGTCTTATAATTTCAAAATTTCATGAACATAATGTTACTTCTGTCTATTCAAGTCACCTTTTATTTCTAGACTGATTAGAACTCCAAGTGAATTCACAAGGCAACGAGCATTAAAATTCAATTTAAAACTAGAGACTTTGGTGTAAGACAATGCTTCCTCAGCTCTGCCCTCGTTCCTCTTCTTGGTGCTTTGCATAGACTGGCTTCCAGCTTACTCACTTTACCACAGCACACAGGTTTCTGCTTAGCACATCTTACTTTTACAGGTTGTTTTTTTTTTGGCAAGGCTAATCTCTGAAAATAGAATTTCATTCTACAGATTAAGTGCCTACATTAAAAGGTGTTCTTTTTTACCAAATACTTTTAAACTGTGTTCTCTGTTTAAATATTTTTAAAACTATGTTCTGAAAAATCTTAGGGTTTAGACAACTTATTAAATACCCAGAAACACCTCTGTCAAAACACAATTGGCTTTGTATCCAGAAGTTAAGGTGTACATCTATAAAACCAAAGTTGCTCTTTTGAATAAAAAGGCCTACATTAAAAAATTATTTGTCCTTCCAGTATTAAAAGATGTACAAATAAAGAATACCATTGATGTGGGAGGTCTCAAGGAATTAAATCTCATCTTCATTGTAGCTCTTAATACTTGTCTTGTTAAATGGGATTCACATTTTCAAACAAACAATGCCATGCCAGTAATTAAAAAAACCCAGGACATTCCTTAATGTTGTATTATTTGACGATTCCCCTGGTTTTACATAAAATGTTATGTTGCATCTTACAAAGGGGCCCGCACTTTCTACTTTCAGTCACTTCACAATTTTTCTTCAACAGATTTAACAAAGGATACTTGAAATTTCAATATACATTCTGCAAAATCAGTTTAAGTATTATTGTTTGGGCCATGGTTAAAAAAATTGATGATTGATGAGATTTGTGGGAAAATGTCCATGTATACATTAGTCAGTTCCGGAAATAAATGTAAGCACACAAAGACTGTTCTGGATGGTGTTTTTGCTGTCTTTGCAGTTTGAAAGAGCAGACTACTTTGTCTAGGTTTGCAGCAATTCCAACATCCTTTCTCAGCTTTCTAACCTGCAGCCAATGAGTTGTTTTATAGCATTGTTACCGACGATGTTATTAAATTGTGGTGTGTGTGTGTGTATGTGTGTGTGTGTGTGTGTGTGTGTGTGTATGTGTGTGTGTGTGTGTGTGTGTGAGAGAGAGAGAGAGAGAGAGAGAGAGAGAGAGTCTGCGTGTATCTGTTCATATGTGTATGTGTTTTTGAGTCTTTGTGTGTATCTGTGTGTGTTAAAATTTGTATATGGAAGTCAGAGGATGGCTTTCAGGGGTCAGCTCACCCCTTCAGGTATGTGCCTTAATATGATAAGCCATCTCCCAAACCCTGTTATTTTCTTGAAGTTATTTCTCTCTGTCTCTCTGTCTCTGTCTCTGTCTCTGTCTCTGTTCTCTCTCTCTCTCTCTCTCTCTCTCTCTCTCTCTCTCTCTCTCTCTCTCTCTCTTCTAGCTGTCATCTATTTTTACTTCTTTTATTTGGTAAGTACAAATTATAGATAGTGTGCAACAGTTTTTTTTATTTTATTGATTTTCTTTACTGATTTCTCATTTTCATTTGCATTGATTTCTGCACTTCCAGGTTTCTTTTTTCATACGTAAATTACTCATTCTTCTTAATTTCCCAATGTCTAAACTTTAGTTAGTTGCTTTACATCTCTTTCTTTCTTTCTTTCTTTCTTTCTTTCTTTCTTTCTTTTTTCTTTCTTTCTTTCTTTCTCCTCAACATACATTTTATTCTATACATTTTTCTCAAAACAATGGTTTTGTCCAACTACCAGTCCAAGGCTAGGTTGTACATCCAGTGTTATGGTCAAGTCTCTAGAGCATTCTCTATGCATGAAAATGCAGAGGACAATAGAATGAGCAACAGCTGTGGGAGCCAGAGGATCCTGTGAGGATTGTGACCTCTATATATGACAAGGAAGCTGCTCTCCTCAGTTCTCAACAATATGATGTCCTAAACAAGGTCTTAGCAATGAAACATCAGGTGGCATGCTGTCAAGGATGCAGTGATATGGTACAAGACCCCGCCCCTAAAGTAAGATCTATTGGTAATTGATAGCTTCTAAGAAAGAGAGTGAGAGAGAGAGAGAGAGAGAGTGAGAGAGAGAGAGAGCGAGCGAGAGAGAGAGCGAGAGAGAGAGAGAGAGCGAGCGAGAGAGAGAGAGAGAGAGAGAGAGAGAGAGAGAGAGAGAAAGAGAAAGAGAGAGAGAGAGAGAGAGAGAGAGAGAGAGAGAGAGAGAGAGAGAGAGAATATCAATTTTCCCCGGAAGTGACCCATATGTGAAATGCTAAATGGACTCAACAAGTTATATTTATGTGGATATATGTAGTAACAACAAATAAAGAAATATAACGAACATTGTCATTAATTTGGGATGAAACATGGGGTTCATGGGAGGGACAGGGAAGTTCATACAAACAGTACTTTTTTTTCTCTCTGTTTATAATTTAACTCTGACTTTGAAAGTGTAAACTTTATCATTTAGTTTTTAATTATGTAATATTGTTTTATGGCCCAAAATGTGTTCTATTTTGGTGGGTGCCTCATAGCAGTCCAGAAAGAATGTTGCTGAATGAAACACTCGGCAGCTGTAAATTATAACCAGTCAGCTGCTGGTGCCTCTGAGGGCAGCTTTGTCTTCGTGTTTTGTCTGTGCATCACTGAAGGAAAGGCTTAGCATTTCGCTTTTAAAACAATTTTTATTTCAGCATTTGCTATTTTACTGGCTAGCCTAGACTTAGCAGTATAATTTCTTAATCTCCAATCAGTCTCAAATATTACTTGTAGACACTATAATAAAAACAGTATTTATAATCCTCTTTCCTCATGTAATTTATACCATCCAGTTTATTTATATATAGCCCATAGACAACAAATAATTTTTCAGATTGTTATAACTAAACCGTCAATGTGCAAACCAGCAAATCTAAGTAAACTTTTAAATTTTACTTCCACTTTTTTCTTTCTAGTATTCTTTCTTCTTATGTAGAGGAGAACTGATAACTTATATCAAATAAGTATTTTTGAAAAACATATCTATGGGCCATATGATCCTCAGTTTTTACTTGTTTGTGAAGAAGTCTATGTCTGGGATAGTCCATGTTTTGAAGTGTGAGAGTCACACAAACTTCATACATGATGGCAAATCCTCTACACCAAGTGTGTACTACCACTCCTTTTGCTCTTTTGAAAGACAACTTCACAGAATATTGAATTCTCCTTGCTGCTACTGTGTGACATTGCCCCCTATAATTAGTAATATTCTATCTTACTCTCTTTTATGCTTATGTGGGTCAATTTCACTTCTCATGAAGCAAATTGTATTTCCCTTAATATCTTTCAAAACTTTATATGTGGCATGCTACCGTGAGAATATGATATTTTTAGCTGTAGGTTTTGGACATTGGACTGGTGGCAATTTTATTTCTTTTATTTTGCTCAGAATAAATTGATCTTTAGTAATGTGGTACTCTGCAATTTCTGGACCTGTGATTAAACTTCTGACACTGACTTTGAGGAAAGTCTATCACTATTGCATTCTGCTGTTATTTCCACTCTTCTTCTGGTACTCATGATACATGTACATTTTACACCATTTGTGATAGTCTCAGATTCTCTAGTACTAGAGTCTGATGTTTTCAGTCTTTCCCCCTGTTTGGACATTTCTATTAACACATCTCCAAGCTGCCTTTTTACTTTTCAGACATAACTAATCTATAAATGAACTCCTTAGATGCATTATTTCTATTACAGTGCCTTTTTTTTTCTTTCGTGAATTTGATCTTCAGTAAAAGTTGCATATACCTCTTATTTGCCCTGTCCTTACAATTTATCTATTGTTTAAACCTTCAGTATATTAATAGCAGTTTGAAAAGGAGGATCCCGGCCTGAAAATTCCAAATTGTTGTCATATCTGAATCTAGTCCTGATATTTCCGATTTCCTCAAAAGTTTTCTACATTGATTGGCTCAGTAGCTTCTTCTTAAAAGTTACACATGGTGGAGTAGGAATAATAAACAGTCAGATTGGCCTTATTAAAGTGAATGTGAATGCAGGGGGAAAGAGAGCCATGGTTGTATAATATGCTTTTTTAATCTCAGTGTTTTAGTGATCTTGTTTCCTGGGATTGTAGGCTCCACAATAGCTCACAGTCCCCCCTTCCATGGTGAAGAGTGCCTAGAGCCTTGATCTGTTAATTTATTTTCCCAATACAGAAGGCTAGAGGCAGGTAGGGGTGGGGTATGGCTTTTCCTTGAATAGCCTGACAAATCCTCAGTAAGTTAAGCTCTGATAAAAGGATTTCTTCTAAGTGGAGACCCTGTTAATAAGGACAGAATCCTCTGGCGTGTTTAAAATTGGCTAATCTCCCCCAACTCTTGTCTAAAAAAGGAAATTAATTTTCACTGAACTTCAGTGAGAGAACCTAGTAGGGATTATGTAGATAAAATGGAGGTGGCAGGTCCTGGATGCTCCGTTGTAAAACCCTGGTCTTCACTAAACCTTGACCCATTTTTTTTTCTCTTCTCTTCTCTTCTCTTCTCTTCTCTTCTCTTCTCTTCTCTTCTCTTCTCTTTCTTTCGTATAATTTATTCATACTACATTCAGATTGTTATCCCCTCACTTGTACCTTCCCATCCCCACCGTCCTCCCTCCTCCTCCCTATTCCTCTCCCCTATAACTCGGGCAGGGGACCCCCCTCCCCCACCATATGACCCCAACTCCTCAGGTCTCTTCTGGATAGCCTGTATCCCTTCATCTGGGTGCTCTCATGGTCTCCCCACCAAGGGGAGGTGATTAAATCGAGGGCACCAGAGTTCATGTCAGAGGCAGTCCCTGCTTTCCCCACACCCACGGAGAGTGAGCTGCACATTGGCTAGATCTGAACTGGCATTCTCGTCACGCGTTGTCTTTAGTTGGTGCAACTGTTTGCTCAGGCCCCTCTGGGTGCAGATCCATGGTTCATGATGACCTCCTGAGAACTTATAGAAGAAAACCTCAATCCAATTTTAAATACTAGTTACATTTTCCTACCAGAGACTTGGTCTACGAAGTTTGTGCTTGTGGGTCTCGGCTTTAATAAACTGTGGTCCCCTGTATCCTATCTGTCAGCCTTCACGGTAACTTTAGTTCCCTGTCAGATATAGACAGAATTGTTGAACAAATTATTGTTTTTTCATGATTTTATCTGATAGCATATAGCAATGACTTTCAGGGTCCTTATTTGCTCCATTAAAAAATGACATTTTGGCTTTTCTCAAGCAGCAAATACCACATGTACATGCTTCTGCACATTGTTTATAAACTTTACTGGGAAACATCAATGTATTTCTGGCTTTGAAAATAGGTACAGTGTCAATCAGTATCTTTTCCTATTGTCAATCTGCCTTTGATAAGAATAGTTTCAGACTGTTTCTGAAAGTCTAAAGTCACTTGTGGATAAACAAAACAAAACAAAACACAAAACAAAAACAAAGACAAAAACAACAGAAAAAGAGTCAGAAACACACACACACACACACACACACACACACACACACACCATGGAGGGAGTTGTCTTAATGACCATGAAAACAGCAAAGATATTGCTGTAGTTGTAGGTCTTATTTTTAAAGATTTATTTATATTTATACTGTATTCTTCGTGCATTTGAGCCAGCAGGCCAGAAGTAATTGTAGTTTTTAAATAAATAATGTTCTAGGTAAACTTTTAAACTGGATGACGGTTTTAAAAATTAACTATATCAGCCGGATGTTGGTGGCGCACACCTTTAATCCCAGCACTCAGAAGACAGAGGCAGGGAGATCTCTGTGAGTTTGAGGCCAGCCTGGTTTACAAAGTGAGTCCAGGACAGGACAGCCAAAACTGCACAGAGAAACCCTGTTTTGAAATACCAAAAAGAAAAAAAAAGTAACTTTATCTAGATGATACATTATATTTAGAGATGAAGATACTGAACATAATATTTAAAAGTAATTAATGTTTCCTAGGATTATGTATTTTAGCCTCTCGAGAAACAAAATGTCAACTTGAAAAAGTATAAAATTTATTTTTAAAATAAACAATGATGTATTGTCTAAGTTAGTTTCTGGGGCTGTAGAATTGAATGAGTTTTTTGTCTTGGTGATACGTATGGCATACTGCTGTCCCGCCATGCCCACAAATCAGCATTTAGATGAAAAATTGTATTTAAAATGATGTTTTACAAAATACTTTATCAGTCCACTAACCTAGGAGGTCCTTCGTGACATGAAAGGTTTTTTTGTGAGATTAAAAACACTTATCTAGGAAGAAAAGCATCTAATCCAGATTGCTGGATTTCCCCCAGGTCACTTTTTCCCCACTGACCATCAGATAAAATATCTGAATTGCCCTGGTGGTGCCCTGCTCCTTCTTCTCCTTCATCATCTCACATGAGGGCACTCATTATGAAGAGTCTTTCGAGGTAAGTTTACATATTCTCCTTCCATGCCACTTTCTATAGCAAGGGTTATAAGATAAAAGTAATCCTTAAGGTCCACAAGGTTTGAAAACAGAGCTACAGTGCTAACAGGTCCATTTTGAGGTCCACAAGGTTTGAAAAGAGAGCTACAGTGCTAACAGGTCCATTTTTTTGTATTGTACAATCTGTTTCAAATTCCCAAGGGTCGTGACTAGTTCTGATCAACTGTCTTAATGATCCTGTCCTCCCGCCGTCACTCTTCCCAGTCATTAACTGCTATCTGCTCTGTTTGGAGGTCTGAGAGATGAGCAAGTGCCTCAGGGGGCCGTATCAGTATGTATTTCCAGTGTAGTGGAGGATGAGGGAAAGATGTATAATGGAAACCAACTGTTCTGAAAATTACAGAAGGCAGCAAGTGTGCCGCATCTATCTCCCCCATGCAGACAGAATTAAAACACATGCACTTTTAAAGTGGGACTTTGTCAGAATATGACTCAATAAGAATTGCTGCAACAGGAGCTGTATTTCAGTCACTCACTATTCAATAGAATAGAATAAATGGAGACAAGAAAGCAAGAATAAAAATCCAAAGCAATTTTCTCATTGTATTTTTCAATGCTCTATATTTCAAGTAAATAAAAGTCACATCCCCACATCAACAAGGAGAACTTGAAGCAAAGATTAGCAGAAACAATGTTGCGTGGAGCCAGGAATAACCGTGTTCCATGGCAAAGTACCATGGAACATAAGATCTGAAGGCATGTTACATAGGCATTAGTATAGAATAATATTCTTTAATACACTTTTGTGCACAGAAAGCAGATAAAACTTCAATATTCACAAAAGGATGAGAATGCCTGATCAATATGCATGCCCCTGATATGAGTCTTGTCTAAGTAAAATACACATATATATGTATATGTTCATTTTTATTCTGGAAGAGACCATGAGTCTCTCACCAATAGGACAAGGGTCCAGGTGAGGAGGGGTAAAGTTTTCCTATGTGAGAATGGAGAGGGTTGGCTCCCTCTGCCAGGCCTTCCTAATGCAAATACATTATGTTTATTTGCCCCAGCCATCCAGATCACATCACTAGAAGCACTGCATATAGAAGGACGGGCTGTGCCTTATTTAAGCGACTCCTGGCTGACTGTGCTTGTGTGTCCTTAAAGCACCATTCCTGCAAATTTGATCTAGGCTGTGCCTTTTATGTTTTCCCACTCAGATACAAACAGAAAAATAATGTTTTGGTAAAATGATATTAATGACTACCACTCCATCATTAATTAGGCCAAAAAATAGCCTATCTGCTGAATGTACATACTCCTCTGCATGTCATATAATCTGGTGTCCTCAAGGTTTCATATACAGCATTTTACTGACATTCTGAACAGCTTGTGAAAGTCTTATATTCTCATTGACAGACCCCAGAGCTTATTTTTGCTTTCTTGTCACTATTACCTAAGCAATGTGTTATGACACCTATATCATATGGCAGATACAATATGCTATGACACCTGTGTCGTATGGCAGATATATCATATGAGGTATTTCACATAATTTGGGGATGACTTGAACCCTAGTTGAAGATGTGGGTAATTTGAAATTACTCTGCCCCCTTTATATAGGGAGAAAAGTGCATACCAAGATTGTGGTATGCATGACAAACCAGTTTTCCAAAGACAGCGAAGGACAGCTACATAAACAAACTATTTTTCATAATCAAAGAAGTCAGCATCAAAAGAGAAAACACAATCCACCAAAATCAATTAGCTATGTCCTATAGGGTATCCATTGAGTGGTCCTGTATGAAATAAGAGGCTATATTTTTTATAGTCTTATTGCTCAATAAGATTATTTATCCCCCATATTTGACCACTTTTCCTTGGTGGGGAGGCTTGGTGGCACTCAGAGAAAGAATAAGCAGGCTACCAAAATGAGACGTGATAGGTTGTGACCATATCGTGGGTGAGGAGGTCCCCTTCTGTCACAGATCTAGGGAAGGGGAATAGGGTGAAAGAGGGAAGGAGGGAGGAACAGGAGGATACAAGTGAAGGGATAACAATTGAGATAGAATCTGAAAAAATTAAAAAAAAAATTAAAAAGATCATCAAACATCTATTCCTACTACTGAAATTAAAAGGTCATGAGTGAACTCTGCACAAATTGAAAATCTGTTCTAAATAATAATTAAACTAACAAAATACAGGGCTCATGCAGGAGGTATGCCCATCATCTGAACACTCGGAAAGCCATTGTTTGCAACAGGTATGATGTATTTTACTATGTGTAATATGGCTATATATTCGTATTAATAATATCAAACATTTTTGAAGGAAACTTCATTAATAAAGAAAGCCTTACCAGCTGATGAGAAGCCTCCACAAATACCTTTTCAGAAGTGACTAGGAAAGGCGTTTCAGAAGGCAGAGCATAAATTCTATGGTTGCATTTCAATGACTCACCCTTCAGAACTCAGAGCTTAAGTGGTTGCCTCCAGAAGGAGCTTCCTTGACCCTTCCACTTCAAACTGAATCACACTTTGATTATCATCTCCAATTATGTATTTCTGTGAGTTGATTAATATCTGCCTCCCTCATTAACTCAGAAGCTCCAAGAGAGAAGAACTGTTTAAGTCACTACTGTGACACAAGGTAGTATATAGAAAAGAGTGAGTGCAACAGCTACGCATTTAACAAATACATGAATGAGCAAAGACACTAATGTGTGAACATGGTATCTGTAGTTTTGGGAGGTGATCTGGAGGCAGTACAGTATGGGAAAAATGTAGGCTTTGTAGACAAACAGAACTGGCTTGCATACCAACCATAACACTAATAACTAATTTTAAAAACTCATCTCCTTTTTTCTGTGTACTATTTCATCCTGCATTAAACTGAAGTGATAACAAGTAAAGTAATGTCTGTGAAAGAACAGAGTATTTAATAAACACTGGAAGAAGAGGACCATTTAAAACTTTAGGGTGAAACATGAGATTGACTCATGGCCATAAGCTTAGAAGCTTAATTGAGATCTTATTAATTCTACTTGAGGTCAAATTCCTACAACTGCAAAATTAATGTAATCTTATTCAGTCAGTAACTGTGCTAAAGAAGTGTAAGGATATCCTGGAGTTACAATTGGGAATTAGTTTGTTTCTTTAGAGTCATAATTTCTAGATTCATATCTGGGCTCCTTCACAATCTCTGATCATGGCATTAAAACTTAGCCTTACTCTTCTCACCAGTAGGTAAAGATAGTACCCTTAAGAGTAAGTCATTAAGATTTGTTTTAATACCATGTATATGTAACAGAATAATATCAGTTCCTGTTCTATCCAAAGGTCTATGTCCTACTAGATTTAGGCTCTTGGCAATTCATGGCTCTGGGAGAGAAAGAATCAGTTGTTTTCTTTAGGGATGAGCTGCCTGAGATAAGGCCCGTGCCCTATAAATGGCCTGCATGCATATATTCACAGCACTAAAGGGACTCTGGAGGAGAGAGAGAGAGAGAGAGAGAGAGAGAGAGAGAGAGAGAGAGAGAGAGAGAGAGAGAGAGAGACTTAGACAGACACAGGCACAGAGAATGCATGAACACATCAAATTCAGAGCTAACAGTGGAACAATGGCTGGGCTGGAGAAAAAATTGAGGGAAAGAAATAATGTCAAACTTGTTCAAAGCATATTATATGCATTTATGTGATTCTCAATCTATAAAAAAGGGGGGTGGTGGAATATGACTTATATATAGCATTGATGAGTATTAAGTAAGGCTATGAATCAAAAACATTTAGTGTCGTGCCCTGCTCAGAATAAAATGTCATTAAAATTAACTAATGCAAACAGATGGAACAATCCCCGTAAAACCACCCATATTTATGATATTTCTGAGCTGCGGTATGACTCTTCTCTTACTAAAAATAAAAACCCTGCAGATAAGCGAGACAACTTAGTATCTTTTAATCTACTAAGTTTCATATAAGAACAAAAGTATTTAAGAAATATTCAACTTCATTTTCCTTAGAACCAAATAAATATGTGATTGAGTAAAGTGGAAAAGAAAGGAAAATTAAAGATAGAAAGATGAAGGGCTGTGAAGTATTGTAGCCAAAAATGCTCTGGAAAGCCATTAATGATGAATATATAAGTCCTGGCAGAGAAAGGATTTTAGGTGGGAAATGAAGGATATTTGACAAAGAATTTATGATGATTATATTGTTTCCCATTTGGGTTATGACATTGAGATGAAGAATATCTGTGCAAACATAAACAGCATAATTTGTGTTTTTATCATATCATGCACAGAAAACCATTTTATTAAATAGAACACAGTTTTAAGTGTACGGTAGAGCAGCCAGTCTCAGAGTTCTTTGGGTTACATCTTTTCTGCTCATTATGATTAAAATGGTAGACTCTGAATCTAGAGTTTGTGGAGTCAGTTCTCAGATCTACTATTATACTGGAAAAGTTACTAAAGTATCTGAGTTTCAATCCCATCATGTATAAACTGTTTAAAATTCACAAGATCATGACTATGAATATACCATATTTCTCTTGCTAGCTACATAGCAACAATGTTACTTAATCACGAAAGCATAGCCATAAGAATAGCCTTGTATCTATCTGCCTTTACTGGGATTTGAAGTTCTGGCAGGCAAGATTCCTACCATCTGCATGAACCATGGAATACATAAAGGTTGTTACAACATAGAAATCTTGTAAATGTTTACTGATACAAATGTATACAATGACTATTGTAGCTAATCTAGTATGAGAAACAGGTTTGTAACAGGTTCTAAAATTTTCCATGATTCATTGCCTTGTTCTTCTACATTTTGTGTAGTATTTTGTCATTAGCAAGTATGGACTTTAGGTGCTTGACATGTGATTCAGTATGTATGTATCAGGAGGAGCAGCATTTCCTTGCTAATAAGAAGCAGGAAACGCCAAAGCAATGAAAGCTTCATTCTGGCAATGACCAGGGATGCTGAACTTTTGCCAGGAAAATTCTCTCTGTTGCTTAGCAAATAAAATTGACCTATAATAATAAAAATACACTTGTGTCAGCAAACATTTACAAAATTTCTATGTTATAACAGCCTCCACATATTGCATGGTTGATGCCTATGGTGGTAACTATCCCAGCAAGACACTTATCCATAGATGATCTTTGATTATTTGTCAAACCTTCTCATGTCTACCTGGAACCATAGTTCATACTGTATCATATATGCTTTTTGGTTTCACACACAGTCTTTCAGAGAGTGTTTAGAACTCACAACATGTTTCTCCGCCCCATAGGAGTCTGTTATTCACACATTGAAGGAAGGAGAATCTTCACCCCAGTTTCGTGCAGTGCTAAATGATGTCTAATACTATAGTCCATCAATCAAAACAGTTGTTTTGCATTTTCTTCAAGAGTAAGATGTAATTTGTGTTCAGAACTGAGATTTGGGATCTTCTCTATTACAACAGCATGTGTTATGTAATTCAATTAATATTTTCATGCTGTTCATGGTTTTGACAAGTTTGAAAAGCACTGGGAGAAATATATAGACTCACTCCAAATCAAATTAATGTTGACTACGTTGGGTCAAATTGTTCATAATTACTACATATATATATTCTACTTTGTGTGTGCAAGTGAATTTCTACCAGGCAGGTTATTCATATACAAGCTGTTTTAGATGAACAAGAGAAAAAGAATGGCTCCAGGGAGCTCCAACAAATGCTTTCTTTGCCTTCATTCTGTTTAATTAGGGTAGACATCCATCTTTCTCTTCTGCAGTTTTATAGTTGAGACTTCTTAAAACATGTCAGTCAGTAATTTTATCATCCTCTAAGGTGACTAAGCATAGAGTTGAGGAGAATCATCAGACTCCAGCCCACAACTGCAAGAATGTTTGAAGTAGTGATATATCTTTCCAATTACTGCTTTCGGTGTTCTCTGTCTATGAACACAGTGAAGCTATTTAGGATATATTATTCTAGTAAATGAGCAGACTATTCACACATTAAATTCTTGTTTCCGTGTAGACTGTAAAATGCAATACCTTTATCTATTTTATGTTGGAATTAAAAGCCCACAGCACACCTTGTTAGAAAATAAGCCATCATTCCTTCTGTAAAAATGTAAGTGAAGATGAGAATGTATAATATTATTACAAAAGGCCCAAAATATTCTTTCTGGTTGTGTTATAAAATATTTGAGATATGTTCTTCAATACACATTTGTAACACTCAGTATTTTAATGTTAAGATAAACTAATGAGAGAAGGCAAAAGGCTAAGGTACAATGGAATATTGAAAACATCATTTTTCTGTGTATTAGGAGACGATGGCAGGTTGTTGGGTAATGCTGCAAAGTAAATGTGAGCAACAGGTAAAACTAATAAACAATTGTTTCACATTTTATATGTCATAGTTTGTCTTGATGGTAACAATCTGGTTCATTTCTAATTTAAGATATCCACTGTGATTATTAACTGTTATTCTATGCAAACGTGATGCTTCTCAGAAAAGAAAATTTCAGGCTGAGTGTACCTTATGACCAGGGGGTATGTCGAATGGCACTGCCCTATGCTGGTATCTCAACATAACTCAGACTACCATGGGGATTTGGGGGCACAAACCTTAGTATGTGCCTTAGAGTGAAGCTCTGCTAGGATCAAATACTGTTCACAGATATAGACTCTATTAAGGAACATTACAGTTGAAACAAATGTAAACATGTGCAAATAAAAGGAAAAGCAAAACAAAGTTTTTGGTATAGTGTGTTCACCTGCTGTTTCTCTAAATACTATATTTCTTGCGGCTTGAGCCTGGGCTTTGTATGTCTTACTCAACAAAGGCTGACAAAAGCCAGTGTTGGATACATAAGAGAGTCGATTCAATAGCCATTTTCAGGATGACCTATCAAACTGTAATTTTAGTTCACCAAATACTTCTTCCTTAAACTATGTAAAAGGAATGGGAAAGAGTTATGTTGTTAAATAGTATATAAATTTGAAATAGCTGTTATAAATCAACTGTCCTCATACATTTAATAGAAACCTATATCTGGAGATTCATGTCAGGTTAAAAACATAAGTTTAAAGATTTATTTATTATTTATCAGTATTCTGCCTGCATGTGTGCCTGCCTGCCACAAGAAGGCACCAGATCTCATTACAGATAGTGGTGAGCCACCATGTCATTGCTGGGAATTGAACTATGGACCTTTGGAAGAGCAGTTAGTGCTCTTAACCTCTGAGCTATCTCCCCAACATCCTAAAATTTAAATTTAATATTCATATGCTTTTGAGTGTGAAATATATCATTAAGTTGCATATAGCCATTTTGAAAATTCTGTAAGATTTTTGAAATATCACCAAAGAGTCATTGCTTTGATACACCAGAGGCTTTTGACTGACTTGCTAATATAAGACCTTTCAATAGATTAAATCTATCAAGTTCTTAGAAAGATTAAATACTAATAGAGGCACTCAGATTAATAGCTGATTTAACCCTGCTCCCCAATGTCAAAAAGCCATTCACTTTGTAAAAGAATATGTCTACCACTGGCTTAGAGAGGCCGTGGAACTTAACAGTGCCTCAACTGAGGGGCAGTTACAGGATTGATTTTCAGTTAATACAACTTGATTAAAATAATCCTCATCTTCCCAGTTTTCTGATATACCACCAGATAGATTTCCAAAGTGGCTGTACTAGTTTTCATTCCCACCAGCAATGAAGGAGTGTTCCTCTCTCTCCACATCCTCGACATCATGTGGTGTCAAGACCCAGCTATTCCACTGCTTGGAATATACCCAGAAGAAGCTCCAGCACACAACAAGAACATTTGTTCAACCATGTTCATATCAGCCTTATTCATAATAGCCAGAACCTGGAAACAGTGTAAGTGTCCCTCAGTAGAAGAATGGATAAAGAAATTATGGTACATTTACACTATAGAATACTACTTAGCTGTTAAAACAAGGAATTCCTGAAATCTGTGGACAAATGGATTGAACTAGAAATGATCATAATGAGTGAGTTAATCCAGAAGCAGAAAGACTCAAATGGTATATACTCATTTATATCTGGACACAAGCCCAAGGGGCATGTCCCATGAAAGTCTTCACTTTCCTGGAAATTGGGACAGAGGGGAGGACATCCTATTGGGACTCTAGGTGAGAGAAGCATGGGAGAATGGGGAAATAGAAGGATCCCAAGGGTCCTAGAAAACTACAAGAAGAACATTATGATGGGTGGCTCTGGGCCCAGGGGTCCTGCTCAAACTATAGCACCAGCCAAGGAATGTACGTGAAGTAAACTTCAAAACCCTACACAAATCTAGCCAATGGACAGGACATTCTCCACAGTTGAGAGGAAAGTGAACTCTGGTGCCCCATATTTGACCACGTCCCCTGGATGGGGAGGCCTGGTGGCACTCAGAGGAAGGATAGCAGGCTACCAAGAAAAGACTTGATACCCTATGAGCATATACAGGAGGAGGAGGTCCCCCTCAGTCACAGTCATAGAGGAGGGGAGTAAGGGGAAAATGGGAGGGAGGGAGGAATGGGAGGATACAAAGGATGGGATAACAATCTAGATGTAATATGAATAAAATAATAAAATATATTTTAAAAAATAATAATCCTCATCTTAAGTGTGCAAAAGCATATACCTGAGATTTTATTTATTTTGTATGTGTACACATGTATATATAAAGTGTTCATCTCTATCAAACCGTCTTACTCCCTGAACATGGAGCTCACCATTTCAACTACAATGACTGGATAGACATCAAGCCTCAGGGTCTATGAGCACATCTACGAGCTTTGTCATGAGTTGTGGAGATCCTAATTCACACTTTATTGCCTGAGTAGCAAGCATTTTACCCCTGAATCATACTTTCAATACCAGGTAGGAGCTTTTAAATAAGCATCATTGAGGCCAAGGGGCAGACTTACAGCAGTAAGTAGGGATGGTATGCAGGGAGCAAAAAGAAAATTACAGTAAGCATGTTGTAAGATTTGAGGGAGACCATCTCCAGTGAGGCAATGAAAGCAGAAAATCCAGGGAAGCTTTATGTCTTTCTCACACACGTATAGCCAAGTATCCACGTGCAAAACTTCTTCAATCTAACACTTCTAGAAGCTTTATAAGCATAGATAGAAAAAGATTTCCCACTGTAAATGGTAAGATAGGCTAAGATCCTATGCTGGCTAATTTTCTGTCAACTTGATACAAGCCGAAGTCATCTGAGAGGAGGAGACCTCTATTAAGAAAATGCTTCCGTAAGACTGGGCAGTGCCCAAACATGTAAGGCATTTTTAAAGCTAGTGATTGATGGAGGAGGGCTCAGCCCATTGTGAGTGATGTCATTCCTGGGCTGGTAGTCCTTGGTTCTATAGGAAAGCAGGCTGAGCCGCCAGCCATATGGATCAAGCTAGTAAGTAGCATCCCTCCACGGTATCTGTTTCAGTTCCTGCCTCCAGGGTCCTGCCTGTTGGGATTCCTTTCCTGACTCCTATTGATAATGAACAGTGATGTAGAAACATAAGACAAACAAACCCTTACTCTGCCAAGTTGCTTTGGTCATGATGATATATCACAGCAATAGTAATGCAAAATAAGACAGGGTCTGAGCACACATCGTTCTCGCCTCTTTATATCTGTCTTAGACTGTGCATAATGCTTTCATATGACATGAAGTTTCTCAAAATCTATAGGGATTTTTTTTTTTTGTTCAGGTGATAGAGTTTCCTTCCCAATTCTTGTCATGCAAATCCACTCTCTGGAAACATCTAGATGGTCCTATATGATTGTCAATGTTTTGGCAGTTTAGTAGGAGAAAATAACCACAGAAATTCATAGAATGTTCAAGAAATGTTCATTTTTTAAACAAAATAATGTGAAGGCCATGGAGAATAAAAGGAAGCAACACCCATACAATAAAAATAACCACAATATAGAGAGAAATTAGTAAAACAAAGCAAAGAAGATACGAAACACAGAAAAATAGAAAAGAAAAACATGAAAGAAATGAAAGGACTCAAACAATCAAGTGACATTAATGAAAGTTTCCTGCATGTGGCAGGACTGAAGAATATGTAGCTTAAGCTTCAGGAAATAGTCTTTATCTTTAAAGAACTGAATATCAGAAAACTCATCTCCTGAACAATATATGTCGCACTCTTCTAAGTTAATGTGTAAACAACATGTTCATTTACTCAGTAGCTCAGCTCCATGATGTAGGTGTGGAGCCCTTAGAACAGTGGAGGAAATAGCTCCAGTTTACTCAAAGCTCTGAAACAGTATTAAGTATATATATGTGTGTGTGTGTGTGTGTGTGTGTGTGTGTGTGTGTGTGTGTGTGTGTACAAATTACATATTCGCCTTTAAAAAATGCCTCTTTTCTACAATAACTGTCATAGACAACTTGAAGTTGAACCCACAAACCTCTGTTCTCCTGAATTTGACATTCGTCATTTCCTGGTTTCTTTGCTTGCCCTTTTATCAAATAATAGTATGACCATCTCTCTAAAGTGCTCTCCTTAATCCAACAGCTCTCCCACTTATTAATATCTAATAAACACCTTTGCTTTTCCAAAACCTCCATTTGCTCATAGGAAAAAGCTATGAGCAATTTCATTTACTTTTCTATCTAAACTACAGTTAACATAGTGACATTCTCACCAGCATACACAGCTCCCTTTCTTTCTGTCCTTTGCCCTTGCTTGATGACGATGAACAAGCAAGGCATTCTATGCTCCAATTTGTGTGTATTTTTCTGATGATCTGCATACCGGGACTAAAAAGGATTAAAATATTCTGATAATTTGAGTTTTTATGAATGTATTATCTCTCACAATCAATTGTGTCTTCTAAACTGTGCAGTTGTCCATTTAGCAGTGGGACGAAAGTTACCTGGAACAGGTTCCTGAAATAATTACTTCTTCCTACCATTGGTCAAATTCACCATCAGTAGACATCTTTTTTTACCTGCTTCACTGAAAATAATCTCATGTTATTCAGTGAGAACTCCAAAATCTCAATTCTTCCCATTTTTAAAAACTTATCTGCTCTTGCAACTGGCATAACATTACTCATGTCACAGAGACCTAGATGTCTCAATATTTCAGGGTCTGTTCGTTTTCTTACCTAGGAACATACATATTAATTCACACCCAATTATTCATTTATCTTCAAGATCTTTTTGTTTAGCTTTCTTTCTTCCCACAACCAACAAATTTAATATTGCTTAAGACTTCCCTAAATCAATATTTTTCATGAATAAGCAAAAAACAAATAAACAAGCAGCAGCAGCAGCAACAGCAGCAACAACAATAACAACAAAAGCTATAACCACAAGCAATTCCTTCTCTATTCTGCTTCTGTTTTGGATAATGC
The DNA here is from genome assembly GCF_964271855.1 of Acomys minous. NCBI lineage: Eukaryota > Metazoa > Chordata > Mammalia > Rodentia > Muridae > Acomys > Acomys minous. Next base: position 90,829,817 of record NC_140483.1, read on the forward strand.
TATCGGCAAAAATCACCTTTTCCCTATTTGCTTTTAGCCCCCACTGCCCTAGTGGTTGACCTGATGCTGTTTTTACCACAAATGTCAATGTCCCAACCTGCTGCACACACTCAATTCACCTCTTCCTTGAGCTCTGTACGGTACTTTCACAGTCGCTTTCCTCAGACAATTCAATCACGCTAATCCTTCTTACTACACATCTTAATTTTTCTTACTGACAGTTTGTTTTCCTTTCCTTGTCCTCCTCCATATTGGTCATTTTCTTTTCTTTTTCTATGCTATCTATACTTTAATCGTCCCATGAAGGGACTGGTGAGAGATAGCTTTGTGGGTAAGATACTTGCTGCCAGACTTTATAACTTGTATTAAAAAAAAAAAACATATGTGGTGCAGTGATACCCAACTCCTCCTGTCCCCACCAATGAGAATGTAAAATAAAATTTTGTCACTTCTCAGGAGATATTTCTTAAATATTAAATATATTCAATGACATAATTACAACTTTAAAAAAGGAAAAAGAGAGCATTATTTGACCTTGTTGCAATCTGAATGTGCTTTGGAACAACCTACCCATTCGGAGAATAGATAGTGTGTACTTTTCTATATCTAATAGGATAAACTTGTGCAGTCTTTTCCATGTATGATGATACTTGCTTTCCATATATGGTATTTTCCATATATGATGATACATCCTTTTCTTAGAAAAAGATGAATAAGAATGGAAAGGGTTATATACATTTAGTTTTTTATTATTAGTGGGAGAAGAAGGTGTTTACGGGTGTGCCCGTGAATGTACAGGTACCCTTGGAGGTCAGAAAAAGGTATTGAGTTTCAAGGATCTAGAATTACAGGCCATAGTGAGATGCCTAGTGGGATACTGGAGACTGAAGTGGAGTCGTCTGTAAGAGCAGTAATGCGCTTAAATGCTGAGCCATCTCTGAGCCTGGACCTTGTTTGTTCTCTTTCTAATGATACACTTTGCCTTCATTTTATGAAGAATGTAGCTCTAAGCTGTGCAGAGGATGGACTGCTATGCAGCCATTTTGGACTGGGAATGCACACTGCTACTCATCAACATTTTAGGAACCAAGAAGTAGATTATTAAAATGGTGATATGTGCTTTTCACCAAAATCTACCTTTGAGTGCTTGTTAAAAGAGTCAGAACATATTTGTTATGTTTGAAACATTTTAATATACACCATAATTATCCTAAAAAGAACACTATTCACTAAACGCAACAGGGAAAAGTCTCCATGAAAGAAAAAAAAAAAAACCTGAAAAGCCCAAACGTAGGAAATTTTACTTTCTGGTATGTTGAAAACCAATTAGCTACCATGTCTAAAATAATCTACAAATTTGATATGTATGTTCTTGCTTTGAATTTATAACACTTTTAATAAGGCCAAATATAGATACATACAAATGAATAATAAAGAAATATTGTATTAGCTCAAAAGAGATTTGGTAAGTTGCCCTATTATCAGTCACCAAATAAAATGAACAAGCAATAATTACTATAGAAATTCACAGAAGCAAGGTTTTCTTCAGGATAGTGAGTGAAGATTTATTTTTGGACTGCTCAATTTGAAACAGAGGCGTCTTTGCCTGGCTGTGGGAAGTCTTCTGACTTATAAATTCCAAAGTTGTGCTGCTCTTTCAGTAACCACTCCCACTGTGAACTTGAAATGAAGCAGTTTAAAGAGTTCAGTCAGTCATTGACATTTATTTTCTCCAGGTGACTTAAGACTGTCTTTCAGAGGGATGGTAGACATATTTGTCATAGCTGAAGGGATAAATGATGTATTGTTATATCAAAGTTAAAATGTAGTAAAAAAAATCCCTCTGAACTAGAGCCTGGTAGGAAAAGGACAGTGCTTCTTTTTCTGCCCTTTGGAGGCCACTCAGTATTGATCCTCACAGGAGTGCTGTGCTTAGAAGACATGACAACCTTTAATGCTATCTCTGATTCAGCTAAAAATAATTCTGGCAGTGTGGGACTCAGCAGGACTTTGCACCTCCCAGTTTTGTAGTTTATGTTATTCTGTACTGTGAAGACAAAGCCAAGAGTGATCTGGGAGTGAGATGAATATGACCAGTGGCTCTGATCTCATCTTCTGGTCTCATCTACAGGTTGTATAGCACATGTCTGTGGTTCCTCACCATAGCAGAATACTAGAATCAACCTAGCAATGGCTAGCAAGCCAGGTAGCAGTAAGTTTTTTTTCCCTGAGACATATAAATGAAAATCTCTGGGGTTGGGTGTGGACATAGCACTTGGGTAAAGTTCCCTAGGTGATTGAAATACTTATATCAATTTGTGAAAACTGTATCAAATTAAGACTGGTGACTCATGAAGATTAAAATGTTATCAAAATGTAAATTCTGACTTAACATATCAGGATAGGATCGAAATTCTACAGTTCTAAGTTTCTGGGAGATGCTGCTTCTAATGGTGAGCAAAATAAAAAAATTGAACTGAAAATCTTTAAATTGCCATTTAAAAATCTTGCATTTAAAGCTCCATTCTTAAAGAGATTCTGATATGTCCCATTCAGCATCTTTTGAAAATCTACATTAAAAATTTTCAAACAATGCTGCTTGAGAATACAAACTGTGCAGCACAGTTGTATACGTCAGATGTTATTACATCAAGATGTTCAAAAGATGAATAGAATATACTCACTTATAAGTGGATATTAGCTATAAAGTACAGAATAACCATAAACCCAAAGGAGCTATGTAATAAGGAGGGCCCAGGAGACGATGCTTGGATCTCACTCAGAGTGGGTGAAAAGGGGAGCAGTGATGGAGATATGGTGTGGGATAGTAGGAGTGGAGGAAAACCAGGAGACCCATAGACAGGCAATGTTCTGAGCTTGGGAGTTACATGAAAGAATAGGGGGAAGGACTGAAGAAGCCTGATGGGTCAGGGACAGGACAGGAAGACCTATAGAAGGAGCTCACAGATACTGAATCACAAGCCAAAAGCATGCATAGGATGGAACAAGGTCCTCTTCACATGTCTAGACCATGCCATGGTCATCATGTGGGCACTCCCACAATCACCTTGATACATAAGCCACATAAAGATCCAACAAAGAAAGAGGTTTATCAGACCAATTTCCCTTGTTAACATTGATGCAAAAATACTCAGTAAAATACCTGCAAATAAAATCCAAGAACAAATAAAAATATCATTCACTATGACCAAGTAGGCTTCACCTGACTCATGCAGAAATCCATCAATGTTATCCATTATATAAACAAACTGAAGGAAAAAGAAGCACACTATCATTTAAATGCTGGGAAAGAATTAGATACAATCCAACATCCATTTTTGTTAAAAGTTATGGAGAGATCAGAGACACAAGGCACATACTTAAACATAGGAAAGGCTATATAGATCAAGCCAGTAGCCAAATCTGAGTTAAATGGAGAGAAACTTAAATCAATTCCACTAAAATCAGAGATGTGACAAGGCTGTCTACTCTCTCCACATATTTTCACTATAGTACTTAGAGTCATAGATAGAGCAATAAGACAACTAAAAGACATAAAAGGGATGCAAAATTGAAAGGAAGAAGTAAAGGTATCACTACTTGCCGATGATATGATAGTATACTTAAGTGACATCAGAAATTCTATCAAGGAACTCCTACAGCAGATGAACAACTTCAGCAAAGTGGCTGGATGCAAAATCACTCAAAAATATGAGGAGCCCTTTATACAAAAGAATAATGGGTTGAGAAAGAAACCCGGGAAACAACACCCTTCAAAATAGCCACAAAATCATAAAGTATGTTGGTGTAACTCAAAACAAGCAAATAAAATAATTGTATGAAAAGAACTTCAAGTCTCTGAAGAAAAGAAATTGAAGAAGCAATCAGAAGATGGAAAGATCTCCCATGTTCATGGATCTGTAGGATTAACACAGTAAATATAGGCATCTTACCAAAAGCAATTTACAGATTCAATACAATTCCCATCAAAACACCAACACAATTCTTTACAGACATTGAAAGAACTACTCTTAACCTCATATGGAAAAACAAAAATACCTGAATATCCAAGACAATCTTATTCAATAAAAGATCTTGTGGAGGAATCTCCATCCCTGATCTCAAACTGTACTATAGAGCAACAGTAATAAAACTGCTTGGCACCTACATATAAACACACAGGTGGATGAATAGAATCAAATCAAAGACCCAGAAAAAAATCCACATACATGTGGACACTTAAATTTTGACAAAGAAGCCAAAACCGTACAATAGAAAAGAAAGATAGAATCTCCAAAAAATGGTACTGGTCTAACTGGATGTCATCGTGTAGATAAATGCAAATAGACCCTTATTTATCACCCTGCATGAAACTAAAGCCCAAGTGAATTAAAAACCTCAACATAAAATCAGACACACTCAATGTATTGGAAGAAAAAGTGGGTAACAACCTTGAACTCATTGGTATAAGAGACATCTTCCAGAACAGAACACAAACAGTTCAAGCACTAATATCAACAATTAGTAAATGAGACCTCATGGAATTGAAAAGCTATGGTAGGACAAAGGACAGTTTCAACAGAACAAAATGACAGCCTGCAGACTGGGAAAACATCTTCATCAACTCTACATCTTACAAAATATATAAAGAACTCAAGAAATTAAACACTACCAAACCAAATAACTCAATTAAAAAAAAGTGGTACAGAGCTAAAGTGAAAATTCTCAACAAAGGAATATTAAATGGCCAAGAAACACTTAAAGAAATGATCAGTTTTCCTAGTTATCAGGGAAAATGTAAATCAAAACAACTCCGCCATACACCCATCAGAATGGCAAAAACAAAACAAAACAAAAAAACAAAAAAAATAAAAAACAAAAAACAAAACAAAACAAACAAACAAAAAAACCCTCAAGTGACACCACATTCTGGTGAGGATGTGGTGAAAGGGGAACACTCCTCCATTGTTGGTGGAAGTGAAAATTTGTACAACCACTTTGGAAATCAATCTGGTGCTTTCTCAGATAATTGTGAATAGTTCTACTTCAAGATTCAGCTATAGAGTACCCTAAAGATGCTCCACCGTTCAACAAGGACATTTGCTCAACTATATTCATAGCAGCTTTATTCATAATAGCCAGAAACTGGAAACAACCTAGATGTCCCTCAGCCAAAGAATGGATGAATAAACTGTGGTATATTTACACAATGAGATACTACCCAGCTATTAAAACAAGAAAATCTTGAAATTTGCATGCAAATCAATGGTACCAGAAAGCATTATCCTGAGTGAGGTAACCCAGACCAAAAAAAACATGCAGGGAATATATTCACTTAAAAGTGGATAGTAGCCACACAATACAGGACAAGCACATTACAATCCACAGACCTAAAGAAGCTAAATAACAAGGAGGACCCTAGGGAGGATGCTTAATTCTCATTCAGATGGGCAAAGAGTATAGATGCCAGAAGTGGTTGAAGAGAAGGAATAGAACTAGAGCCTACCATAGAGGTCCTCTGAAAGATTCCACCCAGCAGGGATAAAAGCAGATGCTGAGACTCACAGCAGAACTTTGAGGTGGGGTTCAGGGAGTCTTATAGAAGAGCTGGGAGAAAGAAGGACCTGGAGGGAACAGACTTCCACAAGGAGACCAGAGGATCTAACATATCCAGGCCATATAGGAGGGGTGCACGGTGCTGCAGAAACTGATGCACTAACCAAGGTCCATGCATGGTGAGGACCGAGACCCTCTGCTCAGATGTAGTAGATAGGCGGCACAGTCTCCATGTGGGTCTCATAATATGGGGAGTAGGGACATCTTCTGACATGGACTCTGATGACCACTCGACGACGGCATTTCCCTGGTGAGGTGGCCTTGGCATGCCACAGAGGAAGAGGATACAGGCAGTCCACATAAGACTTGATAGGCTGAGGTGGGGTGACAGGAGAGAAAGACTCTTTCTTTTTGAGGACCAGGGTAGGGAGGAAGGGATGAGAGAGGGATTGTGGGACCAGGAGGTGAGCAAGGAGGCCACAATCAGGATGTAAAGTGAACAAATTAAAAAGAAAAGAAAAGAAAGAAATGCTGTCTCCTTGAAATCCCAGGTGTTTCTCTTGACAGAAGCAGGAGACCCTCTCTCAGTGCAGCAGCAGTCTTTCCAGTGTAATAGACACGTCTGTTAAGCATTGGGCTACTGAAGGAACATCCTAAACTCTCTGGGCTAGGCTCTTCCGCAGCACCTATGACATTGCCCTTATGATGTCAGAGCTGTTGTCTCAATGTTTCACCTTCCAGACATGGGCCAATCTTAAAATGCTCCCATTCCTGTGTCACAGAGAAAATGTATCCTAAATGACAGAGTTACACATAAAGCTTAAACAAAACAAAACAAAACAAAACAAAAAACAAAACTAAAATTTGTCTTTTAGCTTGATGAATAATTTTATGTTTCTTAAGGAAGTTATTCAATAAGACTAGTTGATGTAAAAGTGACCTCTCCTCCAGTTGCAGAACTCTGTTGTGCACTTAGATGGTTATTATGTCCATGTATGTTAACAGATACTGACACAAGTACACGGTCATACATGAAGGACATGAATAAAGATAGGTTTGGTTTTTCAAGTAAGTGCTCATCTCATAGTCTGAGATCAGGTTTAGTTCAGCTGAGGGACTGCGTCCCCACCTTCTCATCGGTAAAGTGAAGCATGTGGGTTTCATGATAACATCATCAACTGCTTCCTCTGCCCTTGCTGTGTGCCACACGATGGCTGTTTCCTTGAAGAGTTATTAATTAGTCTTTCTTACATCCTATGGTGCACACTGCTCATTTGCACTTATGGATGGGGAAATGAAGGGAAGGAGAAAAGAGGTTCATTTTTTTTTCCAGGATAAAAATTATCAACTAGCTTTAGTTCCTGCCCCAGAGAAGTTCTCAATGGTGCCATACATTCATTAACCTTTATTCAAGTACTTTTTTTTGAGTATGTACCTTAATTAAATATGTACTTACAGAATCTGCATTTGTAATTGCAAGATAAGCTTACAGACTGCAGAACTAGTGCACTTAATCATACTTGTCATTCCTTTGGGGGTATATTCAGTTGGGGCATCTGGGGAAACTTGTACTTAACCCTTTATTGAGAAGGGTGCACAGAAGCTGTAAAGCAAATGAGAGAAATACAGGGATAAGCCGGACACAGTACTTTTACTGATGTCAGTAACTGTTAATGTGGGTAAGGAAGTTTAAGACAATGGGATATTCAGGAGAAAGAGTTCAAAAGCAGATAGTGGAGGTTCAAGGCATCCCTCTAATTCAAAATTTCACCACAACATAGAGGGTACACAAAGCCAGATAGAAAACTTCTGAAGAAACAGTAAAAAAAAAAAATCCATCTCGAGGGTCAATACTCATAAAAAGTGAACAAGTTAGATCAGTAGTAAGCATTCTTAGAATGTGCAGGTTAATATGAAGGGGTTCCACGAACAACTTCACTTGTGCTTAGGGACTAAAAATAGCTCAGAAACACTTCTGGTTTAGAGATAAGCAGACAGACCAGACAACCCTTTGAAACAATGAGGGAGAAAACAGCCTATGCTTGGAAAGCCAAGTTCTTACATTTAACAGGACCTAGTCTATAAGACAGAAACTTTTAGCAACTATATTATTTTTCAAAGAAATGAATGATTGGACAGGGTAATTTTTTAAAAAATTTAAAAGAACATCATTTCCCCTTTCTTGTTGTTTCCTCTAATCCTGTCTTTTTACCTTTCCTAAATTTCTCTCAAATTCACAGCCTCTGGTCATGTTTTATAAAATGTGCTTTCTCTCTGTCTCTGTCTCTGTCTCTGTCTCTGTCTCTGTCTCTGTCTCTCTCTGTCTCTGTCTCTGTCTCTCTCTCTCTCTCTCTCTCTCTCTCTCTCTCTCTCTCTCTCTCTCTCTTCTCTCTCTCTCTCTCTCTCTCGTATATGCATATGTGTGTGCATGCATTCTTAAATATACAGATAAAATCTTCTCAGTATAAATAGTGTTTTATATATATGTATTTGATTTCAGTGCTGATCTCTTAGCATTGTATAACCAACTCAGGGACTCATTTCTGGGGAAGACGGTTCCCTCTCATTCTTACCATTTCTTAGGTACCTAAAGTTCTATGATAGTCTATGTTTCTTGAGAGGAGAATTGTTAACTGAGATGGGAGAATTTCATGTAAACAATATATTTGTATGCATACATAGATGTTTTATACATAAGTTAGGCAAATAGATAATACTATGATTACATATGTCTTATCAGACATCTTTACAGTTATTTTATTCTCCTCCTATGCTGGATCTTCCCCCTCCCAACTAAGCTCACTATTTTTTTTTCATTTCTTCCTCCAAATTTATCTATCCTTTTATTCTCCCCTGTCTACTGTTCTACCCCCACAGTCCTCTTTTACATTCCTGGCCTCTGTGTGGTTATTCTAGGCACACATCTGATGATTTGGACTTTGAAGCCACAGATGAGAGAACACATGACACATCTTTCTGAGACTAAGTTATATTCATTCAAAGTATTTATTTCCTAGTTCTATTAATTTGCCTAAAAAGTTCAGAATTGGTTTTTTAAAACATACACCTTTATATGTTTTATCTCTTCCAGTGGGTTTAAGAATGATATGGATATGAAAATTACATACAGATATAAAGAAGAATAGTCACATAAGAGGTAAACTGTCATGACCCATTTTCAGAAGGAGATGTATATAAATCTCATCAGTGAATCACAGACAGGCAGGAAGTACCTAGTCCCTGTGCTTCCTAGTCTTGTGACTGATTAGCTTATCTAGGGGTTGAAAATTTACAACCACCTACATTACAAAACACAAATACCAGAAAAGATGAGGATGTCTCTAGTTCCAGAGGGGAGGGGGAGTTTGAGATGGAGACTATGCTAGACAAAGGGGAAGAACTGTGTCCCACTGAAGACTTCAACCAATAAGGAACCAAAAGAAGGAAGGATGTGTTATTAGGAATAAAACCGATGTTCTGCCAAATTAGATAATCAGAACTTTTGTCCTTTCTTGAGATTGACAACCAATTGTACAAAGTTGTAAAATGACCCATTTTGTTTTCATTATGTTGAGCCCAAGTACTTTTATTAAGAAGTAAGGATCATAATTTTTTAAGTGATGGCAAATTCTTGAAGTTAGACTACTAAGAATAATAATATTATGGACAGCAAGATGGCTCAGTGAGTAAATGATCCAGTTGCCACGTCTTACAATATGAATTTACTCCTTAGGACTCGTGTAGAAAGAATGAGCAAACTCCCACAGTTGACTTGAATTGGTGCACCACGATACACATATCCTTTCAGACAATAAACAAAGAAATATAAAAAAATTGAAAATTAGTAATGATAATGATGAAACATACAGCAAACTTTGCAAAAAATCTGCAATATGGAGAATGGATCAAGTGAACTACGTAAAATAAAAGTAGAAACAAAACAGACAGACAAGAAGATAGCAAATATATTAAGTATATGAAGGATGTACAATGTCCTTAATCTTTTTCAAAAGTACAGGAGAAATATGTATGCATAACAGGAACCAGCATGATCACTTCAAGAAAACAATATTTCAATCTATAGAGTTAACAAATAGCTTATTATTAAAATCACAGGATACTGGGCTGCTATAAAATCAAGATATGGAAATCATAAGATGGGCAAAGAAAGGAGAAGACACTAACAAGATGACATTGTGGATGCTCAACCCATTCATTTATTGTATTATTTAAACATAAAAAGTTAAATTTAGCTTTTAAAAATTCTTTTAGATTTAAAAATAATGAAAGGAAAAATATTAAAATAAGTAAAGCAAAAATTTTAGGCAATTAAAGGCACAATATATGCATTATTAGATTAGAGTCCCCCAAACACAGAAAGATTCACAAGCATGCACATCATTAATTGAGCATGTGAACACTTGACCAGCCTTCCTCAAACTGTAAAGAGAGAAAGGTCATCAATACAGCTGGTTAATTACATAGAACGAAGTGTGTGAGTTTATGTGCACATGTGTGTATAACATATCATAAACATAATAATCAAGGCTATTAAAGTGAAAAATTGTAATACTGAATATTTGTTTGAAGTTTCCACACCCAACTTGGGTCAGTTTCACAGGAAAGCAGCCTTTGTGATGACTTTAATGCATCAGATGAGGACCATGGTTCTGAGCCAGTTGGAGGCAGAGTTGCTTCTTTGGCAAAATGTCCTAAGATGACAGTCTCCTGTTGCTGTGTTTGTGAGGCAATTTGACTATTTCATCATTTTGCACTTATTACTTTATGAAAATGAGCAGGCATGGGCAAATAAAAACGATATTATTAGCATTAATATAATCAAGACCAAGATGTCTTGCTGAAGTGGAGCTACAGGGAAAATAATAAATTGCAAATGCAAGAAGAGTGCGTTTCACATTTGACCACCACAAGATAAACCTAAATTTAATAATGGAAGCTCAGCATGAGAGCTTCTTAGTTTTCACAGGGCAACTGTGTACTCAAATGTGAGGCAAATGAATTGCATTAAAGATCATTCCTGACATGATGGAAGCAGATTCTGAATAACATCCGTGAGGAGTAAGGTATGGTGTGGATTATTTGCCACAGTCTGTAAGCTTGTTGGTTGAGACATTCAAGTGCCTCTGTAAAGAGAATGCTTGCAGCTCTCTTATAGACAAGAAATACACTTGTTAAAGATGGTGGTACCCATACATAAGCTTAGAATTCTAGTCTTAAAAGTAGTTCAGAAGAATCAAAATGCATATTTCTACCATGGCACTTATCTACGTGCACTTATACAAGTTATAATAACAAGGAAGCGCAGGTTGTGTTCCACCCATAACCCTTTCATGGCCTGCACATACCATGAGTGCCCTTTTCTCTACCCTGGCTGGAACTACTCTTACATCCAGATGCCTTTGTCAACAGGAGTCACATGACTTTACAAGTACTCGTTAGAAATTATGACAAGCACGTGGCTTTGCTATCCACTGTGCTCTCGATAGCTGAGTCATCAGGAACCCTTCTCTTTCTTCTTGGGCTGCTGACTACTATCTCCAATCAAGAGGAACATGTGAAAATGTCATATTTACAAAAACTAAATATATCAGCGTGGTTCTGAAATTGTACAGTCCATTAACAGGACACTGAAATTATGCTCTGGTCTTCAGTTTTAAGAGACACCAACGTTAATTGTAAAGAATCAAAACGACACTGAGATTCCATCTTACACCCATCAGAATGGCTAAAATCAATAACTCAACTGACACCACATGCTGGTGAGGGTGTGGAGAAAGAGGAACCCTCCTTCATTGCTGGGGGGAATGCAAACTAGTACAACAACTTTGGAAAGCTATCTGGTGCTTTCTCAGAAAAATGGGAATAAGGCTTCCTCAAGACCCAGCTATTCCACTCCTTAGAATATACCCAGAAGATGCACTACCACACAACAGGGACATATGCTCAACCATGTTCATAGCTGCCTTATTCATAATAGCCAGACCTTGCAAACAACCTACGTGTCCCTCAGTAGAAGAATGTTTAAAGAAACTGTGGTACATCTACACTATGGAATACTACTCAGCTATTAAAAACAAGGAATTTCCAAAATTTGTGGACAAATGGATTGAACTAGAAATTGTCATAATGAGTGAGTTCACACAGAAGCAAAAAGAGCTAAATGGTATATATTCACTTATATCAAGACACTAGTCCAAGGTGTATGTCCTCATGAAAAAACTGTACCTACCAGGAAAGTGGGTAAGAGGGGAGGACATCCTATTGAGACTTTAGGTGTGAGAAGCCTGGGAGAAAGAGGAAATAGAAGGATCCAGTGGGTCCTGGAAAACTACAGGCGAGTCTGGGCCCTGGGGTCCTCCACAAACTATGGCAACAGCCAAGGAAAAAATAGGCAGTAAACCTTGAACCCTTACCCAGACTAGCCGATGGACAGGACATTCTCCACTGTTGAGTGGAGCAGGAGATCTAGCTTTCACACAAACTCTGGTGCTCCATATTTGAACATGTCCCTTGGTTGGAGATGCCTGGTGGCACTCAGAGGAAGGATAATAGGTCACCAAGGAGAGACTTGATACCCTATGAGCATATATAGGGGGAGGCGGTCCCCGTCAGACACAGACATAGGGGAGAGGAGTAGGGGGGAAGTGGGAGGAAGGGAGGAATGAGAGGATACAAGGGATGGGCTAACAACTGAGATGTAATATGAATAAATTAATTTAAAAAAAGAATAGGTGGTTAGGAGCAGTGTTGGGCTGTCCACACATGCTGGACTTGTCAGTGAATAACCATCACAGCCACCACAGTTACCATTGTCTCCCTGTCTTCCTGCATTTTAATCTCTGTGACTTCAGAGTTATAGCAGTTAAAAATCTTTAACCTGAATCCTGATGGAACCTACATTCTGTCATCCACCTGAGACAGAAATTGTTTAAAATTTTCTGAAAATTCAATGAACTTTTATCCTGCACAAGGTAAGGTGGAGTACAATACACACTTCCTTGATGCTCTCTTTCTTTTAAGAAAGAATTCAAATAAACTCTTTCTACCATATAGCTATTGTCTCAGGATGGTAGACAACACACAGACTATTAAAAGCTTTTGAGCTAAGATGCTAATGAGACACATTGGGTGAAAGTGTCTAGAACAGAGTGGAAGGAATTTCTCATGCCACTAAAAAAATGGTGGGATCACCAGTTTCCTAAGAATCAGATGTTGGCTAAGAGAAAAATAAAGAAAAAAAAAAAAGCATAGAGACAGAGGAGACTTGAGATGCCCCACCCCCAGTTATGTTTTAGAATTATCAAAATTAGAATGCCCTGAGATGTGCCTGTTAGGAGAAATACAGCCTCTTTCCATGACCTCCTCCAGCCTAATGCCTGAAATGCCATTCTGTTGGCTTTCCAGGCATTTATAATAGAATACCCAGGCCATGGTGTAAAGGGAAAAAATAAAGGCATGCTTTCGGCTACGAAAAATGAGTGATGATCAGTTTCATGGGAAAATATCCTGATGTATTGTACAAAGCTTTCAAAGACTGAGCAATGGCCAGTGACAAAATGTTGGCAGTGTGACAAGACCAATGTATCAAGAAACATCCTTTATGGAAGCAACAACAAGCAGTTCTGGAAACAAAAATCACAGTGGTAAAAGGGAAGTGTTTAAGACAAGAAACTCAAAGGTACAGCTGAAGAAATCTCTAAGAAAGCAGATGAAAACAGAAGAATTGGAGGAAGTCAATATAATAAAATGATATTAAAATCCTAAAAGACCCTGTATACTTGGTATCTTAAGAGCTCAAAATAAAAATGTATAAGAAGAAAAAAAATTGACAACATATTTCAAAAAATTTTCTGGGCCCACGTTCAACTCCAAAATGGCCATAAAACTCAGAATTGTGAATATTTTGACTTCTTGGTTAGAACAATGCTCTGGTGGCAAAGTGCAGACATGAAGGGACCATAATCACTTACAGAGAACCAGCGAATGGAATACACTTCAGCATCTCAACTGCAGAAAAAAAAAGTATGCTCAGAACTCAAAAAATGCTCAATGAAATGAATTTTAATTTGGATTTCTGATTATAATTTAAATATAAGAATAAAAGAAGACAGCTTCAGAAATGTTCTCAAAAGACATTTGTCATTTACTTTTTTTTTTCACAAGAACTATACTTTTATCAAGCCAAGAAACTGGTAAATTGACAGAGAGATATGGGATCCAAAGTAGGAGAGATACGGGAATTGTGAGTAATGACTGGGAAAGAGAGACAGTGGGATGAGAGCTACACAGAGACAGACAGTAAGAAATGTGTATGGGGAGGTGTGGACAAATGACACGGAGCAGGATGAAAATTGCCACTGGCCAAACTTTCATTGTGCCCTACACTGAAGCTAGGCAGAGGACTCAATTTCAGAACCGTAACCTACTCCAGGCAAAGCTGATACATTTGACTTCAACAAACATAAAACTTGTTCTGCAAGAGTTGATGTAAGAGAATGAAAAGCAGATCTCAAGAATAGTAATAAATATTTCCAAAATGTATGCCTGAGAAAATACCAATATCTATATGAAGATGTTTCAAAGACCCACAGTAAAAAGAAATAAACAAGTCACTGGGCAAAATGCATGCATGAAAGTATGTGAAGATTCATGAATTTTGTCGTATACCTGGCTTTCATGGAGTCATACACACAGCAAATAAACACACAAAAGAAAGATCACAACCGGGACCCACTAGAGAGTGGGGTCTGACTTTCACAGGAACTCTGGTGCCCCATATTTGACCATGTCCCCTCTATGGGAGGCCTGGTGGCACTCAGAGGAAGGATAGCAGGCTACCAAGAAGAGACTTGATACCCTATGAGCATATACAGGGGGTGGAGGTCCCCCTCAGTCACAGTCATAGGGGAAGGGAGTAAGGGGAAATGGGAGGGAGGGAGGAATGGGAGGATACAAGTGATGGGATAACAATCTAGATGTAATATGAATAAATTAATAAAATATATTTAAAAAGAGAAAGGTATGGTGAGACCCCTCTATACCTGACAAAGCAGTTTGAATAAAAAATATTCACAATAGCAAATGCTACTGTGAAAGGAGAGAACCTGTTTAGCTCACAAAATATTTGACAATAAAAGTCAAATTTCTCTGGAAAACTTGGAAGTGACTTATAAAACTAACACTATAACTAGCATTAAAGCAAGAATTTATAATCCTGAATGTCTGTCCCGAGGAAAACATTCATACTGAAGAATGTACATATATGTTTATAGGTGTTGCATGTGTTAATTCTAAAATAAAACAATCTCTATCATCTTTAATGGGTGGACAGATAACACCAGCTAAGTGAGCATTAAGGTATTCACATAGAATGAGTCAAGGCATCTTTAATATGTATGAGTTAGACCTATCCAAGATGGTGATACTGAGTAAAAGAAGTCCAAAGGTGCCATGATACAGTTCCATTTATTCAATATTTTAAAATAACACACTTGGAAATGGAGAGCAGATTAATGATAGCCAGCTTGTTAGGAGAAGGAGGAAAATTAAGCATGATTACAAAACACAAGTCAAGTGATACTTGAGGTGTGACACTGCACTTTGTGTTCACTGTAGAGGAAAGAGAACATAAAATCACACATGTGCTGAACCTATAGAAATAAGAATGCAACTATAAATGAAGAGCAATTTTAAAATAGTGAGTTAGAGCAATGCAAACCTCCTTTGATGCTATAAAGCATAGTTTTACAGACGTTAGTATTTGGGAGAAGAGTGAGTAGTAGGTGGCCTAGCTGTCTAGGTTCTTCTTACAACTACATATTAATCTACAGTGATATCAGTACTGTCCTTAGCTTAGAAATAAGCATATGGACTACTCAAGAACTCATAGAAAGAAGGAAATAGGTCAATTGGCTGCTAATAGTAATACAGTTGCATAGCAAAATTGGAAAGAATAATACAAAAACTCACATCTCAATTCGTTCTTGCTCTCCAGATTATAGACAGGCTGCTCTATGGATACAGAGTAGCAAGCATAGCCACTTCAAGGGAACAAAGGCAACAACTAGAAACCCATCTAGTTTCAGGGTTTCTGGTATGTTAACAAAAAGTCTCCCCCAAAGCAGTCATAAGTTTGTTCTTGCTTCCCCGATATCTGGATTCTATTTAAATTCTCAGTGTCCTCCAATAGTTTTGAAGGACTACACCTTAAATTTGTACTAGGTGTTTGACAATGTGTATGAAGAGTTATTTATGTAAGCATCTATACAGAAGAGGGATACATTGTTTAAACACCAAATTAAGAAGTCACTGAAAAGTAAAACCTAAAAAAAAAAAGTTATCCATCATTCCCTAAAAAATAAAGGTAAACAGGAGTTTTTCACCCATAAGCATGTGGGAACAGAGAGCTGAAGAAAAAATGACTATTTCCATTTGAGAAAGAGATGAACAAACAGAATGGAATGGAAATTAAAAACAACCAAAATCAGAATTCGAAACCACATCACCTGGCAGCTGATTCAGAACTAGATACAGAATAATTGATTTAATGTATTTATAAATTATACAGTCCAGAGGACCAGGATATAAGAAGTAAATAAAGAATTAAAGAGAACATATGGGACAAGATGAAAGTTCTGACACATGGCAAGCAGGAACTAAGCATTAAATGATGATGTGGAAGAGCCATGATATACAAAGTCGTAACAGACCTTTCAGTGAGACAAATGATTGGGTTGAGAGGTTCAAGAGAAAGAGGGATGGTGGCTCTCAGCTATAATCAGAGCACTCAGGAGGTTGATGTAGGGGAAGCATCACAAATTCAAGGCCAGCCTGGGCAACAGAGAGTTTCAGGCCAGTCTAGTCCACTTAATATGATAAAGTCTCAAAAAAGCAAAACAAAAGTGGCAACAAAATACTGTGGCTCTGGGAAACAAAAGGTTCAATATAACATTTAAACCTATTGACAGTTGGATGAAACACCTTAAAAAGAGACCACTAAAGAGAAAAAGATGAGAAACACCACAGAAAATATGAAGTCACGAAGTCACGTAAGGTGACAGAACACAGTATACTTCAACAGGGGTGATGGGGAGAAGTCAGACTGCTATCTCAAGTTCCTAAAGAATGTGAGTCTCAATCCACAATCATTATTAAGGATGAGATCTGAAAGTTTTAATCTTATAGAATTTCATTGCAACAACTATAGAGGCATACAATTAAGTCTATGCTATGAATTCTGTACATATTGAATATTATGATTTGTTATGTTGTCAATTATGTAGGATAATCGGCTCGTCATTGATGCACTTACCTGGAATTTTAAAGCAATTGCAATAAATTATTATGCGTATCATTAATACTACATATATAATATATAACATTTGAATGTACTCTTAATATGTGTTTCATAACATTAATGGGTTAGAAGTTACCCTGCTGTTGTAAGGAACTTGTAATGAGAAGTTTGGAGTGTCTTTCTTCAGCTTTGTGCTCTCAGGACGCACTCTCGAAGGCAGCTTTCTTGCTCTATTGTTTTGTCATAATGATATTGAAAAACATGAGAAATAACTGAACATAGCCTCTCAAGTGCTATTCTATCAGTATTGCTGTTTTGCTGGAACCTAAACAAAGATAATATTTAGTGTCTGAAATTAAATAAAATATTCAGGGAGAGGATCAAGAATGAGGTGGAAGTTACTGCATTTATCGTCCTTGGCTGGTGCCATAGTTTGAACAGGACCCCTGGGCCCAGATCCACCCATCATAATGTTCATCTTGTAGGTTTCTAGGACCCTCTTTATCCTTCTATTTCCCCATTCTCCCATGCTTCTCTCACCTAGAGTCCCAATAGGATGTCCTCCCCACTGTCCCACTGTCCCACTTTCCTGGTAAGTGAAGACTTTCATGGGACATGCTCCTTGGGCTAGTGTGCATATATAAGTGAGTATATGCCATTTGACTCTTTCTGATTTTGGGTTAACTCACTCATTATGATCATTTCTAGTTCAATCCATTTGTCCACAAATTCCAGTAATTCCTTGTTTTTAATAGCTGGATAGTATTCCATAGTGTAAATGTACCACAATTTCTACCCAGATCTGCCCAATGGACAGGACATTCTTCACAGTTGAGTGGAGAGTGGGGTTTGAGTTTCACACAAACTCTGGTGCCCCATATTTGACCATGTCCCCTGGATGGAGAGGCCTGGTGGCACACAGAGGAAGAATAGCAAGTTACTAAGAAAAGACTTGAGACCCTATTAGCATATACAGAGGGAGAAAGTCCCCCTCAGTCACAGACATAGGGGAGGGGAAAATGGGAGGGAGGGAAGAATGGGAGGATAAAACGGATGGGACAACAATTGAGATGTAATAATAATAAATTAATCAAATATATTTTAAAAGAATGAGGTGGAAGAGATATTAGGGAGCAAATAAAAAAGAGTGCATTGGAATGCAGGAAAAGGTAAAGCAAAGGTGGGGGAAGACAAAGTGCTACGGCAAAGTCCAATATTTTCTTTTATAACCTCAAAAGAAATAACATTCCACACGTACTCTAGTGCCTCATATTTGACCATGTCCCCCGGAGGGGGAGGCCTGGTGGCACTCAGAAGAAGGATAGCAGGCTACCAAGAAGAGACTTGATAGCCTATGAGCATATAAAGGGGGAGGAAGTCCCCCTCAGGCACAGTCATCAGGGAGGGGAGTGAGGGGAAAATGGGAGGGAGGGAAGAATGGGAGGATACAAGGGATGGGATAACCATTGAGATGTAAGAAGAATAAATTAATTTTTAAAAAGTGGGAAAAAAAAAGAAATAACATTCTTTCACGTTTCCTCCTGAAAATATTTTTATACTTTGTGCCTCTCAGGAATTTCCTTCTATCCTAATTTTAGCTCGCTGACTGCTTCTGGGAAATCTTAAAGTAAGCTTTAGACCTTTCTAATGTATCACCCGTGAGCATATTGACTTACAACAACCTCTGGCTATCCTAAACACCTATAATGGCTACAAGTTTGCCTCCCAATAGAAGGTGTTTAAAAACTATTAATATTATTCTTAGTATTATATTGTATATGTGCTAAAAGCACAGCACCCTTGAGATTTAACTTTAGGCTTGGATGTGTAAAATCACACTTTATATTGTTTAGGGCTCAGCATAAATTGTCTGGACAAGAGAGAGATAAATCAGAGTGTAGAAATCAATCAGCTATTCTCAGTGTAATTTTCTTCCTTTTATACTTCGGTTTATCTGAGAGCAAAAGGTCATATGTAAAGAGTCATATGCCACATTTGGCTCTAAGGAGGTAATACCATGTAAGTTTTATATTTTAATTTTTAAAAAAGGTTATATCACTTACGGGAAAATCCTACATAAAAAAATATCATATTAAATGGATGGTGACACTAAGTGCACTTATAGACATTTGATGACTGTCTCTTCTGCGGCTCCTTTCAATCCACCTGTAGTTTTCAGGTTACAGGTAAATGCCTGTGTACATGACCATCTGCTCGTCAGTGTTTCACTTAGTACACCAAAGATGCATCCCCTCAGGAGCCTACTGCCACTTTCTTTCATCTGGAGGAGTGTTGCTAACATGGAAGTAAGCAGCGGCCTTTCTCCTCTGTCCCTTCTGTGATGTCTGCCATTATTCAGCTAAGCTTCCAGATGAGTTGGTTTTGACCATTACGCATTCTTCTCTGCAGTGGATCTTGGACACAATTTAAAGGCTCCAGCCTTTCACATCTACACCCAAAGCTTCTGCAACCTGAGAAGGGCAGGTTGTTAAACATTTACAGAGCAGGCATATCCTAAACACCATGGCTCAAAAAGAATGATAAACATTATATGTAATTAGCTTCTGAGGAGGAGAAGCCAACACTGTCATCTCAGTGTCTCAGCGAGAGAACTTAAGAAGAGAAGGAATGCTAGGGGTAACATTTTCCCAGGGCACCACAGCTACAAAGGTACAAAGGAAGAGTGTGAACCTAAGTGTAAAGTATTGTTTTTGATTTTTTTTAAGACCAAGTTAGTGACATTTTTAGCATAGAATTTTCATTAGAATCTACAACTTAACTAGTCACGAAGTAAATATGTCTTGAGAGTGATTTGACTAAATCTGAAGACATACACTACGGCAAACTTAACCAGTCATGTGCTACATTGAATGCCCAGGACCACCCAGTTGGCTTCTTGTTTTTCTCCAGGAAACCTTCTGTTCACCTGAGAAGAGCAACTGCCACTTCTGATATTTTTGCCTTCGGGGTTTATTTAAACAAATTCAAATGTCACTTATTATTTTCTCCTTTTGTAAGAGATCATACATTTCAAGCATGTTTGACGAGGTCTTCCAACGAGCATACATTTCAAAGAACTTTAGTATTGTTTCCTGTTTCTGAGTAGTAGTAGCCCACTTTGACCATGCCTATTTGTGGGTGAATCTGGTTATAGTTTTTGGCATTTATGATTTTCCCTCTCTTTGCAAATATGTTTAGTGAAGTGTTGGGCTCTTTTTGGTTCATTTTTTATAGCACTTGAGTACAAGGTTTTTAAAGACAGGGTTTCACTAGGAAATCCAGGCAGGATCAAACTCAAGAGCATCCTGTCAGAGTGCCTGAGTTATAGGCACACACCACTGCATGTGGCCCAGTCTGTGCTATTCTTCACCAGGAAACATATGAGGTGAAATGTCTGGAGAAGACAAGGGAACCAGGAGCTGTAAGCTGCAGGGGAACAAAGCATCTCCCCTTCTCGCTGTGCTTGTATCTCAGTATGAACTCTAGCAAAACTCTATTTTCTCAACTGCCTTTAAAATCCAAACATATTACCAGTCATTAATTTATATTTAGTTATCATATTTACACCTTTAGTTGACATAGCATAGCTTTAAAATATTTTTATGTTTGATGTTGCTTATTAGAAATTTGACTTCCTCTAAGTAAACTTAGTAAATTATAAACCATGACTTTGTCCATTAGGTGGCGTTATGTGGATTTTTAATGCAGCTCAAAGTAATTACAATTATTTTTAACATAGTTTAAAGTTACTTGACTTGTTACAAATTCATGACAACATATTCTAAAAATGAATACCTTTATGCTTATATATCTTGAAAAATCTTTAAAATGTTTTACACATTATTTGACAATATGATTTGTTACAAGATTCCTTTAATTATCACATTTGCTTTCTTATCACAGGTGAAAAAAAATCTTATTAAAAACAAAGTCTTGCCAAAGAGTTTCCAGAGATTATTAAGCAACCATTTTTGATTGTGACATACAAACAACTATCTATCATAAAGATGCAGGCCCCAGATGATAATTAAATAGTCTAAGCATTATTATCACCACAGGACATACGTGAATTTTGTCATCCCCATTGAGCCATTTGGAAGGGGATGCAGTGTGAACATTTGAAATGTCATATAAGACAATGGACACAAACAGAAGGATCAATAGCTCAGGATGGCGCAGCATGAGAAACGCTGAAGTTCTGTTAGCTTGCCTCGGGGTAACAAGATTTCCTCACTAAAGCAATTTTACAAGACTCTACAGACTGGGTTCTGTCAGAACCTGCCTACTGTATTCATCCTGGATAATCATGGAAAGCATTTATTAGTGCTCAAGAATAAGAAGGAAAAGGAGAGCATTATGAGGGAAGGCTACTGAGGTTCACAGGCCTATAAATTCACCAAAAACTTTCCTCTTTACTCTTGCATGGGTGGAACCCAGAGGATACAGTCAGAGACCAGTGCATAGGCAACAGGAGTCAGAACAGGGTGAAAATAAATTTTTTCTAAGTAGCCACAAAATCTAAGTACTTTATATAATCTGTCTGAGAACCAGGCCCATCATTTAAAAATCTCTATTCAAGAGGTACTTATTATGATTAAATATTACATAAGACTAGTAATTCTCTAAGTGGTTGCTCAGTGAACATTGCTAAAACAGGAAAATGGTATTCTGTGTTCTTTATGCGCAGGTTATATTTGAGACACTCATCAGTCACCGCAAAATGATCTTAGGAGTTTGTACCTTTTAATATCAGCCTTTATGGAGTACCTCATACACACTGAATCAAACAAAGACCATAGAAGTACCTGGGCAAGGAGGCTTGGAGTTTCTGCTTTTCTCGTGACTTTCTGCAGTGTTATGCACTGAAACCTGGGACCAGACTCCACGAGTAGGGACTGATGCATACAAATAATGTGAAACATTGATGGATGAAGAAACAAGTGCCGTAAGACATCCAGAAGTATTTGAGGGAAAGTAAGACTAATTCAGTCATTAGGTAAGTAAAATGCTGTTAATAAAATTTGACAAGATAATATCAGTACAACAGAAACAAAAAACATAACATGTCAGTCTCATGTATAAGTACACCAGAAAAACTCTAGTAAATATCATTAATTTAGATAAAATTTGATTTATTCTTAGAGATGGACATTTGAAATTAGGTAATGGGGTAATATTAAATCTTACCTCAAGGGTCAAAATGGACATCTTATTCTGTTCATAAGATTTAGTATAAAATATTGCTATTTAAAGAATAGTATTCATTGTTTAAAAATAAGTTTCCCTCATCAAATATCAAACCTAATCTCCTAATATGACTAATAACCTTGAAAGTAGAAGTGAAAAGCCCACTTAGTAGCACCAATGCCCAAATTGTATTTTGTTAAATTTTATTAATACTTAATTTAGAAATTTATTAATACTTAAATTGGAAATTTGGAAATTTATTTTAAATTTTTATTTTATTTTTTTATCAAGGAGTGGTGTGTGTGTGTGTGTGTGTGTGTGTGTGTGTGTGTGTGTGTGTGTACACATGTGTGTCATAGTGTTCATATGGAAGTCAAAGAAGAACATATGATGGTTTGTCCCCTTCTACTGTGGGTTGTTGCAGTCAAAATCAGATTGTAAGGCTTAGGCAACCCACAGAGTTACCCATGTAGTCATCCTGTTACTCCAAGGTGGTGGTTCTATAAAATAATAATATAATAGTCTCTTCATGTTCTTTACGTGAATCTATGTCTTTTGGTTTCTTAGAATGGTGCAGAATTAGTGCTTAGGAGCACTAGCAGTTTTTTTCTACTGGAAAGCCACTTTTATCATTGTTCAACTTTGGATGACAATTCATGTTCTTAAACAAGAAAATCATCCCATTAACTTCAGCAGAAAATACAAAATGTAATTTTATTCATTATTAATGGCTGGGCATGATGGCCTATATCTTTGAATCCCAGCACTTGGGAAGTAGAGGCAGGTGGATCACTGTGAGTGCAAGGCCAGCCTGGTCTGCAAAGTGAGTCCAGGACATCAAAGACTAACACAGAGATACTCTATCTAAAAAAAAAATCCAAAACAAAACAAAAAACTCGTTATTAATTTAGAAAATTGAAAATTCAGATGGGATTTTTTATTAATTAGTTTATTCACTTTACATCTCAATCATAGGCCTCTCTCTCCTCTCCTCCCAGTCCTACTCTCTTCTTTTTTTTCCTCATCCTTTCTTCTCTATTCCAAGGAAGAGGGGAGCTCCCCATACCCACCTACCCCAACTCTTCAGGTTGCATCAGGACTGAGTAGGTCCTCTTCCCCTGCCATTCTGCAAGGCAGTCCCACCAGGGGGGCGTTATCAAAAAGGAAACAATAGAGTCCATGTCAGAGATAGCACCAGCTCCATTTACTAGGGAACACACATGAAGCCTGAGCTGCCCATATGCTACATCTGTGTATGGGGTCTTAGGTCCAGTCTACTGATGCTTCAGTCTCCTCAAGCCCCTCTGGGCTCTGATTAGTTGGCCCTGTTGGTCTTCTTGTAGAGCTCCTGTTACCTTCAGATTCTTCTATTCATACCCCCACTTTCCCACAAGACTCCTTATGCTTCACCGAATATTTGGATATGTGTCTCCACATCTGTATGGATCTGCTACTGGGTGCAGTTTTTCAGAGGACTGCTGTGCTAGGCTCCACTCTGTGAGCATAGCAGAGTACCCTTAGTAGTGTCAGGAGTTGGGTCTCTCCCATGAGGTGTGTCTCAGGTTGATCCAGGCATTTGCTGGACATTCCTTTAATCTCTGCTCTATCTTTATCCTTGTACATCTTACAGATGAGGTAAATTTGGGGTCAAAGTTTTTGTGGGTCGATTGGTATTGTCCCTCCCCTACTAGGAGTCCTGTCTGTAGGGTGTCTGCTTCATTCTCCATAACCCCTGCTACTAGGAATTTCAGTTAGAGTCATCCCATATCCTCCCAGAAGTCTACCTTGTCCTATGTCTCTAGTTTGTCACACAGATGCCTCTGCTCATGATTTATCTTCTTTCTGCACCCCCTCTGTCCTCCCTCCCACTTCTGTTCCCCAGGTCTGATCTCCACCCTGGGTTCTCTCCAACCTCCCTTTCCTGTCTTGTCCCTTCTCTTCAACCACTTCACTACTTATTCTATTTCCCCTTCTGGGTAAAATTTAATCACCCTCCCTTGGGTTTTCCTCATTACCTATCTTCTTTGAGTATGTTTATCGTGTACTATATGGCTAATATCCTCTTATAAGTGAGTGCATACCATGTGTGTGTTTCTGGGTCTGGGTTTACCTCACTCAGGATGATCTTTTCTAGTTCCACCTATTTGCCTCAAAATTTCATGATTTCCCTGTTTTTAATAGCTTGGTAGTATTGCATTTGTGTAATATTTTTATCCATTCTTCAGTTGAGTGATGTTTAGGTTGTTTTCAGGATCTGGCTAATATGAATAAAGCTTCTATGAACATAGTTGAGCAAGTGACCTTGTTGTATGGTGGAACATCTTTGGATATATACCCAGGAGTGGTATAGCTGGGTCTTGAGGTAGAGCTATTCCTAGTCTTCTAAGAAAGTGCCAGATTGCTTTCTAAAGTGGTTGTACAAATCTGCACTCCCAGCAGCGATGGAGGATTGTTCCCTTCTCTCTACATCCTGGCTGGCATGTGCTGTCACTTCAGTCATACCTCCATGAATGTGCCCAGTCTCTTCAGATAGGATTAAAGTCAAGTTTTCATCACCAAATAGAAACATAAAACCCCAAGCATATGGACATTTGAGATAAAATGAAAACTATAAGAAATGGATGACATGACTAGAAGGGCTGAAAGTAGGCTAGAAATTTTACATTACTATGAAACTATAATAAATGAAAGGAAGAAAGCCAAGAGACAGAATACCCATACAGATTAAACATGTTAAACAATTAAACAGGTTACAAAATGTAGGTCATATAACAAATAAAATGGTGATATTCAATAAATTGTTGTGAAACACCTTGAGGAGGAGCTCTGGGTTATGTCACCACATTGATAACCTTCAAAGGCCTTTTAAGATGAAAAAGATTGAATAAACAGAAGAATTAGAGAAAATTTTGGTGAAATATTTGTTCTTTCTGTGTACAAGCCTTGCATATATTCCATAAATATAAAAACCAATATGTCTAGAACTATAAGAAAAGCATTTGATTTTATTATGAAATAGTTTTATAAATCATAAAGAAAATAATACCACCTTGAATACTGGCAAAGGATGTAGAGGATCCATCTTTGCCCAGTGTGCATTGGCATGTACAACAATAAATCCAAACATTAATACCATCAATAACACGTTTAGAACCACTTAACTCCAATAGGATTCAGAAAACTACAAATGAAAGGGAAATGCTTTACTCTTATCAAGTTGAGAAAGATACCCATAATCACACACGACACTGGCTAAGAAATTCTGCTCAAGATACTGACTTTCAGCAACAGTATAATGTAGTATAATTTTAAAGCATCAAAGTCATCAATGTGCATCAAGAGTCCTAAATTATCCAAGTATGGTGGTGCATACCTAAAATTCAAACTCTAAGGAGATAAAAGCAAAAAGATCATCTTCAGCCAACCTTGGCTGTGTGACACACACACACACACACACACACACACACACACACACACACACACACACACACACTAATCAAATAAATAAAAAATCCTAATTTATTATTTGGACCTGGAATTCATATTCTGGTTCCAGCCCAATACTGTTTATTAATAAAAGACAATAAAGACTGTTTTATAAAATGAAGGACCTTAATTCCTTGCCCAGCTTTACTGGTCATCTAGCTGAGAGCACTACAGATTTTAATGTGTTTTCATGATCATGCAGTCTTTATGCTTATAACCAGGTTTGTTTTTTTATTAAAATAATGGCCTTCACATATGAAAATCCATATCCTGAGTTCTCACAAAGCTGTAAGTAAGTGAACCATGTCACTCAGCTTTACCAGACTCAGCGGATCCTTGTTCATCTCAGCTCATTGCTGCTATATTCACAATAGCTAGGAAAGGGAACCAACCTTAATGTCCTACAACCAACAGATGGGTAATGAAAGTGTGGCACACACACAGCATGGAGTACTATTCAGCAGTAAAGGAAAACAAAATCAGGGTCTTTGTAAGACGGTGGATAGAACCAGAAAAGCTCATATTGAAGGACGTGACTCAGACTCAGAAGGACAAACACTGCATGTTCTCTTTTGTTGGAAGCTCCTCACTCTAAATCTTCAGAAGTCTGGGTGGGCCGGGGAGCAATATCGAGGTATAGCACAGCACAAATGATCTGATAGTGGAAATGGCTAAACAAGGGGCTCTTTAGGGAGTGGGAGAGAAGTTTTATCAGAAGAAGGTAGAAGGAGGGTAAAGGAGAATAGCAGCAAAAATTGTTCTGGTAAGGGAAATGAAGAAGGGAGGCTCATTATGGAAGGGGAATGACGGTAAATACAGGAGAAAGGTAGGTAGGTAGGCAGGTAAAAAGCAACATGGGTGGCTGAAAAGCCACAGGAAATCATAATATTGACTATTCACGAAATTGTAAAATGCACATAATTCAGTATGCCATGCATATATAGTTTTAAGAAACTTTTCTCATCTAGACTGATGGCGCACCTTCCAGTAACTAAACACCACCTAACAGAAACACAACACCAGTTTGGGTTGTTGGCCAGGGCCATCTGTGAGACTCCCAATATATATATATTGGGATATATATATATATAGCCCATTGTTGTTTTCCTTGGTCATCCCTGACAAGTAGAAGATACATTTCCTACTGCCGGAGACTCTATGCCTTTTGTAAACAGGGCACAGAGAGCCAGAACTGACCTGGATACCCTCTGTCTGAGGACTGCCATTCATGATACCAAAGGGCACAATGCAAGCTTGCAATCTACAGTCATGGTACTTATGTACCACATTAACAACCGGCATAGCATTATAACCCTATGGGTGCAGCAGCATCACACAGTCTTGCTTGCCAGCTGTTTTCTAATTGTACTGAAGAAGTGCTCGACAAGAATAATAGTATGCCTGATTCTGGAAATCTATCTAGCTATTCAGGGATATAGAAGGCATGGTTATTGGAGGAAAATCCACAGCCACTAATTTACTAAGCCAGCATACTCCCTAACAGCAATCTGTTAATATTTGGCCTTATACTAGTAGATACGTGTATCCTTAATCCCTTATAAAGAAATCTTCTATTCAACAGAGAGAAACCACTATAGAAAGCAATAGCCAATCAATGCAGAGTTCTGCAACCTCGTCCAATGGAAACACATACAAAACCCTCTCACCCACAAGGCTTGGGAAACAGGGGATGGAAAGACGTTTAAGAACCAGAGGATCAAGGAATTTGCTCTCTGATTGTGTAACATCCAAAGCTAGACCTAAAGTCTTAGACTATGACTGACCAAAAATGAGCTCATCAGGGATGATGCCAATGAACATGCCAAAACACATGGGAGAAGCACCTGAGGCCCAGGCCTATACAAAGAATTATATGCAACAGTAAGGCTGGGATCAGAAGAGTTAGTCTTCCATAGGAACAGCATACCAACTGGTTTTCTACTGCCAAATCGTCAGTCCTGAAAACACACATGCAAGTAACTCATGTTATAAGGACTCAACAGCTTTTGTTTGGGAGTATATATGTAATTATTTACAAGTACATATGAATGTAATGACAATTGAAGGAAAACGAGGCCATGAATTTGCAATAGAGTAGACATCAGTATATGAGATGTTTTGGCAGGAGGAAAGAGAAGAGAGAAAATTAATTAAAATACAATCTCAAAGAAAAGTAAAATGATTCAAAGTGCATTTTAGACAGTAAATTTGATATACAAATAAAAATAGAAAAATAAAAATGGCCTACCCATTTATACATGTTGTCATAAGTGACAAAATTTCTTTGTTTTTAAGGTATGGATATCAGTCCATTGTGTGTTTGAAACTCACTCTTTGTTTTCACTCATCTGTTCAGGTATTTATTGAATCCATATTTTGCTCATTGTGAATCGTGCTGCCATGAACACAGAAGTGAAATTATGACCCTACCATGTTCATTTCATTTCTTTTCAATAAATAATCAATAGGTGGGCTATGTGGCTGCTCTGCTTCCAACTTTTAGTATTTCATACTGTTTTCCACATGACACTGCCAACCAACATTGTGACCAACATATGCCAATGTTCTATCCTCTTCACATAGTTGACAAAACTTTTTATTTGTTATCTATTTATTGTAGTCAGTTGTTAAGCGATATTACACATTGGCTTTAAATGTATCTTAGTGGTGATTAGTACTCATAAACAGTTTTTCATGTACCTTTCAATCATTGTATCTCCTTGGCTTTTGAATTTTGAGTCATGACTCCCTTATAAACTGTCAGATGTCTATTATAAAAATATTTCTCCTATTTTTAAATGATTCTTTTAATAGATTTATTGTTTCCTAGGTATGAAGTAATCCCAAGGTGCCCGTTCTTATTCCTCCTGTCTGCTTTCCTTAACTCCTAGTGAAGATGATTCTTATGTGGGTAGTTGTTCAAGCAGATGTTTCTGTGGAGGTCCTAGCATGAAAATGTTCTACATGCCAGTGGTACTAGCTCTATTAGTGAATTTAAGATGTTACAGATTTTGTTTCCTTTGTATTATTTTTAGGTTTTTTTTTTTCTGTTTTTGTTTTTGATAGGGTCTTACTCTATAGATCAAGATGGCCTGAAACTGAGTCTCCACCGTAGCCTCTTAAGTGTTGATATAATGTCTGCACCGCCATATCTCGTTAGACTCCTTTTAATGAATGCTTTATCATGTGTGCACATCTTTCTGAGCATGCCCAGAAGCAATTGTAATTAATTTTCACTACTTAAATTATGATTAAACTGTGGAGAAAATCCAATGATATCCTTACTTTCTAATTTTACCAGTTTTAAAAGTATATTTAAAAACAGACAATTAGAGATCAATTTGCATACTTATCATTAACAATTTCACTCATGAACTACTAGTATTTTTATTTTTAATATTAGGAAACAAAAATTAGAGATGTTTAATGGCTTATTAATCACATAATTTGAAGGTACAAATTATGTGTTCAAGTTTATTTTGGTCTTACTCCACAGTCCATGTTCTGATTACTGCTTCATATTTTTCATGATATTATTATTAATAAGAAAAAGTTCACTAATTTAGTTCAAGAGTTCTTTTGGGGTGATTTTTATGAAGATTTTACTGTGTAATTTAAAATAATTAAAATGTGTCCTTTAATCCTCATTAAACAATGCAAACTACCAGAGAAACCAAACCAATAGACAAATATTGGTAATCAGTAATAAATGTTGTTATGGGATTTTTTTCCTGGGGTAAGTGATGAGAGAGAATTTTAAGTTCAGCTATTAGTAAACAACAATTATATCTACCTCTTAAAAATTAAAAAAAATATATCCTCCTATTCAATAATCATGGTAAATTGTAAACAATATATTTATTAGTACTTTTTATTTTTATTTTTAATGTTCTTCAAAGTGGGAGCCACTCTCTCATAGAAAAATACAATTATAGTTACATTTCCACATACTCCTTGAAATATTATATAATATTTGAGAATTCTGCTAGTGTGAGGCATAATAGGCAAATTTTTAAGAGTTTGTCTGTAATCAAAGAAGACAACCCCTTTAGATAATATTAAGCTTTTCAAAAATGGATTGTTAATATTTTATTAAGTGATTTCATTTTTTAATATTACTTAAGAATACATATTATAAAATGAAAATATAATTGCCAATAACTTGTATTTTAGAGAAAGAATATCTCAAGATCATTTGTTAAAATGTCTTGTGTTTTAGCTTTTATTCCTAGTGTGTCTACCTGTACATATATGTACGTATATATCTGTATATATATGTACAGATAGACACTAGATACCTTGTGATGTCATCCTTATTGTAATTAGTTCTGGGCTGTAGCCTGAGTGGACCTGATTGCACACTAATTAGCTCTGTGACACCAACAACTCAATGGTCCAGTGCTTTGCTTTTCTCATTTGTTAAATAAGGAGAGCAACATTTTCTCAGTTACAGAGGAATTAAATCATGAGACTTAGTGGCTGTTTTGGGGGGAATGTACCTAGTATATTGTGACTCTCAAAATTTCTAAGAGTTATTACATAAAGTTACACTCTGTCTGAATAAAATAATTTAAGACTGTTGAGAATTTCCCATCAGAGGAAAGCAATTGAATACTAGGTTAGTCCAGGAGCCACAATGTATCAATAATGAAGCCCCTATTATTTTTGCCAGATATGAAATAATAAATAATAAAAATCCACGTTTCACACATGATTCTCACCCAGAAGAATGTGGTTTAACAGGTAGACGAAACAATTTCTACCTGTGTGGAGGGCTATGATGGTCAGCATCACCTTGGCTTCTTTCCAGGCCTTTAGAATATGAGTTAAACACTGCAGTAATATCGCCAATGCTACTCCAAAGTCCCAAAAGGCAACAACAAAAACAAAGCAGATAGATGTTTAGGAATGCCTGCAAAATCCTACAATCTGGTAAGATTTCTGTTTCCAGTTAAATGTGAACATGTGTGTTGAATACACCCTGCATTTGAATTTCATTGTGAATAACGTGGGAAAATAATATTTCTCAAATAAAGAATAATTCATTGCAGTGGTTGAATGAGAATGTCCACACAGTACCATGAGTTTGGATATTTGGCTCCAGTTGGTGGCTCTGGGAAAGACTAGGAAGCATGCCCTTGTTGGAGGAGGTTAATGGGGGGTAGGCTGTGAGCTTTCAAAAGCATGTGCCATTACTCCGTAGCTTGATCTCTCTCTCTCTCTCTCTCTCTCTCTCTCTCTCTCTCTCTCTCTCTCTCTCTCTCAATCTTGCTCTCTTTTCCTCTCTTCATCCCTCCCTCCCTCCCTCCCTTTCTCCTGCCTCATACTTGGGGTGAAGCATGTAAGCTCTCAGCTACTGTTCCAATGCTATGCCTGCCTGCTTGATGCCATGCTCATGGACTCACCTTCTAAAACTGCAGCACTCCAATAAGCTGTATCTTCTATACATTGCCATAGTCATAGAGTTGTATCATAGTGATTGAAAAGTACCTAAGATGGAAGTTGGTAAAAGGAGTAAGGTATTGCTGTGACTGCTCTGACCATTATGGATTTCTGAGAAAATGTGGGACATTTTAGGACTTTGGAGAGACTTGGTACCCTATGAGCATATACAGGGGGAGGTAATCCCCCTCAGGAACAGTCATAGGGGAGGGAAATAAGGGGAAAATGGGAAGGAGGGAAGAATGGGAGGATACAAGGGATGGAATAACCATTGAGATGTAACAAGAATAAATTAATAAAAAAATCCTGAAAAAAAAAGAGTTGAATGCTGCTGTCATCAGGCTTTCAGACTCGTTGATGATAGTATGACGTGGGAGACTAGGACAGAATGCAGAGTATGGAGACAGAGCTCAAGAGATGTTAAAAGGAAACAATACAAGCAACTGGGCTAAAGATCACTCTTGTGATATTTTGGCTGCTTTTTGCCCTTATCCTAAGAGTCTCCTTGAAGCTCAGTTGAAGAGTCCTGGACTAATTACACTGGCAGAGGAGGTGTCAAAACAGCCTAATATTGACTATGTTGCTTGGTTACTAGTAATCACTCTTATGCAGGTCTACAATGAAAAAGAGCAAACTGAGAGAAAAACACAAAATGTATAGTTACAGTAGAAAAAAAGCACCAAGAAATTCAATGCTGTAGGCAGGGATTGTGCTGAAAGAGAGTAGAAGCCGGATGCAGATGGGAATGAAGGGGCTAGCAGGGCGCTGCCATCATGAAAACAAATCCAGGTCACCTGGGAAAGGGCCAACAAGCCAAAGCGCATACCAATGCCATTTTCATTTTGCTTTTCCATTACATTGTAAAAATTTTTTATCATAAAGATGATTTTTCCAAGACTCTATTCCAAAATGCCTTTCTCTAATTAAAAAAAATTTTTTAAATGACTTTGGAATTTACACAGGAACTACACCAAGAAAGCATGTTGTAAATGTTAGAGTTCTAACATTGTAACATTTCTATTCCTGGTTGTAATTGTACCTGAAGAAACCCAATCTTTTTCCTTTACAAGTCAAGTGATTTCTTATAGAAAATGATTATACCTGAGTGGGTAGGTTTGTTAGATTCTCTGGACCTGGTACTACTATAGCAGTTGTGAGCTGCCCACTGGATGAGATTGACTCTTTTTTTTCTCCCTACAATCTTGTATTTCAGTTTTTTAAGTGCAAAGGCCGTACATCCCAGGTTCTCTTGGACAATGCTCATTTCACGTCTTGTCCTGTTGGCCCACTTCTACACTCATCCCACCGCTGTCCCAGAACAAACTTGACGTGTATCTGGGACCAAGCCCCATCACTTGCAAGCGAAAACCAGAGCGCAGTGGGTACAGGTGCTTTTCTTCGGATTGTTTTCTGAGCCAAGTTCTAACCTCCGCCAGCTTTGACATCTCGGTTACCTTCTCACCTCAGCCTTCTGAGGGCTTGGATTATAGACTACAGGTTACTCACAGTCAGCTCATTTTCTAAAATTGCAAAGACACTGAGCTCTGGTACAGACTTCTAGCAGGACCCTGTGGTTAGGGTCAGACTTCTAACAATCTTAGACCTTGCTCCTTAGAGGGTTCTTCTTGCGTAATACAAGGCCTGAGAAGTGGAAAAGGATACCTGACTGCCTTGTACAAACTAAAGTCCCGCCACTCTCTCCAATATCTTTGCAAGAAAATGGCAGCCATCAAGGTGGCAGTGGCAGGGCAGGAATGACACCTTTTTCTATCCCCACAGTTTGATACTCTAGGAGCATATATAGGGGCAGGAGGTCTCCCTCAATCACAGACATAGGGGAGGAGAGAAGGGGGGAAGTGGGAGGGAGGGAGGAATGGGAGGAAACAAGGGAAGGGCTAACAATGAGATGTAATATGAATAAATTAATAAATTAATAAAGTTCAAAATGAAAAAAAATTGGAACCTCTATAAGACTGTTCATGAGGGTAGGGTAGAACTGCCACTATGAGCCAATTCTAAAACCCTACTCCTGGGCTAGGCAGATGGCTTGCTCAGTGGATAAAGCACTCTCCACAAGCACCCGTGTACCAGAGTTTGGATCCCAAGAACCTTTACAAAAGGCAGATGAGCACAACAGCCAGACTTGTAAGACAGGTGGGATCCTGAGACATGATGATGAGCTCAGGGTTTGGGGGAGAAGCTACCTCAGGAACTAGAGTGGAGTGCAACCAGGGTCAGCCTCTCGCCTCCTCATATGCCCACAAAGGTACAAATGTACACACTAAAGTCCCCGCTCCCAAATCAAATGAGTTTGACTCTTAACTTCTGAGCCACCTCTCCAGCCTCTACAAGTCAAGTTCTCCCAAATGACCTCCGCTTACAGAATGCAGTTTTAGCTTACTTAGTCTATTTTATCAAAATTTAAAGCATATAATACAGGTTCAGTTGATATTTATAAAAAATTTTTTTGACAGTCTTGGTCTGATGATCCTTTAAAATTTCTACATTTTCCCAAGGAAGCTTGCTTTGAAGAAGACCTGAAATAATTTTTACTCCAGTAACATCTGACTAGAAATAGCCATGAGACTCTGAAGAGTGAACCTGTAAGGGGTGTGTGGTGATCAAAAAATCTCACAACAAAGTTAATCAAATGCATTTTGATGGTATGATTAACCATTACTGTGTTTCAAACTGATGAGTCATAATTGCTAAATGGTCCACATAAACCACACAAATTGGTCTTGTTATTGTCTAGTCAAGCTAAGTATTTCTAGGGTTGCCAGAAGAAAAAAATAAAAAAACGGCTCTAGAAGTTCTCGGTTGTTCTAATGTTCCATTGAAGAATAAATAAAAGCCACAGGAGGCAGCAATCTCTTAGCTTAACCATTCTTACTAATGAAAGGAAGGCAGACTAAGGAATGATTCTATTTTGGGTAGTTAACTTCAAAGCACATTTAAAAATTTATTTTCTGGTATTGATTTATCTTTTTTTTTTTCCTCTTGAAACTATAGAACTCAGACTTGTCCATCTGTCAAGAAAGAAACTTAACTGTCAGTGATGCGAACTGAGGACAAAAGATGCACTTTCTAATCTGCACTCCATAGGCAGCATCACAGGCTCATTTCCTGCAGACAAAGCAGTGATAGGGAGCATGTCCAGATTCAATTCTCAGGGACTCTTAAACCCAATTTTAGTGAGAGGAGAAATGTAGCTTAGAAAAAGTGGAAGGGCAAGAAGATATTGCTGAGAACACGTTGTTTCAATCCCCAGCGCAGAGTCCTCTGCAGTCTTTCTTTCAGGACCTCAAACCCAGTAGTATGGGCGGAGCCACTAGGCTAGCTTCAAGTAGGCTGAAGTTGGAGTCAGTCTGGTGGCATTTCCCATTGCAGTGCTTTTCCGAGTTACTGAGAGTTAAGTGAAGAAACAGCAGGCCCAGCGTCACACATCTTTGTGTCTAGCTGGGTACATATCTTAGGGAACTCAAGTGCTGTGAGCACTCTCAGTCTTTTCATCCATAGTATGGAAAATTTTTTTCCAACTCAGGCATTCTTGCCTGAATTAAATGAAACAGTGTACACCAAATTGAACTGCAGTGCATATATGAGTATTGGGCGGCAGTCTACTGAGCTTCACTCACACTCCTTAGTGACTTGTTCATTGTGCTCAGTTCAGAAGACAATGATTTTTCCTAAGCCCAGGAATTCAAATAATGTACGGCAGATATGAGAATGGCTGGAGGAAAGTAAGGTATGTGAAACAATGATGTAATTATATTTTAATTAATCTAGCAATGTCCCTGGACTCTGTGGGTCCCAGGCATGCATGCACATGGTGCACACATGTGTAGGTGAACAGCCCACACATTGAAAAAGTTAAAGAAATGCAAATTTCGTGACCTCAGGGTTTTCTCTTTTAGGAATTTCAGTACTCAACATTGAATTCATATACATGCAAGCATCACCAAAAGTAATCAGCAAGTTGTACTTATATATGTACGTGCATATGTATGTGATAACTATAATAAAAAAAGAGGATGCTATTTTTGAGAGAGTGTGGGGATATGGTAGGTATTGCTAAAAGGAAAGGGAAGGCATACATTATGTAGTCAAATTTTAATGAATAAACAATTTAAAAAAGAGTTTCCTTTATGCAATCTCCACTCTGTACCCACATTCTCCTGTGCTCATCCTGGCTTGGGGAATCATCATACCTATAATAAAACTCTTGCTCCCATTGCCTTGGATCAGGAAGCTCCCAGTCTCTGCTTTGGTAAGCTCCTTTTGGTCAGTGTTTAACATTCATGGAACTTAGTAGTGTTTCCCTGGTCTATATCATCAAACATTTCATTTTTTTATTTTATTATTTTTTTTATATTACATCTCTATGGTTATCTCATCCCTTGTATCCTTCCATTCTCCCTCCCTCCCATTTTCCCCTCACTCCCTTCCCCTATGACTGTGACTGAGGGGGACTTCCTCCCCCTGTATATGCTCATAACCCTATCAAGTA
This sequence comes from Acomys minous, assembly GCF_964271855.1. NCBI lineage: Eukaryota > Metazoa > Chordata > Mammalia > Rodentia > Muridae > Acomys > Acomys minous. The sequence goes on from NC_140483.1 coordinate 90,865,315, forward strand.
TCTTCTTGGTAGCCTGCTATCCTTCCTCTGAGGGCCACCAGGTCTCCCCATCCAGGGGACATGGTCAAATATGGGGCACCAGAGTTCATGTAAAAATCAGTCCCCACTCTCCACTCAACTGTGGAGAATGTCCTGTCCATTGGCTAGATCTGGGTAGGGGTTTGAAGTTTAATGTGCGTATTGTCCTTGGCTGGTGCCATAGTTTGAGCAGGAACCTTGGGCCCAAATCTGCCTATCATAATGTTCTTCTTGTAGGTTTCTATCTGGATCCTTCTATTTCCCCATTCTCCCATGCTTCTCTCATCTAGAGTCCCAATAGGATGTCCTCCTCTCTGTCCCAGTTTCCTGGTAAGTGAAGATTTTTATGGGACATGCCTCTTGGGCTAGTGTGCAGAAATAAGTGAGTATATACTATTTGACTCTTTCTGCTTCTGGGAAAACTCACTCATTATGGTCATTTCCTTTTAATAATGTACAATCCATACTACCTTTGAAAATCAAGAAAGGGTAATCATTAAATATTATTGCCTTTACTTATTTCACCAAAAAAACACACAGTGGAAGAATTAGTAGTTGACTGACCCACTAAACTACTTTAACAAATAATAAAACTGTTATTGTTAAAATCATTAAATAAAGCAAACTGTCTCTGTCATCTCACTTTGGAAGCTGATAACCTGCACCCCCTGTATACTCAGGTAAGTAATTTTATTCCTTCTCAAGTCTCTGATAGGGTTGAAGATCAGATAGTTTAGTTTTACAATTAATCTTAGTTGTTTAGGGGGTTAAGATGTTTTTAGGTCTAAATATATGCTTTAAGTTGATAATGACAAGATGGGATATATATTCATTTACAATTAGAATTTTAGTCTCAGCAAGATAGGAAATAGCCAAAACACTATAAACACACACACACACACACACACACACACACACACACACACACACATGTGTGTGTGTGTGTGTGTGTGTGTGTGTGTGTGTGTGTGTGTGTGTGTACAATACCTGAATGTTTGTTTAGTGGTTCTTCTTGTTGTAGGTAGTTTATTGTATATATGTGTAATAATATGAATGTATATGTAAAATATGTAATAAAAACAAAAACAAACAAACAAAAAACTCATTACATAGGCTGGGCATGGTGGTGCACACTTTTAATGCCAGCACTAGGGAGGCTGATGCAGGTGGATCTTTGTGAGTATGAGACCAGCCTGGTCTACTAAGAGAGTCCAGGACAGCCAGAGCTGTTACACAGAGAAACTTTGTCTCAGAAAAACCAAAACCAAAACCAAAACCAAACAAATAAAATCATCGCTTAAACATAAATGTTGAGACTTTGGTATGAATGTCTTGAAACATTTGGTTTGAAAATGCTGTACTGAGCTCCTGGTAGCATCAGGTGTTTAGAATCTATTGGATGCTACATACATAAGCAGAATGGTCCTTTCAAAACCTTCCTTGGTGATTTTGTCAAAGCTAGCTGCTGCCCTTGTGTGTGTGTGTGTGTGTGTGTGTGTGTGTGTGTGTGTGTGTGTGGTGTGTGTATATAAAACCTCTAGTAAGGAGATTATCATGGAGGCAGAAATTGATTATGATCTAAAACATCACATACTACAGGGTCATTTATGCTGTGACTTAGAGAGAAACACAAAGATAGCTTCACATGGTCATAATTTAAGACTTATATATTTTGTAAATATGCATTTTACTATAAAACTTCTTTATAAAATACTTTGCATAGAATAACCAGCTTCACCTCTCCCTGGGGCATAATAAGAACTTAGCACTTCAACATTTTTTCAATATATTTACCAATTTGAGCAGCAAGGTTTAGAACAATTTCAAAATGTTCTATTCAAGTGCCCAACTATAGTATCATTTGTTTTATTTTTTCTTTAAAGACTGTAGAATGTCTTGGCCACTGTAATAAGAAAAAAAAGGAGACTGTAGAATATGAGACTCTAATTTTATAGGGTGACTCTTCCATTCTGCCACCGAGGAGAAAGTGAGCTATTTTACCTCTGTGGACCTGTCATTTCAATATATAAAAAGGAGAGGTGACAAGCTGGAAAACACCCAGCATGACTGGTGCACAGTGGCACAGTGTAGGATCCTTGGTCTCAACCTCTTAGGTATGTGGTCATGGAAAAGAAAAACAGATTAACATCTGGATAAGCAAGCAGGAAGCGTTTCAGCTCTACGGCTTAAAACTTAGCATTCCTCAGACAAACCACAGGCAAGCACTTTGAGAGGTGTGTGTGTGCGTGTGTGTGTGTGTGTGTGTGTGTGTGTGTGTGTGTGTGTGTGTGTAAGGGGGTGGTCATTACAGATCTACAGGTCTAAAAGTGGCCTCAGGAGAAAGAACCCCAGGGAGCCAGGCACAAGAGAAGCTGCAGGACTTTAGGGCTTCTGGGAAACTCTTCTTTGAGGAGGTAAGAATTAGCTACTCTCTTCAGACTCAGTTCTCAAAGAATGATTATGTCCTAAATTGAAGCAGTTAATATCTTCTGCAGCAATTAAGCCTGAGTTGTTTACCACTCCATGGACAAGTTGCAATAGACCCGAGGACACAGGGCCTCTGAGAAGGAAGCTTTCCATTTGTGACTCTTCGGATTTAATTAACTTTAAACAGCCAAGTGAATTTGGGGTCAGGAAGGGAGAGCACAATGTTTTGGGGAAGGCTAAGCCAACATGGATAGAAACTTCACAGATCAGGATGAAACCTTGCCTGGGACTCCAGAGCTGTACTGAAAACTGTGAATGAGAGTAAACTTGGCAATGGTCACAAGTCTATATCCTGTCATGTGCACAGCCAAATGAAGGAAAGAACACTGCATGGGAGGACCATCTGCTGTACAACACCTGACAGTTAATGCATATTCAGGAGAATATTACGCAGAATAAATTAAGGAGTAAAATTTTGTGCATCCATAAGTTTCTTACTTTTACACACGTTTTGCTTTTCTTCCATTTTAGCTGATTGCCATCTTCATAAAAAGTCCTCCATCTACCCATGGTGATACCAACACCCTCCAAGTATTTAGGAAATCCTAACAGGCACCAGGAAGAGAGAAGCCAACACTAAGTGTTAGCTATGCCCTGGCTTATTGTCTGCTATTCTAAAAGTGATTCCTGTACTCCCTACTTTCTCCAATAACTTTGTTCATCCCTCACAAAGAGGAAGTAGCTGCTTATCTGGATAAATATGTTGTTGAAATTCACTCAACTGGCTAATGCTGTGGTTTGATCAGACCACATCACTCTTGTGCTGACATTTACTTTGTACACATCAGAGGCCACTTAAAAGTCCACAGAAAACAGGTTCACAAATATCTATGACTGACAAGAAACCTAAAAGATGCTTGTTTGAAATATAACTACTGAAGCCTCATTCAAATCTAAGTCTATTGAGAAGAGCCCTGGACAATTTCTTACCGGGTAGCAATCCCAGGGAACTGTTCTTTCTGTAGAGTATGGGAAATGTCATCAAAGAACACAGACATCAGTACCCTAAGTTGTCATTTATTTCTTTTTAATAAGGTATTATCCCAGTATAATTATTTGAAAGAAATAGAAACACATAAAAGTAAATTTATATTAATTGCAATATAAAGTTGAGTCTGTGTTCCTAATAAAACTGAGGATACATCATTGGATAAACTATAAGAATTTCAACAACAAAATAATAAAGACTTTAGGTCAATAATACAGGTTGGCTTGCACATTCTTAGCTAGAATAAATCAAAAAAGGTTCTAATGTGATGTTAACACTTATAAAATATTGTTTTACGAAAGGAAGCATGAATAAATAAGGGTGGTTACTTGAACACAGCATGGAATCACACAGACAACAAAGCTTAGAGAATCAGAAGAGGCCATTTGCCAGCTCAGTGTCTGGGAACTAAACTTTTCTATGTCTTGTTGACGCCATCCAGCTAATGAGCACATCGAATCACATTCTCCACTGGGTTATTGTAGGAATTAAACACAGACAGACAGACAGACAGACAGACAGACACACACACACACACACATACACACACACACACTCCAACACATGCAAACGATCTATAATGCTTTCTTATACTAAGCTACAACACTGTGTGGTATTTACTAATACTATGTCTGTGGAAGTTGGGTGTTCTTTCCTTGCCAAGACTGATCCATCAGCACTTCCTAGGTGCTTACTACCTGTATGAGAGGAACACTGACACAGGAAGAAACTGAGCTGATTCATTGTAGAGACTTACGGACTCTGGAGGAGAATCTCTTCCTTTATTATATCAGTCCTTGGACACTCAGATTTAAAAACCCCCTTTTTTGGAAAGGAAAAGGGAGACGTTTATCTTCTTAGTGGCCCCAACTATCTCCTCTATGTTTGCAATACAACTGTTCCACAACTCTCCCTGCCCACACACAATACAGAAGATACTAGCAAACTCAGACGTGCATTAACAAGCATTGTCTGAGTATTGCATGACACATGGCTTCAGACACGGCTTTAGAACAAAAAAAAATGTTTCCTCCTGAAACAGTATTTTTTAATAACTAGTTTTTGAGTTGGCATGAAAATTACAGATTTCCCTATGATATTGTTATGCATGGAAATCATCCTACCTTTCTCATATTTACTCCCAATTTCACAACACTGACATAAGATAAGGAATGTGAACTTTAAAAGAAATAATTATAATACTATGTAGAAGAAGCAAAGTAATCAAGAGGAGAGTTTGGAAGTAGGCACAATGTGACACTGAAATCACGATACCTATGCTAGAGTCAGTGTATATACATTACACACACACACACACACACACACACACATATATAAGTATATAAAATAAGGGTATGCATATGGTGAACATGATAGACTTGACTAGAAGATGTAAAACAACACCAGCAAGAATGTTTATGAATTCTAAAAACCAACAAATGTTCACGTAATCAGAATATCTGGGCTAAAACTCCAGCTAGCAACACATTAGGCATATATATTTAACTGCTCTGAGCTTCATAGTTTCTTGTTTGGAATTATTTTTGTTTTTTTGTTTGTTTGTTTGTTTTGATTTTGCATTTTAAGTTCTTTTAAAAGTTCTATGCAGACAAGATTACCCATGCCCTTCACCTTTGCCTTCAACCAACTGGATGCAGGTACTTGTGTCTCAATGACTTTCCAGAAGAAGCTGATCAGAGTTTTCTCTTTTCTTCTTTTCTTTTTAATTTAGTCACTTTACATTCTGATTGTAGGCCCCTGCTTTGTCTCCTCCAGGTCCAAACCTCCCTCCCTCATCCCACCTCCCCAACTTCCTTAGTCCTCAGAAAGGGGGAGCTCTCCTCCTGGCTGATCAAGTCTCATCTGGAGCTGCCTGTATCATCTTCCTCTGTGGCCTGCAAGACTATCTTGCCAGGGGAAAGTGGTCAAAAAGTGGGTATCAGAGTCTATGTAAGGAAAATCCACTTCTCCCCATATTATGGGACCCACATGGAGACTGTGCTGTCTATCTACTACATCTGAGGAGAGTGTCTAGGCCCTCAACATGCATGGTTCTTGGTTGGTGCATCAGTCTCTATAGGAAACCCTGGGCCTAGATATGTTGGCTCCATTGGTCTCTTTGTGGAGTTCCTGTCCTGTCCTGATCCTTCTGTCCCCTAACTCTTCCATAGGATTTCTTTGCTCCACCTCAAAGTTTAGCTGTGAGTCTCAGCATCTGCTTTGATCCTCTGCTGGATGGAGTCTTTCAGTGGACATTTAGGGTAGGTTCCAATCCTGTCCCTAGTCTACAGCTGCTTCCAAAAACAACTGCCACAACTGACTGGGAAAAGTTCGTCACCAACCGTACACCCAACAAATGGCTAATATCCAAAATATAAAAAGAATTACAGAAATTAAACACCACCAAAGACAATAATTCAATTAAAAATTGGGCAAGAGCTAAACAGAGAACTGTCAACAGAGGAATATTGAATAGCCAAGAAACACTTAAAGACTTCTCAATGTCCTTGGTCATCAGGGAAATGCAAATCAAAACAACTCTGAGATTCCATCTTACATCAGTCAAAATGGCTAAAATAAAAAACTCAAGTGACAGCACATACTGGTAAGGATGTGGAGAAAGAGGAACACTCCTCCATTGCTGGTGGGAGTGTAAACTTGGAAAACCACTTTAGAAATAAATCTGGCACTTGCTCAGATAATTGGGAATAGTTTTACCTCAAGACTCAGCTACAGCACTCATAGCCATATATCCCCTAAAGATGCTCCATCACACAACAAGGACACTTGCACCACTCTGTTCTTAGCACCTTTATTTGTAATAGCCAGAATCTGCAAACAACGTAGATGTCCCTCAACTGAAGAACTGATAAGGAAACTGTGGCACATTTACACAATGGAATACTACCCAGGTATTAGAAACAGGGAAATCTTGAATTTTGCAGGCAAATAGATGGAACTTAAAAAGCTCATCTTGAGTGAGGTAACCCAGATCCAGAAAGAAATACATAGAATACATATACTTATAAGTGGCTAGAAGCCACAAAACACAGGACAATCACACTACAATCCACAGACCTAAGGAAGCTAAATAACAAGGAGGACCCTACGGAGGATGCTTAATGTAAATAGAATAGACACCAGGGTTTTGTGGTTTTTTTTTTAATTTGTATTCATACTTTAAAAAAAAAACATTTATTAGTCTCTACATGCTGGCTGTAGCCCCACAGCTCCTCACCTCCCAGCTCCATACTCCCTCCAGCTCTCCCATCTCTCCTCCCTTATAACAGGAGACCCCACTTCCCATTCACTGCAGCTCATCAAGTTGCATCAGAACTGAGTGTTCCCTCTTCCACTGTGGCCTGGCAGGGCAGTCCTGCCAGGGAAAAGTGAACAAAAAGCTGGCAAGAGAGTCCATGATAGAGAGTTCCTGCTCCTCGTACAAGACTACCCTCATGAAGCCTGAACTGCCAGTTGGCTTCGTCTGTGTAGGGGGTCTAGTCCAGACTCTGAAAGGTTCCTGGTTGGTGCTTCAGTCTCAGCAAGCCGCTCTGGGCCCTGGTTAGTTGGCTCTATTGGTCTTTTGTGGAGCTCCTGTCTCCTCAAGATTCTTTTTTTTTCCTTCCCCCAACTTTACCACAAGACTCCCTAAGAACAGCCCAGTCTCAGCATCTATTTCAAACTGCTACTGGGTGGAGGCTCTTTGAGGGCAACTCTGGTAGGCTCCTGTCTGAAAACATATCAGATTATAAATTGTAGTTTCAGGGATTGGCTCCCTCCCATGGGATGGGTCTTGAGTTTTGCCAGGCATTACCTCAATCTTTCCTGTATCTTTATCCATGCATATCTTGTAGGCAGGACAAGTTTTGGTTGGAAGTTTCTGTGAGTGGGTTGGTATATCCCTTCCTCTTCTAGGAGACGTGTCTAGTTAGAGGATGTCATCTTTAGCCACTGTGTCACCTGCTACTTGGAGTCTCTGCTGTGTACCCCCTCATATGCTCATAGGAACCTACCCTTACTTAGGTCTCCAGCTGGTCACAGAGATGCCCCCAATCACAGTTTCTCCTTTCTATATAAGACTTCTATGCTCTGGCCTCTGCTCTCCCTAGGTCTGTTCTTGCTCAGCAATGTTCATAGTAGCTATATCCGTAATACCCTAAATCTGGAAACAATCTTCCTGTCCTTCAACTGAAGAATGGGCAATGAAACTGTGGTACATTTACACAATGGACTGCTACATAGCAATTAAAAACAAAGAAATTATGAAAAGAATTGAGGCAAATGGATGGAACTAGAAAACCGAACTCCAGAAAAACACAGATGGTATATACACATTTGTAAGCAGATTTTATCCATATAGTACAGGATAAACTATGCAATGCACAGACCAAAGAAGATAAGTAACAAGGAGGATCCAAGGGAGGATGCACAAATCTCACCCAGAAGAGGAAATTGAATAGGCGGAGGTAGTTGTTAAAGAGAGGGAACAGGATAGGAGAGGGAACACAGAGAGATATGAGGGTTTTATTCATTTTTTAAATAATAGCATATAATATTTTCATTAAAACATTCCTCTTCCCCGCCTTCTTCCAGATTCTCCCCTACCCTTCTACATCCTCAATTGTATGATCTCTCTTCAAAACAGAAAACACATGTGGAGTCCATATTGTATTTGCTGACTACTCCTGAGCAGAGGGCATGACCTGGAAGGTGGTTGAAATAAGCAGTGCCACTCTACTTAAGAAAACATGTTTTTTCCTAAGTTTGTCGATAATGGATGGAACTAGAAATAATAACGAGTGAACTAAGCCAGAAGCAGAAAGAATGAAATGATACATACTCACTTATAACTGGACATGAGACCAAGGGGCAAGCCCCATGAAAGTCTTCACTTACCAGGAAATTGGGATAGATATGAGGACATCCTATTGGAACTCTAGGTGAGAGAAGCATGGGAGAATGGGGAAATAGAAGGATCCAGAGGGTCCTAGAAACCTATAAGAAGAACATTATGATGGGCAAATCTGAGCCCAGGGGTTCTGCTCAAACTATGGGACCAACCAAGGATAATACATGCAGTAAACACTGAACCCAGACTCAGATATAGCCAATGGACAGGACATTCTCCATAGTTGAGTGGAGAGTGGGGTCTGATTTTCACATGAGCTCTGGTGCCCCATATTTGACCATGTCCCCTTGATGGGGAGGACTGCTGGCACTCAGAGGAAGGCTACCAAGAAGAGACTTGATACCCTATGAGCATATACAAGGGGAGGAGGTCCCCCTCAGTCCCAGACATAGTAGAGGGAAATAGGGTGAAAGCAGGAGGGAAGGAGGAATGGGAGGATACAAGGGATGGGATAACCATTGAGATGTAATAAGAATAAATTAATTTTAAAAAGAAGAAAACATTTTTGCCACATTTGAAGCCATCTCCATAAGGACATTCTTTGATGTTCATCGTCTTTTTTGAGGTAGGCTGGGTGTTGCCAGGAGTTAACCTGTCTCATTGTCAGAGTTGATGCTCTTTGTATGCATAAGATTTTATGAGCATGAATAATCTACCATGGGCTGTACTCTTTCTTCCAAGGCATCAACAGACAGCCAACAAATAGTCAATTAAAGGTGGGGTCTCATGAGCTTCTCACTTATCCATTCTGAATTATTGCTCTTTTTGCTGGCACTGTAGAGGCAACCACAGAATATGTGAGTTCATGAGTTCAAAAGCCACATCACATCCAGGAGACATTGTTTTACAGCAGGTATCTCCAAACTCTGTCTATTAAAATGTTTCTGTACTCTCTTCCATGATGTTCTCCAGACTTGTAGGGAGATGATAATGTCCCACTTACAGCTGAGCATTTCATAAACATCAATTCTCTGTACTTGAAAAATGATGGGTTTCTGAATTAACATTCACCCACTGCAAAAAGAAGCTTGTTTGATTATATATAATACACACACACACACACACACACACACACACACACACACACACACACACACACAAATCCATACACTGGATTCTACGATGTCCACTTTGCTGTTCATTCACTCTCAGATGACATCAGAAACACTGTATTTTAAAATAGAAAACTGATTTCTCTCTGAAAGGCTTCCACTTAGATATAATTTAATGTTATAATTATTTGCTATCACAGAAAATATGGTTACCAACCTTAGAAGCTATCATTAAGTTTTATTTATATAATAATACTTTTATAAGAACTACTGTTGACATAGTAAGACTCAAGGAAACCTTAAATGACTAGTGCCTAGTCAGCATTATCAAAATGAAGACTATGTTTAAATATGAGGAATATTTTCTTCCCCCCCCTTTTTTTTTTTTATAGAAGTAGCCTTTATACAGCATAGTGTCCTGTCCATCACCCCCACCAAGAAGCCTGCGTTATATAAGGATGCTACAGTTTCAGCAATTTTTTAGGGCACACTTTTTGAAAGGCTCTTCTTTTTCTGTTCCTGTTACTGACCCAGTGATTGTTTCCATGGCTTTCCAGTCAACTGTGAAGTACTCTGATAGTATGTCAATGAAATGTCAAATACTGAGGGAGAGACTCTATGAGTGTTATTTTGATTGATTGCATATTTGAATCTTGCTGCTCCTTAGACATTGTTTCAAGGAACACAGAAACTAGAGGGGAGGCCCCTGAAGTACATTAAAATCTGTTTTTATAGAAAGCATAGAAGAGCAGCAGGGACATGGCAGACAGAGTTTCTGAGCACATCGCTAACAGAAATGTCCTAAAATATTTACATTTGCAGAACATCCAGCGAATTGACCCACAGATACACAGATACAAGTCTCTTTGTAGCCTAATAAAGTGAGTCCTGATGGCTATCTGGCAGGCCTCCTTGGTCCACCACAGAGGATATCAACATTGGTCTGTTCTGATAATTTGGATTAGCCATAGACATATAAAAATATTGGATATAGAAAATTAGAACATACTGCCAAACTATGCATTAAAAATTATACACAGTTAATTAACATTTTTTCTACGTCCATTTTTTTAACTAGTTGATTCAAGATATTGGTTTACAGCATGTCATTTGCTAGGTTATAAGGTCGTTTACTAGGTTTGCAGTAGCAAACATAATGTACGTAATGTATTCTCTCTCCTCCTTGGTTATCAGATTATTGGAACAATGCTCAGTAAGGAGTTGGACTTACTCATACCAAAAGGACTAGATCCAGATGCAGAAAAATGTTTTGTCCCAGGGAGTTCTCATGCAGTTTTTGACAACCTGTCCCTTTTAAGTCAGACAGCAGAAAAGACAATGGTGGGAGAACACTTCAGCAAGGAGTGCTCATGTATTTCCCTTCACACCCAAGCTTCATGTCTGCACCCCTAAGATAACTTGAGGGTCAATGGACTTCTATTTATTCCTCTAACCAATGCAGCTCTCTCAAATAAATTTTTCTGTTTCTCACTATCGCTTGTCCTTCCAATTAGTACATTAAACATTGTTAGGCTGGTGCAGGCTAGGCAATGGCCTTAAATCTCTGGTGACAGTAGGAATTCATAAGGCAGATTTCCTGCCCCAAGAAGTTCACTTCTACTGCAGTGTGCCAAACAAGTTTTTGGTGAAAAAATTCCACCAGAATTTTTGTTAGATTATTTCTGAAAGAAAGACAAGAATTTGACATAAATACAATGAAAATAAAATAGCTTTTCAGTAAAGCATATACTTGCTAAATCATTTTCAAGATAACAAAGCTATTCATATGCCCATGGATGAACTAATTGGGGGCTACCACTACTTGACACTGAATGTATGAGCATATCTGGTTTACACACATTCATTATTGAGGCACCTTTATAGCCATCTTTATTCAACTAGGGGAAAAGAAGCAAAGTAAGAAGTTCCATAGGGTTGACAGGCTATTTTTCTCTCCCCTAAAAGTGACTTTAATAATGCAAGTCTTCCTACAAAAATATATTTGAAAAAAATAATGCTAGAATGTACTTAATTTTAATGACAAAATGAAACAGCAAGGAAATAGGTTTAGACATTTCTCAAGCAAAGGTGTCTTTATTTGTAACATCAACCAATGCCTATGAAATACAGATATCATTTTGCCAGTTGGATAAGCAATAGCTAAGGGATATTAACTGGGCTTGAAAGACTTACATAACATACCCTGAGACAATTCAATGGAAAAGTCAACATGATCTAAATCTTGGAAATTTATCAAAATAAATTGGTGCATAGTGAACACACACACACACACACACACACACACACACACACACACACACACACACACACAAGTAACTATAGAAGCAACTTCAAATAGCAAGAATCCCAAATTATCATGGCATAATATGGTAAAAGTAGTGTACAATAGAAATGTTTCTTTTGCTTTTTCAAGACAGGGATTCTCTGTGTAATAGCCTTGGTTGTCTTGGAGGAAACTTTATAGACCAGGCTGGCCTCCAACTCACAGAGATCTGCCTGCCACTGCATCACAAATGTTAGAATTAAATTTGTGCACCTCCAAGCCCAGACCTAGAAACATATTTTAGTAATAATCTTCAAAGAAATTATGAGCTACAGTGAGCCCTTTGTGTAAGTAAGACAAACATAAATTAAATATAAGTGACCTAATTTTCCTATTTGGACATAAAGAAACATGTTTTTCTTATTCTTTAGCATGTACCTTAGAAAGCTTAGAAGCATTTTCTTTCTTTCAAATATGCATTAACATATAAAAACCAGATAGTCTTTTTGTCATCTATTTAACTTAGGAATGTCTCGTTTGAGATGAGAGGTATCAGTGAGAAAGGCGAACATCAAAAAGCACATATCAGTATGTTCTATTTTCTGTGTGACAGTAGGGTCAAATTGATTTGGTCCCTAGCTCTGCCTTGGAACACTGTGTCCTCTCATTAGTATGTGAGAAGTTTACTGTCAGTTTATATGCCCAATTAGCTAATATAGAAGGCTATCTGGCTTATGTAAAGTTAGCTATGTGCAGTGGTAATATCAGGTCTTCTTACACATGCAACAATCATTCTTCTTTTGGAAAATATATGTACAAATTCTGGGTTAAGAGATTTTCTATTTTAATTTTAAGTGCCCAAAAATACATCTGTTAAAGACATTTCTTCTTTCTTAACTCTAAGAGAAAAGTTAACTCTGTCAAACACTGGTAGATTAAAACATATATTATTGAAATATAATTTAATATCTATTAATTTGTATTTTGTTGTTTTACAATTATATCCCTGTTTGAAAAATCATTATAGTTTTATTTTCAGGTAAATACATTCGTGGTAGCAGTCTTACTAGAGAAGAAAGTTTTAAAAAATATCCAAAGGAAGGTGAGGTGGAATTGGAGAGGGAGATGTAGAAAGAAGGAAGGGAGGGAAACAGAGGAGATAGGAGGGAGAAATGAAAAAAAGGCAAAGAGCAGAATTTTAGTTCCAAAGTTTTCCTGAATATATTGTATGTTTTTGGTATTGTTTTGTTTGGTTTTGTGTATATGCTTTCCCCAATCCTTTCTCCAATATTTAAATGTATCAATATTCTGTTATAGGTTAGATATAACCTGTGGCTAGAAATATGTTGTAGTTGTTGTTGGCACTATTCTGGGAAGTTCCAGAAACACTATGGGGGTAGGAACATATCTAGAAATAAGAGTGTGTGTGGCAGAGGGTTCATTGGAGTGTCCTGTCCTTTATACCTAGATGTCAGCTAGGAGAGGAAGATGCTCCTTCCTGCCTGGCACGCCCATGGCCATGCTGTCCTGCAGCTATAAAAGGCCAAGAGGCCGTGAGAACAATCCTCTGAAACTGCTTACACAAATAAGCTTCTCCTTCCTTTAAGATGCTTGTGTCAGATATTTGTACATCGTGACACTAATACAAGCAACACAGAAAACTCAAAAAACTTACAAAAGAAAAACCAGTTAATGATAAAAATACTAGAATCAAAGAAATAAGTGTGATCCTGTGGTTGTGAAACTTTGGGAACTTGTTTGTGGACTCAGTGGCATAACTTGGAGAAGTGATCTGAACAAACGTAGAACGCTATAAGCAGAATTAAATATGTGACAGCTCAGGAGGATAGGATGTCAATAGGAACAAGAAGAGTGAAGGTTCATTTGGTCTTAGATGGAAGAGAGGAATCTATTAGGAATTGGACTATAGGCCATTTGCGATACACTCTGGAAAATAATTTGACTTTACTTTGCCTGTGCCCCAGGGCCTCTACTGAGGCGTACTTTAAAGGCAGTGAGCTGGTGTTAAAGAGATGGATCAGCAGTTAAAAGAACTGGCTGTTTCAACAGAGAATCTGAATTCAGTGCCCACCACCCACTTGGTGGCTTCAAACCACCTGCAGCTCCAGTCCCAGGGGATCTGCCGCCTTCTTCTGGCCTCTGTGGCACAGCACACAGATGATATGGTGAGGCAGAAAAAGACTCACCACATGGAAATAAATCAATGAATAAAGTTGGGGAAATATATTATTTGATAGATAAATTTTTTAAGGTAGCACTCACACATTGATATTTGTTGTTGTTGTTGTTTTGAACAGGTTTCATGGTGTATTAGAACACATAGCAGGAAAATTTGAAAACCAGAGATTTTGGCTGAAGAAGAAACAAACAAAAAAGAGTGTATTTTTTAAAAAGTTAAAAAAAAAGAAAATTACATTCTAAACTTTTAAAATAATAAAAATAAAGTAAAATTATAAAAAGCAGAATATGATTGCTAAAGTGATTATTACAATTCAAAAGAGATTGTTCTCCATCAAGATAACAGAAGAAATTTCAGGAGGACATCTTAGAAATTGTCAGATTCCATATATCAGAGAATGAAATGTGTAAAGGCTTCAATTCACTTGAACAACTTAGCTTTGAGGTGCCTAGATTGTGTTGCACACACACAAGTTCATCTAGAGAAATGTTCTCTTGGATACCACCACCCAGGCACTCAGAGGTCACTGAACCCATGGCCTGAAGCGTGTGAATAAAGTCTGAGCTCTCAACAGGTTTTGTATATCATCGGTGAGCTACTGTTATGCAGGCCTATGAAATGCAAAAGTTCAAGGTTCATGGCCCAGCATGACAGGCTTAGAGTCACCGCAGACAGTCCTTGAAAGGACTATGTATGCATCCATAAGGGCTAAACCTGAGTTGCAGCAGAGATACAAAGACCTTTGATTTGCCTGGCATACAGAGTATTCGTTCGTGAGACATACAAAGGATAGTGCTCTCAGCCTAAACGAGATGCCATATGTCCTGTTAAATGGTAAGGGAATAGTGAAAGAGTTGCTTAAGCTCTTTCGAAAGCAGATCACAGCATGTACTTTCAGTCGTGGAATGAACTATAGGATTTACTGCTTTGCCCTGCTTGGGTTTCTCTTGCTTTGCTTCATCTTTCCTGTGCCACAGTATCTCCTTTTGTGTCTACGGGAGCAGGCACCTTTCTCTTTGGTTGTACTGAAGCTCCATTGCTTTGACTCACTAAAACCTAAGTTGTTAGGTCACATTAGACACAAAAGTATAGCATATTTTATATCTCAACTATATTTGCATTTTCTATTTTAGTCCAACCTCTTTGAGTTCAATGTTCCTGTTTACTTCTGTTTATTTCAACTGGCAGGAACTTATTTCTCTCTTCCTCCACCGAGGCCAGAGTTGAATATTTTCAACAAACTATTCAAGTGGTGGAGGTAGCTGTCACTGTAGATCTTTTTATAGGTCGGTTGTTTGCACTCAGTTTGTGATTGGAGTAGATATAGCTCTCTAGTTACAGGAAGCAATTCTCCCACTTTGTCTCCTGGGAAAGATCTCTAGACACATTCTCCTCCTGTTGGCTCTCACTGTCCTTTACTGCTTTTCCCTGCATGCTGCTAGGGAGCTGCTGATTCCACTCAGTTATCCTAGCTGCTGGGATTTTGTTTTATTAGTTCTTTGAGAATTTTTTCAATATGTTTTGATAATATTCATCCTCCTCTACCTACTCCCAGAAACAAACCTCTTCCCTATGCACCCATCTTTGTGTCTTCTTACAAAACAAAAACAAAAACAGCAAGCAAACAGACAAAACAAAACAAAACCCAACAACAAATACAAAAACAAAAACCTATAAAGTTCAATATCGGCTTCGCGTACATTCATATAGTCTTGGATACTTGACCTTTCACTAGGGCATGGCCAATGTACTAGAGGCTACACAGTTAAACAACACTGACTTTTTCTCTCCTAACATAACCTGATGTGAACAACACCTTGGCTAGCGGTGAGGCTTTGTGTCCACTGCTCCTCTTCATGCTGGGATCTGGTCTGCTCTGAGCTTGCCCAGATCTTTAGCACACTGTCACAATCACAGTGAGCTCATATGGGCAAAATGCCTTGCTTTGAACAGAAGTCTCTTTCCTTATAGTTATCCAGTGCACTTTATATTACCTTCTCTCCATCCCTATGGCTTAACGGAAGATGGCGTGATGTGCTTATAGTCTGGAAAATGTTCCCAGAATTTGCTTTTGATTATTTGGTTGCTATGCCATTTTTAAATGTGGAGATTTTCAAAGAGCCACAGTGGTGCCATTGATACTGTCATCATCTCATTCTGTATTATAATCCTTAGTACACGTTCATTATTAGTTGACTTAATGCTAAGCAAGTAACAAAATGAATGATTATTAGTTACTTATCAATTGCTGTGAAGAAGGATAGTAATGAAGGCAGCCTGCAAAAGAAACATTTAATTGTAGTTATAGTTTCAGAGAGTTAGAGTCCAGATGGTAGGGTGAAGATATAATAGGAATATCTGAGAGAGCTCGTAGCTTGAGCTATAAGCAGGAGGCAGAGAAAGGCACACTGGGAACGTTATGAGACTTCTAAAACCTTAAGCCTACCCTCAGTAATACATCTCTTGCCTAAGACCAAACCTCCTAGTCCCTTCCAAAAATTTCCACAAACTAGGTGGACATATTTAAAATAGGATGAAATATTGAAACAATATGAGCTTATGGGGGACACTCTCTCTCAAACCTCCATATTGATTAAATAGGAAAATTATCTGAAATCCATAAATACTGACACATTCCTAGCATAAAATATAATGTACCTTATTTATGCAAATATACCTTTATATTTAGTAAGCTATATTGCATGTGTGAGTATGTGTTTGTGCATATATATATACATAAGTATATATATGTATGTGTGTGTGCATATGTGTTTGCAAAAATAAGACATACTTGGGGAGTTGAAAATTATATTATCTTTTTTCCCTTTTTTAATTAATTTATTCTTGTTACATCTCAATGGTTATCCCATCCTTTGTATCCTCCCATTCTTCCCTCCCTCCCATTTTCCCCTTATTCCCCTCCTCTATGACTGTTCCTGAGGGGGATTTCCTCCCCCTGTATATGCTCATAGGGTATCTAGTCTCTTCTTGGTAACCTGCTATCCTTCCTCTGAGTGCCACCAGGTCTCCCCCTCCAGGGGACATGGTCAAAGGTGAGGCACCAGAGTATGTGAGAAAGTCATATCCCACTCTCCACTCTACTGTGGAGAATGTTCTGACCATTGGCTAGATCTGGGTAGGGGTTTAAAATTTTACGGCCTGTATTGTCCTTGGCTGGTGCCTTAGTTTGAGTGGGAACCCTGGGCCCAAATCTGCCTATCATAATGTTCTACTTGTAGGTTTCTAGGACCCTCTGGATCCTTCTACTTTGCCATTCTAAAACGGTTCAAGATCTGAAGACCTATAAGGCGACAATGGAAGAAACTCAGGAATATATATTATCATTTTTATCTAGATTTTGTACTAAAAATTAAGAGATTGTTTGTAAAGTCGTTGTTGGTCAGAATATAGAATATATGACACAATAAACATTACAAATTTTATTTTCCAAACTTTATTATGTATCTCTATTCTCAGAAGCATCCAAATTATAGCAATTCTTGTTATATGAACAGTGTATAGTATATCCTCTATCTAAAGAGTTTTCCTTCAAACTTAACAGCGTAGTAATTATATACTGGGAGAAAACAGGTCAAAATAATTTGAGAGTAGTGGTAAAACTAGATGATGTTGATTAAGGTAGATACAAGATGCATCTGTCTCGAGTTGTTCTCATTAGCTTAGTGTTCAAGGATGTTTGCTACCCACCTGATCTTGTCACCAAACTTCACACCCATTCTAACTTCCTGTGGTTTGTAATTCACAAGGAAACACGATCCTAGCCTGCTTGCCTTGTTATCCACACTGAAGATTTTTCCACTGAATTGCTGGGACCAGTGAGCACAGACGTGTTGCATGCTGAGCGATCCAACTTGTGAGCATCAGATCTTTAAAGGATGGGCTTCATAAGATAAAATTAATTAGAAAGTACGGAAGTAGGGAACAAAGTAGGGAAGTAACAGAGGAAAAAACCATTCCAAGTTAAAATCATTACTCTGAGACGTCTTTTACCATAGTTACTTTAGAATTTACTATTACAGGTGGGGAAAGCCCTAGTTGGACAGGCTGCCTCTTCCTGTAACTCTGATTGTAGCATTTCAGTGGCTCTCTTATTATATTTACTTTCCTTTCACTTTTTTTTGTAAGTTCAGGTAATATATAGGTCAAAATGAAAAGATTCAGAGTCAATCAGACATCAGATAGAATGCCAGCAAGCTACTTTTGAATGTGGAAGCGAAATTGTTTAACCACTCTAATTCTTAGTTTTCCTCCTCAGTGAAATGGTAGTAATGAGACCACTTAACACACAGAATGTTGTGAGGGTCAATTCCAGAGTGCATTGGAAAATATATTTCTAATGTATGCTTTTGTTTGTTTATCAAAACCTAGTTTTTCTGTGTAACAGCCCTGGCTGTCCCCGTCTTGCTTTGTAGACCAGGCTGGCCTCAGACTCCTAGAGATCCACCTGCCTCTGCCTCCCAAGTGCTAGGATTAAAGGCGTGCGCCACCTCCAACCGTCTCAAATAGGTTCCCTTTCGGGTTTTTGTTTTGTTTTGTTTTTATTTTTGTTTTTCTAATGTAGTACCCAATACTCTGTTAAATTAGGAAGTGTTCATAAGTACATATCATTGTACTTTCCTCATATTTACCTCTTTGTTTTGTTTTTCGAGACAGAATTTCTCTGTGTAGCCTTGGCTGTCCTAGACTTCCTTTGTAGTCCACACTGGCATCGAACTCACAGTGATTGGACCCCCTGATTCTCTCAAATTGCATGATATGTCTGTTTTAAGTAGTTGGCAGCAGGGTAAGGGATGTAATTTTGTCCCTACAGCAGAAGCACACATAGCATGCAACACACACACACACACACACAAACACACACCCTAAAGTAAAATTAAACAAATAGTAAAATATATCTATTAAGCTGTTTATAATTTGATTTTTAGAGTCTGTCAGTCGGTATCAGACATATTTTGTATGCACCTTTTCTGTAAGTATAAATAGTTTGGAACAACTTTTCTTTTTATACTGTATAGCGATTAACATATTTTGTTAGCACTATATTCACTATTTATATTTATTTACATATTCAATGCTCTAGGAAGGTGGGAAAATGCCTGACTAATGCATTATTTCATCTTCAATATATAACACAGAGAATCCTATAGGCATTCTGTGAATACATGTTAAATGAGTGAGTAAATGTATCATTTTCCCCACAGATATTAAAATATGAAAGAGGAGATGCCTTGAAAATGAAATGTTATATTGATATAGCTCATTTGTAAATTAGCGGATTAGTAGGTAACTAATACATTTAGGCTTTATTGAGCTGATTATGATCAGCAGATGAACTTTGAGTAACTCTTGCAATCCAGTTCTCACCCTTGGAAAACCCATTTTGCTGGCTGTCTCTGGGTATGTACTCAGGATGTGTTCATCTGGGAGTGCACTCAGGATGTGTGCATCTGGGAATGCACTCAGGATGTGTGCATCTGGGAATGCACTCAGGATGTGTGCATCTGGGAACGTACTCAGGATGTGTGCATCTGGAGGTGCTTCCTGTACATCCCTCTGGCCTCAGAACTTTTATCAGCAATAAGCCTTCTGCAAATCAGAACATTCAGACAACAACTTCTGCAGTGATCCACTGTGGACCAGCTGCCCACAGATGTAATATCAGCATCACTTCTGGCTACTTGTGAACACACATGAATGAGCCATAAAACGAGACCCCAGCTCAGCAATTCCTTAGTTAATGAATGGTAAACCATGCTCCAGGCAGTTATTGATATTACTAAATGGCCCTTGAAAATTGCCCATTGGAGCTGAAAATATACCTTCTTCTTTCCAGGCCTTGAGTGGTTCTTCACTCTCACTTGGATCTTCAGAGCTATATACCCATACTCAGTCATCATGAGTTGGCATGCATGACAGCAGCAAGCAGGCTACATCATCCCACAGGATACTGACTGAGAAGGCTAACTCTTAAAACTGAAGCTCATGGAGATTAATAAACATGGGAAAATACAAGCTCTAAAACTCAGATCAATAGCAGCAAAATGAGGGCAATCCTATCTGGAGCACAAACTCCAGCCATCTTCAGCCAATCCATCTACAGCGGCATGCTGTTGAAATGGCGATCACAATCGGGCCTACTGATTTAAACAAAATTCCTCCTACAAAATCAAATTATCTTTGAAAAGAACAAGAGCATATAATAAAAGATTAACGAACAAAACATGCATCTCAGTTATGTTTTACATAAGTAAAAGCTGCAAACCAGATCTACTTAACAAAGCTGTAACGTCTTGAAGGATAACTACTTACGTGGGCCTGGGATACCGCGTACATTTTTCATATAAGAACTGGTGAGAGTAGAAGAGGGAGGGTTTTATAGCTAATGTTCTAAAACATCTCTTCATTTAATGGTGAGCCCCACACTAAATAATTCCTTCCAAATCCCACCGCTGGAAGCTGCATCTCGAAGCTTTTAGGTTAATGTATTATTCATGCTGCTTGTTTGCACAACACTATTGATCATTCACTGTTAGGCCAAACAGTAAGATGGTATTTAGTTGACAATGTAACTCATAGCGAATGCCTGAAACACTAAAATTAAATTGTGGAGAGGTGGGTATGTAGAGCAATTCATTGGAGAGAGAGAGAGAGAGTCAAATATGAACTTAAATGAGGTGCTTTATATTAAGTGTGCACGTTTTTAGTCCCAATGAATCCTACGGGTGATGTGAGCATAAATCAGTGGTAGAATGCTCCCCTACCGTGAAGTCCTGGCTGCTGAGTCTCACCCCCCCCCCCCGTTGCCACTTTGTCTCTCTCATACACAAATTTGTAAGTGTAAGAATGGAAAGATAATAGATAAACTGAAGACAAAGTAATAAAAATGAAGTGAAAAGTAGGAGTGTGGTATATAGCAATGAAACTTTTGTGGTTTTATAAGTCACTGAAACACAATGACAGATACCGTGATGGTGTTCTGCCTGTGCAGAAATGCAAGAGAAGAAGTGCAGCTATAACTCAACATTCAAAGATGAAGGACCAGATAAACTCTTTCTCCAGAAATATAAAAATTACTATATAAGCACCAAAACGCCCATTTTATTTTGCTTTGCAACAGATAGAGACAACTACAGAAAACTACAACCCAATCAAAATGCAGTGGAGGAGCCCAGTCACAAGGATCCCAGATATCTGCCAGATACCCCATAATTAAGGCTTAGACATCATTATGAATGGGGAGTATAAAGATTTTAAGGTCAAGAGGGTCAGGAGTTTGCCTTAAGATTGTATTTCCTGGTGAAAAAGCTACAACATGGCATGAACAAGAAGGACACCAGTGAACATGCCAGACTAGAATGGGAAAAGCACCCCAGGATCCAAGCCTACACAAAGAACTATATGTAACTGAGGAAAAATTGAGAGTGACACAAGTTATATTTAGGAATATGTACACACACAAACACCCCCATACCTCACACATACATACATATGTAGAAAAAATATATGTATGTATATACTCATACTTAGAAATATATGTAAAAATGTGAGTATATGCATGTATATACACACATACATATGCAACAAAAATTAATGGGAAAAGAGACCATGAGTTTAAAAGAAAATCAGGAAGTAATATATAGGAGGGCTTTGATGGAAGAAAGGGAAGGGGAAAATGTGGTAATTATATTATACTTTCAAAAATAAAACAAAATAAATGCATTTCCATAGAAGAACAGCAAAGCTTTATAAATCTGATAATGAAAACTATATCTATTTGCCTTATTAATATTTATTTTTAGTTTATTCATTTTACATTGCAATTGTAAGCTCTTCCTTCATCTCTTCCTTTTCCCTCCCTCCCTGCCTCTTCCTCCCTCCCCTTATCAATCCTCTAGTCCTCAGAAAGGGGGAGCCCTCCTCACCTGCCATCTGACCTCAGAGTGTCAAGTCACATTTGGACTGCCTGCATCCTCTTCCTCTGTGGGCTGGCAAGGGATTGCCAGGGGGAAGTGATCAAGGAATGAGCAACAGAGTTCATATCAGAGGCTGCTCCTCCTCCCCATACTATGGAACTCACATGGAGACCTTGCCGCCTACATCTGAGCAGGGGAACTAGGCCATATTCATGCATGGTTCTTGGTTGGTGCATCAGTCTAGGCAGGTCTCACTGGGCCCAGATTTGTTGCCTCCATTACTCTCCTTGTGGCACTCCTGTTCCTGTCAGGTTCTTCTATTCCCCAATTCCTCCGTAAGAGTCCCTGGGCCCTGCCCTCAAGTTTGGCTGTGAGTCTTAGCATCTGCTTCAATCTCCTGCGGGGTGGAGTTTGTCCTTTGTCCTCTCTTCAAGAGCTTCCAGTGTCTGTTCTATTTGCCCTCTTGAATGAGAATTAAGCATCTTCCAAGAGTTCTACTTAGTGTTCAGCTTCTTTAGGTCTGTGGATTGTAGTGTACTTATCCTGTATTGTGTGGATAACATTCGCTTACAAGTGTGTACATAACATGTATGTCTTTCTGGGTCCGAGTTACCTCACTCAGGATGATCTTTTCTAGTTCCATCCATTTGCTTGCAAATTTCACAATTTCTTTGTTTTTAATAGTTCATGGGCAGCTTGTTTTTTAAAGCTAAGGGTTTTCTATTGTTATGGTAAAATCTAATGAGCAAAAGTAACTTGGGGAAGAAATATTTGTTTTGGTCACAGTCTATTGAGTAAAGTCGAGGCAGGAATTCAAGGCAAGAGTCTGGAGGCAGGAACTAAAACTCAAAGCCATGGCAAACTGTTTCTTTATGCCTTTCCCCCATGATTTGTTCAGCCTGCTTTCTTATACCATCTTGTACCACCTGTGTGGTGGTGGCACTGATCCCGTGTAGCTGTGCCATCCAATATCAATCACAAAGATGCTCCCGCATACATTACTACAACCAATATCATGGGGGCATTTTCTAAATAAAGATTCTGTCTTCTGAAATACATCTAAGTGCACTTATGTTCCTGATGTGCAAAAGGCACAGCCCTCTCTGAGCTCAAATTCTATGTACATTAAGTGATGTCATTGGCTTGGATGTTTGGTCAGTGCAATGTCCAGTCCATTGGTGTGATGAACGGTAAGTATAACGTTCAGTGGATTGACGTCTTTTCTGAGCAGAATAATGCATGACTGAGCTTACATTTAAAAAAACTACTTGAGAAAAATGAAGGGCTAATCATGATAAATAACATTTTGTTCTACCAAGTTAATTCTCAATGCGAAGAGACTTTCTGTTCTGAAACTGTGTATTTCCTAGATATACTGTCGTTGGAAATTGTGTTTTAATTTTTATTGTATGGAAAACAAGATTAGTCATGTATTAAGAGGAGAATAACTATATGTTTTATGAGAAACATATACTTTTATTTCAATCAAAATCAAGAAGATCTGAAGAACAAAAAGCACCGATCAGCAATCCCGACTGCTTTGCAGAAGCATTCAGTGATGACTTATTTGATGGAACCACGAAACAGAAAGTAGGATTGCTAGTATTGATAAGAATAAGTGAGTCAATGGAATACTTATGCTGTAAGTCACAGATACCCAATGGATAAGCCCATGGCTCCTGCTAGGATAAAGTTTGTAGATTATAACTTTTAAATCTTGCAATATGGTGATAGAGAAAAGTAGGTAGTGAAAAGAGGAGGTTAATACCTCTTCTCTGTTTTCCACTTTCTACACCTTGTGTGCTAGCTCACAAAACAAGTTAGAAATCTCTATTTCACAGAATTTCTGAATTAAATAATGAGCTCTGAAGTATAAAGTCTGTAAACAGATATTTAATGATCTTTCTTGCTTTTTTATCTGCACCACGGTCTCAGTGCTGAGAGAGGAAGTAGACAAAATCCCCATCCCTAACCCAGAAACCTCCTCCAACTGATAACCACTAGCAAAGAAAACATTAATTTCATCCAGTGTAAGCTATTTGGGTGTACCACCAGTCTTAAAACATGGCCCCGTATCCAGCCGTAATTGACCCA
Organism: Acomys minous; assembly: GCF_964271855.1. Classification (NCBI taxonomy): domain Eukaryota; kingdom Metazoa; phylum Chordata; class Mammalia; order Rodentia; family Muridae; genus Acomys; species Acomys minous. Next base: position 90,889,281 of record NC_140483.1, read on the forward strand.
CAGAAAAATGAAATCAATGGTATTTTTGGATGTGTTTTCCTTTCATAATGCTTTAGTAGGACATTTTGGACTTTGACTTCTCTATTATGGTTCTCATTTTTATGGGATATCTGTGTGTACTAATGTGTGCTTCTCTGTGTCTCTGTGTGTTTGTTTTTCCTCTTCTTTTAAGTTGTTCCCTTTACAACACAATTTTAGGCCCCTCCCTCATCACCTGCCAGTCCCACCTTCCTTCTGTCATACCCTCTTCCCCCTCCCATAGTCCTCAGAAAGGGGAGCCCTCTTACCCTATCATCTGACCTTAGCCTAACAAGTCTCATGTGGACTGCCTGCATCCTCTTCCACTGTGGCCTGGTAAGGCTGCTCCACTAGAGGGAAGTGATCAATGAGTGGGCACCAGAGCCATGTCAGAGATGGCCGCTACTCCTCATATTATGGTACCTACAAGGAGACCGTGATGTCTATTGACTACGTAGGAGCAGAGGGTCTAGGTCCTCACCATCATGGTCCTTGGTTGGTGCATCAGTCTTTATAGCACATACCCCCACCCCTCCCAAGCGCCTGGGTTTGTTGGCTCCACTGATCACCTTGTGGAGTTCCTGTCTCCTCCATGTCCTTCTATCCTTCAACTCTTATAAGATCCCTGCCCTCCATCTCGAAGTTTAGTTGTGAGACTCAACATCTGCTTCCATCCCCTGCTGGGTGGAGTCTTTTGGAGGGCCTCTATGATAGGCTCCTGTCCAGTTTCTTCTCTTCAACTGCTTCTGGGTCTATTTTTTTTGCCCTTGTGAGTGAGAATTAAGCATGCCCCCTAAAGTCTTCCTTGATATTTAGTTTCTTTATATCTGTGTTGGCTCTTTTTTAATTTTTACTGTTTATTTGTTTGTTATGTACAATTTTATTTTGATTTATTTGTATATATCATAGATGTCTGTGTGTTTTCTAGTAAGAATGAAAATATAGGATGTGGATTTGGGTACATAGGAAGGTCAGGAGGATCTGGGATAGTTTGGGAAGGGACAACGTGATCAGATGATCAGAATATATTATATGAAAACAAATATATTTTCAATGAAAATTGTCTTCTTTGCCCTGAAATTGTTGCAAAAACTGAACAACTATAAATCTGAAAGGCCTAAATAATAGTTATTCAATCAATTTTAAATGATTTAACCAATAACTATACCCTTCTGTAGACTATCTTCTGCCAATGAAACCCAAATGAACCCGTCTGAGCAGGCAAGAATCTGACATTTTTGGTTATTCTTTCCCCTCCTCCACTTAGTCTGCAGACCATATTAAGACCTTATGAATGACCTTTCCTGAGATCATTAACATTCCTAATCCAGTGATATAGGCTCTGGAGATGAATGGTGACCTAAACAGTCATTCTCCTGCTGTCACACAGCTGAGTAGTCATCAAACAAGATAACAATAATGATGAACCATATTTGTGCCAAATTAGAGAAATTATAAAGTTTATAACACTTATCGGTGTAGATGCCTCTTTCTCCTTCTTCTAGCTTTTATAGAATTTATTGAATAAGCATTTGATTAGGAAAATAGTGTATGTGTGTGTATGTGTGTGTGTGTAAACACTGAGATTTAATGAAAGTAATCATCTCTAGAGAAAAAAATCCTCAGCCAGTCTAAATGACTTTCTCAAGGTTAACAACTTCCAGCCCATCTGAGAATTATGGACATCAGAGAAAAGAAGGAGCACAGGGGTTATATCTTTAAAAATTCTAAATACCCAGCCTCCGCTTATCCTCTCTAATCTCTGTTCTCACTTGTGAATTGTTCAAAGCAGACAGGCCTCAAGTGATGATGAAAGAGGGTGCTCTGCTGCAAGACGGGGCAAGGGAACTCACAAAAGCGGCCTTTCTGAAGGCCACACTGCATGGCAGTAAGCTAATTTTATCAACACATTCTTAATCCTAGCTAGTGTTTTGATAAAAGGGAGATACACTCAACAGTTTCTGTATTTTGGGAGCAGTAGGCAGATACATACAGCATGGATGTAGGAGAGGGAAAAATGTAGTGTGTGTAGTGTGGCTTATTATGAATTTATGGGACTATAAAAACAAGGTTGTTAGATAAAGGAATCAAGGTTCCATATTACTTAAAATTAACACTATATATATTCACTTGCTCTGACAGTGGTCCCCTAAAACGTCAGTCTCAGGCAAGAGAAACTTTTTTTTTTAAGTGGTTGGTCATACAGTTGCTAGTGACTCCCTAACCCATACAGATAAGAAATGTATTCAGCTTTGGTGGCCTCTGTGGGTCAAGGTTGAGCCCCTATTGATAAAGAAAGCACATATTTAGGGTAGAGGATGCAGATGAATCTATTCATATTTGATCTGAGAGCCCATTTCTTGTGCTTTAGTTTCCATAGTTCCAGTAAAACTGTGAAGGGAGGGAAGCAATTTAATAGTCATGTCCAGATGTGTCACCCATGAACCATAAAAATTACTGGCAAGACAAGATATTCATAAAAGTGCAATAAGTTGCTCTCCTATGTTGGTATAACCAACAGCTACCTAGAATTATGGTTCACCTAACAGGAGTTTGTGCTTGGTACTGGAATCAGAACAAAGCAAGTTCCTGGGGATAATGAGGTCATAGACCTTAGAAAGGAATCTACAACTGGTGCATTACTAAACCGGAATACTTCCTGGGGACATTTTCATTTTATCCTTATACCCATAGATAAGTATAGCTATGACCCTTCATAAAAGAAGTCTCTCATTACAGTAAATTAGAACCATCTCAGAAAATTACTAGTAGATACAATGCATAGATAACACATCATTGGTAAGTCTAGTTCAAATAAATACATTTACACGATAGCGCCTCTATGGCTCAAGAAAAATCATGAGAGAGGGGGTTGGTGGTTTGTAAGATCCAGGATTCCAGGAAGTCGGCTGTGAAACAGTCTCTTCTGAAAATGGCTGCAGACACAAGATCAGAATGGTGGCAGTATCTGTGGGCTTGCTAATGTGGCAGAAAAGAAAATTCTTGGGGTCCCACCCCTAGACAAAGAACTACAGGCAACTAATGACAGACTGGGAGAAGGAGACTTAGCTTTTGTTCAGGGTTGTCCCCCTCCTAGCTGTCCCGTGCAGAGATATCAGCCTTGAAACCATATATATACCACCAACAGAACCAGATTCATTAGGCTGCATTTATATACATTTGTACACACACACATACACACAGACACATACACACACACACACACACACACACACACACACACACACACACACAAACACTCACACACACACATACACACACACAAAAAATCAATCAATCAAAAATCAAAGAAAAATACGTTATCAATTTGGAAGAGGACATAAGAGAGGTTCCATAAAGAATAGCTTGGGAAGGATTGGAAGAGGAAAAAGGAGGGGGATATTGACATAATTCTATTTCAACATGATTAAGGAAAAAAAATGAAAGAAAAACAAAGAAATTGCCACATTAAACCTGGCCATAGTGGCACATGTTTCTAATCTTAGCTCTTGAGTCGTTAAAAAAAAAAGAGAGACGAAAGTTCAAACACATCAATGACACACAAGTTTAAAGCCAGCCTGGGCTACAAGAGAGCTATCTAGAAAAAAGCTAAAAAATAAAATAAAAGAACTAAATTACAAAATCAACATAACACATATATATTTTTGTAAAATGTTTACATATTTTTATACTACTGTTCTGAATTAGTGACAATCCCCACTTAATAAAAATTTCCCTCAGCAACTAATAAAGTATCGTTGTTGAATGTATATATTTCAATCTTATTTGTCAAATATGTATGTTGTACTTGAAAACAATGCATACATTTTGTTAATCTGATTCCAAATTTATATCCACAGCATTCTTTTATAAAACAAACAAAAATTAAATATATAAGAACAAGACTGTGAATCCCACCACTGACTCTGTTGCTCTTGTTGAGTCCTTTTGGGCTATACCTGAGCTTTCTCTCAGAAGTTAACACACCACCAAAGAAAATGACTTCAACGTGTTTGGCAGTTTGTACATTCAAGGTACTGAACTGACTTTCATTTTATTTTAAAGTCCTGTTTTATCTATTGCTGACAGAACAGTCAACAGTTTCTTCTGGCTTCCTGCTACACTATAGAGCAATCATGAATGTCATGTTTTGATGAACGTTCTGCGGACCCTTATCTACAGTGCGGGGTCCATATGGTTAACCCTGATATGACTGACTGTGGCACAGAGGCGTTCTCCATATAAAGCTTAGTTGCTGCAATAGTTATCTCCCCACTGGTAGCCAGTCACGACCGGTTCACGTCGGTGTTGTGGCTTCCACTAAAGCAAGCAGTTCCAGTGCTAATTTACATATCCTGATCTTTTCTTTTTACTAGTATATAGTCACATTTTTATTACCATTTCTAAATATTATGTTATTATGCCAGGCCTGCTATACCAATTGATATCTGGGCAAAATTGTCAAACATCACAAGGAACAAGATGGAAAGAAGAGCACATGAGAAGTGGCATGATTGTAACTCAGAAATCAAAATTGCTATGGCGGAGTCGCGAGTCAAAGTGGTCTGAGCGACAGGGGGGGCAGCTTGGTTTGCGTTTACCTCTCTACGTTAGTGCAGATGCCACCCAGCTACTAGGAATGAGTCAGCACTGAAAGACTATTTTCCAAATTTAATTCTCTCAAAGGTGCCTAGAAGCTAGAACTGGGTCCTGATAAAATGCTCTAAGTTAAAAGAAACCAGAGAAAGGCATACAAAATTATTTTCAGCTCATTTATAAAGGCCAGGGCACGAACACAGGGACATTCTTTCTTTTGAAAAGTGGAAAGCTAGCTTTTACTTAAGATTGCTCTTGATGAAATACCCTCCGGCTGAGGTTAGAATTTTTGAACTTGCTCTACAAAAACAAAATAAAATGTCTCCATGCTTTTCTGATAAGTAACTCTTTGGTAGGTAGAAAAGGAATTTTTAATTTACCATTTTTTTTTTTTAATGAATTCTGGCTTTGAGCTAGAGGAGGCATCTACGGAAAATGCAAGAATGTTTCATTTGAAATGACTGAGCATTGACTGTGAAAAATAGTAAGTATTTTTATGTGGATAATGTTTATCTGTACATGGAAGATAAATTTAATTTCACTTAAAATCACACAGAAATATAGGCAATGTGGGAGCAGTGGAGGCCAGTTCTATTGTCAGAGCACTAGATGTTCCATTGCCCTGTGTTTAAAATATGCTTGTGCTTTAATCCTTCAAATGGCTGCCAGCAATATCTGATCTGTGCCAACCCTTAGTTCACAAGGCTCAGTCGATAACCAACCTCACCAGGATACCCTCAAGGAAAGCCATGACTACACATCAACCGCTTAGGGGGAAAAGATCTGTTTTATTTTTCTATATGTAGTCACTATAAGAAAACACAAAGCATATTACCATTAACATGCATTTTTACGGAGGATTAGAATTTTCATTTGGTTCACCTTTCTAATTAACTTAGCCTTTGAGGAACAGTCCCCTCTTCCACCTGGGCTGGTATGACAGGTCAAAACTGATTAATTGCTTGTTGCTTCATAACTTAATGTAGTTGAGGGAACAAAACACTAAAACTGTGGGGTTTCTCTTGAGCACTTCTTTCAACTTTAAAACACATTGTATTTCCTTAGAAAAAATAGCCACCTGATTATTTATCTTCATGGTAGTGAGTCAGTTTTTGAACCAGAGACCCGAGGAGAAAAAGAATTTACAGGGTAAAGTATCCTACTGTCCTATACAATTGTGGACTTTAAAACTCTAATGCTACTAACTACAGGTCAATAGTTGCTTCCTAATTACCGTTTTAAGCACTATAGAAGGATCTCTCTCTCTCTCTCTCTCTCTCTCTCTCTCTCTCTCTCTCTCTCTCTCTCTGTGTGTGTGTGTGTGTGTGTGTGTGTGTGTGTATGTGTGCATTATAACATGTGTGGTGTGTGTATGGTCATGTCTGTAGCACAGGTCTGTATGCATTGGGTGTGTGCATGTGGAAGCCAGGGATTAAAATTGGCTATCTGCCCCAGCCAGTCTCTATTTTATTCTGACTCATTATGGTAGGATCTGTCACTGATCCTGGAGCTCAACTGCTTGTCTAGACTGACTAACCAATGACCACAAAGGTCCATCTGTTCATGCCTTCTCAGCTCGGTGATATCTGTAGAGAATATTTTACACAGTACCAGAGATGGACACTTATATCCTCAGTGTTGCGAGCCATGCACATTACCCGCAGAACAATCTGACTTCTCTGGGCTTAGTCCAGATCAAATCCAGAATACTAGCCTTAATGGTCATATCACTGTTTCACTGTTTACAAGCATATATTTATTATTCAGAATAGTGTGCTGCATTATAGCATTTTCAGGCATGTATAGAAAATGTATTTTGATAAATGTCAACCTTTTTCTCTTTTCTACCTCCCCACAGTTCCACTTTTCCTTCCAAAATATTTTCCATATGTGTATATATATATATGTGTGTGTGTGTAGAATAAAATGCACATTTTTTATATTTCTGAATCTAGCTTATGATGATATCCAAGCCCCTTAATTTTCTAGAAAATTCTATAATTTTATTTTTATGGCAGAATAAACAAACAAACAAAACCCCAAATTCTTTTTATGTGTTTTCCACATTCCTTATCTGTTCACCTGTAGACAGGCTCCAAGACTATGTCTGTAGTTTGTCTGTTTCAAATATTCTTATGACAAAAATTAATATTAATACATTTATTGTATGCTGATTTTGAGTTAAGATATGATACTTTTAAGATTTTTTTCTTTTTTCTTTCTTTTCTTTTTCTTTCTTTTTTTCGTGGGGGTGTTTCGATATGGGGTTTCTCTGTATAGCCTTGGCTGTCTTGGAGTTGCTTTGTAGACCAGACTGGCCTCGACCTTACAGCAATGTGCCTGCTTCTGCCTCCCAAGTGCTGGGATTAAAGATGTGTGCCACCACGCCTGGTTTAAGTTTGTTATTTCATAACTTTTTGTGAAAATTTAAAACTGAGTGATTATATATAAGACAGAGCGAATATATTTTGCACTGTAATTTAGAAACAAAAATATTGTTGAAAGCTCTATTGCAATTGTGCATTAAAATAAACTTTAACCGTGAGTATGTGTATTATGTGACAGCTACCCTCAACTAAAAGTGCTCAACTAAAAGTGATTAAAAGAAAGCTGGATTGAGCTAGAAATGATAATAATGAGTGAGTTAACCCAGAAGCAGAAAGACTCAAATGGTATATACTCACTTGTATCTGCATATTAGCCCAAGGGGCATGTCCCATGAAAGCCTTCACTACCAGGAAACTGAGACAGAGGGGAGGACATTCTAGTGGGACTCTAGATGAGAGAATCATGGGAGAATGGCAAAGTAGAAGGATCCAGAGGGTCCTAGAAACCTACAAGTAGAACATTATGATAGGCAGATTTGGGCCCAGGGGTCCCGCTCAAACTAAGGCACCAGCCAAGGACAATACAGGCGGTAAACCTTAAACCCCTACCCAGATCTAGACAATGGACAGAATACTCTCCACAGTAGAGTGGAGAGTGGGATATGACTTTCTCACGTACTCTGGTGCCTCACCTTTGACCATGTCCCCTGGAGGGGGAGACATGGTGGCACTCAGAGGAAGGACAGCAGGTTACCAAGAGGAGACTTGATACCCTATGAACATATACAGGGGGAGGTAATCCCCCTCAGGAACAGTCATAGTGGAGGGGAATAAGGGGAAAATGGGAGGGAAGGAAGAATGGGAGGATACAAGGGATGGGATATCCATTGAGATGTAACAAGAATAAATTAATAAAGGAGAAAAAAAATGAAAAAAAAAAGAAAGCTGAAAGCATTATTGATGTCAATGTAAAAGTGGGTAACAAGGGCATTCCTGACGTCTCTTTCAGCATTCAATAATTTGTTGTCTTTATTCTGCTTTTTAAAAATATGGCCTACAAATTATTTATTTTTGCTCTACTTTAATGTGTCTCGCTTTATTTTTCTTCAGAGACTTTAACAGGCCTATCTTCTGATAACTGTTTTTGTTACAAATTATAGTTGCTGGTAACTGTGCTTTTTCTTTTTATCACAGTATGTCAAGGTAAAACTAATTTCATTCATTGCAGTTGTGTGTTTTATTTGGTTTGGACTCTTCCAGATTTCTAGTGGGTGTCCTTCTATAAATAACCTAACACAACACTGAGACCAAGATGTATGGTGTGGTTCAAATGTGACATGTCTCAGTTAGGGCCACTAAGTCCCAAGCAGCTGGTATTGTGTGTGAAGTTTGTGGAACCTTTAAGAGGTTCCCTGCTCTGGTCTCTGGTCTTCACTCCCTGTCCACTCTCTGTTTCCTGAGTGTAGATACAATGAGACCAGGCATTCCTTCCTTCTAAGCTGAGTGCAGACATGACGAAGTGTATCCTTCTGGAATTATAAGCCCGAACAAGTCCTTAATATTTAAGTTGGTTTGTTGATAATACTTTATCACAGTAACAAGAAAGGAACTAAGACAGAGGTTGGTTCTGAGAAGGGGGACTATTTGTATGATAAGACCAACCATATGGTTCTTTACTTTTGGAACAATTTTCCAAGGAATGAGAAAGAGTTTGGAAGTTTTGGCTAGAAAATCCCATTAATGTCACAAACTCATAACAGGGTAAGTTTGCTGAGAGTTTGAAAGAACAGATGTAGAAAATATATGCACCATGGAGACCTGGCTCACAAGATTTCAAAGGGGATTAAGAACTGTATTGGTACTTTGGCTACAGGCCATTAAATTTATATTCTGTCAAATAATCTGACTATATATTATTAATATCCTGGAAAGTTGGGAGAGGTTGAACTGGAAAGTAATGTCATAATTGGTTTGGCAGAGGAAACGTCAAGGCAAGGACAACAGGTAGGCTGTGCCATGGTATTTTTCTTACTACTTTCATTAAAAATCAGTGTGTGAGAGAGATTAATGGATTAAAAAAGTGAACTTTATTTACAAATGATATATAGGCAAGCTTAAAGTTGTGGCCAAGGAAATTGCATGTTATAGGACATTTGAAATTGTTAAAGTGATTAGATCCATTAAAGAGAAACCTCTTCATGTAAGCCGGGGCAACAATGTCCTGACCCTAAGACCCTCCTCCACAATGGTTCCAATTTGTTAAAATGTAGATAACACTTGAAAGGACATAGTTTAAACTCAGAATTCCAAATGTTTTCTCTGCTTCTAGGAAGCAAATCCTAGGAAAATGTTTCCCCAGTGCCAAAACAAACAAACAAACAAAAAAAAATAAAAGGAAAACCAAACCAAAACAAAAAAAAACCCAAGCTAATCCAATTGACGTCCAAGAGTGGGCAAACCCCATGCTGAGGTGAACCCATAACCTGGTAGTGTTGTCTATATGTTCTTTTTATTCAGGCATGAAAAAAAATCAAGATTGAGGAACCAGTGAGTCTGAAGTCATCATTCTAAGGAGTCACCGAGGCCACGCAATGTGTGACAGACCTGCAATCTGTGAAAGGAGACCATGAAGGAATATTATGTTCAGCTGTAAAGATGAACCCTCTGTGTGCAATAGAAGTCTAAGGGTGTTTGAGATGTCAGAAACATAAAACAGTTCACAAAAGAAAATGCATACATGAAGTGGAACCACCCCAAGAGAGCAGGTAAGTGTGCTATAGACATGAGAATTAGAGAGCTGGGTATATGAGGTCATTGTAACTGAAATGAGTTTACTATGAGCCCCATATGCCAAGTATGGAGGTGAACATATTTGTATCTTTTCCTAATTGATTGTATATTTGCTTTGTTCTAACCATCCCTTGCATTTCCACTGTTTCTCCTGTTTTAGGATGAGAACAAACATGATGTACCATTATATGCTGGAATTACACAATTTGTGTTTTGATTTTCATAAGGTCAGGGTTAAGACATTGCATTCAACTAAGGAAGAGAGTTTGAACACCTGAACAGTATTGGGACCAATACATTTTATGGGGCATTTGAAGTTGGACTAAATATGATTTACATCCTAACCTGGTCATAAACCAGAGGAACCAAGAACAAAATGTGCCTTGAATGTCAAACGTCCTACAGTCTCATGTATTTGAGCATTTGACTCCCAGATAGTAGTTGTATAGAAAATGTCTAGAACCTTTAGAAGTCAGAGCCTCACTGGAGAAAGCACGTCATCTGAAGCTCTGCAGACTGGCCTCCCTTCCTTGTCCCTTTCCACCTTCTCATATTGTATAATATGTAATGATGCAGCCTCCGGATCCTGTTACCATGCCTTTCTCACTGGCTGCCAGGTTCCTCACCACAATGAACTGTTGTCCTTCAGAACTGTAACTCAGTAAACACATTCCCCGTTAAGTTGATTTTGTCCATTATCGCAGCAAAGAGAGAAATAACTAAGACAGGTTCCTTGAAACAATGGATAAAAATTTCAAGTATGAAGTGCTTATTGTAGATGATGTTTGATGGCAAGCTTGTGGATCAGTTGATGGTGCCCTAAAATTTGGTGAGAAATTATGACAACAGATACAGGAATTGACTGGGTGTGTTTATGTGGAGAGGCAATCAAGAAGTGACCTTGATGTCTTTGTGTGTAAGTTCCATCATCTTGCATGTAGAATAACCAAGCACAGCAAGTTTAGCTTTATTATTTGCCATAGGCTGATTTAGAAAGAAAACTGAGTTTAGATGCCATATGTTACTCTATGCCCAAGCATCAGTGGAATCCAATGTAAAGGCATAGACTGACAAGGCTTAAACAATGTTTGCAGAGCCAGACGCCAGGCTATTTTCCTATGTAGAGAATGAGTCCTATCTAGGGTGGGAGGTAGATCATATGATGTCTATGGTGTGCATTTCAACATTAGGGCTTAAATAGTCTATATTGAACTTATTTGTAATGATGAGGCGAGGAGATACAAAGACACTCTCCGAAGGCACATGCTAAAACGTAAAGTTGTTTGTTAAAATGCTATCAGATGGCACAAAGGACTATGGCTTAACAATATTTTGTCAGTATTTTATACTTTAGAAACAATAAACCATCAGCCTTTTCCAATTCTGCTGTCTTTCAAGGAACCATGTTGCTAAACCATTGATGATATGAGAAGCATGGAATATTCTCCATTTCATTAGTATCATCTAGATTTAAGAATGGATGTTATAAAAAAAATAATTTGCACCCAGTTCATGGAGCTACAGTTAAGGTCTTCAAACAAAAGAATGGATCAGAAAGTCTTTCAGAGAAATCACTAATAAATGGAGGATAACTCCAGTTGATCTCATGCTATATGAAACAAATTTAGGAACCTGTATTAAACATAGAAACTTCACATTTACTGGAAACATATTTTCAGTTCTCTTTAGACCCAAATGCAACTGCAAACATTTTTAAATATCAAAATTGAATTACCTCTAGAATTTAATAATTTTTACAGTAAGTTGGATATACAGCATATTATTTTAAATGTTTAGGTGAAATTAACAACTTTTCCTAGATACTTTATGCACTGTAAATTATTGAACAGCTTAGATGTTGGTTGATTTTTTTCCTTTATTAATTTATTCTTGTTACATCTCAATTGTTATCCCATCCCTTGAATCCTCCCATTCTTCCCTCCCTCCCATTTTCCCCTTATTCCCCTCCCCTATGACTGTTCCTGAGGGGATTACCTCCCCCTGTATATGCTCATAGGGTATTAAGTTTCTTCTTGGTAACCTGCTGTCCTTCCTCTGAGTGCCACCAGGTCTCCCCCCTCCAGGGGACTTGGTCAAAGGTGAGGCACCAGAGTATGTGAGAAAGTCATATCCCACTCTCCACTCTACTGTGGAGAAGCTAAACCCTACAATCTCTGTCTAGATTTATGGAATTAATGACAAAATACTGTAATTTTACTTTCTATATGACTCATGAGTTGAATCTAAACTAAATTATAAATATCCAATGAAATGAAAATGTCATTAGAAAACTATTAGAGCTACAATGTAGAATCCACAAAGGAAAATAATCTTTCACCATCAAAATCAATGGAGGCCTCCTCTCTTCTGCCTTCCTTCTTCCTTCCCTCTTCTCCTTTGCTTCTTCCTATCTGTTCTGACATCACTATGTATTACAGCATCATATTTTATATATCACACAATTTGAGGAAAGGACACAGGAGTAGTTTGAAGAACCAGATGGAGAAGTGGAAATATATATATTCTGATATTTAAAACGAAAATTTCAATAAAAATATTTTGTATAGTTCTGAAAGCTAAGTAGTTTAATAATAAAATGTTAATGTCTGATAAAGCTGTGTTTATAGGTTTTTGAGGGCAGAACTCTGTGTTTACATAATGGGGAGAGCATGCTCTTGTGAATTATCTTCATTCCCCACTGAAGGATCCAAGTGCAGTCACAGCAGCCCCACCTCTGTGAGTAAGTTAGCTTGCAAAACTCCCTTCTCTTAATACTGTCACATTGCATGTAAAATATTATCACATGATTGGGGGGCATGAACAGTCTAAGATAATAGATTTTAAAGGGAATGAATTTTTGTAAGCTCCATTGTGTTTTACATTGTAACTTTTTAGAGGCAACAGTTATACCTAGTTTTCCTAAGCAGAAATTAGTGTTTCTTTATATTTTTTAATTAATCCATAAAGGAAAATTCATCACTAACTAATTTTACAAGTATATACTTTATATAAGAAAATCCAATAAAAATACTGATAAGGAGCTTTTTTGTTATTGTCATTGTTGTTTCATTGTTTTTGTTGTTGCTGTCGTTTTAGTTACATCACCTGCAGAAAAAAGCTTTTATAATCAAAAGACAGGCTTGCAGTTAAAGAGATCACCAGAGTCTCTCTTCAGTTAATTCAAATGAGATACCATGTTCTTCTCATCGATAAAATGGGCAGTCATCTCAAAGCTCAATATTGCACAGAGGTTGCAAAGATATGAGTAAAATTGGGATGGTATATTTGGCATGTAAGTGTTGTTCTACATTACCAAACAAACAAACAAACAAACAGATCTCTATAACTGTCATTGTTTTTAGTGAAAAATCCAAGAGGAGTGTAAATTCACACACAATATAGTGCCACCATGAACAGTAATTCTGTCTGAATCAGTTATGGATTGGAGTAAACACAGAAGATTTATCTCAAGGGACATAACGTATATTGCCCTCAAAAGATATTTGGACCATACTAATAAAAAAGAAAGAAACTTCTTTTAAAATAAAAGACAGGTGACAGTATGTATTTTATAAGAATAGCATAAATCATCTAGAAAACGCCTAAGTTTCTGGCAGTAGGGAGTGTTGAAAGCCAGATTTATATTAATAGACAATGAAATGCATTTGCTAAAGCACATTCTTTTATGTAGAGCCTTGAGAGGCAGGCTGGAGAACTTGGATGCTAACTTCAAGACTGCAAAGCATCATTGATAGTGTCTTCATACAGACTGACTACAGGTATGATAAAGACCATGGTAGGCTACACAGAGAGCCCGTATTACCACTGTAATTTCACATTCACACTCACTTTTAACTCCTCCCAAGACAGACATTTTCCGCTATGTATCATGCAATGCAGCAAATTGCCCTATGTATTGAAAGCCTATTGTCTTCTGTTTTCGAGAGAGTAAGAATGTTGTTATGTTGCATTCAAAGGCATCTTTTCAGGCTTTGAAACAAGTTTGTACCCTGCTTATCTCAAGGCAGAGTACAGTTCTGCTTCCTCAGCTAGGGATTTTACAGCAATATTTTTTCATGCCAAAAATGTATGCTAAAATCATATAATTCATTGTGGTCTAATTTTGCCAAGTCATTACTTTCTGTCACAAATCCATGTATCTTCCCTGAAATAGTCACCCTCAGGCTCTCACAGGAGCTTGGAGTCAGCTCTGGCCACTCACATGCCATTTTTATGTAATATATCATTCTCTAAATAACCACACTCCTTAGGGATGGTCATTAAAAACACCATTGCTAATGTTTAATAGTTAACCTTTTTCTACTTAGCATGAGTTTATATGGTTATAATATACATTCTTTTTACTTTTATTCGTTATTATTTATATCGTATACAACTTATATTCTGTATAAGTAACACAGATAACATAAAGACAAGATAAATATCTGTACATTTTCCACCAAATGCAGTTTTCTTCTGTTCACCATCCCTCTTTCACTGCAGTCACATCTCGCCCCCACTAATTCTCCATTCCTCTATCAAATAGCATGTATTCTTTCACCCTCCATACTCATCCTCCCTTAACTATTACATCATGGAAGTTATGCTACAGGAAGATTTCTTTTGGTAGTGTTTCTGTATACCATTAGGGGAACCATACAACTGCAGTATGGTTGATTTGAGTTTGATATTATACCTTCGAAGGGACAGGTAAGTGTTGAGGAAAAAGGGGGAAGGGAATGATAAGTAAAGGTAAGATATAGGAGCATTCCATATCTATTTAACTAATTGTCCTAGTGTACATGTATTCTTGAGTGCTGGCTGCTCTCTGTCTGCTGTAAAGATGAAGACACTGAAAACTTGAAAACAATCACTTGGATAGGGTGTGTAGAATTACTCCACTGGAAAGCCAATGTTGAAAATAGCAATAACAGTTAATATTTCTCCATTTCTTTCTTTCAGTCTCCAATAGCCTGCGAAGCTCATATCTGAAAACTTTTGACTAGTAGTCTGAGCCAGGATTCATACCAACTTTCAACTGAATGGATGAAAAGAGCTAGGACAGGACAGTGAGATACTGGAACACTTCCAGAGGCAAAGGGGAAAGTCTGAAAACAAATCAAAACAGAATCTCAGATTCTAGAGCTTTGTACTGCAGAACCATTTTCCCTATTCTCATGGCTGGAGTTCTAAGATTAGAAGTAGATGGAGGGAAGGCACTAGATGGAAGAAGGGGTGGAGACCAGGCATAAGGAGAGCAGGGTGTGGGGGAGGGAGGGTAGGAACAAGATACAAACAGAAATAATGGGGAGGGAGTCTTTTAGAGGGTCTATGGCGGAAACCCTAGCTGAGACTCTTAGCAATAGATGATATGGAGCCTGAAGTTGCTAATTCCTGTAGACAGAGGGAATTCCAATTAGAGGGCGGGTGACATCAACCCACCCATACAACCTTCGACCCAAAATTTGTCTTGCCTACAAGGCGAGTCAGGATAAAGATGGAGTAGAGATTGAGGAAATGGCATTCCAAAGACTGGCTCAGTTGAGATGCAGGCCAGGAGAGTGAGCCAACCCTGACAGTATAAATGACAAGTCCTGTGGAAGAATAGGAGGAAGAATCTAAGGAGCTTCAAGGTTCAAGGATACCATGAGAAGACTTACAGAGTAAACTAACATGTGCCCATGAGGGCTCACAGACACTGTGCCACCAACCAAAGAGCATGAATGGTCTGGACCTAGAACCCTTACATATATGTAGCAGATGTGCAGCTTTGACATCATGTGGGTCCCCCAACAATGGGAGAAGGGGCTGTCTCTAACTGTGTTGCCTGTCTTTGGATCCCTTTGCCCTAGCTGGGCTTCCTTGTCTGGCCTTAGTGAGAGAGGATGGGCTTACTCCTGGGTGCATTGGTACCCATGGGGAACCTCTTCTTCTCTGATAAGAAGGGGAGGAGGAAGCAGGGAGAGAAGGCAGTAGGGACTGACAAGGAAGAGTGAAAGGAAGGGACTGGGATCAATCAGGCTGTAAAGTGAATCAATCAATCAATAAGTAAATGAAAATATAATGTATGCAAGGCTGTTGACAAAAGCTGTTCAAATAATGTTCAGATAAAGGAAACTCTCCAATCTAATGAATATGTGAGTGTGTTAGTAAATGTTCGGCTGCTTAATAACTGAATCATGATGCAGTTTAGAACAGGTATATGGTGTTGGGCCTGGGAAGATACAGATGTCAACACTGACCTTGTGCAGTAAGGGAGTCTGGAGGTGGGAGGATGCATCCAGGACCATTTGTGTTGAAAAATAGTCTGAGTTTATAAAGCATGGAATAAGTGGTCTCACTCATGACAGAAACATTCACTGTGCATGCGTGTACCATTACACTGGCTAAGAAACCAGTGTTCACTTTTAAACTTACGTATTATACTCAACCACTTAGACTAGAGTCTATATGGATTTTGATGTGAGACAAATCTTTCCCCTATTTGTTAAATGAGGAAAGCAGAATTCAGAGAAAAACTTATTTTCTCCCTCAGGAAAATTTCTCTTGGCTATCCTACCACGAATACATAAAATATGGATTGTATTTCACTTGCAAATGACAAGTGACCTTTACAACATAGTCCTTTTAGTACTATTTCAAATATTGAATTGTTTTCTCTGGAATCATTATATGTAGCTATACTGGAACACTGCAAAGGCCACTGTGCATTTTAATTAATATTGATTGCACTTTTATAAATATTCTCATCATTGCCAATATAGACACAGTTATAAAATGAATGTGTGTGTTCCATGCATGCATGTGTGTGTGTGTGTGTGTGTGTGTGTGTGTGTGTATGTGTATGATTGACATTTTCACCCTGACTGTGTACATGTGTTCAGGCGTGCATAGAGGACAGAAATCAATCTTTGGTGTTTTTCTTTATCACTTCTCCATCACCTAATTTTAGACATGATCTTTTACTAAACCCAGTTCTCTCTGACTCAACAAGAGGATCTGACTAGCCAGCAGCAGGATCTGGTTGTTTCCACCTTTCAGCGCCTGGATTACATAGTGTTTGGGATCCAAATTCAGGTCATAAAGATCCCATCCTCAGCACTTTACTTCATGGGCTATGCCTCTGGTTACAAAACAACTGCTTTTAAAGACTATTGTAATTTTGACTTCAAGTTGTACTGTGGGATCATATCCATTTATTTTCTAAATGTTTTCTTTTTGTTTCAACACAAAGCCATGCTCTCCTTAATTTGACAGATGTTTTTAAAAGTGTCTAAATTCACCAATTATGTGCAATACCTTTCACGTCGATAGTGCTGTGGAAATCAAAGTTAGTAACTGAAAAGCAGCAGTTTTATCTAGAACCTAGTAACTAAGACAGTGCAAAGACAACAGGGGAACTATGGAATACCTTAGAAGTTAGAGATGAGAGAGAAGTCATGTTCCCCAGTATGTCTCAGACCCTTACCTCCTAACTCCATTAAATGGGGTTATATTCGACTTCTTAGACACTAGTCAATGCTTTCCAATACTCCACACTTATTTTTATTCTCAAAAATCTGAGTGGGGTACTACGTGTATCAAAAAAAGATGCATTGCTGAATATAATAATTGGTTTAAAAATGTAAATTTTAGTTAATTTGCTGTTTGAAGTAGGTGCACACATCACTACATGTTCACAATACTGAGATGGAAACTGGAAGCAAATAAATGTCACACATTGTTTCAAAGGCATTTATATATTAGAAGAAATGTGCATCAACTTTTGTTATATATGCTTATTTACCTAAATGTATGTATAAAAGAAATTATTAGTAACTAGGTATCCTTTCAGTCATACCACAATGGAGTATTCCTAAAATATAAGACACTACAAATGAACTGAGTTTAAATAAGGCAATCTCATTGAAACATACAAAATATTAAATACTGTGTTGAAAATAACATTGGTGGAATAGTGTTCTGTTTCATCTTTGAAAACAGAAAATGCTCATCTCAGGCACTTTAGACCTTTTTGTATGTTTTCAATTTGTACATATGATTTTGAGCAGCAGTAACTGTAGCTTCTACTGAGGATTTTATTCTCTACCAGAGCTTTTACACTTAATAGATATAATCAAAACGATATTCAAGTTTTCTCATTAAAGTTTATTTTTTGATAATCTACTTACTTATTATAGCTGTAGGGCAAGCAACTTGCCTAGGACAAAGAGCTATTAAAGAGAGTACTGGGAGAGACAACTGGAACTGGGGGCATTTCAGTAGGGAAAAGTAGAAACCAAGTGCAGTGGAAACTTCCTGGAATCTACAAGGGTGACCCTCCCTAGCAAAGACACTTAGTAATTGGGGATATGAAACCTGCCACTTTTTGTACTCAAGCAAGGCTTTCAGAGGAAGGATTGGGACACCAACCAGTCATTGAAACTTTGGCCTATAATTTGTCCTGCCTGCAAAATTTTCTGGGGTAATGGTGCCAGAGAACCTGTGGGAATGGCTAACCAATGACTGGTCTATCTTGAGAACCATGCAATGAGAGGGGCCTACCCATGACACTGCCTGCTGGTCCAGGAATCAGAGACCCAGAGACCTAGGATACTACTGCACATGACTAGCATGCACGCATGCACACACACATGCACACACACACACACACACACACACACACACACACACACACACACATGATTCTTAATGATATTCTGCTGTATTCTTACTCAACAGAGAGCCTTCATCCAGCAACTGATGGAAACAGATGAAAAAGCGCACAGTCAAACTTTAGGAATCGCTCAGGGAATTGTGTGGAAGACAGAGAGGAATGATTATAGGAACCAGAGATGTCAAGGGTACCACAAGAAGACCTATGGAAACAACTTACCAGGGCTCACAGTGGGGCACAGAGACTGAACCAGCACAGGGAGCTTGTATGGGACTGACTTAGGTCCTCTGCATATGTGTTTGGTTGCATAGCTTAGTGTTCTTGTGAGTGGGAGTTGGGCCTGGCTGACTCTTTTGCCTGCTTCTGGATCCTTTTTATTATACTTGGTTGCCTCCTCCAGCCTTGGTAAGAGGGAATGTGCCTAGTTTTATTGTAAATTGATATGGCATGTTCTGTTGATATTCCTGAGAGGAAGTCTGCTCTTTTGTAAAAGGAAATGGAGGAGGCATGGAGCTGGGGGAGAGGGAAGGTATATGAGATTGATTTGCAGAGAGAAAGGAGGGGAAACTGCAGTTGGTATATAGTGTAGGAGAGAAGAATAAATAAAAAGGAAAAGTGTTATATTTTACATGTTCAAAGAGAAAAAAAAAGACAATTTTAAAAAGCAAATCTGAATTTCATCACTGAGACAACTAAGGCAGGAAGATTGTTAACTCAAGGCCCAGTCCAACACACAATACACATTGAATCTGAGGCTAGCCAAGAGTAAGTAGTAATAGCCTTTCACCTGTCTCAGAAAAGCAAAGTAAAGTAAAATAAAGCAGGACTACTTGATAGGTCTACAGCCATTATATATAAATTTTCAACAATTAAAGTCATTAAAGAATTATTCTCTTATTTGAATGCATTGCTCTTTCTGAGATAATAGTGCTATATAAGCCATCAAACTTGTTCAGAATCTATGATAAGATTTGGGAAAAAGGATTCATAAACACACACACACACACACACACACACACACACACACACACACACACACTTTTCAATAACTAACCATGCATAATATTTTACTTTTATTAAGACAATTTTATTGGATATAGCATTACACAAGTTTTATTAATTATGAACATGGAAATCAGCTTAATATCTTGCTAAAATTATTAAATATTTTTGGATAGAATGTAGAATTATTAAAGTTCCTGCAACAAAAAAAGCGTATACAATTTAAAAGGCAATGTTATATTCCTCATATTAGCAGACCCTGTAATCACACCCTGCTAAGAACTGGAAAGAAGAGACTTATTCGACCCATCTAGACAGAGAATGCGCTTTTTTTAGTTAGACTACTAATTATAAAGTCTCTTAATGTGTGTTTTAACTTGGAAGTAATTCCTCTTTGTGTTGATCTGTAGGAGGACGACTACCTTCCTACAACTAACGCTAATTTCCCCCTGACTTCGGCTATAAACAGTTTAGAATCTTCCAATTAGAGCAATACACTTGTTCATGATTTTAATTATAAATTATTTAAAAATTCCCAAACATAGTGATTGGTTTAGAGGGTTAGAAGAAAAGAGATTGTTTAGATAATACTCTTTTGTGGATAATTGACAGTTCTCTATCCCTTAGTATACCAGTTCATATTTAACTATGCTACGAGTATGTGCACTTTGGCAGTATTATTGAAATACAAATTCAGATTAATACACTGATACATTAGAGATTCTATTTTTCTGACTTTTTAAAAAAGAATTATTTATTTTTTATGCACAGTGTGCTGCCTGCATGTAAAGATTCAGGCCAGAAGAGGGCACCAGATCTCAATATATCTCAATATACATGGTTGTGAGCCACTACATGGCTGCTGGGAATTGAACTCAGGACCTTTAGACTCACAGACAGTGCTCTTAACCTCTGAGCCATCTTTCCAGCCTTGAGATTCTATTTTTTCTAATAACATACTATGTGTGACAGGACAACTACACCATGAGTGAAAGAGGTATGAACTATTCTATTCAGATGGCTTATTATATATACTCTTCTGATCTCTTGAGTGGTTGTAGGAAATTGTTCAATCTTCTATTTGTTTCTGAGGGTCTTACACTTGTGTGGTTGGAGGTTAGTATTCAATAAGGTGCAAATAAGTAATAAGGGATCTACTGTTAAAATACTGTGAGCTACAGTAATGACTGGTCTTGGTGCAAATGTTAAAGGAGTAACAAAACCCTTTATAATTGGTTTTAAGGCCAATTCTAAAGAAAAACTCTTGATTAATACTGGTAAATGGAGCAACAATCTGCGTATTTGAATGTGACCAGACCTACGGGTAACCTGCAGCTATAATTCTGCTAAATGAGCATGGTAGGAGACTATCCTAAGGCATATATTTATATCTCACCTTTATATGAGAATATTTTTTATTGCAGATGGTAATTAATAAAGACACTGACAATTTATTAGCCTTTTGAGAATAAATTACTTGGATCTAACTGGGACTCACCCCCCCCCACACACACACACATACACTCCATTGTTCAGGATCATCATAGATGAGGACACCTGAAAGATTATTAGGTTCAGATGAGAGGAATATTCATTGTAAATGATATAATCCTGATATGACTGATCCACTGCACATGTGAGCTTATGGTGGCTGTGACTACATAGACAAGACACTCAGAAAGAGAAAGCCTAGAAAACATTGCAAGTTGTACTGGAATGAAAAACAACAACACACAAAAGCTGTGAATAAGAGGGATATTGAAGAGATTGCATAAATATATTCTAGCTTAGGACAAGGGGGAAGGTGTGTGTGTATGTGTGTGTAAATTTTTGGTTTTGATACAAAGACTTACTATTTAGCATAAGCTGACCTTGATATTTCTAAGTATCCCAGGCTGGGTTACAAACCTGTAGGCACCCCAGTAACAGATTATCTTAATTAGATCCTCGCCGGCAATGTCTGTGAGAGAGTAACTTGATTAGGTTAACTGAATTGGGAAGACACACCCTAAAAATGAACATGGGTCCATGGGCATGGGATGACATAAAAAGAAGTTGACCACTTGTATCCATTGATCTGTCTCCTGACTGAATATAGAATTTGAGACTTATCTCAAGCTCCTGTCATCAGGACTTCCCACATTGGTGGTCTGGACCATCTAACTCTGAATGAAACTAAGGACTATGTCTTTGAAGCTCCTTTCTCAGGTTATTTCATCCTAGCAACAGGAAAAGTAATGCAACACCACGGAGCTCAATACAACTTCTTCATTTTCCAGTAAGGTATATTCTTCAAATATAATTAGAAAAATCTTGTGCTGGCTAACTCTCTTTACAGAGGAGGTAGAAAAGATGTGCAACTGTGAAATTCAAATGTGAACCACTAAGTTCCTGAATAATAGATCTGTATAGGCTAAGCAGTGTGGGTGTACACTTGGACAAAAACTTTATAAGTGCAAGGACCATGGAACTATTGTGCTGTTGCTATTATTATCCAGACTGGCAGTCTTTATTTCAAAATAAAAAATTCGGGTTATATACAGAGTTCTACAGAAAAATAACAGGCATAATATATGAAGTGTTAATATGTAACTAAGATATTTCCAAGTTTTCATAATATTAATAGAATAAATATCACTGGATTATTTAACTGATAATGGAATATCAAGATAGAAAATAAAAATGTTGCATCAGCATTGTGCTACAATCTGTTAATACATACCTCCAAAACACCTTTAGAATTTAGAATTAAATCTATCATCTATCTATCTATCTATCTATCTATCTATCTATCTATCTATCTATAAATAATTTTTAAAGCCATTATTTGAGAAAGTAGTTATTAGTCCAACAGAAAGAGATTGAAATAGGATATATTAATCTAAGAAATATGAGTTAAAACCATTCACTTGATATTAACAGGTATGAATGTAACCTGAAGCTATTCAGTTTAAACTGGGCTACACAAGTTCTTCTGACCACAATAAGTGGTAATATTGCTGGCCCAGAAAAGGATGAAGGTGAGCTTTAATCATGAGTTGCTTGTTTCCCAAAATTAAGTGGGCAAAAGGCAAATGAGTTGGGGCACATAAGGTAAGTGGGCATAGCAACTATTGACTTCTCTCTGGAGAGGGAAGGAAAATGTGGGTACACGGCATGAGAGGAACAGTGGCTTTGTCCACTCAACATTCTGGAGGTTTATAGGAAATTGTAAGGTTACTGAAGTTTGAAAGAGAACTAAGGATTGGTTTGAGGATTGGAAGAACCTCAGAGCTCAAGGAAAGTCTCAATTACTGGCAGTGGTAAAGTTTGTGTTATGACTGTGAGCATCACAAAGGGAAAAGTCATTGGCAGGGAAAAAGTGAAGAGTCTGGGCCAAGGAATAGAATATACATAGGAAACCAAGACAATCCACACAAGACAGGGATAGTCTGTGTGTGTGTGTGTGTGTGTGTGTGTGTGTGTGTGTGTGTGTGTGTGTGTGTGTGTCAGTGACACTTACTATGGAGGATGTAAGGATCCTCCTGTCTCATCAAATGCAGACAGTCACAGACAAATAACAAAAATCAACCATCTAAAAAGAGACATTTGGGGGAAGAGTAACTAGCCTACATTTGCTGGCAATTTAGCATGAAAAAAAAATTAATGCTTTTTTTCCCCTAAACAGAACAGGGAAATGGAAACAGAAAATGAGATATGCTAGGGTAGCAAAGGATCAGAGAGCTAGGAAAAGCGTAGACCTGGGGCAGATATTCTTGTGTACTTTACAAAGACTTTCTGTATTTGTGAAAGCATTAATACAACCTACATCAAAGGCTTGACGAGTAAATATGATACAGATGTAAAGCCCTTACCAGTACCTGGAGCATCTTAAGGGTACCACAAGCATTCTGTTCTCATCATCCTCATCATGCAGTCTGACAAAGATAATGAATGCATTAGGAATAAGACATATAATTTTCTAGGAATCAAAAATTTCCTCCTGGAAGTGCATCTTTTAAATTATAATGTAAAGTGATGAGGAAATAAGAACTGTTACAAAGAAAAAAATCATTTAGCAAACAACTCCCCCCCCCTCCTCAAACAATGACTGTTATTTTCTCTCTCGCCTTAGAACTTGGGTTTTCTGACTATGTTTCAATGATTCTACAGCATTTGACATGTTGATGATTTTGATGAGAAGATGAGAAGAATCAAAATGACATTTTACATGTCAGCAGTAAGAAACAGAAAAGAGATTTAAGATTCAAAGCATTTTTTTCAAAATCAATTTAGGTATGTACTTTTGTTTCAGAGGAAGTAACTCCTTCCACTCCACAGAAAATCAGCTTGGTGGCCGGTAATTCTGTGTTGAAACATCTTTTATATGCAAGCCTATCACCTTTTCCAAAAACAATTAAGTGCTCTAATTATACCCTATGGTCCACCAGTAAACACCATGTATTGAGGAGTCAATATATAATATACTCCTTGTTTATGCTTTCCCCGAGGGTCACATTTATTGCTTTCCTACCCTTCCCTTGACCTTCTCCCTGAAGATTGTCCTTTGTAAAGTGTTCTGAAGTCCTTTTCAAGTCTGTTCTTTGTCAGTTATAATGGCATCCAAATCATTTAGGGGGACTGGCTTCCATAGATGCATTGCTCCAAACTACTTTTAATTAATCCTCCCCTCAACACTAGCAGGAGCCATATCATCAGCCATGAAAGGACTCAAAAGATTAATGAAACAGGATGAAATAAATGGAGCTGTAATTCAGGAGGACAAGCTAAACAGCCCCACTATGCATACACTGCCAAAACTAGCAGGCTGTAGCTCATCTCTTATTGAGCGGTGACAGTAAACATTCATCAAGTGAAGGAAAATAATGTGCCAACCTTAAAATGATATCTCACTCCATCCGTAGAGACAAGAACACTCTGACCCGTCTTTTCTAATTAACTGTAAATAACAACAAGACTATGTTACAATGCATGCAGATATTTTCTAGCCAGCTCACATGCAAGATGTCCTAAAACTGCTTGATTAGGGAGTAAGCCACACGTAAAAACAGATGGGCAGCTAATAAGCCACACTGTAAGTCTGAGCAGTACAGAACGGTTAGCTAGAGATGTTATAACTCCAGTGAACCTATCTCCTGAAATCCACAGTAAATCTGAACCCTAATTACACTACCTCAGTCTATTTCCTAATCAGATTGTCACATAAATGGGATCTCATCATTTGAAGATAGAAGCTTGACTCTTTGGTTCTTTTGTGGGACTTACAGTTTTTACCCATAGTGAAACTAGAAGGCAAAGCTTCTTGGAACTTGGAGGGAGAAATGAGTTGATAGCATTAAGGTGGCTCTTGTCTCCAAAAACTAGATGGAAGTATTAGGTGAAGCAGGAAATTATGAAATCTAACATGAAAAAATAATTTCAGCGCATGGCACCCCATTGTTTAGTTTAGGAAAATTTCTTTTTATGGTTTTTTCATATGTTAGAGACTCTGTGGTTTCCACTTGAGTCTGGCACATGTCTGACTTAGAGATGCAAAATTACAGTCTCCAATTAAGGCAATTTATGACCAGTTCCTTTCCATCACCCCAGAGTCACTGTGGGTCACACTTGCCCATACACTGATGTGGTGACAGCCTTCACACATAACCCTCAGGCACTTACATTTTTTATTTCACTGCTTAGTTGTACACTTTTCCCAGCTGAAGTTAGGCATATGTTGTTCCATAATAATTTTCTCAATTTACCAATTAAATAAAATGTATTAGAAATTTAAAGAGAGGAGTAAGCAATAATTACAGACCTCATAGAAGAGGCACATTCAGATTGGCATAAGCAATAACACTTATACACATAATCATGTAACATTAAGTTCATAATAAAATGTTATTTATCCACCTTAATATTTCTAAAAATATAGGCAACCAAGATATTTAATTAATAACATTTGTAATTTCACAATGCTCACATAAATACTCCCAAAAACTTTGTATATTTTTGTGTAAACATACATAAATATGTACACTCTAACAAATATAATGATGGTTACTACACTTGTACTTTTTAAAATACAATAATATGTAAGTTGATGATTTGACTTTCCTTCTAGAATATAGATTTAAAAGTTGAGTCTCTTTCTTTCTGTAGTATATTGTAAGGGCTGGGGTGTTATATATTACAGAAACTTAATTAGAACAAAGTAACATATTATGTTTTTTTTTTCAGGTGGTTAAATGCTTTGGCTTCTCAGAATTCCATGGGGTAGAGAGATAGTTCCATGGCCAAGAAATTAGATGCTCTTCCAGGCAGTTTAATTCCAGTCACCCAAATAATAGCATAAAACTGTCTATAACTCTGGTTCTAGGGTATCAGGCACCGTCTTCTGTCCTTCATAGGTACCAGGCATACATGTGTGTGTGTGTGTGTGTGTGTGTGTGAGAGAGAGAGAGAGAGAGAGAGAGAGAGAGAGAGAGAGAGAGAGAGAGAGAGAGAGAGAGAGAGAGAGAGAGAGAGAGAGACCACAGAGGGGGAAGGAGGGAGAGAGGGCGAGAGACAGAGAGAGACAGAGACACAGAGACACAGAGACAGGGAGAGACAGAGAAAGAGATATTATAATCATCTGACAAGTTTCTAAGAACCAGGGATACATTTCTAGAATTCTATGTGGCTAAGAGGAAGAAAGTTTGAATTCTATTACAATGGGATTTTTCTATGTTTACTTAATGGAAAAAAGATCTGTGCTATGTATTGTTGATAATAAACATATCCAAACAGATTTTACCCTTTCATTTTTTAATGAACTCATGAGAATAAACATATATGGAATATTTTCAGATATTTCTGCCATAATGATGACATATATTGTCTTCTCTCCTATCATCTATCTGCCTGCCTCTCCATCCGTCCATCCATCCATCCATTCATCCATCCATCCATCCATCCACCCATCTATCTACCATCTATCTCTATATCACTATCTCTCTCACATTGTGAAACATGCAATGGTATCTACCAGACAACCAAAAGAGTAAAAATAAAAATTGAAATAATTAAAGACATGTGAAGCTTTGCTTATACAGTTCCCAGTCTAAAGTATATCTGATGGAAAGAGAGGGTGCAGGCGGAAGGGACTCCTGTGGATCTTTTTCTTTCTGTCATTATATCTTTGGCCTGTAATCTCCCCTCTCATAAGAGGCATAAAACAAACTCCAAAGCAGAATGCTAAAGAAGAAAATAAGCCCATTGACTTGCTCCCTTCCTTGTGTCTGGAGCCAATGATTGCTTCTAAGCATGCATATTCATCTATTGTTTCCTCTTAGAAACATGGGTTAGAAGTTAATTAAATCTTAACAGCCTCAATTCTGGGAAATGCTAAAACAAGTCACAAAGCCAGCACTTGGGAAGCTGAGGCCCAAAAATCGCAAATATGAAACAAGCATGAGCTGTACAGTGAATTTACAGGCAGCCTGGGTTAACTTTTCAGATTCTGCCAGCAAAACCAACACAAATGAACAAAAGCCAACTACCACCATACACAGTGGATGCATACTAGTCCTCAACAATTGAGGTAAAGATATTTTCTTTAATATCTCCATGTAAATAGATTGTATCATGGAAGCATACTGTAAAAGAAAATCCTGACTGAACACAGAAAAAGTTGTTCCTTTCTTGTGAAGCAAAACCTTCCTGATTGTGTCATGGTTCTTCCAGCTCTAGGTGGTTTCTTGGATATATGTATAATAATATAAATGAATATGTAAAAAATTCAAAGTATTAAATTAAAAATAGAAAGCTCTAATCCATGTTTGCTCATTGGTGACTGAGAAGTGATCCCCCCAAATTTAGACTGGTTTTATAGAAATAATATCTACTCTTGATATTTCCTCAAAGAATTATAGCATGTCATGTAATTCCTCCTTTTATTCCAGTAGTCATGACAACTTATGCACATCTGAAATTAGGGAATATCCATATTGACATGACCCATCTAAGATGCTAGCTATAGTTCATGCAATAGTTTCTCTTTTGTTAAACTTTCATTTTTTCTTCTTAATTTGTTTTAAATTTCTACTTCTTCAGTTGCCCAGCCTTTGCAAACTATGACAAAAATGTTAAATATGGATATTTGAGGAGGTAAGACACAGTAAGCACAAGTGCACGTCTATTAAAGTTTGAAGCATACCCGGTTTTACTTTCCTGTCCATTAAGATGCATCTATAAAAGTGAAGAGATTGTCAGAAAAAAAAATCAAAGTTCACACACACAAGTCATGCTAATTTACTGTTACACACAGTTAAAAGATTAATTACTAAGCTCAAGGATGTGGCTGCAACAAAGTCATTTTATTATAATTTTAGGGCTTAAGAGATGGCTCAGTAGGTAAGAACACATGCAGCTCTTGCGGAGGACTTAGGTTCCATTCACAGGACCCACATACTGCTTCAATCAAACCATCTAAAACTCCACCTTTAGGGGAATTTGAGGCCTTCTTTTGCCTCCATGGCCAGCATACATGTATATGCCATACAAACATTCAAGCTACTTGGACACATAAAATAAAAATAGAAATAAAAATGTAAATTTATTAAATATCAATGTAATATAGTTTTTGCTGAGTTGAGATAAAAAGCCTATGATGAAAAATTAGTTCATTATATAATTGCAACTTTGATTCCTGTAATTGTTAAGTATATGTAAGAGCTGTCTCTGTTAAGAAGGAACTTTAAGAAAACAGATAGACAATAAAATTTAATGCATATCTCAACCAGAAAGAATTTTATTTATGTACCTTGCTCTAAAATGGTGTGTCTATGATTTAAGGTAAAATACAGAGTCCAAAAAAACAATTATTTTCCAAGAGAATCAAACTTAAAATTGTATCATTAACCAAAGTGGTGTCTGAATTGGTAAATTACAGCAAATCTGGAATCTTTTAGAAAAGGTGGCCATACTTAAAAGTTTCCATAGTATCATTATTTCTACTGCTTCCTTTAAACATATGACGTATTTAATATTCTGGTCAGTCCTAGTGCTAGAGTGCCTTCAGTTGTAAAACAATGGCAACGGAATGCATGAAAGTGTCTCAGAAAAAGACTAAGACTTCACAGCGATTCTTTCTAAGGTTTACATTGCATATAATGCATGTCAAAGCACGCAAGACTTTATAGTTTTAAAATCCTGCTTTGTCAAAACTTGTCCCCAAAATGAATGTGCTACTAAATAATAAATTGTTCTAGGACTTGATTGCACATTGAAATGTGATACTTGGGGCCTTAACTTGGAAATATAATACAGAAATCCACTATTGTCTTATATTCCCTGGCACATTATATGCACATATTGCTGGCTTCATCAGCCATGGGATATACTTCCCCATTTCTGTTCACTTTGAATTGCATAGCGTATAGCCTCGTGGGTCCCTAAGTTCCAGGACCTTCTTTGTCACTAAGTGGTTTTGAAAACAGAAGAATGCCACTCTGTTGTGGTGCACCTGTGGACTGCTGTCTGTGAATTTAGTGAATTGGCAAAAATACATATACCAGGAGGTTTTTCTCTGTCTCAATCCAATGTAACCTCTCTAAGGTTTTTTTTTGGGAGGGGCGAGGGGAGTGGTGGGGTGAGTGTGCAGCGGCAGTAGACTCTGATATACATACTTTGGTCTCATTACACACACCATCTCACTGAAATCCCACCCATTTTGTTTACCATTCTGTTAATATAGTTCCATGGTAAAAATACTGACTCAGGTAAGAAACCTAGCAGGTTTGTACTAAGGTGTAAGAATGACTCTGGAGCTTACTGGGATCTAGGCAGCTCTGAGTTGGTTCTTGAAATCAAAGGATTGTGACCACTATAAAGAAACCATTTCCTGTAAGAAACCACTGGATACATTGTGTCTCAACAGAGGTAAGCACATCTTCCACTGAGTCAAGGCCGGGCAGCCTAGCTAGGAGAAAGAGATCCAAAGCAGAGTCAGAGACAGCCGCTGCTCCCATTGTGAGGGGACCCATGTGGTGACCAAGCTGCACATCTGCTACATTTGTGTAAGGGGCCTATGTCCAAGGAGGACACTGTTATCAGGCTATAAAGTGATTAAATAAATTAATGTATGTAAAAAACCCACTGGGTAGTTCAGAGACAGTAAGACTGGGATCATGATTAGTAGGATTAAGTTTTGAAAAATACAAGCAAAAGAAAAAACAAACATACCCCCCCAAAAAGAACTTATAATTTTCTCCTAGGACCAAATGTATAATTAATTCATACGTATTATTTTGCAGTATGCTGTTTTATGTAGATATAAGTGAAAACACAATCCAATAAGATGCCATTATAATAATAATTGGCAACTTTTTACAATAAAATATACAGAACGTGTATGAGCTTCCCTCTTCCTCAAGTTCTACCAGAGCTATGGGATCTTTGCTCATATCATTTACACAAACTCTCATTTGATTGAGGTGTAGACCTGGTTTAAATGTAATAATTTACCTGAACGTATGTACTGATCCTATAATATTCTGTTAGGGAATAATAATTCTACCAAAAACATCTCTGTAATTAATCAAACAAGTTATATCCAAAAATTTCAACAAAAGGACTTGGCACAGTTGGAGCCTCTGACCCAGATGTGAAGTGAATAAAGAAATAAATTAATAAAAAGACAAATAATAGCAAACTGGGAAGGCACACTCACAGATATTAAAGAGGTTCCTACTTCATAATCTTAAGTGCATTTAATGTTAAGATTCATGATATGATACCCTGGATGTTAATATCTGGGCTGTACTGGGAAGTTGAACAGCAGCATTCTAATATCAACTTTGGCTAATAATTTCAAAAAGTTTCGTAGGCTCAGTTCCCATCATAAAATGAGAGTATATCTCCATATTGGTGGAAATTTGTTTCTCTAATCAACAAAGACAAGCACATAACAAATGCTCACATTCTCCCCTAGAGTTGGAGAACTAGGTTTACAGGTAAATATTATGAAATATAACCATGGCCACTTTCCCTACAGCTGCATAAGAAATCAGGTAACAAAGTGATCTAAGATAAGTTAAAGTAAATTTTTTTTGTTATTTTTATATTCTTCATGGTAATTAGCTCTTTAGGCATGTTCTGTAAGTTCAGCTACAGATTTTTCTATGTGCCCTTAAAACTAATTTACTTTTAGACATTGCACTGAATCGTTGGGACTTGATATTTCTCAACTTTGGCCAGTTTTCTGTAAAATTGTGTTCCCAGGTATTTTAGTGCTATCATTTCACTACAAGCTTTTAGAGAGAGCCATTCTAAGAAATAACTATAATTAGATTGCCTCTGTATTTAGTGTAAAAGCATAATATGAGTTTCCAGTTCAATGATTTTTTTTATTTGGTCCCATGAGAAAACCTGAGTCTTAAAATTGAGAGCAAGAGAACGTTTTTCTCAATTAAAGAGCTAATCTGCTTTCTTCTTTTTTTTTTTTTTTATGATTTTTACTGTAGATCAGTGTTCTCTTATTTTCAGATTTCCAGTCTCAAGCCTTTTGAATCAATAAAATCTCAGGGACATCAACTGTTATTGTTTTCCTAAACCAATTTCTAGCCGTGGAATTGAAAGCCTAGTTGTACAATATGTGCAATTGAGCTGAAATTAACTATCAAATATTTTAAATGGCAAAACAACAATTGAGAGTAATATTTGCTCTACCGAGACCTCCGCTGAAATGATTGGAACCAATGTCACATGGGTTTCTAGTAAACAATAATATAATATTCTATGCAAAGGATTCATAATTATTCGTTTATTTTCTATCACTAAATTAGAGGTTCCTTGATAGTAGAGTTAGTGTTCAAGTAGTAACTTCATGGCTTAGGCAGTACCTAGCACAAAAATCTAAGTGAATTTTTTAAAAACAAGATCAAAACAAAGGTAGAACCATACCATCCTCTGTTATTATGATCTCACACTCTGTTTTATGTATGTCACTGCCATGATATATGTACTACCAATGACCAATAAAAACAAACACAAGCAAAAAGTAGTGGTAATAAAACACCTCAGTTCTCAACAAGGTATGATTTTAAATCACTCTAGTTCTTTTACTCAATGTGTTTTCATAAATGCTTTATGCTCCTATGGAACCAAAAGCTTTTAGAAGTAAATGCATCAATTACACATCATCCTGTGATCCAACCCTGCCATGGCTCCTTAGTCATTCATCCCTAGCTTACGGTATACCATCTGCTTATTTTGAATTCACCTTCTCACAAAGATAATTAGGGAAAATAAGTTTCATACTGATTTCATTCCCTTGAATATGTTACTTTAAAGTGTATTTTTTGTTGTCAATGATTCTATTATTCTTATGTTTTCTATGGCATTATTTACTACAAATGTTCAAATTTAGTCACAGATATAAACATTTGGAAGTTTTTGGATGAGTTATCTTATTGTATACTCTGTGCTGGTTCAAAAATTATACAAATTAATTCAAGAATGCTCTTATTTATCCACAGTATTGACTTAATTTTTCTAGTGTAGTTATTCTTGTCTTATATATATTATTAATTATTCATATTACATCTCAATTGTTATCCCATCCCATCCCTTTCCTCCCTCCCTTCTGCTTTGCCCCTACTCTCCTCTTCTATGACTGTGACTGAGGGGGACCTCCTCCCTGTATATGCTCATAGGGTATGAAGTCTCTTTTTGGTAGCCTGCTATCCTTCCTCTGAGTGCCCCCAGGCCTCCCCATCCAGGGGACATGATCAAATAAGGGGCACCAGAGTTCATGTGAAAGTCAGTTCCCACTCTCCACTCAATGGTGGAGAATGTCCTGTCCATTGGCTAGATGTGAGTAGGGGTTCGAAGTTTACTGCAAGTATTATCCTTGGCTGGTGCCATAGTTTCAGCATTTTTATACAAATTGGGGTTTGAACCAATCATTTCACATGAAAGTCATTCTAGGATAAGGTGAAATCTGGCCATTTTAATGATATAAATATGTATCCATGAATGCGTTGAATCTTTTCATGAATAGTGGCCACTCAAAGAAGAAACAGAATGATAATTCTATTTTTGCTTGTATACATTTAAATGCCAGGAATCAAATAATTCATGAAAAATATTCAAAAGAAGGCTTGAGAGTCCCTAATATTTCTGCCATCATTTTTCCTTTCACATTTATAATACCTGTTTGAAGACAATAAATAAATTGAGAATATGAAGGATTTTTATATATTATAAAAGAGTAAAGTAAAAATTGAGGCTACAATGGGCTGTCAAGTTGTTCAGGATGGATGTGGCCTTAACCCACATTTTAATTTTAGGCATTTATATTGAATCTTTTGATCTGTGGACACAGATATAAAGGGTCTTTCTTATAACAAATCTTGCAAACTAGAAAAAATTTCTTTTTCATTAAACATCCAATTGGGCATAAGATAAAGCAAGATACTGATTCCTGGTACAGAATATAAAATTTACTTGGAAAATAGTAGTCTCCAAACACAGTAATGCTTCATTTATATATTTTTTGTGTGTCAAGGATAGGTATATTAGTCAAGTGCCCTAACGTGGTAGGGCTTAAAGAAGGAAATTCGGTCACTGAGAGTATTCTCAGAGGGACTGAGACTAGTCTCATAAGTCTCACATAGAAAGATGGGATTCTACAAGTCCTAACTGTATTGAAAACAGCCAATCTGATCGGCAATTTTCTCTCAGGCTTTCTAACTCGTAGGAGTTTCCCCCTTTCTTAGGATGCTCCTTCATTGTGAGCATCCATCCAGAATGGAACAGAAGCCAGTGTCATCCTCTTAAACCTCCAGAACCCCAAGAATCAAGGAGATAAATTAATGAATACTCTTACAAACATTCTGAATTCATGTCTTACTGTAGCAGTAGAGATACTGAAACAGAGTGATATATTATGTCTTTAACAGAGAAACAAGTGGTCACCACAAAGACTGAAAAATGGTAGCCCAACGTCCACCTCTCCTACCTGCTCTTCTTAGCAAGGTACCACTCCATTTTTCCAAACTACAGTAACAACCTCCTGGAAATGTTTCTATGTCCATTTCTTCACCTAACCTATTCTCGGCTGTTAGAATGCTTATATGAAATGATAATATGGCTTACCCCTTGGTTTCATAGCTTCTATGTGAAAAATCTGGTTATTCCTCACTTTCTTTTTTCTTTTAAGTTCTGTGTATTTCATTATTCTTTCAGTTCCTAAAAAGACTCCAAACTCCTCTTTATCTCAAAGTTTTAACATCCTTCTTTCTTCTGTTTGGAATTTAGTTTCCCTAGTTTTCACCATCTCTGCACATCACAACTCATTTCTTGCCTAGACTCTTTGCTCTGGCTCCAAATGCCAACAATATAATCAGATCCCCTGATTTCACAGATATGTGCTTCTTTTACCTGGAAAATTTATACTCATATGGAAATTTGTGTGTTAATATAAAAATTGCCATATAAATAATTATATGATGAGCTAAAATAATTTATACATATAAATAATATGTATTAAAACTCTCACTGAAGACAAGAAAAAAAGTGGAAAATCCCATTCAAGTACTTTGATATCAGATAAACTGTGTTATATAAACAGTGAATTCATAGTTTCTCAGACACTAAAATACTGAGTCAAGTCAAATCAGGTAGATATATTCCTAGCACTTGGGACACTGAGGCTGAAAGATCATTAATTTGAAATCACTTCAAGCTATAGAGGGATACCCAGTCCCTTCTAAATTTAAGCTCAATTTGAGGTATGAAGTGATGCACGGTCCCCTAAAAAGTCAATCAACAACATATGCAGTGTGTGTGTGTGTGTGTGTGTGTGTGTGTGTGTGTGTGTGTGTGTGTGTGTTATATGTGTGTGAGAGACAGTGAAAAAGGAAAGATGGGGGAAAAAGAATTCCGAAGACCAAATCACAAAGAACAGAAATTAGAATATACAGGGTTGATTTTTTCAAGATATCACATCATTTTGATTAATTTATGACATAGCATTAATTTTTAAAATAATTAAAAGATCACTTGCAGCAAGGGCTTTAAGAGATACTACTTCATATACTAGCAGAGTGTTCATAATGGTAATGAAAATTGCATTAAATGGAAGACTGGAGGCCAGATTCATGTAGGGGTTCTATGATGTAATGGAATCTTTTTCCCTCAGCCAACAATCAAAGAAACTGTGGCTCTCTTTGCATTTGAAGAGAATAAAAGGAAAACAGGTGAAGTACCATTGCTTTAGCACTAAAGTGAAAGAAAAAAATCTCACAACTAAGGATGAGAAAAGCATTCTCTGTGAGTATCTGCTTCATGAAGAGCTTCTGCTTTATTTTTTGGTCTCTTGAAAGTATGCAGAACAGTTTAAACATGTTTTCCTCCTGGCCTTCAGGGTATTCGACTTTTCAGAGTTCCATTTTCTTAGTCATGATAAGTCTCCTTTTGGGTATATAAAATCCTCTGATTTATCTCTAAAGGTTCGGTTTTATATTTGTCTCCATTTCACTTTCTTGGACGATTGCATAGACTTAGGTACTTTCATGATGTGGGTCCTAAAGCCTGAATTCAAGATGTCAGCATTGGTTGCAAACAACTTTACCTGCCATTTCATGGGCTTATCAATTAAGAATCTTTTTTTTAACACTTTTTATTTTTTTACATATACATATATATTATTACATATAAATACAATAAACTACCTATAGCAATCAGGAATTATATAAATGTTACATTAATCTTTGTAACATCTTTAACCTCACATAATTGCCTTTCAGGCATATCAACTTTCTTTTATCTGCAACCATGATATATACATTTCTCCCTTTATACATTAATATAATGTAGAAGACATTTCTCAGTAACTATTTATCTTTTCATTCTGAATACAGCTGAAAGCTGAATTCTCTAGCAATCGGAATATATAAGAAACATTCATTGGTATAGACTTGTATATTGATGTGAAAAAAGTCTAATTTCGATACATTTGTATAGTTCAACTTCAATATTAGTCTTCACACACATTATAGATATTTCTACTCTAATACAAGGTATTGTACCCATATAACTCAATTATAATTCAGAGTTTACTTCTAATACTTTGAAAGTGCTATTGTACATGGTTTAGGAGAGTTAAGTAACACCAGCTGATTGTTACTTGATCAAATCATGGTCATATCAATTATGAGTCTATTTTTAATCACAAGATAATACATTCTAGGTTTATCAGATAGATGTGATTCTATAGATGTATAAGGTAAAATAGATAAGGTTTTCAAAAGCCGCAGAGATCTACAGAATATGACATTTAGAGATTTTTTAAAATTATCTTAAAGATTCTTTGAGAAGACTGGTTAATTCCTGACAACACCCAGCGTTCCTCAAAGAAGATGATGAGCATCAAAGAACCTCTTCATGGAGATGGCTTCAAATGTAGCAAACAAGCCACTGGGAAAAATATCCTCATTTCTGCCACAGACAAAATTCTGCCTAAAAATGGGCAAGCTTGGATGCAGGCAGAGTTGACGGCTGAACTCTGCCAAGACAGGGTAAAGAAGTCCTCAGTAGTTCCTGCCTCACAAATATGTCTGTCAGATGTCCTGAGACAGAAGGCTGAAGATGATGCTCATTCTGGAGAGATTTGAGTGATTGTTCAGGCAACAAACTGTATCTGTTATTTTTCTCATTTTGGAAGCTGCTAACTTGCACCTCCAGTTTACTCAGGTATTTAAGTTTTATTCTTTCTCAAGTCTGATGGGTTGAAGACCAGAGAGTTTAGTTTTACAATTAAGCTTAGTTGTTTAAGCGTTATGATGTTTTTAGGTCTAGATAGATGTTTTAAGTAGATATAGATGAGATATGAAAAATGTTGATTTACATTTAAAATTTTAGACTTACCAAGATAGGAAAGATGTTTCCTTCAAGGTTGCCAAGTACAAATAACAAAAACACTACGAATGTAACAATTATTAAATTTCTGATTGTTTCATAGATCTTCTTACTGTATGTAGTGTATTGTATTTATGTGTAAAAAATAAAAACAAAAAATAACCATATGCTTACCTTTTCTTCTCATATTATACCTTTCAATTTCCATGGTAGCGTTTATCATTTCCTATTTACGTACATGTCAATCATCCATTAACTCTCTGTTCTTCAACTTGAAAAATGAAATTCATCAAAACAAGGAACTTCTCTAGGTTATTTAACTCTATCATACAAGGGATGCCTATTAGGCAGCATTCATCCATTGTTTATGTAAGCTATCATTTCTGTATGCTTTTTAATCACTTAACTTAAAATCAATCTCTTCTCAATCATTGCAGCACATTTTAAACTCTTAGTTTACTCTTCTGAAAATTCAGGATAA
Source organism: Acomys minous (assembly GCF_964271855.1). Taxonomy (NCBI): domain Eukaryota; kingdom Metazoa; phylum Chordata; class Mammalia; order Rodentia; family Muridae; genus Acomys; species Acomys minous. The sequence continues at coordinate 90,926,035 of NC_140483.1, forward strand.
CAATTGAGATGTAAACTAGATAAATTAATAAAAAAATTAACAGAAAAAAAGAGAAAATTCAGAAGGGGCTTGTACCAATCTTTCTACAACAAATTTGCGTATGATTAAGATGCACTTCATTATGTAAATATGTATTTGCTAGAAAAATACAAATGAAATAGGAACTAAGGAGAGGAATAGAGGTACATGCCAAGCCAAAATATAGTCATTAGTTTAACTATGTGATTATCAGATAGTAGTTTCCAATGATTTTTTTTTCAGTCAATAAATACTCTCATTGGAAATGACATAGATAATACTTTTTTCCATTAATGGATTCATTTGAATGTAAAAAAGTGAAATGTAAATGTGCTTCTTTTTAAACCCTCTTTTGGTGATATGCAATCATTTCCTATTGTTCTGGGTACATCATACATAAACTATGCCCTATTCACCTGACAAAATCAGGTTTCTAACAGTATGAAGGCTGTGCAAATCTCTACGCTTAAGGGCTCATTTAAATACTCAAGGGCAAGCCTATCAACACAAAATGTCATAGTCACACTCACCGGGATCTAGTAAGTATGTGTATTGATCTGTTACCAACTCTGAAGAGAGTCTAACACAATCTTTGAATGAGTGAAGTCTACAACAGAGGACTAATTTCCCAGGAACAGCTACTTTACATTGTTTTCTGAGTTCAGCCATCAGGATCAAAGTTGTTTATGCTGTGGAAACCAAGGCAAGGGGAAGAAATCTTCCCTCTACAATCTAGGACTCCAACCATGTCAAGACTAGGAAATGGCTGCCTAAGTGACGTGGAAAACCAAGTACCTAATGCTGAGGAGGGGACCTTTGTATTCAAATGTACGGCATGAACAATGCTGGCTTCTGTGTTGATATTCACGGCCAGTGTAAAGCACTTGACAATGAAGGGAGAACTCCGTACCAAAAGAACTATGGGTAATTATACTGAGGTCCTGTGGTGCTGTGTCCTTCTATGTTACAGCAGTGTCTACCTGGTCACTCACCTGATGTACTTTGGATATTGTGGGGTTTCTACACTTGTAGTATTGCGCATTGGCACATGAATTGGAGAAGACTCAATTGATCCCTTCCTCCTCTTCCTTCCTCCCTCCCTTCCTTCCTTCTTCCCTCCCTCCCTGTCTCCCTCCTTTCCTTCTTTTTCTTCTTTCTCCTTTGATTTCTTTACTTGATACATACTTAATGAGAATTAACAGTCCATGTTGTCATGTATGGTAAATAGAGCAGCCCAAGACAAGTGATTCTGTGTTCAGAAAACAAATGAACAAATTAATAAGGTAATTATATTTTGTTGTGAATGGTGTAAATCAATGGATCAGTATTTTTAAAGGGGTTTAACAATTGGCTGAGTCTGGGGTCTAGGTCAAGGAAGGCTTCTAAACTGAAAGTATAAAGAATCTATATGTATACAACCCAGTAAGAAGTATTCTTGTGAAAAGAACAAACAAGGCTTAGAAGCAGAAAATTACATGTGTAAGAACTGAAAAGTCACCATGATTATAAAAAAAATTGTCATAGGAATTCTGATATTACATAAAAGTGTGGAGGAATGCAGGAGAAAAATATAATGTCTATCTAATAAATGTGTAGTATCTACAAATAACAAGTGAAAAGTTGTCATAGGGACAACTTCCCATATGTCTATGTTGAACACTTAAAGAGTTCCTAGAGATTGAGAGCTTCATAGGAAACACCACAGTGTGATTTTCTGTTAAGTGATATTTGAATCCAGAGATAGGCTTCATAGGCTCTACTAACAACACAAGCCCACACATAACCAGAGAACATCAAACACATAGCGAACGTTAAGATTTAGACCACACTCCAAGGCATACCATTTCATCTCCAGTGGCAATAAGGTATAAACACCATTGGTAGAGAGTATAGCATGAATGCATGAATAAAGAATATGAATGTAGATGCTTATAATTAGAATTAATGTGTGCAGTTAAAGGTAGTTTTAGAAAGGAAAACAAAACTCTCAGGAAAAATAAAGTGATATTTCTAAAGCCACATACAATGGTAGGAAAGTTCAAACAATCTATGCAATAATTCCATCATTGATAAAACACAAGCGAACACTTAACTGCTCTTTAACGTTCGTTTGCTTTCACAAAATAGCAAAGTGTGCAGAATTTGTTTTAATTGAATTAGGAAGTGGGCAAGAAAAACAAATGAGAAAATGGGCCTATAGGCTACTTAAATAGAACAGAGGGAAAGTCAAAGACAACCCATCCCCAAGAGGAAGCAAGTCTTCCCATGCTGTCAGAAATCCTCCTACGTTTATGAGGGAACTCTATGTTGGAAGTTAAAATATCCCCATCAAGTTAAATGAATAAACTTCTATAACATGAGGTTTGATTGTGATTTCTGCTGTTATTTAATCTCAAAAATCTATACTTATTCTTTTTTACTTCATAAATAAGGTACATATTATAAGAAGAAAATTAAAGCATATTTTAAAAACCTACTTTTATTATCTGTGGTAGGGGTCTAGAAAGTCATTGTAGGAGCACAGAAACTATTTGTTAAAACATTCATGATTTCTTAGTGTGGTAATTAACCTACATCATAATTCAGAAGTGACTAATATGAAGGAATCTATCACAGTGGCTTTAGGGGCCCATAGAGAACTAATGTGGGCCCTCAGTTTAATTATATTTGTCAAGGATCATTCTTACTGAATGCCTTTCTTTTACTAATGATAGTGTGTCTAGATGGTAAGTAGACATGTATTACCCATTTTCTACTTTGTCACTGATGTCTTTGGAAATGGATATACAAGCTTTTGCAAACCAGAACGACCACAGAGAGCAAAAGTGTGTTATAGTGTTCAATATGCTAGAAGAACTGATACTGAATTTTTGTCACCATAAATATGCTGCTTAAAGAACCAGTTATGCTTAACCTTATTTGAACAAAGCATGATATGTATATATTGACATATAAAGTTCTTTTATTAACATGCACTTCTATGGCTTTGTATTGTGATTAACAGATCATAAGATGTGGTGTGGTCATGCTTGAACCCCAATAGTCGGTTATCAGAGGAGAGCTACGACCTTCACAACCAATTAAAATCATAAAAGGAGCTCAAGGAGCTCAAAACCAGCCTGAGCTACAGGGTAAAAACCTGTATTGGAAACCCCAAAAATAAAAACTAAATAAAAACTAAAATTAAAATAAAAAACCCCAAAATGTTAGATACACATTATAATACTTGAAATGAGGAATCTTCTGAAAGCCTTCATCTTCCTTAATATTTTCAGATATTTTTCAAGATTTTCAATTCTTTTGCTGAACATGAATTGCAGTAATAAAGCCAGCAACATACCCTGGACAGAGTCCATTTTTATTTTGTTTGCTCTCCCTTCCTCCTGCCTCAGTTTTACACACACCAGGCATCCAAGACACTGAAGACAATATCTATGTTTACATATAAATCTACCCATTTATATCCATATGTATCATGTCACTCATATGACATATGCATAGGATGCCATACATATAACACAATATATTATATGTGATGTAATATATAATTATTTTTCTCCCAACTCTTCCATAAGACTCCTGGTGCACCATGTGAGTCTCAGCATCTCTTTTGATCTGCTGCTGGATGGAGTCCTTCAGAGGACATCTATGGTAGGCTCCTGTTCCTGTTCCTTCTCTTCAACTGCTTCCGGTGTCTATTCTATTTGCCCTTCTGAATGAGTATTAAGCATTCTTCCTAGGGTCCTCCTGGCTATTTAGCTTCTTTAGGTCTGTGTTTTGTAATGTGGTTATCCTGTACTATGTGGATAATATCACTTATAAGTGAGTATATATCATGTGTGTCTTTCTGGGTCTAGGCTACCTCACTCAGGATGATTACTTCTAGTTCCATCCATTTGCCTAAAGATTTAAAGACTTCTTTGTTTCTAATATCTGAGTAGTACTCCGTTTTGAAAATGTACCAGTTTCTTTATCTATTCTTCTGTTGAGGTATATCTATGTTGTTTCAAGATTCTGGCTATTACAAATTAAAGCTTCTGTGAACTTATTTGAGCAAATGTCCCTGTTGTATGGTGTAGCATCTTTTGGGTATATGCTCAGGAGTAGTGTAGTTGTGTCTTGAGGTAGAACTATTCCCAATTTTCTGAGAAAGGGCCAGATTAATTTTCATGGTGGTTGTACAAGTTCGCACTCCCACCAGCAATGGAGGAGGGCTTATTTATTGTCTTTTCTTCAGAACACTTGATCTCCTTTTCCTTGAGCCACTTTCTAATTTATCTCCCTATATAAAGTACCAACTTAAAATAGTTTGCTAACCAATTAACTTATGAATTCCGTATATTTCCAGTATTCAGAATTTTCCTCAAAATGATTCCATATAGTTAAATGAATAAACTTTTACATTACTTTTTCTTTTTAGCTCTTTTCATCATCTTCCTTCTCTTAATACATAATATAAAACAGAAAGTGTTCCATTATCTCTGCTGCATTTATTTTATTTATTTGTTTAGTTTGGTATTTGCTTGCCCTTTAAAGATATCCAATTTATCATAATAGTAATAAAATAATCTATGATTATGTACAAACATGTTGCTAATACAAAAATCTCTGAAATATCATGATTAATCAATAAGCTACAATTTCTGGATGAGATGAGATACACACTTACACACTTCATTAGCATACTGTATGTAGAATATTTTGAGTTAACTAGAAAACTTTGAGCAATTTTGGATGCCAGGTTCACTTGACATCCAAAAGTTTCCCATGTCAGGGAGAAGGTTAGTTTGATCAGTGCTGATTTCTCTCCAGAGGGTAGGCGCTAAAATGCTCAGAATCATTTATAATTGTTTTTGGCAGGAGAGAAAAAACAGCCAACCATTCAAGATGGCAACAGATGGATGTCTGTTTCACGTTTGTAAACTAAGACAGTAAGATAATTACATCTAAAAGTCAAGCATTGTTTTAGGAATATTTTCTAAACTCCTTGGGTTTGGTTAAGATATAAACCAAAAATAAGTTCAGAAGATGCAGGTGGATAGAAAAATAGCCGCTCACTCCATGCCAAAGGAAATGATTGCACCAGACTCAAATATATTCCATTCCATGACAAAGAAGGAATACTTCCTATACAAATATATTAATTTTCTTATATTTCAATCAGAGAATCACATACAACCCTTAACTCTTAACTATGCTTTCTTTAAAATAATTTACATTTTAATAATTTCCTAAAATATTCACATAATAATAAAATGTAAAGTGCACTATCTCTCTTAACAGTTCTGTCCTAATTTAAACAAATATAAGGAGAAATTATCACGGTGGCATAAATTTGGTCATTAAACATACATCAAGAAGTTCTCAGTAAAGAGATGGAAGCAGCATGAAGACTGTAAATGAGCGAAGTGAGGAGGGTGTGTCATGGTTTTACAGAAAGAAAGGAATAAAAAATGAAGCCAGAATTTCAGCAAGGAAAATTAGATGGACAACCACAGTATTCAGGCAAAATAGATTAAGTTCATTTGGAAAATATATTAAATTTTAGATAATTTTAGGCTAAGTAGCTATTGAACTAGGGAGAGAGATGATTATTACCTCTTTCAAGTTCTGCAGGGGGAGGCCAAACCAACTGAAGGAGCAACCTCATTTCTAGAGGAATTTCTCTCAGAGAGCAAATGAAGGCAAAGGGAGTAATAGGACGTCTAAGCAGAACACACTTTACACAGAATGTACACAGTCAAATAACCAACAAGTAAAGGAAACTGGAGTCATGAAACATCCAAGACCAGTGACAAATAATGAAGAAATATTTGCCATTGATAATTGCTTGCTTTAACGAGGGAATAGATTTTGTTTATGCACTCAAGAAATTCTTATTGAGAGAATATAAACTGAGCTTGATATAAAAGTAGAAAGAAAGTGACAAGCAGCAGAAGTAAAGGACAATCGCTGTGTGTGTGTGTGTGTGTGCGTGTGTGTTTTCATGCATGTTTGTGTATGCATGGACACTTAGGCAGGTGTTCATGTGTATATATGCAAGTGCATCAAAGTGTGTGGGTATGTGGAAGCCAGAGGTTAATATTCGGTAAGTTCCTTATCAATCATTCTTTACCTTCTTTTATAATTCATGTATGTATGTATGTATGTATGTATGTATGTATATATGTATCTATCTATCTATCTATCTATCTATTTATCTTTTATTTTGAAATAAGGTCTCTTCATCTATCCTGAGTACACCAATTCAAGTAGACTGAGATTGACTGTATCTGCCTACCTAGTGATGTGTTTATAGATGTCATGCTTGGATTTCACACAGTTGCCCAGTATCTTAGCTCAGGTTCTACCAATTGCCAGTTGTCATTGTACTCACTAGGCCGTCTCCCTAACCTCCACTTTATTACTAATAGAAGAACATTATTTTCCTAAACACATATGGTATTTGATTGAATCTCTCCATTAATGTGAGAATTTTACTTATCTTTCCAAATCTGCTTACACTTATACTATCATAAAACAACAACTGGCATAGGAATAATACAAGAGAAAAAGTTTCTTCTTAACTTAAAGTAACAACTTCTAACACTGCTAACACTTACAAAACCAAATTTGGAAACCTCAAAATTTGATGCACAAAAGGACATTAACATGGATGGCTTATCTCATTAGATCGTTTCTTATTACTCCTGGAATTCTCCTAAAAGATTTCAAATTTTGATGGCACATTGGCTTATTACAATGCTGTGTCTCATGCACGGTCATAGGTAGAAGAAACCTGAATGCACTGAATTTCCATCTTGGCTTGAAGATTGTTAGATTGGAAACCTCACATGGCATGATTGGGGTCCCCTAGTGTCTGTGCTAGAGAGGCAGCTTGAACAACTTATTTTGAGGCTCGATTTGACTCATATATCATCATTCACCTTTTAAAATTCAATGTAAGATTTGTTATTATTTTTCAACATCATTTTCTTTTTAAATAAGGAATTAAGGTATTCTTTGCAATTTAAGCAAATTGTGGGTGGAAAACCTAGCTTACAGTTGGACAGAAAGTCTCATTTAGTATGCCATTAAATAATAACCTTCATTCATAGTGGCTAATTTTACATCTGAACAACTGTAATATCCATTATTACATGGGGCCCTACCTCTACTAATTTTTTATTCTTAAATTTTTTCCTCTGAGAATATTTTGCCAAGCATCATAGGAGTTGCCTGGCAACTGCTAAGAACAAATTCAAAGAAAGAGAGGCAATTTAATAAAGAATTCTGACACAATCAAATCCTTGTAGACCGAATAATATATGTATTTTATTCAGAAAAATACTTTATCTTGAGCGACTTGAAATTTAAAAATTAATAAGTTATCATGAATCATGTATAATTAATAAAAGAGTGCAACATGGGAACTAACAGAAAGTAACCAATAAAGCAATTAAGAAACGTTCTTTCTTATATCACAGTACAGAAGGTTCAACTATTAGATCACAGAGCTCACTAATATATTATACTCACTAACAATGTTCCATCAAAATTTGTCTGTGATGGGAGGAAGCCAATAAGAAAATCACACTCTATCTACCATGGCAACAAAGAACATTACAGGTTTGGGGATTTGGTAGATTCACACATTTTTTCTGCAGCATTAAAGAACACAGGACCATTAAAGAGATGGGAAATTATCAGTAGAAGATAGCTTCTAAGACAGCAGTAAATTGGAACACTGAGCTCAGATATCTCGGGATAGGAAGTATCTTAAGATAAAGAAGCTCAGGGAGATGTGTGCTTTTGTATAAATAAAGAACATTCTCGATGTGGATCACAGGCTATTTTTAACTACTTTAGGAGAATAAAATATGCATTGGTTGGACAGACAGCTATTGTGACTGAGCTGCAGCATGCAGCATGTAGGACATTGAAGAAGAAATATGAATGCCTTCACATTCCCTTCACCTGGACTAGCTTCTGTCTACAGGATTGTCCTTTCTGGTCCAGTTGACCACATGATGGAAAGTGAACCCAAGACTCAGTGCTTCAATATTCAAGACAAAGTGCATCCCTCCTTTCCTTGTGTGTAGTGTACACAAGCTTACAGAAGCACTTGAACTGCTCAGGCTTGCGTTAGAGAGTCAGGAGTCCTAAATGCATCGGACTATACTAGGTCATTACCAATGGAGCCCGAAAAACTGCCACAAAGGGCAGTAAACTGACTATTAACCACTTCCTTTGTCTTACTTTTATGATTTTCTTCTAAAATACTTTTGTGTTCCAACTAATCATTTTGTGTAAGGACTGAGGGAGGGACGATGAGGTCATTTTAGCAAGCAATCTTTACATGCAAACTCAGAGATACATTTTTTTCTTCCCTCTAATTTTGGATTTTAGTCCTTCTTCTTTTTATGTCCAATACAGAGAGCAGTGGTGGCATTCCTAAAGGACAGGTTGAGGCCATAGTTAATAGTGGAGTCAGACCCTCTAGAGTGAAGAGAGCTTAATTTACTTGTCTTTTTAACTTTCCTTTCCAGGTATGGCGTCATTCTGTATCAATATATAGGAACTGAAGGGCAGCTCCTGGGACTCTGTGCCTATCAGTCATCAAGATTAGAACTTGAAGAGATGAACTTTCCAGTTTGCACTGTGAGTCATAATGCAGATGAAACAGAACTCCTGTGCTATTCCAGGAACTAGTAAACTAAAGAATATTAGAGACTGAAGCACTTACTAGCTCCAAAGTGCTTTCTTTTTAAAAAATATTTTATTAATTTATTCATATTACATCTCAATTGTTAGGCCATTCCTTGTATCCTCCCATTCCTCTCTCCATCCGCTTCCCCTCCTCACTCCCCTCCTCTCTTCTGTGACTGAGGGGGACCTCCTCCCCCTGCATATGCTCATAGGGTATCAAGTCTCTTCTTCGTAACCTGCTATCCTTCCTCTGAGTGCCTCCAGGTCTCCCCATCAAAGGGACATGGTCAAAAATCAGGCACCAGAGTTCGTGTGAAAGTCAGACCTCCCTTTCCACTCAATGGTGGAGAATATCCTGTCCATTGGCTAGGTCTGGGTAGGGGTTTGAAGTTTACTGCCTGCATTTTCCTTGGCTGGTGCCATAGTTTGAGCAGGACCACAGGACCCAGATCCTCCCATCATAATGTTCTTCTTATAAGTTTCCAGGAACCTCTGGATCCCTCTATTTCCCCATTCTCCCATGCTACTCTCACCTAAAGTCCCAATTACAGTGCTTTCAAATATCCCAAGTTGCTTCTAGTCTTCAATGATTCACAATGAAATGTCAACATAGTTACTGTCTAGACAAACGTACACAAACATTCATTTTTTTAAATAAAAATTTATCTGTAGGTTCTCAGATGAGAGCTTCTTGCTTTAACTAGTCTTTGTGTCATCTTTATACCACTAAATTATCAAATCCACTAGTTTCTAACAGCTAGGTGCTCAAAATCCAGGTTATATGGGTCTGCCACAGATTTTATAATTTGATGCCCTTTCAAAATAAAATCTGAAATTCTCATTGTTTATCTAGGAGCAACTAGTCCTGAGTCTATGCACTCCTGGTTTCATATTTGTTGGGTCATTTAAATGTATTGTCTTCTTCCATGGAGTGGTATAAAATGACCCATTATTGGAAAAGTCACCTGTGGGGTCAGGCAGCATATCTGTGGCTTGTTTCAGAGAGGCTATGGTCACTTTCATGGATGCATAGGTCTTCTAATTAACCTCTAGAGTGGTGTTAACTTGCCTCTGATGTAAGATCTATATTCTCCATTCAATAAATGTTGAAAATTCATAGTAACATACTGAATCAACTGGTTATAAGACGTTTATCTTGATCTTTATCTTCTATAAAATCAAAATATTGACTGGCATTATAGGGATACTGAATAGATTAAATAATGAAATGTAAGGAAAATATTGCTCAGGATCTAATGCATCTTATATATTCAAAATTAAAAAATTATATTTATCCAATAGAGTTTGTTTTGTTTGTATTGTTGGTTCACTTGAATCCATTGTTTTCTTCCACTGCATACAACAACCATTGCATATATTAGGGACTTGAAAGTGTTTGCTGAGAAACATCATGGTAAACAGAAGCAGAGAAAGGGCGTTAAAATGTGTAGGCAAAATGGGAGGAAAGAGAAACTCGAAATTACTCTTTTGCTCAGAGAGAGGGGGAGGGTCATTCCTTGCACCAACTTCTAGTATGTATCATTTGGTCACTTGCGTTCAATAGATTATTTTTATGTTGATGACTATTTTAAAGTTTCTCAGGTCTAGCAATGTGTAGAGAACTATGTTAACTCTGATTTACCACTATTTTGAGGTATGAAGACATACCTCAAAGAAAGGCAAGCAAGATCTCATGAAATAGGTAAAAATGTCAAGACAAAAAGTAATAATATCAAAGCAAAGTTTGCTTAGGCATTCTGAAATACTGGAATGAGGTGGTCCTTACCTGAATGGGTATGTGCTGAAGAGGTCAATACACTTTGGGAAAGTTCAATAGTAAATAGAAGACAACAAAAGTGATATTGAATGTAAGGGAAACTAAAACAACCTTCTAAACAATAAGGCAGAATGGTGGTGCACACACACCACCACATCCCTTGTGATATTGAAACAGGATTCCAAGTTTGAGAAAAGGCTACTTAATAAAACTAATAAAACTTAATATGAGTCAGTTTAAACACAAAGCAAAAATGCCTTCGATTTCCTTTATAGATCATTATAAAGATCCAGCCAGTTTAACACCTTAAAAACTACTTGTCAGCCTAACTTATATGTTTATATCCATTCAAGTGCCAGGTAAGTGTAAAGAGTAAAGAATTAGGCTTCATCACGGAGTCTATTATATATGTGATTGCACTGGTAATTTAAAAAATCAGGACAGATCACTTTAAAAATGATTTGCAAGAAAATCTGGCAAATATACTTGGCAAATATCAAGGAAAAATGTAATAGATCTTTCATTCTAGATGCAGTTGAAAATAGCAGTCCTGAGGCCATTGTTAAGGCACAGAGTGGGCAGAGAAAATTGGAAGTCTCCCCAGTTTTCACTCCCTGAGAAACAGTAGGGGTCTTGGCTAATAGAGCTCTGAATATTTAGCGAAGGCCAACAATAAGTTTACCACAAAAAATAGCAGCAGTCACAGCTGCAAGGGCTTTATCATCTTGCCAGCAAGGGTACACCATACCCACACACATCCTTGGGAAAGGGTAGAGGAAACACCGTCTTCATAAATGAGCCTCCAGGACTTTCTTTTTGATGAATCTGTCACAGAAAGGATGAACAATGCACAGTTTTCTTCACTTCTGCTTTCATAGCATGTATTTTAATTTGCCCAGTACCCCTGGGAAGTCGTTCCTAAGTTAAATAGGAACAAACAATGCTTTACATCTGTTGTTGAAAAAAAATTCACGCATCATACGGACTGCACACGAACAGGAAGCCTTCTGTACAAAGTGAGCATCACACAGTGAATGGACAGGGGCACACCTGGAAAAGACCTCCACTTACACTCAGTTCTTGTTACACTCAAGGTTTTCTTGCTCCTGTGTGTGTCTAAGGACTTGCTTGCTTGGGCTTTCACCTATGCAAGGTATGCAATAAAGGAACTAAAGTTGTGCTAAAAAGAATATATTATTTTGAAAATGAGAAGGAGTAGCAATAGTGCTTCCCTTGGTGGGGCACCTGTCCCAAAAAAAAAAAAAAAAAAAAAAAAAAAAAAAAGGAATACAGAGGAGCAAGTCTTAGGATTTATTCAGAGAGTCAGGGAAGTTTGCAAAAAAAGAAGTTTTTAATAATTTCAGACTTGTACTTGGATAGCTGACCTACCTCAGTGTTCCATTTAAAAAAAGGAACACTGGGCAGGAGTGCTTGGAAAATGTGCTCTGGAGTCCGTGACCCATGGGGCTCCTCTGACTTCTCACCTGCAGGTTAGTGTACTTGTCATATTTGCTTTGGCAGCACATCCAATGGAGCAAGGAGACCAGTCTTCTGGTAAAGTGCTTGGGACCAAAATATAGGAAATTGTTCTCATTACTGGTCTCTGACCTTTTTTTTTCTGCCCAGGCAAGTTATGATAACAGATAATAGTCATTAATTAATTAGAGGGGACTTTGTATGTGGTTGGACTGAGCATACATCAAGACTCCAGAAAGTGCTCCTTGATGACCAGAGAAGACAGAGTACTGTAAGGAACCACTGTTTTCAAAATTACATCTCCATTAAACAGAGACCACAAGATGCAAACAGACCAGGCAGTCCAGAGAAAGGATAGATAGTCATTTCTGAGTCACTGAAATGAACAGATAAATCATTTTCCTCCTCTCTGATCCCTGCACGAACCACTCTCACTTGAGCTGGGCTCAGAAAATGGAACATGAGAAAAATTCTACACCTTGCTGTAGTGAATCAAACTCCTAACTCTACCACTACTCAAAAATTGTGACTCTAAGCCGGGCGTGGTGGCACACGCCTTTAATCCCAGCACTCGGGAGGCAGAGGCAGCGGATCGCTGTGAGTTCGAGGCCAGCCTGGTCTACAGAGTGAGTCCAGGACGGCCAAGGCTACACAGAGAAACCCTGTCTCGAAAAACAAAACAAAACAAAACAAAACAAAAATTGTGACTCTAAGGCAGTGAAAAAACAAAGGACCGTTCCTACTTTTCATGCCAACTTCCTCAAGAAATCTAACCTACACTGTGTATAGGAAAAGAAAAAAGCAGAGCATAATTACAAGTGATATTTGAGAAAAATACAAACCTTTTATATTGATACAATGTCTTTCAGACTACAAAACAGTCCAATTTGTATATAGATATTTTATTCTTCAATGATAATAAAATGGACATTCTATCACATTTACTTAATAGAAAAGCGAATTAAGGTTCCAAAAGCAACATAATTTCATTAAGCTAGGTTGGAAACAAATTCATTTTGTGTGCAAAATAAAATCATGCTTTTCTGCCTCGTCATTACCTTTATGCCCCTCCTTTTTTTGTTGTTGTTGTTTTCTTTTGTTTTTTGATGATTGGGTAGTAGAACCCTCAAGTTCAGAAACAAATTCTAAGTAAGTGCCAAATGTTAGGAGTAGGAAAACTTATTATTGAAAAAGGACTACTCTGGAACATCACAAACTTTGATAGTGCTAAGCAAATGGATACAGAAACAGGTGGAGACTATGAGAAAAGCCTTGGAAAGGCAGGAGGTCAGTATCCTAAAAGGTGGCAGAGCATGTTGGTAGTGAGTCACTGGAAAAACAATGCAATATTACAGGGGCCCTGTGGGAAATTGCATTTCTACAACGGTTACCATGGTAACGCTAGACATACAGGTCTTTTTGAAGTATGATTCTCCCTGCATAAAGTAAAGGGTGTGGTCTCTAGTAGGTGCTTGGTTATGCATGTGGCTACTCTGACCTAAAGAGTAGGGTATCACGGGATGGCAACACGCATCTGTAAACCCCTGATTCTGGCAACTATGATAGGATAACCGAAAGTGCAAGCTATTTTATACATGGAAAAGGAAACTTAAATTAAAAGAGAAAATAATTATAGAAATCAATATACACCTTCTAGTGGTCAGTTTGTACATCAGTAATTTGTACTAACAAAAGTGAACTAACTAGATGACTAGATTAAAATGCAATCACTTTGTTGTTGTCAAGAAATATTTCACTACTGAAGATGAAGGCCATCTTAGAGTGAGAAAACAGGTAAAGGTATTCATGCAAATACAAACAGTAAATAAGGAGGAAGTTTGATCTAATAACTAATGAATATTAATAATAATTGGTTATTAATAATCAACTTAAGCAAATTCTATATAAAGTAATAATATAACATATGAATATATAATAAGTATTAATAGTTTTAAGCAATCAATAATAAAAATAATCAACCGGAACCCAAAACTGAACAGAAAGATAAAGCTCATTTCATAATGACACTATAATCCTAAACATATATGCACCAAACTCAATGTATTCAATTTCATGAAAAGAATTTTTATAGACATCCAACAACAGATTAGTTCCAATATATTAATAGTAAGTGACTTCAACTTCTCGACATTACCAACTGAAAGACCATCTAGACCAAAATGACTAGAAAAAAATAGAGAGATAAATTATATATTTCCAAACATTAGAGAGCACACATTCATCTCTGAAGCCCATGAAGACTTCTCAAGATTAGCTCACATCTTGGGAAACCAATTATCCATGAGAAATCACTGGAAATTGAATACTTCTTTGTATCTTACTAGACTATGACAGAACAAAATTTGATATCAAGATAAAAAGAAGCCACAGATACTTTGCATAGCCATGGAAATTGAACCACCCCCTACTAAATGTGGATCCCTGGCTCCTGGTGGTCCAATTGCATTCCAGTGGACCATAAGTATACGTAGCATGAATTGGAATAACTGGGTTATTAAAATTTTTTAAATGGCCACAATATTATTTGGGGGTAAGCAAGTTGAGGTATTTCTATGAAAGTTGGGGACATGAAGAATTGAAGAGGATATGAACTAAATACATCACATAAAATTATCAAAGAATTAATAAAGAGCCAGTGGGATCAAGATCAGCACAAGAAGACCTTCTGATTAAACTAACCTGGGCCCATAGAGGCTAACAGAGACTGAACCACAGAACAAAGAGCGTGCATGGACTAGATCTATTCCCCCTACACATATGTAGCAGATAAACAGCTTGTTCATCATGTGTGTCATCTAATAATTAGCGCAGTGGCTATCTCTGAACCTGTTGCTGACTTTTGCATCACTTTCCCATAGCTGGGTTGCCCTATGTGGATTCAGGACAAGAGGGTGCCCCTAGTCCTGCTGTGGCTTGATGTGTCATGGTGTGTTGGTACCCATGGGGTGCCTTTACTTCTCCTAGGAAAAAAGATGGGGGTTGGGGAAGGGATGTGAGGTAGGACTGTGATGAGAGGGAGGAGAGGGCTGCAATTAGGCTATAAATTGAATTTTAAAAAGTTGAAATACTTAGCATTCCACTGAAATCAAACAAAACATACCAAAATCGCTGAGACACAGGCAGTCCTGAGGAAAGCTTATAGCTTCCAGTTCATGCAGCAAAAGTTAAGTAAGAACACCAAAAAATCAACTTTTTTTTTGACATCTGAATTTCATTAGAACACATTGTTACACTCCCTTTCATCCATAATTTTATCAGTTGGGGTTCTTCCCTCTCTTCCTTTTACTTAGTGTCAGTGGGGGGTTTTCAGTGTCACTTATCTTTTTCTTTTTTTAATTTTTATTTATTTATTTAATTTATTTATTTTTATTAATTTATTCTTGTTACAGCTCAATGGTTATCCCATCCCTTGTATCCTCCCTTTCTTCCCTCCCTCCCATTTTCCCCTTATTCCCCTCCCCTATCTTCACCAACCATACATCTGACAAAGGTCTAGTATCCAAAATATATAAAGAACTCAAGAAATTAAACACTACCAAACCAAATAACCCAATTGAGAAATGAGGCTTGGAACTAAACAGAGAATTCTCAACAGAAGAATATCAAATGGCTGAGAAACACCTAAAGAAATGCTTAACCTCCTTAGTCATCAGGGAAATGCAAATCAAATCAACTCTGAGATTCCATCTTAGACCCATCAGAATGGCTAAGATCAAAAATTCAAGCAACATCATCATGCTGGTGAGGATGTGGGGAGAGAGGAACACTCCTTCATTGCTGGTGGGAATACAAACTAGTACAGCCACTTTGGAAATCTAACTGGTGCTATCTCAGAAAACTGGGAATAGGGCTTCCTCAAGACCCAGCTATTCCACTCCTTGGAATATACCCAGAAGATGCTCCAGCACACAACAAGAAGAACTGCTCAACCATGTTCATAGCAGCCTTATTCATAATAGCCAGAACATGGAAACAGCCTAAGTATCTCTCAATAGAAGAATGGATAAAGAAACTGTGGTACATATACACTATGGAATACTACTCAGCTATTAAAAACAAGGAATTCCCGAAATTTGTGGATAAATGGATTGAGCTAGAAATGATCATAATGAGTGAGTTAACCCAGAAGCAGAAAGACTCAAATGGTATATACTCACTTATATCTGCATATTAGCCCAAGGGGCATGTCCCACAAAAGCCTTCACTTACCAGGAAACTGGGACATTTGGAAGGACATCCAAAAATCAATTTAATGGTAGCCTTTAAGACTTTTAACTATCAAGAGCAAAGCAGCATCTTAAAGCAATAGGCAGAAATAATCACGATTAGAATAGAAATTAATAAAATAAAAATGAAAAAAATTACAAAGAGCCTATGAAACCATAAATTCCTTCTGTACAATAATTAAGATATTGACAAAATTAACTAAAAGAAAGAGCAAACCTAATAAAATTAGAAATAAAACAAAACAAAAACCAGAAGCATTACAATAGATACCAGTGAAGTTCAGAGGAATATAAGGACATATTTCCAAAAACTATTTCATCAAATTAGAAATATAAAATAAATGGATTTTTAGAAAGAGTAAAATAAATGGATTAATTTCTTAACACCTGTGGCAAAACATAGTTAAACTAAAAAGAGATTAAAAATAAATATATAGTTCAATCATAAACAACCAGATTAAATTGATAATTAAAAGAAAAACACCTCAGTCAAAGTCTAGATGGATTTACCATTATTGTACCCAAAATTAAAAGAAAAATTTAAAAAATAGTTTTTAGACTATCTCATAAATAGAAAAGAATAAATGCCTCCAAATTCACATTTTGAAGTACACATTACAGTGATGCCTAAACAGATAAAGATATCAAACTATAAAACTATATACTAATCTCCATAACCAACATAGACTCAAAAGTTTTCAATGAAACATTTGCCAACCAAATTCAAGAACTTTTCCAAAAGGTCATCCATCACAACCAAGTTGGTTTCATTCCAGAGATGCAAGTGTAGCTAAACATACTTAAATCAATAAACATAAGCCATCGGATAAATTGGCTGAAGATAGTTTCCTGAAATCACCAGGAAAATGCGAATGAAAATGACCTTGAGATTTCATAATTGTTAGAACACTCAAAATCAAAATAAATGACAACAAATGGTGGTATGAACATTCAGAAAGGGTGACACCTACTGGCTGATGTCGGGAGTGTAAACTGGTGCAGGGACTAAGAAAATCAGAGTGAACATTTCTCAAAAGGTAGAAATAATTTTTTAATCTATTACATTATTTCCTTTCTGTGCATATTCCCATGCAGCTCTATGTCTTTGTATAGAGATACTGTCACATCACGTTCACTGATGTTTTACTTGCAGCTGGGAAGCAGAAAGAGCCTACATGTCCATTTTCTGATGAGTGAATAGTAGAAATGTGGTCTATATGCAAAATAGTATGTCATTCATCTGTAAAGAAAAAGTGAAGTTTTCAGAAAATGGGTTGGGTTAAGAGTAAACACTGGGAGCCACTTTCTGACCCAGAAATGATACATATTCTCTCTCATATGTAGATTTTACTTTTGAATCTTTTGCTCTATATGTAAATTTCAGTATTCATAGAATTCAGAAAGCCATTAAGTGATCATGGTGGTGGGAACTTTCAAAGGAAGGGAAATATAAAGTAAGTAGGAATGGGGAAGAACAGAGTAATATAGCTAGGGTATGGGAGTACAGGGTAGAGGAAGGGACACAGGAAAGAAAACCCAACACTAAAACATTTGAAACTGCCATATTGAATCCTACTTCTGTCAATGCTTGCACACACACACACACACACACATGCATGCATGCATGCAGGTATGCATGCACATACACATACACACACCGCACACATGCATGCATGCATGCACACGCGCACATGTGCTCGTGCACACACACACACACACACACACACACACACACACACACACACACAGGTACATCATACATACACATCAATATACACAGAGAGAAGCAGAGGCAATCTTTAAATTGAGTTACACAATAAAAGCCAGTCAATGCCTCTCCCAGACAACATAGCTCATCAATGTAAAAGTCTTGTGCCAGTCATTTTGTTCTTCTGGTAGGTTTCTAGGACCCTCTGGATCCTTCTATTTCCCCATTCTCCCATGTTTCTCTCACCTAGAGTTCCAATAAGATGTCCTCCCCTCTGTCCCACTTTCCTAGTAAGTGAAGACTTTCATGGGACATGTCTCTTGGACTACTGTGCAGATATAAGTGAGTATATACCATTTGACTCTTTCTGCTTCTGGGTTAACTCACTCATTATGATCATTTCTAGTTCAATCCATTTGTCCACAAATTTCAGGAATTCTTTGTTTTTAATAGCTGAGTAGTATTCCATAGTGTAAATGCACCACAGTTTCTTTATCCATTCTTCTACTGAGGGACACTTAGAACATTATGATGGGCAGATCTGGGCTCAGGGGTCCTGCTCAAACTATAGCACAAGCCAATGACAATATGTGCAGTAAACTTCAAACCCCTACCCAGATCTAGCCAATGGACAGGACATTCTCCACAGTTGAGTAAATAGGGGGATCTGACATTCACAGGAACTCTGGTGCCCCATATTTGACCATTTCCCCTAGACGGGGAGGCCTGGTGGCACTCAGAGGAAGGATAGCAGGCTACCAAGAAGAGACTTGATAGCCTATGAGCATATACAGGGGGAGGAGGTTCTCCTCAGTCACAGTCATAGAGGAGGGGAGTAAGGGGAAAATGAGAAGGAGGGAGGAATGGTAGGATAGAAGGGATGGGACAACAATTGAGATGTAATGGGAATGAATTAATAAAATATATTTTTAAAAAGTCCTGTGCCAGGTATGAGTTACCTCTTTCAGAATGCTTGGTCAGTATGATTCCATAGATCCTCCAAACATTACAAATATGAAGCCTCTGCAACAATGCCCCACAGCCCAGATTAACTCCTAGACAAACCAAACTGAAAATAGTTGATACTAGTAGTGATCATAAGTTTAAGCAAAATACTAATACTCTCTGTTTTCTCAAAGCCTTTGAGACTTGAGAGTAATTTGCTTCACAGGGGGAGAACGCTGATCCAGTGTTCTCTTTACAAACACACAAGACCTTATTTAGTAGATTCTAACATCTGAGAACATAGAGGGAGAACTCAGGTTAATATTTCAGCTCAGTGAAAAGAGATGAAGAACAAGAAAACATCTGTAGCTAGACCTTAGGGAAACATCACACATGAAGAACAAGAAAACATCTGTAGTTAGACCTTAGGGAAAAAACAAGTCTTAGTTCTAGGGATAGAGGAATGAGCCCAATTTGTAGGCATATGATAGGGGTAAGTTTAGCAAGTGTGACCTAATGTTGAGGAGTTAATTAGGTTCAGATGCGGAGCCATGAACAGCTATCCCAAGGGACTAAAAATGACTAAAGAATGTCATATTGAGTTTGTACTAGAGCATGTGTCACTTCAAGTTTCTGGTGTCAGAATGGATATGAGTTTCAAATTTGTGAAAAGCGATTTATAAGCAGGGTTTGCCTAGAGTAATACACAGAGATAGTGTGAGGGTGAACCCAACTCAGCAGGAATGACTGGGGCAGTTGGTTAATGACATCTTTTCCCAAATCAGAAAAGGCTACTCAACAGTTGTACTATTTATTCATAGCCCTCACAGCCTGTTGACTGTGAGCGCTTGCAACTGCTAAATGTGGCCCCATTGAGAGAGAACTGGAATGGGGAAGGGGAGTGAATCTCTGGGAGGAGCTGGAAACCTGGGGCAATGGAAACCCCCAGGAATCTATAAGGGTAACCCTAGCTAAGACTCACAGGCATAGAGGATAGGGAGCCTGAACCAGTCATCTCCTGTAACCAGCCAAGACTTCCAATGGAGGGGTTGGGACACCAACCCAACCATAAAACCTTCAACCTACAATCTGTCCTGCCTACAAGATGTTCAGGAGTAAAGATGGAACAGAAAGTGAGAGAATGGCCAACCAGTGACTAGTAAATCTTGAGACACATGTCTTGAGAAGGAGCCCACCCTGACTTTGTTAATGATATTCTGCCATACATGCAGACAGGAGCTTAGCATAACCCAGGAACAGATGGAAACATATACAGAGACCCACAGCCAAACATTAGGAGCTTGGGGAAATCTGTGAAAGGGTAGTAGGAAGAATTGTGGAAGCCAGAAGAGTCAAGGACACTGCAAGAAAATGTACAGAATCAACTAACCTGGTCCTATATGGACTACAAAGACTGAACTGGCAAACAGGAAGCATGCATAGGAAAGAAACAGGACCTCTGCACACACGTAACATTTGGGCAGCTGGGTCTTCATGTGGGACTCCTAAGAGTGGGAGCAGGGGTTGTCTGTGACTGTTGCCTGTCTTTGAGACCCTTTCCCACTACTGGACTTCCTCTTCTAGCCTCAACAGAAGATGGGCCTAGTCTTACTGAAACTTGATATGCCAAGGCTGGTTGATATACATGTGAGGAGAAATGTATGGGGTGAGGTGTGCGGGACAAGGACTGGGAGGAGAGGAGGAAGAGAAAAATGTGGACAGGATATAAGGTAAATAAATTAGTTAATTAATTTAAAAATGTGGCCCCATTACAAGTCCCAAACTGAACGTAAGCAGAAGGCACTTCCACTTCTTTCTACAATTTAGTATCAGATATCTACTACGGATTGAGGAAAAGAGCTAAAATCACAAGCCTAGTTATTATGTTATTGTATGACACGTATCCTTGGGAAACATGAACAAACATCTACTCATTCCATAGAGGGAACTGATAACAGACCCAAAATATGGAGATTACCCAAACCCAGCTTGATGAGTCAGTGAGTTTTATTAGGGTTACTTACAGAAACACAGCTGAAGGGTAATGAAGGAGAGATAAACATGTTTTTTATTTAGATCACAAGTGGGGGATGAGAAAAGACTTGTGAGAGAACAGGTGATGTTTATGCCCTTATAAGTCAACCCACCATGTGGGGGAGATTGGTTATTAACTAGTTGAAAAACATCCTTGAACAAATTCTGAGAGGAGGTATAAAAACGAGTCAAAACTATCCCAGGTCTCCAAAGTCCCCACCTCTTATATTTTGTCTCATTTTTATACCTCCTCTCAAAATTTGTTCAAGGATCTTTTTCAGCTGGTTAGTAACCAATCTCCCCCACATGTTGGTTCAACTTCTAAGGGGATAAACATCACCTACCCTCTCACAAGTCTTTTTTCATCCCCTACTTGTGATCTAAACAAAAAACGCATTTCTCTCTCCTGCATCTCTCCCATTCTAATAAATGTTATATACAAAAAATAATTATAAGAATTATCCAGTAAGTCACATTTACAAGGACCAGTCAGTCCATTTGTAGTTAACAATTTTTAAGAAATTATTCCACTATCTGTCCTATGCTACTGATTCTTATCCTAATGCCTAAAGTTTTTTTAAACTAAACTTATATTAATACTGTGGCTATCTAGTTTTCAACCCCATCAGAGACCCCAGAAGCAAAAACTATCTAATATGAAGGAAGTTCAAGCAAGCAACTTCCAAAAGTATTGACAGGACAGAGAGCTTGACTGTCTGGATAGTCTCAAGCTCCTCTCCATTGTTGGGGCATCCAGTCTTCAGCCTGGAGGAATGCTAAGTGAATGCATCAACCATCAACAAAGTGCTGTTTAGCCAATCAGCTGGGCAGAAGGACAGGAAGTGGAAGGCGGGACTTCCTGGAGGAGAGGAGAAAAGTTTGAAGGTTGGAGAGGGAGGAGAATTTTTTGGATGGTTGGAAGAGGATGGTGGGAACTGGACGTGGACTGGCCCAGGGATCATAGTGGCAAGTGTTTGGAATATATGTATGTTATAAGGTTTAGAGTAGTTTGTTTAGTTTACAAGTAGATTAGAATCAGTTCAGACTCTGCCTGGCGAAGTGCTGTCAGGTTTAAAGTACGTTTTAGTCTCTCTGTGTCAGTTATTTGCTTTGTAGGCTGAACAGATACAAAATACTGTAACATGAGCCAGCCAGCCCAAGGCATCTGACAGACTGCTCTGAAGCAGGAATCCTGAAGCACTGACCCACCTAATCCCTGCAAGGCTGGACATCCAATTTCTCAATATTAGGCTTGATCATAGTGGACAATCATTCTGTCATCAGCAGTTCCTCAGACCAGTGGCTATCTGCCATTATAATTTCTTTTTTATTAATATACATTTTATTAATTTATTCATATTATATCTCAATTGTTATCCTATCCCTTGAATACTCCCATTCCTCCCTCCCTTCCACTTTCCTCCTAATCCCCTCCCCTATGACTGTGACTGAGGTGACCTCCTCTCCCTGTATATGCTCATAGGGTATCAAGTCTCTTCATGGTAGCCTGCTATCCTTCCTCTGAGTGCCACCAGGCCTCCCCATCCAGGGGACATAGTCAAATATGGGGCACAAGAGTTCATATGATTATCAGTTTTTGATGCCCACATGATTAGCTTGGAGGTGGTGCCAGGAGCAGATGCATCTCTGTCATAAAAGCCCTTAATTATTAAATGTCATTTTCAGTGAATCTCTGATGTGTTTGAAGACAATTTATCTTCCTATTCTATCCATCATCTATCTATTCCTTTGGAAACATAAACAAAAAACTAAATAAAGCTTATTCTATAAATAACTAATTTAGTATCTAGTAAGATTTATAAGTGACCAACTACCAATTTCTATCTCTGACCATCCTGAACAAGTTATAAGTTATTTTTCACTTTTTCAGAGAAATTGTACATGCATAATACATGAAATAAATGTCAAGCAAATTGATGTTAACCAATATACAATATACAACTTATGTTTCCATTAACATGCCATATACAATACATAAAGCAAAAGCCGAAAAAGAGAAAAAATCTTAAATTTCTATCAATGTACAATACCAATGTGAAATATTTAAATATCATTTTTACATATGAAATGTATTTATTTATATATTTAAAATTAAATATAATATCTTCTAGGCTCAATTTTCTTAGCAAATATATTTTATTATGAACTTATTATCCAAGAGTACCATACTTATAACCTGACTAACCTAAACAATAGGAAAAGAAGATTAAAGAATACAATAATGAAACCTTAAGGATATCAGTTCCAAGGAATGATTCTCCTGGCATAATCAGCATGATGTCTTCTGCTGGAACTGGATAAACCAGAACCTGGAACCTCCCTCGAGTGGTTCTCTCTAGGAGCATTTCAAAGTGGAGTGATGAACGGCCAAAACTATCCCAAGTCTCCAAAGGCCCCGCCTCTTGTTTTTGGCTCACATTTACACCTCCTTTCAGAATTTGTTTACTGATGTTTTTCAGCTGCTTAATAACCAATCTCCCCCACATGGTAGTTCGATTTCTAAGGTGATGAACATCACCTGCTCTCTCACAAGTCTTTTCTGATTTCCCCACTTGTGATCTAAACAAAAACATGTTTATCTCTCCTTCAGGGATAGGAGCAGAAATTATTCAAATATATCCACATCACCAAACTACTACAGCAGAATGAGTGACAGCTCACAAAAATATGGAATCACAGGGGAGCTTGCACAGCCTGCAGGCAGTTCACCATGCTGTACAGTGTCCCTACAAGACAGGTCAATTGCTCCGAGCCCCTTCCAAGTGGGTTGGCTGGTCTCTGCCTCTTCCAGGCAACTCAGCTGATCTTTGCATCTGTCAGGATGTGAGATTTCTTTGGAGCCTGGTGTGTCAGAGAATGACTCCCAGCTGTCTTTCCTACCTCTGTGCTCTTGTGGATGGTGGGACCTTGTTTCAGTTTCAGGGATTTACTAAAATGATTTTGAGTTGCCACTTCCTGTTTAAATGAGTTTCCCCATGGGATGGAGTGTTTTATCTTCTCACTGAATATCCTGTTGTTTCATCTCCTTGTACATACCCTGTCCTAAACTAGCCTGCTTAAACCCCTGTTCACATGCTATGTTTTGTGAAATTTCCTTCCAGATTGGAAAGTTGTAATCTTAGGGGAAATCACCAACATATAGAAAGCATCAAATTGGTTAGTACTCTGAACTTCCTTGGTCTGCCTTTCCCCTCTTGACCCAAAGCAATGAAAAACTCAGGTATTCATGTATTTTTATTAAGATAAATAAGATGGGTCATCATTACTATGGTCTGCAGACTGTGACAAACACATGTTACCTGACAGCTGTCAATATTCATGTTCATGTTATAACATACATTTCTTCCTAAACAGGTACCGAATAGTAAATCTAAGTCATTCAAATTTGTATATCTTTATATTTGATTTAAGGAAAGTTCCAGAGTAGCTTCTATTAAGAAGTGAACATTTATTTTCTTTCCTTTGCATATGAATGAAGCTATGTTTTCATACTATCTAACACACATATAATGACATGGTCCTCAAAATGTGTGAATATTCTTGGGCAGAGTTAATATTAACTCAGAAAATAATGGTAGAGAAGAATTTAGGTTTCAGACCTAAGGATGAGAAAATGACCAAAAGAGAATAGAAAAAAGACTGCAGTAGGTGGGAGAAATATAGAATTAAAGAAGTAAATGGGATCTATGGGTTGGTAACTCAGGTAAGATGCTAGTCACCAAGAGTGAAATTGTTAAAGTGCAGTAGAGAAGACACAGAGGGCAGTAAGTGTCAAGAAAGTTTCCACCAGACATGCTGAACTTACCTCTGCCCCCTAAAAGTGGCCCTCCTTAGTATAGCGACTCCATTCATTAAAGCTCATCTGTACTTATGGTTAATTTGTACTAAAATGTCACGGTCTGTAATCTTTCTTTACTTTTTACTTTTTTGATGGTTTTATACACACATACAATTAACTATACTGACTTGTACGTATCCTTCCCTCAACCAATGAAAACTTTCTTCCAACCAATGACCCCTCCTTTTTTCAGACCTTCTTGGTGTGCATAACTTAAACAGGAAATATCAACTGCCATCGTGCTTTGGGGAGGTCGATGTCATCACGGGCCCATTTTCTATTAAGGGTAAACTGTTAATGGGTACAATCTTGTGTAGGTCCTCTACAGACGACCACAGCTGACTTCAAGGAACCTGTTGTGTTTGGAAGATGGCTTTTCTCAGTAAATTTCCTCATCCTTGCATCTTACATCCTTACTGTCCCCTAGTTTCACAATATTCTCTCTGCCTCGCAGGGGTCACATTTTATGTGTACTCTAAGAATTTGAAGCATTCTTATTAAAAGCTTTAAAGCCGTCACCCTACATTAATTGTAGACCTGGCTATTTCCTAAACATTCAGAGCATCCCCATTTCAACTGAAAGCTTGTTCTGCATAACAGCCGAATCCTACTGCCTTCCACCCTTTATCTTCTTTCATTGAAGTTTCGTCCGTGGCTTTATATCCACCTCATTTTTCCCATTTTCTTTTCATATCCACTTCATCTAATCCCACTTATGAGTTAACTCCTGGAGGGGTTTTTCCCACTTTTTCTTTACTGTGATGTTTTTGGCAGGCATCCCATGTCATAGTACAGATCTTTCTTACAAACAGATTTCTCATTCTGGAGCCTAAATTCATTCACAAAGATTATCAGATTGAATTGGCATATTTTTAGGTCTTAAGTTTCTGATACTGAATTTTGTCTACATATATATAGACCTCTTCAACCATTCATATAGATGAGTATTGATTAATACCACAGTTAGCTTATTATATAATTTTAATGCTTCTAGTCATTTTCAGTATTGACATACTTATTATATTATAACTGATATAATAATTTGTTTGCACTTAAAAAACATTTATCATTTCTCTTCTCTTCCCTTTCTTGTATTCCATTTCTCCAATCTCAATAGCAAGCTGGTCTGGCCTTTTGTTTTAGAGTATTTTATTATTATACGCTAGCTATGAACGTCAATGGGGTTTATTATGAAATTCCCATAAGTGTACATAATGTGTTTAAATTGTATTTATTTCTTAATACTCTCTCCTGTTTTCTCCCACTTCAGAACAGTTCTCTTTACTTTCATTTTCCTCTTCACCCTGCTTTTTAATTTTTAAAAAAATTTTTTTGATGACACAATGAGTTTCACCAGTGTTTCCTACAAACAATGAAGTTTTTTTTAACAGTATCATGGATACCTAAAAAGGTCATATTATTCCCTCCCTTCATGACAGGTTGATGAAGAGTCCAGCTCTCTATTAATTTTAGACAAAATAATGAGTAGCCAAGAAATAGTAAAATAAAAATCATATTAATTTACATTTTGTAGAAAATACACTTTTAATTTATTTATTAAATTATATAAATGTTTACACACACACACAAAGAGGTGGGGTAGGGAGAGCAGGTGCATGTATAAGTTCAAGGACAAATTGCTTGTGTTACCACGGAGGTATGGGAGACAGAACTTAGAACTAGGGTTGTCAGGCTTGGCCATCTTGCCAGGCGCCACATACCCCAACATGTTATTTTATAAGCACAAAACATCATGCATTAGAAGATATTTCTATAATGCTGTAGGATGGGTTTAAAATATTTTTCTTTCCTTGAGTGATTTCAGTTTGCAATTTTAAAAGCAATAATCTTCTCATGAACAAAAAATTTCTATCAACTATTTTACCTTTTAGGCAAAATTAATCCTCTTTTATTTTACAATGTCAAAATAATTTCAAAGGAATTTTATCCTTTCCGAACTTCAACTGAAGAGGTATTGTTTCATCCCCAATATGCAGAGGTCTTAGGTCGTACTAACAGCCACACTAATAAAGGATAGTGCACAGAGAATTTACCTAATGGCACTGTTTAAAAAATACTCTGTGGAAGAACTGAGAGTCAATAATGATTTAGTTCTCTGGGGGAGACTACAGTAGAGAAAAAAAAATTAGTATTTAAAACTGTGTGTAGATGTCAAGGGAATCGGGGAAGCATTCTAGTTTCTAGGTGTCTGTGCTGTAGATTGCTGACTCGTAATCTAGAATTATGTTATTGTTTCCTCTCTAGCTTGTATTAGTTAATGTACATCGTAATGTTTTTCAAGGTAATATATTCATTGCACATTCATTTGCCAATATGGTGTCATGAATACAAAGTAAGGAAAGAGATATTAGTATAACAAACGTAGTCATGATTTAAGAAATGGTGGCTCAAAGACGGATAGTGACAGATGGAAAGTGGGAGAAGCAACCTGTAAAATGTGGCTGACACTTTGTCCCCAAAACTTCTGGGTTGGAAGTTTCTTCCTATTCTTGGAAGAACTGAGCAACTTATCTTAGAGCCAAGAGAATGACTAGGACTTGTTTTTATGTAACAAATTTGAAACATACAAGTAAATGTTTAGTGCACGCACACGCGCACGCGCACACACACACACACACATACATGCCTTATATTGTTATTAAAATTCCTCTGACATGATCTACTAAAAATTTCTTGATATTATTTTGCTTGATGCTAAGGCATATATCTGCAGGTCTGTGTGGGGATTAGCTGCTGTTTGAATAGTAAGTTACCTGCTACTGTAAGAAGAAGGTCTGCTAAGAAATAAAAGTTTTGAGTCCAGTTCTCTACTTCAGTGCCCACTCTGTGCTTCTCTGACAGGTTTTTTTCCTCTGCCCATCATAGAAGTTGAATATGAGAATCTGCAGAACCTAACAGAGGATAACTGTGAGAAAGCACCACCAGCCTGCTATGTCCTCAGCCTTGTTTCATACATTTCAACAGAATGAAAGTTTGGTCTAGATCTGTGGTTCTGTCAGTGATGATAATTCTACTGAATGAACAATTCAATGATGACATTAAGCATTGACCCCTATTTTCGGGAAACTGTCAAAATGCAGCAGGCAGAATGTTTTTCAAGAAGTCAGGCTGGATGTAAGACCGCAAAGACTGTTTTTCTTACGCATGCCTCTTTTCATTTTCTTCTCCTTAGAATTAAGATGTGTGAGGGTAAGACCCTGGATAACGTCATAAGGAGTGTGGCATCTAACAGACAATCAACAGCACTGTATGAAATGGGCTTATTCTTCAATGATGGAGCAATAATAGGAGTTTAGTAGGGGGCCAATGTAAATTTGGCAACTCCCTAGTTCCACTGAGATTTTCTTCCCCCTTGAAATTTAATTTAGAGTGGTTTAAATGCTAAGACTGCTTATGTGAGGGAATTATTTTAAAACAAGGTTTCAATATCTATTTATGATTAAAATAGGAATACAACACTGATTTTATATACAGTTTATTCTCATGAGAACAGATTAACTCTTCTATAAAACAGCATGTCAAGATACTAATAATTATTGATACAGTTTTAGTAGCAATTCTTGGGCACAAAGAAAGGTTGGCTGTCTAAGTCAATGCCATAAAAGTCTAGAAGAAAAATGACATAAGGGTATGTGCCCAGTCTTGATGCTAAGCCAACACAGGAGACATCAGTTTTTCTGTATTTTTAAAACTCTTACACCAAGTGAAGCTATGCTATGTTACATGTATAATATATAGCATATCATAATAGTTAAAATATACAGGAAATGAAATCTAGGTCTTCATGAATGAAGACAGATGCTTTTATCTATATGCTATATGTCCAACTAAATCATGCAGTGGTGTCTTTTTTCGTGTCCTTTTTCAGTCTGATTAATTGTGATTCTTGAAACAAATGTTTAATGAATAAAGTAACATAAATATATTATTAAATCATTTCAGCATGTGATTACTGATTTTGCTTTCTCAATATGAATGGGGCTTTCAAAGTCCAATGACAAAAAGAGGGATGGTTTAAGGATGGAGAAGAGAGACCAGGAGGGAGAAAGGGAGGAAATATTAATGGATATAAAGTCTAAGTATTTACCATTTCATATTTATTTCACTTTTATTTGATTTATCAAATAATGATTTATTTGTGCACCAACTTTTTCCATGTATATGAAATCAAAGAGGCCAGCAAGCAATTATACATACACTTTAGACATATCAGGTATGCTATATATTAAATAAAAATGGGAAAAACATTCAAATCAACTCTAGTAAAAACATTGCTTGACAAAAATAGATTCTTCTCTCAATTCTAGTATTATAAAGTCACTATTTTATTCTTAAAATAAATATTTTCCTAGAAAATTCTGCACATCTACTGGTAAGGGAATAAAACATTAGGTGTGGAAAAACCCAAGGAATGAACTGCACTACAGTAAATAAATATGAAAATAAATGTCACCTCAAGGTAAAAGACTGGAGAGTCATGACAGTCTTTGCTAGCAAAGAAATTGTTATATATAATTACAGCAAAGATGAGTAGATGGACTCAAGGTAGCAGAGAACAGCACAGAAATTGAATCATAAACTTTGATTGACAGTAGTTTGTATGACTTGTAACCACTGCTAAGAGATGTGGGTTTTCTCTTGGTGCAAATGAGGATTGTAATAGGGAGTCTGATAAAAATAACTGAACTGAAAACAACCCTTTTAGGAAGCGAAGTCGATGTTTTTTGAAGTATAACGGATATTAGCTCAACAAAGATGTCCTCTGAGAGTCTCTACTCAGCTGGAGATCTGGACAAATGCTGGGACTTGCTACTGTACTCCAGGAGATCTTGTTACAGAAGAATAGGGAGATAGAAGAACCCAGATGGTCCAGGAACACCATATGAAGACCACCAAGGATGGCAGATCTAGACCCAGGTGGAATTGCACAAACTGCTCTACCAACCAAGGTCAATTCATGCAGCAAACCTAGACCTCCCTGCTCAGCTCTAGACAACGGACAGCTCATTCTTCACAGCTGTGTGGAGAGCAGGGACTGCTTCTGACATGAACTGTGATGCCCCCAATTTGACCACTTCTCATTGGTGGGGAGGCCTGACTGCACACATGGGGAGAGGATGGGGGTTATCCTAATTAGAACTGATAGGCTGTGATCATATGGTGGGGGAGGAGATCTCCTTCTATCAGAGGTCTGGAGGAAGGAAATAGGGTGAAAGGAGGATGGGAAGATACAAGTGAAGAGATAACAATCTGAATACATTATTTTAAAAAAGACAGAAAATGATTAGAGACAGGAAGATTGGTAGGCTTACATAAGTGCCCAGACTAAAACATGGAACTCTCTATAAAGGGGGAATTAAATAAAGACATACATTAGTAGAGTCAATTGTATATACAATAAGTGCACAATGTTATGTGACATCAGAGTTTTCAAATTTTCCTAATTCTTTCCTTATTCCTTTCAAAGATGGTGCTATTATAGATATCCCTGTATGTCCCCCACATCTACACTCATGCACATACATAAAAACACATACATACATACATACATACATACAGAATATACATATACATGCATATACACACAAACTTATATATATACATACATACATATATACATGCACAGAAACCATTGAAAAAAAGAATAAACAGCAGAGAGCTAACATGAGAAATATAGGAGATCTATACCACAGTGGACATTCAGCAGTGAAGTTTCTGTCAAAAAACGGGCAGTGCTGGGTTTCGTGTAGTATATTACAGTTTGAGAGGTTGCAAAAATCCAATGCCTCCTTTAACCTATTAATAAAGAACAGGCATGGAACTCACTACTTAGTAATTCTATTTAACCAAAATATTGAAAGTACTGCATAATAGACCTATTTACATGCAGTAATTATTAATTTCCCACTGAGTACATATGAGGCAATCCTGCAGTGCATTTTTTATTTCCTCCAGAAAATAGATGAACGTATTAAGATTATTGTTTGGATAGCAGAGATTAGGCAAATAACAGTAGCAACAACAACAAAAACAAAACCTAACAAGAAATCCCAATAAAGCACAGACAATATGATGCCAAGCACATTCATGTGGGGAACACAGAAATCAAATATCCCAAGTTACTATTAAGCCCATTTTCTTTCTTTATACTTTATTTTTAACTTTTAAGAATATAAGCAAGTGGAAAGTGGGAGGGAGGGAGGAATGGGAGGATACAAGTGATGGGATAACAATCTGAATACATTATTTTTAAAAAGACAGAAAAAGATTAGAGACAGGAAGATTGGTAGGCTTACATAAGTGCCCAGACTAAAACATGGAACTCTCTATAAAGGGGGAATTAAATAAAGACATACATTAGCGGTGTGGGGCTTGCTATACTGAATGCTACAACCAGTGAGGGAGCAGGGCTATCTTTCCCCTTATCATGCCCTGGGGACCAGCTTTCCTAACCACAGAAGGTGACAAGGGGCAGCAGTGGGAGGCATCACGCTTGCATCCATGCCACTTGACAGCAGACAAGTGGCAGCACAGTATGGCTGGCCCTGGTCAAGAGGGTGCAGATGAACTGGCCCGAGAGTGAAATCACGGGAGAGCTGGCCCTGCCACTCTTCTGGTGTAAAAAGACAGATTTTTAAAAAAGAAATAATTGATAGCATATCCATATTAGTGTCTTGCTGGCTGTACAATGAGGAAAAGTAAAAAAAAAAACTATATTACTCATGTATATCAATGAATTTTCCTTCAGTAATTACTCTTTAAAGAACATCAAAAAGGTCTTTTTTGTTTCTTCTGAATAAACAAATATTTAGACTCGTGGCTTAAATTAATTTTCACCTTAATTTTTTAATTCATTATTATAGTCTACTTTTCACACTTACTGGTTAAAAAAAAAGTACATTTAAGGAAATTTTTACAGTACTGGAGAAGAAAATATAAATTTGAATCGAGGGTGCTTTAAGACTTTTTTTTTTCCAGTTTGGCATGTCCTATGTAAATGTAGGATGGTTTTTTTCTCCTCAACTTTAATTTTAGAATTCTTTTGACTTGCTAATGTTAAGTGAAAACCTTTTAGATAGTTTAAATTTGATTTTAGCAAATTACTTTCCATTTAGTGGTAAATTAATATCAATACAGAAAGCAATTGGAGCTGTCAAGGTGTAAAAAAGGAACCTCATTCTCATTAGCGTTTTCTATCATATTTATCTGATGTAATAAAAACAAATACATTTCATCTAGCAATTAATATTTTCTTGCTGATGACTTTTTAAACTGATTTTCTAGTTTGTTATAAATAGTTCATACCTCATGACTAACTTATATTTCTTATTGAATTTACAGATAATTGAAAAGTTACATGGGTATCAGACCAATGTTCCAACTCAGTTCAACAATTATTGTGCTGGTGGCAAGAAAATTACATTTTATGAAGTATACATTTCATCTTCTATGTTCTACTCAATCACAGAGCCTTTCATATCTACTATAGTAAGATGCTTTACCAGAATATGAGCACTTACTCATCCTCCGAAAACCTTATAGATGTTAAGGCATTGCCACACATTGCTCAAAGCCAAGTTTTAACCATATTCTATCTGATTATTAAAAATACATCATTATTTACATACCTAAATTCTGATGCATACAAGTTACTTTAGTATTCACATATCTTCTCCCACTTGCGTCTACTCAGAATTCTAAATAAGCAAAAGGCATCACCACAGTCAAGTTTGTACTGTATCTTAACCACAGAATCACTCTTCTCCAAGCACGTGACTCTTTGTTTTTGTTTTTGTCTAGAGTATCTAAGGTAATTTGAATGAGAGTGGTCCCTATATGCTTACATGTTTGAATATTTGTTCCAGAGTTGCTTTGAAACTGTTTTGAAAGAACTAATGGGTGTGGTCTTGTTGGAGGAGTTGTGTCACTGGGAGTGGCTTGAAAGTCTCTAAAGCCCACATCATTCCCAGTTACCGGTTCTCTGTCCATCTTGTACCTATGGATAATATGCAAGCTCTTTATTACGTCTCCAGCACAATTCCTTTCTTCCTGCTGCCATGTTCTCTGCTATGATGGTGAAGTCCTAGCACTGTGGAACTGTTGGCCCCAAATTAAATGCTTTTCTTCATAAATTGCCTTGTTATGAGTTTTTTTTTTTACAGCAATAGAACAGTAACAAAGACAGTGTCTATTATATGAAATTTGAGTTATAGGACTCTTCAGGCCACTTATTTTGGGTATTAGCTAACTGAAGTAATTCATTTAAATACTTAAAAAAGAAATTAGCAATGGGTGTGCTGATTCTTAAATGTGACCAGTTTTGAAATCTGCAAATATAAGCATACTTTTATCTATTTTAATGGTGTTTTTATACCTTTACCTCCCTTTCACCCTACCAACATTAGGTAGGGGAGAAAAAAGATTAGAGAGGAAATGGGACATAGACCTCTTTAAATTTAGTTCCTTGTGGGCAAGTCCAATCTCCACAGTCAGGATATCCAGTAGTCTTTCTAACTAGAAAACCAGTGACAGCAAATTCAGCATCAGGACAAACCAGCAGCAGCCTTCTTCCTACTTGGACTCCTTTAACTCTGAGTGCTCTGGCATCTATACTCAGAGTTTTCAGAATTAAACTATATGCAGCTGCCAAAGATCACACCCCTCTCTTAGCCCACAGGAGGCAATCAGAGTTAATAGCTGAGGAGAAACTAAAAGCAGCCTCATATGCCACCTTGAGATTAAACAAAAACATATCTACGTAACACAACTGAGTTTTTAAAGAAGCTAAAACTTCCACTTCAGGCAACTGTCTTACTTTTCTATTGCTATGATGAAATTCTTTGACCAAGGCAATTATAAAAGAAAGTGTTTAATTAGACATGGTTTCAGAGGTTTAGAATCCATTATGCCTGATTTGAAGAACAAGGCAAAGATAGATAGTGGGGAGTATGCTGGGAATGGTGAAAGACTTTTGAAACCTAGAAGCCTGTTCTGAGTGACATATTTCCTCCAACAAGGCCACACCTCCTAATTCCTCTCAAATAGTTACATTGACTGGAAAATAAGTACTGAAACATGTGAAATGATGAGGCCGTTCCCATTCAAATACTACAACTTTTGTTTTTGTGCTTATAACTAATGTTGCAGGGAACCCAGCCATCTTCCTATATTGTTCAAATGCCATGCAACTGTATAGCTACACTCTGACCTAGAGTGCCAGGAAGGTTCTCATAAATATTTGTGATAAGGTAGGTACACATTCTTCAATACAGTGAGTCCTTAGTCTTCTTCCGTATACCACCCTTTTTTGTGTGCACAGGCCTCTCTCTGTCTCTGTCTCTGTCTGTCTGCCTGCCTGTCTGCCTGCCTGCCTGCCTGCCTGCCTGCCTGTCTGTCTGTCTGCCTGCCTGCCTGCCTGCCTGCCTGTCTGTCTGTCTGCCTGCCTGCCTGCCTGCCTGCCTGCCTGCCTGCCTGCCTGTCTGCCTGCCTGCCTGCCTGCCTGCCTGTCTGTCTGCCTGCCTGCCTGTCTGTCTGTCTGTCTGTCTGCCTGCCTGCCTGCCTGCCTGCCTCTCTCTCTCTCTCTCTCTCTCTCTCTCTCTCTCTCTCTCTCTCTCTCTCTCTCTCTCTCTCTCTCTCTCTCTCTCTGTATGTGTGTTGGTTTGAATGAGAGTGTCCCCCATAGGCTCAGATGTTTGAATGCTAGGTTCTCAGTTTGCAGTGCTTTTTAGTGAGGTGTAGAAGATGTGGTCTTGATGGATAACTGTGCCACTGGGGACAGATTTTGGTATTGAAAACACATTTTCCCTCTCTGCTTCTTGCTTTTGGTTTGAGACGTAAGTCCTCAGCTGTTCCCGCCATCCTGCCTGCCACAGCCCATGCTTTCCCGCTGTGATGGCAGTGGACTCTTTCCCATCTGCAAATGTAAGCCGAAATAAATAATTTGCTTTTGTTACAGTGTTTTTTTCACAACAAGAGAAAATTAACTAAGACAGAAGTTAGTATCAAACAGTGGATTGCTACTGTGACAGACCTAGCCATGCTGTTTTTGGTGTTGTGTGGAGGAGGACTTTGACACTTTGGACTAGAATAAAGAATGTAAATGAAGCTCAATGGGCTGCCCTAAAGAAGCCTGGGAACCGGAAGTGCTGAGAGACACAGGAACTGTGGAGCTCCAGCTCAAAGACTTTGAGAGATTAACAATATTAGCAATTGTTCTAGAAACCATTTCTTCAGTATTTGTTGGGCAAGGTTAGGCATGGCTTCATTTTGCTCATGTCCCAAGAACTTGCCTGAGGCTAAATGTAAAATCAGTGAACTAATATTTTGGCAGAAGAGATTTCAGTACAGCCTAATATCAACTCTGTTGCATGGTTATTAGCAAGCATTCTTATGCAGATATGTAAAGAAAAAGAAAAAATTTGAAAGAAATAAATATACAGTTTGAAGAGGAAAAGAAGGCTTGCATCTGAGGCTTGTTCTGAAAGGGAAAAAAAAAAAAAGAGATGAGAACTATTGAGGAAAGGTCACCTGCTCAGCATTGAAATAAAGGAAGGATGTATTCAGGGCAGGACTCAACTCAAAGGAAATAAGATTAAGACGTTTTTGCTCTAGGTCAAACAACTACAATCAAAAACTGTTACTAACTTGATTCAAGGGGCCCAAGCTGAAGGCCAGACTCGACAATGTAGCTCCCATAACACTGAATTTAGAATGATGAAGAATACAAAAGTAAAAAGTCTTGGACCTTCCTCCATAGTGTCAGAGAGATGAGGAGGCCAGTCAGTGTGAGGCAGAGTAGTCCCAGCCCGAAGACACTGAGAGGACATTTCAGAAAGCTGTAAAAGTGAAGCATGATTTACAATGAGGAGCACAAGATTATAGGGGATGCCATAGCCATGATATATGTGTCACAGATAGCTATGTGTCAGGACTGGAACCAATAGAGGCAGAAAAACTGGAAAAGATGAATTGTATGAAGGTTTTGACATAAAATGGGGGAGCTACAGGATTTGATATTTTCCTATCATGTTCTGGGTTTTCTTTGTTCCAATATGTCCTCACTATGCCTCCATTCATCCCTTTTGTAATGGCAACATACATCTATGCCTCAATGTACATTGCTTTTTGATTTTCCAGGAGTTATGACTGAAAGATCAGTTTTAGTCTCAGAAGAGAATGCTGGAGTTTTAAGATGTTGAAACAAAGGCTACGGGGTCTTTTAGAGTTGGACACAAAATACCTTGTGTATTATGATATGGGTGTATGCACATAGGGAGAAGGAAGTGAAGTAAGGTGTTTTGTATGAAGATGTCTGTCATAGGCATATATGTTTGAACATTTTTTTCTCCAGTTTGTGATGGCATGTTTTGGATATATTACTACATCACGTTGCTGGAGGAATATGTAATTGAGGGTTGGGTCTTGACACTGCAGGAGCCACATACTCTCCCTGTCCATCTTCTCTGCTTCAGGAGATGTGAGTCCTCAGCTGTTCTGGTTACTATGCTAGCCAACTGCCATCCTTCTCCCCTCCCCTCCATAGTGGCTATAGACTCTTATCCTCTATTCCTTTGGAACCACAAGCCCAAATAGACCTTTTCTTCTATAATTTACCTTGGTCATGATATTTTTTTTAGAGAAATAGAAAGGTACCCAATACACTGGATGTGTGTGTGTGTGTGTGTGTGTGTGTGTGTGTGTGTGTGTGTGTGTGTACATGTGACAACAAGAGGTCAACTTTCAGGTATCATTCCTCATAAGGTATCTTATCTTGGTTTCGTTTGTTTGGTTGATTTTGAACATTTGTTTTATAGGGAGAATATCACACTGAGATGTGGGCTGGCCAGGTGGGCTAGGATAGATGAACATCAAGCCACAGAGATCTGCATATACTTCCAAAGCACTGAGGGAATAAACAAGCACCTCCATTCCCAACATATTAATTGAGTTTTCAGATTTAAATTAAACTGTTCATGCTTAGACAGCAAGAACTTTACCTACCAACTATCTGCCCTATTCTCACCATTCATTTTTACGGCACATAGGTTATTTTTCTGTTAATAAAAGTTATCAACTTACTTTCAAAATGTGTTTTTTTATTGAAATTTCTCCATCTCTGATTCATCTCAGGGGCTCTCCACCTCCCCTCTCACCCAAATCACACCCTTTCTTTTCTCTCTCATTAGAAAACAAACAAGCATCTAAAAACTATAAAATAAAAATAATAATAATATTAAAATAAAAATAATAAGGATAGGAAAAAACAAACAAGGAATGAGCACCAAGAAAAAACTCAAGACATGCATATAGAGGAAGAGACACAAAAGTTCACACACAGAGATATTCTATAAAAACAAAAACAGAAACTATAATACATATACAAAAACCTGTAAGGTAATAAAAATCTGCAAAAATGCAGATATGCTATTGCATTCATTTTGTGTAGGCCATCCACTTCTGGCCATGAGTTAAGAACAATGGTCACTGACCTGAGACTAGAACTGGACACAAGCCTTCATCCTTAACCCAGAAGTTATGATCAATAAATTACTGCACATAGATTCTTAATTCTAAGATCTGAGATCAACCTTAATTCTCAAAGTCTCCTGCATTTTGTTGTTGTTGTTATTGAAGTCCAGCTTCAGCACCAACTGGGGCAAACTGGGGTGGGACTTGAATCCTGTGGCTGGCTGGCTGGTGACACTGTAGACTTTCTCTGAGGAAAACCTTCCAAGCCGGAACTGATAGTTACTGGCAATAGCTTCCACTGATGGTGGCAAGCAGGGGCTAGAGTTGATGGCTCCTAGTGGGGGTTTCCAGTGATGGTGGCAAACATCTCAAAAAGAAAGGAAAAGGAGAGAAAAGAAACACACACACACACACACACACACACACACACACACACACACACACACACACACATAGATACACAGACAGACACACACACATACACACTAGATGATGAAGTAAGACAAATTCTTCTTCTTCTTCTTCTTCTTCTTCTTCTTCTTCTTCTTCTTCTCCTCCTCCTCCTCCTCCTCCTCCTCCTCCCATCCTCCTCTTTCTCCTCCTTCCATCCTCCTCCTCTTCTTCCTGTTCTTCCTGTTTTATCCTTTTCCTTTCACAGTTTATATAC
Organism: Acomys minous; assembly: GCF_964271855.1. Classification (NCBI taxonomy): domain Eukaryota; kingdom Metazoa; phylum Chordata; class Mammalia; order Rodentia; family Muridae; genus Acomys; species Acomys minous. The sequence continues at coordinate 90,963,943 of NC_140483.1, forward strand.
CTCAACAAAGTCTTTCAAGCAGTACAAAAATCACAATGTCTTTACATTCTATTTCTCTATAAATAAATGATTACAGTGGGTACATATAAGAAAATCATGTTCCTCAATACCTTCACATGACCAAGTTTTTTATGTGTTATGGGTAAGGAATAAACATGAATAACAGGTTATTTCTGAGAACCCACATACATTTGTACATAAACAAGTTGCTACATACTAACAGTGTATAAGCAAGCAAGAGAAGTTTTCTCAGGTAGCTGAGAAAATGGCAGGCTGCAATTTGCAGTTACAAAGAAGGAATTAATTATCTTAAGAAGTAATCTTATGAAGATCTTAAAGGAATCATAAATCTAAACTCCTATAAAAATAATCACCTATATCTATTTTTAATTCCTAAAGGTGCTCATCTTTTCATTAATATGTTTTATTAAATCATACCAGGAAGCTGAGGCCAGAAAAATAGAATAAGGAAATCACTTGTTATCTCAGTCACCAGCCCAGCTTGGAAGGGTCACGTCAGCCAATGGTGCTTGGGCGCTTTCCTTGCTTTGCCAACCTCAAAAAGTCTCTAACTTTACTAATAAGAGTGTACTTTCTCTTAATTTCAATTGTCTCCTAAGATTTCCTGCATCAGGGCCAACCCAAAAACATCTTTACCTTACTTTGCTAAACAATCTATTATTCCTCGAGACTTTCTACATCAGAACTATTAGCAAAAACATCTTTACCTAACTTTGTTGAACAATCTATGTTTCCAAATTCTTTCTAAGGGTAGTAATCATTTTTAGCAATCTACATCTGTAGGTTGTGTTCAGAGATGGTGATTGAATCATTAATCTGCTCCAGCAGCAATGCCTGAAAGAGATCAATCATTGTTATGGCTTATGCCAAAGATCATGCCCAGTGAGGAGCTGGGAGCCCCTTTGCAGTATTCACACAATTCACATATTAAGAGGATTATAAGGACCACAAAGGAAACAAGCAGAGCTATGCTCCATAACAGCATGAAGTCCTCAGGACACAGTTCTCGGGGTTATGCCTCGCTGAGACACACCCATCGTGGATTTGCTAACTGGTGGGCCACATTTCATAAGTTCTAGAGCTGTTTTGCTGTTCCTCTGACATGGACTCCAACATTTTGTCTTGTCTTGTCCACAAGATATTACTATAAACACTATGTCCATGACCTACCTTGCCATTACAACTTTCCTTGCATGTTTTATAGACAATCTTTCATCTTGATCATAAGCTATGTATTAGTGTGCCATTAGGAGTGAGGTCATATAACCTGAACAATTGTTTCCTATAGTTAAAGATATAATATGTCAACAAACTCAAGTCTGAGAAATAAAGATGACAATTAAGATTTTTTAAATTAGTATTTATATCAAATTTCTACAGAATTCTTTTTTAAATATAGTTTATTAATTTATTCATATTACATCTCAATTGTTATCCCATCCCTTGTATCCTCCCGTTCCTCTCTCCCTCCCATTTTCCCCTTACTCCCTTCCCCTATGACTGTGACTGAAGGGGACCTCTTACCCCAGTATATGCTCATAGGGTATCAAGTCTTTTCTTGGTAGCCTGCTATCTTTCCACTGAGTGCCACCAGGTCTCCCCATCCAGGGGATGTGGTCAAATATGGGGCATCAGAGTTCGTGTTAAAGTCAGACCCCATTCTCTACTCAACTGTGGAGAATTTCCTGTCCATTGGCTAGATCTGTGTAGGGTTCGAAGTTTACTGCATGTATTGTCCTTGGCTGGTTACTTTCAAAGAAAATGCTTTGCATTCTTTATCCCTGTCTGTAGGAACAAGTGTTAAGCCTATAACTGTACAATTTCTAAGAGAGACATTGAGCATTTTCAACCACTTACAATTTTCTGTGGTTTGCCAGAGTTTGGAGATTATTAAAATGTGAATTCTAACAAAAGATATATAAAAAGAAAAGTCCTTGTAATCTGTTTAGACAAAAATTGATACTGATACCAATCCAGGTTGTTAAGTGACATGAGGGCACAAGCTTCATATTTTTTCCCTTTAGTCTCTGCTCTGCTTTACACCTGTGTGGCCTGAGGTCCACTGTGCCTCCGCATTGTGTTCCATACTGAAGAGCTCATGCTGGCAAAGCCTGCAGGTATGAGCGTCTTGTAAAAGTTTTCTTTCATTCTGTATTCTTTGACATCCCAACCCCAGTATTGAGAACACAATAGATAAATGACTAACTGGTTGGAGGGATTAAAAGATATATTTCAACAGTAGCAAGATGGAGTAACCATCAGAAATAAGTTTAAATTCAAAAGATTATCAGCAAAATGCTTGGAATTGTGTTCTACTACATAGTTATTTTAAAGAAACAATTGGAGCTACTTGAAACAAATTAGAGATACTGAGGAGTGAAACAAAGAATATTTCAATACTGATCACATTGCATTCATACATTCTAAATCCATTTAAGAGTATATGTTTTGTGAACGTTTAGAGTTAGTTGCTATAGTAACTATTAAAGTAAATTTCTGTAGTAATTCCAGGGACATTTAAATGTTGCTATGTATCTATTTTAAAATAAAGTGTAAAAATATATCTAATTCTGTTGTATTCCCAAACTGATGTCAAGTTTGTAAACCCAACCCTGATTAAACCATTGTATGCATTTGGATAAGTAGGTTGCCCAGCAGCTCAGCTAACAAACACCACATGCAACAAATAAAATGCCCCAGTTTAAGGAGGTCAGAGGTCAGAGATCTTGGCGTTCTCCAGTGTTCTTCTCGCTTCCCTGCTTCCCTGGGTAATAACCAGCCGTGTCAACTTTGAGTTTGGTTTATTGTAGTTATTTTGTCTACTTAACATGACTATTGAAATCACTTTTTTTTTCAACTTGGAGAATTGTGGTCCAGCACAGGTGAATCTCTCAAGATTTCTGGTTTCCAGCTGAAACGACCAAGAAGGAGGAATAAACTATGCATCCTTTGGTCACTGTTTTGCTAGTGGTCCTTAATGAATAAATATATGCTCAATGAGAGCTGTTTTTAATTAGTAAATAAATGAGTGAGTGAAAGAAAAAAGAAAGGAATAAGATGAAACAACTAGAAATTGCAAAATGGTACACAATGGGGAGTTTGGAAAGCAAAATGCAGATCTTATCCTTCATCTTCAGCGAGAACAGTGTGTGTGTGTGTGTGTGTGTGTGTGTGTGTGTGTGTGTGTGTGTGTGTGTGTAACTTGCTCCTAAACAAGAATCCAACCTAACAATATTCATTAAAATTTGTTTGGGAGCTATTCCTTACTATCCCTTGAAAATGGAATGTAATTTTAACACGTCTTTTCTGGCATAACATACTTATTAATATTATCAAATGGATGTAAAAGCAGTGACCTCCTCAGTATCCTTACTTTGAAATAACTGCAATTCAGGTTTATTCCCTGAGAAAGGCATTATGAGACTCATATGACCATAAAATTACAAACTAGTGTTTACTTGATATCTTAGTGGCTTTCATAGACATATAATAAACATCTAATTATTTAATGTCTTTGTGTCTGTGGAAATGGGGTTGACGTTACCCTCACTGGATTAACACTAACTACAAGATGTATCTCTCCTGACTATCTTGCTAATGTGTGCCAGTATCAGTTCTTGCTTGAAATTTCTTTTCTTGGCCATAGTAGGTGTTCCTTTCTTACTTACTAAAATCTTGCTAATACTTCAAAGCCCAGTTCAAATATTATCTATTCCTATACAGAGTGCCTTTTTTTTTTTTGCCACCTACAATTTTCATTGCCTTCTGCACTCTGCTTCTATTGTTGCAATCATCGTACTGTGTGCTTCCCTTCTCTATACCTTGTTTTTGTTTCTCTATCAGCAAATGACCACATTAGTTTCACTTTAGTTCTCACAGACCTGGCCTCGGGTATTACTGAAAAGCAGCAAATATTGGAATGGATGTAACTAAGTGGGTGTACAGTGCTCTAGAAAAGTCTCCTCTGTCTGTCTCTGTCTCTGTCTCTGTCTCTGTCTCTCCTCCCCCTCCCTCCTACCATCTTCCCCTTTCTCTACCACATATTTATCACCGTAGCAAAGACAAGGTCTTAGCACAGGCTGGGAAAATACCCTACCATCAGCTATATCCTCAGTTGTAAGATGTCCTCTTGTTCTCTGAAGATGACACCACACCAACCAAGCCGGTACACCAGCAGACCAAATCATAGAGGAGCATGTGCATGATGTGCTAGATTTATTATCCCAGTATTGCTGAGGTGGAATCAGGAGATCACGACCTCAAGACTAGGCTATGCTGCGTCGTGAGACACTCTCTCAGCAAGAGGAACTATGTGAAACTAATAAAATGAAACCCAAGAAGTTTTAAGCATCTAGTCCTAGCACAGGATAACTGTTATTACATGTGCATATCCATTCTAACAATTTATTTTCTCAATTTTGTTATCTTATACCTTTTAAGGACAAATTCCAAAATTTGCCAAACTCAAACAAAATCTGGGTAAAACTTTTCAACATTCTAAGTAAAAGGATTCTCTGTGCATATAGCAGTTCCATTTGATATGAAGAAAAAAAATCACAACCTGTGAAATAGTACATCAACAGGGAGGAAGTTTGTAGAGTTCTGTAGTTTAATCCCTGCAGACCAGATCTCCATTACAAGTCAGAGTCATCCTTTAAGAGAAAAGTATGTTTCCTACACCTGTATTCATGAGCATGATTTTGAACTATAAGATCAGCCTCCATAAATATATCTCTCTGTTCTTTCTGATGCTGTTTATTCGGGTTGTTCAAACTCAGAGCTAGGACATAAAAGGATGCTTTCTCAAGAGACTAGATATTAGAATGTCATACATCTAAGTGCATACAGAATTCTGACTCCCCCAAACAGAAGCAAACATCTGAATATGAGGTTTCATTTCATGGTTAATAACATTTCATAGTTTCTAGTCTACCCTCTCAGAACAGAACTGACTCCACAGACAGACAAAATCATTAAAATGCAGTTAAAGTAACAGAAGACTGGCAGGGGTGCAGTGCACACTGGATTCCATGCTGAGAATCTAGTTTACCATCTGTACAAATTCCTCCATTGGTCCTGAGGAACATTTTCTTTCAATCACAAAATGTCAGAAAAGAATGAGGTAGGAAAAGCATGACCTGAGGTCAAGAATTTATGTGACCATAGAGGAGTGGGACATGAAAGCAGAGAGTATGTGCATGTGACATTTCCAGAACAATTATCCAGATCTAAATCTGAATTTTGTATAGTTTTTTTTCCTGTCAGGTATTTTTATTCTTTGACAGTTTTATACAGATGCGCAACACATTTTAGTCATTTTCACCTCCCATTCCCCTCTCTTACCCTCTTCACTCTCCTACTGAAACCCTTTTTCTTCTCCTACTTTCATGTCTTTCTGTGTGTGACTCACTGAGTTTAATTAGAGTAGCTTCTATAGCCAGGGGTAGTAGAAGTTTATTTCTGGTGCAAAGGCAACTTATCAATGGCTAAATCCTTTTTTAAAATGACACCTTCACTCACAAGCATTTACTGCAGTTGTGGCTTCCTGCTGCTGATGGGCCAAACCTTGTGTCTATCTCGTGAAGACATCCATAACTGCAGCGCCTCCATGTTTGTAACGGACATGTCATGCCAAGAAAATATCCTTTTTGGTACACATCTCCCTATTCTATGGCTCTTACATTCTTTCCTCCCACTCTCCCTCAATGTTCTCTGTTGTTTCAGAGAGATAATGTGGATGTCCCATTCATGTCTGAATTGAGTATAATTTTCCAGACAATTTGTCAGTTACAGAAGAACAATGATGGTTTTATGAAGCTATGAACTTCCCCAGAAGAAGAGAAGCAAAGTGAGAGTTGTAGAACAAATGTTTTGAAAATCATCCACTCCTTAACAGCAGAGATAATTATGTGTAGCTAGGGGACACAGAGGACCACAGGTCAAAGCTATTTATTATTTTTTTTTCCATTTTCATCACTACAACTAGACATTCTTTCCTTTCACTTCCATTTTACCTAAAGGCACAGATAACATTTTCCAAAAGGTACAGATATACATGAAGTAAGCAGTTGGAATGCAGAAGATAGGAGAACTGAACTATTTTCTATTAGGACAGACATTATAGGCATGAGAAAAACATTTAAAAGCAGCTCTGTATAAAGAAAGCATAATGGTTTTTATACAATATGATATATACTATATAATATCCATTCTATCCAATTAATTATGTAATTCTAAAATTTCCCAGTTTAAATTTTGATTAAATATTGGCATACACATTACCACATAAATAAGAGAATTAATGAATATAAAATAATCTCTAAATGCAAAGAGACTTCAACATCACAAGTTTGAAAACTGTTGGCTTATATGGTCATTCCTAGCACAGTTTCTTTATCGCTTTCTTAGTTATTCAAACTAAAAATCTGATGGCCACTTTTTACTCTTCTTTCTCACTTGTATTTCTATAATTCAATTATTACTAGAGATAATAAGTATTCCTCCAAAATCTGTGGCATGTTTTTTTTTTCTTTAATTCATACACTATGACTTTAAATTTCTGTCATTCGGGGAAATACATTCATGTTTATGTCATGACTATACAGAATGTACATTATTTTGGATACCATCATAGATATCAAATATTTAATGACAAAGACAAAGGATTGCTAAAGAAATCCTGAGCAAAAAGATCCCTGTGGAAGATATGTATCACCACACTTGATTTCAAGCTCTTCAATAGATCCCAAGTAAGTAAAAACAGCATGGTATTGGCATAAAAATAGACATATGGATCAATGACATAGAGTCATGGACCACCAATATATTACTCTACAAAACTATAGCAACCTGATATTTGATAATGGTGTTGAAAACACATAGTATAGAAAAGACAGCATCTTTTTTTTTTCTTGATACACTTAGGTTTTTATTATAGTGACTTGACCCAATTTTGTTTTTTTCTTTTTTTCTTTTTTTCTTTTCTTTTTTCTTCCTTTTTTTCTCCTTTATTAATTTATTCTTGTTACATCTCAATGGTTATCCCATCCCTTGTATCCTCCCATTCTTCCCTTCCTCCCATTTTCCCCTTATTCCCCTCCCCTATGACTGTTCCTGAGGGGGATTACCTCCCCCTGTAGAGGAAGGACAGCAGGTTACCAAGAAGAGACTTGATACCCTATGAAGACAGCATCTTTAACAGATGACAATGGGAAACCTGGACTTCAACATGCATAAAACATGAAGTTAGAGCCTGAGTTCCCACCCTGCACAAAACCCAACTGCAAAGGATCAGACATGATCCTCTAAAACTTTGGGAGGACAACCAGTTTTAGGGGCTCTCCCTCACAGAAGACCAATTCCCCGCCTTTCATTATTCTTTAGTTGCCTATATTTGTTTGGGATTGAGGCCCCTTGAGTTTTCCCCATTCTGTGTTAGTGTGTCCATGCTGTTGTCTCATTTAAGCAGTCATGTTGGTGAGACTTTAGATTTTCTTGGAGATTAAATTTCACAGCAAACTTCCTGCTCTTCTGTCTCTTAAAATGTTTCTGTCCCTCTTCCACTATAATCCATATACCAGTGGTCACAGTCAAGAATTCCTATACATACAAGTAACTATACAGATTTAGCAGGTTGCCTTTATATATTTAAGATTATGAATATATATATGCACATGCAACAAAAAATAATTAAAAATAGATGCCAGGAATTTGAAAGACACCAACGGGAGGTGCACGCAAAAGACTGAAGTAAGAAAAGGAAAGTGTGAAATGAAGTAATTATATTTTAGTTTCAATTTTTTAATTTTTAATTTAAAAGTTGCTGGGGGAAACCTTGGAGTAAATTACACTACTAGGGACAGGAAAATTCTTTGCTAATTGGAGTTTTGTAGCTCAGAAAATAAGATAAACAATTGACAAATGGGAGCTACAGAAACTAAAATGCTTCTGTCCAGTAAATAAAGTGTCAAATCTAATGAGGAATCAGCCATCAGAATGAGAGAATAGCTTTGCCAACTATACACCTAGCAAAAAGAATAGTCTGGAATAAAAACAAATATGTAGAAATGAAAAAAAACAAACATATAACCTTAAACATTACAAAAATAAACAAACCAAATAAAAATAGCTTATGAATCTGAACAGATAGTTCTCATAAGATGAAACCCAAATGTCCTATAAACATGTTGAGAGGCAATTAATATCCTGAGGTACCAATGATATTTGCTCTAATATTCCATCTTCTACTAGTCAGAATAGCCATCATCAATAAGACAAGTGACATAACTGGTGTGAATGTGGCAAAGGGTGAATCTTTACATACTTTTGGTAGGGATGTAAAATATTTTAGCTATTTGGAAATCAGATTGAAGGATACTCAAAATAAACTAGAGAAGTAATTATCATGCAACCCAGCTATACTTTTCCTGGGCATAATCACTGAGGACTTTATATCTTATTTCAAAGATGCTTGCATATTAATGTTCATTGCTGTTCTATTCAAAGTAGCTAGAAAGCAGTTCAATGTAGATGTCCACAACTGAAAAATGGATAATGAATGTGTTACATACATATAAAGTAGACTATTATTAAGCTTTATAGAAAAATAAAATCTTAGTGAGGTTACCCAAGAAGCCAAAGACAAATACAACATGTTCCTTTTCGTATGGTAATGCTAGTTTCACAGCTTTCATTTTACTTACTTATGCTGGAATAAATGTCAAAATCAGGAAAGCAGTAACAGGCCAGTGGGGATGTACTTAAGGAAGGGTAGTATGTTGTAGAAGGGAGGGCGATGCAGGTTGTGTAGTGATGGAGGTGTATGTGTGTGGGAGCAGGTAGTAGAGTGACAGAGGTGAGCAAACAAGGAAATAGGAGAACTATTAACCAAATAAGTGTATTTGGGGAAGCTACAGGGAACAGATTGTCTTGCAACCTAACTAAAAGCAAAGTATAAGATAGTGCGTATTGAGGGCAGGTAGCAGTGCTATGATCTAAAGATTTAAGCAGGCGTGGAAGGGAGCAGAGAATCAGGGAAGTGAGGGTGGAGAGCAGGTTAAACAAAAGTAAGAATGTGTGTAGAATCCTTATAAAAACCCCATTAGCTCATAAGTTAATTAAGCCAGATGAGCAGAGGTCTTTCATATGGATTAATGCGGTGAGAAATTTTTCTACATATGTCTCTTGATCCTAAAGAATCACCTTTGCTGGACTTTACAGCCTAGTTAGTCATATGCCTAGTCAACAATCTGCCTTTGAGAGAACAAAGTAACCAACCTTACCAGGTCTTGCATTTCCCTTGCAATCAAATTTACAGCTTAAGAGATAAGCATTGCATTAATCATAAGTTATGTGCTCTTCCATGCCTCTTGACTCTGAATAGTGTGTGTGTGTGTGTGTGTGTGTGTGTGTGTGTGTGTGTGTGTGTGTGTGTGTGTGTGTTGGTAATCATTTTCTGAAGACAGCTAACAGTTTGAAAGCAACCCTAAAACAAACATCTCATAAATGTTAGGGGCAGCATGATGATATACGTTAGTAGCATCCGCTAGCAGTTTTAAATGGTATTTTGGGTCAGATGAGTCAGGAAAATGACTTCTTCCCTTGTAAAGCTCTGTTAAAGGTCTCTATAAAGCAGTCTTTGTTCCTTTCCCATACCATATTTCCCATGCTACTTAAGAACTTCAGAGTAAAGCCTTTGTCAGAAACAGGCACAGATTCAGACAAACAAACCCAAGGCACAAGGACAGACAGATTAGACATACACAACAGGCAGACTACAGACAGATCAGTAAACACAAACTTGTTGGGGGTTGGTCTGGTGCTACTGATTCTAATGCTAATTACTGACCTCCCCAAGATCTGGTTTCCACCTCCACAAGGACACTCTCAGGCACACTAAGCACGTTCTCTCTTACACTGGACTTAGTTGTTTAAATTTTGTTTTACCCAATTTAAAGTTAATTGGTTAATAAAGTTACAGAAGCCTGTAATTTGGCAGAACAGAAGTAAAGGGGAGCTTAGTCTCCCAGGCTGGGTGTCTCAGAGGGACCATGATGTTGGGAGGAGGACATAGAGGAAGCAGAAGATGTAGGAGCAAGGAAGGAAGCCAGAGGAGAGCATTTCTCCAGCAGACAAGGATGAAGCACACAGTGGCACCCAAGCCAGGTGTGATCAGGGCCTGGCCTGACTTGTAACATTGCTGGATGCTTGCTGAGGAGCCCGGAAAGGAGGCTTGCTCAGAGTTCTGAAACCAATAGAGGCAAAAGCAGAGGCAGAGGCGGGAGCCCTGGTTTGTACTAGACAAAATGGCTACTTTGGGAACAAAGCTCCTGGATGCTTTCAGGGAAGAGGGGAGCCCTTCCTTCCCCAGAATACATGTGGAGTCTCACATGGTCATGGTGAAATAGATGATGCTAGCCCCCCCCCCCCGCCCTTTTCTGTGTAGAATAGGGAATTATAAACCTTGGGCAGAGAGAGGGGTTTTGAGGATGAACACATTTGATTTGCTCATGTTAGAGATGCAAAGGATACTTGACCTACATGTAACAAAAGAGCCCTATCATAAAGGGGTTGGAACAGTACTTAATTACCCTATGGGTGGGGGAAGGTCTTCATATGTAGTTAAAGGTCATTGGTTGAAAGCCAAAAAACCAAGACATCTTATTAGGATAGGGAAGTTATTTCTAGGAATTACCAGGTGCTTGTTGAACAGTTTCTTATAAGGAAAGGGCTGGACTTGTATTCTCCCCACAGGCTATGTGATACTCCCTAGGGGATTTGGGGTTTTCCAGATCAGGCAAAGAGGGAAGCCTGCTGAGAAAGGGAGTCTGTTGTCATATACTGAGCTCAGAGGCTATCCGGAAACACCAGGCATTGACCTTAATAGCAGGGTTCTACATAGAAGGAAGTTTCCATGGGACAGTATGGACCATGAGCAGGTGGCCTTGAGGGCTAGACTGATGGAACAGAAAGAAGCAGCCAAAACAGAGCATATGGCAAGTAATATTGGGGTAGCTGAAGCAGAGAAATAACAAAAATAGCTCACAGGGTTAATGCCTGCCCCGTTGTTGTGCATTAAAGATTACTTAAATCTAAAAGGGCAGTGTCATGATTATTTGGGAACCAGATGGGATAGAGAAGCACTCGAGAGTCTAGTATCTAATACAACAATACAAACTATAGACAGATAAAAGACGCACGTAGAGAAATGAAGAATTCAAATTTGGGCTTGTTTTATCAAATCAGTCCAAAAGGAGGTTGCTTTGCTGTCATTCTTAATCAGATATTAAGGAATGCTGATTAACCAATTCAGACAAATAACAGTATATCCAGAAGACATGAGTTACTAAATAAAAAAAAATCCAAGTGATAGGCACAGGTGAAGGAGGCCCAAAAAGCACCCAAAACAAGACAGGCTCCTGCCAGTTCTTTTTTTTTTTTAAACAAAAATTATAGTCATAACTAGGTCATTAGACCCTATTGCTGGAGGTACTACACACTTTGGAGCAGGCCATAGAGAGATCAATCTTGAACTGATGAGGAAACTCCCCATTAATGAGCTTTCATGGGGACGAAAAAGTGCAACGCAGGCTGCAGGGGGAGAAATTATATCAATGGACTTATCCGGTCCTGGTCCCTGCTGCAATAATGACCTGTCAGGAGGATATACCCACTTGCTACAGTGGCAAGATTATTAATGGGGCAATTAAATTTTCTTGAATGGATCTGAGACCTGCTTCACAGGAGAGAAATCACTCTTGGTGTTATATCTATAGTCAAAAGCCATGGCAAAGGAAGCCATGCGCCCTAGGGGAGAACCTATTGATATTTTCTAAATGACCACACTGTTTAGCACATTTCTAAGCATGTATGCTTGGATTTGCACTTTTCCAATCCTAGTCTAAGAAGTCTTATGCACAGAGTATTGGTTAGTTCAGAGACTCATACTGTTCAAAATGCTGAGAATAAGCAAGTGTGAGTCCTCACCAATAGGGGAGGCATCTATATCCACCCGCCTCCACTCACAATGCTCAGAGAACAAAGAAGGAAAGTTGAAAAGAATGTCTGAACCAGAGGACAGGAGACATATTGTAAAAGGCTGGCATCTGGGTGACATAGCATTTACAAACTTGAGCTCATAGCAGCTGTGACTATCTGAACAAGACAACTATCAGATCACCAGGCTCCAAAGTTTTAGCTGGAAGGAAGAGTGATTCCTGCTGACCTCTACCTAGTTAAAGGAATAAGGGCAGGTAATGGATGCTGAAGGATGGAGAGTCACTTCCTTTGTGGGGCAAATATTCATAGATCACCCGTTCTCCAGTGGACAATCCCTCACCACCACCACTACCATCACTACAACCACCGCACCACCACTACACCACGACCACCACCATACCACCACCATCACAACCACACCACCACATCACTACCACCTCCAGCACCACAGTATCATCATTATACCATCATCATCACAACCACCACACCACCACACCACACACCACCACACCACCACACCACCACCAACAGATCACCAGCACCATCACCACCACTATGGCCACCACCACAATCATCACCATCATCACCATCACTACCACTACGATCACCACCATCATCATCACCACCACCACCAATACCACCCTCTACACACACACACACACACACACAGACACACACACACACACACAGGTGTAAAATATTAACTGAACTTAGTGGTTTATCATAAAATAGAAAGACCTAAAGTTAATAAGAGACTGGAAGAAATATTGAAGAAATGTAGTATGAGGAGCTAGATGGAGAGAGGGGGAAGAAATATGACCATGAAACATTGTATAAATGTATGGAATTTGCAAAAATAAATAAAAGTTATTTTCCTGAGGAGTTTACATTCTACTAGCAGAAATTAATAAGGAAAACAGTGAAACATATAATCTATAAGGATGTGGTAATGCACGAAGGTCTTTGTGGGTGAGTTGGTGGTCTCCTCCCCATGTAGGGATAAAGATGGAATGGACAGAGCAGAAACTAAGGGAATGTCCATCAGTGCCTGAACCAAATCAAGAATCACCTCGAAGAAAAGAGCCACCCCCTGACACTGTTAACAATACACTTCTACGCTTTCAGACAGGAGCCTAGCAGAGTTATCCTTTGAGAGGTTCCACCCAGCAGAGCCTCAGAATAGATGCTGAAACTCACAACCAAACTTTAGGCAAAGCATAGTAAGTCTAGTGGAAAAGTGGGGGTATGGATAAAAGTACTTAACTGTGACAAGAGGTCCACAAGAAGACCAACAGAGTCAACCAACCAGAGCCAAGAGGGGCCTATGGAGTATGAAGCACAACCAAGGACCGTGCATGGACTGTACCTAGGTCCCCTACATAGTAGCCAACAGGCAGCTCAGGCTTCAATTCATTTGGGTCCACTACTAAGGGGAGTGGATGATGTCTCTGACATGGAATCTGTTGCCTGCTTTTTGATCACTTCACCCTGATGGAACTATCTTTCAAGGCCACAGGGGAAGAAGATGAACTCAGTCTTCATGCAACTTGTTGAGCTGGGGTGGGTGGGTGGACTCTTCTTTACCAAGAAATAGGGAAAGGTAGAGGAGGGAGAGAGGGTGGGACTGTGAAGAGAGGAGGGAGGGGACTACAACTGGGATGTAAATAAATAAATAAATAAATAAATAAATAAATAAATAAATAAATAGGTCAGGAGCTCCCCAGGGAGACCACCAGGGCCAGTGCATCTGGACCTACGGGACCTGCACAAACTGATGCACCAAACAAGTACAAAGCATGTAGTATAGCTGGACCTCCTATTCTGATGTTGATGATGGACATCTCAATCTACAGGAATATGGGGATGTTGGGAAATATGGGACTGCCTCTGACACAAACCATGGTGCCTGTGATTTGATCACTGCCTCTTGCATGGGCAGACTTTGGGCACATAGAAGAAGAAGATGAAGGCTTACCCTCATGGGACCTGACAAACTGAGTAAACAGTGCGGGAGGCCTGGGTGGAATGAGGCAGAAGACAGAGGGAGGGTGGGAACTGGAGGATAAGTGCATAAAGGAATTGGGAGATGAGGATCTGACCATCAATCTGACAACAAAAGCACTCCTCAATTCCTCTTACCTCTAAAGGGATACAAGTCTTCACATGTACCTGGGTTAGAGCAGGTGTTACTAAGAACATCTGTAACAACAGCAGCTGTACATTCTTAATATGTACATATATTCCTCATAATACTGTGTGAGAAGCAAATGGTTACTAGCTTATTGTTCCACCCGAAGACATAACTGTGCAATACCACAATGCTGATTAGCACCTAGATAAAAGCTTTCCTTTTTCTTTCATACTCTTGAGGATCTGTTAAGGATAAAAAAGACATGACTGATATAACTGTAAAGATGTATGGAGATCATCTTGCCTTTTTCAGAGTGATCATTATCGTCTCCTGGAGATCTTCAAGTAACTGGGGGAAATGTGTCACATGTTTCAAGGCAAATGACCAAGTGTTCACATTATATAAGTTGGTTGACCTTTCTAAAGAACTTCTATATCATGCCAGAAATACCTTTAATGCACTAGAAATAAAGAAAATATTCTTAGGATAAATGTGCCCCCCGCCCTTAGTTATCAAACTATTGAGACAATAGAATTTAAAGAAGTAATTTTCCAAGGAGTTTCGTATTTTTGAGAATTTTCCTTGCAGCAAGATTTCAACCTGTTCTGACAATTGGTCAGACCACTTCATGGGAAATCCAAGAGTCATAAACAAGGATGGGTCAGACACATCTTGACCGAGACTGCTTAGTACTGGATACCTCTTGTTCTGTATTTATACCTTAGCCTTGTGACACAACCTAAAGATGGGCTTGGTTGTGTGTGTAGGTGGGATGCCAATGGGAATGATTGTTCTTCTCCCCAGAGTAGCCAGATTGAATAATTTTTCTCGTTTTCATTCTTCCTTGCTTCTTTAACTATACTACTGAAGTTAGGTGGCCAAGTTTCCTTGCTAGAGCTCCTAGGTAACAGACTCTGACCCTAGCAACTCTAATAACAATACAAACTGGTACAAAGGCTAAGAATGCCTTCCTTCAAAACAGTCACAGTACCCTCGGACAGTTCTGCATTCTTTCTCCCTCTTCCAAATTAATGGAATATTTACATTCCCATTGTTATATCCTTATGTTGAGAATTGTGTCTGAGGCTCAGTTTAAAAATAAAATAAAATAAATAAATAAAATACAAGCCACCCTTTCCACACCAATTCCACGTTCGAAATAGTTTTCTTTCTTCAAGGTTACTCTGAGAAGAAAAAGGCAGTAATTACAGACAGGAGCCTATTATTGACTCCTGTCCATTTTGGAGATATTTTTCACAGAAACATTACAACCAAAAGCATAAATTAATACTTTGCTATGTACCTAATGAGACACAATGTCTGATTTTTTAAAATGTAGATGGGTACATTAAAATAGAATGCAGGGATGAAAATGAATTACAGCAAGTAATGACAGCAGGAAGACAAATTCTGATTAAGGCTATTGTACTGTTGCTTTTCCAAGACCTAGGAATATCTTTAGAACATAAATATATGCAGTAGCTTAAGATATGAACATAGTGAACTTTTCACATACATTCAAAGCTCAGGAAATGTTAGGTAGCATTAAAAGAGACAATCAATACTTTGTTTCTAACCTAAAAAATTGGCAACTCTACTGTTAAAACAGAAAAAATTTTAAAGAAGGTTTTGTCTTTTATTATTATGAGTTTATATATGTGGATTAATACATATTCTTAAAAATAATGTATAGCTATTCTATGGAAATTTTAGTAGTCACATACCTCTCAGGTCACTAGGATAGGGAAGACATCAGGCTTAAAACATTGGCAATATATAAGTAAAATAAAAAGACATGTAAGACAGATGGGGCAAACATCCCAACAAAGAGCAGCAATGGGAGAAAGTAAGTAAAGGGTGCTTAGTAGGAGAAGAGGAAAAATAGGAGAAGGAGGAAGAGAAGAATGAGGAGGGAGAGAGAGAGAGAGAGAGAGAGAGAGAGAGAGAGAGAGAGAGAGAGAGACAGACAGACAGACAGACAGACAGACAGAGACAGAGACAGACAGACAGAGAGAGAGAGACAGAGAAAGAGACAGAGACAGAGACACAGAGACACAGAGACAGAGACAGTCAGACAGACAGACAGACAGACAGATAGAGACAGAGACAGAGAGGAGATGGGAGAGAGACAGAGAGGAACAGAGACACATATATAGAGAGGGAAACAAAAAAAGAGAAAGAGACATAAAGCAAGAGGGAAACAGAGAAGATAGGAGAAGGGAGAGGAGGAACAAAAGTGAGATGGAGGGAGATGAAGGAGAAAAAATGAAAACAAACACATGAATGCAATACAATATAATTAGACTATTATTATTGTTACAATATTAATTATTAATTAATTTAGGAGTGATTTCTGTTTGGTTTTGTTATTTGAATCATTGTCTCCTTGTGTAACCCAGAAAAATTCTGAGCTTACTACATAGCAGTGGGATTTATATGTGTTTAACTACCATAGCAAATAAAATAAAACAGTTACATATTTTTTAATCTAGAAAAAATATTTTATTTCAAGGATGGAGTGCTTGAATGTATAGTGATGTTGAATCAAATAGCCAGTGCTGCACATACACTGACAGGGCAAATGTCAACACACTGCTTTTTATTTTTCAACTTGATCTTAAACAGATTTACTGTCAATAACATACCTAATGACTCCAGGATGGCCACTGTCTAAACCCTTCATATATACTACCTAATACTAAAACTTTCTCAACACAAAATCATAATTCTCACCTCAAAGGGGATAGGAGATATTTTATTCGGGAAGCAAACCTAAGTCACCACAGTCCAGGAACATGGATTTTTGTTGCTCCAAATTTCATATTCAAAAGTACAAAGAGCTCTATGAAATTTTTATTGTTAACAGAATAAAGAGAAGCATAGGAGAATGGCACCAGCCAAAGACAATATGTGCAGTAAACTTTGAACCCCTACTCAGATCTAGCCAATGGACAGGACATTCTCCACAGTTGAGTGAAGAGTGGGATATGACTTTCACAAGAACTCTGGTGCCCCTTATTTGACCACATCCTCTGGATAGGGAGGGCCGGTGGCACTAAGAGGAAGGGTAGCAGGCTACCAAGAGGAGACTTGATACCCTATGAGCATATACAGGGGGAGGAGGTCCCCCTCAGTCACAGTCATAGGGGAGGGGAGTAAGGTGAAAATGGGAGGGAGGGAGGAATGGGAGGATACAAGGGATGAAATAACCATTGAGATGTAATATGTATAAATTAATAAAATTAAATTAAAAAAAGAAAGTCATAAATCAGATACTTTAAAATACATCGGTAAATATATAAGACACAGATTATAGGCTCATAGATAAATCTCTGCTGTAGGCCTCAGATGTTCTCTAGTAGTTTTTGTAGCCTTCCAGTAGGTGAACACTAGGGTTTTGCTAAATTAATGCATTCAAAATTCTTATTAGTAGTCACAGGACCTTAGGTCCTGCATGAAAATGGTCAAAGAATATTCATTTATTGGATAGCACAAGATAAATTGTAACTAGTCTCTGAACCTGCAATAATCCAACCTGCTCAGAGTAATGAAGTTCTAGTCAGTTAAACACCATTTAGAAGGTTCAGCAGAAGGTGTGCTTCCTTCCTGAGCACTGCCCGTTTACTTTTACATGGTCACAGTACATTTTCCCATCCAGTTCATTCATAGAGAGAAATGTATTGTTGATACTTTAAACCCAACACTCATATCTTCCAAGAGTTCTAAGGCACATAACCTGTATGCCATTTGGTTTCATGAGCAGTATTACAGAAGAGCTTCAAGAGTGATGTGACCAGAGAGTCACTGAATCTGCAAGAGAAAGTTTTATTGTTCTACCCTCATCATCTTTTATTCATTTTATAAATGAAATCATCACGTGCTAAGTGAGCATTCATGAATTCATGGGTTGACAAGTTCCCTGAAGGGATTACTCATGAGCAGGGGGCATTTGCTATATATTAAGAAGTTATGAATATTTGAAATCCCTTTCCTCTGATGGGTCAGACTAAATGCATTACTCTTCTCTAATGTACTCTTAGAGCCAGAATATATGAATGATCACTCATTCATGGCAAGAAAAAAGTAAGTCTGATATTAAGGAAGAAAAAGATGCAATTGACAGTGTCACATTTATAGAAAAAAAATTGAATGGGGTTTAGAGATAGCTATTGTTATAATACAGAACTAAACATTTTTATGGCATGGGATCTTTTTTTCTTAATAAAATCAGAGTATTCAGTGAAAGGAATGAAATAGTACATTAACATACAGACTTCCTTAAGGATTAAACCAGGAACAAAGTTATAAATGTCTTTCACTGAATTTTCTTATTCTCTTGGGTGAAAATTAATTATTCTTTGAATAGACCTTTTACAAAAGGCATAAAATGTATGTTTTATCTTACATAGCATCTTTTAAAAAATTAATTATATCAAAGAGTTTCAATTCATAAGGAAAGAATTAAAACCAGTATGGAAGACTGAAGAGATAATGATGTCATTTTGAAATTAATTGAAGCATTAAAAAATTAACAGATCTTTCCTAGACTTAAATTTATGTTCAAATGTAATTATTTATATGAATATTCAGTATTTTTACTAAATCAAATCTTGATTGTTATAATGTGACAAATAGTAATTTGGTATATATTTCTCTTTTTAAAACATTTCAAGACACATATGAAGAATTTTGGGGCATTGCTACTGTACTTTTTAAAATTCTTCTCTTATATAATATACCTCAACAAAAAATCCCCTCCTTCCATTACTCCCAGGTTCCCTGCCCCACACCCCTCCCCTAGATCCACTTCTCCTCCATTTCTCTCCTGAAAAGAGCAGACCTCCCAAGGATATCAACTGAACAGGGCATAACAAGATGCAATAAGACTAGGCATGAAGCCTTATGTCAAGGCTGGGTGAGGCAAGCCAGTAGGAGGGAAGGGCTTCCACATGCAAGCGAAACAGTCAGATATGCCCCAAACCCATACTCCATATTCATTAGTGAACTATTGAAACATCCTAATGTTTTTACCATTATAGTGACAAACTTCTTGCGAGGGAAAGCCCTGCAACAGACAACGGTTGGGGGTGTAGTTCAGTGGTACAACACTTGCTTAATTTGTGTAAAATCCTTATTTTTATCTGTAACAGTACACAAAAATTGGAAGAAAGAAAGGAAGGAGGGAAAGGAAGGAAAAAAGAGAAGGGAAGGAAAGAAGGAGGAGGGAGGGAGAGAGAGAGAAAGAGAGAAAGCAAGCGAGAGAGAGAGAGAGAGAGAGAGAGAGAGAGAGAGAGAGAGAGAAGCAAGCGAGCTAGAGAGAGAGGGGTGGGGGAATGGAAGGACAGAAGGGTGAGCAGAAGTAGAAGGTTACCTTGCCTAGCTCTGTGTTTACTATCCCAGCACCCCACATAGCTGAGCATGGCTGCCACGTGCCTGTAATTCCACTCAGGAAGTGAGGCATCCCTAAATTCAAGGCCTACCTGAGATACATGGGACTCCATATAAAAATAATAAAAGAATCATCATGTGAAACGTAAGTACTTACATGTATGTACACACACACACACACACACACACACACACACACACCCTCCAATATCAGAAACAACACAATAATAGTACTGAATCCAGTTCTACCATTTCTAGACACAGACAAAAGGTCACTTTGCACATTAATTTCTGATGCCAATTAAGAAACCCCTGGGGATGCAGGCCTGAGACTAAACTTTGTCATCCCTACATTGCTCCAGATTGTGTAAAGTGCTGCCTTTTCAACTGTGCTTTGCCCCAGGAAATGATTTCTCATGTAACCTTTGACTCCATTTTGAGGATAAAGGATGACCCTGTACTTGGGTAGACATGTGAATGGCTCCATCTATCTGGACATGCCAACAAATGACAGAGATAAATGACTTATTCTCAGGAGTAAGAAAGGTAACACTTTGTAAACTTAATGGGCTGAATTGAGGCTGTAGGAACACATTAAAATCATATCAAGCACACCATGCCCAGACAGGCACGAGCATCATATTCTTTTTTAACATATGATCCAGGGATGCAGAGACATGTTCTCATGATTGTGTAGCAGGCATCCTCCTGAGTTGTCTCTTCAGCCCCCCTGAGCTTTTATTGTAGACACGATGTCTTATTCCGTTGCACTAGCAGATCAAGGTGTACCGCTACAGTAACATGGGTTATTCCCCATTTTAGCAATAACTCCCCAAATGAGTGGGCAGAATTTCAGGTAGCCAAGGGGAGAGTAGGTTATTTAGAGTGATCTTGCTATAAGCCAGTCTCTGCTCTAAAGCAGTCACCTGTGAAAGCTACAATTTGTTGCATTTTCTGTTAATTTCCCTTTCTGAAAGTGTATAAAATATTAATTTGAAATGAAAGTAATGCAAAAATTTATTAACTCAGCTACCAGTTAACACTGTAACTAAAGACCTAAGTGATACCAGACCAGTGAACAAGTTCTTAGTAAGTAACATCCTCCCTGATTACAGTCTTTATTTTTAAAATCTTAACTTATTGTCATTTATTCAGATTACATCCTGATCGTTATCCTCCTGCTTGTATGTTCTCATTCGCACACTCCCTCGCTCTTCCACCCTATTCCTCTCCCCTAGACCTCTGACAGAAGGGGACCTCCTTCCTGACCATATGACCACAGCCTATTAGGTTTCATCCTGATAGCTTGTTTCTTCTTTGTCTGTGTGCCTGCCTGGGCCTCCCCATTAAGGGGAAGTGATCAAATCCAAATTGGGGCCACCAGTGCTCATTTTAGAGGCAGCTCCTGCTCTCCACACAACTGTTGGGAATGAGACGTCCATATGCTATGTCTGAGCAGGGGATCTAAGTTTACTGCATGCATTGTCCTTGGCTGGTGCAACAGTGGTGCAGGTCCCCATGGGCACAAATATGCCTGTCTTGATGGTCTCCTTGTGGGGCTGCTGAACCCTCTGGGTCCTTCCATCCCCCCTTTCTTCCATACCACTCTCAGTGCTCCACCTGGAGTCCATCAGTAAGTCCCAGTACCTGTTTTTCCCCCACTGGGTGGACTCTCACAGAGGGCATCCATGTTGAGCCACTTATAAGTGAGAATATGCCATGTGTATCTTTCTGGGTCTGGATTACCTCACTCAGAAGGATCATTTCTAGTTTCATTCATTTGCCTGCAAATTTCAAGATTTCCTTGTTTTTAATATCTGAGTAGTATTCCATTGTGTAAATGTTTGAAACTGAAGAATGGATAAACAAACTGTGGTACGTTTACACAATGGAATACTAACCAGCCTGACAAGTCTTATAAATTTATAAGGAAATGAGTACTAATTTTGCTAATGCAGAGCCCGTAATGATGGTACAGTAGTGTCTTCCATAGAAATTTGCTTTGACCTGACCCATTTTTCCCCAATTCAGGTAACCTTGTATGTACATTTGTATGGAATTCCAAGGTTCAATTTAAGATGTGTCATTTCATCTAAGCTTCATGGGAGATTTATGGCAGTTGTGTCAGCTCTCATCTGTCTGTTATGATTATTTCCTTTCTTCCTTCCCAAGCTTCTTATCCCAATGGAGCATCTCCAAATCCACAGCTCTGGTAAATGTGATTTATTGCTTGGGAAGAAGCTCCCAAGAGTCACATGTCAAGACCAGAAAGTACAATGAAATGAAATTGTACATTATAGCATCATTTCAACATAAAAATATTTTAAATACATCCATATATAGATATTTGTACACGTACATACACAAATATATAAAGGTGGATTTTAACTATGTTTCAAGTTTGATGTAAGTATAATTACGACATGTGCATTAGTCCACTAAAATAGAAAATCTGCAACTGTTAAAATATATCTTAGCTTTTCTTCTCAGTATGTCTCTCTATAAAATGTTTTACCTTAACAACTGCCTACTGCTTAGTGGTTTTAAAAATCCTATATGCTATGAAGAGAGTAGATTTTCCTCCTTCTATCATGTAGGTGCTTAGAAACAAATTTAAATTTGATGGCAAGCACTGTTTTATCCTGAACTATCTCACATGCCCAAATCCATACTCTTAAGATCTTTTTCACCTTACCTAGTGAAATATCTCTACTTGATAATTTAATAACCTTCTGTTTCAAAGGCATAAACCTGGGCTGAAATAAAGTAAACTTTATATACTAACATGCAAAATCCATAGACATTTCTCTTACAGACTCTGCAGCTGGATAATCTGTAGTGCAATCCTGAATCTAACATGGGAAAAGAAGATGGCAGCCTGGCTGTACACTCAACCATTAAAACCCAGAGTACACCTCATTGTCTACTTCACATTTTCCTTACATTTTCTTGCAAGGTAGACCCCTGAGGGGCCTGTCAGAATTTTAAAACTTTGGTCTAAGAGTATTGCTTTGTCGTTACATTGTACCAAAAGTCAACTTTCATTCTGAGGAGAGAGAGCACAGCATTTATCTAGCCTCTGACTATTACTTTGCTGTTACTGTTGTTAATTTTAAACAAGGTTTATTAAACTGAAATTGGCCTCAGACTTACCTAAGAATCTACAGATGCTATTGATCTTCTGAAGGCAGGTATTATAGGATTGACTCTCCTCATGCCTTATAGATGCTTCCTTTTAATATAGGTTTGTGGCCTTCTTCCTCACTTATATTCGACTAAATCTTCCCTGCTTTGTTAGTTGATCCCACCTACCCTGTTGCTATCAGCTTAGATCATTTTTCTTTCAAAGAAAATTTGACTTGTTATCATGTTTGAGGACTGGAGAAGGATAGCATGCTTTCAGAATACCTTGGTTTGTTTGTTGGTTTGTATTGTTTTTAAACTGTTGTTAAAATTTTTTAAATTAGGTAAATTAAATTCATCAGCAGGAAAAAAAGATTCACCAATCAGACAGGTGATATTCTATTCAATAAGAAAGGTAACGATTTCTATCTATATCACACACACACACACACACACATACACAAACACACACAGACAGACAGACAGACAGACACACACCATAATAATAAGTGCAAGTCATGTTGACAAAATTGTTTCAGACTTCACTCTGATTCTATCTAATCACTGGACCCTTTCTACTTTTTAAGGGACCTTTAATTACAATGGACCAATTCAGATACAAATATTCAGAATTGTTTATGTATCTTAAGTTTACTTAATTTAACAACTTTCAGTTGGTCTGCAACATTAAATCTCTTTGGCATGTAAGGTGATGAATTAGCAGAATCCAAGCACAGACATCTTGAAGAGTAACCTGGGGTGAGAGCTTTGAGGTCTCGGGTCTGTGTGGCAATTCATTTCCAGCTGCCTATAAATCCAGATGCAGAACCTTTGCTCCTTCTCCAGCACCATGTTTTCCTGCCATGATGATAATCTGTTAAACCTTGGAAACTATAAGCCAGCCCCAATTCAATGTTTAATCCATAAGAGTTGCCATGGTCATGGTGTCTCTTCACAGCACAAGAAACCCTAAGACACCTCCAAACATAAAAGCTTTACTGTTTTTCAAGAACCTTTTAACCATCAAACCTTAATGTTGGTCAACAGCCAATGTAATGGTATATTATTAAGAAATGAGGCAAATTTTCAGCTATTAAGGATGAAGAAATTCATCAAATTGGCTGAGAAATCAGTGCATTCTAGTGATCAAGAAAGTTGTCACCTCCTATAGCCATGTGGGACTTCAAGTGGAGGGAAAGGGACACCAACTTGCCCACAAAACCTTTTACCTAAACATGTTCCTGCCTATAAGAAGTTCAGGGATAAAGATGGAGAAAAGACTGAGGAAAAGGACAACTAATGTCTGGCCCAACTTGAGACACACCGCAGGGGAGACAGCAACCTCTGACACTATCAATGGTACTTTGCTATGATTGCAAACAGTAGTCTAGCATAACTATCTTCTGAGATGCCTCATCCAGCAGCTGATGGACACAGATGCAGACAACCACAGGCCAATAGCCTGAGCTCTGAGAGTTTTGTTGAAGAGTGGGAAGAAGGACTGAGGAAGCCAGAGGGGTAAGCAACAGCCAGAAGAATATCTACAGAGTCAACTAACCTGGGCCTATGAGGGCTCACAGAGACTGAATCACCACCAACCAAAGAGCATGCCTGGGCTGGACCTAGGACCCCTTTACATATGTAGCAAATGTGCAGCTTGGACATCAGGTGGGCCTCCTAACAATGGGAGTAGGGGTTACCTCTGACTCTGTTGCCTGCCTTTGGATCCCTTTCCCCTAGTTGCCTTGTCAGGCCTCTGTGGGAGAGGATGCTCTTAGTCCTGCTAGAACGTGATGACCCAGGGTTGGTTGGTACCTATGGGGGCCTCTCCTTCTCAGAGAAGGGGAGGAGGGGGTGGGAAGAGTGAGAGTACTACTGGTAGTCGAGAAGGAAGGGGGCTGTGAGTAGGCTGTAAAGTGGTTCAATAAATTAATTAATGAAGAAAAAAAAAAAGAAGACAAGTTACAGAGATACCTTCAGCTTCTCCAGTTTGTCAGCACCTTCTGCTTGAATAAAGTCAGCCAGGGCCACTGTTTTCTTCTCAGATAAACATGGGAGAATATTATGAAATATGAAGCAGGATGAGCCATAAGCTAATCTACATAAAACAACTTTGTAACCAAAGGTCAGGCAGTCAACATTGGAGCTACTGTCTAATCACAACCTAGGCTAAAGAAGCTAGAAGCAAGCCCCCAAAACCAATTATTCCACTTGAACGGTATAACACTAGAGGAATAGGGATGTAAGCTTATTCTTCACTGAGTTCTCAACACTGCACTGTTACTGAACAGCCCACACCATTTACCAGTAATTCCAAATTACGAAGTTGCTTCTCTGCCCTTGAGATGTCCATTACCAACTAAGCCAAAACATCTTTTCTACACAGTGTCATGCATTAATGATGTTATCTTGTGCAAGGTAACACGAAACATAGCAGAGTCGTACAGTCATCTGCTTGTAGGAACTCTGGAAAACTCTGGAAAGATAAAGATTTATCTGAGAGCTTTAAACATGGTAGGAATTTGACATTTACAAATGGAAAGGTTTTTGGTGTGAAGGTTACATGTCTGTGGGAGCGGATAAATACGCTAAAAATAAAAGGTATAACATTTATAAAGGCTAAAATAGCATTTAGATTTTGTTATAGTTAAGATGGAATGAGTACATCAGCATGAATAAAGACTCTGCTAGGATGTGGGTATGATTATTGTGCTGAAAGAAGCAATCTGAGAAGTAGGTAGGAACAGAATGAACTGTTTGCATAAAATTCCCACGGAACCTCATAGCTGTGAGAGAGTGGGGTGAGGAAAGTAATGAAGGAACTACAACAGGCATTAGGGGAGTAAACTTCAAGGATGCACTGTTTGTGCCTTGGCTATCATTTGCATGTTGAGGAACACAGCTGTGGTAAACAGAAGGCTGCAACAACGTGTTCTTCTTAACATGTTCTTCATAAACAACTTACAATAACCACTGTATAAACACTGCACAATGTGAAAGAATATGAGTTGCCAACACCGGTATTTGGGGGAAAGCTGTGCTTTGAATTAGCATCATCATGCTGGGTCTTTTTTGCAGAAAAGCTTTAAGTTTTAAAACATAATTTTGCTGAGTTGCAATGTAATTTCCCAAGTTGATGACAAAACTTTGCATATAGGTGGGACATATTCGTTGTTCACAACATTTAAGCATTTAAATAAAAGTTAAGTTCCCTCCTTACATAAAAGTGCTGTACTTGAAGTGCAGGACTTGTTTTATGTCATTTTAGTTTTTCTTATTTTTTATTTGAAAAGATGTGCCAGGTTTTTCAGCATGCAAAAATCTATGTGACAAGTTTCCTCAGCACAACAGGAATAAATATCAGTGTATTCCATCTTAGAACTTCAACACTGTCGAGTACCAGGAAGAACTGCTGTCTGCCAACACTTGCAAATTTAACCGTATGTTCTTTGGCACAAATAGCGAACAGAGCCACATATGTGAGCCAGTAATAGAAAACTGCTTGCTCAACTAAAAAAAAATCAATTATTAAATAGAAAACGGAGCTTCAAATTACTTTCACATGAATATGAAGCCAAAATTATATGTATTATGTAAAAATCTCTTCTTCAAATGTAGTAACTACCAGTGGATTTGTGGGTGATATGAAAATACAAGGCCACTTGTGCTTCTGGCTGACTGTAGAATCTTCCTCTTCCTCTAGAGATTTACAGATTCTGACTCTTTAAAAATTCTAATACACATCATGGTGTATTTTCCAGGGTGATTATACTCGTGTTGATTTGAAACCATCCAAAGAACTAACTAGTAGGAATAAGACTGTGTACTCTGCTAATGGAATAGAAGGGAGCAAAGAGCACTTCTTAGCATAGGATGTTGAATTTTTAAAAATCAGTTACCTTTAAGGGTTTGGAACATGCCATAATGAGAAAGTGGTTCTGTGGCTGATGTATTTTAGACACAAAACTATATATGAGTTCCTTTCATCCCGAATATGCCTGCATCTTAGTCTTTATAAAATCTAGGTGCGTAATAGTTTACTTCAAAGCTTCATGCATGTTTCATAATCTTGTAGGGTATATAATGTCCATAAATTAAATTCCTGAGTGCTTTTCATTGGTGTGCATTGTAGCTATTGATATCTTTATTCACAATGCATTATATGTATGGTGCAGAAAAGGTAACAAGCTGAGTGCCCAGACACATGCAGCAGCAGTTCCGGTAACTTCCACGTCTGCATGAGAGGAAACCTTTCAGTGAGCTTTCTTAGTCTAGGTGCCTACAGCTGCACATGCCACTGTCTGTTCCCGATTAAATGTAATGAGTCTCTCACTCTCATTCTGGTTAAGGCAGTCTAGTTTTCTCTCAGACTTCAGGGACCGTCCTCTTTGGTTCCTTCTCCCATGTCTGACTATTATCGCCCGAGGCAATACTCTGGCTTTCTAGCTGGGATGAATGAAAAGTCCAGAGGTAGGAGCTGAGTTAAAGAATTCTCTTTTGGACTTTGATCAGGATGAAAACAAGGTGACTTAGAGGCGGAATTCCTGAGATATTTATTTGGGGGAAATATGAACAGTTGCTAAGCAGGCTGTGGTATGTTTTGAGGATGAAGTGGTCTAATTGCAGTGATTTCAGTGAAGAGAAATGTAAGGGCAGCCTCACAGTCTGATGCTGAATCAGCTGGAGGGAGGAGACTTTTCTTGTAATAGAAAAGTGTGTTTGCCTTCAGATATATTTTTTTTCTCTCTTGAGGTACATTACATATATGTATTGAACATCTTCTTTTTAGTAGGGACTATATTTCACGACAAAAATAAAATACTGACATAGTAAAATAAATACCACTTATTTCATGAAGATCACAGACCAATGCGATCAGGACCGATACTCTCATAAACAATCACATTACAAACTGTGATGATGTCATGCGGGCCTTAATACTAGGAACCCAAGCGCATGCAAACAGGTGGCATTTGTAGTGATATCTACAGAAAGAATATGGCCTAAGTAAAGAAATCAGTGAGAATAGAGAATTCTGAATATACAAACCACACGGTGTAATTGTCTTGACCTCTGAGTGTATGTAACAGGGAGCACTCCCTGAGATCACCTTAGTCCACAACTGGCTGTGGACAGGGCAAATCCTGTGCCAGCCCAGCTGTGGTGCCTTATCTGCTGTCAGTTCATATTCACAATGTCTATACCCTCACCTCCTCATGATGTTTCAACAACATTTTTCTAGCTTTTAGCTTTACATCCTTTCATCCTTTCTGCTTTCTCAGCTACTGTGTTCTATTAGCCTCTGTGATTTTATTTTTTTAGGATCTAGTACCAAATCATTTTCTCTTAAGCATCTTGAATGGCCATGAGTCTCTCAGCGCTACCCACCTCTCTCAGCCGAGGGACCTTTCTCTGCTTAAGGAAGACAGTAGCACTTGCCTATGCGCGTAACATAAATAATTACACAGGAGTGAGACTTCAATGTGGCTACAGTGCAGAACGAGTTTCCCCTGTAGTCTCTGATCTCTCCAGCCGTATTTATTTTATAAACTGTGTTGATAGAGTGAGCCATGTATCCCTTCCTGTAGAGCAGATTCCAAATGTACTCCAAGAACAGTAGGTTACTCCCCTAACAGTCGTGTCATTGTTGCACCAGTGGTCATATTTTACCTGGGAGGTGGCATAGGAACATGAAGGGTTCACAGCTGGGTGAGACTATGGAATCCTTATGGCACCCCCTCGCGCCAGCAGACTGCACAGCACCCTCGGGCACTATGACAACTAACTATGAGAGCGGGAACTGTTGGGTTCTAAGGTAAGGGCAGTTATTGGATTTACTTGTGTACCAAAAGTTAAGATTTCCAGGCTAATGGTGGTTTCAGACCTGTGGCCACACAACAGGCAGCCCTGTTACCATCAGAGGTTCACAAGGCAAAGCAAAATAGTGTTGAACTGAAGGTAAGTCACAGTGACTCGACCGTAGGGACAGACTGGGCATTCGCACTGCTGAATCCCATGTCAAATAAACAACAGTTCAACCATCCACTTTTCAGCACAAAAATCTCACTGAAGTTTTTAAAGGTGAGAAATAAAATAATCAAGTTGGCATTTAAAATAATCCTTTAAAGATAAATACTGACCAATTAGAAGGCCCGGGCAACAACTCAGAAATGGATATTATGTCAGGGATGAGCTGATAATGATAGAAATGAAGAGGAAAATATGGTTTTTTTTAATGTAGAGAAAATTATTTGATGAAACTATTTGTTGGGAGTGAGAGACAGTATTTAAAGGCATTTCATGCTTGCTGCTACGTACAGTGTTTCTATCTTGTCAGATAAAAAAAGGCCAATCCCACTTGTCTTGATTATTTTAAGGGTACAAAATTCAGGAGAAATGACTGTGAGTTTGGCTTTTAATAAGCATACTCTGAGATATTCCTATGGAGCTTAATGCACAAGTCAAGACTCTGTTGTTTAGTTTTATAAATGAAAGTCTGAGTGTAAAAATGTCTGTGAAGTGTCTTACAGATGAGGATGGAAGTAGTTGGAATCTATATAAGTTCTGAGAATACAGAAAAATACAAACGAACTAGTTCCAGATCCTCAGATATTCCCAAAGTCCTTATTTTATATCAGCACACTTAGTGTTTGCAACAAAATTCTTAGAAAAGTTATTTTTCTATTTTATGAAAAAATCAACTTTTAATGATTTTATTAAACCACCTTCAGATTGCAGAAAGCAATTAACTGGTACACAACTAGCCTTCCCAGTCAGTCAGATCCAAAAATCCACATTGTAAACATTACCATACGACAGTGGTTTCGCAGAGATGGCAGAGGATTCTCGGCTACGTATAACAAAGTTTAAACTCACATTTGTTTGTGTTCCTTAGACCCAAAAGTCCTAATACCACATTCACAACCTGACAAGGTACAATGTAAATGAAATATAGCCAATCAAATGTGCCGTAAGTGTATACACTAAATCTACAGGTTTTATTTCCCAAAGAAGAATACAGAATAGCTCATTTAGGAGGCTAAACAGCTGGCTCGGCAGTTACAAGTCCCTTCGCTCTTCCGGAGGACACAAGTTTGGTTCCTAGCAGCAGTGCCAGGTGGCTCACAAACACCTGTAACTCCTTTTAAGGGAAAGTGCCTCCCCCTCAGACATCTATACACGTATCAAATAAATGTGGACAAGCATATACATCTAAATAAGACAAAATCAATCTTTGAAATATCCCATTCATATTTTGCATCAATTATTGTTAAAATAATTTTTGGCTGTAAAAAATATGATAAAAAATTATTCTTGGGCTGGCAAGATGACTAAGAGGCATTTGTTGCCATGGCAAATGACCTGGGGCTTAGTTCTGTAACCTACCGTATTATGTAGGACAATAGTCCTACAGATTGTCCTCTGAATTCCACAGGTGTGCCATGGCATTAGCATATTCCACACAAACACAAAAAGTCATTAATGTGACAAAAGTTTTTAAATTAATTTGACATAATTCTTCCTACTTTTAAAAAACTGCTTTTAACTACTTACTACTTGGAAGTTCAGGCTATTATCTTCTGAGGCTCACATTGTGTCCCATGGGCTAACACTGTTGAGATAACTCCCATCTGTTATCTACATGGGCCTTAGATAAGCGATGCCCAGCAAGCATACAAATGCACACTTGGCAGAGAGCTTCCATTCAGACTAAAGCTCCATGCTGGTCACCTAAGATCACAGGCCCTTGGTGCTGTTTCCATGGTTACCTGGCCTTTGGAAGAGAAGGTGCTTTACGGTCTGAATGATAAAGGTTTCCCTCATCTGGCTTTATGTAACTTCATACTGGTTTTATATCTGTATTTTTTTTTCTTCCCCTAAATGTTCCCGAGATTCCTGACATCACAAAGTTGTCATTCAGTAGTTCTCAGGGGGGAAAACATTTAATACTCACTCAAGAAATTTTCTGAAATTATACAGTCCTGTCATCAAAGAAATTATACTTTCCATCCTCTTCGAAGAGCTAGTGTAATGACTTCACTATTGCCTGATAAACTATAAACTGCTACATCCTCTCGCCACTTATGCCCCAGGCTCTGTTCCCTTCAGCGCAGAGTTTCTCCTGCATTGCTCACTCACTAGTCACCAAAGGGCTCCATGTTTGTTTGCCTGCCTTTGTGTTTTAGACTCTAAAATGCTGGCGTCATCTAACTAAGGAAAGCTCACTTAACGGAGGATACTGATTTAACCGTGGGGCCACTGGCAGGTGTAGCTGCTCCTGCTTATAGAAAACACGTTCACAATCAGCATAAATATTTTATGACATCATTCCAGGCAGCCGTGGGGAATTTTATTTTCTTACAAGCCACAATATACTGGGAATCCGCAAAAGGAAATCGACGGCCATTAGGGAGATAGGATTTTTTTTTCCTGCTTTGTTAAGTTTATTCCGTACGTTGTAAAGCCTCTTGGATACTCTAGAGCATTCTGCATATAGAAGAATATAAATACAAGAGATGACACCTATCAGAGTTTACAAGTCAGGACACTTAATATCTCTTACCTATAGATTGGAATGTAACACTATACAGAATAAATGAGATAACACAGGTAAATTACTCGAAACATAAGATCTCTGTAAATCTTGGCTTCTTTTCTAAAGGAGAGCTTATTTATTTCCCTAATGTTTCCTTTTGCTTATGGGTTCACCACATGACTTTCTGAAGAACTGCCGACATTTAATTTACTCCAGTAATTATAATTTGGAGAACAGGCTGTAGCAGTATATTCTCTCAAGAAGACAAATTAGGACACTGACTACAGTGCTTTTCAGTTACAGCATGTGGGTATGCCTACAAGAAAATAAAGGTTGATTTTCTGCTAACTGTTAATCAGTGTATAGTAAGGTCCTCGGATTTTGAGTAATTCTGCTGATGTGCTTTACAAGCCAGCATCTGAGTGAAGAGCAAGTGTTTCATCCCATACAATGCTTGAAGGCTACTTCACTTTTTAAACTACTTCAATGATATTTGACGTAACATTTACTTACACTATTGCATCATCCTATGTTTTCTGCACTTCATTAATTATTAGAAAAAACTGACATTTATATTGGAAGTTTGCCATGAGTGTGACTTAAGCATTAGGAAATGTCTTAATTAGCTCAAAGCTATGATCAAGGATAAGGCTGAAAGTAAGAGCAATGCTGGCACGCTTATCTCACCCTCGCTCTAGTCTGTGTGTAGCAACAGCAGTTCTCAAATATTCATTCCTGTTTTCATAAAAAAAAAACATGAGCATATACAAGGGGAAGCAATCCCCCTCAGGAACAGTCATAGGGGAGGGGAAGAAGGGGAAAATGGGAGGGAGGGAAGAATGGGAGGATACAAGGAATGGGATAACCACTGAGATGTAACAAGAATAAATTAATAACAAATTTAAAAAAACAAAGCAATTGGTATTTGTTACAAATCAGGTTCAATAAATGAAATATACAAGACAGTATTAAAATGAGATAAACACCGAGTTGACAGCTTTAAAATACTCATTCAAAAATAGTAAACTCTTCTGAAAATATTTGATAAGATATACCTACGCTGAAATTATTTCCACAGTCTATGAGGTTAAGACAATATCAGCATAAATGCATCTCAAAATGATTATTAATGAACTGAAATTCCAATGAATTAACTTTAATTTGAATATTTTAAAGTTCCTGTATCCAGAGATAAGTGTGAAAAATAAATAGAGACATTCTAAAAGGAATATTAAGTTGTCATTTTAAAGGTAAAACTCAATTCTGGGGATGTAGCTTAGTATTTGAGTGCTTCCATGTAGGTACAATGCCCTAGTATACATTCCTAAAATTATAAATTTGTATTAACTTACTGAGGAAAATCTTGTTTCCATTGTAAACTCAGCAATGCCATGGTGCCCAGGTTCCTTGTCAAATATTCTGTGAAGGGTGTTATTACATGAGAGTAGCATTGGGGTAAATGGCTTTGTTGACATTTCCCCTAAAACACAGGACACCTATCACCTGAAAGCCTTTTTGTTAGAGCAAACAGGGGTCTTCCTGATGTAGGAAGGAATTCTCCTTTCCCATCAGTTTGAAGACTTGTGTTGCCTCCATAATTGAGAACATCTTCAAGATAAATCTTTCCCAATATGTAAAACTCCAGTAGTTCTCCAGAGGAAGTCGACCTTATACATTTATTTCAAAATCCACGTTATCACAGTCTTGTCTGAAAACTTTGAGTTTGACACTAGCTTTGTTTTTGTCAGAATAGGGCAAGTCCACTTTTGCATTCTCCAAACTACACTTGAATTAACTGATGTTTACCACCCTGCCTGTATTTAATTCAAGTATGAGTAAAAAACACCCAGCACTATGCTAATATAAATACAACTTGACAGTAGAGTTATGACACAAGGTTTGGATATATGTCTATTTCACATGTTAAGCAATCCCGTTGTTAGCAACTAAAAAGTTCTCTTAGAAAATTCTGTCACTCCCTTCAATATTCAAATACCAACAATACTAAATATTACCATTAAGACATAAGATTTAGCTCAGAGAAAATGTGATAAGCATCCCTTTATATAAAACAATAACAAACCACAAAGCTGTAGAACAACTTTATTTTAGAAGCCTGGTATTCCTGCTCTCTCTCTCTCTCTCTCTCTCTCTCTCTCTCTCTCTCTCTCTCTCTCTCTCTCTCTCTCTTTCATACATTCCCTTCTTTAGCAATGAAGTTCTCAACCAGAACATCGTCAGTCTTACAGCTAGCAAGAACATGCTTAGAAACTCAGATTCCTAGGTGTAAGAGGTATATACAGCTGTAAATGGAAATAATGAAAACTATAACTGATGCTGTAGTAAAGGCTAAGAAATTAGGGAAACACATTTGAATCAACAATGAAAGAGAAAACTCTGTGGAGTGGCCTGCCTTTGGATCCCTTTATCCTAGCTGGACTGCCTTGTGTGGCCTAAACGGGAGAAGGATACCTTTAGTCCTGAGATACCAGGGTGGATTGGTACCCCTTTCAGGCCTCCCCTTCTCTGAGCAGATGGGGGAGGAGGCATGAGGGGGAGACTGGGAGGAGAAGAGGGAGGGACCTGGGATCAGGCTGTAGAGGTGGAAGAGAGAAAGAGAGAGATGGGGGGGCGGGGAGATAATTATAAAAGTAAAAAAAGGAGAAAATTATGTGGGAAGTCTCTCCAGCAAAGTAGTATATATCTTAATTATATGAAGTGTCATTATATGTGTCACATATACTTTTTATGTTCTTAGGATTTAATTATATATACTAGAAGAGAATAATGATTTCTTCGGACCATGTAAAGATACCCACATTTATAAACCAGATAAATTACTTCAAAATCAGCAAGACAAAAATAGAGTCAGAAAAGACTCAGTAGATTTATTTGCTGATGATTCACAAGCAGTTTCCGGAGCCTGGGACGTAGGTTGCAGCTACGTCACTGAAGAACTAAAGAGCAATAGATCCTATACCTATGGAGGCCTTGGTGCCATACCATTAAATTAGAGTAGACCTAAGTTCTAGCTTTCCAAATAAAAGTACTGCTATACCAAAACTAACTGATGTTTTGGAGCTTGAATCAGTTACTTAACAGAACTACTGGTGAATGGTTGGAATCCTGTTTCTAGAATCAATAGATGTAGTGTTAATAATGAGGGAAACTACCATATAAGTTATTGTGCAGCAACTGCAAGCTAAAACGATAGCAATTTTACTGTCTAGCATTGTGAAATTACTCATTTTAAAGATTATTTTGAAATTATGTCTCTCTCTCTACCTTCTTCCCACCCCCTTCCCGGTGTGTGCTTGTTTGTATGTGTGTTTATGTATGTGTGTGTATGTGTATGTGTGTGTATGCGTGTGTGTGCATGCGTGTGTGTGTGTATGTGTGTTTGTGTGTCTTCACATGGGTATGTGCACACAGCTGCAAAGTCCAGTGTAGTCCAGAAGAGTGTCAGATGACTCGAGCTGGGGTGATAGATGGCAGTGATCCACATAAGTGGTGCCTAAGAACTGTACTCTGGTTCCCTCTGTGCACATTACAAGCTCTTAGCTATTGACATTTGGCTTCAGACCCACACAGATTTTTTTTTAATAAAAATTGATGACAGTAAATGATTCTGTAGAGATTAAATATAAATCAGTACTAAAAGAATACACAATTTTAATAAATATAAACCAAATATACAATTTTGTACATTTAGGCCTTGTCTATATCATTTGAGTAAAATAAATTTCAGTTATTTCCAAAACCATTGTAAAGCAATGATGTTTACAAATACCTGATTCCTTTCTATTTGAATTTCATAATTAGTAAAATCACAAGGTATAATCTTTCTGTATAATATTTCTTTTTTTACTCTATGTATATAATGGTAAAGTAATGATTGAACTCTAAATGGTTCATTTATGGTTAATGAGTGTAGATGGCAATTCAAGGCTTTTGTTTTTGATATATCACATTTTAAAAACAGAGCACATTACAAATTATTAAAGTTTTATTTCACTTCTCTCTGGCAGGACTTCCTGGCCAGACCACAGGGGACATGTTTGTTATGTTCCGATGCCACTTGCTGAGCTGGGGTGCACAGGGGTGGAGGGAGGCTCCCTTTTCTGAGGAATGGGGGGGGCAGTGGGTACAGGGAGGGAGGGTGGGCCTGGGAGGTGAGAAGGGATGGGGCTATGACTAGGATGTAAAGTGAATGAATCAATGTAAAATATACATCTAATTAAATTAAAAACAATTCTGGTGTACATATATTTGAGAAATGATCTGGTGATGTAACGCAGGCAGTCCTCACGTTCTGTGGCCCTTCTGTCTCAGCATCTCATCTGCCGGGATTATAAACAGGTTGCACTACATCTGGATTGATTTCCCAGTGCTTGATGGATATTTGATAATTGTTCATTAAGTACAAAACAAAAAACATTTTAGAGTATTTTTACTAATGGTCTTTTGACAGTTTAAATCTTGCAGTTCAGTGGTTGGTTCTCAGTGTCTCAGTAAAGGTTCTTAGGCTCCAAGGGGTAGAGGGAGTGCAGAAGCACCTGTGACGCACTAGGGATTACTTTGTAAACCACCACCATGTTAGCTCTCATACAGTGACTCACAAAGAAATCCACAGCATTTCACAGTGTATGTAAAGCTTGTACCCATGAAGCAATAAAAACCGTTCACTATAATACACAAAGTTGGAGAAATATTTAAGTCATTTTTTTATCGTCATATGGCATTAGAGTACAATTACAACATATGAACAAGAGGAAAAATACTCAGGATCTATTTATCATCTATCTATCTATCTATCTATCTATCTATCTATCTATCTACTATCTATCTGTCTGTCTATCTATCTACTATCTATCTATCTATCTATTATCTATCTGTCTGTCTATCTATCTATATGTATGTATGTATGTATATTGGTGCAGATGGAAATTGGATGCTTTTGTTTTTGATATATCACATGTTTTAATACAGGATATATTAATATTGTAATGTTTGTATTATATTAATATGCATTTGTATTAATATACATTACACTCACAAATAAATTTGTATTGTATTCATATAGATGCATATTATTTTCCCTTAATTGGAAAAATAATAAGAATCACTGATAATTATGAATACAACACAAAGCAAATTATACTTTCTGTATGATGTATCAAGTTATTTCAATTAGAATAATAAGCAACAACAAGTAAGATGACACAGAACTAAATCCCCATTCTGTTCATAGAATACAAATACGGGTGTTAATAAACCTGTTAGAAGAGGGGAGTAAAATACGGAATAAAATTGTATATGTGAGTTTCACATCACAGTACATACATGTTAAGATAATTTTATTTAAAATAGGCTCAATTAGCCTTCTAGTTAATGTTATAAATTCATAGATGTGTATTTTGCATAAGTTCTTAGATTTCATCTGTTTTTTTCCTTATCCTGTGTTTGGGTAAACATTTTGCATGTGATTGGCAGAAACCCAAGGAAGGTGCTGAAGTAAATCTTAGTTTCCTCATTAGAATCAACTCAGAAAAAAGCCACAGCAATGTATTAAAATTTTCTATAAATGGAAATGTCATAATAAAATAACAGGAATAAGCTGTTTATCTTTTTTTTTCTCTCCCTGTTTGCTTGCTCCAGTGGTAGCACTTATCTAAAGATCAAAAAGGAAACTAAGTTTAATTCATAATTAGTGAAAAGAAAGTAATCTATAAAAGTTAGTGAACTGGGCATATCACTCACAACATCTATGGCTTTGAGATTTTAACATTTTTCCAAGTATATATGAAATGTCAGTATTAATTAAATTATGATGTTTTCCAGAAAGTTATGAGTACATCTTAGAGAGTTCAACACTGTTATTACATGTCACTGCGCATTGCCAAGTAAAACATAGAATGGCGTCAGACCGCTGCTTGAATGAGGAAATCTCTTCAGTGGAAAAAATACGTAGTATTATTGATATATACATAAATGCTTATTGCATGGCTGTTATATGACAGGCACAGTTCTTATCAGATGTTAAGGATATAAATGCAAGCCCAGTACATGCCCTGGCTTTGAGCAACAGAAAAAAACAAAATAAATAAAAAAGAGATGAGTAACTGTGTTCCCTGGAAAGCATTTACATCAGTACAGGTTTCCTTAAGAGTCCACATTCTCCAGTAGTTAGGGACTTCTCTGAGGAATTACCTAATAAAAGAAACTGAAGTGACAGCACAAGTTAGCAATGAGGATAGGGTAAGAATCTTTGAGGCAGAGGGGGACATGCCAGTCACAAATAGTAGAAAAAAGGAGTAGAAATGCTATTTATTCTTTTCTACATTATTCTGAAAAGAAAAATCACACAACATTTAGATATAAGTGAAAACTAGCAAGCATGCCCAGACTGCAGACAACAAATGAGAGAATTTAGAAAATAAGGATACCACCCAAACCAGTATGCCTGAAAAATGTGCATGACAGAGGAACAGCTGTGAGGAAGGGCTCTAGGACTAACAGAGCCCTGCAGCACTCAGAACCAAACTGGCTCAGAAGAAATCTCCTGAGTAATCAGGCCAGTTTTTCCTTTGAGCTTCAGTGTACCAGTTGGGTACATGAAATGCACTCTGAAGCCAAGGAAGGATTGAAAACAGATCCCTGTGTGGTCTCAGACTTTCCAAGAACCAGGAAATGAGCTCAGGCTGGACTCTAGGAAGATTTCTGAGAGCTGGATAAAAAACAGTGTTGCTCAGTGAAACCAGTTCACAGATGCTTAAAACAGGCATGGCATTCTCATACATCTGGCAGAAGGGACCTGTGGCTCCAATGGTGTCTATTAGCACATCAAAGCCCATACTGGCCTCAGGGTTCCCTCAGGACACATTTTAACATCCACACTAGCATCCTAGCCCAGCTCACCTCCTTCACTACTCTAAACTCCCTCCAGCTCACAGGCTTTCCTCTCCCTAGCCATTCTTAATGTGCAGCTAGACTCACTATGGTTTACTCTTGCTATTCTCACTCTCTGCACACTCTCTCTCTGCCTCTTGCTATCCACTCATTCTCTTTTATTCTTTTACTTCCTCTAGCCTCTCGAACTGTCCTCTCACTATGGTTTCTCACTATCTCCACTATTCTCTCCTGCTCTCTGCTTTCCCCAGACTACGTGATGTTCAGTCTGCTTGCCTTTCTCTGTCTTTGCTCCAGACTATTCCAGATGTTTCTACATTCTTTATCTCCCATATATACAATTAAAACCCTCACTAATAATGGAGTGATCAAATTAGTAGTTTCTTTAATCACCCAAAGAATCAGGCCAATTTTCTCTTTGAGCTTCAGTTTACCAGTAGAGTAGATGCGACAAATTCAGAAGCCAGTTTGAAAACAGGTCACCAGACAAATAAAGACACCACTAAGCAGCTTAGTGTATAGCCACCCCATTCCAAATGTGAAATTCAGTTGGTCAAATAATAGTTGGAGGGAAATCAAGACAGATTTTATGCTAGTTTTGTCCCTCAAGTTGCCCTTCTTTCTTTACTCAAGACAAGTACAAGACAATCCAAATCCAATTTTTGGTGCTAGTTGGAACTTCTGCTTTGCTTTTCATATGGTTTTGAAGGTTAAGGTGTCCTTAGATGGAGATAGATCTTTTAAGTTAATAGAGATGAGATGTGATAGATATTGATTTTCATTCAGAATTTTAGACTCAACAGAACTGTAATGACATTTACTTCAAGTTTGCCAAATACAAATAGCCAAAGCACTAATAATATAGTATGTATACAATTCCTGGTTGTTTTGTGGTTCTTCCTGCTGTGTGTAGTTTATTTTATTTATGTGTAATAATATAACTGCATATGTTAAAAAAGAAATACAATAAAATCTGGAAGATATTCCTTTGTTACAGAGAATTCAGTCACCTCAAAGAAAATTTCCCCAGTTTCTCTCAAATATGCTGTTAACTTTATATGAAAGTTTATGCTCAGAGAATGAGATGTTACGGCTGAACTAATTTTCTGAAGAACCTATTACATAGTGCCATTTATTTTCAAACTTTTACAGTGTTTGATGTCAAAAACAGGTAAGGTATATTATTCATTGATGAGTGACCATGTTACAGTGATTCATTGTCTTTTAAATGCTAAGACTTCTGTGACATTTCCTATTTGCAATCAACACCTTCATTAGAGACAGTTATTCACTGGTTATTTGGAATTTCAGCATATGGATATGTTCATAAGTATATCCAACACAAAGTATGTATGCAGTAAAGTATAGTGTTTATTTTTACGCAAGTAGACTCTGTGATGTGTCTATAACAACAACAAAGATGAAACTGTCCATCATCAATGGTATTCTACAAAGGTATTCTTTTCTTATTTGAAGCATGGTTATATGTCATAAAATATTTAATAAATTATGTGAAAGAAAAACACATTCTAGGTTCTGAGACTGAGAGATGAAGGAATGTCAACATCGAATTCATGTAAGGAGAACAATGGAGGCATGAATGTGATATGTTCTGCACAATATGGCATTGCAACATATTTGTCCTAAGTCAGCCAGAAGAAGCCTTCATAAAATGATGCCCCATTTACCTTATGGGGGATTGAGAAAGTTTTTGTTGCCACAGTTTGCGGAGGACCCCAGGGCCCAGACTCGCCTGTAGTTTTCCAGGACCCACTGGATCCTTCCATTTCCTCTTTCTCCCAGGCTTCTCACACCTAAAGATTCAATAGGATGTCCTCCCCTCTTACCCATTATTCTGGTAGGTACAGTTTTTCATGGGGACGTACACCTTGGGCTAGTGTCTCGATATAAGTGAGTATATACCATTTAGCTCTTTTTGCTTCTGTGTGAACTCACTCATTATGACAATTTCTAGATCAATCCATTTGTCCACAAATTTTGGAAATTCCTTGTTTTTAATAGCTGAGTAGTATTCCATAGTGTAAATGTACCACAGTTTCTTTATCCATTCTTCTGTTGAGGGACACGTAGGTTGTTTCCAAGTTCTGGCTATTATGAATAAGGCAGCTATGAACATGGTTGAGCATATGTCCCTGTTGTGTGGTAGTACATCCTCTGGGTATATTCCAAGGAGTGGAATAACTGTGGCAACAGCCAAGGAAAAAATAGGCAGTAAAAACCTTGAACCCCTACCCGGACTAGCCGATGGACATTCTCCACTGTTGAGTGGAGAAGAAGATCTAACTCTCACACAAACTCTGGTGCCCCATATTTGATCATGTCCCTTGGATGGAGATGCCTGGTGGCACTCAGAGGAAAGATAATAGGTCACCAAGGAGAGACTTGATACCGTATGAGCATATTCAGGGGGAGGAGATCCCCCTCAGACACAGACATAGGGGAGGGGAGTAGGGGGGGGAAGTGGGAGGAAGGGAGGGATGGGAGGATACATGGGATGGGCTAACAACTGAGATGTAATATGTATAATTTAATAAAAATGTATTAAAAAAAAAAAAAAAAAAAAAAAAAAAAAAAAGAGAAAGTTTTTGTTGCTTTCTTGGGCTATAGATGTTCATTTTCATTAAGTGTTAGTTACTATTTGTCTTGAGGAAAGAAAATGAAGCTGGACTCAGAGATACCTTTCTTTTCCTTTATCTTTCTTTCTTAGGCTTAGAGATAGGGGTTGGAAAGAAAAAAGGGGAATATAGAACTATATAGTCATGACAGGACAAAAAGTAGCTTAGGGAATCTACTCCTCAACTTAAGGCCATAATTGTTACTCAATGTTTATTTTTAATTCGTTGGTATAGAATTTTGTATATTGATGCAAAGTAAGTTTAATTTTGATACATTGATATAGAATTAAAAGTTAAGATTATTCTTCACATACATTATAGATATATTTCT
The DNA here is from genome assembly GCF_964271855.1 of Acomys minous. NCBI lineage: Eukaryota > Metazoa > Chordata > Mammalia > Rodentia > Muridae > Acomys > Acomys minous. Next base: position 91,005,015 of record NC_140483.1, read on the forward strand.
ACTCTAGTATAAGGTATTGTACCCATACAAATCAAGTAGAATACAATGTTTACTTCCAATACTTTGAAAGTGCTACTGCAGGCTGCTTATGATAATTAAGTAGTACACTTTAATTGTTAGTTTATCAAATCATGATCATGTCAATTACTAGTCCATTTTTAGAACAAGAATATACATCCTACGTCTAACAGATAGATATGATTTTATAGATAAAGTAAAATAGATGTCTTAAAAAAACTCAGAGACCTACAGAATATGGCATTTAAAGATGTTTTTACTATTTTAAAGATTCTTTAACAGTAAGACAGGTTAACTCCTGGCAATACCCAGCCTACATCAAAGAAGCTGATGAGCATCAAAGAACCTTCTAATGAAGATGGCTTCAAATGTGGTAAACAAGCCACTGGGCAAAATATCCTCTTTGACCACTGACAGAATTTTGCCTAAAAATAGGCTAGCTTGGATGCAGGTAGAGTGGAAGTCCAAACTCTGCCAAGACAGGGTAATCAAGTCCTCAATAGTTCCTCCCTCACAAATATGTATATATGTAAAAAAGAAAAAAATATATAATAGCAAACACTTCTATTTACAGTATCAGTGTAAGAATGTAAAACGAATGGCTTGCTCACAAAATTGCTGGGATTTTTATTTTTCAAAGATAGCTAAGGAGCTTTTCTTCATGTTCTATAATGTATTTGTATTAATATTCTTATTTATGAGACTATTAGAAATAAAACATTTTCATCTTCAAGACGCATCAAGACTAACAGTCTAAAGACAGAAATTTCTTCAAGGATAAGGAAGCACCAGAACCAAGTTTGCCTAAAAGTTTATAATTTGTCCTTTTCCCATAAATTCGCAGTACTCAAAATTATGTGTAGCAGTTAGGAAATCTGTTAAGGAAATGAAGTGAAAATGAAATAAGGAATATGCATTTAAAATCATACTAAACTCAGAGTATGATCAGTGAGGGCACGAAAGCAAAGACCGCGATGGAGTAATTCCGTTCACCGACCGCGATGGAGTGATTCCGTTCACCGACCGCGATGGAGTAATTCCGTTCACCACACGTGAGTCAAAAGCTAACTCAAAATATTCACTGCAAAAGTTCCTCAAAAAGACAAAATTATCAAGGTTTCATATAGAATAACCATTTATATGGGAATAATATTCAGTTATTGAGAATTCTCACCACACTAACCGTGAGTGGTCCTTACAGTGTGTCCTATGTTACACTAGCCTATCGCAGACTCTTGTCTGAAGAAATGCGTCATGGCTTGTAAGTCCCAAGTTGTTTTTCTGTGAATACCTCATCTTAATGGTATTTTCATCTATAAATTCTAGCACCTATGTATAAGTAAATGAAGGCTGAGCCCACTGTTAAAACAAAAAACATCTAAGAAATATGATTTTGTGATCCACTTTATAATATAGACACCTGCATTTGCTCCTGGATTCACTGGAATGCATGAAAGCCCACACATGTGCCTGATGTACAAGAGGCTCAGGAAGACTGAGCTGCTCAGGATCAGAGGAAGTGATGGCAGAGCTGTGTGCATGCTATTCCTTCTCTTCTTCAAGCCTGAACCCCTTACAAGGTTGCAATATAAGAAATTGTCATCATCTTGTGAAAAATTACCTCCTAAGTTAACTTTCTTTACATATACAATGTTTAGGTTTTTAGTACCTCAACTTAATTAACTTAATTTTCCTTTTTTTTTTTTTTTTTTTTTTTTTTTAGAGAGAGAAAGGTAACTGCGCCTTTAGAAAGAGCATGAGAGGAAATAAAGCAAACAAATGTTTAAAATACTGAAACTTGAGTGCTTATAATTTCTCTTTTTAAAGAAAATCTCATAATTGGTGCAAAGTTGAATAATGGCCACCATCATTTGGTTCTTGTCGGGTAATGTTTTTCAAAGCCTCAAAGATTATATTTCGTAGGTGAAAATTAAGCACCGTACTTTTTTTTTTCCAAAGGAAGATACAAAGAAAATGATAGAATTTAAGATCCAACACACCGTAACTGGAATATTTCAGTGGTTATAATAAGCAATAAACCTTTAGTTATATATTAGATGGAAGATAGTGCTGGGTGGGGTGATGCAGAGTGGACTTCCCTGCCTGTGTTCTCCTTTTAGGGTTTTTGTTGAGATACGGTCTTGTGTAGTTTATGTTGCTTTGAACTTTCTATGAAGCACTGGATGGCCTTGAATTCCTGATCTTCCTGCCTTAACTCTCAAAGACTTGAATTATAGAGGTTTGTCACCATGCCATGCTCTATGGCATTTTTTAAGCCTCAGGATATTCATTGAATATATGATACATTTAAATGATATACTCTTAAACAAATGGTTCTAATAAGGGAAAGGCACAATTAGAACCATAAATTTAGTTTTCTAAAAGATCTAAATAATTATAAAAATTATTTAGACCTTTCACTATGTGGAGTAAAATGTACTTAACACCAAGGAAGCAAAAAGTGGATGATGACCTCGCCTTCAAGGAGCTCTGTTATAGGTATCTTAGAGTATAATAGGACAGTGACAGTCAAATGCAACCCTCAGCAGATGACAACTATTCAGAGTCCTGGAGGGTTTAGAAGTAGATTGCTCCAGAGGTAATCTATACATGGCAGAAAAACAGCAACCACCAAAACAATAAAGCACTGAAGCTCAAAGTAATAGCCAATATGTCAACAGAGTGCCCTACTGCCCAAATCTTAATGAAGGGGACCTGAGGTACATGACACAGGGTCATCCATTATCCTCAGGAATAGTGGCTTGCCAGATGGAAATTGGTAATCAACGGTGTTGTCAAAATGACCTCCGGCCAACTGCTTGAACAACAAATGAATATTGTTACCTGATTTCGTTTTTAACTTAATGGGCCATTAAGATCATACTAAATTCTTTTCCTCACTCGAGCGAATTCTAGAAATCTGGGTATTATTCCCTCTCCTACCCCCATTATTGTAGATTTCTTCTTCCTTGAGTATCATATTACATAAGGCCTTACTGAATAGTTACTTCACTCCACACTTAATGTCCATGTTATCTCTGTTGATAAATCTTAAACACTAAAACTAAACTGTTTTGAATGAGAAGACTATATCTTCCATTATGTAGGGTGTTTTTTATAGTTTAATAATTTATTCATATTACATCTCAGTTGTTATCCCATCCCTTGTATCCTCCCATTCCTCCCTCCCTTCTATTTTCCCCTTACTCCCCTCCCCTATGACTGTGACTGAAGGGGACCTCCTCCCCCTATATATGCTCATAGGGTATCAAGTCTCTTCTTGGTAACCTGCTATCCCTCCAGGGGACGTGGTCAAATATGGGGCATCTTACACCTATCAGGATGGCTAAGATAAAAAATTCAAGTGACATCACATGATGGTGAGGATGTGGAGAGAAAGGAATACTCCTTCATTGCTGGTGGGAATGCAAACTAGTACAGCCATTTGGAAATCTATCTGGCACTATATCAAAAATGGGAATAGGGCTTCCTCAAGACCCAGCTATTCCACTCCTTGGAATATACCCAGAAGATGCTCCAGCACACAACAAGGACATATGCTCAACCATGTTTATGTAAGGTTTTAACATTCACTCTCCCAAATATTTCATTTTTATTCTCAATTTTAAAATCAATGACCAATCAATTAAATGAGACACAATTTTTACACATGTTCTTTTAAGGAAACTTTATTTTTTGGGGGGGTGAGTAGGGTCTCACTAGGTAGCTATGGATGACCTTGAACTTGCTATGTAGAGAAGGTTGGTCTTAAAAAACCATACAGACCTACTTCTGCCTACAGAATGATGGAGTTTTTACATTATTTTATATTACTCTTATTATTGTTGTTATATTATTTTATTATTAATATTACATTTTATTATTTATATTACATTATATTTCATTATTTATGCCAAAATAACTAGAGGTTTCCCACAAAATCTGCACAACCTAATTTATTCTTACTCCCATTTATAAACAGCCAAGTGCTTCGCACTAGAACCCCAAGATCCCAAAACTTATCACTTGATTTGGAAAACAAAATGCCTCCTTTTGAAGTACCTTTTACTCTTACGAAAGTTTTGGTCACTTTTAAAGTGACTGCTCTGATATCATGTTCATGTGAAATAGTCTCTGATCCTTCACACAAAGATTCCAGCTTCATCTAAAATTCCAATGTTCTTAGGGCTAGATCAGCACTTCCTGTTCATGAGTAGCAGTTTTTGATGGCCTTGCTACATAGGGACTGTGAATGTGCCTTGGAACAAATAGTCAACTGATGAGGAACTATTATCAACATAAACAATGAAGGACTCATTAATATAAGTTAGACACAAGTATACCTTAAGCAATTACAAGAACATATGTATGGTAGAAAAGGGAGCAAATCCAAAGTATTTGAAAATTTGGCATCTATCTCTTCTCTTCTCTCCTATGTCTCTACTGTGCTTTTCATGTTCACCTTCACTCTTCCAACGTTTTCTCTACTTTTTTTTTCAATATTTTATGAATGGCCAAATGTATGTATGCATATGTATATACACACATATGAAAAGTAAAAATTTAAACATTAACAAATTATTTCACCATTAAATTAAGAACCATTTAAGTGTGCCTCATCCAAGGGCATAAGGTCATTACTAGTAAAATGAGATTGATATTCCTTTCTAAAGTATATTTTAGAAAGTGTTAAATTTCAGAGATATAATTTTATATAAAACTTGTCTTCTAGATAGCTACATGAATATTTAATAAACATATGAACATGATATTAAGTGCATCACATTTTAGTTAAAAGAAAAATAACTAAACCTTTATTAACATAAAAAGATTTAAAAGTATATAGCTTAACACTATTACATAGTTTCTAAAATGAAGTGTTTATTAATTACATGTAAATCATATATAGAAAATTTATATAAAGGAAAATACATGAAAATATGACTATAATTATCTGTTTAATAATTAAATCAGAGACTAAATTCAGAATATAACCATGTGCATTTAAGAGACATGTATATTTGGAATGCAGATATAGAAAGTGGAAGGGAGTGCAAAGGTGTCATTGGGAGGAAGGATTCAACATTTTAGGTTACACACATAGTAGTAGTACTCAAAGCTATGGTAAGATCTCAACATCTCTTTTGTGTAATGTAAAACCCCACTCTCAGAAACACTGTCAACTACATGCACATTGTGATAAAATTACACTATCCATATACACCTATGGGATCTTTGTTTTTGTCGCTTGCAAACAGTAAAGTGCAAGGAGAATTTCCTCAAAACTATTTCACGGGGAATGAAATAGGCACAGAAGCCTTGACAATCTAGATACCCGTATAAATTCTGACACACAGAGTGGCTGAACTTGTTTCTCTGATCTTTACCTTCCTGCTTGTAAAATAAATAGTATTTATCTGGGAAGATTTGGGTAATCTTATGTACATAGTTGATGGTAAATAATATCTAATATCTTTTTATAACTAGAAGAACTCCAACCTAGTTGGAGGTAAGTAATAAATTATGTAAAAGGAGCTTTTACATGATCATCTGTGTAGAGTCAACGGTAGGATTTCCTCTGTTTACAGTGTAGTATTGCCTTTAACCTTTCACTTGAAAGCTACTTTCATTTTATGCCTGTATTCATAAAACCACAGAACCAGACAAGTAGAGGAAAACTCATTCAAAAGTCATTTAAATCAGCTTTCACACCTGCAAGTAAAGTGATATACATTTGAAAGAAAAAACCCAGAAAAATATTAGTGCATTTTAATCCTTCACCTAACAGAAATTCTAGCATTTGCCTGAATGTCTGACCCGGCACTGACCTTAGGACGTATTATAGGAAATAGACATTTACAGGAATAACAACTTCATTTCCTTTGGAATTACACTACTGCCTTTGTCCTCTCTCATATTAAAAATCCTGAAGAGATGACATTTACCAGGAGAGATAAGACCTACCAGCAGAGAACAATGGGACAATAATAGAGAAAACTGGAATGTTATCTCTTGATAGACAATGAAAACAGGTTACACCACTACATGTGACGGCAAACGCAGGTGGCATTTGTTCTGCTATGTTACACAGTCAGATGCTTAACCAGCTGCTGATGCTACAAAGGATCCCAGCATCACTCGTTGTAGAGTTTTTGTAGAAATCATTCTCCCGTAAGGAAATACAACACCTTTGCCTCCACAGGTATCATGACCACATCTCCCTACACATGGTTGGTTATTAGCAAAATTAATATATCTTAGATTAAATAAGAGCTTAATTGACAGCCACTAGCTTGAGGATCTGTACCGATAACTTTAAAGTGGGGTTAGTGGGCAACTAGTGTTCCATTTGACAATATTTAAGCAGTGTCAGACAGATACTCTCCAGTGGGAACAATTCAATTGGGCTAACTGGAAAATTATGATTATTAAAATAAAATAACCCAAAAGATATGTAACTGAAGTAAAAATATATGCTTTTACCCAAGGAATAGTATTGAACCAGCAATGACAGAAGAAAAATCCACTAATAGTGATTAGTATTTAATGTTTCTTAAAAATCAATGACCAAAATTCAAAAATATTTTTCTATCTGAAAATCAATAACCCAAACATTTTCTAACATTAACCAATGTTGTCTTCCAGACTCATATCAGTAAAGGCTTAGAATAACTTTAAATGAAATAAAACAACAACAATAACAACAACAACAACAACAACAACAACAACAACAACAACAAAGCACTTGTCCTAAAAGACTTAAGAACTAAACTCCCAAACTGGGAATGAAAAAATTGGACCACTGAAACCTGCCAAACAATGCCACCTTGAAGTAACTTGATTTAAGTTCCTTAATGCCTCTTAACAGGAATGGAAAGGTTGTTGCTTATGGGTCAAATTTCAATGTTGGAAAACTCTATACAAGATTCTAGTCTTTGCTTTAATAATGAAGTACCTGTCTCATTGTTTTATAATTAATGATTCAGAGAAGTTACTATTTAAATCCCTCTCTCTCTCTCTCTCTCTCTCTCTCTCTCTCTCTCTCTCTCTGTGTGTGTGTGTGTGTGTGTGTGTGTGCTATGTACCTAAATCCATTGGAGCTGAAGTTACAGATGGTTGTAGGCTATAGCCATTGGTCTTCATGACTTAACTCAGGTCTTCTGGAAAAACAGCAAGTGTTCTTAACAACTGCGCAACCTCTCAAACTGTGCCTCCTTTTTGATATCCTATAAAGAGTACTTTAAATCAGTAGTTCTAATATGTGTTTAAGAAATTGATTATCTAGAAGCCATCATACTATAAATTCTACTTTTTAAAATAATACATATATTTTACACATTCATATAATAAATTAATATATTGAGCTTAAAGCTAATACTAAATTAAATCATATCTTTGGTAACATAAATAAATAACACAAACAAGCTAAATAAATGTATCATGGTGCTTAAATATGATTTCTGATGCAAAAATATTACCTTAAAATATTTTTTAAAAAATATGCTGTAACTTTGTTTGGCTTGAGTCATAATATAGAATATTTTTGGAAAAAGAGCATAAAATTGAGATTAGTTTAGCTATTAATGAGTCTTTACTTCTGCCTCAACGTTTGATATTATTTTAAAGTTTCTGTTAATCTAAAATCCAATATTTGTTTACTCTGTAGGTCTTTTAGTGTTTTCCTTGACCCTTTCAGCTCATTCAATCCTTCTCACTCTTCCACAAAACTCCCCAAGCTCAGTCTATTGTTTGGCTGTGGGTCTCTGCATCTGTTCCTGCATCCATGGTGTCTCACAAAGCCTTAACCACCAACTAAATAGCATACATGGGCTGGACCTAGGCCCCTACTACATATGTAGCAGATGAACAGCTTGGTCATTATGTGGGTCCCCTAACAATGGGAGTAGGGACTGTCTCTGACTCTGTTGCCTGGCTTTGGATCACTTTCCCCTCGCTGGGCTGCCTTGTCTGGCGTCAGTGGGAGAAGATGTGCTTATCCTGTTGGGACTTGAGGTGCCAGAGTCGGTTGGTACCCCTAAGGGGCCTTCTTTTGTCTGAGAAGAAGGGGGGGAATGGCAAGAGTGGAATAAAGGCAGAAATGGGAGGAGAAGAGGAAGGGGGATGGGATCAGTTTGTAAAATGATCTAATAAATTATATTATATATGTATATAAGTGTATACATATTTTGCATATATATACATACACACACACAAATATTTGACAAAGGTTATTAAAACCTGGGCTGTTGAATGGCTGTAGAACCTATAATCTCCATAAATATTGGTTTTATGTCACCCTTTTGTTATTGTGAAAACTGTAACAATATAATCATATCAATAAACATAATTAAAACAAATTGAAATAAAAATGCAAAGACCTTGCTTGTCTTTAAATAAAATTGTTTATTCATTTTTAATTTTCATAACCATTCTGTTACTCATACAATATTGATCATTTTTACTACGATGGTACAAGGTTTGTGCCATTGAAGGAATTTAATCTATGTTATAGTAATTTACATATTTCTTTTAATGTTATATACTCTAAAGCTCAGGTAGGACAGGCTAAAAACAGGAGCCATTGTAGATTTTCCCCTTAGCTGGCTTCCCATGCACCCCATTTTATAGCCTCAATCCATAATATTTTCAGGGTTGAAACAAAACTTTGACCCTAGATGTTGGTTTCCATGTGCATCCTTTCAAAAATTAGAACATTTCCCTTCTCAAGGTTCTGTCACTAACCTTCAGAGACTTTAGTGACCCTTTCCAATGGAAACTTTATTACCAACTCTCAAATCTGGAGCTTAGTAGCTAATTGAACTATAACTCTGCAATAATTGTTCATTTGATTGTGAGATAATTAGGGGTAGATGTTCATGGTGTATAATCAATAGACCTTGTTTCTAAGAAAGTCTTGTTTTCTTGAAGCTATCATTCAAACCAAAATTTATTTAATCTTTAATTCATGACCACTGAACACCCCACATATACCCATAAACACAGACAGAAGCTATCCTGGTCAGGAGCCAGAGTATAATTATGGAAAAGTAGCAATTATTGCATAGGCAAATCCTGAAAAGTATTAGCTATAATAATTATTGTTTTTGATTGCAAAAGTTATATACCTCTCTCAAATAAAAAAAAAACATATCGTGTGCTTCAATTTACTTATATTCATACATTTTCATTTTGAAAAAACTTCAAGCCTACAGAAGAGAATAAAATAGTATAACAGGTATATGAGACTTATAACACACACACAGACATACACACACACACACACACACACGTATGCACATGTGCAGCATACGTTTTCTTACATCTCCCTGATTTTATATTCTCTCCTTCTATCTTAAGAAATATGATAGCAATCTTACAAAATATCAGTCTTATAAAATTATATAAGGCATATTCCATCTTAACATTTACAAATTGTCTCAGGACTGTTCTTTAAAGCATTTCTTCCTGCCTCTTTCTGCTTCTCTACTTAGGAACTAACCAAGATCACATGTTGCACTTGTTTCTCAAGATATTTCTTCCCTTTAAATTGCAATCACTTTCAATTTTTATTATTTTAGTTTTAATGATTTGAGATCCATCCAGTAGTTTAGGTATACAGTAATATAGATTTTCTTAGGTTTATTCATTCTTAGGTTTGAAAGTTAGATGTTCTTTTACTTGCATGTTTGGTTTGTGGTGGTGAGAGAGGGGATGGAGCCAAAAAGTTGGTAGGTGTTAACTTAGATTCTCTTACTTGAATATGCATGCTTTCTGAATTTTCTTGTATTGTGTAAATTGTAAATTTTCTATATGAAAATTGTATATTCTTTATAAGCCTTACTCTGGAAGCTTTCTGTGTTTGGGCACTCATTTCATTTGGGGTATTCTTATAAAAAAAAAGAGAGAAAGAGAGAAAGAAACGAAAACAGCTGCATCGCATTTAATGGGAAGGATATTAATTAATTAAGAGCTTTTATGATTCCGTGTTCCATAATCTCCAAGAATAAGTAAAAGCAGATAAGTCTCCCAGGCACATATAACATGGCTTACTACATCAGAGTCAACTTTGTCACATGATAGCAACGTCTGGCTTTGTCTCAATTACCAAAATGGGATAGTCACAGGCTTGTCATGTGAATTGTTCCACTTGTTCCTTAAGACAGTTCTGAGAGTTAGGTTTCAGATCTACATTACTATTTTATAATGGGAGGAATTCAGCCATAATTTTAAGATGACTTGTCCAAAAATATGTGAGCAAACATAGTAATTTGAATTTGATCTAAGTATCTGGACTGAGAATCAAGTTAATGATGCCCTCTGGAGTTCTCATCATGCTATTGTGTCTTGGACTAACATCAACAGGAGGAACGATTTCCAAAAAAGTCCAGAGAGTAGCTCATTAGGTGTATTCCTGTTCACTTTAACCATCACCTCTACATAGCCTGAAATTACCTGGGAAGATAATTCAATTGGGTGATTATCTAGATCATGATGTCTGTGTACATGTCCATGGGGAAGTCTTGATTGGTAATTTACCTAGCGCACCATAGGCAGTTCCCTAGGAAAAGACCTGAACTATTGAGAGCGAGGAAAGCAAGAACACAGAATGAATACATTTGTTACTCCTGGCCCTCAACTGTTGGCCTACTTGCTTTCTCTTGCTGTGATGAACACAGCCATGAAAAACTAATTGGGGCAGACAAAGATTTTTGTTTTTGTTTGTTTGTTGTTGTTTTTGTTTGTGTGGTTTGGTATTGGTTTTGGCTTACACTTCCAGAAAATAGTCCATCATTGAGTTAAGTCATGGCAGGAAGTCCACTAGCAACCTGGCACACAGACTAAAGCTTACTGGCTAGATTTCCATGACATGCTAAGCTTGCTTCTTATGCATCCCAGGAACAGAGACCCAGGCGTGGCACCACCCAGTGACCTGAACTCTCACACATCAATCATGAGTTGAAAAAATATCCTGCAAACATGCCCTCTGGGGCAACCTGATGGATGCAATTTATCAGTTGATATATACTTTTCTCAGGTGACTCTAGTTTTTTTCTCAAGTTCACAAAAACCTAACAGCATGACTGTGGATATAATCCATATTCCTGCTTTGGCATTCCCTCATTACTGTAAAGCAAAATAAATCCTTTTTTTCATAAGTAGCTTTTTGGTCAGGGTATTTTACCACAGGAACAGATAAGAAACTAGAGTAAAGAGTAAAGTGTATTGAATGTTCTTCCAGGAAATTCACATGAAAACATCTTTCACACAACATTCTCTTAAAATTATCACAGCAGCTCATACCTTTTATGTAATGTTTGCTGCCTTCATGTGTCCAAGGCGTTCCAGCCTCCTTATTTTTTAATTGACTAGCCTTTGTAAATGTTCACCATGACGGAGAGCCATCATGATGGAGCTTCACATCCTCATAGTCAAGCACTGAGCACACTTAGGGGAGGCTGATTTCATCATATGTGGGTTAAGTATTTAATAATGGAAGCAAATCTTCAGAAAAATGGGTCAGACATATACATCAAAATGGTTGTTGACTACATTTCAACAATATTGATCAATATTTCCCTATGGTCCTTGTTTTTTTTTTAATGCTTGGTCATAAGAATAAGATATTATAGCTTCTATAAAAATGAAAGAAGTAACTATAATTGAAATAGCCAAAACTTGTATGGAGCTCATATCTGTTATCTCATGACTCAGGAGGCTGAGGCACAGCACAGCTGTGAGCTCAAGTCTCGTCTTGTCTACTTAATAAGATTCAGGCCAGCTTGGACTAAGGAGTGAAGTCATGCCAACATCAAATCATTTTCATAAGAGCTTAACCATTTTATTATAATCATGACTATATAATTCTACTTCTAGACTTGGTCTACTCTTATTATCCTAAGCCTAATGACAGACAATATTACATTGTGTATTGTGTATCTCATGGCAGAAACAAAAATATTTTACCTTTCCTCTTTTTACTTTTCCTTTACCTTTTTACTGCTGGATCTTAAGTGCCCTGGCAATTATTTTTTTGTCAATTATTTCACATATATCTCCGAAATATTTTTGCAGTTAGTTGTATTTCTTTTTAAAAGTCTCATTTCCAAAATGTCTCCTGACATATTGTAATAGTCTTAGAGTAGATTTCTAGATCTATACATATCTATTTTTAAGGTGCTGTCTACAATGTAGTGATCTAAACACAAGAATAAAAAAAAAGTCTAAAGCCTGTGTATGAACTGTCCTCAGTTCCTTTCAAGGCACTTTGATAGCATATCATGTGGTTCTCCCTCATTCTTGGGGTCACTGGCCACTGGTCTAGAGGAACAAGGGAGCAGAAGGGACAAACAGATAAACTGGTGATTTGGATGCCTGACAAATACAACAGAATGACTTCCAGGAACCACTTCAGCAAGATAGCTCAACTTTATTTGGGGCAAACAAAACTACATCGTCCCTTGGGAGTGGGTGGGGGGCTCCCAGGATAGGGGTACATAATTAATTGGAGCTAGGAATTCTAAGGACACTTTGCATTAGGCAACAGGGTCCTTTCCTACCAACAGAAAAACAGTACCTAGTTCTTCTAAAGGCTCAGGGAGAAAGGCGTACTAGTAGCGAACTGTGCCAAAGGTCATATACCAGATATGGTTAGGGCATCTGTGCCTAAGGACACTCTCCAGATGTAGTCAGGCAGAGAGGAGGGAGCCCTGCAGGGCAGAGAGATTCCTTCATCTAACACAGATGGAGGATATCCTCAGAAAGCTCAGAAAGGCTATCCAGATCAGAGGACTGCAACCTCGAACAGCAGGGTCGTGAGGTGCAACCATCTCAGGTCCCGTCAGGCCACCATTCTTAGCAAATCACACATATTACATTTGTTCATGATTCTTTATATAAGTAAAAACAAAACCCTTAGAGAAAATTACCACGCTATTGTTCTCTCGGTGTTCTTAGCGGATAGTAGTGTGCCTACACAAATATGGTAATTAGTGAGAACGAATTAAAGAAAGAACAAAAACCAAATACTATGCTATCATTGCTATTCATATATTAGGTTATTTTGTGTAAAAATAGTAACCTTCAGTGGCATGGGAAGAAGGCTCAGGATGTACAAATATATACATAAGACTTTGGGTTTACATCCCCAGAACTCATGTAAAGCTGTACAGACTGCTCTACGCTTGTAATCTATTGTTCTTACAGCAAGGGGTGAAATGGCATCAGGAGTAGCTCATGAGTCAGCTAGCGGGGAAGAACCAGCAACAAACAAGAGACCTTGTCTCAAAATAAGGTGAAAGGTGAGGACTGACACCTGAGGCTGTCCTTTGTCCTTTATATGCACAGTGGTGCTCACATATGTACCCACACAGAAAATGAGTATATGCATACATGCATATGTATATACAGATATTTATATATATGTAAAGTAAGTTTTAAAGGATAAAGGGTAGATTGTGTCCAGTATATGCTGTTAAAATACTATTCTTACCAAATCTGAGCCATTGATTACTCTGGGTGAGTTGCCAAGTGCATCACAGCTGTTGCTCAGATTTGATTAGCAAACTGTCCTAATTGGCATGAGTCACTATCAAGTGAGTCTTTTTAATACTGAGTTTTGTTACCATTGAGGCATTATTATGGGGCACTACATATTTAATCCTAAAAATATATAAAATATTTAAAATAGTAATTAAGACAGATAAAATATTTAGGAAATTTAAAGGATGATTACAGATGTTCAGCTATCTGCCTAGCTCTCTGACTTTAAAGGCAATCAACATGCAATTTGTAAGGTTTAAAGTAGACAGTTTACAAATTATAAAATTGTTTTGAAAGCAACATACTAGCAAGTCAGAATTTAGAACGTAAAGTGCATTTTGCAAAAGGCAATGTGAAAAATAATATAAAGATTAACATGTAGAAGTGAATAGCACTGCATGTTGACAACCTGAATGGCAATCAGTAATAAAATATAAAATTCAGCCAGTGGAAACTGCATTTGAAGTAGTATCTACAAAAGTAGAGATTACTATAAACACTAGAGCCATTGAGATCACTGTGAAACATTTTAGAGTGGATTCCTGGGTGTATAAGCGTCTATTGTTTTATAAGGAGGAGAATAACTGACCCAAACCACCCAGGAAGTAACAGAATTAAAGAGGACACAGATAGTTCAGGCATCTAGAGTTAACTGTAAGGACTTGGGGGTAACTGTTTTTGTTAGCAATTGGACTCTCCAAATAATTCTAGTTAAGCATCAAGAAATACTATTGACTAAGAGTGATGGGAGGCAGGAAGTTCATCAAGGAGATTGTCAATCTGGAATATAAATAGTAATAGTTCTAGATTCATTTGAGCATCGTCTTGTCAGAATCTGCAATTAGGATGGGAAACAGAGTCTGAAAGAAGGGAATCCAAGGCAAAATTGAAGCCTGAAGAAAAGCGCTAATGTTTTAGTTTTTGAAATCAATAAAATAGTCCTCCAAGATAGAATGATTGGAAGAGCCAATTAATTCACAGCAAGGTGAGAATACTTGTGTTGAGGCGTTTAATTAAAGACAGGGCTTCTTTGCAGCTGAGAACAAGGACAAGAGAAACTAATTAGAATCCCAGTTTCAGGAGGAGACCATGCCCTGGAATTTTGCATAGGATAAACTGCACTAACTCACACCACAACTTTCCTCCAATTTAAAGAGTGATTTTTGTTGTCTTTTTGTTTATTTGTTGGTTTTGCTTTTGTTTGTGATTTTTTAAAACAAGGAATGTTTACTTTGTGTCTCTAAGTAATTAGCCAATATTAAACATGTAATATTATAATCACTTTTGAGGCTTAGCAGTGGTCCATAGAGATGTGGATTTCTGAGGAAATTTTTATTGGTAAAATAATTTCCTTACATACTTGTTGATTTTCTTTTGCTTTCCTGTCTACTATAAGATTTCCTAACTGATTGACACATTTCTTCTCTCAGCTTTGATACATACTTTTCAGGTAAAAATCTTCTAGGACAGGGATTTATTTGGTTATTATTTTTGCTATTTCCACATCAGATCATTTTTACTACCTCATTCTCTTTTTTGTTACCATTAGAGCTACCTTTTCAAGAGCAATGCTGATGATAGGTTATAGTTTGAAATACAGTAGGTTTTGATAGACTACAGAGGAGTCAGGGCCAAGTCTTTGGAAAACCGTGATCCACTTGTTAAGCTGCTGTGATGGTGTGGTGTCCACACTTATTGGAGCCCTTACAATCAATTTTTTCAAAAATTTTATTAAATATTTTTCATATACTTTTATATTATTACACATTTATACAATAAACTACCTACAGCAAGAAGAACCGTGAAACCATTGGGAATTATATAAATGTTACATTCATAGTGTTTTGCTTATTTGTATTTGGCAGTCTTGAAGAAAACATCTTTCCTATCTTGGTGAATCTAAAATTCTGATTGTAAATCAGTGTCTAGCATATCTGGTCATTATGAACTTAAACATCTATCTAGACCTAAAAACACCTTAACCCCTAAACAACTAAGCTTAATTGTAAAACTAAACTATCTGAAAAGTGAATTGTTTTAAAAATTGTATTTGAGTGAGAGTCACAGGAAAAACAATGTGTTTAGGAAAAAAATCACAACAGAACAAGAGAAAGAACAACTGAAAGACAGATTCCCATACGTCTTAGCTTTACTAGTTACAAAACTGATATTATAACTGATTTTGCTTGGACTGTGTGTGAGTGTGTTTGTGTATGTGTGTGCACATATTTGCATGTTTGGCCATCTGTGTGTGCACACATGTGAGTGTGAATACGGATCGCTGAAATTGAGGTAAAGTATGCCATGTTACTGTTATCCTCTTAATTTAGTCTCCTGCTGAATCTGGAAGTCCCTGACTCTGATCAGAATTACCTAGCCAGCTGCCCAGGTGATATTTTGTCTCTTCCTCCAGATGCTAGAAATACAAGTTCCTTGCTACATCTGCTGAGTTTCTATGTAGATTCTGGGGTTCTAAATTTGTCTAAACGCATACATAACAAGCCCTTTACCAAACAAGTAATACAAAACCACAGCCAATACATTATATATTTTCAGTAGACCACAGAAATATCACAGGCATAAGAAATTCATCACTTATATCCTAAGGAACTCAAATGTTATTGACCTAGCCAAGAAAGAAAATGAGGGTTACCCAAAGGACACAAATATCAAAAGCCGTTGAAAATTTTTTTAAAAATCTAATAACATAAGTAATATGATTACAATCAAAATCTCATCTGGAAATGATTAAAGAATAAAATCTTTAGAATTATTAGAAAACATGAAACACAAAATTTTAGTTGAATGAATTAAAATAAACTGAGTTTAATACATTTAAGTGGAGCACAGAAAGAAAAAAGTTAGAAAGTTAAATATTATATAATTAAAAGTATGTTAAAGATAGTTATAGTAAGACATATTTAATAGTTTTATATATATGTATCTATGCATATAAATGTATACGTATATATTGAGAGAATTACAACATGTTCACCAATAGGTTGAAAACATTGATAAGAGCAAAGTTATAGAGGATTTTTTGTTATATTTTTAGCCCAGAAGATGTTTGAACATTTGAAATAAGTGGACATATATATTTAATGTTATTTATCTATGTCTACAGAAAGGGTGAATATTTTCTCTCTGTTTGACAAAAAATGGTTGATTAACTCACTGGACAAAGACAATTGTCTTGCCATCGGTTGAAGAAATTACTAGCTAAAAAATTTCTTAAAGAAAAATGGTTTTTCACCAATATACCGACTAGACAAAATAATATGATGGAGTGATCAGAATGCTAGTACCACCTTTGAATAACACTGTTACGGCAAATTGTAAGAGCACATTCAAGTCAATGTGAATACCTATTTTTGCATTCTACAATGAGCTTTCCATATTGTACTACTGGTGCTTCTGAAAAGAACCTGATCACTACATTGTTTTATCTAAGTCACATCCAGAAGCAACAGTTTGATATAAGAGGAAAAATAACTCTCATATCATGAAAGCAGGAAAAAAAATGATGCCTCTGACAAACCTAAAACTGTGATAGTATTTGTCCACAGTTAGTCTCAATAGTTAAAATCAACTTAAAGAAACCTAAAAGTTGAGTTCAAAATTGGTATTTAATTGAAGCCAGTATTAAAATAGTATGTTACCTTGGAAAATAAGTTAAATTCTTTATAAATTTCCATATAAATACATTAAAACTATATTGAAGAATATTATTTAGTATCTTGAAAGCAAGTTTTTGAGGAAGATGAATGGACACAAGGAGTGCCTTTGTGACTCAGTATTTCCAAATATTTATCTAAACATATATATATGTAACCTTTACATATATAAACATATATAACATTTACATAAGTTTTATGAAGAAATCTGAAAAACTTTTACTATAACCTTTTTATGTTTAATTAGTAGAGAGTCCTTCACAATGGGTAGCACAGTCCCTGTTACAAACATGTACTTATTCTTTCCTCAATATTTGCATTTACTGCCATGCTAAAAAGCATTACGACCTAACCAAGGTAAATTAACTTTTTGCAATTTTAGGAGAGGCTTCATTAAGAAGGTTGATAATCAGTTTGTGCTATAAATAGTGGCACTAAATATATTCACTGAACAATCCTGAAATAAAACAGCAATTATATAACTTGATATTACACTTATACATAAACATAAACGGTTTCTTAAAAATATCTTTATATGCATATAAAGTTCTGAACATAAATGGGGAAACTAGGAGGGATCATTAAGCTATATACACATATAAATTTTAATATTATTCTTTTTCTACTAGTTCTAGTAAATTTCATATAAATTTTGGCATTTACTTTACTAACTTACTCATGAGCATTAAAACAAAAAGGAATAATTAAAATCAGATCTGGCAAAAATGCTCAGTTTATAACCCGCTCTCAGGACTGAGTCTAAGAGAAATGCCTTTCTCTGGCCAAACTCAAACCCAGAGAAAGAGATCTAGTAAAAATGCATCCACGGAGAGTTAAGAAAAAAAATTTATAGGAAAATGCCTCTCATTTCTAAGAATAATTTTCTATTAGTAACTGAAATATAAAGGTAGATTCCAGAGGGATGAAAAACAGACGTAAGCGCCAGTCACAGAGTTCTGTCCATGGCAAGATGGCAGAAAGGAGTAGGAAGATTTGTGGGTGTTCCCGGGAACTTGTCAGTCTCCTGTCCATTTTCAATAGGAGACTCACAAGTTCCTGCAAATGCACACAAACTGATTTTAAGCAGGTGCCCGTTGCTGATAAGCAGATGTTGTTGACATGTCCACCAATTCAAGTGAGTACAGTAATTAGTTCCTGCTGTAGTGTCCACCATGTCTTAGCCAGTGTGACTGATTCATTGCAATCAGGTATGGTGAAAGTCCAGGGCACTGGCCACTCCTGTCCACAGGGTCAACAGATGTTCTCTGAGCAACTCCTATGACAGTCATTGCACTTGTCTGTCTTGAGGACGCAGTGATAAATACTTTCTTGACTTTGTGAAAATGCTGTTATCCATATGTCCAGGTCATTTGAAATAATGCTTGAGCCTACCCATCAGTCTTCGGTGCCCAGTGAGGCAGTGCATTCTAGAACAATGTACTGCATTTGAACTGCATGGTACAGTGGAAAGAACCCAGGAACAGAAACTTGGAGATGTGTATTCTAGTCCACCTACAGACAAAAATCCAGCATAACTGACATGAGGACCCTTTTACAGTCTGGGGTTTCTGTTTTATTAACCTAAATGACCACTTGGGCTAGTTCACTTCCCTTTTCATTATTGGTATAATAGTATTTTGCAAGCGAATAACTGGAAACACACAGTACTAAATCATGCGTACATAAAATACATGGCTAAAATTTTGTTTTCTCTTATAAGTACAAAATACAAACAAATGCACTGGGCTTAGCCATCACTATCAACTTGAAAGACATAATTACTACCATCTCACCTTGCCCACCAAAACATAAGGTTTTATTGTTATATAGAAATGAAGATGTTGTCTGTTAACTGTCTTCTAACAGTAAAGTTGTATGAAATTCTACCTCTACTGTTTTTTTTTTTCAGATGAAAATAGGGAGCGGTAGGATTCTTTTTTCCATAAAAATAACACAGGATTATGTGTAGAAGTGCCCCCACCCCATAATATACACACAGATCCTAATAATTTACCATGCTATAATATGCTCAATGTGGCAAGTGTTCGGTGTGGCAAATGTGTATGTTGCTGGTTATAACTATGTTTCTGTATTCATGACTTAGTAAGACACAGTCGGCCAATAATTTAATAGTGAAGTTTAAATTTCAGTTCCAGTCTAAGAATATACAAATTATTTACACATTTTCAATGGTACTTTAGTGAACTTTTTTGTTGTGGCTGTTGTTTTTTATGGTGTGTGCAAGGCATGTCCTTTCTTGCTATCAAGGGAATGAGCACATGTTTTCACATAAATGGGACAGTTTATCACATGATTCTAAGTAGGAACACACATCAGGCACAGCAACTGCCAGAAGATTCCACTATGAATTAAATTCAAAATAAAGTAATAATGGAGACCTCCCAATACTGTGATATTGAAGTGGTTGGCCAGTGAAGGTTTTTTTTTTTTTTTTTTAACAGAACTGGGATAATATGATATGGTAAATGGCTTTTAAAAAAAAATGAAAGAAAGAAAGAAAGAAAGGAAAAAGGAAAAACCAAAGGGAGGAAAGAAATTTTATACAAAATTGTTTTCCTTCACATGTACAAAATTTTAAAATTAATTTAATTAACTATTTCCTCTTTAATTGTAAATAGCTTTTTTTTCTCATACACCATATCTTGAATATAGTTTCCCCTCTCTCTACTCTTCTCAGATCCTCCTACCTCATGTCACATGGATGTCTGTGAGTTCAAGGCCAGCTTGATCTACAAAGGGAGTTTCACAGTCAAAGTTGTTACACAGAGAAATCTTGTCTTGAAAATCCAAACAAAACAAAAAAGTATAACTTGAGTAAAATGCAAATCATTGATTAAAATATGTAAAAATGATTTAAGAGAAACATTAAATATAAAATAACTGTATAGCCAGGACTGTATCTACAATCAGAATGAGTTATTGATCCAATATATACTCTGTATGTGCATGCCAATATGCTTAAGTTGAGTTTTAATTGTATAATTTCCAAACAGTCCTGTAAACAATGCTATAACTATCTCACAGTGGTTGGTTTATCTCTTGCACTTTCCAGCACTACTGAGGATGAAAAATGGAAGATGAAATAAATTGAATGTCACATCTCTGGCACTAAATTTATATATTAATGCCAAAACTTTTAATATGAAAATGAATTCATAAGAAAAACCTCTATAGATTATCAATCAAATTGATATCTGGCATTAATGAGATTGTAATGCTATCATCATTGACAGGAACTGTGGCATCCCTAGATTGACTTTTTTCTTCCTTGGAAACTATTTCTAAGTAAAAACATTATTTATAATAATGAAACATCACACCATTCTTGAGTTTTTTAATAAGAGACACAATTTTGTGATACCATTGTCATTATTTGACAATTAACTTTACACTACTTACATTATCTAAGGAATATTCATAAAATTTGCAAGCACACAGTGAGAAAAGTAACTAGAAAAGATACAATAAGAAATATAAATATTTATTATGCACAAAGCAATTGTTACAGATATATAAATGCTATAAAATATTTGGAGGAGTTAAAGGTGCCATTTTAAAGAGTTTTATATTTCTAAAAATTTTCCATTTTACTGTTTTTTATGTAATTACCCCTTTCATTGATAAGTGTTTTAATACTATTTCCAAGCTATCATATTTTGGTAACAAAAATAGATTTCAGGGAACAGCAAGCTGACATTTACTTACACATTTTTTTTTTTACATTATTGACTTTTATGGCCAAGAAGAATGGGAGGAAAGGTTGAAATAAAACTCAATTCAAAAACTATTTTTCAGGATAGAATATAAAAACACATCTGTCAAGGAATTTTTATTTGAATTGTAGAAAGCATAAGAGGAGCCATATTCTTTTTATAAAATTTATTTTTATTCATTGTTTTTCTTAATGTATATATGTGTGTCTGTGTTCGAGGGGTTGACAGAAGAGGGCATCAGATCTCCTGTCACTATTCACAGATGATATGATAGTGTATACAAGTGACCTGAAAAATTCCACTAGGTAACTTCTACAGCTAATAAACACCTTCAGCAAAGTGACAAGATACGAGATTAATTTTAAAAAATCAGTAGCCCTCCTGTATACAAATGACAAATGGGATGAGAAAGAAATTAGGGAAATGGCACTGTTCACAACCACCACAAATAATATAAAGTATCTTTATGTAAATATAAGCAAGCAAGTGAAAGACTTATATTAAGGAACCCTCAAGTCTCTGAAGAAAGAAATTGAAGAAATGAGAAGATGGAAAGTTCTCTCATGGTCATGGATCAGAATTATCAAAATAGTAAAATGGCCATCTTACCAAAACCAATCTACAGATTCAATACAATACCCATCAAAATACCTACACAATTCTTTACATACCTTGAATGATCAATTCTCAACTTCATATTAAAAAAAAACAAGAATAGTTAAAACAATCCTGTACATGAAAAGATCTTCTGGAGGACTCTTCATCCCTGATCTCAAGCTGCACTATAGAGCAAGAGTAATAAAAACTGCATGAACCTGGCATAGAAATAGTCTGGCTAATAACTGGAATCAAATAAAAGACCCAGAAATAAACCCACACATGTATGGACATTTCAATTTTGACAATGAAGCCAAATTGTACAATGGAAACAAGAAAACATTTTCAATAAATAGTGCTTGTCTAACTGGATGTTCACATGTAGAAAAATGCAAATAGATACATGTTTATCAGCCCACACAAAACTCAAGTCCAACTGGATTAAAGACCTCAACATAAAATCAGATAATACACCCTAAGTATTCTACAAGAAAAAGTGGGGAAGTGCCTTAAACTTATTGGTACAGTAGAAAACTTCCTGAACAGAACACCCATAGGTAAGACTCTAAGACCAACAATTAATAAATGGGACCTCATGAAATTGAAAACCTTCTGTAAGACAAAGGATACTATTAACAGAACAATATGACAGCCTACAGACTTGGAGAAGATCTTGACCAATTCTACATTCAGCAAAGGGCTAAGTTCCAAAATATATAAAAACTCAATAAATTAAATACCACCAAATCAAATACCCCAGTTTAATAACCGAGTACAAAGCTAACAGAATTCTCAACAGAGGAACATTAAATGTCCGAGAAACAACTAAAGAAATGCTCAATGTCTTTAGGCATCAAGGAAATGAAAATCAAAACGACTCTGAGATTTCATCATACACCTATCAGAAGGGCTAAGATAAAAAAATCTCAAGTGACAAAACATGCTGGCAAGGATGTAGAGAAAGGGGTACACTCCTCCATTGGTGGTGGGAGTACGAACATGTACAACCACTTTGGAAATAAACTTCACAATTTCTCAGAAAATTTGGAATAATTCTACCTCAAGACCTAGCCATTCCACCCCTGAGCATATACCCACAAGATACTCCACCATAAAAGCCAAAGATGTTTGCTCAACTATGTTCCTAGCAGCTTTATTCATATTAGCCAGAATCTGTAAACAATCTAGATGTCCCTCAATGGAAGAACGCATAAATGAACTGTGGTAAATTTATACTATGGAATACTACTCAGCTATTAAAAAACAAATAAATTTTGACATATGCAGGCAAGAGGATTAAACTACAGAGATCATACTGAGTGAGTGAGGTAACCCAGATCCAGATAGTCACGGTATGTATTCACATATAAGTGACTATTAGCCCAACATAGGTGTCCTCTGAGAGACTACACCCAGCAGCGGATCAGGACAGATGTTGGAACTTGCTGCTAAACTCCAAGGAGAGCACTGAGAGTGGTATGGAAGAATGAGTGAGATGAAAGGAGTGCAGCTCTTGACCCAGGGGGGCCTGCACAAACTGTTACGCCATGGAAGGACAATGCAAGCAGTGAACCTAGACCCCCTGTTAAGACCAAGCCAATGGACAGTTGATTCCCCATGGTTGTGGGGACTTCCAAAAACATGAACTCTGGTGCCCCTGATTTGATCACTTCCCCTTGGTGGGGAGGGCCCGCGGGCACACAGAGGAAGATGAAGCAGGCTATCCTGATAAGAACTGACAGGCTGTGGTCATATGGTATGTAAGGAGGCACCCTTCTGTCAGAGATCTAGGGGATGGGAATAAGAAAGAAGAGGGAAGGAGGAAGGGAGGGAGGGAAGGAGGGAGGGAGAGAATGGGAAGATACAAGCAAGGGGAGAACAACTTGGATGTAATCTGAATAAGTTACAATAAATTAAATATAAGAAAAAACTAATAAAATACAGATATAAAGTCTATTATATCTCTTTATGTGTCTGGGTTTCTTGATTCCTAGATTTTCACAAAGGTGATACATTTTATTTTATCTATTTATGAAAGATCTTTAAATTAATTAGAACTTATTTTTACTTAAAAAAGAACAATAGTAATTTTTTTTTGTCAATGAATGTTCAGTATGTTAACCTTTTGCAATATTTTGTTAGGAAGTACATAATTTTCTCATGGCTATTTGAGTAATTCCTTGGTTTCAAAGATGAAGTTAATAATGTAATTTTGCAATTTTTGTAATTAAAATAAAATTTATAATTTAAATATGCTTTCAACCATACATAAATGTGATAGATGTGTAGATAAGTAGATAGATAGATAGATAGATAGATAGATAGATAGATAGATTATGGAGTATCTAATGAAGTTAGTTAAGTATGTATTTCTACACATATCTTTTGAGTTTAGATGTCAGTTTGGAGAATTAAAAGCTTAGAAATGACTATCAAAATTTTGTGCATATTTCAGAGTCTATTGATATTTTAGGAATTATTTCAGTTATAGTTAAACATGCAATTTATAGGTATAAAGCATATATATATATATATATATATATATATATGTGTGTGTGTGTGTGTGTGTGTGTCCAATATTAAGTGTTTTCAAATATAAAAAATAGTCCAAGAGTAAGTTAACCATTATATAAAATTATATCAAAATAGAACAGTTTTCAAATGAAGCTCCTGAGCAAAGACATAAATGACCTGCCCGAGAGTAAGAAGCAGAAGCTGATATAATCATGACAACTGTGGACAGCAGACTGGAAACTCAAGACAGGTGAGTTTACTGGTGCTCATGTCAGCCAACTTAAAAGTCTGTAGAATTTGGGACATTTCTCTTACATCTAGTTCCAAAACAAAAATTGCATTTATTTGGTAATTGCTGCCCATATATTATATGCGGCTTTATTTCAGTTCATATTTCCTTGTTTCTTTTTTAAATGAGAATATTTTCCAGGAACTGCTATGTATTTTATCGTTTGTGGCAGCGTTTCAGAGCCAAGACAGATGTGACTATTTATGCACAAGATATCAGCCAAAATATGAGCAAGAAATATCATAATGAGAATGTTGGCACACTATTGTATAACAATTTGCTTTTATGCCTGCATTGTTATTTCTTGGAATGAGTAAAACTTTGCTCTTTATACTCAAGTGCTATAAAAATTAATAATGAAGAGAAACTGTAAAATAAATAATTTAGCCATGAGATCTCTTGGCTTAGTAGACACACTGGTTTGGGAGAGAGCAAGCATGGGGATCTGAATCCCTGCAGAGTTATCCTGAGACTCAGTTTTCTTATGTGCAAAATGATGATTCCTGTATTTTATCAATATGAGAATTACATAAAATAACTTAGGGACTTGAAGCATGCACTTATGTGGCCCTGCATTATTGTGTACATATCTACATGTCCTGCAGAAATCTCTTTTTATTCCCTCTGTGGCATACCAAAGACAGTCACTAAGGACATTTAGGGAAGCAAAAATGACTCTACAATGAAAAATGACAGAAAACTCTAAGCCACTAATACAAATGCTCATGCTGGTGTAATTCTTGAAAGCATCAATAGGTGGTGAAAAGATTCCCAATTCATTGAGAACAAGAAGACAGTGGATAAGAAAGGTACTGCAAAGATGACTATGGAGTTACTACAGATGTTTGTCTGTCACCATCTTGACAGACACCCTTGAGAAAAGGGATATGTCACTGTGGTATCAACTTTCTACTTAACATGGTATGGGGGTCACAGAAAAGGCAGACTCTGCAAACATCTGTGAGGCACTATTTGCCTTAAGGAAACTTAGGAGGTAATACACATTGTAAACATGGACACCCCACTAACGCAGACTATGGTCCTGGACTGCATCTGTGGGGAAATCTAGCTGAGGACCTGTATGCCTGCTCTCTGCCTAATGATTTGGGTTCAAAGTGACCACCTTCCTTCTACTCCTGCCATCATATCTACCACAATGGACTGTATCTCCAAGAAGTATAGTACAAAATAAATTATTTATTAAGTTGTTTGTATTAGATAGTGGTGTCAATGAGAAATCAACTAAAACAGTCAGGGATCATAAAGAACAATTGTTTCCAAAGGTGTCAGACCATGAACAACCCTTAACAAGACTTTAACATCCCTCTGAAGTTTGCATACTAGAAGGCTTATGGATCTCTATTTGAACTGAATGTGTTTCAAGTTAAAATTACCTCTCACAGGAATAGAATTATGTTATGATTATTGAAGACTGAATATTTCTTAAATAATTCAAAAAAGTTGGTGAGTAAGACAGTAGGACAAGTAATTATATAAAATATTTTTCTGAAACTACCTAAAACAGTCACCAAAGTGCAATTTCAAGACATGATAGTGACACAAATAAGTGTATGAAAATAAAAAGATGGAAAATGAACAGCATGAGGTGTTTCAATTAACAATATGTTGCAGAATTCAGATCTAAGCAATAGTGAGGTCTGTTAAATAAGTAAAAGGGCAGATGGAATGAATCATTATATTGTAATCTTTAAAATGAAAAAATTAGAAAAATCCATGATGGGTCAAGATAGAAGTTTTCTGGATACTATGAACATAAAGTAATGTATACAGAAAATTTGTACTGTAGCTCATGAAGATACATAAAATAGGTGAACCTGAACAATATAAGAAATTATGATTGCTTCTTAATCATAAGGACTGAGTTAAGACCCCCCCCCCAGCACTAAGGTAGATTTTGTCTGTCTTGAAGCTGTGCAGGCCTTATCCATGCTGTCTCTGTGGGCTTATATGTATATCAGTCTTGGTTTTGTTTTTCATTATACTTGTTCTATTTTTTTTTTGTTTCGGTAGGAAAAAAAGAAGTAATATGATAGTAATTATCAGGGAGGTAGCAAATATCTAAAAGGAGATTGGCAGGAGAAAACATGATCAAAATATATTGTATGAAAAATTATAATAAAAAATGCAGAGAAGTTGTAGAAGATATTTGTAATTAATTTCTGACCCCTTATCTCAGTGCATAAATACACACACACACACACACACACACACACACACACACACACACAGAGAGAGAGAGAGAGAGAGAGAGAGAGAGAGAGAGAGAGACAGAGACAGAGACAGAGACAGAGACAGAGACAGAGACAGAGAGAGACAGAAAGAGACAGAGACAGAGAGACAGAGACAGAGACAGAGATAGAGACAGACAGACAGAGAGACAGACAGACAGAGAGACAGACAGACAGACAGACAGACAGACAGAAAACAATAAATGTGATAAAAAATTTTACTCCAGAAGCAGTCTCACATTGTCTATTTCCTTTGACTCTTGATGGCATCAAGAAGCTACATTGACTTCTATCATATGAGTTGTTGGAAGACACTCTACAATGCAGCTCAGAGACAGAACCATTGATAAATAATGATTCAATTAACCTCATCATTAAGAAACCAATGGCTGTTTTGGTGCCAAATGGCCTATAAATAACAACCAATGAAGGCCCACCTGTAATGGTGGAGCAGTTATCTCCTGAACTCTTGTGCATTCTCTTAAAAATCAATTTCATTTTATTGTAGTGGAAATGAGCTGTTGTAAAAAGAATATCAAATTTTATAAGACTGTTTATCTCTTCAATATGAAATAGCTCTCTCTCAGGTCAAAAGCGGTGCTGGGCAAAACAAAACAATGGCACCACTATACTCCTGTTTCCATTCCTCAAATAAAATCTCTATGCTATTTATATTCAAAGGTCAAAACTGATAATTCATTCAAAGAAAATATCATTTAGAAAAATAAAACAGATTTGGCTTCTTTGTCAAAAAACAAGTGACTATATGTGTGTGGATTCGTTTCTGGGTCTTCGATTTGATTCCATTGATCAACCAGCCTACTGCTGTGCCAGCACCATGCTGTTTTGATTACTGCTGCTCTATAGTACAGCTTGAGATTAGGAATAGAGATTCATCCTGAGGATCTTTTATTGTATAAGACTGTTATAGTTATTCTGGATTTTTTTGTTATTCCATATGAAGTTGAGAATTGATCTTTCAATGTTTTTAAAATACTGTGTAGGTGTTTTGACAGGAATTGCATTGAATCTGTAAATTGCTTTTGGTAAGATGGCCATTTTTACTATGTTAATTCTCCTGATCCATGAGCAAGGGAGATCCTACCATCTTCTGATATCCTCTTTAATCTCTTTCTTCAGAGATTTAAAGTTTTTTTTCAATAAAGTCCTTCACTTCTATTCAATGGAAAAAGGATAGCATCTTCAACAAATGGTGCTGGCCCAACTGAATGTCTATCGGTAGAAAAATGCAATTAGACCCTTCTTTGTCATCATGCAGAATACTCAAGTCCAAGTGGATTAAAGACCACACATAAAACCAGAGACACTAAATCAGTTAGAAGAAAAAGTGGGGAAGAGCCTGGAACATATAGGCACAGGAGACAACTTCCTGAACAGACTCCCCCTGGAGGGGGAGACCTGGTGGCACTCAGAGGAAGGATAGCAGGCAACCAAGAAGAGACCTGATACCCTATGAGCAGTCATAGGGGAGGGGAGTAGGGGGAAAATGGGAGGGAGGGAGGAATGAGAGGATACAAGGGATGGGATATCATTGAGATGTAACAAGAATAAATTAATAAAATATTTTTTAAAAAGGTTAACAATTAATAAATGGGACCTCTTGAGTCTGAGAAGCTTCTGTAAGGCAGGAGACACTGTTAACAGCACAAAGAGACAGCCTAGAGAC
The DNA here is from genome assembly GCF_964271855.1 of Acomys minous. Taxonomy (NCBI): domain Eukaryota; kingdom Metazoa; phylum Chordata; class Mammalia; order Rodentia; family Muridae; genus Acomys; species Acomys minous. Next base: position 91,033,316 of record NC_140483.1, read on the forward strand.
TGGGAAAAGATCTTCACCAACCCAACATATGACAAAGGTCTGATATCCAAAATATGTAAAGAACTCAAGAAATTAAACATCACAAAACCAAACAAACCAATTGAGGAATGGGGCTCAGAATTAAACAGAGAATTCTCAACAGAGGAATATCGAATGGCTGAGAAACGCCTAAAGAAATGCTCAAAGTCTTTAGTCATCAGAGAAATGCAAATCAAAACGACTCTGAGATTCCATCAGAATGGCTAAGATCAAAAATTCAAGTGACACCACATTCTGGTGAGGATGTGGGGAGAGAGGAACACTCCTTCATTGCTGGTGGGAATGCAAACTAGTACAACCACTTTGGAAATCTATCTGGCGCTATCTCAGAAAACTGAGAATAGGGCTTTGTCTAGACCCAGCTATTTCACTCTTTGGAATATACCCAGAAGTTGCTCCAGCACACAAGGACATATGCTCAACCATCTTCATAGCAGCCTTATTCATAATAGCCAGAACATGGAAACAGCCTAAGTGTCCCTCAGTAGAAAAATGGATAAAGAAACTGTGGTACATTTTCACTATGGAATACTACTCAGCTATAAAAATAAAGGAAGTCTGGAAATTTGTGGACAAATGAATTGAACTAGAAATGATCATAATGAGTGAGTTAACCCAGAAGCAGAAAGAGTCAAATGGTATATACTCACTTATAACTGGACACTAGCCCAAGGGGTATGTCTCATGAAAGTCTTCAGTTATCATGAAAGTGAGACAAAGGGCAGGACATCCTATTGGGACTCTCAGTGAGAGAAGTATGGGAGAATGGGGAAATAGATGGGTCCAGAGGGTCCTAGAAAACTACAAGAACATTATGATGGGTGAATTTGGGCCCAGGGGTTCTGCTCAAAGTACGGCACCAGCCAAGGACAATACATGCAATAAACTTTGCATCCCGAACTGGATCTAACCAATGGACAGGACATTCTTCACAATTGAGTGGTCTGACTATCACACAAACTCTTTAGACCCATATCTGACTATGTCCCCTGGATGGGGGAGACCTGGTGGCACTCAGAGGAAGGATAGCAGGCTACCAAGAAGAGACTTGGTACCCTATGAGCATATACAGGGGGAGGAGATCCCCCTCAGTCACAGTCATAGAGGAGGTGAGTAGAGCGAAAGTGGAAGGGAGCAAGGAATGGGAGGATACAAGGGATGTGATAACATTTGAGATGTAATATGAACGAATGAATTGAAAAAGATATTAATAAAAAATGAAAAAAGAAAAAGAAAACAGATATTATAAATACAAACACAATGACTGATATATGTATTGTTGAAACACAGAGAAAACAGAACAGGACATGATGATTAAAATTGACAATCTTTGTGTCAGTGAGATTGCTCAGTCATAAGAGTGCTTGTCGCCAAGCCTGACATCTGAGCTTCAACACTGAGACCCAGATGGTGGAAGGAGAGAATCAACACCAGCAAGTGGTCTTCAGATATCTTGGATTTGTTCAATAATTTTGTTGAACCTTGGCTACACAGAATGCAGTGTGTGTGTGTGTGTGTGTGTGTGTGTGTGTGTATGAAAATTCAAGGAAATAATATGCTGTGTGTGATAGACATTTTCAATTCTTTGTGTTTTATTCATTTTTTTTTGTCCTATCGCAAATAAATGTTTTGGTTAAATGTCAATTTTACTTTTCTAGATAAGTAAATGGGCAGGAATAACAGTAAATATACCAGCAGAAACTTTTTACCTGGTTTATCTATATGATATACATCTACTCAGGTAGTAGTATTTCTCAAATTGTGTGCCTATTTGATTTTATTTTCAGTTTTGTAAAGATGGTGCACCTTAATAATCTGTGTTGATAGGTGTGGTGTTATGTGCAATCTCTACATAGCAGGGCATGCAAATGTGGCACTTATTTTAATGAAGATAAAAGTTGTTTGTATGTATCATTTATATCACAGAATACCTAGAGTTGACCTTGTATCTATACAGTAATATTTGCTCCAGCTTAAGAAAAAATCAATGTGCTTTTCCATGCAGTTCATATTCTATTATTCCAATGATGATCAGAGAATGAAGCAATTCCATAATGCTATAATCATTTTCTATTTCTTTATTGTACACTGTACTCGCTTTTTTTCAATAAGCACTGCACTGATTAGTGGCTGCTAAGCATGTGATTGTTACTTCCTATGTTTGCAAAAATCAAGTGCAGTATTTAAACTACTGTCCTCCACTGATTTCTTTATCTCAGAATAAAATTAAGGGTGCCTACAAACATATGCCATGTCTTGGCCTTCAATATCAAGGCTTCATGAATGAACTACTTCTGATGAAGTAATCTCATAAAGTTAATTTGCTTTCATTTCTTACCAAAATTCTCCCTTGGTGTATATGAGGAAGCGCATCATCTGAAGACATCAGCTTCAATAGCTTAGTAGGGGAAGTGACTGAGGGACATTGTAGCTACAAATGAGTTTCAAACTTTCATTCAGGAACCTGAAGCACACACATTGTAAGAGTGGAGAGTGTGCACTTTGCTCTGTTTCCAAATTCAAAGGACATACTGTATTCCATTTATCCACTAAAGGTGCAATGAAAGTCAGTGAAATAAATTGGAACAAGAGGAAGATAAGCTCTGCCAAGAAAGTCAAATCTATATGGCACAGTGTGCATTTTTTTGTTATTTTGCTTATTTGTAGACAAAGTTTACCCTGTAGCCCAAAGTAACCTCAAATTAAAGATCTTCTTGCATCTGTCACATGACTGGTAGTATTACAGTAATTTATAGTTAAATCTCCCTAAAAATATTTTAGACCAAATATAAAACAACTTTAATATGGTGTACAGCAGTATTTTATATTTGACTTTGAATGGTACATAACACATATGTACTGTAAGTAGTATGCATGTAGCTCTCTTGAGGTATAAAATGGATTTGGACTTTCATTACACTAACAAAAACATTTATCATGCTGTTAATACTCCATACAGCAAATATTTTTGTTCTATAAACTTGACCATATCTATGACTCTATTTTGATATGTATAACAGTGAGCTAAGCATGCTGACCAGGTGAAGCCTGATTACATGTGTTCAAATAAACTTACAGGAAAATAACATATTCTAGAAAAGATACTTAAACCCAAAGATACTAGTTAGCTACATGGGAAAGCAGATGGAGAAAAAAATGGCTAAGAGGGAAAAAAAAGAGTAAAATTCACTGTAAAGAAATGTATGTGCATCCCCAACATGGAGAAATCAACTCTGCTTTCAGATTTCCTGTGACTGAGCACTTAACAGAGGTACACTGAAAGCCATGGCCAGAAAGGAGCAGGATCTGCAGAGAAAACACAGTCACATGAGAAATAACGAAGGGGCTGAATGTAAGGGGTAAAGCACAGGAAACAATTGTTTCACACTTCATGTTTATGTGATTAAACACATAAAATTTTAAATTACATAAAAAGTTAAAAACTTCTAAATATTATTACAGTTATACACACAGACACTCACACACACACACACACACACACACACACAGAGAGAGAGAGAGAGAGAGAGAGAGAGAGAGAGAGAGAGAGAGAGAGAGAGAGAGAGGTCAATGGGGTTGTTCCTTTATTTGGTGCAGAATACTCTGTTGTACTGTATACATTTACATATTCTTGTTCTTAAGTCATGTGGAAGTATGCTGCTCTTTCTTAACTGTGACCGGACACTTCAGCATTATTAGAGAAAGTGGCCAGATATTATTGATATTATGATAACCTAGGAGGATGTCCAATATTTACCCATATAATAAACTTTCAGGTGCAAATCAATATATATAGACTAAAAATACTCTTATGAAATTTGAAATAAGAGTTCACCAATCATTTTTTACTCATGTGAAGTTATATCTCCTGTATTCTCATTGAGCTGCTCCTTATATTATAGACTTAGCCAGTCCACATGTTTTGACTTTTCTGAGGTGCTCCTGAAATGTATGCCATGTTTTAAACATGCAGTGCACGTGTCATGGCAGACCATCCAAACTCTATTGTGGTCATTCCATAGGCTATAAGGTACTCCTTTCTCTCCAAACTCATGGTGTCAAACTGCCTGGCTTTTGAAGTTAGTGGGGGTCTATTGAATTGTGACCAGGGGTGATGATTGGTCTAAATTTTGTATGCTACTGCCAACTCTCTCATGTACTCCTGTCACACTGACTGGTCTTTGATGGCTGCACTGAAAGCCTGTGTTCATTGTTGATTAAACTAAGCAGAAGAGCTTCAGCAAGTCTCAGTGAACATGGACACAGACAAGGATCTGACTTGTCACTGCATTTTGAGGTTGCTGAGTCTTACAAATTAACACAAGGTAAGCACTTCTTCTCCACCCCCAAGTGTTTCCTGCACATTACTAAAGTGAATTTTGTGGTTCATAGAAAAAAGAACTCATTTTAAGGCAGATAGTATCAAACATACTTTTGTATTGTATTCTTACTATCATTTTAAGAATAATATTGTTGTAACCTGAAAAAAGGAATAATCATTATACATGGTATTTAGTGTGTAGCTGTAAGAGAAACAGAATTTGTTACTGCTTAATTCAGGGCTGCAGAACAGACCCAAGAACTGAACAGCGACCCCTCTCTGCAGCCGGAATGTAATGGAATTTTTAAGCTTGAACACCAGAAATATCTGTGCCAAGTTATAGTTACATTTTTTTTTTTTGCCACTCAGGATTTAGGGATGGTGACTTTTTAAGGAACATGTCTTCTTAGTACAGTTAGCCTGTTCTCACTTGTATTTTTATTCAACTGTGGCAGGGCGACTTGCCAAAGATTTATGCCCCAACTTACCAACCAGAATGTCAGTTACTCACATACATGTCTCTCTCAGCCATGCAGGATGTCAGTTAGCCAGGGAGGTCTTGGCAACTTAAACCTTATTTAACCCCTATTTAAAATGGGAATTTTATTAAAAATGGCTTCAGTTTGGTTCCTTCTTACACTAAAGGGAAAAGCAAGTTTTCAGATGATTTACTGAAATACTCTAATGTTTCCAATTTGTTTTCTTTCTCCAAATTTGGAGCCTTTCATTGTTAAGAACAGCAGAGTTAAGTAATACGAACTATCTTGTATACATGATCGTGGAGAAGCCTATGGATTTATAATCATAGTACATGCAATAGGTGAATGTCTATAGGAACAGAAAATAACTAACATGTTTTTGGCGACATAGTATTTGAAATGGACAAAAATACTAATAATTAACATACTAGATTTCATGAATATCAGAGTTAGCATGATAATACAATCTTAATTGCATAATGGATATAAACATGTACATGATTTATTCAAAACCAAGAGTTCAAATAAAGTAAAATGGCATGTTTATTTCATCACTATCATTTTGTAGCTTATGCATTCCTTTCTGTCTCTCTGTAGCTAAAAATAAATGTGTTTTATTATAATATCTCTATCCAATGTACACATCTATAGCACATTTTTGAGTGAAAAACACTAATGCAATATGTATGTAAACAATCTGAAGAATAAGTTTAGACCTTGAAGGTGAATCTTATAAAAGTTGATAACAATTTCATGCTATTAGATCCTGAAACTTCAATTTTAAGAATCTTAGTTATAAGAGTTGGGTTCACACTAGGTACGATGGGATGGCACTTATGAAATCTGCCTGGTGCATATTTTCCTACATAATTCTTGTAAAGAAAGGTTTAAAAAAGCAACCCTTAAATCCTATGTTGATGTCATCATTTCCTATGTAAATTCTCTTAGAATAAATCCAAGAATGTAATAATAAATGTATGGTTAAGAAAACTGAATCTTTGTCTCTTGTTTAGAAGTGTTTTAGATTCCCTTTCCTGTGCGACTATGCATCTGTGGATACATATGCACACAAACACAGTAAAGAAGACAGACGTTCTTCTTGTTGTATTTAAATTAAAGAAATGAGGAGCTAAGGAAAAAACTCAGTGGTTTTTAGTCAGCATCAAAGCAGAAGATCATGTCAGGGTGAACACCTAAAATCCTTTTAAACAAAGACATAGTGCTTCTAAATATTTGTGCACGTGTATCCATGACAGGCTCACCAGCAATAAGCCATGAATCTAGGAAAAGAATATATTTCAGTATTTGGAAAGGAAGGTGTACTTGCTGGTATAATTCACCAAAGCCTTTATCACTTGCGTTTTCTGAAGCATAGTGGCCTCTGTCTCTCCTCCAGCGAGACAGATTCTATACCTAAGAATGTATAATAGAGTTCGTACAAGCTCTGAATGATCACTAAGGTATACAGACATCCTGACTGATTTGTCTCAGAGATTGTTTCCATTTTTCTTTATCAAATCCTCCTCCTCTCTCTTCTTGAGCCTGGCAGCAGCAGAAGGTAAGTAGAATATTGCCACTCACCATTCTTGACACATTGCTGATGACTACAAGGAAAAGATGGAAGGAGATCTCTAAGCACACAAGCTCAATATTTCTTTCCTCTTTTTCATACGGTGTAAAAAAAACTCAGGGATAGACTGTTAGAGAAAAGAGCAGCTTCTTGGGAACGCCATTCAGAATGTCATTTATAGTGCACAGTTGGTGACAATCATGTATCACTCTCTCATGCTGTTAATAAGACAATATGAGCTCAATATAATCTATGATATTTCGTCTATATCTCTTTTCACTGCTTATTTGATTATACTATTTAGAAACATACTCTGACATAAATAATGAACATGAACAATATTTAACTTGAATTTTTAGATAATATTTTTATCTTACAGGAAATTTACTTTTTTGATCAATGCAGATTTATAATTGGGAAGCCTTTCTTGAGTTATCACTTGCCTCTACCAATCTAAGAAAGGAAAATATCTTTTATCCCTTAGCAATGAACAGAGAAAGGCTCCAACATATGCCAACATGTGCCTAGTCAGGCTTCTTTCCCTCTGTATGCTCTACATGACATATCACAAACAAAAGGGAACAGACAGTCTAGAACAACCCAGACTAGATAAGCATAAAGAGTCATCTTTTGAACAAAGACAATATAACAATTTTATCACAATAATACTGTGGGCTGTATGTGTGGCAATGATGTTTTGTCAGAGCTACAAAGCTAAATAAGTTGCCAGTGTGAAGCAATGATAAAAATTTGTATCACGAAGCATTTAATACTAGGATATTTGGAACATGTTCTCAAGGAAAGTAAAGAAATAACAAAAATACTCTAATTTAAGGAAATTGAGTGAACTATATTCGTTATAGTGAAAGATCTCTATACAATTTCAAGTAATGATGATGTGTAATTTACTATCCAAGCATCTGTGAACACAGTCACAGACTTTGAGGATATAGAAATCTCTAGCACAGTGCCTATGCTGTGAGCACTCAGCAGGCTTGGTTCTCAAATTCGACTTTATATTTAAAAAGATTTGTAGTATTTTAAAATGCAGACTCCTAAGTCACTCAGCATTTCTGAATCAATCAGTAGAGAATTCATATTTCCATATCTCATGAATTCCCATGTGACAATATTGGAAAAGAAGGGACTGTGCCTGGAGAACTATTGCCTATGTGACTTAAAAGGCTTAAAGATGACTGGATTGACATTAAAACAGTAATTTCCACTGGACTCTTACATGCGACTTCAGATGTAGCGATAACTACTGGGCAGTTAAATGTAAACATAGAAGTTGTGGTATTCTTTGGTTTTTATTTTGTTTTGTTTTTATCAAGACAGGATTTCTCTGCATAGCCTTGGCTTGCTTCTACACTCACTTTGTAGACCAGGCTGGCCTCCAACTCATAACAATCCACCTGCCTTTGCCCCCCAAGTGCTGGGATTAAAGGCATGTGACACCACTCCTGGCTGGTTGTGGTGGTATTCTTAATGTAAGTATTTATAAAGAATGTTCAACATTTAGCTGTTTACATGAAGTTATTAATTAAGGCTAACTTTATACAAACTGTACTCAAACTAGGTTTACTGAAAGGAATATTAACTCCCTGCCATCTAGTGAGTAGAAGTCAACAAGAACTTGGAGAGAGCAAGGGGTGAGACTATGAGTCTTTCCTACCTTACATTCTTTCACCCCAGATAAATTTCTCTGGATATGCTAAGAGCTTAACACGCTGAATCCCATGGATTTTTGTTTGTGTTTCCATTTTAAATATGTGCAAACACTGGATGTACTTTGTCCTTTTCCTTGCTGGACCAATTTTGTTTCTAAATGAAACAGATAGGAGCCACATAAAACAACACTGAGGAAGGTCCACTGTTCTTCCCAGTGAATTTTAGAATTTTATAGCACAAAGCATGGTTATGTGTCAATGCTCAGCTAATCCCTGTCAAGCTTGCTACAGTATAGCTCTTTAGGGGTTACTTTGACGAGTTCGTGGAAGAGGAGGGAGGTAATGACATCTTCAGAAGTCAATGATGACTAAAATCAGCACTGTCACATGTCTATTCTAAACTCTCCTCAGATCTCCACTATGGAGGACTTTACGTCTTGTGTCTCCACCCATGCATGCTGAAAATGTGTCGAAAAGCCTGATGGCTTTTGGCTTTCGTTCAGTGCTTTCCTCAGATTTTCAGATTCCCTCTTCATCAAATCTCTGGGGACAAGTCTCCAAAGAAATAACTTGCCTTTGCATTGAAACTGCTAAAGGAACCCAGTTCTGAAGCCATTTTTAAAGATCATTGTTACTTTCAGTAAACAAAAGAGCCACCTAAACTAGCCCTATTATCTTGGATATAAAATGAAACAGTGATTAACTGTTTATTCTTGTTTTTATGATAGCCTTTCCTTTAAATTTAGTCACATACTTGAGTGAAGGATTATAATGCATGCTCATTAAATTCTTAAATGCACAAATTTGATAGGGTCAACTCATGAAAAATATGATTAAATGAAGGTGAGAGGGTTTTTTTTATGGGCTGAAACTTTCCTATAAAAAGGAGCAGCATACAGAGAAAAAATACATCAGGCAAATGCAAAGCACAGTTTCTGTGATATGATGGCTAGCAGTCCACGTATTTATTTCCACTTCTCCCATCATACATGGGTAATGTATTTTCAGCTAGATAATAGCTTCCTTATCCCTTTTACAAAAATAAAAATCAATGTGATCAGTGAGAAGTCAATTGAAATCAGTGGATAAAATTCCAAGAAAGCTAGTTTTTCCTCTTTCCCTTCCTTGTTAGGTTTGTTTTACTGTGGTAAAACACTATGACTAAAAGCAAGGCACAGAAGAAAGGGTTTATTTCAGCTTCCAACTCAACCAGTCATGTTCCTTAACTGAGCGAAGTCAAACAAGGAACCCAAAGAAGGAACTGAAGCAGAGGCTATGGAGAACTTCTGTTTACTGGTGTGTGACCCATGGCTTGCCTTCCATGTTTTTTCCATACCTGGGACCACTTTCCTAGGCCTGGCTTCACTAATAGGCACAATCCACAATGAGTGATACCACAGCAGGCACAATCATAATAGGCTGGGATATTTCACATCATCACTATTTAAGAAAATATTCCATATTTTTGTTCACAGGTCAACATGGTGGATGCATTTTTTTCAACTATGGTTCCTCTTCTCAAATGATACTATCATGTGACAAGTTGACAAAAACCTAAGCAGGATATATTCTTTTTTTTCTTATGATTAATAGGAGATGTAAGAAGAGATTATAGGAAAAAACTAAAGCTAGCTTCTATCATTCCAGGCATCATGGGGATGACATTACAACCTAAACCCTAACTTGTGGTATTCCTAAAACAGACCAGCCCTAACCATAATACAAAGTAATTTTAACCAAAATTAACCTTAATCCCAACTGCAACCCAACCTTCTTATATCACTTAGGAGAAATAAGTAAAATTTTATTTCATTTTAGTCAGTGCTATTTTTACATCTCATCAGCAGATGTTGGATAACATGTCTAACAGACAGAAATGGCCAACTAATATTTATACCAGTTCTGTTTGAATATAATTCTAATTTTAATGACATAATCAATATACCAGAAATAATACAAAATAGATCAGTACAAAAGGGATATTACAGCTATAAAATCAACCAAATAATAAAACCATTAATCTACTTATTTAAAATATGACTTCTGGAAAAAACTGTATTTATAGCTTCAGTCAATGTTTTAAGGAATATGCTGACCAATTAAAATAAGCCTATTTAAAAACAAAATGAACAAACATTATTGACTAAAAAACAGGAAACCTATCTCACATAGGGACAACAACCTAAGGGAGGAGGCTGGAACGTAAAGCTTAAGAAGTAGTATTTGGATGGTACAACAAATGGTTGCAATATTTGAAAAGATGCAATTTAATAGTTATTTATTTACTAAAGTTAAGACTCACATATATGAGGCAATATTATTAGGCATCCCGTGATGGATTATTCCATTCAGTGCAGTGTTTCCTTGGAGATGGAATCAGAAACTTAATTAGTACCTGGCAACTCATTTGAAGACATATTCTTATAACCATATCATATTCTTATCGTCTCTAAGGCCATGAGATCATGAGGTCATACTTGCGGATCTGACCAGGTCTATATGATGATAATGATGCTCATTATAGGACATTTCTTACTATTCATTATATATTCTTTTTTCAGTTAAGAAGCACATATGTTAATCCCAAGGACCATCAGAACTATTTCTCTTCCTACCGACATGACTTCCAAGAATAAAGACTAATGTAAATATGCTGTCTTTCTAATCATTAAAAGAACATGTAAGCAAATAACAAATGAGAATTTTTATAAGAAAATTGTTAAGAACAATAATACAGCAAATGTGTATATATTCCAGGGTATAGAGCTCCTACCACTCCCTCTCCTGCCTGGTCCACCTCGGGCACACCTCAAGACCCAACTATACTAGTCCTGTGTATATACTCCAAAAATGATCCCCCATACAACAAGGGCCCTTGCTCAACTATGTTCATATCAGCTTTATCTGTAATAGCCAGAAAATAGAAACAGCCTAGATGTCCTTCAACCAAAAAATGGATAAAAAAAAACTGTGGCACATTTACAAAATGTATTACTGTTCAGCTATTAAAGATAAGGGCATCACGAAATTTTCAAGCAAATAGTTGGAACTAAAAAAAATCATCCTGAGGGAGGTAACCCAGACTTAGAAAGACACATGTGGTATTACTCACTTATAAGTGGATATTAGCCATAAAGTACAGAATCCACACACCCAAATAAACTAAGTTACAAGGAAGGCCCAAAGGAGGATGCTTGAATTTCACACAGAAAGAGAAATAGATTAGACAGTTGAGCTAAATGTAGGCAGGAAACTGGAAGGGAGATGAGTGACAAGGAGAACAGAGTGCAGATGTGAGGTTGGGAGGCGGGGCAGAGAGGGATGTAAAAGAGAACGAAAATTGGTGCACTGGGTATCTCTAGGAGAAGCTGGGGACCTGGGACAATGGAGGCTCCCAGAAGTCTATGGAGATATCACTAGCTGAGACTTCTAGCATCAGAAGAATATGTAGCCTCAAGTAGCCACCTCTTGTAGCCAAATGGGACTTCCTGTGAAATGAGAACACTAACCCACCCACAAAACTTTCTACTCAAAATTTGACCTGCCTACAAGATGTGTAGGGATAAAAATGGAGCAGAGATTGAGGGAAAGGTCAATCAATGACTAGCCCAACTTAAGACCCATCCCTTGAAAGAGAGCCAACCTCTGACACCATTAATGATACTCTGCTATTATTGCTGTGTTCTGAGAGCCTTCATCCAGAAGCTGATGGAAACAGATGCAGGGACTCACAGCCAAACCTTAGATAGAGCTCATGTAGTCCTGTGGATGAGTGAGGGATATGATTAGGGTAGCCAGAGGGGTCATGTACACCACAGGAAGACCTACAGAGTCAACAAACCTGAGAACATTAAGGCTCACAAGGACTGAATCACCAACTAAAGAGAATGCATGGGCTGGACCTAGACTCCCTACACATATGTAGTTGATGTGCAGTTTGGTCAATATATAGATTACCTAATAATTGGAGCAGAAGCTGTCTCTGACTCTGTTGCCTGCCTTTGGACCCCTTTCCCCCAGCTGGGCTACTTTGTCTGGCCTCAATTGGAGAGGATGCACTTAGTCCTGCTGCAACTTGAGGTGCCAAGATAGGTTGGAACCCTTTAGGGCTTCCCCTTCTCTGAGAAAATGGAGAGAAAGGCATAGGAGAATGAGTGTGAGGTTGGAACTTGGAGAAGAGGGAGGGGCTGGAATCAGGCTGTAAGCTGATTATTATTCTGATGGTTAGATTAAAATTGTTATAAAATAGGAAACTTGGGCCAACACAATTAGAAACATCTTTCAAATTATGTCAACCAACACTGTATCTTTTGTTTGCCCTCTGTCTTATGCATCATCTCCATATGTAGATAAATAAAAACAAATAAAAAACTATAGCACAAAATTACAATTAATCAAAATTTAAAAACAGTGACATGAGCAAATTTTCAAGTTAGAGGGAATCCACTCTGAGACCAAGTTAAGAAAAAAAGAAGATACACTAGGACTTTGTGTAGAACACCTATCAGCGGCCACACTGACTTCTAATATGCTCAAATACAGAGTCTCCTGAGCCAATTTGTACTTAACAAACACTCCAATAAAGAGATCTTATCACTGCTTACCTAAGGTTTCCCTCTAGGATATGGAGAATACTGATCTTCATACAAATCAAAATAGCTGAGGCAGAGTGAATAGCCAGACCCACAGAGCTATTTCCCATCAGCAATGAGGTGAAGCTTATGCACCTAATGAGTTTATACCCATTTAATCCATGGTCAAGTCACACTTGAGGACTCAACCATGAATCTGTATGATAATGATGACACTCATTATGGGACACATCTCCTACGGCTTCCTATATATCCTGTCCCAGTTAGTAAACCCATATCCCAATGCCTAGGTTCAACATTACAGCCTCACTTTGTACTGACACTATTTCCCAGAACCACTATATATAATATGTCATGCCATCTGCTGTGAATTATTGTGAATGAGTAATGTTGCTTGATGACGAAGTCCTGGGTCAGTGGCACAGCAAGCTTTGCAGTCAGTCTTAAATTAGTCAGGCCTGTGAATCATTTTCCAAAACAACCACACTCAGAAATCAATTCCTGGCAATACACACTAGTCTGAAAAAGGCATGACTATTCTTTTGTTTAGTACTGTACTGCAAATGACTATAAAATGTGTAAAAGTTAAAGCCACTTAAAAGCATATTTTAGTTAAGTGTTTTCCTTATAAATGTGGCATAAGATTTCTACAAGGAATTCTAAAATGACTATAAAAAGGAAAACGAGTACAAGATATTTTCTCAAACAAATGCAACCTCTACTAACATGGATGGTTATATAATTTTATTATATTTTACTAAATATGTTTTTATAAGTGATATCAACCTACAATGTAACATTTACTAGGCTTTTCTCACTTTACTTTCATCAGAGTGCATCTCTATGTTTTATGGATCACCAAAAATATATTCAATTATACTAATGTAATTTATTAACCAAACCTTTATTTTCAAAAATGTTACCATCATACAGCAGGTAAAGGTGTTCTTCTTGCCATTAATTAAAAAATAATTGCACCTTTCATTTTTTTCCTCAGGGTTTTCTAGTTTATGGGTGTAACAGGAACACAAATTAGATAAAAGTGTTAAGACTAAAGATTTCCCCAATGAGCTCTGCCACTTTTTATGATTCAGACTGAGAACATATAGCAAAGTAACTCCAGGAACCCATGTACTCTCCACTTCTTAGACAAGGAACATCTGAAAACAAGAGAGGGGGCGTAGTGACAGAAGTTCAGAGCCCTGGATATATTTTCGTTCCTTTAGTTTCACTTCTGAAACAAAACATAATGAAAGAAGGTATTGCCACTTAAGTATGTTGTAAAGATTACGTAAGATTAATATGATTGATGGGAGGAAGACAGCAGTTTGAAGAGTGAGGAACCAACATTTAATGCTAAATACTTCTACTGGGAGTTTATATGTATGAACTAACATGATCCTAATAGTCCGAAGAGGCCAATGTCCTTCAGCAAACACATTTTACACATGACGAAGTGAATACACATTGAATTCTTGTCATCTGCCTAAGACTAAGAAGCTTCTATGAGACATCTTGGATTCAGTCAAGTCCCAAAGCCATGTATACACTCTTGAACAGAATAGTCTCTACTCCTCCCAAAAAATAAATTTACAAATATGTGTTAAGCAGTGACTATGTAGGAATTAATCATTGCCTCTACTTAGGCCTTGTTATGTTTACAACTGATAAATGAGTTAAGGATTTCTGAATTGTTAAGCCATAAACCTACAATTTGACTACATTTCTTCTGAACTTAAGTACTTCATAGCCTCAAAAACCATTACTTACTTTTTAGTTATTTATTTGAAGGTCTTGTATCAAATATAAGCCTCATGTATGCTAGAAAAGCATTTATCATGAACTATAGCACTACAACTGAAGTCTCCTTACATAAAATCCCTATAATTTTCCAACTCATACAAGGAAAGACCATAGGTTCACACATCCACATATTTATGTATATGTGCCTATAAAAGACACAAATTTATGGAATAAACACTATTATGGCTATTTCTGATCATTTAAAATTGTTATTAGCATACTCCCATCTCAGACTTTTGTGCATGTGAAATTGCTCTAAAATGGTTTTCAAATTAGGTTATTAATTGTTAATGCTAAAAGAAACCCAGATATTTAACTTTCCTTAGAAACAGTGTTTTTCTCATGAAATTATTCATAGAGTAAAGTATGTACATTGTAAACACAAGGGCCTGAGTTAGGATCTTCATGACAAATCTGAAGAGCCTGGTGCCGCGAGGTGCTGGTGCACTGCCATAATCCCAGTCCCAAAAAGTAGTGTCAGGAAGATTTCTAGAGCTCACTGCCCAGCCTGTTCTACCTAGTTGATGACTGAGGAGGACATTTAATATTGACTTCTGGTGTCCATACATGTGTGCATAGACAGATGGAACTCCCACAATACACACAAATGCACATACAAAGGAATTACTCTATTTTTTCCTTGAACTGTTTTTTCTTTGATTTAAAATATATTTTATTAATTTATTCATATTACATCTCAATGGTTATCCCCTCCCTTGTATCTTCCCATTGCTCCCTCCCTCCCATTTCCCCCTAACTCCCCTCCTCTATGACTGTGACTGAGGGGGACCTCCTCCCATGTATATGCTCATAGGGTATTTAGTCTCTTCTTGGTAGCCTGCTATCCTTCCTCTGAGTGCCACCAGGCCTCCCCATCCAGGAGATGTGGTCAACCAGAACATGGAAACAGCCTAAGTGTCCCTCAGGAGAAGAATGGGTAAAGAAACTGTGGTATATTTACACTATGGAATACTAATCAGCTATTTAAAAACAAGGAATTCCCAAAATTTGTGGACAAATGGATTGAACTAAAAATGATCATAATGAGTGATTTTACCCAGAAGCAGAAAGAGTCAAATGGTATATACTCACTTATATCTGGACACCAGCCCAAGGGGCATGTCCCATGAAAGTCTTCACTTACCAGGGAAGTGGGACAGAGGACAGGACATCCTATTGGGACTCTAGGTGAGAGAAGCATGGGAGAATAGGGAGATAGAAGGATCCATAGGGTCCTAGAAACCTACAAGAACAACATTGATGGTAAGATCTGGGCCCAGGGGTCCTGCTCAAACTATGACACCAGCTAAGGACAATACTTGCGGTAAACTTCAAACCCCTACCCAGATCTAGCAAATGGGCAGGAAATTCTCCAAAGTTGAGTGGAGAGCAGGGTCTGACTTTCAAAAGAATTACCCTAAATGACCAAACTGTCTTAAGAAAATTCCAGCCATAAGGATACATGTATTTAAAGAAATGATATTATATATCCAACAATAAACATTTACATTTAATTTGCTAGGTATTTAGGATACTTTTGTTAGTAAACAATGAAATAAGTTGTAGAGGTTTTGTTTATAAATATTATGAGAATTCTGATTAATTAAAAATTTAAAACAAATTAATACAAGAAAAACATTTATTTTGTGTACTTTTAATGAATTACAGACACACTTATGTTAAGGAACTTTGTTTTCTATTTTTTTGTTTGTTTTGTTTGAGATAAAGTTTCTCTGTGTAGCTTTGGCTGTCCTGGACGCACTTTGTAGACCAGGCTGGCTTCAAACTCAGAGAGAACTGCCTGCCTCTGCCTCCTGAGTGCTAAATTACAAGCTTTCGCCTGTATGCCCAGTTGCTATTGAACTGTTATAGTCACTAATTATATTATGAAATACTCATTGTCAGTAAGAGATAGGCAAAAATGTGACATTTGTATTGAATTTCTACAAATATTTAATATTGTTGTTTCTCTATTAGAAATATTGTAAATAATTGTTTTCCTTGAATTTGTAAGATATATCTATTCCTAGGCTGGGTATGGTGGTGCATGCTTTTAATCCCAGCACTCTGGAGTCAGAGGCAGGTAGATTTATGTGATTTTGAGGCCAGCCTGGTCTACAAAGTGAGTCCAGGTCAGCCAAGGCTACACAGAAAAATCCTGTCTTGAAAAAAACAAAACAAACAAACAAAAAAATCAAACCATCCAACCAAAGAACAACAACAAAAAGAGATATATTTATTCTTCTTAAGCAAAAATTGTCAATTAAATATATTTGATGCTGAAGAGAAAAAAATGAGGGGATGGAGAGATGGCTCAGAGGATAAGAGCAATGGCTGCTCTTCCAAAGGTCCTGAGTTCAATTCCCACCAATCACATGGTGGCTCACAACCATCTATTATGAGATCTGATGCCCTTCTTCTGGCTGGAAGTTGCACATGCAGCCAGAGCACTGTATAAATAATAAATTAATAAATTAATTAATAAAAAATTACATGATTTTTAAAAAAGAAAAATTAATCCCTTCTGGTTTATATCAGTTTATGAATGTGAACACAACTCATTGTAATATATGAATCTCAGTTTTAGTCAAGATATAATTAATTATTTCAAAAAATAAACCATGCAAGGCAGCCCATATTAATAATTGCAACACTTGATATTCTGAGGCAGGAGGATTGTTTTTCCTGTCGGTTGGAAATCCATAATAAAACCTTATCTCAACAAAACCAAATGAATTATTAAACTGAATCTCAACAGAATTGGAGACAGTTTTTTTTTAAAGTGACAGAACTTAGGAAAGCAGCCTCTGAATTCCTTACTAATTTAAGTTTTCTTACTAATTCAATATTTCATGCTACCAGTGATAGCCAGACTCTTACAAAAGGATGGAATAATTTGGAAAGCATTAGATGCTAGAGATATTTCTCTATTTGTTGAATGTTTCCAGCTCTTGTTACTGGGCCCCCAAAGACTTCTCTTTGTCCTGAATGAGAGGATTAATCCTATTTTTGTTAACTATTGGTCGATTTTACTGTTTAGTATTTATTTTCTACATAATTATGGTTACCTTCTATGTGACTGTATCCTTTTAAAAACATAATTGTGATTTCATACTACTTCATCAAGTGCCATGTTTTCCCCATCAACCACCTATGTTCTTAACAAGTGAAGAATTGCTGAAGGCAGATAATGTTGTTTGTGAGTTAGGCAATTCATTTAGCATTCCCAGGGATCAATGGAGGAAACCGTGTACAACGTTAATGATGTTGGCTGATAGTTTAAGATAACCTTACTTATGTGTGATTATGGTTTTCTTCACCTGAGTTTTAGTCTAACAAAAATGAGATGGTTCCTCTTTTCCTTTAAACTCAGAAGAGATGCATGATCCATAGAAGTGTCAATCACTTGGAGAGTCAGTCAAGTAGAGTTCAGTTCTTTCTGGCTTTTGTTTCCGGAAAGTCTGACTGCTTAGCAGACTTGGAGGTATGCTAATTGGGCAAGAAAAAAAATGAGAGTACCAGAAAAAAAAAAAAGCAAAAGGAAGAAACACAAAGGGAGAAAAATAGTTAACCCAGGTTTAAAAGTTTAAGTATCAAGAGGAGGTAAGAGTGGGCGTAAGATTCCATACTCTGAATGGAGATAAGTAAAGTCTAAGGAAGTTACCATTACCCAAGGAAATGTCAAGAATGCGTGGGGCCCAACAACAGCTACAGACCTTCAACAAAATGTCCAGCCTCCACACCTGACTGGTGAATGTACAGGAATTATAAAAAGAAAATGAACCAAGGATGTTTCAATAATTGTAAGAACAGATGAACGTTGTCTTTGCAAAGAGTAGGGCTCAGAAAATATGTATTCAACATGTTAATGCTTTCAAGGCGGCCACGTAATGCTTGAATTCAATACAGATGATCTCCAAGGGGACCCAGGATTGCACTGCTGATGTGATATTATGTGCTCCTATTTTGGAAAGAGAACACAATACATGAGCCCCAGTGGAGCGTATGAATGGAAAGAAGAAGGGAGGAATAAATGCTGCAGAGAGAAATGCAGAGAGGGAAGAGGATGTGGAGGAGGAAAGCAGAGAGGACAGTGTGGAGGGAGATTACAAAGAAGGGTGGAGTTTTATATAGTTATGATTAGTTATTGACAAATTTAGAACTGCACTTCAGTATGGAGATTTAGAACAGGCGTCCAGTTCTTACTTCCCTACAAAGTCCCATGAGTGCCATATAGAAGCCTTTAGTATTAATCAGTGACCTGTGAGAAGATGTTCCTTTGCAGTGTTATAATGCTGTTTTCCTTTGTAGGTTATTTTAGATTCAGAACACTCCTGTCATAGAAATATGGGCAATTAAATTTTTTTCACATGAGCCCTTCAGTCCACCAGAAGAATCCAGATTGTTTAATAAATCTGCATAGGAAAGGGGAAACCTCCTGGAATTTCATTTTTCATGTTAAATTAGATATGTGGTGACTCAGATTAAACTCACATTGGCAAATAAACTGCTACAATGTCCCCAGATATACACTCTGTTGTATGAGTGTCAGATCCTTTTGAGTAAGTTTGTAAATTGAATCTCAAGTGTGTAACAACATCGTTCTGTATTAAATGACAATCCTGAGTATGGGAAAAACCCTAAACAGCGTTTATAGATTGTAGAGACGCTAATATAAAAATGAATAACCATGCCTTGCTTAATTTGCAGTTATTTCTCCATTCCCTGAAGACAGCTCAGTGTCTCTCTCCTGTCTAGGAACTTGTTTTACAGTGCCACCAAGAGCATCTGTGCCTCCACCTAGGCAGAGGTAATCTAATCTGTAGGCTACTGAGTCACTCCTACCATTACACAGGCTTGCAGTCCGTGGACAGGCCACCTAACTTGACTCCTTCAGTAAAGGTGTACTGATCTGATCCGGTTTTGTTTTTTATGTGTGTCTATTTAAAGTCCTCCTGCTTCGTGAGTGGCCTTGTAGTTCATATGAGCCGTCAGAAGCATGACGCATATGAAACGGGTTTTCCATTTGTTAGACTCCAAGATCAGGTGGAAGATACAGAGCTCAAAACAGCTACTTAGTAAGTATGGTGCTGACCAATTATTTCAAATACACTTTATTTTTCTGGTGAGCAATACTTAAGAAATGATGCAAATGCAACTCCAATGAGTGCTTTATAATAAGGCAAAAAAGAATTGGAGATATGTCTAATTTTCATGAGCGATGAAGGAAAGACATTTCAAGACAGATACTATATTCTTTATCTGCAGTCTAGTGACCTTTCTCTGGTTAGCTACTGATATAGTACAGTTATCTGGGCTCAGTGCAATGAGCAGAGTTCTGGTTGCCTGAATACTTTCTTTTGATTTTTCTTTATCATCTCACTATCCATGTGAATGGACTTCCTATTGTAACACATCCCTTCCCAGTCTCCTTCCCATCACAGGAACATCAGCTATCACTCCGGAGCGCTAACTCCAGCTCAGACATTGTGCTAAGCACGACACACACAGAACCTTAGCATCTTAGAGTCATGCCATTGCTACATATGCAACTTCACATTTTACTTCTATTTAGAGCTTCCCGAATTCCCAGGTAGCTCACTAGAATGCCCATTAATCTCTCACAGAGAAAGCCTTACTCCAGGTAACTGTGTGCCCCTTCCTAACTGACCACATTGGCAGTGAAGATGCTAGAGTCAGGGCAACAGATGAAGCTTGGTGCCAGAGAATGTCCTCATTGTGTGCAGAGGACCTAGATTTGACCACAACAGACCACAACAACAAGCACATACTTACTTTCCTCTCCTTCCACAACTTGTTCAATGGTGAATTTACTTGCAGCTACTCAGGTCGGCCATGCTCTCTGTTTTCATTACTACTGCTTTGTTTTGGATTAACAATCAGTAAGATTATTTTTATATATTTTATTAATTTGTTCATATTACATCTCAATTGTTGTCCCATCCCTTGTATCCTCCCATTCCTCACTCCCTCCCTCCCATCTTCTCCTTACTCCCCTCCCCTATGCAATCAGTAAGTTTACAATACTCTGCCACGCAGTTTATTTGCCTTTCGCTAAGTTCGTTATCATCTTCTTCCACCTCTGATCCCCATGCTACTGCCAGACATTTCTAAAACATAATTCTTGATATATCATTGTACTGATTAATGGGGTTCTATGACTTTTAAATTCAAAGCTCCTTTTGTAGTTTACTGTTTTCAGGGAACTATTATCTTGTGGACTCTCAACCTCTGAACTACCTACCAAATACAGAGCACTTTTATTAACTCACCAACAGTCACTTCTGAACATATTTGTTGATACTATCATTTTCTTTATTATATCATTTTAGAGCTTGATGAGATAGTAACAGGAAATAACAACATAGGGTGTTTTATATGAGCCAGACTTCTGGTGAAGTTATTGAGTATGTCTGCATTAGACACCAATAAATTCTCTAGGATTTAGTGACATTTTATGTTGGTACAGGGGTTGTGGGTAGACAACTTATAGGAATGTAATAGATTTTACTAGCTCATGAACAGACACAGGATGAGCAGAGATTCCATTACCTGAAAATACCAACTCTTATTAAGTTGTTGAACTTTGCTATTAAAGCTTATTTTATTCTTCTTTGAATATTTTTGGCCCACAAATGCCTTAAAGCTTATCACAATGTTTCAGCTGATCATGGCTGCCTTCAATAAAACAGAATCCAAAGACAGTATGCCCAGACATTGGCAATCACTTGCAAATAGACAAGCTTATGAGTTTCCTAGCTAAAGCCTGTCAATGACTAATGTGAGCTAGAAGGGGCCATCAGATAAACGTCTACTTTTATGACTCTTCTCTAATTGACTTTGACAGACAATTAGACTAATAACTTTGATGTAAATGGCTTAATTCTTCATCATTCTGTCATAAGTATAAACAATTTTATGATGAATATGATAAAAATTAAATATTCTTTAAATAAATGAAGACATGAAATCACTTAAAAAATCAGATATCTTTGATTCATTTACACTTGTCATTCAAGTATATGCTTTCATAAATTTAATAAGTCTCCTGTGACTTCACTTTATATATAAGAAAGTATTAAATAAATAAAACAATAAAAATGGTATGGTAACAGTTCAATTTTTTTTAAAATTATGGTAAAGTTAACAAAATTATATTTATATACCTTAATTTAAAATTGCTTCAATTTCCCCTATTATTGTACAAGGGGTGATTCAATTTCAGATTAATTCAGATTGCTTGGTAGCTCAGCTATTGTCTGCTGAACGAATACTTCATGATAACAATGTCGCCCATCTAGAATGGGATGTTCTGTTTTGTAGGATCTAAGTCTTGATATTGGTTAAGATTTTGCTAAAGAATTACACTGTTATTTTATAGCTAATTTTCCAAGAGAATAATAACCATCGATATTTATTTTTATTTTTATCCAGAAATAGACACAAGATAGAAATGAAGGTAAGTATATACTAGTGACATAAAAAACCTTGAGGCATTTTCATGAAATGGCATTAAAAAGAAGATTAACATGTTCTATGTAATGAAGTATTTTAAAATTTCAGTTGGCCCTATTGTTCTATAATAAAAATCACATGATATCCACACAGCCTGAGAGGACAACACACTTTAAAAGACCTTCCTAACATGAGCTGATAAATTATCCTATGCTCTTGCTGTAGTGTGACACTACATGACCTATGTTTTACTTGCCCCATCTTGTCTTCTCTTGTTAATTAAGACATATTTAAAAACCCAAGTGAAAAAGTAAGAAAGTAACCAATACAGGTTAGCACAAGTTGAAAAAACCTTGACACACAGCAGAACTAGAAATTTCCCTTAAGCAGTTGTAAAGAATCAGAATTTTAAAATTGTTGGTATTTCCATTTATGTAGCCATTATGAGTAAAGGTATGAATGTAAAAGTGTCTACACATATGCATATCAAAATGTGAAATGCAATTGCATTCAAAGATATCTACTAAATACATATTCTGGAATTACATATGGATTAACTATAATTCACCTTTTCAAAATTACAAAACTGTATCCAAGAGCCAAGTAGTTTAAAAGACAGTGTTTATTCAACATTTATAATCACTATAATTAATTTTACTAGAAATGGAATAGTTAGCACTTATTACAAACCATACAGCTTAAAATAGTTTTAATCAGTATTTCACACACACACACACACACACACACACACACACACACACACACACACATATAGTTGATATTATTATTTTTTAAAGAAGGAGTAGTATTTAGCAGGAAAACATGGTACTATGGCCCATGACCTAATTATAAGTTACTAAAATACCATCACATTATAAGGGAATATTTTCTTCTAAAGGAATATCATAAAGAAAAACAAAAAATCTGTAAGAGTAAGATTGAAATAACATTAGCATGTTATGATTTGGACATTTATTATATGGCTCAGTCCCTTAAATATAATACCAACTTTCATAAACTTACTCAAATAACTTTGAAATAGTAAAGAATACCATTGAACACAACTTTACGTTCAAATCTTTAGTGTAAGTCAGGGCTTAAATCAAATATTTATATCTGAGAACTTGTAAATAAAATATTGTGATAAAGACAGTGGTCTTATAATCATAATATTACTAAATTTTTTCACTTGTAAACCAAAGATTACAATAATAATAATGCTGCTGCTGCTGCTACTACTAATTATTATTATAAATAGAGAATATTGATACTGACGCTAGTGTGCTAAATACTCAGTTTTGTTAAAAGATCTGACTTAAACCATACAGATAATTCTAAAAAGAAAAGATTCCAGTATCACTTGATTGACAATAAAAATAAACTCCATAGAAGTGATGCTCTGAACAGAGAGTCATCTGGAACTGCAAAAAGGGCTATTTGGAATACAGTCATGCTGAGGCATGGGGTTGTAGTATATGGATTTTGGGAGATGTAACATAGTCCATTATATTCCATCTTCTCTCTCTTCAAACTTATATCCGTCTGTCATGTAAAATATAACTAGGTCACAAATGGCCCTAACACTTAGGCCAAGTCAGTATCCATTATATGTCCAGAGTCTCATTTGCATGTCAAACATGGAAGATATGGGTACAATTCATCAAGAGGCAAAAAAAATTCCTGTTGGGTTATGAACCCTGAAGTCATACATACCATACAAAACAATGGCATTGCAGGCAAAGGAATTATGTTATTATTTCAAGCTGGAGAAACTGGGAATAAAGAAGTGTTAACTTGTGAAGCATAAGGAGTCTAGTGGAAAAGTGGAAGAATAAAATGACCTAGAGGTGACAAGAGCTCCACAAGATAACTAAGCAGAGTCCGGAGGGGCTTGTGGAGTCTGAAGCACCAAGGACTATGCGTTGATTGGACCTAGGTCCTCTACATAGATGTAGCTGACTGACAGCTAAGATGCCAGGTGTGTGCACTACTAATGGGAGCAGAGGCTGCTTCTGTCATAGCCTGTGTTACCATCTTTTTGACCACTTACCCCAGGCTGGACTGCCTTGCAAGGCCACAAGGGAAGAGGACAAACTTTGTCCTGATGGGACTTGATAAGCTGAGGTGTGGAGGTAGGGTGAACTCCTCTTTTCTGAGGAATGGGACAGGAGGTGGGGGAGGGAGGGCAGGACTGGGAGAAAAAGAGGGAAAGGGTGGGCAATGTCCCTAATGTAAAGTGAATAAATAAGTTACTTAATAATAAAAAAGAAGTGTTAACTGACCATGAGCAAGTCTAGAACCCAGCAAAACAAAGCCCACTAGTCCTCTTCAGGTATGAGAAAACAAATGTCTTTGTCTTTATACTCTGGACTCCAGTCCCCACAGGTTTGCAGTTCCATGTACAAATTTCACTAGAGCCGAGCTTCCATATCAGGCCAATGGAGTAAAGGTAGAGGTGCTGACCTCTGATCTCAGTTGGAACCACATCTCTCCTGTCTTACACAGAAAGTTTTTTGCTTTCGGCAAGATAGCTCTGCTACTCCATCTTAGAGAGACCCAGCATCTTGAAAGCCTTCATTTTGTCATGTATGTTCCATTTAGTTTAAACTGGTGAACTTTTTGCTTCTATATTCAAATTTTTCTTGATCTTTTTCTAAGATGGATGGTTAAATTTGTGGGCAATCTCTTTAGGATGACACTGTATAATCTGTAATCCCTGATGTTCCTTCCAGAACAAGCTTTCTCATCTTTTGTAACATGTATAGGTTAAGAATTTTCCAAATCATTAAATTCTGATTCTTTCCTTTAGCAAAGCATTCCTTTTTCATCTCTTTCCTCTTGCATTTTATTCGAGCTAATCTGTACTAAAAAGCGCCATATACATTAGACTATATTACATCTCAAATCTTAAATCTTGGGGGCTGGAGAGATTACTTAGCAGCAAGGAGTGCCCACTGCTCTTGGGAAGGACCTGAGCTCAGGTCCCAGCACCTATGCAAGGTTGCTCACAACTGTCTGTAATTCTAGCTCCAAGAAATTCAAGGCCCTTTTCTGGTTTCTATTGGTACTGCTCTCATGTGCACAAACTAATATGCATACATGCACATGTAATTGAAAAAACCTAAAATCTTTATTTTTTTCAATGATTTCCCATTTGCTTGTAACTTTATCTTCTGTTATTAGTTTCTGCCCTAATTTCTGTAAGATCTACTTGCCTAGCTCCATTCCATTATTATCTTCCTGAGACCCAAGGATACTGAGTAAATAATGGAATAGTGTAATGAGGAAGAGTAATTTAAGAACTGCAGTCAGTGAATCTTTAAAATAATAAAAACATTTTAAATGCCATATTTTGCATGTCTCTGAGGTTTTTGAAGACTTTATCTAACTATTCTACCTTCCATTTCTATAGAATCATATCTATCTGCTGTACCTAAAGTGTATATTCTTGTATAAAAGTAGAGCTGCAATTGACATGACTATGATTTGATCAAGTAACAATTAACTTGTAAAATTTATTTATATTAAATAGCTCACAATAGCACTTTGAAAGCTTTGGAAGTAAACCTTGCATTATAATATAGTTGTATAAGTACAGTACCTTATATTAGAGTAGAAATAAGTAAAATGTGTGAAGAATAGTCCTACATTTGAATTCTATAACACTGTATCTACACTTTAACTTATTTTGCATCTATATACAAACTTGTGAATGACAGTCGAGGCATTAAGTTGAGGAGTAGATTCATTAATTTACTTTTTCTTCTATTTTCCCTATATATTTCTATATTTTCCCTTCTTTATTTTCAACCCCTTTCTCCAAATCTAAGAATGTAAGATAAAGGAAAAGAGAGATATAGCTGAGTCTAACTGTGTTCTCTCTAAATAAGACCTGTAATAATTTGCAACCAACTCCCATTGATAATAACCCTCTATAGCCCAAGAAAGCAACCAAAAACCTACCCAACCCTCCTTAAAGAAAATGCAGGCATAGTTCTCTTAAGATTTATTCTGGCTGATTTGGGATGATTAATACCTTGGTAGGGGCCCAAATAAAATTTGGGAAATGATTTAACAAGCTAGGAATAGGATTTGCAGTCCAGTTTTTAACTGTTGAGTACTGTGTGGAACAGTCTGAAATGCTGGACTAATTGGAACTGTAATCTTTTTTTGAAAGTGTCATGGGAGCAACACTCAGCCTACCTCAAAGAGGATGATGAACACCAAAGAACCTCCTTATGGAGATGGCTTCAAATGTGGCAAAAAAGCCACTGGGCAAAATATCCTAATTTCTACCACAGAAAGAATTCTGCCTAAAAAAGGGCAAGCTTGGATGCAGGCAGAGTTGAAGGCCAAACTCTGCCAAGACAGGGTAAGCAAGTCCTCAATAGTTCTTGCCTCACAAATATGCCTGTCAGATATATTGGGTCAGAAGGCTAAAGAAGAGGCTCCAAAATTACAGGAAGTTTTGAGTGACTATTCAGGTAGCAAACTTTGTCATTCTTTCATTTGGAAAGCTACTAAACTGCACACTAGCATACTCAGGTAATCAAGTTTATTCATTCTCAAGTACCTGATGGAGTTGAAGACCAAGTAGCTTACTTTTACAATGAAGCTCCGTTGTTTTAGGGGTTAAGATTTTTTTTAGGTCTAGGTAGGTGTTTTAAGGTGATAATGACAATATGCAATGGAGATCGATTTACATTCAGAAATTTAGATGTACCAAGATAAGAAAGATGTTTTCTTTAAGGATTTCAAATATATATAGCCAAAACACTAAGAATGCAACATTTATATATTTTTCATTGTGTCATGGTTCTTCTTGCTATTGGTAATCTATTGTATATATGTGTAATTATGTAAATGTGTATGTAAAAAGAGAACTGAAGTCAGAGGACACTGAAAGACTCTCAGAGCATCCACTATTTTACAATGGCTACTCTTTCAAAGACATACTATGTCATCCAACCTAAGGTTTGCATGATTGCTCACAAACTTTTTCCCCTCACTTCTGCCTGTAGTTTTAAAGCCACTATTTCCTATACCCATTGGATAATATCTTCTTTCTACTTAGTCTGTTTTTTCACAGCCTTCAGCTGCCATGTGTTTGCATAATAACATGGGTTTAAAGATCCCTCAATCTCCATCCTCTTCCTGTGAAGACTTCTACTTCCGTATACATATACAGTGGTCATCCTTGAAAACATCAGGGTGATGCAATCATTCTTTCAACCATGGCTGCACAGGATTTCAGTAAACTAGTAAAAGTATCTGATTTTCACTTTGCCTACCACACTCACATATGTCTTGAAAGTCAAGGTTCTGTCTTACTCCTTTATCTCCACGGAGAAAAAAACAATGTCCAGGATACAAAAGGTAGTTAATAAATGGTCACTGACTTAAAGAAAGAATGAATTTCTGTTCAAAAGCCTTGAATTCCTAATGACCCAAATGGTTGCCTTTGCAACCCAGCTTACACCAACATTCCAAAGAAAGGAATCAACATTCTTTCTATTGGAATTAAGATCTTTTTTTAGTGAGACCTGGAACTGTGATTATTTATTTATATTCAATACATCGATAGCTGCAAAACTAATTAGCACTTTCCCTCTGAGATTAGTATAATTATAAAATTTTTCATGAAATAACATCACATAATTTGTATTTTTTATTACATTACATCCCTCTCCATATGTATTCCGTCTTCTGCCTCTAAATCAGTGATTCTGAACATTCTGAATGCTGTGACCCTTTATAACACTTCTTCATGTCATGGTGACTTTAACCATAAAATCATTTTTATTGCTACTATATAGCTGTACTTTTGCTACTGTTATAAATTCTAATGTAAATATTTAATATGTAGGATATCTGACATGCAACCCCTGTGAAAAGATCCTTCAACCATCAAAGGGGAAGTGACCCCAGTTTAAGAACCACTGCTTTAGGGCTGGAGAGATGGCTCAGCGGCTAAGAGCACTGCCTGCTCTTTCAGAGGTCCTGAGTTCAATACCCAGCAACCACATGGTGGCTCACAACCATCTATAATGAGACCTGGTGCCCTCTTCTGGCGTGCAGGTGTACATGTAGACAGAATACTATATACTTAATAAATAAAAAACAAAATAAACAAATAAACAAATAAACAAAAAGAACCACTGCTTTAGATAATGATTGAAAACTGCAGCTACTACCCTCACATGTGATCAGGGAGAGAGAAACTAGCTGCTCACTGATCCAGTGTCTTCTCTTTTTCCTGAACACATGAGAGTGTATGTTTCTCTATTTCTACCGCATGTCTGTCACATGAGTCATAGCCAATGGCATCTGAGTGATAGTGTGGAACCTAACTTCTGAGGTTGGTCCATGTAAACACTGACTCGTGCCTTCTTTCTCACCCACCAGCTCAACCAAACTAAACAGAATAATCTTGTAATGTATACTTTTAGCATATATCTTTATTTTTGAAGTGCGTTTGTGCTTTATACACAAAAGATAAGATTATATATATCCCAGTATACTTTGTGATCTTTCAATACATGTTTATAAAGCATAATGTTTAATAAGACTGAATATAAACTTCTTAGGTTATATTGCTAATAGAAAGCACTGAAAATAGAATAGTTCATACTTGTTTACCCTGTTGTACAGTAGCGCCAGATTTTTTCTGCACAATTGCAACTTTCTACCAATTGATAACTGTTTCTATCATTCTCTCTTTTTCGAACCATATTTTTAAAGTAGCAAGTCATGAAAGATTACAAGGTTAACTTCTAAAATATCATAAAATGAGAGAAGTTCAATGCTAGGTGTCTCACTTTTTTCAACACCATCAAGAAATGATGAAAATTCTATCACACTTGATATGTTTTATGTCTTAAGTATATTGTGAGGCAGACACTAGTATTAATTATCACAGTGGTATTATTTTGGAAGGGTATATGTAAAGACAATTAATTAGATTGTTGTGGCTAATCAAATTTTAAAAATAGGTATGGAAAATTTTGTGTTAGATTGTGCAAGAAACAAGAGATGGGATGGTAGTCTAGTGAGACCCTGGTTATTGTCTCCACAACAGTGAAACGTACATGACAAAACTTCCATGACTACATAGCTCATTTAACAGGCATCTCTCACACAGCCAGCATTCCTGCAGTTTATAAAACTCACTTCCAATATATAATGCTTGTTATAGGGAATGGGCATGCCAATGTTATGACTGATATCTAAAAAGTGATAATGTTAATTTTATTTATCCATGTTCTATTTTTAAATACTCCTGGAAGCAATAATGTTGTCTAATGTAGTTTAAAGGGAATATACATGTTCACCTTCATATAAAATCACCATGGCTCTTCTTTTCCATGCCCCTCAAAAGAAAGACAGAAAAACATCCAGGTGAAAAGACTTACATGACAAACTAAAGGAATTCCATGTGAATTACACACTAACCCTGAGTATCTTGGAAAGACCTAGAAGAGGTCACTAGCTATGGAAAAATAAAGAATGAGACAAGTACAAGAAAAGGCTGAGAGACTTGGCACATCTTTCACTTCTAGTACTGCAGTACATTTATTAGTACTTGAGTATACATAGTTAATATGTGAGAATTAATATTTTGTCATTCTATAAAATTGAGGAGAAACAAGCTATACAGATTTCACTTTTTTAACTTTGCTAAAACATAAGTTGGCACAGCATATAGTGACATGTGCACATAGGCCTTTATGTTGATGATATAAAATTATATAAATTAAGATTATGTAATTAGTTCTCTTTACACCTAGAAAATACTTGGTTATAAAACTAGAAAAAGTTGGTCATTTATTCTCAAAAAATATCTACAAATATGTTATTCTGTTTGTAACTTAAAATAATTTATTCATATATCTAATGTGTAGGATATCAAAATTTTCATATTGTTTTTACAAAGGCAAGCCTAATGGCTTATATAGTACCTATCTTTTTTCAAAAAGAATGGTAGTAATATCACCAATAAAATAATCATACTGAAAATCACTTTAGATGATACTGATATTTTTCTTCAAAGGGTTGCCACTAATGTAGGATTATATATAATGCAAAAGAAAAGAAAAGAAAAGAAAAGAAAAGAAAAGAAAAGAAAAGAACAAACAATGTCAAAGTGATATTGAAAAGTTGTGTTCTGTGGAGTAAGAAAAACATGACTATAAAATTTGTTTATATATTTTGTGTTCCTGCGATCTTCCTCAGCAACTATCTAGAGACAATCATAACAAGGTTTGAAGATAAGATGAAAAATGTAATTTTCAGGTTTATATAGTCCCAAAGATATAATTTTAGGTTGGTACATGTCACTCAAACCTGAGACATGTAGATATTTGAATCTACCTTCTTAAAGGGTGGTGAGGATTTGAGGGGAAAAAAAAACTAAAGTTGCTGAGAGGTAGACACAGATGGAGAATTTCCATAAATTTTCTACTTTAAAGAAATATGGAATCGTTCGCTAATTTATTCCTAAGTCCTGATGTTTGGTTCTCCTAAATCTATGCTTTTGGGAGTGATGCATTCCTGATGAATCATCCTTTTTCTAGTTCTCCTGAAGTTTTTCCCTCCCAGGACAGGATACCCTGGGGCATGTGGACAGGAGTGAGAAGCATGTCCTTGTCTTCTAAGAGAGAGGAGGTACTGAGCTCTGGTGAAAGAAAGACAGTTAAACTTGCAAGCAGAGCTTGGAAAGAAGCAATAAAATCACATATTACTCTGGCAGAAGATGGATGGGCCAGATGAGGTGATCTATGGTGTGTGTGTTTCTGTGGAGAGGCAGACAGCGGACAGGGTAGGCAGACACAGAATGAATGAATGAATTTTAAGTTTGGGAGGAGGTTGCTTGAGTAAACACCTTGGACAATTGATTTATTCTGAGAGATAATGCTTAAAAAGTCAACAAAGTTGGTCAAAATAAACAAGATCAATGGTTGGAAACATGTCCAGGCACCTAGATATTTTCTTTTCATGAAAATTCTTTCAGAGTAGTTTTACAAAACAGATGAGTAGGCGCCTTCTACTTATGCCTTTCAAATCCTACCATAGCAGGTGATGGTGAATTCAGTGTGAAGGAGCTTAAACAAAACAAATAAAGGTCAATCGTTGCCATAAGTGCTTCTTCTGGCTGCCATGAGACAAAACCATTTATGGCTATAAAAATTGAATGATCCTAGGATTAACTAGCAGCTATAGCAGATGCACATTCTCCTGGTGCGAAGTTTCAGGCATAGCTCCACCATGTGCTAACTTCAAAATGTGAACAAATAACTTCTACTGATAAACATTATTAACCTACAGAATGAGGGTTGCTGGGAGGAAGATTTGGCACATTATTACATGTCTGACAGCAACTGCTCACTAGAAGAATTTCAATTAACACAAGCCAAACCAGAAGTGGTGTTGTTATGAACATAGTCTGCAGTTTCAAATTTGCTTTATCGATGTTTTATACGTATGTGAATAAAATGTATTTATCCAACAATGAAATAAATGCAGAGGATTATTATTAAAATATATTCATTACTTAGATATATGTCCCAAGGCTTACTCAATAAAGTTCTTCAGTTTTAAATCCAATGGTAATACTCCGAAATTTGATCATAAAGCTTCAAGGTAAAAAGCTGACAAGTCTCTGTTAGGGGAGTATGCAGGAAAGTTCTTTGGTTTGAATGTTGTGTTTAAAACGTAGATTACTGGAACTAGGCTATTCTACTGAAGTGCATTCCCCAAGAGCAGCATCCCCTTCTTGGAAATATATAACAGGCTTCCCAGAAGACTTTAAAGTGTTTAAAACCTGAGAACCATTGGCCTAGAGATGCATACACAATGCAAAGATGCTAGGAGCAAATCCAAGGTAAAATCTCTTGTCCTTAGCCTGGTAGCACATTTTTGAAGTGATTATTTTCTTAGTTTATTTTGTTCTGTCAAGATGATGCTTCCTTTTACTTCTCTCTCACAACTTCCTGAATCACGCCGAACTTTCATCATTGTTGTGCAAGATTCCAATAAACTCTTTGTAGGATACTTAGCCTATTCACCATTTATCAAGTGTGTAAGTAGATCCTGAAGTCCAGCTTCCCTTTTAGATCACTAGCGGTCATTCAAAAAGCAGGTGAGTTGTACAGTCCCTGTAACCTTGCATTGTAGGCAATGTGGCTCTTATGGTCCCCACTGCAGTAAGGGTCTGATATTGATGCTAACATAAGGAAAGCACCTTTACCACTACTTTACAGATAAAAGGATAGGAAACAAACATAGTTTTATTACACAGGGCCCTTGTTGTGGAGAATTCTACTCTTACAAAATAGCTACTAGTTAAACTAAAGCAAAACTAGACATCATGTTGGAATCTGGAAATCCTCAGTGAGGAACTTCTGTGAAAAGTCAATCCTCTTGAAGGGAAATGGAATACAGTATCAAGAGTGAGTGGCCAGTCTATGAGTAGTCTCAGGATGACTACTACTGAAAACGGCTTTAGTGAGGACCCAGTGTCCCTTCCTGCTATGCTCTGAGGAAAGCCATTCATCGTTAATACTGGAGCTGCTATTTTGATTTCTGAAGTGCAATCATTGATTCTCTTCAGTTTTCTTCATCCACAGAAGAGGTAAAAACATATTGGAACTTGGGAATGATTGGAGTTTCTCTCTGGATTTTACATTGAACAAAGTCCTCCCACCTACTATATACAGCACAGAATGGAAAATATAATTTTTGTGTGTAGGTATGATGTCTATTCCCATAGAAATATTGCTGATTATTACTAGCAGCGAGTCAAGATTCTGAAATCATGACAGTCTCTGAGTGAATGCTCAACAGGCTCCCAAGGGGTCATCTTTGAGCAACCCAAGTTTATCCAACTCATGGAGACACAGTGAACAACCAGTTAGAAATCACTACATTAGAGGAATCCATCTGAAAAAAAATTTGGATAAGATAGGCAGAGCAAGTAAATACAACATGACCTCTGAGTATGAAGAACAAAGGAATGTGTGTTCTCCTCTTTTCAGACTCTCTCTGAAATCTACTGATATTTCAAACAATCAACCAGTTGTCTGAAATTGCTGCTCAATATCCAGGTAAGGCATGCTTCAGACTAGGTTTGCACAATGTGGATTGTAAGGAATCTTTACTCACAAATTCTTGTTTTGAATTTCTTCAACCATGCATCTTCACTGATAGACATACAAGGACGCACTGACTATATTTTGTTTACATCTTAATGGTGTTGATATGACTTCCATATAGAAACAGTATTTCTAGTGTACTAGGCAGAATGATAGGTGATGTGTATATACTATCTCTTACTTTAGTGGAGTCCTTCCAATATATCATAACACATACATTAGTAAAGGAAATTGTAAAAATTTAAATTATATTGTCAAGGTTATATATCAGTAAGCCATAAAGGATGGCTTATAACTAGTTCCATTAAA
This sequence comes from Acomys minous, assembly GCF_964271855.1. Lineage (NCBI taxonomy): Eukaryota > Metazoa > Chordata > Mammalia > Rodentia > Muridae > Acomys > Acomys minous. Next base: position 91,066,725 of record NC_140483.1, read on the forward strand.
CTTTATCTTTGGTCTTGAATGATTATTTGTATAGGGAAAGCCTCCCAATTTTTTGTTCTATACCAAATATGACTAAGGCTTATATCCCATATTTTTTCAATACAACTTTTTTTACATTACCCTAATGCTTTGATGTATCTATGTAACTATTGGATGCCTTGCAGAAATGTGTGTTCAAGAGCATTGATATATAAATGAAAATCACTTACATTTAAATTTTCTATTGAGTAGAGCCAAATATGGCTCTCTTCTATGTAGTGAATTAAAATTTTAGTGTGTTGCCGTAAATCTAAATTTTTGTCTCCACACCCATCACACAAGTCCCACCATCAACTATCAGTAATATTGTTGACAAGGTTTTGGTTTCCTTGAATGCCTGTTTTCATATCTGCGCTATGGTTATGGTAAACCCTGCCTGTTAGGACTCTTGTGATAATGTTAGGTAACATAAATAATACACAGTGTTGAAACATACTATTTGAGTGTTCTAACATGCTACAGTACACTTGAGTATGTTGTAAAAGAATAAACAGGATCTAAAAGTGTTAAACTTATAAACTTAGTTACAGTCATGATTTTATTACATTAACAACAAATAATGGTAAAGCCACCACATATGTCACACACAAAGTCATGCACAAAGTATATGCTTATCGTTATATTTTCCAGGGGCCAACACATTAGAATAGCTTCTTCTTACCACAACAGGAAGCACGTTCAATAGAGATTCTTCAACTCCATTTGGATACTTCACATTTAAGGGTTCTACATCTTGAGACCATCCTCAGTATATTTCCTGAATAAAATGAAACACAAGACTTGGGAACATGGAAAAAAGCTTAACTTTGCTCAACAATTTTCATCTGGCTGTTTTCCTTAAATTCTGAATAAAAATTATATGTGTCTTTTCAGATTGTAACTTCATGAGTCAAACTAATGTATCAATCCTCAATGACATTATTGCTCACATTTTCTCATAAATAATTTCATTGTATGGGGTTTTTGTAAAACAATAAGTATTTTTATAAGCATTAGGGAAAAATAATTTGAATATAATATATTTTTTACCTCAAAGCATTTTTAGTTAATTAGTTTGAAACAAAATATCCTAAATACTAGTGATAGCAAACAATTAATAACATAAATTACTTGAGAGATCAAATTATTATACTTTACAGGTACTGTTAGAAATATAAGTGTAACATAAATATATTCTCTTCTTACCTCCCAATCCATATTAGGGTGTTCACTAAGTTTTTAGGCATATCAGACAAGGTCTCTACCAATAAGTGTTCCCAGATCCTATCATGTGTCCATTAGCTCAATAGATGTCCTTCTAAGAGATGAATTGAAAACATCTATAAAATTTCAATCACGGAAGCCGGTAGAGTAACTGTTGATTTCACCTCTCCCTCCATTCCTTTAAATCCAATCTCCAGTTTTTGTCCAGAGCTCTCTAACAGACCATCTGCTGCAGCCTTCCTTTACCCCTGCTGCCATCTTGATCAGATCACACAACAATTTCCCCTCTAAATTTCTTCTCCACTCATCCTGTTAAATCAGCCCTCAACTCCAGAAGGCTTTCTCTGGGAATTGACTATCAAAGCCCAACAAAGAAGCAAATAATCTAGTAGAGTTGGCAGACAAGCTTCAGACATCCCCCTCCACCCCTTGCCTCTTCTTCATATCCAATCCCTCTGTCCCATGCCCAGATCTGTAGAACACCTCTTGTGCCCTTTCCTCACTCTCTGCTCCAATTCTCAGGAGTAGATTGTGGAAGAAAATCCTGCTGCTTCTCTCTTCTGTAGATTCCCTTCTAACTCCTTCTTATTCCTTATTGTCAGCCTCCAATATCTAGGAACACATTTTACCAGGAATACCAGTGGCACATCAATATTCCAAAAGAATATCCTGGAAAGCAACACACAACCACCAAATCCAGAAAGCTCATTGATATCTCTTAATATCAATGGTCTCAATTTTCCAATATAAAGACATAGATTAACAGAATGGCTGCTCAATCAGGCTTTACCCTTCTGCTACGAACAAGAAACACACCTTAATATGTAAGATAGTCATTACCTCAGGGTAAAGGATGAGAAAAGATATGAAAGCAAATGGACCTAAGAAGCAAGCTGGTATAGCCATTTTCATCTTTATCAAAATAGACTTCAAACAAAAATTAGATATCAAGAAAACAATTATTGCAATTAAAAATGTTTACAGACATAAGCAGAGAGCTGTCAAAAGAGGAAACCCAAATAGCTAAGAAACAATTAACGACATGCTCATCATCTTTAGCCAGCAGGATACACAAATCAAAACTACTGATATTTTGTCTTACACATGTCATAATGCCTAAGATCAGTAAAAACAATTTGCAGCTCATGATAGCAAGAATCTTGAGTAAGAGCAACATACATCTATTGGTAAGAGTGTAATCTTGTACAGACCCTATGAAAATCAATGTGCTACTTCTTCAGGAAGATGGGAAATGATATTCAAGATATATCTATACCACTCTTGACCATATAGCCAGAGAATGCTTCATTCTATCACAGAAACAATTTTTCACCTATATACATTGCTGCAGTATTCATAATAGCCAGACATTGGAAACAACTTGTATGTAACTCAGTAGATGAATGTTTTTACAATGATGTATTACTCAGCAATTTAAAAAAGAAATTTGCAGGAAAGTGGCTGGAAGTATCTGAGTGAATCATCTCATACCCTAAAAGATAAATATGGTATATAGGCACTTATATTTATATATTAGCTGATAAGCCAATGATAACTATGTTACAATCTGTAGAGCCATAAAGGTTAGAAAGAGTAAGGGACTATGAGCAAATATATCTCATTTGGAGAAAGAAACAGAATAAATACTTATGGATAGGTAGGATGTGAGACTGCTTGGGGAGTACCCAGTGGGGAGGTGGAAGGGAGGAAGAGATGAGTGATAGAATATGGGAAGAGAGAGCTACTTGAGGGGTAGTATGGAAATCTAATACAGAAGGAGCTTCCTAGGACATAAACATATATGAAGAGCATTTAAATGAAACCCCCAAATAATGTAGGAAACAGAGCTCCAGCTGTCCATTTCTTGTCAACAAATGAAGCTTCCAGTACCTAGACTGGGTTATATCTAATTGAGCTGTTGGCCAAACAGGTCCCATAGCAGCTTCCAAACAACCACGACGTTGTCAAGGCTATAGGTTGCTTTTCAGAAATTGATAGTTAGGTTCCATTCCTAAAGATGACACCTGTAGAACTTATTGACCATGAAATAAATCTTCTTCCTACCTAGAGCATTTGCCCCTGTGTGCTAGTGTCTTTGGTACAGGAAGGAACTCTGTAAGGTGCCAAAGGAGAAAAATAAAAACCAAGCCAACTACAAACTCTTTGACCTTCAATAGTGTCTTGTCTGAAAGATATGGTGACACAAACCTTGTAGGAATAACCAACTAATATTTGATTTGCCTAAAGGCCCCTCAATGAATAGGAAACCATACTCAGCACTGTTTGAGTGACCAATATTCTAAGAATAGATACCCTGGAGAAATATTTTAAAAACCAGAACTACGGTTCTAAAAATAATGCAAAATAAGCAAAAAAGTATCATTAAAATTACTCCTCACGATATTCGACAATATTCACAGCTCAGTACCCTGCTCAGCCTTCATTAGTGAAGCTACTCCTGCAACCAATGGGATCAAATACAGAAAGTCATTTAGAGAATGTAAGACATAATAGAGAATGAGACAAGCTGGACCACTCAGTCCTAACAAGATGTCTCCATCAAATCTCTCTGCTCCAGCTCAGGGAACCCCCATAAAAAGAGGAAGTGAAAAGATTGTAAGACAAAGAGCAGATTGAGGGCATCAAGAAAAGAAGGCCCTATGAGTCAACCTGACTGTTACACATCTGAACTCATAGAGACTGAGAAAGTATGCAGAGAGGCTGTGTGGTTTGCACCACTTAGGGTCCTAGAGGTGAATGGTCATATGGACACATAACGTCATCCCTAACCCAGAGCAATCACTCATCACTTGTAAAGTAAAATTTAGTTTTCTTCAAGGGAGTCTGAGTGAGAAACAAAGTACTTGTAAGAGTAATCTGTATGCATAGCAGCCTAAAGCCGAAAGAAAATAAAGTCAACAGCATTTTTGGTTTCCTTTTCTTATAATGTCATGCCAAAGCTGTTTATTTTTAAAAATTGTATCTTTTACTAATTTTATTTTATTTGCGTTTTCCTTTCCTACCTCAGTTTATTGTTTATATATTAGGGCTTCTGTCTTCCTGACAGTGTTTTTACGGGGTTCCAAGTGTGCTAATGAATATGTCTGTTTCTTGTTCCTTTTCTTGAGCTCTCTTCCTTCTATTGTTTGTTTTGTCCAATATCAATGAGTTATTTTGTTTTACCTTATTATGTTCTACTTCATTTTTATTATTATTATTCCATAGAATACTGTTCATTCTCTAATGAGAGAGAGAGGATGTGGATCTGGATTGCAAGGGAGGTGGTCAGTAATTGGGAGGAGTGGAGGGAGGAAACCATAACCAGGATATTATGTGAAAAGAAGCCTCTATTTTCAACAAAAGAAAACAAAACGAAAAAAAGCCCACCTATAACATAGCATTCGAGCACCTTTAGCTGTTTTGCCAATCTGTTTAGTAACTGTGAGAAATACATTAGCCTGCACATAGACATTTTTGTTTACAATCAGATACATTACCCATAGATTATCTAGGACTTACTCCTTGCTGCCCAATTTGTCAGTTGTTATTTTCAGACTTCTCTGTCTATATCAACCTAGCTCTTTCTTTTTGTATGTCAAACTTTGTCTCCTCCTATCCCTCTTTTTGCTGCTCACTCGCCCATACACACACACACACACACACACACACACACACACACACACACACACACAAGCATACTCACATACACAGACATAACCAAACACACAGCAAATTCATGTTAATGTACAAAATTACAGTGTAATGATGTAAAAGTAAATGAAGTCACTGTAATCCACCAGCCTACTTCTATGCCCTTTAATAGCTATATTTTTTTGTTTTATAAAATAAAGACTTTCAAAAAATAATTAGGTGAACTCTTGATTATGCAAATCCCACTAATGAAATACTAAACACATGATTGCATGAAACATCCTAAGCTAAAGTAGACATGTCACTGTGATCAATTTTTAATCAGTCACTTTGGATCAAAGTCTGTTCCATCACTATCTTTGTTCCTTCTTAGATTTCTATTTCTGCAAAAGAAACAAAACAAAGGGCAGAAGTGATGACTGTACTGTATGCCATAATAGATCTGTCTTCCAAAAAGTTAAATATGGAAAAAGTATACAAGGCCTACTAAATAATATTGACATATCAAATGTACTTGATAGATTAAACTTAGTTACCGAATCTGAATGAACAAGGTCACGATAATTTCTCTTTCAGTAAAGGCCAATTAAGACTTTCTATTTATAAACTGTCTTCTACTTTATATTCTGCTTTGAGACTGCAGAATTAAGATTCTGCACACCTTGTTTCTCATTTGTCAGCTGGCTTCCTCTTAAGTTTCCTAATAGGGAGCATAAAAAAAGAAAGAAAGAAAGACTGAGCAATAATCAAAAGCAGAAGGGGATGAAGATGATTCCTGTTCATTCCTCCATTTCCTTTATAATCATCCTTCACCCACAGAGCTGGACACAGTCTATAGATTTCTTAAAAGTTCTTGAGAACATACTCATTCTACCCCATCAAAATTATCCTATAGGTCTTGCATCCCCTTCTTGGTTTTTTGGAGTTCAACTCTGCTTTTAGCTTCTGCAACACCATGCCTGGCAACATAATATCACCTCCAGCAACTATATACCAGAGGTCTAAAGAGTCCCTCTTTCAAGTGGTGAAGTAGCCCAGGTCTCATCATACTCAGGCCACACAGGGAGAGACATTCTCCAATTTTCCATCTTTGTAAAATCTCTGAGGTGTGTTTTTTTATTTAATTTTATTTTTTCTTAATTTATTCATTTTACATCCCAATCATAGCTCCCCCATCTACTCCTGGTCTCACTTTCCCTCCCTCTTCCCCATGATGCCCCTCTGCTAGTCCTCAGAAACGGGGAGTCCTTATGCACTATCAACCGTTCCAGCCTACAAAGTCTCATCAGGACTGCCTGAATACTTTTCCTCTGTGGCCTGGTAAGGCATCCCACCAGGCAGAAATGATCAAGAGGGACAATACCTTATCCCCTTACTAGCAGACCCATATAGAGACTGTGTTGCTTATAGGACCCCTATGGAAACTGCGCTACTTACAGGCTACAACTGAGCAGGGGGACTATGTCCTCTTGATGCATATCCCTTATTTGATGCGTCAGTTTCTGTTGCCCACCCTAGGGCAAAATTGTTGGCTCTGCTGGTCTTCATGTGAAGATCCTGTCCTCTCTGGGTCCTTCCATCTCCCTACTCTTCCATAAGACTTCCTGTTCTCTGCCCATAGTTTGGCTATTGGACTCAACTTCTGCTTTGATTCCCCGCTCAGTAGAGTCTTTCAGAGGAACTCTATGGTTGGTTGGAATTCATCTGGTTCTGTCTCTTGAACACCTTCCAGTGTCTATTCTATTTGCCCTTCAGAATGAGAATGAGGCATCCTTTCTAGGATCTTCCTTGTGGCGTAGCTTCTTTAGGTCTGTGGATTGTATGAGGTTATCCTGTAATATATGGCTAATATGCACTTAAGAGTCCTGGATCTGGTTTACTTCACTAAGGTTGATCTTTCTAGCCCTATTCTTTTTCCCTGCAAATGTCATGATTTCCTTGTTTATGAGAGCTGAATAGTCTTCCATTGTGTAGATATATTACAGTTTCTTTATCTGTTTGTCAGTGAGTGACATCTAGGTTTTTTCCAGTTTCTGGTGATTACAAATATCCCAACTATGAACATGGTTGAGTAAACATTCTTGTATAGTGGAGTGCCTTTTTGGTATATGCCCAGGAGTGGTATAGCTAGGATTTTAGGTAGAGCTGTTCCAAGTTTTCTTAGAAATCACCAGATTGATTTCCAAAGTGGTTGTACAAATTTGCAATCCCACCAGCAATGTTTGATCTTAGCTATTCTGATAGGAGTAAGATGGAATCTTTGAGTCATTTTAGTTTCCATTTCCCTGTGACTGAAGATGATGAGCATTTCTTTAAGTATTTCTCAGCAAATCGGTATTCCTTTGTTGAGAATTCTCTATCTCTGTACTCCATTTTTTAATTAGATTAATCAGTTTGTCGGTTTTTAATTTCTCGAGTTATTTATATATATTGGCTATTAGTTCTCCGTCAGATATAGGGTTGGTAAATATCTTTTTCCAGTTTGTATGCTTACCTTTTGTTCTGTTGACAGCGTCCTTCAATTCACTTAAGCTTTTCAGTTTTATAAGGTCTTATTTGTTAATTGTTGATCTTAGAGTGCCATTGGTGTTCTGTTCAAAAAGTTGTCTCCTGTGCCAATAAGTTTGAGGCTCCCCCACCCTCTTTTCTAATAGATCTTTCTCTATGCTAAAGTCTTTGATGTAATTGGACTTGGGGTTTGTGCATGGTGATAAATACAGATCTATTCGCATTTTCTATATGTAGACATCCAGTTAGACAGGCACCATTTGTTGAAGATGCTTTTTCCATTGTACAGTTTTGGTTTCTTTGTCAAAAGCAGTGTGTTTAGGTGTGTATGTTATTTCTGAGTCTTCACTTCAATTCCATTGATCCACCAGTCTGTTTTTATGCCAGGACCATGCAGTTTTTATTATTGTTCCTCTATAGTAGAGCTGTCCTCCAGATACCTCCAGAAAATTATTTATTGTAGAGGATTGACTTGGCTATTCAGGCTTTTTGGTTTTTTTTTTTCATATGAAGTTGAGAATTGTTACTTCAAGGTCTTTAAAAAATTGTGTTGGTATTTTGATGGGAATCACATTGAATCTGTAGATTGCTTTTAGTAAAATGGCCAGTTTTACTATGTTAATCCCACTGATCCATGAGCATGGGAGATCTTTACCTCTTGTGATATCTTTTTCAGTTTCTTTTTACAGAGACTTGAAGTTCTTGTCATACAAGTCTTTTACTTGCATGGGTAGAGTTACACCCAGATACTTCATATTTTGTGGCTATTGTGAAGAGTGTTCTTTTATTAATTTCTTTCTCTGCCTGTTTGTCTTTTGCACACAGGAGGGCTACTGATTTCTTTGAATTTATTTTCTTTCCAACCATCTTGAAGATATTTATCAGTTGTAGGAGCTCCCTGGTTGAATATTTGTGGTCACTTATGTATACTATCATATCATCAATGAATCGAGATACTTTGACTTCTTCCTTTCCTATATGTATCCCCTTGATCTTCATTAGTTGTCTTATTGCTCTTTCTAGGACTTCAAGTCTTATATTGAACAGACACTGGGAGAGTAGACAGCCTTGTTGTCCCCTGTTTTATTGGAATTGATTAAAGTTTCTCTCCATTTAGTTTGATAATTGGCTATAGGCTTGCTGTATATTTCCTATATTCTGTCTACATATGTGCTTAGTATCCCTCATCTCTCCAAGACTATTAACATGAATGAGTGTTGTATTTGGTTAAATATTTTTTCAGCATCTTAGGAGATGACAATGTGATTTTTATAAGTTTGTTTACATGGTAGATTACATTGATGGATTTCCATATATTGAACCACCCCTGCATGCCAGGGATGTAGGCTACTTGGTCATGGTAGATGATATTTTTGTTGTGTTCTTAGATTTGGTTTGTGAGTATTTTATTGAGTATTTTTGCATTAGTGTCAATAAGGGAAATTGGTTTGAAATTCTCTTTTTTTTTTGGTTGGGTCTTTGTGTGGTTTAGTTATCAAGTTGACTGTAGCTTCATGGAATGAGTTCGGCAGTGTTCCTTCTGTTTCTATTTTGTGGAATAGTTTGATAAGTATTGGTGTTAGCTATTATTTGAAAGTCTGGTAAAATTCTGTGCTAAAACCATCTAGCGCTGTGATTTTTTTTTGGTTGGGATACTTTTATGACTGTTTCTATATCCTTTGGGGTTACAGGACTGTGTAAACTGTTTACCTGATCATAATTCAGTTTTGGAAGCAGAATATATCAAGAAAATTGTCTATTTCATTTATAATTTCAAATTTTGTGGTATATAGGCTTTTGAATAAGACCTAATGATTCTTTTCATTTCCTCTCTGTTTGTTGTTATTTCTTCTGAACAATTTCTGATTTTGTTGATTTGCATAGTGTCTCTCTGTCTTTTGGTTAGTTTAGATAAGTGTTTTTATTTCTCGTTGATTTTCTCAAAGAACCAGCTCTTGGTTTCCTTGATTTTTTGAATTGCTTTCTTTGTTTCTAAGTTATTGATTTCAGCCCTGAGTTTGATTATTACCTGCCATCTACTCCTCTTTTGTGAGTCTGCTTCCTTTTTTTCTAGGACTTCCTGGTGTCCTGTTAAGTTGCTTGAGTGAGATGTTTCTACTATCTTTATTGTAGGAACTTAGTACTATGAATGTAACAATGATTTTGTTGTGTCCCAAAGTTTTAGGTATGTTGTGTCTTCATTTTCAATGGATTCTAGGAGTCTTTAATTTTTTTCTTTATTTCTTCCCTGACAAAGTAGTGGTTGAGTAGAGAATTGTTCAGTTTCCATGTATGTGTAGGCTTTTTGTTATTTCTATGGTTGTTAAAGTTCAGCATTAGTCCATGATGCTCTGATAAGATTCAAGTGATTCTTGCAATTTTCTTGTATCTGTTGAGACTTGCTTTGTGACTGACTATATGGTCAGTTTTGGAGAAGGTACCATGAAGTGCTAAGAAGAAGGTTTGTTCTTTTATGTTTGAGTGAAAAGTTCTGTAGATGTCTGTTAGGTCCATTTGTTTCATGACATTTTTAGTTTCATTTTTTTCTCAGTTTACTTTCTGTCTCGATGACCTGTTCATTGGTGAGAATGGGATGTTGAAGTCTTCCACTATTAATGTCCTGGATTTGATGTGTGATTTAAGCTTTAGTAATGTTTCTTTTACAAATGTGGTTGCCATTTTCTTTGGAGCATAGATATTGAGAATTAAGATGTCATCTTGGTGGAATTTTCTTTCCATGAGTATGAAGTGTTCTTCCTTGTCTCTTTTGATTAATCTTAGAGGAAAGTCTATTTTATTAGTTATTAGTATGGTTACTCCAGCTTTTTTTTTTGTGACCATTTGGTTGGAAACCTATTTCCAGCCATTTACTCTCCAGTAATCCATTTGTGGATAAGGTGTGTTCTCGTATGCAGCAGAATAATGGGTCCTGTTTATGTATCCATTCTATTAGTCTGTGTCTTTTCATTGGAGTACTGAGTCTATCGATGATGAGAGACATTAATGACCAGTGAGTGTTCATTCTTTTTATTTTGATGTTGGTTGCCGTAGTGTGGTTATGTTGTACTGAAGTCATTTACATCCTTTTGTTTTGTTTTGTTTTGTTTTGTTTTTTAGGTTTTCTTGGGAGGGCTGTGGCTAATCTTCTTGAGTGGGAGTTTTTCTTCTAATATCTTCTATAGGGCTGAGTTTGTGCATAGATATTGTTTAAATTTGATTCTGTAGTGGAATATTTTGTTTTCTCATTCTATGATTATTGACAGTTTTGCTGGATATAGGAGTAAGGGTTGGCATCTGAGGTCTCTTAGGGTCCATATGACATCTGCCCAGACCCTTCTGTCTTTTATGGTCTATGATGAGAAGTCAGGTGTCATTTTGAGAGATTTGTCATTATATGTTACTTGACCTTTTCCCTTGCAGCTTTTAATATTTTTTCTTTGTTATGTATATTTAATGTTTTGATTGTTATGTGGCAGGTGGATTTTCTTTCTGGTTCAACCTATTTGGTGTTAGGTAGGCCTTTTGTATGCTTATAAGCATTTCTCTTTTTTTTTTAATTGGGGAGATTTTTCTTCTATGATTGTGTTCAAAATATTTTCTGGGCCTTGGAGCAGTGAATCTTCTCCATCTTCTATTGATATTGTTCTTAGGTTTCATCTTTTCATAGTGTCCTTGATTTCTTGGATGTTTTGTGTCAGGGATTCTTTTATATTTAACATTTTCTTTGAAAGATACATCAAATTCTTCCACTGTATCTTATATACCTGAGGTTCTTTTATTCATCTCTTGTACTCTCATATATGCTTACCTTTGTATTTTCTGTTTCTTCCTTAAATTCTCCCTCCAGTGTTTCCTCATTTTGTGTTTTATCTGTTATTTCCATTATCAGTTCTTGAACCCTTCTATTGATTTACTTCACCTATTTGTTTGCATTTTTCTGTATTACTTTGAATGATGTACTCATTTTCTTTTGTAAAGCTTCAATCTGTTTGACTGTATCTTCCTGTATGTAAGGGCTTGTGACTCAGGTTTTTTATGGTACCTAGGCCTGCTTGCCAATGGAAAACTAGCTCTGGAGTTTCCATATTGCTCTGGTTTTTTTTTTTTGTTGTTGTTGTTTTGTGTGTTTTTTGTAGATTGTGTTTTTACTCTGGCCTTTATCCATCTGGTTATCTCTTGTGTTGGCTTGTAGATCCTGGTGCCTTCAGGAGTTCTCCAGGGCATGGGAAGAGCCCTGAGCAGAAAGCTGGATATTGGAGCAAGAGCATTCTTTGGATTGGTTGGTTTGGTCTTGTCTGGCAAGTGGTTCTCAGGGAATTTCCTGTGGCTCTTCTGATCTTCTGATCTTCAGGACTGACTATGCTTGTCAGGAGCCTGGGAGTCCTCCTCTTGCCAAGTGAAGTCCTGGAGCCAGTCTACCTGCTACTGGCTTTCTACCTCCAGAAGTCAATGAGCTCCACTAGCTCAGAGACTGTGCTCAGACACTGTGATCCCTGGGCATAGTCATTTTAGAGAACATGTGAGTTCAGAGGTCTGCTTGCTGTCCTTAGGGACATGGGTTACACTTTGGACAGTAGCTAGGGGTGTTTTGGTGGATCCTAGGCATGGGGGGGCCCTCCAGGTTGGAGTGCTGTATGAAAGTACCCACAGAATGGTGGGAATGTGCTGGCAGCTGGAGGTTGAGACTAACTCCAGAAGAAACCAGGGATTTTTCATAAGATTACCTTGGTAACTAGACATTAGACTTACTGTTTCCTTCAGGATGGGTTTTCCTCTCACCTGGGAAATAGAGCTCTGTGGTCCATAGCCACAGCCTGTCTGTCGTTCTGCAATCACTGTTGTTCCCCTGATCAGATACCATGTGTGATCAGCACCAACATCTTGGATCCTCACCCACTTTTCTTTTTAGTTCTCCAATTGCAACATAATCCATCCTTTATATTAAAATTTACTCAGTAAAATAGCACTAATTTCTTTTCTGTCACTGAAATCTTTAATATATTTGTAATCAAAAATTTAATTTGAGTGTAAGAAGACTATGAAAGGTAAAATGGCAAACCTTATACTGTTTTATGTACTTGTCATTAATTGTATTGTGTAATCTACAGAAGACTCAAATGGAACAGATTGACGTTTATAATTATTTAATTGATAAATGAATGATTATGTGTATTGCATCCTTACACTGTATGTTTACTTTTTATATATTACTCTGTTATTAATACACTTTGAGGATATTACTGGGTAGAGGACTGAAATTAAAATTAAATTACATTTCATATGATAACTATAGAGCCTCTCAATGGCAAGATGAGCTATTTATTTACTGACTGCTGTTGAGAGATGTTCCTCCCTCTCTTTCTCCTGTGTGTCAAGTTGTTCCATGCTCTGGAAGTTTCTGTTATCTTTTTTTTTATATAATTCATGGTGTGTTTTTCCAGGCTGTGTAACATTCATTTTACTCCACAATTCTCTTTTAAACACATCTTCAGAGAATTGTGTGAGCACTGCAGGGGATAGGGAGAGTCTCAGTGTGGAAAGGGAAACAGAAAGCAGACTGTAGGAGAACCTAAGACTCACAGGACCTTAATCTTCTTGTTTTAAAAAAGAAGACTTTTCTTTTTGCAAATGTTTCAGTGACTGAGAGTGTGTGTTTGAACAGAAAAACAAAACAAAACAAAAAACCCTCAGTGTTCTAATCTCACATCTCTTCCTGGCTATGCTTGTTCTTAGTTTCTTCATATATGCAATGAACTAATGATGTCATGATACACAATTTACAAAATGGCTGCAGTCATCCTTGACACCCATCTAGGACATCAGTGTGGCCGTACATTTCTTTTTAGACCACGAAGGAATGTGTGTGGAGAGGGCACCGATTTTTAATCATTCATGAGATTGAGAGGAAATAGTGTTTTGAGGGAGTGGGGAAAATGAGGACAAAAGAACACACATAATATGAAAGCATAAAGGTGAGTGCTAGGAATTTAAAAATAAACAGGGAGCGGAGGTCTGCAGACAGAGGAGAGGAAGGTGTAGGCAAGGATCAACCAAAACTCAGTATTTAAGAAATGCCACAAGAAAGTCTGTTACTTTGTCTCAATGTAAAAAAAAAAAAAAGAAAATCATTTCTAATAAATATAAAATATAGGAAGAAAAATTCTCGGTTTTCTTTCATTAAACTTTGTGAAAAGGTTTTGTGGTAATGAAAAACTCTAAGTGAACAAGTTATCTAAGTGTTACACAGATACATTTTTGAAACCAGAAACATACACACACACACACACACACACACACACACACACACACACACACTGCTTCCATCATGTAAATGCAGATATGCCCAGTACATTTTTGCTAGTGCATTTCTATACATTTGTGTATAGAATAAAGTAATAATAGAATAAAAGAATAATACAGCTCTAGAATATAGAGAACCCTTCATTTTTCTTTATTTTCTCTCTTGGAACTCTTTTTCACTATCTACTGAATGGAGGTAATAGACATGAGTTTTAATTTGGTGGTGGGCAAGGGCATGAAGATATACTCCATAGTGAAAATAAAATCTCATGTGATGCACTGCAACTTCAGAATGGCTCTTCTAACCTTTCAGAAATTATTAAAATGTATAGACTATGGGTTGGACTAATTTTGGTGAGTAGTAGTTTATGTTATTTGGAATAGTTTTTTTTAATACTGAAGTTTATAAAATTTAAAAGTCATTTATTTAAAGAGCCACACTAAGGTGTAGTGGTACTGTTCACATCTGACAGAAGCATCCATTGCCAAATATGATTGAGTCTATCTTAGACAATTCAGCTGAGCTGCCAGATAACCACAGCTGCATAACCCCAAAGGAGAGATCAGTAGGAATGCCAAAGAGCTGAGTCAAAATGATCACCACAGAATGGGGAACAAGGGAATGAACTGGGATTCAAGTTACTGAGCTTTGGCTTAGTGTGACACGCCAAGATACACTGTGGATAATTGGCTCAAAATCACATAGCATTGATAAATGTTATTAATAAAGTTAAATCTCTTCATGACTAATATTTACAAGTCATGAGTATTTTGGCATAAAGAATTAAAATAGACATAATTTCATATTATGACCAACCTATAACTGATGTACTTATCAATGATATTTAAGGAGTTTGATCTGTTCAACATGGTTTGGTGCATTCTGCTAAAGGCTTACCAGATAGAAGACATGCAGCTCCCATCTATGTTCAGTCTATGTGATATGCTTTGGTTGAAGTATACGAAGAAAATCCAGGCTGACACAGACATGTCAGTAACAGAGACTTTTCTAAGGTTTTTGAGGGACTACATTTTCTTTGATTGTATATTAACCTTCTGGAAATGGTATTTCTAAAAGTTCAATTGCATTGTAAAATATTAAACCAGAAAACAACTTTCTAACTGTTTTCTTAAATTCTTCTATTCTTGTTAGTGAATCCTGTGCAAATACAAACTTGGTCATCAAGCACCGGCCATTTGTGATATGATGTATACCCTCAAAATATTAAATATGGATTATCAAAATAAGCTTTGCCAATAACAATCACCAAATATCATCAGGAGAGTGTTTCTTTTCAATATTAATATTGAATAAAAAAGAACTTCAAGGTTCTGATTTTTTTACTTAAACATTTACCCAGATAAATAACAAAAATGCCATTGGTTCTGTAGCTCCAAAGTTGAGATTTATACAACTTTTACGTGAGTATCAGTCTCAATTTACAATAAAATTTTGCAATGAAAAAGTGGTCACTTCAGTTTGCAACTCAGGTACACAAGCTTGCCTTGTCCAAGACAACATCCTTCTTTAGCTTATAGCCAAAGTGCTTCATGCACACTTCATACTGGATCACAAGGAATATCAACACTTCCACCAAGGACAAATGGTATTTTCAACTATTTCATCAAGGCCACTGCTACGGTAACTGGATATTTTGTTTATTCACTTCAAATAAATAATGAAGAATAATACAGTGACTTGTTAAGTTCATAACTATTGAGTTGAATTGTGGTATAGCTCCAACAATTTTATCTTTTGTGCTTATAGTGTGAGAGAACTATTTAATAGAGCTCAAAGGTAAATGGCTCTACTTTACATTAAAAATATTTTCACCTAACAGACCGAGAAAAAATATGGAAACTCCATGGTTCAAGGACTAAAGGAAACACACAGAAGACAATAAGTAATAGCCTGAAGCAAATAGTGAGTAAAAGGAAAAATAAAACCAGGAAGGGAATGAAGGAGAAATGAAAAGAAGGAGACAGAAGGTACCGAATGTTGGAGAAGCAAATGAGACAGAGACATGAAGACACAGAAAGAAAATGGTGTGGAGGAACAGGAAGTCAGAGGAGAGAACCTGGGGAGAAAAGGAATCAACATTAGACAGGAAATGAGAACTGGGCATCACCTTTGCTTGAGATGGTTTTCATGTAATCATAGACCCCAAGATTATTCTCTGCTTGTGGGGCTGTTTTCGTATATATGTTTGTCCTTCTGTTCTACCAAAAACTGAAAACACACTGATTATTGGTAAAGAGAGCGAGGGATGCCCTGCAGAGGAAGAAAGCAAGTTTGTTGACTTGCTGGAATGATGGCTTAGTCTGTTGTAAGGAAACTGGCCCTGGTCGTCTGCCTTCCTGTAAATGTGTAAGAATCATTGTCACTCATGCTGCTCTTATGGAAAACGTAATGGAACTTTCTAAGACAGCATATAATCTCTTAATATTGACATTTGTAAGCCATAAACTTTTTCAATATGAACTGCCAATGCTTGTGTTTGCCATATACACTTAAGTTTAGTTTGTTTTTCTATTTAATTTGTTTTTTGTCTTCATGTATTTGTATGTACTACATGTATACCTAGAGTCTGTAGATACTGTTAAAAAGTGGTTGCATCCTCTAGAACTGGAATAACAGGCGGGCTTAAGCTACCCTGTGAGAGCTGGGTTTAAAACACAGGTCCTTTGTGAGTATTCCTGATTGCAGAGCTATCTCTCCTGTACCAAAGTCTATATTTCTAAATAAAGACATAGTAAAGCTCTACTTTGAATTTAAATACAAGATCACAAACTCATCTTTTCTTGTTTTTAGTAATAAAAATGTGAATACTAAGAAATTATATTGTATCCATCATTAGCAAATACTTTGAAAAGCAGCAATTAAAAACAATGAACCCTCTACGTCATGCAGTCAACAATGTGCCATTACCTCTTATCCTATAGAATGACGTGAATGTGGTGTCTGATGGGTACACTAAGATTTTAGGTGAATATATCACATGGAAATTGGAATTATGGAAACAAAAGCCATGCTAGCTCTGGGTGCTGTGGGGCACAAACTGTAGGAGGTTGTGTGCAACAGAGGGGAGAAAAGTGGAGCTGGAGCTGTGAGGAGGGCACTCAGTTCTGGCTGCTACAGTGCAGAGCAGGAAGACAAGATGATTCTTCTATTCCTGATTTGGATAATTTTCCAAAATTTAAAATCAAACCACATTATTCACTAAAGTGGTAGTTTGTCTATTGAACCTACAGCGATGCTGTTTCTGTATGTATGAAATGAAGTGGGGACCTCTGGGTGGTACTCTCTAAGGTACTTGAGCCAGAAGCTGACAACCCATGTGTAGGTCATAGAGTCAATTCCCTGACATACTATTTTCCTGTTCTTTCTTCTTCCTCTGTCTGCCTGCCTCCTGCATATTCTCTATCTGTTTGTACATAATAAAAATTCTGACATTCTGATTAAAAAATATGTTCTTCCCCAATGTGTTTGCCCACAGAAGCACGGCTACTTTTTCTCAGGCGTTCCACTGTGAGGAAAGTGTTCGTGAGATGCTGTATTTGCTGAATTTTCAGGCTAAAACTAACTCCAGGATTATGTGATTTCAAGCAGAAGAGCTGTGCAATATAGAAACACAAAGAGGTAGAATGGGGAATTGTTCCAAAAATAGCTCTTTGTGACTCTATAATCCAGGTGTTAGAACTGAGTATTCAGAGCCAGGCTGGTGGAAGAACGAGGGGAGCAGCCAGTGACTTAATCTCAACATAAAATGCACAGTTTTCACTATGTATGTGGAACAGTCCCTGGACTATTTACATAAGAACACTTCCTTTTAGGTCAATGAGCCTGAGGGGAAAATTTCACTTAAAAAAAAAGACCAAAAAAAAAAAAATTAAAGAAATAAAGGAAAATGATAGGAGTTAGATACTTGTTCCCCAGACAATTCAATGCCAAATTGCAATGTGCAAAGTTTACACGTTTGAAATTTGGCAGAAGTAGGCAGCTTTGCTTTGGAGGAGAACCAGAAAAAAAATTCAGTCCCTGGAATAAACATTAAGAGTTTATTTTATGGCCACATTCCTCCTTTCAGTTCAGTGTCCCCTAGATTCTCCTAAACTTTATGATTCTTGTTTGCTTGTCATCTGTCCCTTTCAGGTGAGGCTCTGCAGATGCAGGTGCTGGTAATAAAGGCCACACAGAAGGCCACATAAACCTCGAGTTCATATCAAAACAGTTGTTTCAGTTTTCAGGAGGGGATATATTCCTTTTTCTGATGTTTTGAATTTTTTTTTAACATTAGGTTTTGTGAGGAATATCAGGCTATCATAAAATGGGTAAATATTGGAAATAAATGTAACTGAAATATTTTAATATGTAGTAGAAAGTACATTCCATGAGCATGATTTCCCAGGACTACCACTCGCCACTAATGACCCTTACTAAGCTGTCTCATACTGTAGTCCATGTACTGTGAGGGTACACCACAAATGACAAGAGGGGAAACAGATGGTGGCATGGGGGGACAGGAAAGGGAAACTCAGAGATAGTGAGCAAAACTTATTTTAGCTATAATAGTGATAGCCAAGGAAGAAAACCCAACTGAAGATAGTGTTAAGAATTCAGAGTAATCACTGCCTGGGAGGTGTAAGCAAAGCCAACATGTCAGGGGAAGGACATGTAGCAACCAACGTGTACTTCAGCATTTAGAGGCCTTAGTAGTGGAACATGGTGTAGTTGGTGGCTCTCACCTTCTACAGTTCAGTGTTGGAGGATATGGCCATCTTCCTGTCCATCCCTTCCCCACAGTGCCTACCCCTCCATCTACTTACACACCCGGCTCATCAGTCCATGGATTCCTACCATGTCATCAAAATTTGTTGACCTCATTCTACTTTGAATACCACTGAAATGAAAATGAGAATCAAACCACTGATGTGCATATCAAAGAGAAAAATGACAACAACAAAACCGTCTCACCTTAGAAAATAAGAAGTAAGCAAAATTCTTCTGAGTATAATACGGTGTTTCTTTTGTCTTTTCAGAAGAATACTATAGATAAAGGAGCTGGGAAAGAGATGAACTGAGTTGAGAACCAGGATGGAGTGAGGTATGGATGACTGGACGGGAATAGAACAATGGGACTGATTCAAAAGTGGGAGATAAATAAATAAGCAAAATGAGAAAAATAAAGGTGAGAAAATCATATGCCTGAATTGAAGGCAAAGATGGCCAAAAAGCCAAGGAATTAAGAATTTCAATCATTCACATCCATATTCTTTTCTTGCTCTTATTTTTCCTCTCCTGCCCTTAACTCAACCACTCCCCCACCCCTGACCCAGCCCCCATCCTCCCATCCCCCTCCCCCCACCACCCTGCCCTACCTCCGCGCCAGCCCCCTACCCCCTGTGCCAACAGTGAAGTCCAAGACTCTGGGTTAGTCAAGCCTAGCCATTCTGTTCTAATTGAGACTAGCAATAAAATTCCCGTGACTCTGTTCCAGGAGTTCCTGTCTTAGAGCAATTTTCAAGACCCAGAGAAAAGAATAAATGCCAGCTAGATATAGTGAAACATAAAAGACGTTTTGTATGTTAAGAGTTCATACTT
Organism: Acomys minous; assembly: GCF_964271855.1. Lineage (NCBI taxonomy): Eukaryota > Metazoa > Chordata > Mammalia > Rodentia > Muridae > Acomys > Acomys minous. Next base: position 91,086,028 of record NC_140483.1, read on the forward strand.
TAATACATACCAAGCTGTAAAAGCTGCAGTTATGTGAGGGTAATAACCATGTGGGTAAATATAGTGTACTTCTCAAAGATCATAAAAGAAATATTCCTCCTAAGACAGTGTTAGTGCTAAATCCTGTTTGTAAGAACTGCATTTAAAAACTTTAATGATGATATTATGGTTTTAAGCATAAATATATTAGTTTTTCATAGTATCCAGACTGAAAAGTTTTCTCACAGTAAATGCACACTGTTTTTACTTTACTGGACCAACTTGTTATATATAGACCTTGATTAAAATCAAATATACCTTTAATTACAAATGAGAAATGCTTAGAACTAGCCTAAATGCTCAAGAGACTAGTTTAAATAGATTAGGTTAACTTTGTCACTTAGGTATTTATATTACTTTGTATATGAAGGTGGGCATGTATGTATATATGTGTTTTAGAATGAGGGAGCACATAAGAAGGAGTAATGATGGGGTGAGAGAAAGGAGAGAAAAGGACAAAGTGAGACATCCCAAAATTTTAGTTGTGCTAATTTATGAATGGTAGAGAGTTTTAAAATGTGTAATTAGCTTCTAAAAATAGTTTTATGATATTTCATTTTGTACTATCTGCATATATTATATTTATAAATAGGAAAATATTTTCTAAAAATATTTATGGAGCCATTTTTAAAATAGGATCCAAGAACATCACATCTGTTTTCTATATGCTGGAAATATCTTCTTGTAAAATCATGATTGCTGAATTATCACAACAGTCCATAGTTTTGGGACAAATTAGATAATTGGAATAAATTATTGCCTTAACACATCTTCATTTAATATTCACTAAGTGTCAACCATTACCAGTCTCCAGGCTCCCATAGACAGATGAAGTGTCATTCTGTCCTTAAGGAATAGCAAACACTGAAATAAAAAAATGTGGCAAAAAGAGAATGTTAGCTTAGATCTTTGGCTTAGAAGCATTCAGACACTGCTAATAGTATAAATGTGAGACTCTAAGGTCAGGTTTCAGATAATCTAGTAATTATTAATTCTCTAGAAGGCAATGCAAGCTAGCAATCATACTGTCTGCCGCCTCAGTGCAACGTTGCAAAAATGAAGCAATGCATCTTCAGGTGCCCAAGTGTGTCTCCCTTTCCTCACACTCTTTTCCTGGCACCGAGCTCCAAATTCCCTGCTCTCAGCAGATGCCTGAGGCCCACCTCAAACCCTTCTATGATTTGTAATTTATATGTTTGCAATACATTTTGTTGAAGACTTCATAGCCAGGGAATACCTGGCAAGTAATCCATAAATGACAACCTGATTATAGTTTGTGTGTTCATTAAAAAGGAATAAGTGGATCAAAGAACTCGTCTATATTCTTTCATTTGGGCTCAGGAGAAGATAAGATACATACTTAAACCACATTTATAATCCTAGATCCTCCTCCAAACCCAAGGGGCTTTTTATCATCTCGGTGCTAAATGTAGGCAAGAGACAGAAAACTGGCTTTCTGTAATGAAAAGTCTGGAAGTGGGAGCTATAAACAACAGCATGGAAAGCTCTCTGCTGAATTTACCCAGACTCCAGCCATCATCCTGGGTCGAGAAATCAATGGCATTGTGAAAACCATCCCCTGAACCTCAAGAGATACTTTGTTCTCTGTGCTTTGCTTTCCTATATGGTGCTCTTATTCCAGATCAATCTCTCTCCCCAGGCAGTGCTAATACGCTAACAGCTATAGAGGTCTCTTCTGTTCTAAAAACGAGCAGGATCAAAGCTGGCTCTGTGGAGGACTTAATACTTCTTCTGACTTCCTCCAAGATGCCTGATCTCCCTACTGTAACTTTTGATGCCACTTTGGAGTGTCTTTTCCAAGCTCATTAGGAGACATGACATACTTTAAGAGAAAAAATAGAGTTCATTAGGGAAAAGACTCCCCTCAAATCCATTTAGTTCAAGAGATGAATGGGTGCACAGCTTATTAAACACAGGCTAAAGATACCGCGGAAGCCGTTTATGTAAGAAAACATAGGTTTTATTTAAAATGTCAGTTCTGTAAAACTATAAGCTAAGTTTTACCCGGTGATAGAACCTTTTCCCTAATTTTTGTCTGTATCAAAATAGTCTTGTCTTCAGATAACCTTGAGTCAGCATTGCTGATAATCAGGTTGCTAAAAAGGAAAGTGGGCTATAAAAAACTGAGGATCTAGAAAGTTACTCAGGAAACAAGAGAAGCAGAAAATTGTGGTTCCAAAGACACAAGAGAAACTTATGTTACACAGATATGTCATATCAAAAGATTGTACGTACCAGCATTTGAGACAAGCCATGATTAACATTTTAGTCTATATGCAGATGCAAAGCACTTGAATTCTTTTTGTTTAATTTTAGATCATTGACAGAGCAATATAGAGCTGTCAGCTAGTGTACCAGACAGTGTAGTCCAGGACACTGATGAATGAAAATGATGACTCCCCCGTTATAAGTGACAACATGTTATATTTGTATGACACTAGCAGCCAGGAGCTCTGCTGCTTACTTCACATCTGTAATGTCGCATAATTTTCACAATGCCTTATTGAGAAGGATCATCGTCACACTTAAGCATATAAACAGCATAGACATATTATGTAACTGAACCCAGAGAAGAAAGCTTATGTAGTTAAGCTTGCATTACCCTAGGGTCTAAAAACCTGTCTCATATTTTCAGAGGGAAGCCTGTGGCTCAAAAACACTTCTATGTTCCTTTTAATAAGCTATATGTATGAAGGTAGGAAGCATCTAGGGAAAATGAAAATATTTCCAGTAGAACTGCAGAACATTCAGTGTTCAGTAACATTTTAAAGTATGTATGTATGATTGAGGATTCCAAGATGGTGGCAAGCGGTGTGGACCTTGTTTAGATGCCAGAGAAATCAAGGCAGAAAAGCTCCCCGCGCCACTACAGCGGGAGAAACCATAGTGTGCCAGGAACAAAATAGGGACAAACTTGTGCACCCTCAAACATGGAGAAAAAGCACGGACCCCCTGGGGAGCAGAGCATCCACAGCAGCAGCAGCAGCAGCAGCAGCGGGAGCTGCAGCTACAGCGACAGTACAGAGAAAGCGAAATAGGTGGCTGCTGTGGCGCCAGCAACACCAGCAGTGCTTGCTGAGGTAGGCCGCAGGGAATAAAACACCCAAAGTGGTGATTGGTGGGAGGGATTTCCCAGAGCAACAGCAGGAAGTGGCAAGCAACAGGGGCTGCAAGGGACTGTGAGCAGCAATGGTGGGTGACAAGGAGTGGACCAGAGCCTTGTTTCAGTGGAGGCCTATAACCAGCAGGGAGAAAGAGAAGGTTAGACTGCTGGACGGATCAATACACCAAAACAGAGGGGCCTGTCTACAGAGCAAAAGATTAACAAAACAGAAGTCACAGAGCATCTGACATCCAAAACACAAGTTCATTGTGTAGTGAATCCCTCAGAGGAGACAAGCAGCCAGAGGAGCCCTATAAAACCACGGAATCCAGGTGGCAGAGCTCAAACAAATGTAGATACAGGAAAGCAGAATCTGAGAACACAGTATAGGAAACAGCCCCCTATCAAAGGCACTCATCCCCAAGACCACCAGCTCAGAAAGCCCAAGCTTTGTAAGCAGGTGCCTAAAAGAAAGAATAAGAGGTCTAATGACAAAAATCAAGACATTATGACTCCACCAGAAAGCCCAGAAGCCAACAGATACCCTACCATGGCAGAGTCACAGGAAGATGACCTCAAAACCATGCTTGTACAGCTAATTGGGAACTATAAAGAGGAAATGAATAAATCCTTCCAAGAATTCAAGGATAGCACAAACAAACAAATAGAAGCCATCCGGGAGAAACAATAAACCACAATCAAATAGGTGAAGGAATTAAATAAAACAATGCAAGACATGAAAACAGAACTAGACAATATTAAAAAATCACAAATAGAGAAAAAAGTGAAATGGAACAATTAACAAAAGAAGCAAGAATCCAACAGACAAGTATAACTAACAGAATCCAACACATGGAAGAGAGAATCTCAGGTGCTGAAGATAGAATAAATTGATAAATCTCTCAAAGAGAATCTTAAAACAGAAAAATTAGTGACACAAAGCATCCAAGAAATAAAGGACACCATGAGAAGGGTAACCTCAGGATGATAGGAGTTGATGAAAAAGAAGGTGCAAAGTCCCAAGGACCAGGGATTGTCTTCAAGAAATAATACAAGAAAACTTCCCCAATCTACAGAAAGAGATACCCTTGAACATACAAGAGGCCTACAGAACACCAAATGTGCTAGACCAGAAAAGAAATTCATCCCAGCACATAATAATCAAAACACTAAACCTGCAGAATAAAGAAAAGATACTAAGGCTGCAAGAAAGAAAGGCAAAATAACATATAATGGTAGACCCATCAGAATTACACCTGACTTTTCAACAGAAAGTATGAAAGTCAGGAGCCTGGACTGAGGTTATCCAGACTCTAAGAGACCACAGATGCAAACCTAGGCTACTATATCCAGTAAAACTTTCAATCAACAAAAATGGAGAAAACAAGATATTCAGCGACAAAACCAAATGTAAACAGTATCTAAACACCAACCCCGCTCTACAAAAATAGTAGAAGGAAAACGTCATCAAAACGAGAGCAGCCACAGCCAAGAAAATGCAGTATACAGATAATCACACATCAGCAGAACCAAAATAGACACTGCCACACACAATCACCACTAACTTCACCTTAAAAGGATCCAATAACCATTGGTGCATACTATCTGTCAACATCAATTGCTTAAACTCCCCAGTAAAAAGCTACAGGCTAACAAAATGGATGCAAAAACAAGATCCTTCAATACATTCAAGAAACACGTCTCATCAAAAAAGGTAGACATTACCTGAGAATAAAGGGCTGGAAAAAAATTTCAAGCAAATGGTCTCAGAAAACAAGCTGGAGTAGCCATTTTAATATCTGACAAAATAGGCTTTCAATTAAATTTGATCAAGAAAGATAGAGAAGGACACCTTGTCCTAATCAAAGGAAAAAGCCACCAAGAGGACATCATCATCCTAAGTATCTATGCCCCAAATATTAGGGCACCTGCATTTGTAAAAGAAATACTTTTAAAGTTTAAATCATTCATTGATCCCAACACAATAATAGTGGAAGACCTTCACACCCCACTATCACCAATGGACAGATCCTCAAGGAAGAAATTAAATAGAGAAATAATCAAGCAAACAGAGGTCATGAATCAAATGGACCTAACAGACATTCACAGAGCTATTTATCCAAATAGAAAAGATTATACTTTCTTCTCTGCACCACATGGAACCTTCTCCAAAATAGACCATATAATTGGTCACAAAACAAGCCTCAATAGATAAAAAAAATTTAAATAATCCCTTGCATCCTATCAGACCACCATGGCATAAAGCTGAGCATCAACAACAATCGAAATAACAAAAAGCCTACGAACACATGAAAACTGAACAATCTTCTACTCAATGACAACTGGGTCAGGGATGAAATAAAGAGAGAAATCAAAGACTTCCTAGAGTCTAATGAAAATGAAGGCACAACGTATCCAAATCTTTAGGACACAATGAAAGCAGTGCTAAGAGGAAAATTCATAGCACTAGGTGCCTTCACAAAGAAACTGGAGACATCGCATATAAGCAACTTAATGGAACACCTGAAAACTCTTGAAAAAAAAAAAAAAGAAGCCAACTCACCCAAGAGGAGTAGATGGCTGGAAATAATCAAACTCAACACTGAAATTAATAAGGTAGAAACAAAGAAAACAATACAAAAAAATCAACGAAACTAAGAGCTGATTCTTTGAGAAAATCAACAAGATAGACAAACCCTTACCCAAATTCACTAAAAGGCAAAGGGAGAGTTCACAAATTAACAAAATCAGAAATAGAAAGGGAGAAATAACAACAGATACTGAGGAAATCCAAAGAATCAGTAGGTATTACTTCAAAAGCTTATACGCCCTGGATGACTCTGTTGCTTTTACTCATCAGAGTTGGACAGCTTCCTGGACAAAGTTGTAGAAAATTTCTAATCCAATTTGGACCACCATTTCAATCTCCTACTAAGCCTAGAATCTCACAACATTTAGAAACTGAACCACAAATGCAATCACTAGATGGCTTACCCATTCCCTCCAATTTTGGGGGGCCTACTCTAAGGTATTATTTGCCCCAATTGAACCTGAAGAAACCTTAAGAGAACGATGCCCCATTCCCTCAAAGAGGGGGTTGTATAGGTTGCTGTTTGCTCACTTGATCTACAAATGCTTATTCTCATTGAGAGGTGGTTATAAGTCATTATTGGTCTTATACAGAGAAAAAATTAGGGGAAATGCAGGAACGTCTTTCTCTGCCTTTATGTTACATATGTAGGCAAGGAGATGGGAGCTGAAAAGAAAGAAAGGGAGATTTAGGAACATAGAAGGAGGACAGAACAAAAGCTAGATGATTGGACCTACTCCTTAATTCAAGGCTTTAATTGTTACTTATAATGAAGGTTATGTCTAAGTCATGGCTATAGAGTTTAGTATATTGATAAAAATCATGGACATGTCAAATACTGGCAGATATTAACACAAGAATATATAACCTAAGTCTAACAGATAGATATGACTCTACCAATACATGAGGTAAAATAGTTGAATAAAGTCTTCAAAAGCCTCAGAGACACACAGAATATGGCATTTAAAGATATTCTTACAATCCTAAATTTCTTCAACAAGACAAGTTAACTCCTGACAACACTCAGTCGACCTCAAAGAAGATGATGAATATCAAAGAGCCTCCTTATGAACATGGCTTCAAAGGTGGCAAAATAACCACTGGGCAAAATGTCCTCCTTCCTGCCCCAAACAGAATCTGCCTAAAAACGGGGCTACTTAGAGGCAGGCAGAGTGGACTGCTGCACTCTGCCAAGTCAGGGTAAGCAAGTCCTTAATAGTTCCTGCCTTGCAATCAAGTCTGGCAGAGATATTAGACCAGAAAGCTGAAGATGAGGCTCCAATGCTATAAAGTGATTTGGGTGACTGGTCAGGCAGTAAACTGTCTCAAGCCAATTTATATATTTTGCAAGCTGCTAACCTACACTGCTGGTTCACTCAGGAATTTAAGTTTTATTCCTTCTCAAGTCTCTGAGGGGCATTGAATACAAGAGAGTATAGTCTTACAACCAAGCTTAGTTGGTTAGGGGACAAGAGCATTATAGATCAAGATAAAGAATTTAAGCTATTAGAGTTGAGCTAGGATAAATATTGAATCTTATTCGGAAATCTAGATCCAAAAAGACAGGAAAAAAACTTATTTCAAATGAGACGAGTGCAGATGGCATAGTCAATACGAATGTAACATGTATAGAACTCATTATTCTCATGATTGTCACATGTTTCTCCCTGCTGTATGTAGTTTGTCTTATACATGTATAATAAATAAATAAATAAATATTTTATTAATTTAAATAAATAAATAAATATATAAATAGAATATGTACAATTTATAAAATAGTAAACTGAGACCACCCAATTATCTTTATTAGAACTAAATTGCCATTTGTATATGAAAATAGTTAATGACAGCAAAAATGCATATGAGCCTAAGTATATGTTGTTCTCAGATTTTATTTGAAAATTCCAATATTCAATATAAAAAATTTAGAAATAAAAGGATTTTGGCTCAGACAAATGGAAAGTGAACAGTAAAATTCATATGTAAAAATTATGTGAAGATTTTTTAAGTGCAAGTAATAACACCAAAAACAATAAGAGTGGGAACCATATCTTTTTTGCTGACTTTCCAATGAAGGGACAAATGCATTCTCGTTCCTAACCACTATAAGTTCTGGCAATCAGAAGTATGGTTGGAACATGATTTGCTGGAAACATAAGCTCTCTAAATGAAATCATTTCATTATTACTACATATTATTTACAGTCCTTTAACATTTATAAATACTACTTAAAGGGAGTTACCTCAGGAACAACAAACACATAAATTATCCTTTCTAATTTATCTGAGTTAATAAGTAAAAACTAGGCACTTTCTTAAATACTTCAGGACCACTTTTATTAAATTTTCATCAAAATATTGATAACATTTATGAAACTTTCATGAAAAATGGAGGTAATATTTAGGTTATCTTGATTAAATAGTGACTGCAGAAAAATACAAGAGAATAAAAACAAATATATTTATTTTGTAGAATAATCCAGAGGCCTACATTTCTCCTTCAAATTTAAGAGGGAAAATTTTTAAGTGTCTTTTTCTTTAAGCAGGGTGTTTGTTTACACAAGAGTTAAAAAGCCCCAAAGCAAATTTGCATGGCAAGTCTTATCCACTGAGTGTCTACATGAGTTCAACCCTCTAAAAAATGGTGCCATAAGTCATATGTGGAAAGAAGGGCATCTCCTTTTGGTAGTTTTTATAAAACATAGCCAGAACCAGTTGATTGGAAAAGTCCCTCAGACCTCTTGACACAGAAGCTGAGCATAAAAAGATATTATCTCCACAGTTATTATGGAATATGCTTATGCTGTGAAGTTAAGATGTCAAATAAAATTACCAGACCATAAAAACAAGAATTAGAAGTTAATAACAGCAAAGGACAGGAAGCACTGTGAGAAGGAAGATTCTGTGGCCTGCGCAGGACTGCAGTTCAGGCCCAGAGGATCCCACCTTGATCTCCAGCACCATTCTTGTGAACATTGTCAGGTAGGCAGGAGAATTGTCTGCCAGGAAGCAGCATTTGACCGAGTAGCCCCCAAGAATGTATTATATATTAACATTCACTGTCACTGTGGCAAGCAGTTTATATGGGGTGCATTGAATGGCTATGTGTGCTAGTAACTTAAATTACATAAATAGCAGACGGGATTGAAAATCTCAGAGCCTAGGCAATGAAAAGGCTCAATGGGTAAAAGTATCTAAGTTTAGTTGTTGAAATCCATATGGTAAGAAGAGAAAATTGACCTGCAAAGTGTCTTCTGACCTCCACATGTGTGCAATAACATTTGTGCATATACAACTATACACCCATCCGGGGACAGGTACACACATAGACTAATAATATAAGCTTTGCATATCTTGTAGATTATAACATTGATGATGTTTTTATTGTTATTTGTTTTCGAGTACATCACATTGCTTTCCCCCAAGAACCGCTTTCAATGTCAGACAAAAATCTTAAATCTAGTCATAAATATAGTTATTTCAAAAACAAAAGAAGTGGAATGCAATGTTTTATTTACTGTCGAGAAGATATGTTTTGATTGATACCCTCTTACTGGTTCACTATATCATGTCTTTGACTAATCTTAAGAAATGGCATACCCAAGACAGGCTGATTGCTTGGCATACTTTTGATTGGAATTATTCTTACACATTTTACCCAGCTTTGAAAAGTAGAATGAAGAAAGGTTGAGTCTGTATCAAAAAGTCTATTCTCGGCTACCTGTGGGCAAATTGCCTTAAATACTAAATACTTTATGAAAGAAACATTCTAGTGCAGGGCAGTTTGCAAAACCAGAGTGAGGCTGTGTTCCCAGATGCCTCTCTTAGAGTTGGCTTGTAGGATTTGAAGCCCTAATTTTACAAAGTTGAGGGCTTAGCCTTGCTTTTATATCTAACAAAGTTACCAAATAAAAATTTTTATTAGCTTAGGAAAAGTGTATAAAATAGAGTCCAAAAATGTTAACTAAAGTACTCCTGAAAGGCAACCTCAGTGGTTGAGTCGAGAAACTAAACTACACTATTACCTAGCCCGGAACCACTTGGTAAGTGATCAGGCAAAATGGAAAACCAAAGCTGATTGTTTTGTTTCAAAGAAAAGAATCCTTGTTTCAGTCATAGAAGTTCACTTAAGAACAATAAAACTGAGTGGAACCTAAAGATCACTTTCAAAAGTCTCAGTAAGAATACTTTATCTAAATTCCAAAATTATTCTGAGCACATATTAATGTGCTTTATGCAAATGCTATTGCATATGCTACTAAAATTGTCTGATCCATATTTGACCCCCTCCCCTTGGTGGGGAGGCCTGATGGCACTCAAAGAAAGAATAAGCAGGCTACCAAGATGAGACTTGATAGCATATGGGGGAGGAGGTCCATCTCAGTCATAGACCTAGTGGATGGGAATAGGGCGAAAGTGGGAGGTAGGGAGGAATGGGAGGATACCTGTGATGGGATAATAACTGAGTTGTAATCTGAATAAATTAACAAAATAAGAAAGAAAGAAAGAAACCAGAAAAAATAATAAAGCTCTCTGGCCTCTTGCACATTTTTAAGAGAAGTGTTTTACCTACATTTAATGTGTATTAAAATGTAGTTTTAATAGTATATGCAATAGCCATATATCCCTTGTTACAGAGCTCAGATGTCTATGATGCCATTACAAGGGGCTAAGATACAAACATGGTAATCTCAGAGCAGTCCTTCGGGGCTCCACGTTATGCAGGAATTTTAAAAGTGTTTCTTAGCGAAGTGGAAATCTCATCACAGCAAATCAGTATTTCCTTGTCTCTCTCATGTACAGACTATCAGCTATGTAAAGGTGAAGAACAGGGATACCTTCCCTGCCCTGTACGCACAGCGCGGCCTCTGGCACATCAGGAGATGAGTCATAATGCTTTTTGGAGGAATCCGTCTCACTGTCTCTGTTCAGATATATTACAGGTGTTGGATCCAAGTTCAGAAGTCCACTTCAGCTTCAAGACTTCATGTCTTCACGACGACACACTTTCTCATTCATAATAAAAAACATGCTTACCAAAGTAATGTACATCAGATGTTTTAAGTTGATAATGCCATGCTGTGTTAGCAGGTAAATAGAACATTAATTTAAGAAATTATGACTATATGTACTGCCTTTATGCTTCCTGAAATGTGGAATGTAGTTTTGATGGGTAAAGCATGATTTTAATACAACTGATGGTATTGTAGAAAGGAAGACAAACTTGGGCACAGAACCTAGCTCTTTATTGCATCAAACAACAACGCAGTGTGATGAACTTGCAGTCCCATGGATAAGAACCACTTTTTATGAGTATTTGTGCAAAGACTCAGATTAAAAAGTATGCATGACCACATGAGGACAAACATTCCCACTTACTAATGCAATGAAGGGTGAGTGCTGCGTGGTTTTACACTTCAGTAAGCAAAGATTAAAAATCTGGGCTGAAGAGATTGCTCAGTATGCAAGAGTAACAGCTGTGTAAGCATGAGTACATGTGTTCAGACTCCAGTATCAATACAAGAAGCTGCCTATGGTCTACCCGTGACACAGTTGTTCTGGGGTACAGAAACACTAGGATCCTTCCATGCTACATGGCAACCTAGTTCCAGATTCAGAGAGAGCACTTGCCTCATGTGAATAGGGTGAAGATTAACAGAGAAGGATACTTCGTATCCATTTCTGGCCTTTCTGAACACAGGTGGGCACACACATCCACATGTGCATATAGCACATACTGATAGACACAATCATCCACACTTTCACGGATACAGAAAACAAAAAGAAAACAAACATTTGAAGATCAGAGCAGGAAAATGAAACTGGCAGATTAAAATATTTTAGAGATTTTCGTGAAGGCATCAGAATTTTATAGAAAGTTGTTATATGTTTTACTGAGCTTCAAACAACATTTAAGAAGTTGTCCAGGGCTCGTGCGAAGCCCAGGGCAGAAGTTGGGGGTGGACGGAGCAAAAGGTAATGTTTCAAAGGTTAAAAGATGTGAGAGGACTTGACTTTGATCCAAGATTGTAGAGAACCTATGGATGGTTTTTATGGGTTTTTAAATGGAAAGAGATGACACTGTGTAGAATTATTGCATTACAGATGTTTCAGTTGGGGTTGGACACCCCATGGTCACTTATTGTCTGCACTTTGAATTGTTGTGGACCTATGTGGTGGTCTCTATCTCATGCTGCAAAGAGTTCTTTGATGAGGGATGAGAGCTACACCTGTCTGTGGATATAAGGCTACATATCTAGAATTCAATTAAAAACCACATTGATTTAGGAAATGGAAGTAACATGTTCTTCTCTATGGTCTACGACATGATAAGCCATGGTTAGTTTCCTAAGTTTGCAGAATCACATATGGTCTCTTTCAGTTGAGCAGTCATTACATTCAATTAGGCAGTTGTTGATGACTCCCAAGATATAAGTGACCCTAGATCATCATTGGAGACATCTTTCCTGACAGGTCACTCTTGTGGTTGACAGGCTTTATATCTGGGTAGAACCTTGGTCTGAACATCTAAGATCAAGGAAAACATTGAAAACAAATGCTGGCAAGGGTGCCAGGAAAGGAAGACCCTTATTCACTACTGATGATATTATAAACCAATTCATCTACCATGGAAAGAAATGTGGACATTTTCTCAAAAGTTAAAATTAGATATCCCATTTGAGGTAACTACATTACTTCATGATATCTACCCAAAAAGACAGGGCATTCTTATATACAAATCTTTGTTTTTCTAGTTCATCACTGTTCTAGCCACACTAGCCCGGAAATGATAAAAACCTAGATATGCTTTAACTGATGAATGGATAAGGAGAATGCAGAACTTATACAGAGTTGGATTTTGTCCAGCTGTAGGGACAATTGAAATTCTGAAGCCTACAGGTAAATGGATAGAATGAAAAAATAACCATTGAGATGTAGCAAGAATAAATTAATAAAAAAAAATAAAAAATAAATAAAAAAATAAAAAATCAGATTTCATATATTAAAAAAAAAAAACAAACCAGCATGCTAAAAACAGGGGGAAAATTACCCTGAGTGACATGAGCCAGACTTAGGAAGACAAATGCTGTGTATTCTCTTGTACGTATAGAGCTCTATCTGTGAATATATAAACCTGGAGTAAACACAGAAGCTAGTAATACGGAAAGGAACAATGGGAGGGTGGTGAAGGAGGTCTAGAGAGAGGGATAATAAGACACAAAAGGAGTGGCAGAGGAAAGAAGAAAGATGGCAGAAAGGATTCTAACTGGGGAGGGAATACAGAGAGCAATACAGAGGAAAAGTGATGAATTGCATGACAAAAAAAATAAGGATGCTTACAAGTTAACTAACATAAATTTAAATGGAGTTGCTCCCCTCAAGACCTGTAAACCATTTAACAAATACTCTGTCATGCACGGGAAACTTTCCTTTGTGATACTTCTCAGAGGAGTCCAAGAGACTCCCAAAACAATGGTAGGCTATTACCATTGCCTTTTCTTGCATCACAGAACTTATGGTGTGACCCTATAGCTCAAAATAATATCCATTTTTGATAAAGAACATGCAAGTCTCCTCTCTGAGGATTGTCTCTTACAGCACCAGGAGATGTTTTGTAAACTTCCCTGGAGGGAAGGCAATCAATATTATTTTAAATTTTAATATAATAAAATGCAGATAAGATTGAGTGATATCTCTATCACCAGGCAGATAAAGGACAACAGATTAAGTGTTGAAATTGTTTTCCAATGGATTTAGGCATCAGATGTTTTTTGGCTGCATGTCTTGCTATGTTATAGATGGCTTGGTTACTTCAATGGGTCACATGAGATAAGTGTTTTTAGTTTCTCCAAATTTAAATACATGGATGTGATCAACATTCTATGATGAGAGTCTGTGAAAGCTATATGACTCACATACTAAGACTTCCTTTCTTTTTGCAGAAGGATTGAAGAAAAGTCACATCAAGGGAGTCACATAACTAGAGTTGATGGGAGATATTGAGTTCTCAGCTAACACTGTAGTTCACACAAAAGAAAGGAAAAGAAAATCCCCAGGAGCAGTAGAGAAAACAAGTCTTCTATATCTGGGCTAATGGAAAGATAATGCCCTCCAATTATTACATTCAACTCCATTAAAGCAAAAATTTGCACTGACCTCAGAACCTCAGGAAGTGACTCAGATGATTACTTGAAAAGAAAAAAAATCCTGAAATAAGAATGAATTTCCAAGATTACTTTTGAACTACCTAGAATTTTATAGAAAAGTAGACTACTGGTTTGAAAACTTCTGGCCAGTGCTCCAGGATATTGATTATGAGAAGGCATTCCCAATGCTTTTATTGATGGTGTCTGTAGAGCGAAGCTGTTGACTTTTGCAATACCTATGATTTTACCATACAGAATATGATATTTGGCAATCTATCACTGTTTGGTTCTAATGATGCTTTAGATCCAGTGAAGAACTCCAGTAGTAAACCTTTGTTTAGACTGGCTAAAACTGTCGCTCTAGGAACTCATTTTCCCCACAGAATGATACACACTGATAATCTAGAGACAGAGAGCATCCTGCAATTTCAGAAGTATTAACAAAGAATACTTGAACACTTATTGTAAGTAACTGGGCCATCACATTTAAAATAACTGATATTTCCCCAGACATAAATATATCATGTAAATACCTACACATCTTCAGCATTTTCCATGACAACTATGGTGCATACTAGGTAATTGTTATTGGGCTCAGTTTGGCTCAATTTTTCAATTGTCTTTCTTTCCAGGGCATATAAAGTTTGTCAAATAATGATGTAAGATGTATTTACCTCATTATCACCTCATACGTTTTAAGTCCCTCTTTGTAAGTCTGGATTCCATGACTAGAGGATTACATATTAAATTTGTATCTTAGTAGTAGCAGGTTTTAGGCAGTATTAAAGGCCAAATAGATGCTTTTCTAGCATTCATTGAACAAATGCTTCTTGTGATACCTTTCAGAGTTCATAAACTACTTTTTCCTTAAAATATAAAAGTCTCAATTTAAGACTGCAGCCTCCGTGATACGTTTTTCTTTACTGCTATGGTAAACATTATTGCTATACCATGTCAGAGGCAATAAAGGTTTAGCTCCTTCAATTTCATATTGTGATTTGGAGCACATTGGATTCCAAACTCTGGACTTGGGAAGTTTGTGACAATTGGCACAGATAAATAGGTATGGCCATCACCTGAGTAAGTAAACACACTCAGCCTCTCACAGCAACAGATTCTCAGATGCAGCAGGCTGAAATGGCTCCCATTTCCAGCAGCACTTACCAGACATAATGTACATTTTGTGATAAGAAGACGGCATCACGGTAAATTGCCGACAATGTTATCTATGGAGAAACTATTTCACAACACTGTTAGGATTGCATCAGTTATGTAAGATATTGACATTCAGTCATAAAAATGCTGATCTCTCTGAAAACCAAAACCAAATGTGGCTTGCATCTCAAAAAAAAACAAAAAACAAAAACAAAACCCTCAGAAAGAAAGAGTTTCTTTGCCAGTCTGCATTTTATGATGCTAAGATTTTGAGAAATAAAAGAAATGGAAGACTCAATCAATTCTTATTAACCAGCATACAAAAATATATGGGAGACACACTGGCATATGGTATGATTTAGTCACAAAAATTTGGGCAAAGTCTAGTAGTAACATAATTTTTTAGAAGAAAATTATCAGAGTGGTGTGGTATTTTATCATTTCATTTTCTAAGTGCAAAACATAAATATGGTAAGACTGAAAAAATTCATTATAGGTTTATTTACCATTTTTTCATTAGAATTTCTTTAATTTATGTCAATAATTTATCATATCACATTAACAATATTCCAAATCTCATATACACAGAGCAGAACAAATTACCAAATACACATGGCATTCTGGGACAACTTTCCAAGCAATAATTTAGCTACAAAACATATCCCAGGAATTGATACAGGATAACGAGACTTTGACTTTATAGCACATCTAGTGAATGGTTTGCATCATGTTTTGGCCCCTTTCTACCCTTTCTCATGTAAGACACTCTATGTGTTAATATTTATCTTTTATGATAGGAGTAGTTATATCAAAACTAAGAAAGAAGAGGTTATGAAGTTAGAAAGAAGATCAGTGACACTGAAGAGCTGAAGAGGGGAAACGGGGAGATGACGATGTAGAATCAATACTCATATGAAGTTCTCAAAAAATAAAATCAATTAAAACTACAGTCTGTTTTACCACCTTTAAGAGATTTCTCAATTCGCTAAACAGCTGTGTTTTAACTGGTATGTAGTAAGTGTGTTCACTGTGTTTAAGCTGTTCTGTTTCAAAGCAGCACATTTTTTTAAATTAAAAATTTTTTAATTTGTTCACTTGTAATCCCTTCCCTCGTCGCCATCTCTGGTCCCTGCCTCTTTTATACCCCCTCCATCTCTCCTCTAGCCCTCAGAAAGGGTAGCCCTCTCCTTTAACACCTGACTGCAGCGTACCAAGTCTCATCTGGACTGCCTGTGTCCTCTTCCTTTGTGGCTTGGAAAGGCTGACCAGCAAGGGAGGAGTGATCAACATGTGGATATCAGAGTCCATGTCACAAGTAGTCTCTACTTCCCATACTATGGGACCAACAAGGAGACTGTTCTGCCTATCTACTACATCTGAGCAGAGGGTCTCGGTCTTCCCCAAGCGTGTTCTTTGGTTAGTGCATCTGTCTCTGTAGCATCCCCACTGCCTCTGCTGGGATTTTTTTGGCACTATTGGTCTCTTTGCAGAGCTCCTAATCCCTTCCATGTCCTTCCAATCCCCATGTCTTCCATAAAAGCATAACAGTATTTTTAAAAATAATTTATTCAGATTATGTCCTGATTTTTATCCTCTCACTTGAATCCCCCGTTCCCTCCCTCCTCCCTCCCTCCCTCTTTTTCCCTATTTCCCTCCCCAAGACCATAGACAGATGGGGAACCTCCTCCCCCACCATATGACCACAGCTGATCAGGTCTCATCCAGATTGTGTATGGCAAAGAACACTCTCAACAGAACAAAGCGACAGCCTACAGACTGCAAAAAGATCTTCACAATCCTATGCCTGACAAAGGGCTAATATCCAAAATACATAAAGAACTCAGAATTAAACACCACCAAGCCTAATAGCTTAAGTAAGAAATGGGGCTCAGAGCTAAACAGAGACTTCTCAACAGAGGAATATTGAATGGATGAGAAGCACTTAAAGAAATATTCAATGTCTTTAGTCATCAGAGGAATGCAAATCAAAACTACTCTGAGATTCCATATTATACCCACCAGAATGGCTAAGATCATAGCAGTAATTTTTATATATTCATTATAGTTTCCTTTCTAATAACAGGGCATTGTATTTAATATAGTTAGGATAATGATTACTAAATATTTGGATACCGCTAAATCAAAGTTTAAATTCGGTGAAACTTGTATGAATATATCTCTCTACACATATATAAAACACCAACTTAGGGTGCAGTTTTATTAAACTTACAAAGTTTAATAAAGTTTAATCTGGTCTTAATATAATTGGGCCAATAACATCTTAACTTGGAGGATTTTACTTTCCAGCATCAAAATGTTTTTAGTGACATTTTGAGCCGGTTTCATGCCCAGTGCTAAAAATCTGACAGTCTCTCCACTAGAGTGGTATTTTTGGCTCAGAAGAACAAATGACATGGCTGTCTTAAAACTGAAAATATCTGGATTCCAAAGCTGGCAGACCTCTTACCATGAACACAGGGCTAAAAAAGTAGACAAGCAGACTGACTGCACTTAGCTATGGCAGAAGCCTACATCTCTTTTGTCATATTGATGTGAAATGCAATGCTAATTAGCCTATGGCAACCTAATTTTTAGTATTTACATAAGATACATTATAAGGAAAAATACTTTGTAAATAAAGACTATCAAACCCCAATCCCCGAATCCCCAAGACGTTACATGTTGACTGTATTGGATTGTCAAACATTGGAATGGAGATTAAGATGAATATGAAATTCACTGTTTTGGTAGTCTTGCATTCATTTTTTTTTCTGCAGTGGAATGGGAATAATTAAAGCAGAAAACAGTACTTTAGGGCCTCGATTAACGGAAACCCAATAGCAATGCATTACAAACATTTCCTAGGGTTCTCTGTGATTGCTACAAGGTATATCATAGTTCTCACCGGAGTCCTGCATCTTCTACCAAGTCAACACTTGTGGGACCTTTGGGAGACAACCTAATTAAGTCAGAGTTTCCTCATTTTATAAAATAAAAATAATGCCGTAGAGATTCTGGACAGGAAAATGAGATAAAATACAATAAGTAATTTGTACAGTGCCTCACATACACTAAGTGCTCAGTAGCACAGAAGGTGTTTTGCATCCCTTAAAACTTGGTAGAAATAAATGGAGATGTTGACTACAATAGAGTTAATCACTGGCAGCTTTTGCTTCCACAAAGCTCTTCTTATCTCACCAGTGCCGAGGATTCTAACCACACCTTAGAACACAAAAGAACTCAAACATGGTAACAGACTGGACAGAATGACTCTTCCATTTCACTCTCAGAAATCTCACATCCCATTGGTGGGGAGTCCTGGCCTAGTGGCACACAGAGGGGAAGCAGGCTATCCTGATGAGACCTGATTGGCTGTGGTCAATCAGTCGGGGAGGAGGTCCCCTTCTGTCAGGGTTTAGAGGAAGGAGGAGATAGGATAAAAGAGGGAGGGGTGGGAACTGGAATATACAAGTGAGAGGATAACAATCAGGATGTAATTTGAATAAATTGTAATACAAATAGAAAAAAAATCTGCTTCCCTACACAGATATTTTAAAGAATTAGAACAAGTTGCGTTTTTCTTTTTGACATTGAAAAAAAAAAAAAGCTCTTCTCATCTTTGCACAACTATACAGTGACATGCTGATTATATTCTTTTGATTTCCAGCATAATGTAAACCTACTTAATCAAAATGATTAATCTACAATGGACATATAATAGTGTCTAGAATTCCAAATAAGTAGAATGCAAAAACGTAAGTCTTAGCAGGACTCCTCGTTATTTTTCTCATCTACTCTGAATTCGTCTTCCTTTTTTACTAATCCACTCTTAAATTTGTCTTTGATTCCTTCTTATCTTAGTGTCTGCTTTTCCATTTTCTTATGCCATATGGCAAAAATGATGGTGTCCTTAGCTCTATATGTTTAACATAAGAGCAAATGTATAAAAGGACAGTATTATGCCTGGCAATTATTATAACTCCATATTGAGCGGCAAAACTTTCCTGATTCTCTCTACTCTACTATAGGACAGAGTTCAAAGAAATCATTCCCATGATTAGAGGATAATACAGCGAGGCTTATTTCTGCAGAGAAAACAGAACTACTGGAAATGGGTATTTCTTAATATTTTACTAAAGTTACACAACAATCACCCGGATTTGTCCTAGTCCAAAATATATTTTTTGTCTTAGTTATTTTTTAATTTTTTCCCTTTTTTTTCTTAATATTTTTTAGTTTTTTACATATACATTTATATTATTGTACATATAAGGATTAACACTGTTGCTGTGGGAAACAAAATATTCCCTAAACATAGTATTCCCCCAAATAAAAGCAGTAAGAAAATATAATTCTGTTCATGGCAAAGCCATACCATTTTAAAAACTCTTATTTCTTGCTGTGGTACATATGTGGTAAGAATAAAAGAAATTCAGAGAACATTAAACTGAGATAGCTTTGGATAAAAATAAATATTCTTCTTGTCACACTATGTATCCACCTTCCTAAATAATATTTCACTGAATTGTGCTGGCAAGAACTCATCTTGTTTATTGAGTTTCTACTAAGTGCAAAGCATAGAACTTAAGGCATGGAGAGTACAGAGAATATCGGCTGATGAAGTGATAATGATGAGTAAGTAAGGACTCTGCACTCACAGAGCTTACACAAAGCCCGAGGATTTGAGATGCACTGAGAGACGCAGTCTGGTACACTGTGAAGAGCATTGAAATGGAACTTAGAGACCCAGATGTGCTATTCAACTACAGGCATGAGTGTTACTACAGAGAAATGAAGGTCTGAAATAAAAGGAACTTAATTTTATTTCAGTAATCAGAAGCCTAGGTCTAAATTGTTCAGATGGTGGGAGTATCAATTATCTTTCTAAGAATAGGAATAAATACACTAGAATTCAAACATTAGTGTGATCTCACAAGTACTGAATAATTTATATGGGAGAAGAAAATGTCATACATGCATATTGTATGCTGCAATGTATACTATATATATATATATATATATCTTCCAGATGATTTTTAGCCAATGTAACTTCACACTAATTTTGAACTAGAGAGTAACATAAACCTTCCACTAATGATTGAAATATTCCCTGAGATTAGAGAATGGAAAAAGCTGCTCAAAGGGATTTGTACTTATACCTATAAAAGTTTTCTATTGTGTGTACCTTGACTTCTTTTTAAAAGTTTTTACATATACATTTATATTTTTACACATATATGCAATAAACTACTTACATCAAGAAGAACCATGAAACAATCGGTAATTATACATGTTACGTTCTTAGTGTTTTTTGTTATTTGTATTTGGCAACCTTCAAGAAAACATAGGTCCTGTCTTGGTGCATCTGAAATTCTGAATGTGCCATATTTTACAAATGCAGGTCAGTACAAGTTGCCAGCTAAATACAGCACTGAGTGTGTCAATGCTAAATTTAGATTTTCCTTGGTTAGGAAAGCCAGTAAGGAATCCAAGTGATTTAATTCACTTGTAAAGGTAAAATCTCAGCCAAATCCAAAAATTTGATTTTCAGAATAAGGTTGTGTATTTATGCTTGTGATTTTGTATAGGCCTGTAATAATATACTATATGTTCCATTTATTAATTCTATTGTATTAGCAATAACTGCATTATTTGTCATGAATTGTTTAAAAGTATGGAAAATTGAAAATGAGTGGATGTAACAAAACATAAAGCAAGTCTGATTTTTTTATCTTGTAGAATTAAAAGCACTAATATTTCTAAATAGTTATAAATAATATAATTCTGAAATTGGAATATTTTAATTTAAAGACACCATCAATAATAAACAAATCATCTTGACATTCACAACATCTGACAGTCTTAAGATATAACTCACAGTTTGGATAAAATGTGGTATGTTCTTTTAAGAAAGAGAAACGCTTAAAGAAATGTTCAACATCTCTAATTATCAGGGAAATGCAAACCAAAAGTACTTTGAGATTTCATGTTCAGACAGTCAGACTATCCAAGATAAGCCAAACAAGTGGCAGCTCATGCTTGTTAAGATGTGGAGCAAGAAAAACACTCATCCATTACTCATACAACCACTGTGGAAATCAGTGTGATTAGCAATCGGAGGAAGCTTCCAATTGTGGATGTGGACATGTGCCCACTACTCTCAGCAGGAGGACCCAACCTGGCCCAGGCGTGTTCTGGCACTGCTCATTCCAGCACAGTTTCTGTGAGTGCATATGTGTGCTAGTCCTGCACTGTTTGGACCCCCTTGTTTCCCTGGTGCCCTCCATCTTCTCTGACTCCTAGGAATGGCTTTTGATGGAGATAGTCCACTTAAGACTAAGTGTTGCAGGTCTTTCTGCATATTGTATGGATGTGGGTTTCCATATACTCCAGCATCTATTTTATTTATTTGTTTGTTTGTTTGTTTGGTTACCGTACAAGTACTTTCTGGATACGTTATAACTTCCATTCTGTGTTTCTGTGGGATTCCAGGGCATGAGAATGTACTTACCTGCCTATGTGCTTATATGTGGTGTGTGTGTGTGTGTGTGTGTGTGTGTGTGTGTGTGTGTGTGTGTATGTGTGTGATTTTACATTGGCTGTTTTTTTTTCTGTTGTTTTTTTTTTAAATGTTTCCCATCCAATTTGTTTATTATCTTATTTTGCTATATTTCATTACATGGATGCTTCCTAAGAAGAGATATAAAGGATGTACATGTAGTTGGGTGAGGAGGTGGGGAGGAGCTGAGAAGAGTCAGAAGAAGGATAATTGTAATCAGAATATTTTATATGAGAACAAATATATTTTCAATACAATTATAAAATAGAATTGTATGCTTTTCCATGCCTCTTTTCTATCTTTCCTCATTGTTTATCACAAGGCTGTACAGAGATTAATTAATTGAATTAGGCAGTCAGCAGACCTCAGATACTGCTGATTGTGTAGGTTATAATGAAATGTTAGAGATGTATTGTTTGGGGAATAGTCTATGTTTTATATAAGTGTCTAGAAAAGGCTAGTATCAACAGTTTTAAATAGCTATAAAATTAGAAAGAATATGCAATTGATAGCCTGAGATCTAAAATGCTGTGACCTAGTACTTGGTGTGAAGTTATTCATGGCACATATGTAGCAGATGTGCAGCTTGTTCCAAATGTGGGTCCCCTAACAGTGCGAGTAGGGGATGTCTCTGATACCATTGCCTGTGTCCGGATCCTTTTCCCTTAGCTTGGCTGCTTTGTGAGGCTCCAGTCAGAAAGAGGATGTACTTGGTCCTGCTGTTACCTGAGGTGCCAGGGTATGCTTGTAGCCCTGGGGAGCCTCCCCTTCTCTGAGTAGAAGAAGGGGAAATGGGTGGATGGGGCAAGAGGTTGGTACTGGGAGGAGAGGAATGAGAGGTCTGGGATCAGGCTATAAAAAGATTAAATGAACACGTGGAAAAATCATGAAAATTTACTAATCAATCATATTGCTTTGTCTTACATTAGAATGACTAAAAATTTATTTTGAAACTTAATCAAGTGTTATAATGTAGTAAAATTGGCACCAAGTGGGTACCACATAAGAATGGTTATATAGTAGTACAGAAATATAAATCAGAGTGTTAAGGAATTGTAAATGGAAAGGTAAGGGCTATTAATCACATAAATAGTTGTACAAAATTTTAATAACTTGATCATACCAACATATTCCCTAAATATGTATTGAGTGTTCTACATTATAATGATAAATCAGCAGAATTTAGAACACAGTTTCTTAATTAACATATTTAAATGTACATTGAACCCCATTTAATAGGGAGGCTGTGATGTATGTGTATGTGTGCATGTGTGTGCACACGCATGTGCATGTAGTGCATATTATATTCCAATACTTTGGGTCAGAGTAAGAGATCAGTGTTTACTGATCATATGACATAAGGCCCTTATGTCTTATGTCTTACCTTATGCTCTTATCCACTCTAAGAAGAAACTAATTTCTCTATCACTAAGGCAATTCCTTGGCAATTTGTATAAACAAGGAGATGACCTATATTGATGCATCCTTTTTCTTGATCATTAACTCTTCTATTTAAAGAATAGAGAGTGGGATATGACTTTCTCACATACTCTGGTGCCTCACCTTTGACCATGTCCCCTGGAGGGGGAGACCTGGTGGCACTCAGAGGAAGGACAGCAGGTTACCAAGAAGAGACTTGATACCCTATGAGCATATACAGGGGGAGGAAATCCCCCTCAGGAACAGTCATAGGGGAGGGAAGTAAGGGGAAAATGGGAGAGAGGGAAGAATGGGAGGATACAAGGGATGGGATAACCATCGAGATGTAACAAGAATAAATTAGTTAAAAAATTAATTAAAAAAATAAAGAATATAAAACATTTACTTTACTGCATTAAAATATTTACTCTCTCTTTGTACAAGTGTTAAGGACTTCTCCTTAGCAAAGATTTCAAAAAAGGTACACATAGTGTAATTCTGTCCTTACTCTCATTTTATCCTCCCACGAATCCCTCCCATCTCAATTATTATTATAGTAATCTTAAACTTCTTAGTATCAATATGTTCTAACATATACAAATTCATTCTCTAGCCCCTGGTCCATGGACGGAGAAGAACATGTTCAGGTTGAGTGATGGTTGAGGGCTTTCAAAGTTTTTTAAATGTTTAGGATGAACACACAAAGGAACTCTGAGAAAGACGTCCCACAGTGGCAGAAACTTCTGTTCAAAAGTCTGAGGGTCCTGTGCTCTGAATAAGCTAACTTGGAAAAGTCCCATTTATTAACATTTTTCTTATGTAATTCTGTTGCTTTCCCCTCATATCCCTCTTTTGTGATAGTTGTGAACCTATCAATTATAATTCAAAATAACAATGATTAGAATAAGTAAGCACAGAGATTTCATTGCACCAGAGATAATCTGAAGGGCCACAAATTACTATTGTATCATTTGGCTGATTCTAGGATGAGAAAAAAAAAGGATGGTAATATTTTTTGAATCCTTAATATCGAAGAAATGAACTAAAATTTCAATAGCATTTAAGAAGCCAAAATGAAAAGAAGGGATTTTTAACCATAAAAGGCTGTCCAAAGAAATTATTTTCTTCCAGTAATTATATAACAGAAAAATTGTAATAAGACATTTGTGGGATTTAAAGTGATATATGTAAAATATGATGAGCCAACTAGTCTATTTATCATCTCTGATACTTTTTTTGTAAGAATATTTGAAGCGTACTCTCACAGTCATTTTGAAATGAACAATATACAATCATTTAATATATTCACTACTCTGCAATAGATTTGGAAAGTTGCACTATTACTGAGACTCTGTTACCTTCACCCCACCCACCTTAATCCCAACTTCTCTCACTACGGACATTTTTCTCTCCATGACTAAATGTGTGAATGGTTCAGATTCCACATTGAGAACACATGCTCCTTTTTTTTTTAAATTAATTTATTTAACTTAGTATTCTTTAGTTTTATCCACATTGTCACAAATGGTAACCGTCTTTCTTTTAAAGGCCAATTTTTCATATTTTCTTACAGGAACATGGTTTTATCTATGTATTATATTGATTACACTTAAATTCATTTCAAAGTATTGCGACTGTGAAGAGAATGAAAATGAAGACTTCTTTGTAGAGATTGTTTGACACACTGATGCAGCTCCTTTCGGAAATGCTGAGAAGTGTGTTATATGGTGATTTAAACTTTGCATTTGAGGAAATGGCACATGCTTTTTTACGATGTTATGATGGTTTTTACATTGCCACTAGCAGTCTACTCAGGGTTCTCTTTCTCCTCATACTCACCTAAATGTTTTTTCTTCTGCATTCTCACAATAGACATGCTGAAAAGACAGTGTTTACTGTGGCTGTACTGTTCATTTCCTTATGATGAAGGTTTGTTAGTATTTTTCACACATTTGCTGGCTATCATTATGTCTACTTTGGAGAAAGTCAATCTGTTTCCTTTCTTGTATTAGTGTGTATTTTGTTTGTTTGGGGTGTTTGTTTTTCTTCTTACTATTCAATTAAGTTTCTAATACGATCTTTCATTCCTTCACTGTGCAGCACTTTATTCTGATTAATTTTATTTGTCTGTTCCTGTTGCCTGTGGTGTTAGGTCCAAATTAAAAACATGATTGCCTGGATCAATGTTTTGTTCCAGGAATTTTCTGTTTCTGTTCCTGCATTCACTTCTTTAACTACTTCTCATCGGTGTTTAACACAGTGCAAGATTAAGTCCAACATCATGCTTATGTATGAAAAAAAAAAAGGGAATCATTTTCCACAACACCATTTGTGGGGTAGACTAGAATGGTCTATTGTGCATGCTTTTGGGTTCCTCCCATTGGAAATGAGGATATCCCACGGAAGAGACGGGGAAAGATAGTAGGAGTCAGAGGCAGGGGCGAGGACGGTGATAACATGGCCACCAAATCAACTAGGCGGGGCTCACGCGGGCTCACAGAGACTGAGGCCGCATAAGAGAACCTGGAAGGCTCTGCACCAGGTCTTACGCATATATGTTACGGCTGTTAGCTTAGTTTTGTGGGAATGGGTGTGTCTCTGACTCTTTTGCCTGCACTTGAGACTCTTCCTCTGATTAGGTTGCCTTGTCCAAGATCAATATGACTGTTCTGCCCTGTTTCATTATATCAGGTTTTGTCCGGTTAGGTTGCCACCTCTTGGAAGCCTGCACTTTTCTGGGGATGAAAGGATGGGGAGTGGACAGCTGTAGGGGGAGAGCTGTGAAGAGCAAAAACTGTGGTTAGGAAGAAATATTTTTAATAAAAATACATTTTAAAAGAATCTCTTAAAATTTGAGTACATGAATGTGTGTACTTCTGAGATGTCTATTGGGTTCCACTGGTCACACTACCTGTTGATTTGGTCTGATTTTTCCACTATTACACTGTTTTAATTCTTGTAGCTTCATATTATAGTTTGAAATCAGGCAGTGAGTTGCTTTCAGCTTTGTACATTTTGCTGATGTTAATCTTTTTTACTTTGGTATATTCTTTGTTCTATGTTAATAAAGGAATGATACTTTATTTTGTAAAAGAGAGAAGAGCAGTCAAATTTTTTAAAATTTTTTATTAGTTTATTCTTGTTACATCTCAATGGTTATCCCATCCCTTGTATCCTCCCATTCCTCCCTCCCTCCCAATATCCTCTTAATGACTTTTCCTGAGGGGGATTTCCTCCCCCTGTATATGCTCATAGGGTATCAAGTCTCTTCTTGGTAACCGAGCAGTCAAACTTGATTGGGATTGAATTGAATCTCTACAGCACTCTGGGTAGTATAAATCTTCTAACACTAATAAAATTTCTAACTAATGAACACAAGCTGCTCTTTTCATTTGATTATTTGTCAATGAACAGTAATGTTTCTGGGTTTACCAGGATAATAATATCTTGCTCTCTAACTTTTATTATGATTATTTTAGTTGATACTTAATTGCTTTTCACATATTCTTTCTCTCTGACAGAAACACATCAATGTAAACAGACAGAGAGATGCACAGTAATTAGGAAAATGTGACAATTTAACCTTATCTTTCCTATTTAGGTGGTTTTTATTTATTTTTCCTCTGGAATAGGTAGAGTGAGGGCTTTGAGTTGTCTGTTGAATAAATATAGCCAGAATGACATTCTATCCTTGTTCTAGATGTTGGAGGCAAGGCTTCCCACTATCCACCCTGTGTATAAGGGGCATTTCCTATTGTGTAGAGGTGCACTCCTCCTTTGTCTAATTTGCTGAGAGTGTCCATTACAGAAGGCTGTGGCAAACTGTCAAAGTTTAACATCAATATAATTCTGGCATTATAAAAGAAGTTTAAAAGTAATTTTCTTTGATTTTTAGAAAAAATTAAAATATATTGGTAATAGTTACTTTAAATGTCTGAGGTCCTGGGCCTTTTTGATTCATTTTCTTGGTTTTTTTTTTTTTTTGGCAGGGGGGGCAGTTTTAGACATGGTTTCTTTGTATAGTCTTGGTTGTTCTGGACTCTTTCTGTGGAACAATCTGGCCTCAAACTCACAGAGATCCACTGGGTTCTGCGTCCTTGATTGTTGGGATTAAGGCATGCACCACCATGCCTGGCTTGGGCATTTCTTTTATAATAGACATTGCCCTACTGAGTCAGTCCCATTTTGTGTTAAGAGGATGGTCTGTCGGATTCTGTTCAGATTCTTTTCCATGTTATTCAGTTTTGATCCAATGCAGGTGCACACAATTACTCATTTCTCCTCAGCTAGTCAATTGTTGGTTGGTTATTTGTGAACTCTTTAAAAATTTCTGTGGTATTAGTAATACCTTCTCTTTCATTTGCTTTAGTTGCATCATGTTTTTCATTAATCTAGACAAAGGTTGGTGGCATTTATCTTTTTAAAATAGCTTATTTGTTCATTCATTGAAGTTTCACTGTTACTTCTGTAAATTATTTCATTCTGCTGTGACCTTGAGTTCTGCCTTCTTTCATCAGACATTCACCCTACTCTTTTCTTTTTCTAGATACTAGAGGAATGGTGTAAAGTCATTCCTTAGAGAACTTTCTCCTTTTCCTTACATGTTTATAAAGTTTATTTACTAGTGCTGATTTTACTGCACCTGGTTTTCTGTATTACATACCCGTTTTCCGTTACCTCAAGATAATTTTCAGTTACTTTTTTATTTTATCATTCAACCT
Source organism: Acomys minous (assembly GCF_964271855.1). Classification (NCBI taxonomy): domain Eukaryota; kingdom Metazoa; phylum Chordata; class Mammalia; order Rodentia; family Muridae; genus Acomys; species Acomys minous. The sequence continues at coordinate 91,113,781 of NC_140483.1, forward strand.
CTTTTTCTCAGAAGTATGTTGTATATTTTTAAAATTTATTTTGATGGTCTTGAATTTTTTCTTACTAATGATTGATAGTGGCTATAAAATATCCTTCAAATAATTTTAGTAGATTTAAAGTGGCTAAACATGTTTTGTTCTTTGAACTTTGAGCATCTGATACAACCTCAGGATGTTTTTTACTTGAGAAGAATATATAATCAGTTGAAGTATTGTTCAACTCCAGTGTTGCTTTCCTAAATCTCTATGCTGATCAGCTAATCATTATTGAAGATGAGATTCTGACGTTCTAGTATTAATATTTTGAAGTCTGTGGCTTTTTATCAAATCATTTTAATTTTGTTGTTTCATTCCACTGTCCTATTGCTAGGTGTGCATATGATGTTTATATTTTCTTCATTGGTTAACCCTTTCATTATTATCAAATAAGATTCTTTGCATTATTTTTGCAACTTTAGAATATAAGTCCATTTTGTGTGATGAATTAATACTTTTTGGCTTTATATTCATTTCAGTAGTACGGAACATCTTTCTCTAGGACTTCACTTGCAGTCCATGTGTGTAAAGAGTAGTGATGAGTATTTTGCAAACAGTATAGATTTAGGCTTTTTTATTTTACCATTCAATCACTTTAACCTTTATGGAAGAATTTAATACTTTGACATTCAAAGATATTATTGAGATAAAGACTTTTGATGAACATGTTTGTTAATTTCTTTCTGGTAGATTTTTAGTTTTCCTTAGTGCTGTGGACTGAATCTTAAACCACAATAAACATCACAGAGATATACAAGGCCAGAGAGAGAGGGAGAGAGAGAGAGAGAGAGAGAGAGAGAGAGAGAGAGAGAGAGAGAGAGAGAGTAATGGAGAAAGATGAGTGGATTATACTTTCCAACATTTGTTCAGAAATTACTTTTTGTCACTCACTGAACAAAAAATTAAGTTAAAACACCAGCATGAGATTTTATAGTTGCTTCCCCACTGGTTGTTACATTCTACCCACATACTAAAAATAAAATATAAAAGGATTGGCTAAGTACGATTACATGATATGTGAATGGCATCTCAGAAATATATGGGCTTCCTAAGTGAAAATGTTATAATTTGTCATATATCCTGTTATATCTTTTTTTCTATTTTATTATTATTATAGGCCAATATCCTCTTCACAAGTGTTAGTTTACTCATCTTTTCCAATAGCCTCAGGAGTGGTTACTGTTGCCAAAAATTTAGCAGGATGCAATAAAGGTCACAAAGGCTCTGTGGCTTTCTCCCAAAAGTATCATAGCTGAGATTTGACTCTTTGTCTTAAGTCAAGGTCCTCACATAAGCACCATATATACCAACCCTATAAAGGCAGAGTAACATTTATCTTGAGAATATTTGAAGGCTCATCAAGTAAAGAGTGCTGAGACAAATAGTTAACATCTATTATAGGTAGAAAACAGGGAACTCATACCACACATCACTTTCATGACACTTAATATGATTTCTTATGTCTCCATACACAAACCATACAGGCCTGATGTGAGGATAAAGAAGGCAAAAAATGGATTATGGACTATTTAAAGCTGATGGAATCCAGACTCTAAAGGTGAGCTCTCACTGAATGCCACACTTACTTTGTTCATGCACAAAGTGCATTCATTTTTACTGACAAAATGCTTTAGTCATAGGGTTAGTAGAAAGTTTCACTGACATGGTAAATATACCCATGCTCCTCTAGTGCTAAATAAAAACTTTGACTCACCATGCTGTATGTGAACTAAGCTTATTTTTCCTTATATCACAGAAAGTGAAAAGAAAAAGAATCCTTCTTGTTTTAAATCATGAAATGGTTAAGATAGAATATAAAACAAGTATTGTAACTATTTAATTATTGTGCAAACTTTCTTAGAGTGTGTATTTGTGATGAAGTGTAATATAAAATGCAGCTCATGCACTAGATAATTTAACGTGCTCTTACATACAGCGACAAGTTTCTGTTGCATTCTTCTTAACGTAAAATCTATTTTGAGTGACACATGTGAAGAACTAGTTACTGTTTCTTATTCAATGTAAGAATTTCCTCCAAATGTTGAATATACCATATTTTAATATTTCAAGCTGGAGAGATGGCTCAGCAGTTAAGAGCCCTGGCTGTTCTTCCAGAGAACCCTAGTTCAATTCCCAGAACCCATATGACAACTCGCAAGTGTCTATAAATCCATTGGCACCAGACTCTTCACTCTCACTCAAACACACATGCAGGTAAATGCATATAAAATGAAATAAATCATAAAAATATTTTAATATTTCATACTGTATATTTGCTTTAATCTATTTTTAATATCATTTGGTATCTAATTATTACTTTTATATTTTATTCATTTACTTTTATTAGTTTTTTTGTTACTTTGTTATTTAAGCAGTTTAAACTTTTTATATAGGTATATTATACTAGTCATTGTATTCCTGAACAGATTATAAAAACGAGAATCTTATTTAAAACTAAAATAAAAGCTGAACCATGGTATAAAGTTCACATATTACAGTATCATCAACTTCACTCCCTTGATGCTCAGACTGCTTGGATAAGAAAGAATAAAGAGAGTCAAATACAACTCCATGCTCAAAGATGGTTTACCTATATGTTCATATTAGCTTAATTCAATTATTTATGAATGATTATCCCTATCAAAGGATAAATATCTCAGCATGAATTTTCTACCGAGTATTAAACCAATCTATGTGTATGCATGTGAGCACCAGCCTTCAGTTTGCAAATAAAATGATAGAGGTGGTAACATTTGTTCTGCAACATAGCATAGCCAACTATTTTTCCTCTACCATCTGTTAGGGCAAACATATCTACTGGCCTCTAGTCAGTCTTGCTCTGTAGAATTCTCAAAACAATAATTAATCTTAGAATGCCTTGCATTCCTTCTCAGGTGTATGTGGTCACAGCTTTTATTTCTATGTCTGTTGTACTTGATTTTCACCATCTTGTTTCCTTGAGTTTAATTCTCTTTCTTTTCCATTTTTAAGAAGACCTAGGGTAAGTGCAGTGAAAATGGCTGTTGTTTTCTCTATTTCAAAGAGGAGCTCTTATATGCAAAAGAAACCTCCACTTTCTTTCATTGTCATTAGAGTCCTTAAATTATTACCTTCTAACTTCTATTATAATGTAATGTTTGTTACATGTACAAAGATATTACTTCAATATATGGTCAAATTCAATATGTCATGACTTATGCATATAGTGCATTTGTGTCTGTGTATTTAACAAATCAATTGATTTAAGTTACATAATAGATTTGTCATGATAAATCTGATGATGATCATCACTATTAAATAATAAGACTAGTATGTGGAAACAAACTATTCTGTTAATTCTCACATGTTTTAATATAATGATGTTTATAAGAATTTCTTCTCTCTCCACATCCTCCCCAGCGTGTGGTGTCACTTGAATTTTTGATCTTATCCATTCTGATAGGTGTAAATGGAATCTCAGAGTCATTTTGATTTGCATTTCCCTGATGACTAAGGATGTTGAGCATTTCTTTTTTTTCTTTTTTTAGAGTTTTTTTCCTTTTTTATTAATTTATTCTTGTTACATTTCAATGGTTATCCCATCCTTTGTATCCTCCCATTCTTCCCTCCCTCCCATTTTCCCCTTATTCCCCTCCCCTATGACTGTTCCTGAGGAGATTACCTCCCCCTGTATATGTTCATAGGGTATCAAGTCTCTTCTTGGTAACCTTCTGTCCTTCCTCTGAGTGCCACCAGGTCTCCCCCTCCAGGGGACATGGTCAAAGGTGAGGCACCAGAGTATGTGAGAAAGTCATATCCCATTCTCCACTCTACTGTGGAGAATGTTCTGACCATTGGCTAGATCTGGGTAAGGGTTTAAAGTTTTACGGCCTGTATTGTCCTTGGATGGTGCCTTAGTTTGAGAGGGACCTGAGCATTTCTTTAAGTGTTTCTTAGCCTTTTGATATTCTTCTGTTGAGAATTCTCTGTTTAGTTCTGAGCCCCATTTCTCAATAGGGTTATTTGGTTTGGTGGTGTTTAATTTCCTGAGTTCTTTATATATTTCATATTAGACCTTTGTAAGATGTAGGGTTAGTGAAGATCTTTTCCCAGTCTTTAGTCTGCTGCTTTGTTCTCTTGACAGTGTCTTCTGACTTACAGAAGCTTCTCAGCCTCATGAGGTCCAATTTATTAACTGTTGGCCTTAAGGCCTGGGCTGTTGGTGTTCTGTTCAGGAAGTTGTCTCCTGTGCCAATGTGTTCCAGGCTCTTCCACGGTTTTTCTTCTAACTGATTTAGTGTCTCTGATTTTATGTGTGTGATGGTGGGAATGCAAACTAGTACAGCCACTTTGGAAATCTATCTGGAGCTACTCAGAAAACTGGGAATAAGGCTTCCTCAAGACCCAGCTATTCTACTCCTTGGCATATACCCAGAAGATGCGCCAGCACACAGCAAGAACATGTGCTCAACCATGTTCATAGCAGCCTTATTCATAATACCCAGAACATGGAAACAGCCTAAGTGTCCCTCAGTAGAAGAATGGATAAAGAAACTGTGGATAAAGAATACTACTCAGCTATTAAAAACAAGGAATTCCAGAAATTTGTGGACAAATAGATTGAGCTAGAAATGATTATAATGAGTGAGTTAACCCAGAAGCAGAAAGAGTCAAATGGTATATACTCACTTATATCTGCATACTAGCCCAAGGGGCATGTCCTATGAAAGTCTTTACTTATCAGGAAAGTGGGACAGAGGGAGGACATCCTATTGGGACTCTAGGTGAGAGAAGCATGGGATAATGGGGAAATAGAATGATCCAGAGGGTCCTAGAAACCTATGTGAAGAACATTTTGACGGGCGGATCTGGGTCCAGGGTCCTGCGCAAACTATGGCACCAGCCCAAGACAGTATGTGCAGTAAACTTCGAACCCCTACCCAGATCTAGACAACGGACAGGAATTCTTCACAGGTGAATGGAGAGAGGGGACTGTCTTCCACACGAACTTTAATGCCCCATATTTTACCATGTCCCCTGCATGGGGAGGCCTGGTGCAGATGTGGATTTCCAGATAGCTTTCCAGAGATGGTAGTGATGCTGACTGCACAGTGTCCTGAAAAGCATTACTTTAAACGGAACAAATATCTCAGAGCAGTACAGAATTACTCTGACATATGTAGAGTGGATGCACAGAGCTGAGCAGGTAACAGCAGAACTTTCTCAGTGCAAACGTGACTGTCGGCAGAGCACCATGTACTGTTGATGACACCCTGCAAGTGGTTGCTCTGACCCTGTGAAGAAGCATGAGTACCACTCCACAGAGGAACTGACACTTTAAGAAGAGCAGTCCAGAGCACTTTGTGAGGGTTAAACTGGCGTAAAGATAGTCATCTAGATCAACGTGACAGAAGAATCATGAAAACTTACACAGTTACAGCCACAAGAGATTTGACACAAATGTCAAAAATATAAACTGGAGCAAAGACGAACTCAAGCAAATAGTGTTGGAAAAACTGAAAAAAAAAATCACATGCAGAATAATGCAACTAGGCCTTCTTTACTGAAAAAAGAAAAAGAAAGAAAGACTCACTCCAAGTGAGTCAAACACCATCAGGTAAGATATCTGAGACTTGAAAATGGATGAGTAGTTGGAGAAACACTTCAAGACATAGGTATAGGCAAGGTATGTGCTGAACAGGACTCTAGTTACTTAGAAAATATGAATCACAGTGGCCTCAACTCTGCAGTGAAGAGACACAGCATAAAAGAATAGCTGTCCAAACAGGACCCATCATTGTGCTGAATATAGAAAAAAAAACATGCCTCAGCAATAAAGATAGACATTCTCTTAGCGTAAAGGAACAGAAAAAGGGTTTTGAAAGAAACAGACCCAAGAAACAAGCTGGAGTAGCCATCCAAGTATCTAACAAAATAGACTTTCAACCACAACTAATCAAAAGAGATGGGAAAGGACACTTCATACTTAATAAAGGAAAAATGCACAAAGATGATGTCTCAATTCTTAATATTTATGCCCCAAATTCAGAAAGCAGTCTTAAGAGCAAAGTTCACAGCACTAAGTGCCTTTATAAAGAAATAAGAGCAACCCCATACTAGGAACTGAACAACACACCTGAAAACATTAGAACAAAAAACATCAGACTCACCAAAGAGGAGTAGACACCTGGAAATCATCAAATTCAGGGTAAAAATCAATACATTAGAAATGAAGAAAAGAATTCATAGAATCCACAGATCCAAGAGGTGGTTCTTTGAGAAAATTAACAAGCAACAACAACAACAACAACAACAAAATTTTAGCAAAACTAACTAAAAGGCAAAGGGAGAATAATTAAATCAGCAAAATCAGAAAGAAAAAGGGAGAGATAACAACAGACATTGAGGGAATCCAAAAAATCATTAGATTGTAATCCAAAAGCCTATATGCCATAAAACTTGAAAACTAAAATGAGACAGACAATTTTCTTGATATATATCAACTACCAAAACTGAATCATGATCAGGTACACAAATTAAGTATTCCTATATCTCCTAAGGAACTTGAGGCACTCATCAAAAGTCTCCTAACCAAAAAAAGTCCAGGACCTGATGGATTCGGCACAGAATTTTATCAGATCTTCAAGGAAGAACTAATACCTATTCTTTGAAAACAATTTCACAAAATAAAAACAGAAAGAACAATGCTGAATTCATTCTATAAGGTCACAGTCACCTTGATACATAAACCAGAAAAACACTATACAAAGAAAGAGAAATTCATATCAAACTTTCTTGTGAACATTAATGCAAAAAAATCAATAAAATACTTGCAAACTGAATGCAAGAACACATAAAAATGTCATTCACCATGACAAAGTAGGCTTCACACCTGGCATGCAGGGATGGTTCAATATATGGATACCCCACGATGTAACCCATCAAATAAGTAAACTGAAAGAAAAATCACATGATCATCTCCTAATATGCCAAAAAACATTTTTTGACAAAATCCAACACCCATTCATGTTAAAGTCTTGTAGAGAGCAGGGATACAAAGCACATACCTCAACATAATAAAGGCAATATAAAGCAAGCCGATAGCCAACATCAAACTAAATGGAGAGAAACTTACAGCAATTACACAACATCAGAGACAAGACAATACTCTCCACTCTCTTCATACCTCTTCAGTAGAGTACTTGAAACCCTCGCTAGAGAAAGACAACTAAAGGAGATCAAGGGGATACAAATAGGAAAGTAAGAAGTCAAACAATCAATATTTGTGGATGAAATGATAGTATATATAAGTGACCCTAAAAATTCTACCAAGGAACTCTCGCAGCTGATAAACACTGTTAAGAAAGTGGACGGATAAAAAATCAACTAAAAAAAATCAGTAGCCCAGCTGTATACAAATGACAATAGTGCTCAGAAAGAAACTAAGGGAACTACACCCTTCACAATAGCCACAAATAATATAAAGTATCTCAATGTAACTCTAACCAATCAAGTTAGAGTTGTAACCAATAAGTAACCGATCAAGTTACTTATATGAAAAAAATACTTCAAGTCTTTAAAGAAGTAAATTGAAGAAGATATCAAAAAATGGAAATATCTTCCATGTTCATGGATCAGGAGAACCAACATAGTAAAAATGTCCATCTTACCAAAGGCAATTGAAAGAAATTCCCATCAAAATTCCAAGACAATTCTTTACAGACCTTGAAAGATCAATTTGCAACTTCATATGAAAAGAAAGAAAGAAAGAAAGAAAGTATAGCCAAACACTCCTGTTCAATAAAATATCTTCCAGAGGAATCCCCATTCCTGCTATCAAGCTGTACTATAGAACAACAGTAATAAAAACAGCATGGTGCCAGAGTGGAAATAGGTTGGCTGATCAGTGGAATTGAATAGAAGGCCCGGAAATAAACCCACCAACCTATGCACAGTTGAGTTTTGACAAAGAAGTCAAATCCATATAATGGAAAAATAGATAGCATCTTCAACAAATGGTGCTGGTCTAACTGGATGGCTACATGTAGAAAAATACAAACAGACCCATATTTATCACCAGGTAAAAAATCTAAAGTCCAAGTGGATTAAAGACCTCACCCTAAAACTGGTCACCCTAAATCTATTAGAAGAAAACTTAGAGAAGAGTTTTGAACTCATTGGCATAAGATAGAACTTCCTGAACAGAACACCAATAGCTCAGGGCCTAAGATCAACAATTAGTAAGTGGGACCTCATGAAACTGATAAGCTTCTATAAGGCAAAGGAAACAGTCAACAGAACAAAATGGCATCCTACAGACTGGGAGATCTTCACCAACCCTACATCTGACAAAAGGCTAATATCCAAAATATATAAAGGACTCAAGAAATTAAATACATCCAAGCCAAATATCACAATTAAAAATGGGGTACAGAGCTAAACAGAATTCTCAACAGAGGAATATCCAATGGCCGAGAAACACTTAAAGAAATGTTCAATATTGCTAGTCATCAGGGAAATGCAAATCAAAACTTCTCTGAGATTCCATCGTATACCTATCCAAATGGCTAAGATCAAAAATTCAAGTGACAGCAAATGCTGGCAAAGATGTGGAAAAAAAGGAGGCACTCCTCCATTGCTGGTGGGAATGCAAACATGTACAAACATTTTGCAAATCAATCTGGAGCTATCTCAGTAAGCTGAGAATAATGCTACTCAAGACCCAGCCATTCCACTCCTGAACCTTAGAGATATTCCACCATACAACTAGGACATTTGCTCAACTATTTTCATAGTAGGCTTGTTTGTAATAATAACCAGACTCTGGAAATAATCTAGATTTCCCTTAACTGAAAAATAGATAAAGAAACTATGGTTCATTTATACAATGGTCTACTATTCAGCTATCAAAAACAAGGAAATCTTGAAACTTGCCAACAAATGGAAGGGACTAGAAACAATCATCCTGGGTGAATTAATCAAGACCCAGAAAGACACTCATGGTATATACTCACTCATAAGAAGGTATTAGCCACTTAATACAAAATATCTACACTACAATACAGATACTGATGCTCCAACTAGGGTCCATGGATGATGTGGACCTAGTTCCTCTGCAGTAGATAGGCAGCACAGTCTCCTTGTAGGTCCCACAATATAGGGAGTAGGAACTACTACTGACATATATTCTGGTCCCTCTACATTTTTCACTTCTCCCTGGCAGGGTGGCCACAGAGGAAGACGATACAAGTAGTACAGATGAGATTTGATTGGCTGAGGTCAGATGTTAGTGGAAGATGGCTCCCCTCTCTGAGGACTAGGTGAGAAAGGGAGATGGAATATGGGATCAAGAGGTGATGAGGGAGGGTCCTACAATCAGGATGTTAAGAATTCAAACTGCTAAGCAAGCAGGTAACTTATATTGCTAATCCCACTATATGGGACTAGCTCTAAGACTGGCTGAGACATGAATGTCTATGCATAGAAAAGGCTTCTTGTTGGTCACAGAATCCCAGTGACTTATTATTAGATGCCATTATTGCTATGACATGAATGAAGATTTGCAAATGTCTTACTTTCGTTCATACAAAGAGCAGAAAACCAGCCTTAATTATTCTGTGCACACCCACACATTTGTAATTTTAGGGCTGTATAATGCTTGTGAGAAATTATGCTTTCAGAACAAAAGCACAGAATCCTGACATTGGATCAGACTTGACAGGATTTGCTCCTCTCAGGATGCTGGACACTGACATTCTGCATCCTTCATGATCCAGTACCAAGTGCTTCAATTGCTGTTCCTCAACAGAAGAGGACAGCTCCCAGGACAGCTTCAAAGAAAGCTTCTGATCCCAATTGGTCCAGCGTTTCAGACTGTCCCACATGGGACGCCTATTAAGCCTGGAATTTCTCAACATTTAGAAGCTGGGCCACAAATGCTATTCCCAGCTTGTTTAACCATTTTCCTCAATGTTATTTGGGCCCCGACTATGGTATTATTCACCCACAAATAATCCAGAAGGAATATTAAGAGAATGACTCCCCATTTCCCTTAAGGGGGGTTGGGAGGTTTTTGTTTGTTCTCTTGGGCTACAGATGCTTTTTTTCATTGGTAGCTCATTATAAGTTATTATTGTTCTTATACAGAGAAAATCCAGGTTAGACTCAAGGATATCTCTCTTTTCCTTTATTTTTCTTTCATAGGTATGGAGATAGGGGTTGGAAAGAAAGAAGGTGGGGTATAGAAAAATAGAGGGATGATAGAACAAAAAGATTATTAAATCTCCTCCTCAATTAAGGCCTTAATGGTTACTCACAAATAAGGTTATTTTTATTCATTGGTATAGAATGTTGTATATTAATGTAAAATAAGTTTAATTTTGATACATTAGTACAGAATTCAAATTTAAGATTATTCTTCATACAATATATACTCTAAATGAGGTATTGTACCCATACAACTCAATTATAATACAAGGTTTACTCCCAATACTTTGCAAGTGCTATTACAGGCTGTTTAGGATCTTAAGTAATACAAGCCAATTATTGCTTGATTATATCATGGATATGTCAATTACTAGTCTATTTTTATCACAAGAATATACATCCTATGTTTAGCAGATAGATATGATGCTATAGGTATATAAGGTAAAATAGTTAGATAAGGTCTTCAAAAGCCACAGAGACCTACAGAATATGGTATTTAAAGATTTTTTTATTTTTCTACAGATTCTTTGACAACAAGACTGGTCAACTCCTGTCAACACACAGACTACCTCAAAGAAGATAATGAGCACCAAAAACCTCCTTATGGGAATGGCTTCAAATGTGGCAAACCAGCCACTGGGCAAAATATCTTCGTTTCTGCCACAGACAGAATTCTGCCAAAAAAATGGGCAAACTTGGATGCAGGCAGAGTCACAGCCCAAACTCTGCCAAGACAGGGTAAGCAAGTCCTCAATAGTTCCTGCCTCAAATATATGTCTGTCAGATATATTGGGCCAGAAGGCCTAATATTGTGCTTCAATGTTATAATCTTAGATGACTCTCCAGGCAGCAAACTGTCTCTGTTATGATTTCCTTTTTGGAAACTGCTAACCTGCACTTCCAGTTTACTCAGGTAATTAAGTTTTAGTCCTTCTGAAGTCTCTGATGGGGTTGAAGAACAGACAGTTCAATTTTATAATTCAGCTTAGTTGTTTAGGGGTTAAGATGTTTTTATGTCTAGATAGATGTTTTAAATTAATGGATATATGAAGATATATTTTCATTCAAAATTTTAGACTTAACAATTTAGGAGATTATTTTCTTTAAGTTTGCCAAATAAAATAGTCAAATCACTATAAATGTAGCATTTATATAATTCCTGATTGTTTTGTGGTTCTTCTTGCTATATGTACTTATTTTATTTTTTGTAATAATGTGAATGTATATGTAAAAAGGAAATGTAAGAAAAATTGTAAAAATATAAGTAGACATTTAAAACATCATACAGACTTGGAAAATAGTGTGTCACCCATATATGATAGATTAATTTCTAAGTATATAAAAGCTTAATAATGTTAATAAAAGTCAACCTAATAAATATATGGGCTAAAAATGGATCTCGAAATATAAAACACAAGTGGCCGTTAGTTAAAACTGCAAAATAAAATCACAACTAAGTTCCTTCCCGCCTTATTCCCAATTGACAGTCATTATGAAAACACATTTTAAAAATGCTAGTTAGGTTGTAAACAAAATTAAACCATTTTAGACTCCGGAGGGGTCATGGAGGTCATGTAAACTTGTGTAGTTTCTATGAAGACCATCAGTATGCAGTTTTCTCAAAACCATGTGATGCAGGTCTGTCACTCCAGGGTTTTGGCCCAAAGGATCCCAAGTCACAGAGTGTCTGCTTTAACACAGTGTGTAGTAGCCAAGTCACAGAATGAAATTAAATGTCTGAAAACAGGTCAATGAATGGATAAAGAAGATTTGGTATTTATGCTCAACGGAAAATTGCTTTCAGCCATAACTAGTCATTTTCAGATAAATAGATGCAAGAGGAGCTAATGATATTAAGTAAATCTTATTATAATCATTAATTAATTGTGGGTTTTTTTGTTTGTTTTTGAGACAGGGTTTCTCTGTGTAGCTTTGGCTTTCATGTACTTGCTTTGTAGACCAGGCTAGCCTGGAACTCAGGGATCTGCCTGCCTCTTCCTTCTGAGTTCTGGGATTAAAGGCGTGTGCTACCACACTAGCTTTCATTAATTAATTGAATCATAATTAATTAAAATAATTACCAGTCAAAGAAGAGTATTTATTTTCTCCTATATGTACTTTCTATATTTTATATAAATATATCAATCATGTTGTTTATACACACAAACACACACACACACACACACACACACACACACACACACAAGCTCCAGAATTCTGGGAGAAGAAAATGCAGTTGTTTAAAGTCGTCATATTCATTGTACTTTGATTCAACAGCTCTAGCAGAACAATGATTCTATATTTATACAAGATACCAGCTCTTTCTCTTTCTCTGTGATCTGAATTCTTCTGCAGCACATGTGGGAAAAGGAGGATCAAGCAGCTACTAGAATCAAGAATCCCAAATATTTTCACACACACACACACACACACACACACACACACACACACACACACACACACACGACAAAAAGAAAGAAATGGACCTGATAATGAGTAACGAAGCTTGTTTTCATACCTTCTGAGGGTCTTTGGAAGAAGCCTATTTTTTTTCTCCTTCTGAGATTCTTATCCTTAAAGCATGTATATGCTACAAGAAAGATAATTTATACTCCAAACCTTTTTTAAAAATTTAACTGAAAATGGATTTTTAATATAAAAATCTAAAACATAATTTCTCCGCACTCAACTTCTCCCACACACTCATCCACAGAAATACCATAAGACACTAATTTTGAAAATGTAATATATAAGCCTGTATTGATAAAACAAAGAAACCAACAGAAGTGCTCAGCCAAAGCATTGTAAAGCAAAAACCTCTCAATATTTTTTTTAAAATACAGAGTTACATGTGAGTTGGCCATCTGCAGCAGGGAAGGGGCCTGCCTTTTAAGTGTAGTTTGTATATCCAGCGAGACTTGGCTGGAGAAAATGAATGTTTCCCTTATGAGTTTAAATAGAAGGCAATGTGAATTCAAGAGAGATGTTATGAATGTGTCCTCTGGGTTCAAAAGAAGCCCAAGTCTTTCTATAGTCCCAGTACAATGTTTGCTTGCTTCTACTTGGTGTAAAGCCAATCTCAGTCTCATGCACAGAGAAGACACACAGCTTATCTTAGAGAGAATTGATACCACGAGGTTTTATTTGATATATTTCACTAAGGAGAATGGGAAGTAGAAACAAGTGGTTGAGTAAAAGAGAGAGAAAGAAAAAGGAAGAGAAAAATGGTGAAGCTGGTGGAAATGTGTATGTGTAGGGGAAGGGGAAAGGGGCATAGAAAGAGGAGGAGAGAGAGACAAAATGGTGGTAAGAGCATGAAGCTAAAGAAGCTGAGAGGAGAGAGAAGAGGACAATCATACGCCAGAAATCATCTATTTTCACTAAGATAGAGATGGAAAGTAATATGTGGGCTGCTCACACAGGTGAATTATCAGAAAGGAGAAGCAACAATGAAAGAAGACTATGTATAAGTAGAGTTGTAAGCAGGGACAGTGACAACAAGAGTCCTGGAATACTTTTAGGGACATCTTATTGAGGACTTTTGATTCTATTCAAATTAAATAAGATCCACAGTGGTTCTTGTAGGATGACATGGGGAGTTTCAAGGCAGACATGTGCTGCGCTGCCCACAGATCCCTGGCAGTAGGAGGTCCTGGCACACTCTTGGGGTAGAACTAACAGGATTTGCAGAAACAGGACAGGGTTGGGAGGGCAGAAAGGATTGGGAGATACTCCAAGCAGTTTTCGCTACATACCTGGAAGGCAGGAGATAAGGAAGCCCAGAACTACTGAGAATTTAATTTTGGACATGGTCAGTTTGATGACTTGAAAGCCCAAGTGGCCAAGCTACTTATGAAGTTTGGCGTAAGAACCTAAAAATTCTTAAGAGTTCGGCCTATAGACAGCATCTGGATACACACACTATGCAGTCCTGAGAATGGTAAGACATGATAGAATCATATGGAATGAATAAAGACTCTAAGACAGGACCGCCAGATGTGAGATGCAAAATCTGTGACATTCTGGAATTTGGATGTTTAGGATAGAGAGCATTGAATTCTAAAGGAAGCAAGAAACAAGCCAAACGTCCTTTGCGTATGTCTATTTTTTCTGTAACTTCCTAAATTGAAAATAAATTTCTGACACAAAATATGACATAAGCAAATACTCCTTACTGTAAAATAATACAACATAAAGATGTTTAAGCAAGAAAGACTTTTGTTTACCACAGGAAATGTTACTAGTTTAAAATCAGATTATTTTCCAGGCACACACCATACATACTTATATTTTTACAATTGTTATGAAAATTACATTATGAATTTGAATGAAATAACAATATACGTATCCAAACTGTAGTGTACATTAGAATTTATAGTAGTCATAGTAAAAGACCATATCATGTATGTATATTCACAATCAAAACTATAATCAGAAGCATACATTTCATAGAATCATAAGAATGAATAAGGCAATTAGACTTAAAGGAAAAAATCTTGAGAACACTAAGTTAAAATAATTAAAATGTTATTTCCTGTGCATTCAATCTATATATTTAGTAATTTTAAAAACAAATCCCTGAAAAGAGAAGAAGCTGTCACAAAATCTCACCCTTAATCAAGAAACCATTTGTAATTGAGTTTTCGCCAATGGAGTGAAAATAGGCAATATTGACCACACTCCAGGCCAGGGATCATGTTTAGGAGCAGATGGTGAACTCAAAATCAACTCTGTATATGCTTTTGTTTGTTGGGTGTTGTGTTTCTTTCATGCGTATATACTGCTGCTATTGCTTTTGTTCTTAAATTATTGGGGTACTTTTGTTGTTTATGTGGGTATTTCTTTTGTTGTTTGATTATAATTATTTAACTAGCTAGTATAATTATTTAGCTATTTATTTATTTATTTATTTATTTATTTATTTATTTATTTAGTTAGTTAGTCAATTAGTTAGTTAGCTTAAAAAGAACATGCCAGGCATGGTGACCCAATCCTATAATCCCAGTACTACTGAGGCAGAAACAGGCATATCTCTGTGAGTTCAAGGCCAGTCTGGTCTACAAACTGAGTCAGGACAGCCAGAGTTCTGTTACCCAGAGAAACCCTGTCTCAAAGGAACCTTAAAAAAAAGAGGAACAGGAAATTGAGTAAGGAAAGAGTTGCAGAAGATCTTGAAAGTGTTGTGGAGAAGAAAGAAAATAATGAAAAAATATCATATGGATTTTTTGTTGTGACTTTTTAATGTTTGTATTTATTAATTTCATTTGTTCTCTTTACATCCTGGTTATCATATTCTACCTTGCATCCCTCCTTCCCCCCTCACCTAGTCCTCAGAGCGGGAGTCCTCCATTCCTACCATCTGACCTCAGCCTATCAAGTCTCATCTGCACTGAATGCATCCTCTTCCTCTGTGGCTTGGCAAGTCTGACCCATCAAAAGAAGGTGATCAAAGAGCAGGCAACAGAGTCCATGGCAGAGATAGCCCAGGCTCGCCTTAGTATGAGACTCACATGAAGACAAACTGCCCATTGAGTAAATATGCATAGGGGACCTAGGTCCAAGTCCATGTATAATAGTCTTTGGTTGGTGCTTCAGACTCTGCAAGCCCAAGTTACTTGGCTGTATGGGTCTTTTATTGGAGTTCCTGTGACCTCAAGGTCCTTCTAGCCTTCCCTCCCTGCTCTCTGAGCTCTGCCCAAAGTTTGTCTGTGAGTCTCAGACCTGTTTTGATCTATTGCTAGGTGGAGTCTCTCAGAAGACAGCTATACTAGGCTCCTATCTGCAAGCATAGCAGATTGTTGTTAGTAGTGTCAGGGGTTGGTTCTCTCCCTTGATGTGTATGAAAAATTTTAATAAGTCAGTAAAGACAGAAAATATCAACAAAGTATTAATAAACACAGAACAATTAATTAAAGTAATAACTACACCTTGATTCTAAATGTTTCTCTCACATATTAATACATAATCAATTTTTATATTCATGTTTCGGATTGTTTATGTCTCTATAGTGATTCTTTCGTAGCTAGTAAAGAGCATGAAAACACTATGAAAACGGAAAGGAAAATTCACATTATACTGATTTACTTTCCATTCCACGTCTGTATCCATGATACAGGATGCCAGAGTCACCAAAACAGAGAAGGGATCCTATGCTCATAGGTGTCAGTCCCTGGGAAGGCACTTTTACCCAGCACTGGAAAGTCAACACGAAAGTTAGTGTTGAAGATGCTATCTCTTTTCCAATGTATGGATTTGGCTTCTTTGTCAAAAATCAAGTGTCCATAGCTGTGTGGGTTAATAGCAAATTCATAATATACTTAATGCAATTGTAAAAAATAAGTAAGTCACTGGCTTAATGTGTTAAACAGGTAACAGCAAAATACAAAATGTTTAGTTTAGTTTAGTTTTGCCAATGAAAATCTTGCTGGTGTTTTGGTTAATAAAGCATGCTAAACCACTCTTGCTTTTAGTAGCTACTATTAAAACTTCATGAAACCTTCTTTTGTCAAATTAAAATTTTAATTACACAGTCTATTGCCTTTCTGTCCTATTTTGTTCTGTAATTGATTTCCTAAAATGTCTCATTTTGGAAAATGGATTCATTTTCCTATAAGCAATCCAGGTAAGAAAAGTGCGTTGTTTATAAATAAGAATTCTTTTATTCATTGATAATTTTATGCTTGTATACAATGTATAATGTATCTTGATGCTATATACCCAAAGTCCCTCCTTAAACTCCTTTAAGGTCTCTCAAATTTTGTGTCATTTTATCTCATATTTTATATAACCCACTGATTCTAACTAGTGATGCACATAAACACATAGGTATGGGGCTACGCACTGCAGTTTAGGCAACCTCCCAATGACCATAGCTCTAATGAAAAGTGGCTGAAGAGCCTTGGTCCAACCCATGCTGGAGTGTTACCTGGGTAGGTCTTGTACAATATTTGTGAAGGTATCAACAGCTAAATTACTAGTGATCATTTGAAAGTTAACTCATTTTTATGTAAACATTACATTTTAATTAAAAATTAATCACAATTATATTTAGTAGAATAGAATAATAAAATACATAGCCCATGTCAGTGTATATTTGTTGTTTAGTCCTTTCAACAATGCATGTGATTCTTACTGTCTTCATTTTTCAAATAAGAAAACTTCAACATGCAAGAATTAAGTTACACTGTTCCTCTCCACTATTACTTAATGAATTTCTTAGTTGATTATAATTTGCACATGCTAAGCTACAGTTTTAACACTGAGCTAATTTCCTAGATCAGGAACACACTAGTTTTTAAAAGATGAACCCAATTTTAAAATAATGTTGACATGACCTATGTGAAAAAAATAACATGTTATAGAAAAGAAAAAAGGATTTGATGTTCTATGTCTAATCTCAAACCCTAAATAATGCAAGACCCTGAGCAACAGGATTATCCACTTCATAAAAATAAAAGAAAAACTATATCTAATTGTTAGACATGAAAACATGACCAGTAACCAATTGCCAGACCTAAAAACAATCAACTATTATCAGCATTCACATATGTGTCAATGAACAAAGACTTTTATTAGCAGATCCATCTGCAAAATTATCTTTGTGGTTGTCACTGTTTAAGAAGAAACATAGGCTGAAGAGATGGCTCAATCATTAAAGGCTAAGATTACAACAAAAATGTGAAGAAGAAGCAGTGTTCTTTGTAGAGTATTTTTATATAAAAGCCTAGTTTGAAATCTGTTTATTAGCTAAGTAAGAGAAATTTATTTTTATTTCATGTGTTGAGCATCAAAGCCAGTTGTACAATGTATGAACAATATGAGAATCCCACATTGAAAAGAGACAATAAATAATGTTAGACAATATTAATCTGCATACATACATACATACGTACATACATACATACAAGAACAATTTCTTATTATAAAGAGTGGACATTTTCAGCATTCATCTTAATAGAATAAAATAGAAGGGAAAATAGCCAGGGTTAAAGAAGGCAGGTAGATAAGGGTGGAGTGGAGGAATCAGTGAAAGGAAATATCCATGAAAATATCACGAGGAAACTGGTAACTTTATAAACTAATAAAAACCATAAAGATGTGGACTTAAAAAATACAGCACTTTTACATGTATCTAGCACCTGAGAATTTTTTTCTACTGACAAACACACAATGAAATATCCAGTTTATAACTTAGCGTTCTGACTCTCTGTTTATTTGGTAGAATGGTTGAATGAATATATAAAAACAGCTCTTCACTACACACCTGTCCTCTGGTAACCATTTATAATTTTAGGATAACGAGAGCTGTTCCTTTCTAAGCATGAGCAATACTGAGTTCTGAACAAAACCCACTACTCTTTCAAGCCACTTATTCTTCTAACTTTCTAAACATTTTAGTTTCAACCATCCCAAGATAGCTACAACAAAAAGAACTCTTTGGCAAGGAAGGCTTTAGATCCAAGTTTTAGATTACTTTCCCTCGCCTTAGGTGGAGAAATGGTCAAATTTTATACTGGCAGCAATTGTTCTGTTATTACACAGAGAAGGAGAAAACATTTATTCAGGCAGATTTCTCTAACTCCAATTCTTCCCAAGAGTGAAAGAGAGTAATTTTTAGAAACTAATTCACTTATCTCGGCCTCCTGGGATGTTTTTGAGAACTATCCCAGTGTTCCAAAAGGCACCCAAATGAGCTCTAAAAACCATGTTCCTAACAAAGTACCCAACTCACTTTTCAGAAATAGTTTATTTTTGGAGGATTGTGATTTAATATCTTATAATGAATGTCTATCAGTTGCTTACTTCACAGCTTTTGGCTGCTTTAGCCATAAAGGGTTTTAGATTAATACAGAAATTCCTAACAGTAATGTAAAGAACCTTACAATGTTCTCAACAGTGATAAAGTTAGACTGTGGAAGCACACGCTCTTATTGCTAGAGGCATGTCATGCATAATGACAGGAGAATTTAGCCTTGGTTGTGAGAAAATGACAAAGAAGACATGAATCACTCATGTCCTGTGCCTAGAACGTTAAAAAGGGCCCCCATTGTAGATTCAACATATATATTCATTATAGTATACTGATGTAGATTTTTAATATTTCTACTGAAAAAAAAAACCTCAGATTTTAACATCATACTTGCATGCCCATGATCCATTTCCACTAGTAGAGAAATATCATAATGGCAAACTTTGCATGTTATCCCTATGGGTTATCAAAGAGATAATATGCTAATTTTCCTTCTTTGTCATATTTTTCATTCCTTCATCATTTTTCTTCATCCACCTTTCTACATATTGTTGATTTTCTCACTTTCTAAACTTTGATATTTTTCATTGGTTCTTCCATGTTTTTACATCACTGACTCTCAATCTTCTCTTTAATCCCATGGAAGTGGAAGTGCAAATTCATTAATTTACATCTTTCAGTGATTTACCTAATAAATTTGTTTACCTACCATGATCACATATGTTACAGAAATGTGCATTTATTGTTTTCTGTATGTCTTTAATGAATAGATTGGGAAATGTAGTGTTCCCAATCTTTAAAAAAAAAAGAGAGAGAGAGAGAGTATTCACCACCATGAAGCCTGGGAAGCAGTTTGTATCAAAGAGGTTTTTGATTCACTGTCCTTGGCCACATGGGGACCAATAACATCATTGCTGTAATGACATATTGTCAGGGTGCTTACCCATAAACATTCTACTGCCAGGTATCAATGCTGAAAGGTTAATAATAAATGCTACAAGGTCAAAGGTTAGTAATAAATGCTACAAGGTCAAAGGTTAGAAATAAATTCTACAAGGTCAGATTATATGTTAATTGACCTTTAACTTCTTCATGACACTTGCATATAACTTATTTCCTTTTATGTTCACAACACTATGAAATGGAAATGAATGCCCAAGCAAAAGGCCCATGAAAACAAAAAGGAAAAAGTGATTTATTTAAAGCCCAGTTAGCATCATAGCTTAGTTGTGTGACCCAGATCCTGGTCAAATTCTACTGATAAAATGCTATTTGATTGATTTGTACTCTAATGGTTAGGTATATGAGGACAATCATTACCAAACCCTCACACTAAGTGGCGCTGCTGAGGGAAGAGGGAGGGCTGTTCTCAGCCATAAGGCAAGAGCGATGTCTGCACCAAGAGGAAGGAGCGAAGGTAGAAGCATTTGTCCTCTCACTAACACTACAAACACCTTTCAGTCAGCATTTAACAATCGAGCTGACAGAGTCGATGGCAAAACTATATTTTATTCATAGGTGGTCTGATTTATCATAAAAACATATTTTTCACAGCCTTTTGTGTTGGCCCTTAACTTTACACTTGCTATGATTCTAACATTTGTTAGCAATTCCTGCAGATAAGTCCCTACCCAGCATTGATCTTATAATTTGTTCTTCATAAGTCAGTAGGGAAATACAGAATACACTGGATTTAATAGTTCTTAAAAGTCTCACCAAAATTTTAAATTATGTTATTGTTTTAGTGTTCAACACAGTCCCCTAGACAGAAGATCAGGACTGATCTAGATTTTTCTTCAGTAGTAAAGAAATTAAATGCTTGAACTATGTCATTCGTAATGTTTTTGTTGTAATGCCTGAATCTGCCAGAGTAGCACAAAAGCAGATTTAAACAAACTGAAAAATACATGTGTCTGTGTTTCAGTAAAACTTTATTTGCAAAGTAGGTATCAGGCAGTATTTGCTCCATGAAGTATAGATTTCGGAAGGTTGGTCTATTTCAAGTTAGTGCTAACCAGAGAACGTCCATCATTTAAAAAATGCTTATATTTAATAACAGGTTCATGTTAGTTAATCTTTGTCATTGCTTTGCAAAAGGTATTCAATACCACCTCAATTTCAAGAGTCATAGATCTTATTTCTGTCTCCAGAAGGGACACACCTGTCATGGTCGTGATTTTTACACCTGAGAGTCTAATTACCATGTGCTACTTTTGAATTTCTTACTGATGAAAGTATATGTAAAATTTTAACTCTGCTCAGAGCAATGCTTTTCTCTCTTAGACTTTCTAGTGTTCACAGTTAAGTCTCTGAGTATCTCTTGTGATATTCTCATGCGTGTCCAACATACTGTAACGATTATAACACAAAATAATAAAGTCTATGTTTTAATTACCATCCCTCAGTTTAATTGCACAGTAATCATAATCCCTAGTATTATATCACATCTGATACTGTTGTAACTCTCATCAAAATATTATATAAATTCATTATATTTTCTATCTCACAAATAAATTCCTTATCCAAGTGAACAAGCACTACCAAACAGTTCAGAGTCACAGAACCTTTTCCTTGTGTGATATGTAGTTCTCACACATCCTCCCCAAATAGTCCAAACAGTGCTGCTACTACATTCTCCTCTGTTGGATTCTCAGGGAACCAGCAAGGGAGGGAAACAAGACAAATTCTTCTGGCTCCTCTGCTTAAATGTGGTTAGCTAAACATTTTATAAACATATGTTAAAGGGCAGGAAAGTGGAAGCTGAGTGCTTAAGGGCTGAAAGCACCTTTCATATTGCCTCGCCCAACGGAATTAGCAAAGTAAAGACAAAACCTAAGAAAATATTATGTATTTGTACTCAAAAAAAAAAAAAAAAGGATGGGAAGAAAAGGAAAATAAACAAACATAGTGATTTTAACCAACTGCTAAAATGGATTTAGGATTGATTACAAATATTAACATTTGTACAATAAGCAAACAAGAAGGACATCAAAGACATCTACATTAAGCACAGCACATTCTTGTATTTAAATGACACAGGCTTTCATAATGCCTTCACTTTGCAATGAGTTACAATGTTAATGAAAGATTTCTTCCCAACTAAGACTTAGCTACAGACCAGCAGATCATGTCCACTAATACCCAGGTCTTCAGCCTTCTGTCGACAAAAAAGGTTTCGATTAAAGCCTCACTACAATCCATGTCTTTCTTTCTGTCTTGCTTAGGTGTCATTTGTGAACCAATACTTTTAGAAATGGACAGAATCAGGTGTATTGACAGAACACTCCACCTCTGCTTATTTCTGACACCCCTTATCTCATAATTATTTTGTAACAAAATGATACATTTCAGTGATATGTTTATGCATTCAATACATGTACATTTTATTTTCACTTTCAAATATATTGGTTTTCAAAATTAATCAAGATTACTTTGTTTTGTTATTGGTCATGTTTAGTTTACATGAATAGCTTAATTGGTTTGCACATTACACCACCTAATTTAAGAAAGCATGGGAAGTGGTTTAACAGCTAGAAAAATCAAAGAATGCAGAAGTGCATACACAGAGAGCTGGAGAGAATATGAATAATGAAGATTGAAGTGAGATTATACATAAAGTACAAATATGTAACACTGTCATGAAATGTGGGTTATTCAAGTTGTCACAGATTTTGATATTCATGTTTTTGGAGATATAGCAAAGAGAGACATACTTACCTAACTGCAGTAAAAAGCATTGCCTAGCAAGATATGTGATATTAATGCTCCTAAAAGTGATAATAATTAATGTGGGATATCATGTGTCCAACTCACGGTTCCTTTATATTTATTACCAGAAACCTCCCAACCCCCATGCCCCTCTAAATCAGAAGAGTTTAGTCTCACAAAGTTGGTTGTGTCATACCTAGTTAAGGAACCCATGAAACCTAGAGTTGGTCCTAAGTATGAGAGTTTTCCTATAGATTTTCTTGGATGATAGTAATTCTGAGGAGAGAAGTTGCAAATTCAGCAACCTATATAAAAGGAGGAAGAAATTTAAGAACACCATCTGATTTCTGGAGGCAATATGCTTAGGAGCCATATGTTTTGCTGAGTGCTCCCACTTGCAGTTTAATGGGAGATTCAATCTAAATTCCCCCACACACCTGAGTGCTTACAGTAAAACACTGAAACTGCTAACAGATGCTCAAAGTGATTTAGATGCTTATCTTCTTGGGCATGTATATTTCCTTGGCAAAGAAGTGCAAAATGGACTACAGAGTGCTGGAAATAATAGAGATTACAGAAGCAAAACCAAGTGTAAAATTCCACACAATACTGTTTCTCCTTAAAGTAAATGCAGGGCCTTTAAAACACAAACCATATACTCTAAATCGTGAAGTGTATACCACTCCCAGAAATAACTACTGTAGTATCCAAATAGCAGAGTCAATTTCTGTCAATTTCTACTAAATATGGGAATGACGATAAGAAACAAACAAACAAACAAACAAAAAAACAGACACACAACAACAAAACAAGCCTCTGGAGTAGTTTTACTAACAGGTAAACCCCAAGTCTCGAAAAGTCTTCAAATGAGAGAATGCTACAATTCCAATCTCTGATTATCAAAGACACTAAGAAAGAGTGTGGAGAGCCACAGATAGCAGCGCCCCCTGCTGCTTCCCCGGTGCAATGCGCCCCCTTTGCGCATGCGCAGTGGGCCCCTTTTTGCGCATGCGCAGTGAGTAAACCTTATGCGCATGCGCAGTGAGCAAGCCCCTTATGAGCATGCCTGAAGGCATGGCGTGATCCAAATGCACCAACCAGGAGTGACAACGTGGCAGTCTCTGATAGGACCAGGCACACTATAAAGATTCTGTGGGAGCTTTTCCCGGGGTCACTCCGGTAGTCCAGGATCCTGAATAAAACTGCGGCAAGAAGAGTTCCCGGTGTTGGTGTCTTTCCTGCTGGTCGGGGGCGGCATCGACAAAAGAGGTAGGCTTTATTCCCAAGTCCATGTAGCACTTCCACCAGAAGGTCCCTTGTATATCTATAGTTTCTCTTTTGCTTAGAGAAAATCAGAGGACGGAGCAATGAGGAAGAGATGGGCATAACAATGGGAAGTGGGGGAGCTGGTAAGAAGAGAGGATAGTGGGCTAATGTCATGATAAATTGGCAAGAATTTCGGAATATTGATGCACAGGTTATATACAAATCTTAATGTAAGGCCACAGAAACCACTGCATACTTAATTTGACAATAGTGAAAGAACCTATGGTTAGTATTATTGACAAACACCTAGAGAGAAATCCCTCGGGACACACCTTTGAGTAATATTCTATATTAACCCCTGAGAATGTCCATTAGGAATCTTAATTATCTTAGGTATTGTGGGTGGAGTGTCCTATGCTATAAAATAAAGCTGGTAAGCTGAAGAGTCAGTCATGCATTTCTTACCTCTTTGTCCCTGATCTTAGATATAATGCGACCAACTTTGTCAAGTTTTTTATTTTTTATTTTTTTGCCACTGTGACTTCCTCACAATGATGGACAGTAATGTAACATTATGATCTGAAAAACCCTTTGTCCCCTGAGTTGCTTCTTGTCATTTCATTTTGTCACAGCAACAGGAAAAAAAAAACACCTAAGACAAAAGCAAGAGGATTTGAGCCATAACAATGAAATAATACTAATGGCCTTCATAAAGAAAGATTATCCTGGCTATCTCTGAGGGGAAGCCATTCAGCTAGCTGTCATATCTTTGGGGTATTTAATTAATTTTGCTCCTCTACAACTATTTGTTTCCTCTCTACAAGATATAATACTGGACAAAAACATACCTTTTGGAGCTACTTTCAAATACAAATTAATATCATATGCCTTCCTCTCTTCAGAGGAAATCCTCAACGAAACATCAAAGAGGGGAGGGACATAAAAATGAGAAAGATAGCCAAAGTTTAAAGTTCCAATTAAAGTGATGTTGAAAATTTGGCTAATATTTAGTGGTAGGAACAAAATTCCAAGGGAATGAATGAAATTTTAATTAATTTCATATATTTTCAATAATCTATAGTAGACAGAGCTATATGTGCAAGTTTATGCTTTATAAATTCTAGAGGAAACCCAAAGGCCTAAACCATGATTTCATCTAATTCACATACAAACAGGGTAACACTACTGTAACTAGAGATCCATATCATAGAAACCCAAGGGAATTCTAATGATTGTTCAAGGAATAGATTCTTTGATACTATCTGCATGACTCAGACCTCAGTGTAGTCATATGGCAAATGGGAAAGATAACATCATCTTGACTGAAAAATATTGGCTAGTAGTAGTTATTAACAGAAACAAGAAAATGAATCTTACATTTTCATTGACTTCCATTTTTAAAAGGATGACATTTAAAATACCTGTGTTTTCAGTCTCAGAATATGGTACACTTTAAGTAAAGTGTTTTCAAGGGAATAACACATTAACAAGAGTTTCCAGATAGTGGTGTGTATTTATAGGAGAGCAAGAATATTTTGGTTAAATCAACATTTCTTCTGACAATAAGACACAGGAAAAGGATTACACAAATATTATTTTCCCTCAACTCTCATGATGTTGTCATTAAGCCTTAAATTATTGGTAATTAAGTTACAGTTTGGTTTTCCTTCACATTTTTTTTTCTATACAAAGACTCTGACAGCCTGTGGAATTTATTTCTTCTGATCATGAATGCAAAAATGTGTTAGGAATGGAAGTCTCTGGAAAATAAGATCTACACTGAGGAAAGAAGCCAAGATACAAAGTTGTCGAAAAACTATGTCATGGTAATTAAATCAGCTAATCCTTGATATTTCTTCTCTGTGCATGCAGGATTCCTAGTTGTTCTCCTGCAGACACCCAGAGCTGTGTCCTGCTCCGGCCAGTGTGTCTACTACATTGCTCTAAATTTTCATCTTCAGAATGTTTATAAAAGAGGGGTGAGTTTTATTATACCACTTTTCAAAGGCAATTTTCTCTCAAGAGGTTGATAAAACTCAATTAATTCAGTCAATGAAGGGCTCATTCTAAGTGGGTCTTACATGGGTCTTAACATTGAAAAACACCTGTAAAAAAACAAGCACTTTTTAAAGTCTGGTTTTAAGTAACCACATTTCATTTTTCTAATACAATGCTCACCACTAGACTTTGCTTCTTTGGACACTGGCCTTTTGTGAGTGACGCGGTGTATTTTTACTATATTAAAGTAATCACACAACCAGACATGCTCTCCACAGCAAAGTTAATCACTCTTCCCTATGGGTCAAATGGTCCTCTCCATTGTGACATAATAGCACCTATCAAAGGACTTCGCTATTCTCTGTCCATGTTCCTCCGTCACTCACTGTGAGCTCTGAGCAAAGAAAAAACAGCTGTCTTATTTCATCTCCTTATTTATATCTTCAGCACCCAGCATCCTACCTTGTACTTTGAATCACACAATACACATCTCTAAATAAATGAACCCAGACAATCAGTGAATCATACAAGGCCAGAGTGTCCTGTGTGAGTAGAGGCAGGAAGAACAAAGGAAAAGGATGTATTAGAAAATGTTTCCTTTGTAAATACTTATCTCCATACTGTTTCCACAGTTAGCATTCAATGTAAATATTAGTTGGCTCCCTACTTATCCAATAGCTTGATTATTGACCTGATGAGGAGGCCTCTCACACAACCAGAAAGGCAATGTGAAGGAAATAGGTCTGCTTAATTATGTGGTCATATCTTTCAGGGCTACAAAGCTAGTGTTCAAAAAATGTATCTATCCTCCATTTTACAGATCAATAATTTTCCAAATAAATGTGCAATTTACTTTCACAAAAGGAAAATATTTATAATACTCATTTTAATGCCAAGTAATTTGTTTTATTTTTTAATTTATGTTTCAAGTATTGTAACAGTGAGTTTGTCCCCTTGCCCATTTATAAATAGTACAAGTAAATCACTACTATAATAATTTTATTACAGTCATATTACTGAAATTGATCTTTTTATTTTTTTAAACCACTAAACCAGCCTGTGTATTCTGACCAAGAAATTGGGATCACTAATATTTGAAATCATTACTGAAGGATGTGTTCAGATTGTGGTCATTTTATTGGATATTTGTTGTTTGCGTTCTTGGTATTATTTTGTGCTTCACTAATTATAGCTTCATTTGTTTTCTTTGTATAGTCCCTTGTCTATGCTTTTTCTTCTCTTGATCTTCAGTGCATATAAAATATAGATATAATAGTTACAATTAATGATAAAACAAGCATTTTGGGAATTTTCTTGTGTGTTTTTTTTCAAGACAAGATTTCTCTGGGTAGCCTTGGCTATACTAGATTAGCTTTGTAGACCCCACTGGCCTTGAACTCACAGAGATCCTCCTGCTTTTACCCCCCTTGATTGCTAGGATTAGAGATTTTTGTCATTGCACCAGGCTGCATTTCAGGTAAATTTTAATGTTAAACATTACCTCATCCTAGAAAATTAAGTGAATAAAATCTATATCAATGTGTATTTTTTTTTATTATTTTGGTATTTCATATATCCAGCATGTTTTAATGAAATCTGTCGCCTACTCTCCCTTTCCTTTTCCACTTGTATCTTCCTTACTTGAATTAAACTATTCCATTCTGAGTTCATGTGTGTTTGTTTCTTTTTAATTTGTTTATTTATTTAAACCCATCCAGTCTACTTACTGCTGACAATATGAACAAGGATGTCAGGTCATTTACTGGGTCATGGGGAGGCTGCACCCTTGGGTGTAGCTGAGTTTTCTTCTAATAGGAGCTATAAATTGCCAATAGCTCCTCAGATAGGTGTGGCACATTGTGAAAACCCCAACTATCATGTTATAATTTTGTCTAGCTTTATGTTGCACAGGCCTCAAGCATTCTTCCACAAAGGTTATGAACTAATATTTTCAGCTGCTCTTGTGCCCATAAAACATCATTTCTTGTAGCCATCTGCCACATCTGACTCTCAAAATCATTTTGTCACCTTTCCTGTGATGATCATTGAGACATAGGGGGAGGGGAGTCTCAGGTATACTATTGCTGTGATGAACACATGACTGAAAACAACCTGAGCTTCAATGGATTTCTTTGGCTCATACTTACACATCATTGTTCATCACTGGAGGAAATCAGGACAGGAATTAAAACAGGGCAGGAAACTGGAGGCAGGAGCTGATATAGAGGCCATAGACAAATGCTGTTTACTGATTTGCTCCTTGTGGATTACTCAGACTGCTTTCTGATAGAATGCCAGACTACCGAGGCCGGGCGTGGTGGCGCGCGCCTTTAATCCCAGCACTCGAGAGGCAGAGGCAGGTGGATCGCTGTGAGTTCGAGGCCAACCTGGTCTACAAAGTGAGTCCAGGACAGTCAAGGCTACACAGAGAAACCCTGTCTCGAAAAACCAAAAAAAAAAAAAAAAAAAAAAAAAAAAAAAAAAAAAAAAAGAATGCCAGACTACCAGGCCTGGGTTGGCCCACCCAGACTGAACTATCCCCCTCCCATAACAATCACTAATCAAGAAAATATACTACAGGCTTTGCTTACAACCGGATCTTAGGCAGGCATTTATTTTCTCAATGAGGTTTCCTCCTCTCTAACGACTTTATCTTGTGTCAAGTTGACATAAAACTAGCCAGCACAGGAAATGTGACACAGACAATCCAGATGTGACTTGATATTCTGAAGTTAAATGTTAAGGGAGGAGGGCTCCCCTTTTCTGAGGACTAGAAGACGATAGAGGGGGTTTGGGGAGGGATCAGGGGGCTATGTGGAAGTTAGCTACAATTGGGCTGAAAAGTGAAAAAAAATTAAGAAAATAAACAAAATTTTAAAAAAAGAATCAAAACTTTGAAAAGGTAAAACACTTTGGAATAGTTCAATTATTTACATTCTTACAAAATTATGGTATAAAATATATACCAGACCATTACATACAAAACTAAATGTTAATCAAGACTCCTACATATTCAGTGTAAGTTAATACGTTTAACAAAGAGTAGTCACTGTTATCCTGGAAAATATTAGATAAGCAAAAATTTGATGACAGTACTGTCTTATTTATTATTTCATTTCTAGGAAGAATTGCATGACATTTCTCATATTTGTCTATTTAATATTGTACATGGGAAGGTTATTCATGAATAAGTTTAAATCTAATAGTGTTCAGCATTCAACTTATTGTTAATTACTCTACAGCTGTGTCAACAGCATTCCCCATGAACCTGCCCTTGAATACATAAGACAAGGCTGTCATAATTACAAGAAGATTGTCCATAGAGACAACATGAACTTCATAAAGCATGTCACTTCAACATCCTTGTACCTTAGCCAAGAGGGAGAAAGGCAGAGAGGGGAGCATGGCATTAAAATGTGTCCTCTGCCTAATATCCCGACTGCAAGCCCACCGAGAGATGAAGGCGATAATTTCCCTGCTCCTCTTGGGTAGAGTTAGTGAGATGAATGCTTAATAATGATGCCACTTTGGCCAGCGTGCATTTCCAGCTAAAGGCTTCAGTTCAACATTTCTGTAATTCTCATAGCTACCACGTTTTTGTTGCCTTTACTTGTATTAAACCTGTCTACTGAAATAATAGATGGCCTTTTCCTTTAAGAAGCCAGAAAATAAGTCATATTGTTTATCCAAAGAGAGAAAACTGCCTTAGGAAAGCACACTAGCTGCTACTCCCCTGATGCCCGTTCATAGTCTCTCCTCCCGCAACACACGCACACCGCGGCTGCCGCCAAAGGATGAGAAAACGCTCTCATCATATATTGCAACAGTTTTTCAAGCATTTATAGAAAGAAACACAATAAAAAGAAAAGAAAAATGTAGGAAGGATGAGTTGGAAACCTTTGATTATTGACGACGGAAGAAAAATTGTGCAAAAGCGTTGTAAGGAATCACTTTTGAGTCAGTGCCAGTCAAAGCTTCCTTGTGCAGGTACCAGAATACAAAAATACCTGGGTCTTTTGTGATACACTTAGGGTTTTTTTTTAATGTATGGCAGTAAGAATTCTCTCTTTATAAGTCTTTATGTTTACATATCAAACAAAAATATAGGTGAAATGTCATATTTGATACAATGTATTATACAATATTGTGCATAGTATTGTATAATGCACAATATACAAATGTATTGCACAAGATTACGAGATTTTCATAACAATATTCCTACATTTGCACTCCCTAAGTATGCCACAGAGACTTCTGTTTGTTTGTTTTTAGGTTAGTTGTTTATGTTTCGATTGGTTTTATTTTTTAGATTCAAATTCATTTTATTTTACCCTGCATATTTGCTATGTACAATATGATGTTTAGAATATATATGTATGTGTGTTATAATCTATATTAAAATATTTCACTTTCACTAGTTAAAACGTTAATTATTTCACATTTTTATAATGCTTTAGTGAGAACACCCTGTATTAATCTTGATACTGGGGACACAGT
Source organism: Acomys minous (assembly GCF_964271855.1). Classification (NCBI taxonomy): domain Eukaryota; kingdom Metazoa; phylum Chordata; class Mammalia; order Rodentia; family Muridae; genus Acomys; species Acomys minous. The sequence goes on from NC_140483.1 coordinate 91,144,220, forward strand.
ATGCCATTAAGTGTACTCATCATGTTGAACAGCGGGTGTTGAGCCTACTCTGAGGTAAATTTAGCATCCTTTGACCATCAGTCTCCTCCCAATACCCAGGCCATGGTAATTAACACTGTCATTTCTCTTTCAACTGTCTTATTGGACATTTCATACCATTGAGAACACATTCACAATGTTACATCTCACTTATTCCATATAACAATGTTTCCATGCTATTGAGAATTACAGGATTCCATTTTTACTTATGGCTGTATAGTGTCCAACTGCATAGACATTTCCTCTTCAAGTTTCCTTGACATGATACAAGATTACCAGCCTTATTCTCTTAAAGGCAGAGAGTGTGCTTTCATAAATGAAACAATACCTAAAACATAAGTTTTTATAGTTCTTTGAAAAATGAGTTACTCAATCAAAGTCATATAATTTTCCCTATTTCTTTCACCACTTGATATTTTTCTACTTAATAATTTGCATTTACACACTTCTGCTTTATTGTATGCAAAAAGATAAGCATTTATATAGAGCACATGAAGTTTGAATAGTCATGCAAAATGAATAGAAGAGATACTTCCCCAGACAGGATTATCTGGGAGCAACGGTTTAATAGAGCTTATCTTTATCTTTTCTCATTTTTAACCTTTATTTTTTCTAATAACTATGTAAGAATTTGTAATCACATTAAAAATCATTACAACCATGTAAATTTTATGAGTATATCTGTAATAAGCATGTACTGTTCTATTAAACACCTACATAAAACCCACATTGTAGACTATCATAAAACCACAAATCCTTCAGCTAAATGAATAGTTACCACTAGTTTATGTAAATGACAGAACATGCACAAAACACAGTCTATTGTAATAATATAGATATTAAAGCTGTGGATTTTTCTTAATAAAAAGTAAGATTGATATGGCATACTTAAATTGATGTTAAGTTAGTGGTTCCTTCATAAAGAAAATACACAGTCTGGAAGGAGTGAAAATACAATGTCAGCAAATATAGCATAGGAATATGAATAAACAACAGATCATTGTATTTTCCCAGAAGCAAAGCTCTATCAAAGAAGGATCGAATCTGTAAGGCATAGATGACTGACAGGTGGTTAGTCAAGTAACGAGGTAGATAGATAATTTCTTTGTTATATTTTGTTACGTTCACAGACAAACTACATTTGTAGAACATAACATTTTGTTTTTGTATTTCAAGACAGGGTTACTTCCTGCTGTGTTGGCTCTTATGGACACACTTTATAGAACAGGCCGGCCTCCATCCACCTGCCTCCGGATCCCCGAGTGCTGGGGCTAAAGATGTGTGCCACCACACCTGGCTTAACATTTCATGCCAAATTACAGTGAGATCAAACACTCCATCTTGCATAATTAACAACCATTCCTCTACCACTAAATGGAGGATGATACTTAATTCATGCTAATTCTAAGAGGATTCTAAGAAGCCCAGTAAGTTAAGTAACCAACGGTTGGCATTTATAGGGAAGTCCTTCCTCTCCACTTTCAAGAAGAGATTTATCTGATGGAAGTCAGATCATCCCCAAATTTCATGATTTCTCAGAGGTTTCCCTCTTTCACCAAAATTTGCCACACAAACAACACTTGAGACTATGCTAGAAACCAATCAATCTATAAGACTTTTTCTTGCCGTGTGGGTGGTAGTGGCACCTTTAATCCCAGCACTTGGGAGGCAGAAGCAGGCAAATCTCTGTGAGTGCTAAGCCAGGCTGGTCTACAAAGCATGTCCACAACAGTCCAGGCTATACGGAGAAACATTGTCTCTAAAAACTAAAAAGAAAAAAAAATGGCCTTTTCTTCTAGTTACAACTGAAAACTGTATTTGGTTATCTGTTTCAAAATGTAGGACAAGTATCAAGTTATCAGAAAATGACATCTAGTGTGTGTGAGAGCTGATAACACTGATGAAGAGGAATGTGCTGTAGATATGGAATTTGGAAGAATTTGTGATGAGGTCATAAAATTATCTCTATAGAAGCTGACACCATGAGGACTAAACTAGGGGCAAATACGTTCTCCATTTTCCAGGTAAATTGAGTGTGAATTTAGTGCTTGCCTCACAACTAATAGCAAACATCCTTTTTGAAGTAAGCAAACTTTTTAATGAGAATAGGCTAATAGCATGCAGCAGAAACGACAGGTTGGTAATTCCGAATCTGGGTCTTGAGAGGTATTTTTGTTCTTTCTTTCAGTCTCGGGTCTTCCAGCCTGTTAGATGTGATCATAGGGGATGTTTAATATCTCCATGTCAGCTGTCTGCTCAGCAATAGCCAGATGCACGAACAAGACAGTAGATGTCAGCAGAAAAGGATGGTCAGATGAGTCCGCCCAGGTTATCCTCACCTGCTCCGGATATAAGACATTTCCAGAAAATCCACACATTCATGGACAATCATTAATGCTTTTATGTGAAAGATGATTTGCTGGAGTCTGATGATAAATTATCATTGGGGAAGTCTTAGCATGGACCTGGCCAGAAATTTGCATTTTTGGCAATGTCATTGCTGATAACACTCAGGCATGGAATATGTTTATAATTCCAGTCCAGTTTTCAAATATGGGGAAGTGAGTTTTTATCTTCAAACTGCTAAATTGCCAAAATGCAACTTAGAATTCTCTACTGCTGCTTATAGTGATAAGTGTGTGTTTACAGGTTAATAATAGGAGCTTTGTAGTTAGATTTCCTGCGTCTGAAATTCATCTAAGTGACCCTAGGTAAACTGCGGGTTTATAATCCCAAATTTCAATATTTAGTATAGAGAGATGGAATTTACTTATGGTTTAAATGAATCATAACTGCTGTTATCAGTACACAGATTTAAAATTATGCTCGGAAACATATTGGCCAAATCAGCATTTAGAATGGACAAGAACAGCCCTGTGTTTATTGCCATTCGGGCCCTATAATTGCAAAGCTACTACATAGTATTTAGAAGCCTTGTCATTTTTAACATCTATACTTAAAATAATAGTCTGTGACTAGGTGAGGATGATGAGGAAAAAGCATGCATATTTACATGAAGACTTCATCATGTTGTCTTTGAACTGCTTTACTCTGTTAAATATCAGAAAATTCAGTATCCTGGGAGCAAGTGTAGAGGGTGAGTGGGTGCCTCAAGTCACTCTACGCCTGTACAGGAGACTGATAGGGGTTAAAGGCATCCCCATTCTCAGCTTCGTCAGTTAGTGTCCAAAACTGTGGTACTTTGAACAGCCAACAAAATGTATACTCCGAAGTATCCAAGTGAATATGAAGTTCAAGGAAAAACAAGTTCTCAGGTTGTACATAAAAAAATGATTTCCATGCTTTCGCTGTGCATTTCCCAAATGTCTGAATGGTATTAACAGCCACTAGACGCACTCAGGAAAACATGTACTTGCTGCTGTGATGTAAGGACTTTGAAAAGGTAAAATTTTGTGCTAACTAATATAGGCGAGGAAGATGTAAATGCATTGTCTTTTGAGAAAAAGTTAAAAGATTGGTGACTATTTTATAGAATTATAGTATAATTTATACATATAAGAACTGAGGCTTATTTTTAGGGCTGCTACAGCCTTAGTTTAATATATAGCACATTTATGAATACATTTGGCATTTTAACGGAAAATATTAATGGGGTAGAAAATATATCAATAATCTAAAACATACCTACAGTAAAATATTAAATTTAGGCTTAGAGAAATGACTCAGTTGGGAAACCATCTGCACTGAAAACATAAGGTCCTTAGTTCAGATCCTCAGGAGCCACATTAAAGCTGCGCACAGTGGCATGAATCTGTCACTTAAGTGTTGGGGAGCAGAAAAAGGAGCTCTAGAGCCTGCTGCCCAGCTAGTCTGCTACTCAGTGGGTGAGCTCTAAACTCAGCGAGAGATCCTGTCTCAAAACTTAATCTGGACAGTGATAGAGGAAGATGCCTGGTATTATCTCCTGGTTTTAACCACACACACACACACACACACACACACACACACACACACACACACACACACACACAGACCACATATATACATACACACAGAATTTTAAAAAGAAAAAAAATAATTTAAAATGATAAAGTTCACAAGGATTATAATTTATATTCAAGATTTACACCTAATTGTGCAATTAAAGAAAAACGCGAAACAGTATTTCTATACACTCTTTACTTATATTTTTCTTAATTTATTTCAAATTACATTAGCTTTACATTATCTTATTTCTGTTCTACTCAGACACAGTTTCTGTCCTTTTCTATTCAGAATCCAATTCTACATTTATTTGTTTTTCCTCAATTTTCTCTGTTGTAATTCCTCCACCATATTTTGTCTTTCATAGTTTTGACACTTTTGAGAAATGACTCTTTTATAGAATGTACTCTATTTAAGCTCATCCTGCATTTCCTCATAATTAATATTTCTCATGTTTTTATAGTTTGTGGAGTTCCCAGTCCTACTAATAGTACAAATGATGATGTTAACATAGCAAGAGTGGTTAACCTAGCATAACAAGTTTCTGCAGTAATTTCCCCCTTTAACGCATACCTACAATATTACTTTAAGAAAGATATTTTATCAATAGGCACACTACCAGCAGGCATAAACCGATTTCTGGCCCACAAAATCCTAAAAATTATTAAAGGATCTTTCTAATCACTTTAACCTAATTACACTCAGGATATATTGAGAACTGATAACCCTTCAGTGTTGGTGGCACTGAGGGCAGTCAGAGGCCACAGTGCAGTTATTATTATTTATGTATAATCAGATCCTCAGCAGCCATTTCTAGAAAAATAACTGAATGATATTTATCCTTGTACACATTAATAAATGTTTTTGTTTGTTTGTATATCACAAATCTTGGCTGTCATATGAAAACTTACGTCACACTACTAAAGAAGATGCCTACAAGACCTACACAGCACTTTCAATGGCTTTCAAGAAAGTCAAAGAGGTGGAGCAAGACACTTATCATTGGTTGTTACACTAAAGAACCTAAGGGAAGTAATTTTTTAATTGTAATATTATGTAGGCCATATGTACAAATGTGATTTAAAATGTCAAACTCAAACTTTCTTTAGTTAAGTTTAGAAATGACTTAAATGACACAGTTTTTAAAGTTTGACATATTTCTTTATTGAGTGAGCAATGCTGTGTGGTAACCCACGGTAATCAGATTCATAGTGTTTGTTCTTTCTTTCTTTACAGTCTTTGGGATACAAAAAGAATGAAATTATTACTTTGAAATTACTCTAAGTTTCAGTTACTGTGGGAAATACTGAATTGAAAGGAATTCAAAATATTAATGCTATTAGACTCTAATTTGAAAAAAAATGTTAAATATATTGTGAATTTCATTGACTAGCATTTTCTCACCAAATGTTTTACTACAGATTAAAAGTCAGAGTGGTACTATAGGTTCACCTTCTACTAATAAGGAGCTGGAGATAAATATGGGTGATGCAGTTCACAAGCTTGAAATAACATCTGCCCCACAAAACGAAACTGCCTATGACCCAAAGAACGGTGCCCCCTGGTCTGTTAATACAATTGGCAAATCCAGTGGCTCATTTACAACTACTATCCCACACTTCTGAATAGGAAATAAGCAAATGTTAAGCTTCTGGGTTTTAAATTTTTCTTCTTTTTTTAAGGATTTGATACATTTATAAAATAAAATATGATCAAATATATCCCTACGTCTTGCTTCCCTTATAATTCTTCAACAACAACCTCTAACTGCATATCTTTTATTTTTTATTTAAATATATGTTTCTAAGATGATTTGTCAAATACAACAACTTTTATTTTGTCTTTTCTGATACAATCCAAGAATCTCTCAATGTCTGTGTACACTGTTCCACTTTCCCTTCCAACACATAACATAGATACAACAAACTGAAATGAAAGTTACACAACCATTTTAATGCAATTAAATAAAAAGCACCAGTTTTGCATTCATAAGCAATACAAGTACTTTATGAATCTTTTGAAAGCATGTAGATGTCCATGTATACGCATTCTTAGTTTAGCTTAGTTTCTTACTGGCATTCACTGTTAATAAAAGGTAGAGAAATAAAAATCCTGAAAGCTACTACAGTAGGTAGTTTCTAAGAATTAGATAACCCCTAAATGCTGTAAAATATTTAACTTATGCCCAAAGAACATCTGAACCACAGGCATAGTAACAACAGCAGCAGCCACAACAACAGCACAAATAATAAACAATAACAAAAATAATACTGACCACAGACACCAAAACTCCAAAATCTAAGCTGATATGGTTGCCATTAAGCCACATGGAGATATTTATATTAAAATGAATCTTAATAAGACATTTGGTTCCTTGATCACAAGTGATACTTTTCAAGCTCTTGTAACTAACTATATCAAGATATAGTTCTGGGTACTATACCGAAGAGTGCATATATCAACCATTTTAAGCATTTCAAAAAAGCTCTAACAAAACATTTCCAGAACAATCTTGTGAGCTTACCTCCATAGCAAATGAGCATAGCCAAACAGATCTCTGCAGCAATTGAATGGATTCATCAAAATTAATTCATACAGGAAGCCACTTTGATCTTAGAGCATCTTTAAAACCACCCTTCTTGTTTCACATACCTTTCCCACCCCTACCAAGGTGATTTCTATGCATCCAGACTGGGACCGCTGAGTTTTGTGTGGCTTTTCTTTGTGAATTCTCCTCTGATTCATATTGTATTCTACCCTCATGCACATTCAATCTTCTCGTACGGTCTTCCTTTCTGGGATGATATCTGTCTTACCTATTGCTACTCCTATCTGGGAAAAGCAAAGCACATCATAGTAGACTTTTCTATCTTGAGCTGTAATATGAATATCGTTTTTTCTTCTATTAAAAATATTTTAGACTGCTATTCATAGGACCATTATTTGTGATGACTGCTATTTGGCATATGAATGAGGCTGAAATGTTTTAGTAACTGGAAACACTATCATTATCACAACCATTCACAGAAAATGATTCACTAAAATTTGAGTCAAAAGCTAGAGGTTTAACGCAAGGTCTTGTTACTGATTCACATGTAAGCTGGACTAAGATGCCAAATGCAACCCATAATTGTTTCATCATCAGTTGCCTGCACTGATTTCTTCAGTGGAATAATGAGAGTAAAGCTTCAGTAGACAGAAATACTTGCTGAAGTCTCAGAAATGAAGCAAATGTCATTACCTTAACATGTATGTTTTGTAAGAGTATTATGTGAGATACGTATTCAATACTTTCTACAGTTTATGAGAAATGGTGATTATTCCACATTTATTCAATAAATCAATGTATGCATGAATTGGTGGAAAAAGAAACTAAATTGTAAAACATTAAAATTTTTCAATAATGTACACTAATACATAGAATGTAAAACATAATTGTAAGTCACATATGAATCTAGGTAAATGCAACTTTATTTGAAGTGTACTGACTATATACCTCAGCATTCAATATTGTGTAAATTAAATATTATTATATATTTTACATTTTTTAGTCCATTTTTGAGGGTTGATATAGATTTATGTGTGTAAGCAAAGGAAGGGGAAAAAAGAATACCTGTTTGACTGACCTAGGATGTATCTGGTTTTGGATTAACACACTGATTAACCTTGGCAAGTAACATAGACTACTGTAAATACTGGAATTTTAAAACCTCAACTTGAAGATAACAGCTATAAAAATCACTCCTGTAACCCTTTCTGCAGTGTCCCTATTTCTTTATATAGAGAGGCTTTCCTTGTTCCATTAAAATGTAAAAGGCTCATGAGTATGACTTCCTCCACTCCTCTGATCGATACTTTCCTCTAAGCTCAAGTGCTTTTATCAGCAGCTGTTTCAAGGCAGCCACTTGAACATTAATCATTAAAACAGAGTGCTATCAAGCATTACTGAGATGAGCAAATTTGGAAGTATGTTCTCCTTTAATCCAGTCTGTTTATAGCTGCTCTGGTGGGTAACACCTGAATCCTTCATGTCTGCTGCTCCAGACATGCAAAGACAGTAACCTCATGTACTTTCCTGGTAATATCCTTTGACAAGAGAAATGTTGTTGCAAACATCTTCTTTTGCATATAGTAGAGAAAAAATGAACAGAAGTAACCTATAATGGTACAGATAATGTATCTGGAATTATCATTTTTCAATATTATTACTATTTTCATTTTAATTCTAGGAAACAAATACTCAATTTACAACACTGTTAAAGCTCGTTAGAAGTTTAAGTGGTAAAATTATGGCAAACTATAGAGTGAGCATTAAGTACAAATAAAAATATAAAAATTAAATACTTTGTTAATCTTTTTAATTACTAGTCTATCACATGGAAGAACCCAGTATGTCCTGAAAGCTGCCAGGTGAAGGCTCTGACCTTATGATAAAGTGTCAACAGATGATGATGGTTACACTAACTGCGGTCACTGATCCTGAGGTAAAGTATTGCAACAGGTATCAATGACTTGTCTCCGAACCAATAAATCTGTTTTCATTTTGTTAGGAAATATTCTCCATATGAAAATTGTCATGATATAATCTCTTCCTAAGGACAAAGACTCCCCATCCCATGTTCTGACATGGGTATTGAATCTGTGTAGCAGGTGCAGCAGCAACTGAGCTCCTATCTTTGCAGATAACACTGAAGTGTAAAGGAGGAAAGAATGAAGAGTATAGAAGTCAGTATACACAAAAGTTTGCCTTAAAACCAGGCAATTTGCGTTGGAATAACAGAGTAAGGTGCATAAATAGAGAGTGGAAAAGAAGGGAAACATTAAATGCTACTGAAGAAGAAGATGAGGACAAAACACTTGAGGGCTAAACAATATAAACACTATTATCAAATAGCCATAAGCATTTTCTTTTATCCTGAACCATTATACCTTAATTTATTTTACTAGAAAATGCAAACAGAAGGGCATGTAAACTGTTAGGAAATCAAAGACAGATAAAGCTGATTTACTGATTTATCCACTCTATATTGGTAATGGAAGCATATCATATAGTCTTACATTTGTTTGTTTGATATTCTTTTATTTATAATTTGGATGCAATATAACATTTTTATAGGAGGCTGGTCTCCATCTTTTTGGTTCCAGTGATAATATCTTGGCACAAGATTGCGGGCATGTGTCACTAAACCAGTGTTCTTGGTTTATCTAGGCTAAAGTAAACTTTTCAAGAATATCTCTAAATGTAAAATAGATACTTTAAAAGTACTTTTTAATGATAGAATTATGAAAGATACATAATATACACTGTATTTTGGCATATTATTAAATTATTTCCCCAGAGGGATCAAACCTTTGATGTTAGTCAAACCTAAAGCAATATGTTTGCTAAGCCAATAAAACCTTCAGCCTTCTTTTTAATTACTATGAATAGAGGTATATCTGTTAAAGTTTAATTAATTGTGCCAAGCATGGTTTCAACATGACCAAACACTTTCGCATCTCAATGTGAAGACGTTTCCTCATCTTCGCAACTTTGTACTCTCTGCATTGCTGTTTTCTAAGTATTAATGTGCAGTAGTAAGTCACTGGGATTTTAAAGTGTCTGTGCCTCATCACTAATGGGATTGTGCACATCTCGCTGAAAAAAAGCAATGGCAGCTTTAAGCATTAAAATTGAGTGTTCATTTCACTGCCTCACAACTCCTCCTAGGTTTCTAATTGCTGGTCCGGTCTCACTGTATCTTCTCCCACTTTCCATTGTTTTCTACTTGGCTTCCTATGCTCTATCCTCTATATTTTCTCCCTAATGCTCTTCAAGCTCACTGGAAACTCTTACCTGCTACGAGGCCCCAGAACTCAACACTTCTCAGTTTTAAATATTCTATTTTGGCATTTAAAAATATTATTTTATTTTTTATATTAATTTCACATGACATTCCAATTATTACCCCCTTGTTTGTATCCTCCCATTCCTACCGTCCCTCTCTCTTCCTTCCTATTCCCCTCCACTAGTCCTATGACAGGTTGATCCCACCTCCCCTACCATCTGACCCCAGCCTATCGGTTCCCCCTAGGACTGCCTGCATTCTCTCCCTCTGTGGCCCAGCAAGGCCGCCCAGCATGTGGAAGTGATCAAATAGCAGGCAGCAGAGTTCATGTCAGAGATAGCCCCTCATCCCCTCACTAGTGGATCCAGGTGGAGAATGAGCTTTCTGACAGCTACATCTAAACAGGGGACATAGGTTCTCTCCATGCCCTGTCCTTGGTTTGTGCACCGGTTTCTGCAGGGCCCCCGGGGCCAGATTTGTTGGCTTTGATGGTCTCTTTGTGGTTCTTCTGTCCTCTCTGGGTCCTTTTGTGCCCTAAGTCTTTCATATGACTCTCAGTGCTCTGCCCAAAGTTTGACTGTGAATCTTAGCATGGGTTTTCATCCCCTGCTGGGTGGAGTCTTTCAGAGGACATATATGTTGAACTTCCATCCTGTTCCCTCTTTTCAACTGCTTCAGGTGTCTATTCTATTTGCCCTTCTAAATGTGAATCGAACATTCTCACCAGGGTCCTCCTTCTTATTTAGGTTCTTTAGGTCTGTAGATTGTAATATCATTATTCTGTATTATATGGCTATAAATCCACTTATAAGTGAATATATACCATGTGTGTCTTTCTTGGTCTGGGTTGCCTCACTCAGGATGATCTTTTCTAAGTTCCATTCTGAAAATTTCATGGTTGTCTAAAATGAAGTTTGCTGTTTATCTTTTCATTTCAGAATTGCCACCGAAATTTTCAGTGTTTTAGTTTAATTTCTAAAACGAAGTCTTACCATCATTTTGTTAACTTTATTTGAAAGTCCCAGGACTTGGAACATCATGTAGTTATCGGTTGAGGGATTTTTCTGATTCTGGCTTTCTGATCTTACATTCTAAGGAACTAGTGAAAAGTTGTACAAATGATTTCAGACCTAGGTCAATGCCTCCTTTGTCCCCATAGGATTTCTATATGGATATCCTTAACATGTTAATCTAGGAATGACAACAATTACGTATGCACCACATGTGTCAAGGCAGTGAGATAATAAGCACAGGTTGTCCCCAACATTATGTAATGACTTCGTGCACACAATTGCTCAGTATACCATTGAATGATATGAATATCTATGACTGAGTTTGCCTCAGTAATCTTTCATTCAACATAAATTTAAAAATACACTCATATTCAATAAAATATTTCATGCTCACTATATCAAGATGTCCCTCCTGGTATATATTGTTAATCTATTATACCTCACAACAAATCATGACAGGTTGTCAAGCTCATGAATTTTACCTTACTCTATACATAAACACATGCCCCTGTAATCAGTGTAACTTTCAATTTCAGCTTTGTTATCTGCCACCTGGACTCCAAGTTTCTAGATTCCTTTTGTTTTTAATTATTTCATATTTAAATTTTTATTATTTATTTGTTTACTTATTTATTTATTTTTTGGTTTTTTGAGACAGGGTTTCTCTGTGTAGCCTTGGCTGTCCTGGACTCGCCTTGTAGACCAGGCTGGTCCAGAACGAACAGTGATCTGCCTGCCTCTGCCTCCCGAGTGCTGGGATTAAAGGCGTGCACTACCACACCCGGCCATATTTAAATTTTTATTCTTTAATTTTTATTTGCTTTTTTATTTTGTGCATGTGTGGATGTTTTGTCTCCATGTATGTTATGCACCACTTTCTGCCTGAAGCTTCTGGAGGCTGGAAAAACACATCATATTCACTGAGCACCAAGTGGTTATGAGCCATGACGTTGGTGTTGTGAATTCACCAGTTGAACACCCAGTGCTCTTAACCAATGAGCAGCCACTCTACTCACATATTGAAGACATCTTTTCTTTTAGTCAGTTTCTCAGACCCTGGATTTTAACTGCTAATTGTACTACTAGTTTGCTGCTGCATCAAAATGGCAGCTTGGTTTACTCAGTATTTTTAGTTTGCTTGACTCTGAGGTTTGGATTGAGGCACCTTCACCACCAATGCCCACGGGGATTTATTAATGTGCTTTTTTATTCTCTTACAGTTTAGTTTCTGTGTTGTTTACAGTAAATGCAAGGCATGTAACACCAGCCTGGGTGTGAGTGTGAAAGCCATGCCATCAACATGGGCAGACATAAGCATTCCTCATCAGTTTCCCCTTTGTCTTTCTTCTGCCTTTCTCTAATTGATTCTGCAAACAGGAAAATAAACCTCACTTTCGCAAAGCACAAGTTGAATATTTCCTATACAAAAAGCTTGTTTAGATATTAGACATTTTCAGATTTTGAAATGTTTTCATATACGTTATTTGGCTACTCTAAACAAAATTCATTTTGACACATACACACACACACACACACACACACACACACATCCAAATACACACCTCCTGCATACACTGTGATAATGTAAGACATCATTTTTACTAACATTCATCACAGGAGGTCAAATGGAGAATTCTCCAGGGTGAGCACTCAAACAGATTCAGATTCTGGGGCATGTTTGATTTTTGGATGATAGACAATAACCTGTATTGTTATTATAATTTCTATATCTCTGGTGAAATATCCCAACATACATGATATTAAATTGACTTTATGGTGTAATTTAAACAAAGTTTCTCACTGACTGAAAATCTTCTATTTAAGCAGTTTTATGTTGTAAGAAAAAATAAATAATGAATATATTTTTGGTAGAAATAACTAAAAAATTATTACAAATAAAATTTGTTTTTAGCTACTGATACTCTTATCATGTATAATTTAGCAAAGGAAAAAATGCATTGCATATGTCTCTTTGGATGCATAAGTGATGAAAAATTAATATGATAAGATTTCATAGTTGAAAATGCTTTAAAAGAATGCCTAAAAAAGAAGTCAGTGTGGCCTGTGAACATCTCTCATGTCAATGGTTCTCACAGACCTTTGGGAATTTATTAATATATGGAAGATAATAAAGTAGGTAAGAATTCTTATAATTTCTTTTATATTTCTGTTGAAAATTTAGCATTTTGGATAGTTCTGAATGAACTAAAACAGTGAAGAGCAACTATTACAACATTTACAGTTGCCCAACTGTTTCTTTCTAGTTATGTCACACCATGTCTTTAGGAGTGAAGAAAATTCTCCCTATAGTGGCATCACTCCCCATTTGTGCCTGCTCCCCGATGTCATCTTTATCTGTTCTGTGCAGCACACTAAGTGCTTCCTGCCACATGAAATCTTTCTTTTGATACAGCATATATATTCAATTTAAAATAAAACATGGACACAGATAAGATCTCAATAGGATCTTAAAAACGGCCTTTACTACATAGTTAAGTAAACTGCTCAAGTGAGTCAGCTCTATAATCACAGGAAACATGATAAGTAAGAGCTAGAGCTCACAATTGCTCCTGAGCGTGGGTGACACCACTTCATGTACATCTTCATTTGCAATGTTGAATTGACTTATAATCTGAAAAATCTCTCATAGAAAATAGAATGGGATTACTTATCCCATACTAAAAGAAGAAGAAACTAACAGCACTAAGATGTCTTAACTTAGCTGTTGCTTGACAGTGAGTATAAATGGTGTCTGGCAACATCGGGACAGCCATTGCGTCTCGCCATTGCTCATTAAGCTTTGAATGGCCTCACATTAGTCAGTTATCCATCACTAACTACTTAAAATATCGTTAGTTACTGCTAACAGACTGTGTTGGAGGCCGTCTGTCCAGGTGCATATAAATGAGAAGGCCACCAGCTGTGCAACTGGCTACACGTTTGTCCGGCTTCATTAAGCAAGGGTCTGAGAATTTTAAACATTAGGATAGGCTTGTCTATCACATACCACACAACCTCATGCAGCAGAATCAGAGCATACATCCTGTGCCACCGTTATTGATGGTGCGGGTAGTAATGCTCCATTTAGTATGGATTCAAACGGATTCCAGTTTATGTTAGGTTTCTAATAAGGGGAATGTAAAAACACAATACTCATAAACTTACATAATTTCCCTTATCAGACTAGAATAGTGCTCATGAGATAAACTATGTAATCAAACAAACTGTTTCCATTGTTCCCTCAATTTAACTGGGGTGTGTCCATCTCAATGATGATTCTGTAGTATAAAGAAGAGTTACAGTAAGAGCACCCCAATGGAATCTCTGGAGCTCAGTTGATGAACAAGTACTCTCAGGGAGCATCTGCCTCCTTTAAGAAGGCCTCTTCATGCACAGCTGGACTGGTCTTTCTATTTCATTTTTGCGCTGCCTTTTTAGATCTCCATTTCTTTATAACTGTAGCTCATGCTAGTATTTCATTTCTAACTCCATGTCAGGTCTCTCAGGCTCACTTTCCAAGGCCAACTCAATTCCAGGTAAGAGCCTAGTTAGGGTTAGTCAGCTGCTCAGGCTGCGCCCTGGTTCCTGTTCCGAGTGCTAGCCTGCAGCTTGAGGTTTGCATGCTCTTCCCCAGTTGGTGGCACTATTTTGAGAGTCCTTGGAGTCTTTAAGAGGGGGTGCCTAGCTTCAGAAATCAGGTCATTATTAGAGAGCTTAAAATGGTTGTACTTAGCCCTGGTTCCTGTTCCAAGTACTAGCCTGCAGACATGTGACTTGTCTTAGCCTAATGCCAGTGGGTTGAACGTCTCAAATCTGCCTTTCCCATTGTGATGTTCTAAAGCCATAAGCCAAAAGAAACCTTGGATCCCCTGACTTGCCTCTGCCAGTTTGATCACAGAAAGGCAAAAAACAAACAAACAAACAAACAAACAAACAAAAAACCTAACATGCAAGCTATGGACTTGTTATATTTTGTTACTATGCCTACCAGTGCTCCAATAGCGGACTTGCAGGAGAGAACTGTGGCTTGAAAAGCCCAAACAGTGCATGAGTAGAAAGGTACAAACAAAAACACAATGTATAATTATTTTATTATGACTCTGAATAATATTGGATAGCTTGGCTGCTTTTTTGTTTGTTTGTTTTTTGTTTTGTTTTGTTTTTTCCCTCCTTTATTAATTTATTCTTGTTACATCTCAATGGTTATCCCATCCCTTGTATCCTCCCATTCTTCCCTCCCTCCCATTTCCCCTTATTCCCCTCCCCTATGACTGTTCCTGAGGGGGATTACCTCCTCCTGTATATGCTCATAGGGTATCAAGTCTCTTCTTGGTAACCTGCTGTCCTTCCTCTGATTGCCACCAGGTCTCCCCGTCCAGGGGACATGGTCAAAGGTGAGGCACCAGAGTATGTGAGAAAGTAATATCCCACTCTCCACTCTACTGTGGAGAGTGTTCTGTCCATTGGCTAGATCTGGGTAGGGGCTTAAGGTTTACCGCCTGTATTGTCCTTGGCTGGCGCCTTAGTTTGAGCGGGACCCCTGTGCCCAAATCTGCCTATCATAATGTTCTACTAGTATGCTTCTAGGACCTTCTGGGTCCTTCTACTTTGCCTTTCTCCCATGATTCTCTCATCTAGAGTCCATGAAAGCCTTCACTTACCAGGAAACTGCGACAGAGGAGAGGACATTCTAGTGGGACTCTAGATGCTTTTTTGTTTGATTTTCATTTTTCCTGCTATTTCAATTCTAAAACACAAATATCTAATACATACTTTAAGGTTTTAATTTGAGGAAATATTTCTATGAAGATATTTCTTAAATTTTTGTCCAGGTAAAATACTAATTAAAATGTACATGATTAATTCTATCACTGGTCATATGATCTTCTTTTCCCATCTTCAGCTCTTATATAATGGTTTATTCTTCCATTATATTACTATGGGGCCGAATCTCACTGAATGCTGAGGTTTTCTTAGTCAGAAAAATAATTTCTAGTTCCCAAAATTACCAGTGAATTTTGTACTATAAAGAAGAAGTATAAATTTGGAATTTTATTATAGGTAATTCAGTATATTATTAACTATAATTATCTCATACATGTGAGATGTAATAACTACAGCTAAGCCAAAGAAATTTCATAGGATTACAATAGCCTTGAAAAACTTGTTAAATGCCAAAAATATATTTACAGTGTAAATATATTTTTATATATAAATCCTGGATGCTTACTCCCAATGACATCACATTTTAGGATCTCTTCAAGGTATTAGAGTTGGAAAATTCAGTATATGGTTCTTTATGCAAAGATGCCATACATAAATTTCATATATCCTCTTAAGCGCTGACATAAATAATTGAGAAGCTTATTTACAAAAGTAAAAGTGATATATCCTTTTATCACTTGACATACACAACACCATTAAGCAGTAGGAAGATGACTATTCAAAGTGAAATGGGCTACCACTATTCATCTGTCATGATGTCTAAGAACTGTAACACCAAATGCAAGATTATAAAGAAACTGGATGGCTCACACAATGCCAATGAGAATCTAGATATTACAGGCACTTTGGAAACAGATGATGAGAGTAAACATGAAATTACCATACAACACAGCTTTGAGAATATCACAGGAAGAGATAGCGCCAATAAGTCAGGGGTGGCAGTCAGGAGACAATGCCAGGCTAAGCAGTGAATAGGGCTACAGAACAACAGGAACAAACTGTATCATGACTGCATCAGTGTCAATTCTCAAAGGTAATATTTCACTATAATTCTCTAAGATATTAACATTAGGGAAATGACACACAGGTATTCCTATGTTTATTTTTTCAAATGTAAAAACATACTTAAAAGCAAGACCAAAAAACAAACAAACAAACAAACAACAAACCAATTCAGCCAAGATGAAAATAAGTAGCAATGCTAGGGGAACAACAGCAATCTATTTCACTCCTGTCACTTCTGTCTCTCAAGTAGCAGAGCAAGCAATGAAGCCATTCGATGTAATGTCATCTAATCTTGCAGACAGGATGCCAACAAAATAACTGAGAGAGCCACACCTCTCCCAGTTTACTTATCCTCTGAGAGGGTTGGGAAATATCTTAAGTAATCTCATTTCTTAGAGGATAGTGAGATCTGTGACTAAATGACAAATGTGAGACACAAGCACTCAAAATGTATGCACTGCCAATAAAGACTCTTTCAGTCGGACATTCTAACTCCCACCATGCATGAATTTCTATGAAATACTTGCAGTCATGTTCCTTTAAAATATCCAGTGATTGTTTGAATGAGAAATCCCCCCCCCTTTTAAGTTTGGGTAGTCAAATGCTTGGTTTCCAACAGATGGTCCTGCTAAGGAAGGTCCAGGTAGTGCAGAAGGGTGGAGGAAGGAGGCCACCGAGGGCTTGTCTTGAGATTTGATATCATGCTACTATTAGTCATACTATCCTTTTTGTTTTCATTTGACGATGAAGCACTTACGTTCCTGCTCCTGACCCCGTACTTGAAACTTGCTTCCAGCTTCCCCGACATGATATTAGCATCCTTTTTGAAGCATGAGTCTAATGATGTCCTGCTTCTACAAGTTGTTTTAATATGTGTTATTTTATTTTATCTATTTATTTATTTATTTTGGTTTTTTGAGACAAGGTCTCTCTGTGTAGCCTTGGCTATCCTGGAGTCACTTTGTAGACCAGGCTGGCCTCGAACTCACAGCGATCTGCCTGCCTCTGCCTCCCGAGTGCTGGGATTACAGGCGTGCGCCACCACGCCCAGCTGTTTGTGTTATTTTATTTTATCTTAATTAATTAATTTATTTATTCGCTTGACATCTGGATCTTAGCTCCCTCCCAGTGCCACTCTCCCTCCCTTATTTCTCAGAAAAGTGCAGCCTCCCTACCCGTCTATTCCAGCTCATCAAGACACAACAGCACTGAGTTTATCCTCCTCCCCTGTGGCCTGGCTAGGCAGTCCTGCCACCAAAAAGTGATCGAAAAGCAGGCAACAGACTCCATGTCAGAGACAGCTCCTGCTCCCCTTAACAGTGGACCCACATGAAGTCTGAGCTGCCATTGGCTACATCTATGTATAGGACATAAGTCCAGTCCATGCATGATCCATAGTGGGAGTTGCAAACTCCACAGACCCCTCTGGGCAGTACTTAGTTGGCTCTGTTGGTCTTTTTGTGGAGTGCTTGCCAACTCTTGGTCCCTGAGTCCCTCCCCCCACTTTACCACTTGATTGCCTGTGAGCCCAATGTTTGGCTGTGAGTCATAGCATCTGTTTCTAACCCTTTCTGGATGGGGTGGAGCCTCTCAGAGGACAATTCTGATAGGCTCCTGTCTGCAAGCATAGCAGAGTATCATTAATAGTATCAGAGGTGGACATTGTCCATGAGTTGGGTCTTGGGATGAGCCATTCCCTCAATCTCTGCTCTATCTTTATCCCTTTTCATCTTGTGAGCAGGATACGTTTTGGATCAAAGTTTGTTGTGGGTGTGTTGGTGTTCTCCCTCCTCTAGGAGTCTTGTCTAGTTACAGGGTGCCTTCTTCAGTCTCCATGACCCACAAGGAATCCCAGCTAGAGTCCCCTTATAAAGGCAGTATCTTTAACAAATGATGTTGGTCTAACAGGATGTCTTCATGTAGAAAACTGCAAGTAGATGCATATCCATCATACTGCACAAAATACAAATCTAAGTGGATCAAGGATCTCAATATATTGCCCAATACATCTAATATATCAGAAGAGAAAGTGGATAAAGGCTTGAACTCATCGGCACAGAAGACAATGTCCTGAACAGAGCACCAAGAACATAGTCCCTAAGAACAATAATTAATAAATGGGACCTCTTGAAACTGAAAAGCTTCTGTAAGGAAGAGGACAACATCAATAGAGCAAAAAGACAGCCTACAGATTGGGAAATGTTCTGTATGATTCTTACATCCAACAAATATATATATATATATATATATATATATATATATATATATATATATATATATAAATTAAACACCAACAAACAACAAATAACGCAATTTAAAAATAGGGCACAGAACTAAAGAAAGAATTCTCAACAGTGTAGTCTTGAGTGGACAAGAGGCACTGAAAGAAATTCTCAACATTCCTAGGCGTCAGGGAAATGAAAATGCAGACATCCCTCAAATGAAGAATGGATAAGAAACTGTAGTAGATTTACACAATCATATACTACTCACCACTCTAAAAACAATAAAATTATGAAATTTACAGGCAAATGGATGGAACTAGAAAAGATCATCCTAGGTGATATAACCCAGACTCAGAAAGACACACATAATATATACTCACTTATAAGCTGATTATAGCAATTTAGTACAAGATAAACATACTATACTACCCACAGACTCAAAGAAGATAAGTAACATTGAAGGCCCAAGGGAGGATGCCTAATTCTCACTTAGAAGCCAGGCGTGGTGTAGCACACCTTTATTCCCAGCACTTGGGAGGCAGAGGCAGGTGGATTGCTGTGAGTTTGAGGCCAGTGTGGTCTACAAAGTGAGTCTAGAACAGCCAAGGGCACATCGAGAAACCCTGTCTCAAAAAACAAAAATAAAATCTCAATCAGGAAGGAAATAGAACCAACAGAGATGCAGTGGTTGACTAGAAGGAACGAGGTAGGAGAGGGAGAACAGAGAGGAATAAGTGTGGAGATGAGGACAAGGGAGGAGGATGGGGAGCAAGAGGACAGAAGGCCTGCTGAGAAGAGGGAGACTGTGGTGGGCGGAATCTCTGTGACAAGCTAGGCATGCTATTTTAGTACAGCAAAGAGTGTGTAAGACACTGGTTGACTTTCCTTTCCTCTTTTCCTTCTTCCTTTTCTTCTTTCCTGGAAATTAAATGTAGGGTCTTGTGCATGATGGGCAAGCTTTAAGCGCTAAGATCCATAACTGCTAATATAAATCTCTTTTGAAGTTTTGCCTAGCAAAATGAATGAAGAATGAATGAGGAACTTTTAGTTCTTTCCATTTCATTTACCAACAATTGCCTTTTTTCATATATATTTATTTTATCACACATGCATGGAACAAACTACATACAGCAGGGAGAACCATGTGACAATCATGAGTTTTATAAATGTTACCTTCACAGTGATATGGCTATTTGTATTTGTCAAGCTTGAAGTAAACATCTTTTCTATCTTGTTGGATCTAAACTTCTGAAAGAAATTCAATATCTATCCTATCTCATCTCTGTTAACTAACTCCTTTATCTTGATCTAAAAAGATGTTATACCTTAATCAACTAAACGTGATTGTAGAACTAAACTATCTGTTCTTCAACACTCCTCAGAGACTTGAGAAGGAGTAAGACTTAAATTCCTAAATGAACCAGCAGTGCAGGTTAGCAACTTCCAAAATGAACAAAATGACTGAGACAGTTTACTGCCTGAACAGTCATCCAATATTCTCTATAATGTTGGAGCATTGTCTTCTGCCTTCTGGCCCAATGTCTATTGTCATCCTGCATTTCCTTTCACTGTCATTAAAAAAAAAAAACATGGTGAACAGAATGGCTTCCAGACATATATTTCCTGTGTTTGAAGCTTTTATTTCTGTTTAATATGTGTGAAGCCTTAAACAAGTAACTTCAATGTCCTATGCTTAAGATCCTCCTACTATAAAACTGAGACGGTATTATCCACTTTGTGGTACTTCTCTGAGCATCAACTGGCTCAGTATTGTTAAGGTTGTTGTACTACGAGTTGCTACAAATGCTGCAATCTGTTATGTGTTTTTAGCCAAGAATAAGTACAGGAAATGGAATTTGGAAAGGACATCAAACGGGGAAGCAGACGGTGGAAAAACCTCACTCATTTTTCTTCCAAATGATTATTTTATGAAAATGCATACACCAAATTAATCAGCTTATAATAATGCCAGTGTGTCACCCTAGAATAAATTATATGTTAAACACTAAGTGGATGGAGATGGGGAGAATCAGTGACTAAGAGCACTGTTGCCTTTGCAGAGGACCAGGTTGGTTCAGTCTTCCACCTGCTGAAACCACAGGTAAAGATTTACCACACATGGTTTGAAGAATAATCCCTAACTGAAACATAATAAAGTAACAGAAAGCTCAAATTTTGGGTATGATTAATAAACTATTATATATTTACACAATGAAGAAACAAGGAGATGCAAGTTGGGAAAATTGTGGCATGCTGCTCCATGTAGGGTATTTTCCAGGTTGTATTTCAGAGTGAAAAACAAAAGAAAACATTAAGGATATATTATTGGTTTGCATATTTAGTGTCTGACATATACAGGCATATATAAAAATAAGTACCATTTCATGCAAAGATAACAAAAAGGATGCATAAGTAACTAATGATATTAGTTTCCTATAGGAGATGAATAGAATAGCAGAGATCTGGAAAGAAATGTGCACACGTGTTTATCTGTGTGTGAGCCATTCTGGGTGTGTATGCACTCGATGCAATATAAAGGAGGAGTGCTGCTTTGCAAAACGGTAGTTACTTCTTTTATCATTTTAAAATAGAAATTACAAGGTGAAAACTTTTCTTTCCAAGCTGTCAGCATTCTCATGATAATTGACATTTTCCCACTGAGTACCTATGACAATAATAATTTTGTTCTTTGATGCTTAAAGCACAAGAAAGAGACGAGGAGAACTGGTGGTAAAAAAAAAAAAGAATTCTGCAATGAAAGTTAATATTTCCAGCCAATTAATATCCTTAAACTGCAGTTTGTAGATATAACTCCTTTAATGTATATGCTTTTTCTTTGTCCTTAAATGGAATTTGTTGGGCACTAAACTTAAATATTTGTCTGTAAATGATGTACTATTTTCTGTTTGTTTTAAATTCACCACAAAATAAGTAGTAGGGACAAATATGTTCCCTCATATTTCCACATCCACACATTAATATCTTTCCTGATTATTAATATCTGTTACAACATATAAACATACCTTGACACATTGCTGTCGCCCATTCCATAGCTTACATTTATACCCATGCCATGCTTGTGGTGGTCATCCTTTGGATTTGGACAAGCTCAATTGGATGGTGTGTACCTAACACTCTCACACTGCAAGGGTTCAGATATTCTGAACTTTCTAGCCTATCTGTGCTTAAGCTGTTCTCCCTCCCTCCAAAAAACAAAAAACTAGAGCACTGATTTTTTTGTGTGTTTCATTGCCCCAGGTTTTCATTATTTGAAGGGACAACATCCTTTGAATCTTTTTTTTTAATACATTTTTATTAATTTATACATATTACATCTCAGTTGTTAGCCCATCCCATGTATCCTCCCATCCCTCCCTTCCTCCCACTTCCCCCCCCTACTCCCCTCCCCTATGTCTGTGTCTGAGGGGGATCTCCTCCCCCTGAATATGCTCATACTGTATCAAGTCTCTCCTTGGTGACCTATTATCTTTCCTCTGAGTGCCACCAGGCATCTCCATCCAAGGGACATGATCAAATATGGGGCACCAGAGTTTGTGTGAGAGTTAGATCTTCTTCTCCACTCAACAGTGGAGAATGTCCATCGGCTAGTCCGGGTAGGGGTTCAAGGTTTTTACTGCCTATTTTTTCCTTGGCTGTTGCCACAGTTTGCGGAGGACCCCAGGGCCCAGACTCGCCTGTAGTTTTCCAGGACCCACTGGATCCTTCCATTTCCTCTTTCTCCCAGGCTTCTCACACCTAAAGTTTCAATAGGATGTCCTCCCCTCTTACCCATTATTCTGGTAGGTACAGTTTTTCATGGGGACGTACACCTTGGGCTAGTGTCTCGATATAAGTGAGTATATACCATTTAGCTCTTTTTGCTTCTGTGTGAACTCACTCATTATGACAATTTCTAGTTCAATCCATTTGTCCACAAATTTTGGAAATTCCTTGTTTTTAATAGCTGAGTAGTATTCCATAGTGTAAATGTACCACAGTTTCTTCATCCATTCTTCTGTTGAGGGACACGTAGGTTGTTTCCAAGTTCTGGCTATTATGAATAAGGCAGCTATGAACATGGTTGAGCATATGTCCCTGTTGTGTGGTAGTACATCCTCTGGGTATATTCCAAGGAGTGGAATGGCAAGTTTCTAAAAACACAAAGCACAGCTTCTCTGAGGAATTAACCTAGGTGCCCAGAGAATATCCATGTTGGGTAGTGGGTAGATATTTATAATTTTGGCGTCTGCCATAACAAGTAGCAGAGTTTCATTTTAAAAGTTTACTAAAGTGCTAAAGTAAAATGTGTTATGAGCCAGGAGGACAAGGAAGGAACTTAATTGAGTAAAATGTCAGTTTGTCATTTTACACCTAGGTTAATTCCTCAGAGAAGCTGTGCTTTGTGTTTTTAGAAACTTGACTTGAAGATCTTTTTAAGGAAGTCTTTTTCACAAATACTGCACAGAAGGCTCATTCTATGCTTCTGTAGGCTGGGGATATCTCTAATGGAAAATATATAAAATATCTTCCTCTACAAGATTAAGTGGATTTGAGACTCTGGTACATGGCCTTAGATTCTAGGTCCATCATTTAAACTTCAAAACCTTGGATGACCAGACCCGTCCATCAGTCAAGTGAGAACAATACTGTTTCTGATTGGGTTGATTTGACTGGAGTCAATAACCTCAGTAGATTCTTAAACAAAAGACAACATAACAATCACATGTATGAATATAAACTTTCGAAATATTAATTCTGTGACATACCAACAAACACCTCTACTTGTTAGAACCGTATTAAAATGGGTATGACTTTTTTCAAAGCACACACACACACAAGGGTACAAACACTACAATTTCATGCGATTCACATTTGGCCTCTCCATAAGTCCCTAATAATAGACTCTTAATATGAAGGAATGAATACAAATTTTTCGTTTACTTTTTTCATTTTTTGAGATAATAACTTATTCATAACATTTCCCCCTTCCCTTTTAACCTTCTAAGCCCTCATATAGAGAGTTCCTGCTCTTTTTTAAGTTCATGCATGCCCTTTGTAGATACTTGGGATTGGATGCATATATGTATATTCATAAGTACATAACTTGTTCTTTCCATATAATATTACTTGTTTGTAAGTTTTCAGGGATGACTGGTACTGGGAAAAGTATAGATATTCATTTAATGAAAGAAAGAACCAGAACTGACATTAAATTAAAAGTTTTGCACCAGGTAGTTGAATACATATTCTATATTTATCCTGTGGCAACGTAGACAAATGCCTGGTAGACATGTTCCTAAAACTCATCAATACCACCATAAACAATGTTATCTGGAAACATAACATAGATCCACGTAATTTTTTCAGTTTAATAACAGCTCTCTCATAATTTAAGCTTCAGATGGGGAAGGGCTACTGTACGATATTTGTGAACCTTTTCATTACTCTTACTCGATTAGATATTATTTTGATGACAAATATTTTTTAGAAATTATTTGTGTGTTCAAAATGAATATTTAAGTTTTTTCAAATTTAAATTTTCAATGTGGCTCCTATTTCTGCTGAAGTTATATAGGGTCTGTTACAATTCTATTTCGGCAACTCTCTTTACTTGGGGCCATCTGGTAAGCAACTTGGTCTCCTTTAAATAAGCATACAAATGGACTAGCCATCGTAAAACCAATACTTCACCTACTTCCTGCCGTTGGTACTCTTCTATTGCATCCTGAGGCTGTCAGCAATTTATATAAATCAAGTGGGGAGAAGAACAACCATCTAATGATTAGAATTATTATTTTTTTATTTCTTATATATTTTTTCTTAATTTATTCATATTACATCTCAATTGTTATCCCATCCCTTATATCCTCCCATTCCTTCCTCCCTCCCATTTTCCCCCTACTCCCTTCCCCTATGCCTGTGACTGAGGGGGACCTCCTTCCCCTGTATATACTCATAGGGTATTATGATAACAACAGAATCAATGTCTTTACAAACAAAGACATTTCTTGCCAGGATATATAAGCCAAATTAAGGGTGATCACATCTGAAAATGCTGTCATCTCATATGTGTTAGTTCATTTAATGTGTTTGACTTCTCTACCTCTCTTAGCAGTGAAATATCTTTTCCCTCTTTGGCCTGAAGTGTTCGAATTGCAGTGGCATTATTTTATTACTGTGAATTACAGTTATAAAAAGGTAGCATAAAGAACATGAAAAATTCTTTTCAATTTTAATTACATACTTAAATGTGAACAAAATAATGTTAATTACAAATTTAATATACTATTTTAATTCCTTTCAGTCATACAATTACTAGTGATGGAAATACAGTTAAGCCTCCTGTATTGGGAACTATATTAATGATTTATACTGGTTTTTGTTTATATGCTGCTTTGGTATCTATGGTTGTTCAAATTAAAATTATAAAGACGATTTGATATCTTAATCTTGTACAAAACTCATCAACAATACCAAGTAAAGTCATTGATGGAATGAGCAGATACACAAACCATTTAAAATATTTCCTGGGCAATAAGTAAGTAATAATAAGAGACTTTTTTGTTTGCTTGAGGTTACTTTGTTCATTTGCTTGTTTTAGGTAGAGTCTCATATGAGACCAGTTCCAAATTAGAGAATTACCGCCTAGCCTTCTAAGTAGATAGTGCTATATGCAGACACTGCCATGGCTAGCAAAATGAGGATATGTCATGAGTTGACTGTAAATTCAGCTTAAAGAAAAACTTTTAGTTTGTATGCAGACTAAAAATGTCAAATTAATCATATTCATTAACTCAAAATCAGAGAAGAAATTAGTTATTATCAAGTGAATAGTACTTGCTGCATGAAAGACTTATGACAACAGTTATTTCATTTGTCTAAAATTTAATACATAATTTTATATTCTACATAAAATATTTTCTGCCAAATATTCTACAAATTTTTAATGTTTTATAGAGTTTAAATAAGACTGCAGAATGAGGTCACATCATATCTTAAGGTAAATAATAATATAAGAAATACTTTATACCAAGTTGTAAAAGCAACATAATTTAAAATACTAACATAGTAATAAAGAATATATTCATCTCCATGAGCTTGAGCTTAGTCGGCAGGGACTTCAAAAAAGAATATTTACATCTATGAATACACACATGTATGCAGACAGTAATTGTAAAAACACACAATGTGATAAACACCAAAAATATCAACATGAGAAACTTTTAGATGTTTCTCATTTTATCAAGTCCTATAAAGGAGCAGCAGTTTAACTTGCAGAATGAAGCCAAGCATTCCTACTTTTATAGTACATCTTAATTTGAAGCTTTAATTTGAAGACATCCCTGAATTTGTACATTTGTCTTTTATCACAAAGCAGATGAACTAATGGAGTAGAACTTCGGGGGTTAATTGTTCTCTGTCCATTTTGAATGAAATGATGACACTGACATGATTCCTTAAAAGTGTTTTTATTTACAGCCTCTTTGAACTCTGTGCTTGGGGGTACTTCTGATATTTTCACATTTTTTTCATTGCACCAAAAGATGTTCCCAAGGAATTTTTCCGGCTTTCATTCTGAACCAGCAGCAAAATTATGAATGCCTTAAAAAAAGGAGCTTGCCACAGCATCAAAGGGAGAAGACAGGCTTAACTGTCTTATTGTGTTCTAAAATTATTATTTTCTATGTTTTCAGTTACAGGCATGATGTGTCACCATTGGTAAAAACAAAAACAAGCTATTCTTGTCATGGAAGACTACATAATCGTAGGGCGATAAAGAAATGTAAAAATTAGAAAACATCTGACCTCACTCAGAATGGCTGTGATCAAGACTAAAAGTGATGAATGAATGCATTTTGTCTGAGAAGGGGAGCTTCATACACAGCAGATGGTAGTGTAGCAGTTTCTAAAAATAATTTACCTACCATATTAGCCAGAGGACTTCATGACCTACTGTTGAGAAGCACGTGCAGCTGTGTTTCTCATTGCTCTGTTTAATAGCTAGGAAAGGTCTTTAACCTATACCTCCATCATCAGATGTATAGTAAGACGATGAATGTCAGTCAGCTGTAACAAAAAGTGAAACTGTGAAAATTTCAGATAAATGGATGGAAGAAACTAAACCAAATATAGTTTTGAATGAGGTTTTTCCAATGCACAGAAAGACAAATACAAAACATTGTTGTTTGTATCCAAAACCTAGTTTTGAATCTTTTCTCTTGTATGTAGCTAGAGTACATATAGAGGGCAAGTGATTAAATATGGGCCACTGGAGACTGATGCACTAAGTGTGGGGTATTGCAGAATGTAGGTAGTTAAAGTATAGACAAGAAATGATGGGTTGGAAAATTTTAAACATGGGGAGAACTGGGAAGAATGAGCAAATAGAAGATGGGGAAAAAAAAGTTAACCAAAATTAGAGATGTACGAATAAATTATATCTAACTTGGAATCTTGAAAATGTAGTAGAAATATAGGCTGAAATCAGAAAAGGACAGTGGGCAGGAAAAGGAAAGAGAGAGGACAGGCTAACCAAAGTAAGTATTCATGCACAAGCTATGGGAATCCACTAGTGTGTGAGCAAATTAAAATATGTGTAATGCATAGAAGAAAGCTTTATCTCATATACCCTCCAAGAGTGGATAACACTGCCAGAAAATAAATAGGATTATTTATTTTGAAAATCCAACACATATAAATTACTGCTCAGGTGTTACCAGAGGCGTACAAAGCAAGAAAGGCTATTGCTTTTGCTCTTGACTTTTCTTTCTTTTTTTAAAATTAATTTATTCTTGTTAGATCTCAATGATTATCCCATCCCTTGTATCCTCCCATTCTTCCCTCCCTCCCAGTTTCCCCTTACTCCCCTCCTCTATGACTGTGCCTGAGGGGGATTACCTCCCCCATATACGCTCATAGGATATCAAGTCTCTTCTTGGTAGCCTGCTATCCTTCCTCTGAGTGCCACCAGGTCTCCCCCTCCAGGGGACATGGCCAAATATGAGGCACCAGAGTTCATGTGAAAGTCAGACCCCACTCTCCACTCAACTGTGGAGAATGTCCTGTCCATTGGCTAGATCTGGGTAGAGGTTTGAAGTTTACGGCCTGTATTGTCCTTGGCTGGTGCACTTATATCTGCATACTAGCCCAAGGGGCGTGTCCCACGAAAGCCTTCACTTACCAGAAAACTGGAACAGAGGGGAGGACATTCTATTGGGACTCTAGATGAGAGAAGCATGGGAGAATAGCAAAGTAGAAGGATCCAGCGGGTCCTAGAAACCTACAAGAAGATCATTATGATAGGCAGATTTGGGCTCTTGATTTTTCTAAAGCTGGTTAAAAGGCACTGACTGACCGGGAAGCTCTCCTCTTGCTGCCTACCTTTCATAGCAGAGGAAGGACCTATGCAGGATGACGGAGCAGGAAAGATATCAGTCGTTTTACCTCGCATTAGACCCAACACATTACAAAATCAACAAGCAAGTTGTGCACACTGGTGCAAAAGGGGCATGACAGTGACGAAGGTTACCAACTGCTTTATTTTTGTATTTGAGACCTACTGCATACTTATCATTTCACTGATGGTATTATGCATCTACCTAAAAGCCATTTCCTGGGATATCACTAGTACCATGGCAGACCCTAGTAGATTTGTTTCATTTTTGTGTTGTCATTTATCTTCTTAATCATTATTTTATGCCCACCCCCAACTGTGCTTGTCTCAACCTATGTCCACAAAGCTTCTGTTTGTAGTGGGCTGTTAATTCAGAGACTTATAAATGTCCAAAATATTGAAAATAGTTATCAATAACTGCTTGTCTATGAGTGGGATATCTGTAATAACCTTTTCCTAAATTAGGGCTCAGGGAATCTCATAGGAAATACCTTTTTAATACAAATGTTTAGCTAATGAATAAATAAAATTTTATGTTTTATAAATATATATGTAAATATATTTTATAAATATAAAATTTTATATAATAAAATATTTCATAAATGTATTATATAATATATATTTCATGTTGACTTTTGAAACAGTTGTTACTACTTAGTAAATTTGTAACAATACACAAATTATAGACTGTTAAATCAAATCATAGTTTGAAACATATTTGGTATTTAATTGTGACCCATGGATGAATATCTGCTAATATTAAGAATTGTAGTGCAATGACCATTTATTTGAAATTTTAATTTTAATTTTTGTTTTATAAACACATGCTAAAAGTAGAATGCACACATTTCTAAATAAAATATATTTGGCAAATAATCTTAATGAAGAATTAAAATTGCATTAGACTATTCATAATTTGTAGAATATATCTACATACTTGCATTGGAAGAATTATTTTAAAAACAACATCTAAAAAGCATTAAAAATTATGTATGCCTTATAGTTTTGGGTTTTATGTTACTCTCCTCTTAAGGCTATTGAACCTTTTAGTGTAGTAAGGGTAGAGTTTAGAGATGAGATCATACTATATAGCTCTATTTGGTTTTGAACTCCAGATTTTTCTGCCTGTATCTCTTGATTACAACCAATAAGCTATCATACCAGGACACCAAAGGCATTTCATGTCCAGTGTTCTTTGAAACCACTTTTAAAACATATAGAACCACAAAAATGGCTTAATTTTTCCAATTTACAACATTACTAAACTTTAGAATAATTAAGAACCCAACCAAAAATTACTGATAAGACCCTCTGTTCTCAGAAAAAGAGACTTTAAATTCATTTTAAATCAGATGGAACAGTAAGAAAAAACTTCTAGGCACAATCTGAGATTTCTTTTCTTTTTAATTTACTCAGACTACATCCCACTTGTTATCCCCTTACTCATGTCTTCCCATTTTCTCCCTCACTCCCTCTTCTGTGCTATTCCCCTCACCTAGACTTCTGACAGAAGGGGACTTCTTCCTCCACCATATGATGACAGCCTATCAGGTCTCATCTGGATACCCTGCTTCCCCTTCCTCTTTGTGCATACAAGGCCTCACCACCAATGAGAAATGATCAAATCAGGGGCACCAGGGTTCATGTCAGAGGCAGTCCCTGCTCTCCCCACAACCTTGGATAATGAGTTATACATTGGCTAGATCTGAATAGGGGGTCTAGGTTTGCTGCATGCATTGTCCTTGGTTGGTATAAGAGTTGTGCAGGTCACCCTGGGTCCAGATCCACTGGCCTTGATGGCCTCTTTGTGGGGCTCCTGAGCCCTTTGGGTCCTAACACTCACTAAACAACATCCATTGGAACATATAGTGTCCTGGAAATGTCAGACAATGACATCCATAATCATGAAATAAATTCGTGGCAGTTATAGAAAATACCGTTTTAATATTTGACTAATATATAGTCTTACAAATACTAAGATTTGTGAACCAAAAGATAATCACAAAATGCTGTCTGTGGTCAATGTAAAATTCTGAATGTAAGTTCATAAATTCCATCAGAACACCTGAAATGGAATATCCAAAGTGGGCAATCTGGAAGTCCCTCATAGGTCTATGACTCAACTTATAACATGATTTTCTGTTCCCATAATTCAATGTTATATAAAGTAATCACTGTAGCATGATTAATGGCTGTAATAAATATGTAATTAAAATTACATGTGACAGCAATATCATCCCTATAACAGATGGATCCAATTAAGCTTGACTCTAAAATTTCTTTTCTGATTAGATAAATTTTATGAAACTGTGCTATTCAAGTATTTTAGGTAATATTCCCCATGTTCTTTTGCATGCATAATTCTGATTCAGATAACTAAACTACACCAAAGCAAATGTCTACATAAGACAATAGCTACAATTATAATAGAAATGTGTGCTCATTCATTTAATGCTGTTTCTTAGTGAGGCAAATAGTGAAAGTGATGCTGACAGGAAGATGCCCAGGAGTCGAGGACTATGTGCGACATGTAGTGACTGTGAAAACAAGGAGACAAGAACAGCACAACAATGTATCAGAAAGGAAAAGCAGGGCAGATGTCAAGAAGAACCATGTGAACAATTCAAATCTAAGTCACATTCTAAAGAGGGTCAGGCGACCGGATATACAGAAGTCTCCATTTTCAAATGGCCACATTAAAATCCATAATACTGCCTGTAAGAAACACAAGCAGTGGCATTATTTGAAAACTAAAAGTTAGAAAAACAAAGTGCAGCGATCGATCATATATTGTTCCTGACTCACACAGAGAAGTGATGATGAGCATGTTCAAAATATGCCTCATACTATAACAAAGATGTAATATGATGGAAACCTTATGTGCTTCTCTCTATGTATGATACAAATGTTATTGTGATCATGTGAATTAACAGTAAGTGGATTTTAGCCAAATAACACAGGATAACCACACTACAGCAGAGTCCTGGAGAAACTAAACAATAAGAAAGACCCTATGGAGAAGAATGATTAACTCTCATTCAGAATGGCAAATAGAACAGACACCAGAAGCAGTTGAAGGGAAGGAACAGGAAGGGACCCTACCATAGAGGTCCTCTGAAGGACTCCACCCAGCAGGAGATCCAAGTAGGTGCTAAGACACAGACAAAAACTGGGGTGGACCACAGGGAGTCTTATGAAAGAGTTGGGGAATAGAGAGACCGGAAGGGATCAGGTGCTCTACAATGAGAGCACTGGAGCCAACAAATCAGGGCAGAGGAAGGGATGCTGCAGAGACTGATGCGCCAACCAAGGACCATGCATGGTGAGCACCTACACCCTCTGCTCAGATGTAGCAGACAGGCAGAACAGTCTCCTTGTGGGTCCCATAATATGGGGAGTAGGAGTTTCTCCTGTCATGAACTCTGGACTCCACTCGTTGATCACTGCCCCCTGGGACAGCCTTGCCAGACCACAGAGGAAGAGGATACAGGCAGTCCAGGTGAGACTTGATAGGCTGAGGTCAGATGCTAGTGGAGGAAGGCTCCGCTTTCTGAGGACTAGGGTAGGGAGGGTGAGTGGATGAAGGAGGGAGGGTCGAATCAGGAGACAATGAGGAAGAGGGCTATAATCAGGATATAAAGTGAACAAATTAAAAATTAAAAAAGGAAAACATCAATATCCACTACATTCTACCGACTTTCTTTGATTTATCAGTTTTACAGGAAAATAAAACTTTCTCACTAATTATTCACTTGACCAGATACCATTGTTTCTCCATAAAGGAGAACATCTTATACACGGGTCCCCTTATGACAGGACATATGCCTAATTTTTATTCTTAAATTCATTTCATTATGAGTTTAGTGTAACACTATAAAGTACTATAATCTACACAAACCTTGCTACTTACTTTTAAGTTCTGTGAGAAGAGGATATATCTTTATATTTTGTAGGTAAGTTTTAAACCAAAATATAATTAAACACTTAGTGTATAAATGTGCATGCTGCCAATTCTGACAACTTGAGTTTAATGTTTAATGTTACAAGGAGAGAACAATTACTCATTTTTAAAAATTCTTTTTAGTTTTTCGAGACAGGGTTTCTCTGTGTAGCCTTGGCTGGCCTCGAACTCACAGTGATCTGCCTGCCTCTGCCTCCCAAGTGCTGGGATTAAAGGCATGTGCCCCTCCAGGGAACATGGTCAAAGGTGAGGCACCAGAGTATGTGAGAAAGTAATATCCCACTCTCCACTCTACTGTGGAGAATGTTCTGTCCATTGGCTAGATCTGGGTAGGGGTTTAAGGTTTACCGCCTGTATTGTCCTTGGCTGGTGCCTTAGTTTGAGCGGGACCCCTGGCCCCAAATCTGCCTATTATAATGTTCTACTTGTAGGCTTCTAGGACCCTCTGGAACCTTCTACTTTGCCATTCTCCCATGACTCTCTCATCTATAGTCGCACTAGGATGTCCTTCCCTCTGTCTCAGTTTCCTGGTAAGTGAAGGCTTTCGTGGGGCATGCCCCTTGGGCTAATATGCAGATAAAAGTGAGTATATACCATTTGAGTCTTTCTGCTTCTGGGTTAACTCACTCATTATGATCATTTCTAGCTCAATCCATTTATCCACAAATTTCGGGAATTCCTTGTTTTTAATAGCTGAGTAGTATTCCATAGTGTATATGTACCACAGTTTCTTTATTCATTCTTCTATTGAGGGACACTTAGGCTGTTTCCATGTTCTGGCTATTATGAATAAGGCTGCTATGAACATGGTTGAGCAAATTTTCTTGCTGTGTGCTGGAGCATCTTCTGGGTGGCACTCAGAGGAAGGACAGCAGGGTACCAAGAAGAGACTTGATACCCTATGAATATATACAGGGAGAGGTAATCCCCCTCAGGAACTGTCATAGGGGATGGGAATAAGGGGAAAATGGGAGGGAGGGAAGAAAGGGAGGATACAAGGGATGGGATAACCATTGAGATGTAACAAGAATAAATTAATAAAGGTGAAAAAAAATAAAGGCATGTGCCACCACACTTGGCTCTAGAGCAATTATTCTTATAGAATTAAATTTTATTAAATCTTCAGTAATAATATCATGTTTCTTACAGTAGCCCTGGTAGAAAAAGGCTTTTGTATTTTCCTTCGTTAACAGGTGAACTATTTTTTTAAATACACTTTTAAAATGTGAACTATCAGTTGTTACATTATCAACATCTGCGTTCTCCAATGAGGTTGTCTTTATTTTAAGTTTGTTTTTCATTTTGGCATCTTTGCTAAAGTAATGTTCTAAAAGAGTACAAAAACAGGTCACAGTCTATTCTGACCTTCACTGAGATTCTCCCTTTCCTGATATTTTGGGGAACAGTGCTGGAGACAGAATGTTGTGCATGGTACATAACCACTCTAAAGCTGAGTTTTCTCTCCTTTTAAGTAACATTTTTTTTAAGCAGTAGTAAGTCTTAGAATGTATTTAAATAAAATTACCTACATTATTGCGAGTATAATTGCTAGCTTTTCATTGTTTCAGAATGTGTCTGTAAAAAATACATTGATACCAAAGCCCTCCAATGGAGCAGGTCTTCTGTTGTAATTGTTACTAAAATAGATGATTAAAATAACCATTTAAAATGAGAAATGTATCTAGTGCCTGTGCATTGAAGAAAATTTGAGCTAATCTATTCAGAAATAAGTTGTAAAATTACGCCATTTCCCCTCCTATGTGTAATTTATACATTAATTCTTTGAGGTATATTAATTAGGTGACAGTTTATATAAGAAATATATCAGCAAATTTTAAAATCAATCACCACATGTACATAAAGCAACTATAAATAAGGGTGTCGGCATTACCAGTTGTACAATATTCTTAGGTAAAGTGAAGAAAATGATGTAAGAAGATCAGGTAAGGCTGGATATCAGAAGTATCTAGTACAGATGTAAGAAAATAAACCTCGCTAGAAGTTTAAGACTTGAGTTTTTTTTAAAGACTAATAATTCATAAGAGAAAAACAATGTTGGGATAAGTAAGAAAATGATTTTTTGTTAACTTTGTGGTTATATATTTTTCTTCCATCTCAGATTATCTCAAGAAGTTCTATGTATTAGGACAGGAAAAATCTCCTTAAAGTGGGAAGCTAACTTTTCAGAAGTAAAGTCAGTAGCAGTAGTAGGAGATTGTGAAGGGGAAGCATTTTGTGGCACATAATCTACTTATGATTTACCAGAAATAGACTGGCAGTTTGAGAAAAGTTAACCAGAAAAATTATAGCCTTCTGCTGTTTAATACTTTTATTAAAAAATATCTGTTAAAATGATCTACAACTTCTGCACATCCTGATTCTTAGAAAGGGGTAGATAAGACCAGAGCAAAATCTTTTTACTTGGTCGATACAACTTGATCTTTACTGATGGTTCTGGATGGGGGTGCCTCACAAATTGTGAAAACCCTTCTAACACTGCCCAGCTGCAGAAGATGCCCACTCACATAGCATGTTTGCATGCAGGGTTCTTCATCCTTCCCTAAGTATTAAAGGATAAATATCCTTATTTCACTTCAAAGCAAAGCACTTTGTCAAAGGCAGCATTTTAGCAGGTGTTGGCACATGGGCAAACAAGGATTCTCATGCCATTTTCATCATGTTTCCTATTCCACTGTGCAGAGGCATCATAATCTTTTCTATTGTTTTTGAGTAAAAATGTTTTTGTTGGTTTTGAGTTTTTGTTTGTTTGTTTTGTTGTTGTTGTTGTTTGGTCTTTTGAAAAAGGGTTTCTCTGTGTAGCCTTGGCTGCTCAAGACTGACTTTGTAGAAGAGGCTGGCCTTGGACTCACCTTGATCTGCCTGCCTCTGCTGATCTGCATGCTGGGATTAAAGACATGCCCTACCACGCCCAGCTAGCTAAAGCTCAGCTGTGACGTGTGACTCATGTTCTGAAATCTATTGTTTAAAT
This sequence comes from Acomys minous, assembly GCF_964271855.1. Classification (NCBI taxonomy): domain Eukaryota; kingdom Metazoa; phylum Chordata; class Mammalia; order Rodentia; family Muridae; genus Acomys; species Acomys minous. Next base: position 91,179,344 of record NC_140483.1, read on the forward strand.
GTGATTGCATAGTGTTATTTCAGATATAATATAACTATAAATTGACACATCTGAGCAAAAGTATTGAGAATACTTGGAAGACAAAATAATGAAAAATAATGATGACCTTAGGAACTTTGTGTCTGGGGAAATAACTCAGTATTTTCAGCAATCATAAGGACCTGTGTTTGTATGCCAAGCCTACAGAAATGCCATGTGCTATTGTCTATGCCTATACGAAGACCGAATGTGAGGAGCTGGAAAAAGACATATTCAGGGTCTTTGTTTTAAGCCAGTCTAGAAAAAATGTCAAGTTCCATGTTCAACAAGAAACATTGTCTCAAAAGCTAAGGTAAATGATCATAATGAATAAGTTAGCCCAGAAGCAAAAAGATTCACATGGTATATACTCACTTATAATTAGGCACTAGCCCAAAAGACATGTCCCACGAAAGTCTTCACTTACCAGGAGATTGGAGTAGATGCGAGGACATACTACTGAGAATCTAGGTAAGAGAAATATAGGAGATGGGGAAATAGAAGGATCCAGAGGGTCCTAGAAACCTACAAGAATATCGTGATGGGTGGATCAGGGCCGAGGGGTACTGCTCAAACTACTGCACTAACCAAGGACAATACAAGTAGTAAACATCGAGCCCCAACTCTGATCTACCCAATGGACAGGACATTCTCCACAGTTATGTGGAGAGCAGGGACTGACTTTGGTATGAACTCTAGTGCTCCATATTTGACCGCCTCCCCTTGGTGGGGAGGCCTGCTGGCACTCAGAGAAAGAATAAGCAGGCTACCAAGATGAGACTTGATAGCCTGTGACCATATAGTGGGGGAGGAGGTCCCCCTCAGTCATAGACCTAGGTGAAATCAGGAGGGAGGGAGGAATTGGAGGATACATACAAGTGATGGGATAACAACTGAGTTGTAATCTGAATAAATTAATAAAATTAAAAATAAAAATTAAAAAAAGAATGGAAGAAGAAGCACCAGATATTACTCTCTATTGTGCAAGCACAGATTCACACACAGAAAGTTTTCTTTTCTCTCTTTAGTACGAACAAATATTCTAGTACTCAGAAATGCCCCCTCCATATACACAATCAGCAAATATACCTGGTACTTCTAGGCATAATGAGCATAGAATTTGTAGAAGTGATGAAGGATTATGATTATTAATCTCAGTTGTCAATTTGACTACATCTGGAATCAACTAAAACATAAGTTGAATGACATTTCCATGAGAATTTCTTTAAATCTTAATTTCTTCGCTTTACATTCCCATGCTGTTGCCTCCTGTTCCCACACTTCCTCCCTCCTTCATGCCTTTTCCCCACTTCCCCTCCTCCTCAGAAGGGGCAGCCCTCCTCCCCTAACACCTGACCTCAGCCTATCAGTTCTCATCTGGACTGCCCGTATCTTCTTTCTCTGTAGCCTGGCAAGGATGCCCCACCAGGGGGACGTGGGCACTAGAGTCTCTGTCAGAAGTAATCTCTACTGCCAATATTGTGGGACCCCTCAAGTAGACTGTGCTGCCTACCTACTACATCTGAGCAGAGGGTCTAGGTCCTCACCTTGTATGGTCTTGGGTTGGTGCATCAGTCGCTGCAGCATCCCCCTCCTCCCCCAGATTCACTGGCTCCATTTGTCTCTTTGAGAATCTTTTCAACCAGATTATGTGGAGGTGAATGTTCTATCCTTAGTCTGGTCACACATTACAATTGTAGCCCCTTTAAAGAATAAGGGAGAAGCAAACTGCTCCTCCCTGTTTACCTTCATTCTAACTAGCAAGTTTGTCTGTTTGTCTGTTGCTGTATCTGATATGAAATCCAATGTCTTTAGAATTCCAATATAGACTACAAACTAGCAGTTCTCCAGGGAACTCAATCCTCTAGGACTGTAGCACCAGACAGAAATCTCAGGAGCAGGGGCTGGAGAGATGGCTCAGTGGTTAATAGTATTGACTGTCTGCTCTTCCAAAGGACCTGGGTTTAATTCCCAGCACCCACATGGCAGCTCACAACTGCCTGCAATTCCAGTTCCAAGGGATCTGACACCCTTGCTCCCATACCAATGCACATAAAATAAATTTAAATAAGTTATTTTAAAAAAAGAAACCTCAGTTTGTGCGGGACCCCTGGGCCCAAATCTGCCTATCATAATGTTCTACTTGTAGGTTTCTAGGACCTTCTAGATCCTTCTACTTTGCTATTCTCCCATGCTTCTCTCATCCAGAGTCTCAATAGAATGTCCTCCCCTCTGTCCCAGTTTCCTGGTAAGTGAAGGCTTTCGTGGGGCATGCCCCTTGGGCTAGTATGCAGATAAAAGTGAGTATATATCATTTGAGTCTTTCTGCTTCTGGATGAAATCACTCATTATGATCATTTCTAGCTCAATCCATTTGTCCACATATTTTGGGAATTCCTTGTTTTTAATAGCTGAGTAGTATTCCATAATGTATATGTACCACAGTTTCTTTATCCATTCTTCTATTGAATGACACTTAAGCTGTTTCCATGTTCTGGCTATTATGAATAAGGAACCAGCCAAGGACAATACAGACCGTAAACTTTAAACCCCTACCCAGATCTAGCCAATGGTCAGAACATTCTCCACAGTAGAGTGGAGCGTGGGATATGACTTTCTCACGTACTCTGGTGCCTCATATTTGACCATGTCCCTGGGAGGGGGAGACCTGGTGGCACTCAGAAGAAGGATAACAGGTTACCAAGAAGAGACTTGATACCCTATGAGCATATACAGGGGAGGAAATGCCCCTCAGGAACAGTCATAGGGGAGGGGAATAGGGGGAAAATGGGAGGGAGGGAAGAATGGGAGGATACAAGGGATGGGATAACCATTGAGATGTAATAAGAATTAATTAATAATAAAAAAAAGAAACCTCAGGAATATCCAGCTTCATGCACAAAAGAACTACTCGATTCCTGGCCTCTCTGTCACAAGGAAGTCATATTGATCTCTCTGAAGTATGCTTGTATGTCAGTCTTATAAAGTGCATTTGTGTGTGTGTATGTGGGTATGGGTGTATATGAGTGTGTGTGTGTGTGTGTGTGTGTGTGTGTGTGTGTGTGTTTGAGTGTGTGTGTGTGTGTTATTCTGTTCCTTTAGAAAATCCTGATCAATAAGAGGATGTAACACATAAATTGTGTGAATTGTGGTGCACTTACCCACACCAATTCAGTATATTTTACATATCTACCTTTTACCCAAATCATACAAATTAGATTTGCCTCTAAGCATGTTGTTTTCCAATTTAAAATGATAGAATATTCTCTACATCCCCAATTTTAATACATTCAATATTTTGAAGTATTCTGAGAGGAATACAATTTGAAAAAGAAACAGTTTATACTAGGAAAGCCATTGGTATTTGATAGCTTTCAGTTTTCATAGCAATAAACATTTCGTGTGTGTGTGCGATAACTTCAGAGAAAAAGAAGCCTAGCTAAGAGTATGGTTAATATCATATTCAATTGTTGCTTTTCCTAACAAAACTAGTTTCATTGTATAAGTATTCATTCCTTTGAAATAAAAGTTGTATTAATTTTAAAAAATACCATCTTCAGGCTTTGGCTTCTGTTAGGATACTATACTAATGATCTTTTTGCATGTGCGCTTCACTCAGCTGTGGTTGGTTTTGATTCACTTTTTTTGAAGTGAAAAATCACTTATGTTGGAAAGAATGAGGTGAGGGAAAAAAGACTAAAAGGAGTAGGAGGTTAAATACGCTGAAAAGCTAAGTCAGACCTCAGGTGTGATTTCTACTGTGCACTTCCTATAGGAACCTGTAGACACTGACGCTCAATGTAGGGTTATTGTAGCACAGCTACACCTTCTTTAAAAAATTCTTGGGGAATATTGTACACTGCATTTTTATAATACTTACCATTTCCTCTGTCTCCTCCCAGTCCTAAACCCTTTGTCTACTCGGGTGACACTGTGTCCTCTTTTTTAATTTTAATATTTATTTTCATGCATACCAGTTTCAACCTATGCTGCCCATGTATTCATGAATGTGTGTACAATGGAGATTTGGTGATGCTCTTTTTTAAAAAAATAGAATCTCTCTCAGCAGCTACCAATCCCAATAAATTCTTGGCTAGGAATGGGGTTTCTTCACACCCACACCTGCCCTATATGCTGAGATTGGTCAAGGTTGAGCTTGTGGAAGCCGTCTCAACTACTGTGAGCTCCTATGTGCAATTGCCCCCTGCTCTTTCCAGATAACATTGTCTCCTTGTGGCTCTATACCTCCTCTTGCTCTTAAACTCTTCCCTCTCCTCTTCCACAAAGACCTCTGTGTCCTGGTGGGGAGGGGGTGTGATAAACACGTAGCAGTTAGAGGTGAGGATTATATAATCTTATTCTGTGCACACAAAGCAGTTTTCAGTGTCTGTTTTTATCATCATCTACTACAAATAGAAGTTTCTGATAAGTGTTAAAAAATGAGCTGACTCCTAATGGCATATTGTTATGCCCATATTTTAAGGCATAACTTTTTCTTCAAGATCACAAGGAGAGATCTGAAGATACCTCACTCTGCCAAGTCAGTTTTATATGATTACACAGGTTGCCTTTAATCACAAGCACAGAAACCATTCAGGTTAGGCATCCTAGAAGCTAATATTCTCAAGACATTGGAACTGGAAACACACTGTGCATTTAAATGGAAAGGAAAATTTACTATAGTAAAACATTTCTGTGTATGCAAAAAGCATAGTGAATCCACAAGTACTTAGTTTAAACTGAAGGCAAAGTTAGCCATAAAAAGAAAAAAATGGTAGAAAATAAAAAAGTGCTTGTTCACAAATTTTACAGGTATGAAAATTTATTGTGTAGTACCAGTTACTTCTATTTAAAGACCACGTATTGCATAGACTTTCTCATTCCCATATTAATTGGGGCTTTGTTATTATTGTTACTTTTTAATGAAAGCAAGTATATAGCAGCTTGTTTAACCTAAATGCCCATTGTTTCTTTAATTAATGAACTTCCGATTTTCACATAATGATTTCAGTAATATAAGAAATAAAATTATCATCTAACAGTACTACTGGGAGAAAACTACCTATACCACAATACGTTAATCTAAGACAGACAATGGCATTGGATCCCACCAGATACCACAAATCTTCTATGGATGAGGAAATATCAAGAAAGACAATCTCAAAGGTTCCTTACCTTCACAGTGTTATAATACTGAAATCTAAATCCTGTAAAACCTAGAATTAGGGAAAGATATCATAAACTTTCTGAGAATACATTAAAAAATTTAGATACTACTAAATGAGTAGTAGTGACAGATTCTGAGAGTAAATGCAGACTTTTCCTTCCTTCCTTCCTTCCTTCCTTCCTTCCTTCCTTCCTTCCTTCCTTCCTTAATATTGGTGTTTCTATCTAGCTTATCATTGGATATGAATTCAGTCTCTAAGGATCTAGTGTTAAACTACAAATAAAAAATGAATAATTACATACAACAGTGACTGTTAATGAACATTTATATTTGTTGAGAACAACTCTGAGATTCCATCTTACACCCATCAGAATGGCTAAAATAAAAAATTCAAGCGACACCACATGCTGGCGAGGATGTGCGGAGAGAGGAACACTCCTTCATTGCTGGTGGGAATGCAAACTAGTACAGCCACTTTGGAAATCTATCTGGTGCTATCTCAGAAAAATTGGAATAGGGCTTCCTCAAGACCCAGCTATTCCACTCCTTGGAATATACCCAGAAGAAGCTCCAGCACACAAGAACATTTGCTCAACCATGTTCATAGCAGCCTTATTCATAATAGCCAGAACATGGAAACAGCCTAAGTGTCCCTCAATAGAAGAATGGATAAAGAAACTGTGGTACATATACACTATGGAATACTACTCAGCTATTAAAAACAAGGAATCCCCGAAATTTGTGGACAAATGGATTGAGCTAGAAATGATCATAATGAGTGAGTTAACCCAGAAGCAGAAAGACTCAAATGGTATATACTCACTTTTATCTGCATATTAGCCCAAGGGGCATGTCCCACGAAAGCCTTCACTTACCAGGAAACTGAGACAGAGGGGAGGACATTCTAGTGGGACTCTAGATGAGAGAAGCATGGGAGAATGGCAAAGTAGAGGGATCCAGAGGGTCCTAGAAACCTACAAGTAGAACATTATGATAGGCAGATTTGGGCACAGGGGTCCCGCTCAAACTAAGGCACCAGCCAAGGACAATACAGACCGTAAACCTTAAACCCCTACCCAGATCTAGCCAATGGACACAACATTCTCCACAGTAGAGTGGAGAGTGGGATAATACTTTCTCACATACTCTGGTGCCTCACCTTTGACCATGTCCCCTGGAGGGGGAGACCTGGTGGCACTCAGAGGAAGGACAGCAGGTTACCAAGAAGAGACTTGATACCCTATGAGCATATACAGGAAGAGGTAATCCCCCTCAGGAACAGTCATAGGGGAGGGGAATAAGGGGGAAATGGGAGGGAGGGAAGGATGGGAGGATACAAGGGATGGGATAACCATTGAGATGTAACAAGAATAAATTAATAAAGGAAAAATGATAAGAAAAAAGAGAAGGAAGGTCAGATTGTTGATATAGGTATGCTTTTGTTGCAACAAAACACTGTAAATACTTTTGTCCCACATTCATCAGGGATAAAAGAAACCTAAATGGTGTTTTATTTCAGCATATGACAATAACGTGGATTAATTTTCCCATTTCCCATTGTTCAAAATTATGAAAAATAATTAAGTCAATAAATCTCAAGAATAGATTTTAAAATACATATGAGCTACTGACAATAAATAATGAGAGCTCTCACAAAGAGAAATGTACATGGGTAGATATGAAAGCCCAATATTTACTTTCAAGACAATAGTTGTATGTGTACCTTATGGGTAGTAAATACCTATCTGACTGAATTTAAGTCTTGTTCAACAGGAAGGAGTTCATTCCCGGAACTGTAAGCCTAGCCAGATACCTCTAGCTGTTGATGCCAGAACTCCAAGAAGAGAACCTACTGGTACCTCTTTAATAACCAGTCTTACTCCTAATTGCTTTCTGAATCACTATACCTACGTAAGTGTAGTTCTCAACAAACTTCATCAAAGAAGTTCCTTTTAGCAGAAAATGGAAACTACTAGAGAAAATTGTAACTATTCAAAATACAAAGAATGACTGATGATGTGGTTGCCTATCCCCAGTTGATTCATATAAAACTGCGTCTACAAGCCAGCTTGAGGGACTAACATGGGAGAGGATGTGGCCAGACTGTAAGAGCCAGAAGATCAACACATCAGCTGTGAAATTGTGTCATTTATATGTGACATGGTGGCTGCACCCATGAAATCGCAACAATATGGTTGCCTAAACAAGAGCTGAGCCACTGTAACAGCTTACATGACAGCACCAATGGAGGAACTCTTATAAGGCCCCACTGCAGGCCAAAGACATGGATTTTTGGTAGTGTTTTGTTTTTAAACCATAGTATTTAATGGTTTAAATATAATGATCCAAGTTTCTATTTACTCCATGTGTTACTGTTATAGATATTCCTAGAACCAAAGTGTTCTTGCTGTCCTTCTTTGCTATAGTTGGCCTACCAATGCAATGTAACATACTGTGAGTAGACACTCAACAAAGAATTTGCTAAAGGTAAAAACACCAAGATAGATGGGAAGTGCACACATGATACTTGACATGGAGAGGCTTCATTGTTAATAAGAGAAGGAGCTTAGGTTAATATGTACTTTTTATGTTGTTTTTGTGTGTGTGTGTTTTGTTTCTAGAATTGTTTTTTATTTGTTTTGTTTTTTTGCTATATAGTACCAAAACCAAACTAACAATCTAGAATAGCTACTTGAGTGTTTGGCAGTTACAAGACATGTTTTGTTGGAATCAAGGTCATTCTTTTAAAAAATGTGCTTTGATGGAATTTTTCCCAAAGACTTAGTTTTCATAAATAACTTTTCAAAATGAATACTAACTGATACTATAATAACATCCTGATCTGATAATATATGGAATACTTTTGCATGTGATTTATGCACATTTAATGAGTACATACTGACTTCTCTTTCTAGAGTTCCCGGTATGTGACTCCTCCTGCTACAGTTCTACAGGGCAATTTTAAAAAATTAGTCATTAAATAAATAGATAATAGCTCTCATTGTTTAACAATAATTTATTCTCTCCACACTGACTGTACCTTACAAAAAACAAACTAAAAACAAACAAATGAACAAACAAACAAACAAACAAAAAAACACCATCACTACCACTTCCATTAAAACTTTCCTGGAAAACAGAACAGAAAATCCTACAGAAGATATACTTTGAGGTGGGTTGTGATACTAACTCCAGTTGTACTATTTTTTATGATTTTTATTTTTAACAGGTAGCCAGCTCCATAAATCAGCCATCAGTAAGGTTTAAGAACAGCTATAACAGGAATTCCCAGAGATTAAGAACTCTATGGAAATGAACTCTGGTGCTTCATATTTGACCACTTTCCCTTTGTGGGGAGATTGGGTGGCACTCAGAGAAAGAATAAGCAGGCTACCAAATGAGACTTGATAGCCTATGTCCATATAGTCTGGGAGGAGGTTGCCCTCGGTCATAGAGGGCGGGAATAGGGTGAGAGCAGGTGGGAGGGAGGGAGGAAGGGGAGGATACAACTGATGTGATAACAATTGAGTTGTAATCTGAATAATTAATTAAATTACAAAAAAAAGAATCCAGAAAAGATGAACAGTAATTGCTAAGTACAGCAGATGGCACAGAGAGGACAGCAGGTCCCATATGCATTCCTGACTCTTCACATACACTTCACACACATGATTCTGTTAAGTGTCCTACTGAGTTACTTCCAATAGTTTGAGAGTGTTATTGGAGGCTGTTTAGAATAAATAATTTATACCAGTTAATTGTTAGTTGAGTAAATCATGGTCATGTCAATTACTAGCCTATTTTTATTACATGAATATAGATCTTAGGTATAACAGATATATGTGATTCAATACAAAGATAAGATAAAATAATTAGATAAGGTCTTCAAAAACTCAGAGACATGCAGAATATGGCATTTTAAATGTTTTTATTAGTTTAAGTATTCACTGACAATGAGACAGGTTAGCTCTTGGCAATACCATGCCTATCTCAAAAAGGATTATGAGCATCAAAGAACCTCCTTATGGAGATGGCTTCAAATGTGGCAAACAAGCCACTGGGAAAATGTCCTCATTTCTACCACAGACATAATTTTGCCTAAAAAAAAGGGCAAGCTTGGATGCAGGCAGAGTCGATTGCCAAACTCTGCCAAGACAGGGTATGCATGTCCTCAATAGTTCCTGCTGCAAAAATATGTCTGTCAGATATATTGGGCCAGAAGGCTGAAGTTGATTCTCCAACATTATGGAGAGTTTTAGGTGACTATTCAGGTAGCAAACTGAACTGTCTCTGTCATCTTCTCATTTGGAAAACTACTTACCTGATCTTGTAAGACCCCCTCCCCTGTGCACCCGACATAGCAAGCATAGCAGCAGTAACGCTATCTTGCAAGGCAAGACTAGAATAATAGGTTCCCGGGATAAGATAAGGCCTGGGGCTCAGAGGAGAAAGATAAAAGCGTGCTTGTCCTTGTCAAACAAGATATTTATGGTCGGCCATCTGGCCCAGAGAACGGATAAACTCCCCTGTTCCCATCCGATGGCCGGGCCATAACCTCGCTCCATGTCAAACAAGATATTTATGGATGACCACCTGGCCCAGAGAACGGATAAACTCCCCTGTTCCCAGAGCCCATCTAATGACCGGGCTATAACCTCGCCTCATTTAAATTTACCAATCAGAGCCCTGTAACTATGCTTCTCGCTTCTGTAACCGAGCTTCCCGCCAAACTCCCTATAAAGGACCCCCTATAGACTCGCTCGGCGCGCCAGCCTCTCCAGAGACTGAAACGCCCGGGTACCCGTCCCCTTAATAATAAAGCCTCTTGCGTGTTGCAACCGAAGCCTTGGTCTCGTTGGTTCTTGGTGGGGGTCTCCACGTTAAGACCGCCGTGTCGGGGGTCTTACAATCTCTGGTATACTCAGGTAGTCAGGTTATTCTTTCTCAAATCTCTGATGGGGTTGAAGACCAGATGGTTTAGTTTTACAATTAAACTTAGTTGTTTGGAAGTTAAGATGATTTTAGGTCTAGATAGATGTTTTAAGTTGATAATGATGAGGTATGATAGATATTAATATATATTCAGAATTTTAGAGGCACTAAGATAAAAAAGATGTTTTCTTCAAGGCAGTCATATACAAATGGCCAAAACACTGGGAATGCAACATTTATATAATTCCTGAATGTTTCAAGGTTCTTCTTGCTGTAGGTAGTTTGTTGTATATATTTGCAATAATACAAATGTATATGTAGAAAATAAAAAATATTTAATAAAACATATATCAAAGTAAATTAAGATAAAGTTCCTTTTCATTTATTTATTTAATTTTTATTTTAATTTTATTAATTTATTCAGGTTACAACTCAATTGTTATCCCATCGCTTGTATTCTCTCATTCCTCCCTCCTTCCCGCTTTCACCCTATCCCCCTCCCCTAGGTTTATGACCGAGGAGGACCTCCTCCCCAACTATATGGTCATAGGCTATCAAGTCTCATCTTGATAGCCTGCTTACTTTTTCTTTGAGTGCCACCAGGCCTCCCCACCAAGGGGAGGTGGTCAAATATGGAGCACCAGAGTTCATGTCAAAGTCAGTCCCCACTCCACATAACTGTGGAGAATGTCCTGTCCATTGGGTAGGGGTTCAATGTTTCCTATTGTATTGTCTTTGGTTAGGGCAATAGTTTGGGCAGAACCCCCTGGGCCCCAATCCACCTTTCATGGTGTGCTCCTTGTAGGTTTCTAGGACCCTCTGGATCCTTCTATTTCCCCATCTCCTATAGTTCTCTTACCTAGAGTCTCAGTAGAATGTCCTCACATCTATCCCAATCTCCTCATAAGTGAAGACTTTTGTGAAACATGCCTTGGTATATACTCACTTATAATTGGGCACTAGCCCAAGAGTTCCTTTTAAAAGACCCCTTGTTGGGGCTGAAGATATGGCTCAGAGTTTAAGAGCACCAGCTACTTTTTCAAAGGTCCTGGGTTCAATGCCCTGCAATCATGTGGTGGTTCACAAGCATCTATATAAAATCTGGTCCCTTCTTGTAGTGTGCAAGTATACATGCAAGCAGGATACTTTATATGTCATAGATAAATAAATAAATATTTTAAAAAATTAGAAGGACCCTTGCTAAAACACCCCTCTCTACTCTATGCCACACTTTTTATTTGTAATTCTGGCTTTCTGAAGACAAAAATTAATAAGAAATGGTACTGTTCCCACATTTCCTTCTATTATGTTGGTTAACTAATATCCTGCACTTTGGCAAAATTACTTACTAACTGGAAAGTATTAACAAATGGGTAGGTCTCACTTCTGGAGGTTTTAAGTAGGAGATTGCTATCATAATTTCAGCTTTTGAAGGGCTTATGGCCTTGAAGAGAGGCAGAGTATGGCAGAGATACAAGGGAACAAGAAACGGTTCAAGAAGCCACACTAATGACCCATGGTTACTTAAAGCCGAGTTACTATTGCTTGCCTTCAATTCATCAAACTTTGACTTATATTCATACAAAAAATGTGCCAATCTTACAACAGAATATAATTTATGGTCTATCATAGTCACAAACAATATTATAATGATATTTAGAGTATCCTTTATATAAATCTGTAGACCAGAAAGATTACAAGCCTTGTCTTGGTGGACACATGACAGAAGAAATAAAGAAGGAGTATTTTAATCTTAATGAATTAGCATTATTTAAGGCTGTGCATCCTCAGTTAGATTCAGATCTTAACTCAGCCACTTCTGTTTTATGACATTAGACAAGTTACTGGAGGTATGTGTTCTCTAGCTTTCTTTAGAGTCCTAATAGTATCAGGCAATGTTTGTAAAGCACTGAAAATAACTCCCTGGCCAATAGTAATTGCTATGAAAGTGTTTGATTTTTAAAAATATCTAAATGAAAAGAAAATTAAGACAATTCCAGTCTAAAATTTACGCAGGCTATGCTCTTAGGAATTCTAGACTGCAAACTCTGCCCTTCCTTCTGTGGCTACTGACTGCCATCAGTTGCAATAGATGTTCACATACTGTTCACATGTTATCAAAACAAAAGCACATGACAAAATTTATAGAGGGCATTTCAACAAGCAAGGTGACTTCGTAAAAGTCTGTCCCATCCTAGAGAGATATGAAATCTGGAGAGAAAAGTTTATGAAAACAGAAAAGTACAGATAATAAATCTCAGATACTAGGAATGTAGTGTTAAATCAACTGGCATCCTGAAACCAAATTTTAGATTGGAAATGTCTAATCTTAGTGCAGAGAATCATTACAATGAAATATAAATTTTGATCAGGACCATGGCAACATATTTTGCCTTTCTGTTTCTCATAAGTTAATAGCTTATGATTTACTGCCAATAGGAAACTCTCCTGCAAATATTTAGGGACCAGAGTGAAAAGATACCTAGATTGTGAGAACAATGACAGATGTAAGAAAGAGTTGCAAAGGCATAGGGCTTTCCGTTCAAGCCAGTGCTGACCAGAGAGGAATTAAACAGCACATGAACACCCACAGAAGCTGCCTCTCCCACTTTAATGACGTTTTGAAAATGCAGAGTGGCTTCTGGGGCAGCATGAGTAAGTTCACTGCTAATAACACTTCTCTACTTCATGTTTACAACTCCGAAGAAGAAATGTCTTAATGAGTCTTGGGGACGCCTGCAAGCACAAATGTATCCACACAACTTTTCTGTACTCTGACTCAAAGAAAACATAAAATGCAACTTTCCCTGAAAACATCAAAGCTGTTCATGACAGATAAAAAAAATCTGTTCTCGAAAATTATATGGTTCGCTCTTGTATATATAAATACATTAGTACATATGTGACGAGTATGTCACTTGTGAAGTCAAAACAGGAATTAACTTCTCAATATATTTATGTCAATCATTCTAAAAGATATCAAGACAGATACACTAAGGTAGATTCAGAGTTTTCAGCTCATTTTAGAGATGTGTGTTTGTGTGTGTGTGTGTGTGTGTGTGTGTGTGTGTGTGTGTGTCTGTGCATATGTGTGTGTGTCTCTGTGCATGTGTGTGTGTGCATATGCATGTGTATACACAAATGCTTTACCAAACATAAACAGCCCACATGCATTTTATTTCTCTGGATTTGGAGTTAAAGATAGTTGTACCTAGTGTCATCTGGAAGATTGGAGCCAACTGGGACACTTGTGTTCTAACTATGGAGCCCATTTTCACCCATTACTTTATGTAATATTACACAGACCACATGCATGAAAACTGAATAAAATATTAAGATGTTAATATTTCTCAGCTCCAGAGAGTACTATCTGTTCTATGAGTCTGAAGGACAAAAAATCCAACTGAGGTCTAGTTCATCTTTATTTCTCTAAATAATGTGACAGCTATGATAGGGGAAGTCTCCACTGAAATACTTCTTTTAGAAATAAGCATAATATAACTCTAAAATAATAAAGCAAGAATTAAAGTAAAAATCTTACTCCATAGCACAGGTGCTAGGCAACTGAATTAAGGAATCATCTTCCTAATTTGAGTATAGAAACAGGGTGGCTCATTTTCACACACACACACACACACACACACACACACACACACACACACACACACAGTGCCTATTTTGGAAGCAAACTCATAGAAATCCTGTCTTCCTTTTTTTACTTTGCTGTTCTTACTGTGAGGAAACTGAGCCAAGACAAAATGGTAAGAAGTAAAGATGGTATATTTAATTTGTTCTCTTAGAATGCAATCACTCTCAGGTATTATCTGAGAACACACCAAAAAACTATCAAAAGACACTTTGGATTCTCTATAAAACAGCTTAATAATTTCTATGAAATGTCAGAAACTTGATAATTCATACATAAACAAATACAAGTTCAGCTAGTTCAGTTATCTACAGATGCTGATGAAATCTCTATGCCGTTCTACCTAGAAATGGCAAACATGCTGTATTTTGAAGGAGAGGGATTTAGAAAAAAATATTTTCAAAATAATGATCTTTCACAGATGTAGATAAATAAAATGTCTTGTGCAAACATATACTCACTAAGATAGTAAAATATGCCTATTCAAATATAAGTATATATGTTCTGTATACACATATCCCTAGATCCTCAACATACAAAAATAAAATTCCAAAATAGTTGGCTAAAAAAATAAACCAGTACGAGTGTGCTGAGCAAATATGTCCGACCTGATAGTGGAATAAATAATTCATAATGTGATAAGCAAGATAACCATAGTTCATTAAGCTCCTTTTGTGTACCAGCCATTGTATGAGACATGTTACAAACATTAATTTTCCTTTCACAACAATGTTATGATCTGTTTCTAAATAGTCACAATTGATGTGGTCATAAATAAGACGGATGAATTCCAAATTTACACGAATGTGAATTGCCATGGCTGAGATGGAAGCCTACCTTTTTTTTTTTTAACTTAAATTTTATACTGCAGAGTATAGCTGTTTTAAGTCATTTTTACTTTGGATCCTGTGTTAGGTTAGTGTTTGAGGGACTACCTCAGGCTCAACATGTACATCCTGACCCAAACTAAATGCTTGTTCCAAGGTACCCATAAATGCCATACAACCTTTCTATGGGGTTATGAAGGGAGTTGTCATTCTACACTGCATCTGCATCCAGGCAGCAGTAGGCTCTTGTCTATAAGGGTCTTATGTACATTCCCTTTTTCTTAATAGGCTCCAGTAAGGTATGAGACATCCCTAACCTTGTACCATATTTCTTAGAAATTCTATCTCTGACTCAGATTTCCTTTGTGGGACTATCTTGTTTAACATTTTAGCATCCAAATAAAAAAAATACAAAAACAATGTAGCAGTCTGGTTTTAACACTATACAATATAGTTAAAATACTATAATTAAGTGGTTAATTTTTATTAATGCAAACTGTTTCTTAAGCCTTTTTTTTCCAGAGGGGGAAAATATGTGAATCAACTTATGCTAAATATATTTTGAAAATATAAATAAGACTTTGGAGAGCAATTTAATGTCCTGGCAACAGCCTAGGATGCTTGGGTATTTCCATGAGAACCCTTTGGTGAACAACTCAACTAGATATAACCAAGATTGGTAATGGAAGCTTCATTTATGACAA
Source organism: Acomys minous (assembly GCF_964271855.1). NCBI lineage: Eukaryota > Metazoa > Chordata > Mammalia > Rodentia > Muridae > Acomys > Acomys minous. Next base: position 91,194,638 of record NC_140483.1, read on the forward strand.
GAGATGGCTAGTTGGGATTCCACCTCCATCATTATTTGCAAATTTCATTAGGAATTTTCTATTGTACTAGGTTTCCATATCACCAATCAAACACTCCTCAATTCTCTCTGTCTCTGCCAGCATTCACGCCCTCTCCACTTCATGTTACCCAACACCAGCCCATCCACAGAATCTATTCAATGTCCCCTGCCCAGGAAGATCTTCTAGTCCCTTCCACTATAGCTAACCACTCTGGGTCTATGGACTGTAGCTTGGTTATCATTTACTTAATGGATGATATCTACATATAAAAATACATATGATATTTGCCTTTCTGGATTCTGTTACCTCACTCAGAATTATTTTCTTCTAGTTCTACCAGTTCTTTCAGAAAATTTTATGATGTCAGTTTTTAAACTCTGTAAAGGTATCAACTTTATTTTATCCATTATTCTGTTGTTGTACATCTAGACTCCTCTCAATTTGGGGCTATTAAGAATAAAGTAGTAGTGAACATGGTTGAGTATGTGTCCTTGTGGTAGGATGAAGTGTCCTTTGGGTATACCCAACAGTAGTTTAGCTAGATATTGAGATATTTCTGTTTCAATCTTTGCAAGAAACCACCACACTAACTTCCCTAGCTGCTGTTCAAATTTAAACTCCCATTGGCAATGCATGAGTGTTCTGATTCCACACCCTTGCCACAAGGAGCTGTTCCTTTCACTATTCATCTTAGCCACCATGACAGGGACATGATGAAAACTCAAATTAGTTTTGCTGAAGATAACATCACACAACTCATTGAACAGGGAGGGGTTGAGCCTGTGCCTACGTAGAACCTTCAAGCTCTGTTCTAGTGCCTTTGATGCAAGAACATATACTGTACACTACCAAAAGAGAAACATAATATACCAAACCAGACACAAAACTTTTTTCTTTTTCTTTTTTACATATTTTATATTATTACACATTTATACAATAAATTACCTATAGCAAGAAGAACCATGAAACAATCAGGAATTATATAAATGATATACTCATAGAGATGTCTCTTTTTTCCTTTATCTTTCTTTCATAGATTTGAAGAAAAAGGTTTAAAGAAAGTAGGGGGAATACAGAAATATACTGGGATGGTAGGACACAAAGTCTATTATTATTGAATCTACTCCTCAAATTAATGTCTTAATTGTTACTCACAAGGTTATTTTTTAAATACATTTATTTTATTACATGTGTATAAAACAAACTACATACAGGAAGGAGAACCATGTGAAAATCATGTGTTCTATAGTTGTGACATTCATAGTGGTTTGGATATTTGTATTTGTCTAGCTTGAATAAATGTCTCTCCTGTCTTGTTGGGTCTAAATTTCTGAATGAAATCCAATATCTATCCTATCTCAACTCTAATAATGTATCTCTCCTTTATCTTGATCCAAAAAGATCTTATCCCCTAACCAACTAAACTTGATTGTAAAACTGTGCTATCTGGCCTTCAGTGCCCCTCAGAAACTTGAGAAGGAATAAAACTTAAATTCCTGAGTGAACCAGCAGTGTGGGTTAGTAGCTTCCAAAATGAACAAATTGAGATAGATGGTTTAGTGCCTGAACAGTTACCCAACATTCTCTATAGTATTGGAGCCTCATCTTTGGCCTTCTGGCCCAATATCTCTGACAGAGTAACTCACAGAGCAGTAACTATTGAGGACTTGCTTACCCTGTCTTGGCAGAGTGTGTCTGACTGCATCTTAACTGCCCATTTTTAGGCAGAATTCTGTTTGTGGCAGGAATTAGGACACATTGCCCGGTTTGCCAAATTTGAAGCCATCTCCATAAGGGAGCTCTTTGATCCTCATCATCTTCTTTGAGGTTGGCTTGGTGTTATAAGGAGTTAACTTGTCTTGTTGTCAAAGAAATTTAGGTTTATGAAAACAACTTTAAATACCATATTTTGTGTGTTTCTGAGGCTTTAGAAGACCTTATTCAACTATTTTACCTCATATATTGATAGAGTCATATCTATCTGTTAGATTTAAGATATATATTCTTATGCTAAAATGTGACAAGTATTTGACATGCTCATGTTTTGTATCACTATACTAAATTCTATACCAATGACTTAGACATGACCTTCATTATGAGTAACAATTACGGCCTTGAGTTAAGGAGTATGTTCATTCATCTAGCTTTTGTTCTATCCTCACTCTATGTTTCTGTCTCCCTTTCTTTCTTTTCAGCTCCTATCTCTTTACCTATATATGCAAGATTAAGGGAAAAGAGAGACATCCCTCAGTTTCACCTATGTTTTTCTCTGTGTAATATTAGTAATGAGTTATGACCACCTCCCAACCAGAATAAGCATTTGTAGACCAAGAGACCAAACAGATACCTATAGGACAACCCCTTATAGGGGATGGGGCATCATTCTCTTTAAGATTTCTTCAGGCTGAATTGGGCAAATAATACCTTGGAAGGGGCACAAAAAGATTGGAGAAAATAGTTAAGCAAGCCGGGCTTTGCATTTTTGGTCCAGTTTCTATATGTTCAGAGATTCCAGGCTTAGTAAGAGATTGAGATGGTAGTCCAAATTGGATCAGAAGTTTTCTACCATGTTGTCCAGGAAGGTGGCCAAATCTGATGGGTAACAGCAACAGAGTTATCCAGGGCTGGAGCTAGGAGCATGCAGGATGTTAGTGTCCATCGTGTTGGGAGGAGTGAATCTTGTAAATTCTGATCCAGCATCAGTGTCTGGTTATTTTGTTCTGAAAATGTACTTTCACACAAGCATTATACAGTTCTAACATTATAATTGTATGAGGTGTGCTGGATGCACAGAAAAATTAAAGCTAGTTTTCTACCCTTTGTATGAGTCAACATAAAGCATCTGCAAAACTTCCTTCATGCCTAAGAGTGGCCTCTAATCCTCAGTCACAGAGAATCTGTGGCCAACATGGGGCCTCTCTGTGCCTTTACATTCATGTCTCTGCCAGTCCCAGAGCTGTTCCCATGTAGTGGGATTAGGAATATAAGTTACCTGCTTGTTCTGCAGTTGGAATTCTTTACATGTCAATTTTTAGCCCTTCCCTTACCCCTTCCTGATCCCATCCTTTCCCTCATCAACTTCCCATCCCATCCCTCTCATCCCCTTTCCCTCCCTCCCATAGTCCTTAGAAAGGGAGGCCCTCCTTCCCTGATGTCTGACCCTAGTTTATCTAGTGTCCCCTGAACTACATATGCCCTCTTCCTCTGTGGCCTGACAGGGCCTCCTCTTGGGACTCTGTCCAGTGTCCAGCTTCGAATCTCTGTAACTGTCCCTATCCCCTGCTGCGTGGAGTCTCTCTGAGGATGTCTATTTGGGTTGAAATCCACATATAACTGGATATATAGCACGTGTGTTGTCATTTTGGGTCTGGGATATCTCACTTAGAATGATCATTTTTTTAAATCCATCCATTTGCCTACACAACTAAAAAAACATTCCTTGTTTTTAGTAGCTGAATAGTTTTCGATTGTGTAGATGTACCACAGTTTCTTTATCCATTCCTCAGTTGAGGGGCATATCAGTTGTTTCCAGGTTCTGGCTATTATGAATAAGGCTGCTATGAACATACTTGCGCAAATGTCTTTTGGATATATGTCCAGGAGTGGTATAGCTGGGTCTTGTGGTAGAGCTGTTCTCAACTTTTTGAGAAAGTGCTATATTCCTTTCCAGAGTGGTTGGACAAGTTTGCACTCCCACCAGCAGTGGAGAAGTGTTTCCTTTTCACCACATCCTCTCCATCATGTGTTGTCATTTGAGTTATTGATCTTCGCCATTCAGATACATGTAAGATGGAATCAAGGACGTTTTGATTTGCATTTCCTGATGACAAGGGATGCTGAAGGTTTCCTTAAGTGTTTCTCAGCCATTTGATATTCCTCTATTGAGAATTGTCTGTTTATTTCTGTACACCATTTCTTTCTTTCTTTTTTAAGACTTTATTTTCCTTATTATTGTAGCTTTTTCTGGAATAACAATCTCTCTCTAGTCATGGCTTGTGTATAACTTAACACAGTTCATAGACTAGAAACACTAGAATTTTAACTTTTAACGCATAATTCAGGAATCCTTGAGATACAGCTTCATGAGTCAATTGTGACATAGCATTCACAAACTCGCCCAAAGCCAGGAATGTTGTTTCTTTTTTTTACACTGCTTTCTGTTATAAAACATTATACATAATTGTTATATTTAAATTACTAAGAGTCTGTTCTTTTAAAATATATTTTATTAATTTACTCATATTACATCTCAATTGTTATCCCATCCCTTGTATCCTCCAATTCCTCCCTCCCTCCCATTTTCCTCTTACTCCCCTCTCCTATGACTGAGGGGGACTTCCTCCCCTGTATATGCTCATAGGGTATCAAGTCTCTTCTTGGTAGCCTGCTACCCTTCCTCTGAGTGCTACCAGGCCCCTCCATCCGGGGGACATGGTCAAATATGTGGCACCAGAGTTTGTGTGAAAGTCAGACCCCACTCTCCACTTAACTTTGAAGAACATCCTGCCCATTGGCTAGATCTGGGTAGCGGTTCGAAGTTTACTGCATATATTGTCCTATAGCATGTACTGCATGCTGGTGCCATAGTTTGCGCAGGACCCCTGGGCCCAGATCTGCCCGTCATAATTTTCCTCCCACTATTATTGTGTGGGGATTGATATGTGGTGTAAGTTTCATTAACGGATCTTTTACAAATGTGAATGTCCTTGTATTGGGAGCATAGATGTTCAGAATTGTGATGTCATCTTAGTTGACTTTACCTTTGATGAGTATGAAGTGTCCTTCCTCATCCCTTTTGATTAATTTTGGTTGAAAGTCTATTTTGCTAGATATTAAAATGGCTATGCCTGCTTGCTTCTTGTGACCATTTGCTTGGAATATTTTTTCCAGCCTTTTACCCTGAGGTACTGTCTATCTTTATGGGTGAGATGTGTTTCTTAAATACAGAAGAAAGTTGGATCTTGTTTATGCATTCATTCAGCTAGTCTGTGTATTTTTATTGGATAATTGAGACCATTGATGTTGAGAGATATTAATGACCAGTGACTATTAAGAGTCTTAATTTTGATGTTGCTTCCAGTAGAGTGCTTGTGTGGTTGTGTTTTTGGGATGGTGTAGTTATCTATTTCCTGCTTAATTAGGTTCTTTGGTTTGGTGCTTAATTTCTTGAGTTCTTTATATACTTTAGATGTTAGCTCTTTGTCAGATGTAGGGTTGGTAAAGATGTTTTTCCAATCAGTGGACTGTCACTTTGTTCTGTTGATAGTGTCTTCTGCCTTGCAGATGCTTCTCAGCCTCATGAGGTCCCATTTATTAATTGCTGATCTTAGAGACTGAGCTGCTGGTGTTCTGTTCAGTAAGTTGTCTCCTGTGCCAATGAGTTTTAGGGTCTTACCCACATTTTCTTCTAACAGATTTAGTGTGTTTGCTTTTATGTTGAGGTCTTTAATCCACTTGGACTGTAGTTTCATACAGATTGATAAATATGGATCTAATTTCATTTTTTATATGTAGACATCCATTTGTTGAAGCACCATTTGTTGAAGATGCTGTTTTTTTCCATTGTATGGTTTTGGCTTCTTTGTCAAAAATCAATTGACCATAAGTATGAATGTACATCTGGGTCTTCAATTTGATTCCATTGGTCAACTGACCTATTTCTATGCCAGTACCATGCCCTTTTTATTACTGTTGCTTCATAGTACAGCTTGGGATCAGGGATGGAGATTCTTGAAGATTTTTATTGTATAGAATTGATTTATCTATCCTGGCTTTTTTGTTTTTCCATATGAAGTGAGAATAAATCTTTCCTGTTCTGTAAAATATTTTGTTGGTATTTTGATATGGATTGCATTGAATGTGTAGATTGCTTTTGGTAGGATTGTCATTTTTACTATGTTGATTCTTCCAATCCATGAGCATGGGATATCTTTCCATTTTCTGATAGCCTTTTCAACTTCCTTCTGCAGAGATTTGAATTTTTTTCATATAGGTCTTTCAATTGTTTGGTTAGATTTACACCCAGATATTTTACATTGTTTGAGGTTATTGTGAAAGAAGTGGTTTCCCTACTTTCTTTCTCCACCCATTTGCCATCTGTATACAGGAGAGCTACTGACTTTTAATGTTAATTTTGTATCCTGCCACTTTGCTGAAATTGTTTATCAGTTGTAGGAGTTCTTTGGTAGAATTTTGAGGATCACTGATGTATATTATCATATCATCTGAAAATAGTGAAACTTTAACTTTTTCCTTTTCCATATGTATCCCCTTGATCTACTTTAGCTATTTCATTTCTCTAGATAGGACTTCGAGTACTATATTGAAGAGAACTGAAGAGAATGGGCAGCCTTGTCATGTCTCTGATTTCAGTGGGATTGACATAAGTTTCTCCTCATTTATTTTGATGTTGGTTATATGCTTGCTATATATTTCTTTTACTATGTTTAGGTATGTTCCTTGTATCCTCCATCTCTCTAAGACTTTTAACATGAAAGAGTGTGAGATTTTAGTGAATGCTTTTTCCACATCTAATGAGATGTCATCCATGCCAGTGGCTTACCTTTTTTCCCAGCTGCCTACTTCAGCAACCGCCACTGCTGTCACTATCATCTCAGATGGTGTGTTTCTCAGGGGGTCTGTGCTTTTCCTGTATACAGGGGTGTGAGGGTTGTCTACAGTTTGTTCCTCTCAAACTGTGGAGTTCTCCCACTGTAGTGGGGTGGGGAGCTTGGTGTTCCTAGTTAAGAAATCAGTCCAATTCCCTGATTCAATTACTCTGACTTCTAGACAAGGTCCACACCACTCACTGCCATCTTGGAATCTCAGAAAGTTATTTTTAATTACCTGGTATAGAACTTTGTATATTGATATAAAGCAAATTTAATTTTTGGTACAGAATTCAAGTTTAAGATTTTTTCACACACACACACACACACACACACACACTATATATATATATATATACACATTGTACTCTATCTATATATTCTACTCTAATATGAAGTGCTTAACCATACAACTCAATGATAATACAAAGCTTATTCCTAATACTTTGAAAGTGCTGTTGCGGACTGCTTGGATACTTAAATAATACAAGTTAAATAAATCATGGTTATGCCAATTACTAGTCTATTTCTATGCCATAAACTTTTTGATCTACACTCTGTCCTGCCAGAAAATTATGATAGAGCAATGGTGGGTCAAAACTTGTAGTAGTAACCAAGCAATATTTGATTTGAACTACAGTCTACTCCACAAAATGGAACCAAAACCCAACACTTCTTGGATGAGCAAGACCTAGAGACTAGAAAGCCCTGATACCTAGAGTAAGGGCAAATGCTATTTCTCTTTTTAAAAAGTAATAAAATAATAGCCTGATGATATTTTGATATACTCATAGATCAGTGCCTTATTCTGCCATCATCTGAGATGCTTCATTCTGCAGAAGATAGGAAGTAATAGAAACACACACACACACACACAAACCACGAGAGAGGAGAGAGAGAGAGAGAGAGAGAGAGAGAGAGAGAGAGAGAGAGAGAGATTGTAGCACTCATTTCTAAATGGAAGTCTCCAATAAGTTTCTCCCACAAGAGCTTGGGGAATCCCATGAAAAAGGAGGAGAAAGGAACATAATGGCCACAAAAGACAGAGAACACCAGGAAAACAAAGCCCTCTAAATCAACTGAATTATGTTCACATGAACAAACAGAAACAGAAGCATCAAGCACTGGGTCTGCATAGGTCTGCACCAGGTCCTATATGTATGTATTACAGCTTTCAGTTAAGTGATATTTTTGCAGCTCTTCAGTGTGTGAAAAGTGGATCTTTGATTATTGTGTCTTCTCTTAAGGCTACTTTTTGTCTTCTGTTGGTTTACCTTGTCCAACTTCAATGTGATGTTTTTTGTTTTATCTTATTATATTTCATTATATTTTGTTGTTATCTCTTAGAAGCCTGTCCTTTTCTAATGAGACACAGAGAAGTAAACTCCGATGGGATGGGAAGTGGGAGGGAAAATGTAATCTGTATATGCTCCATGAGAAAAAAGAACTGTATATTTAAAATGAAAATATATTAATCAATATTATATACCATGAAGTAGTTTAGATTTCAAAAGCCACACAGGCGTTATCATGCTAATTCGTACTTATTTAGACTATTTTAATTGAAAAACATTAGACAATAAGGTGATGGGGCCACCAATTAATCTTTTAAACTGAGATGACTTGGCACTGTTTCTATATTTGACTGCTCTAAATGATTATAGGGAAATCCACCCTACTGATTTGATTGCATTCTGTATTTCCTCTTCCCACAGGCCTTACTGGTATAATGCCTGACTTTTTAACACTGCCCACATTAAAATTTACAATTAGTTATGTAGTGTATTAATGTCTTTTTATTTTACTGTACTATGATGTCCTTGAGAAATAGTACATCCTCAGGGTAAAACATATGAGTTAAAAGAGGGAACTGGAAAAAAGATGAGTCACATAGATTCTAGTAATGTATATTTTGCTCTTTGCTACTCAATTAGATGGCTACTCTCTTTTCATCTTTAAAACTTAATATATTTAATTGCATATGTGTGTATATATTCCTAAATATAGAAGCCAAAATCATGGGCCTTCTTCTCTTTCAAGAATTCATGGTGATAATATTTCAATTGAATGTGGGAATTGGTTTCTAGATTCATCTATTTTATCATTATCATACCTGCAGGATTCAAAATTAATTTTTTGGCAGACTACTTCATTGCTTTTTCCAAAAATTCATCTCGTATTTCCTCCAGTGTAGAAAGTCTCTATCTTGTTAACTCTCTCAGTGGGAAGCAGGTAAATGTGCTATGACAAGTGAAGAAAGCATAAATTTAACTAGTAGAAATTTCTGTATGTTTTCTCTCTTGAGAAATAATGCTGGCAATAACAGCAGTTGCCATTAGTTTAACTGATTTACCACTTATACATAAAGGTCTACATTAAGACAGACGTCATCTATTCCTGTGATAATTCTATAAAATTATTATCACCTCATCATTTTTAGTAGAGGGAATTAAAGACTAAAATATCCAATATTGAAAGTTGTAGCTTCACACAAAGTAATACATTATGAAATGAAGTAAAACCTGGAATATTTTGGGTCTCAAAAAAGGACAGTATCAAGATGTGATTTTATTAATGGAAATCATGTAAAATTAAACAACTCCATGACACCAGTGGCAGAAGATAGCATTAATATTACAGTAAAGTTATAAGGATTTAGATACATGATCACACTTTATTAGGAAAGTATTATGTAGGTACAATTAAATACATGTTCTTCAATTTATCAATTAAGGATGTGAGATTTCCTTACTGCCTATCTCTGTTGGGAGTCAGATGGATCCACGGCTTTCTATGAAACCTCAACAAAAGCACAAAAGTAAGGGTAGTTCTGTGTCTCCGTCCAAGAGTATAATTTGCAGAGACCAGTCTGGAACTGCAGCCTAAGTCTTGAAAATGTTAAAGTTTCAGTTCTGGGGGACCATCTTTCTCCCTTGAAGGGCTGTGGTTATCAGCTTTAGGGGAGTTATATATGAGGCATTATCCTGTATTATATTTGCCAGCACTGTCCTATTTAGCTCTATGCTGCCCTGGGCCATTTCCACACTGTTAATGGTATATGAGATGATATACTTATTAATAAAATGGCTTGGCATAGACATAGTTTGTGAAAGCCCACCTGACCCCAGCTTTATATCCTATCAATCCTTGGCTACTCTCTCTCTCCGGAGCTTATCATTGTTAAGTGGCTTGCTCATCTATATCAAATACAATAAAAATGGAACATGCTAAGTAAAATGATTAAAAAGATGAAATGCATAAAATATAGAATATGCTGGATTTCTAACAAGCTATGGCTTCTAGAATGCATCAGCTAAATTTATGGATAGTTCATTCATTCTCTATGAAATGGTGGAGGTGGGCCAGGGGCGACTGCCTCTGACATGAACTCTGGTGCCTACATTTTGCTTACTGCCCCTTGGTGGGGTAGCCTTGTGAGCACAGAGAGGAAGGTGATGTAGGCTACCTGATGAGATCTGGTAGGATGTCGTCAGATCATGAGGGAGGAGTGCCCCCTCTCAGAGGTCTAGTAGATGGAATAAAGCAAAAGTGGGAGGGAGGCTGGGAATAGGAAGATAAGAGCAAGGGGATAACAATCAGGATGCAATGTGAATAAAATGTAATAAATAAAAAGGTTTTAATTTTAAAAAGAGATTGTGTATAATCCTTACGGAGGACATAGAATTGAAATTAGAACATTTAGTGCAACATGTACTTCTCTTTCATTACTGATCTTAGGTAATTTACCAAAATATATTTTTCATTTCTCATTATGATTACATAATCTTAAAGACACATTACTTTTACGAAAGACACTTTCTCCAAGATATTGACTATTAAAGAGTATGTAATGGTAACTAAAATCACTGTAAACTGGCATCAGTCCTAATTGTTATATTATTAGTTGAAGATAAGTGATTCTTTTTAAAGAGCTATTTACTTTATTATATGTATAGTGTTTTGCCTGCATGTATCCTTGCCCACCAGAAGAGGGCACAAGATCTCATTATTGATGGTTATGAGCCACCATGTAGTTGCTAGGAATCAAGATGAGGACCTGTGAGAGATCAGTCAGTGCTATTAACTTCCAGCCCCAAAGTTAGGTGATTCTTAATTCTACTGTTTTCATTTCAGTCCTCAACAAATTGAAGGAACAGGGAGAGTTTGCAATAATTTTTTTTTTGAAATCTGTAGTTTTTCAGCAATCTTCAAAGAAAACAGGAGAGGTAAAGTAAAAATCAAAAGTAAAAAGAGACAGGAAAATTTAATTTTACTTAAGGAAATTACTAATGGCTACATATGATAAAAAAGATGTTCAGTATAAATGACTGGTGGATAAATAACAAAATATCAATAAAAAAAGAATAATGATAAATTCCTAACAAGATGGAAATAAAGGAACTTGTCATTGTATTGATGAGAGTATAAAGTGGGATAACCATGTAATAGTGTGGGAGTTCCACACTATTGTTGAAATATTTTGAAATTGAAAGGAAAACTTTCATAAAACAATAAGCAGTAGGCTTTTAATATATGCATAAAATAACACTATGGTTCTTCTGTTTATACTGTAATCTATACTATTTGGTTTATTACATTGATATTTCTCCTCTTACTGGAGACAATAGATTTGGATGATCAATAAAATATGCTTTTGCCAAGTTAACAATCAGTATTTCAACTATTTCAAGGTAATACATTTCACAGAGCAGTGGTGTCAGAAATATTATTTTTAATGCTCTTCTAAGCTGCTTTATAAATCTACATATAAATAATATGCAAACTAAAGACAGATCACATAAACAATGTTGATAAATGGTGAGTTTTCCTAAGGTGAGACATTAAATATCAGTATAAACAAATGAACTCTAACATTTGTATATTCTTATTTTTTCTGTCTTTGGCACCATCTTTCCCTTGTCTGCAAAATTGTGACTCAATGGCTTATGAATTAAGATAATTAAGCAAATATTTGTTGATGGGTTTGTGAATGAATGGCAAATCTCCAGGTTTGTTATATGTACAGTCTTACAAGATTTTCATAGGCAGTCAAATTCTACAAGTGCTAATCACACAATGGTGACTCTAACAGCATCTCAGACAGTTTGTCCACTCTTTTCATTTTGATGGAAGGAGTGACCTACATTTATATTTGTCTGTGTAATATACTAGGAACTCAATAAATATTTGTTAAATAAATATCAAATAGCATACTTCTAAAGCAATTTGTCTTTTTGGTTTTTGTTTTTGGTTTGTTTTTCATTTTTCTTTTTTTCTTTTTTAATTTTTAAAAACTTCAATTTATTCAGATTACAACTGAATTGTTATCCCATCATTTGTATCCTCCCAATCCTCTCTTCCTCCTGCTTTCACCATATTCCCCTCCCCTAAGTCTATGACCGAGGGGGACCTCCTCTCCCACAATATGGTCATAGGCTATCAAGTCTCATCTTGGTAGCCTGCTTATTCTTTCTTTGAGTGTCATCAGGCCTCCCCAGCAAGAAGAGGTGGTCAAGATAATCATAATGAGTGAGTTAACCCAGAAGCAGAAAGACTCACATGGTATATAGTTACTTATAATTGGGCACTAGCCAAAAAGCACATCCCATGAAAGTCTTCACTTACCAGGAGATTAGGATAGATGTGAGAACATCCTACTGAGTTATATAGGAGATAGGGACATAGAAGAACCCAGAAGGTGCTAGAAACCTACAAGAATAACATCGTGATGGGTGGATCCGGGCCCAGGGGTTTCTGCTCAAACTATTTTACTAACCAAGGACAATACAATAGTAAACATTGAACCCCTACTCTGATCTACCCAACGGACAGGACATTCTCCACACATATGTGGAGAGCAGGGACTGACATTGACATGAGCTCTTTTCCTTAATACTAGGGATTGGATTGTGCCCCTCTACATGATAAGCAGATATGATACATCAGAGCTACTTTTATACCGTTTAAGAATCTTTTCATCAATGTATAAAGTTCTAAACCAGTGAATTAAAACTAACCTTGTGAGTAACAATTAAGGCCTTAAATTGAGGAGTAAAGTCATCTAATTTTTGTTCTACCATCCATATATATATATATATATTCTCCATTCTTTCTTTTCAACCCCTATCTCTAAATATAAGAAAGATAAAGGAAAAGAGAGGCATCCTTGAATCCAACATTGTTTTTCTCTCCAAATAAGACCAATAATAACTTATAACCAATTATCAATGAAAACAAACACCTATCTCCCAAGAAAGCAACCAAAAACCTACCCAACTCAATTAAGGGAAATAGGGTGTTGCTCTCTTAAGGTTTCTCCTGGCTGATTACAGTGAATAATACCTTTGTAGGGGCCTAAATAAAACTGGGGAAATGGTTAAACAAGCAAGGAATGCAATTTGTGGTTCCAGTTGGTAGGTGTTGATGAATTCCAGGCTTAATTAAAGTCCTGTGTGGGTGGGACAGACTAATTTTCTGGACCATTTGCGAACAGAAGATTTCTTCGAAGGAAACCTGGGGGCTGTCCTGTTCTGATGAGGAACAGTAACGGAAGCACTTTGTGCTGGAACATGAAAGTTGTAGGATGTCAGTGTCTAGCATGCTGAGAGGAGTGAATCTTGTTAGGTCTGATCCAGTGTCAGTGTCCAGTTCTTTTGTCCTGAAAACATATAATTGCTCACAAGCATTATTCATTCCTATTCCTATAAATATGTGATGAGTATGATACACAGAACTATTAGAAGTCAAATTTAAGATTATTCTTCACACTCGTTTTATATATATATATTTCTATTTTAGTATGAAGTATTGTACCCATACAACTCAACTACAATACAAAGTTTACTTTCAGTATTTGACAATGTTATTGCAAGCTGCTTAGGATAATTAAGTAATACAAGTTAATTGTTAATTGATCAAATCAGGGTTGTATTAATTACTATTTTTATCACAAGAATATACATCCTAGGTTTAATAGATAGATATGATTCTTCAGATAGATAAGGTAAAGTAAATAAGGTCTTCAAAAGCTGAGACATATAGATTTTGGTATTTAAATTTTTTTATTATTTTAAAGATGTTTTGACAATAAGACAGTGCCTGGCAACATCCAGCCTACCTCAAAGAAGATGATGAGCATCAATGAACCTCCTTATGGAGATGGCTTCTAGTGTGACAAAGCAGCCCCTGGGAAAATTGTCCTCACTTCTACCAAAGACAGAATTCTGCCTAAAAAAAGGGCAAGCTAGGAAGCAGTCACAGTCTATAGCCAAACTCTGCCAAGACAGGGTAAGCAAGTCCTCAATAGTTCCTGTCTCACAAATATGTCTGTCAGATATATTGGATCTGAAGGCCGGAGATGATGCTTCAATGTTATTGCAAGTTTTGGGTGACTGCTAGGCAGCAAACTCTCTCTGTCATCTTCTCATTTGGGAAGCTGCTAACCTGCAATACCTGTATACTCAGGCTCTTAATTTTATTCCTTCCCAAATCTCTAATGGAGTTGAAGACCAGATAGGTTAGGTTTAAAATTATGCTTGGTTGTTTTGGGGTTCATAAGTTTTAGGTCTGGATCAATTTAAGTTGATAAAGATGTGATATGGTAGATAATGATTTACATTCAGAATTTTGGACTCTCAAAGATATGAAAGATGGTTTTTTGAAGTTTACAAACACAAATAGGCAAAACACTATGAATATAATATTTATATAATTTCTGACTCTTTTGTATTTCTTCTTGCTGAAGGTAGTTTATTGTATATACATGTAATAATATAAATGTATATGTAAAACAGAAAAATTTTTAAAAGAAAAAATATCAGATTTTCAATAGACAAAACATTTAAAAATATGCTCCTGTAATGGAGGTGTTGAAAAATAAAAATTATCATACATTGATGCTGGCAAAATATAATAATAAATAAAACCCATACTTTTTTTAAAGAATTTTTTCTTACTGAAAGGAAAAATAAAGTGACAAAAATCCATTGCTGTCAATTCTTCTTTGTCTAAGTATAGACTGAATTGTAACTTAGTTGTAAGTTAGATTTAAAAATAGGTTCATCTTGGGAGGTCATCCATATTTACTGAATATTCTTGAAGGTCTGTGATTGATATGTTGTATCTGCATACTTCTCTATGGAATTAATGTGCTTGTTCCCCTTGCTTAGCATTGTCACACTGTGTTGCCTTGGCATTTGTTTCCCCTGATAAAAATCAGGCTACTTTATACACTCTGGCTTTCTACCAGTCTTCAGATACATTATTCCACTGCCCAAATCCATGTAATGGAAGCCTTATCATTTTCACTCAAAATGTCCTTTCTCAATTCCACATCATTTTCACTCATTAGGAGTTTCCTTTCCAAGAGCCATTCAGCAACTGTCACACTGCTTTTAAATCTACGGCTATACCTGGATTTTCCATCACTTTAGCTAGCTAAAGAGATTCTGTTTAACAATATGTTCTAGTGTTTCAAGAGCTGAACTCAATTCTTGGTATAGATAAAATCTTAAGTTGTTGAAAATTCAACAATTAACTGTTAATTTATCACACTTTTCTCATAATGTGAGAGAATTTAGAAAGCATTGTAATGAATGTTATTAATGAAGTTATGAAGTATGAATTACAATAATCATTTATTCATTCAAACTAAAATGACAACCATCAGCTATAGAGGTTGAAAGATATATTAACAAACAGACATTCAATCAGTACTAATGTCATGATATAATAAGTTTATGAAATATTTGTGTCTGCCTATCAAGAATAACCACAATCTAGTAGTATATTTTATACATGTTACTTATTGCTTGATAGATATTTAGTTTTTAGTAATTACCTTGAAATTATCTAACAAAACAAGAAAATTCAGCTGATAGTAATTCCCTGTAGCTAAAAAAACTATTAATGAAATACTTCTTAAGTTTTCTTAAAATAACCATGGAAATGGAATGATAACTATATGCTATTAGTCCATCCTTACTGTTGAGTCACGATACTTGTTGGAATTTAGACTCTTCTTGAGAATTGAAAAATGCCTTACCAGATCTGGTGCCTTTGGGAAAATTGTCAAATAATTTTCATGTGGAGAATTTCAAGAAGAAATGAAAGCTCTATTTGACAGCTGAAATAGGTGTTCATCTTTATGTCTTAGTTATGAGAATAGACACCAGTGGAAACACAGACTCTTCTCCTTTTTAGATTCATAAACATTATTTTTAAAATAAAATATTACAAGTACAAAAAGAAAAGGAATTCAGTGTAAATAGCCATGTTTTCAGTGTCTGACCCTGTTAAACACCAAGAATAGTAGAAAAAAATCCATTTGGCTAAACTTTGAGTCAAAGTGGAAGTGAAATTGTGTTCAGCAAGCACCAATTCCTGAACTTTACAAGCAGCATTTTGAGATATTTGAACCAGGATCTGTAATATCACAGCCACCTGAGAAATAAAGTATCCTCTATAGTGTGAAAATTGAAGACCTTATGTTTCCAATCACCAGGTTCCTTACTGAAATAAGGTAATGTCTGCCTTGGCCACAGAAACTTCCAAGCAAATGAATTTCTCTGCAAGTCATAGCAGAGCATTTGCAGCAGTAAATGTGTTTTGCCCTAAGACTCATATTTGGTTCATTCACTCAAGAAGTCTCTTAGATCCCAACATAATTCTATTTTGAGCAACTTTTCAAATTACAAAATATAAGAAATAGAATAAGATAAAATTAAAAGTATGACATCAAAGTTGGGAAAAAAACAAATGAACAGAGGCAGAGAAAGCCCAATAGGAGCCACAAGGATCAAGAGACTCATGTATTTTCACAACTGGGGAATCCAATAAAGGCACTAAACTGAATCCATAATATATTCATTGAGGACGTGGTTATACCTGTGCATGTCCTGTCCATGCGATTTCAGTCTCTATGAACTCACACAAGCTTTTCTAATACAACATAATTTCCTAGAGGCCCAAGTATCTAGGTGACATAAAAAATGGATACAATTTATACAATAATTTTTGTGTTAATTAATAGGTTCAATTATTAAATTTTTAGTCATTATTTTATTTTTTTAAATGAGATTTGGGTATCCTTCACATACAAAAATTAATTAAAATACTAAAAAAATCATTATGAATGTTCCTACATAGATATGTAGACATCCTAGTTAATTATAGGTACAAGCCTTGGTGACTACAAAGATAGTATTAATAACAATATAAGCAAACTCATCAACATATATTGATTGGTTGTTTTATTTTACTTTTATTTTAATTTATTCATTTTACACCCCAATTGTAGCCCCTTCACTCATTTCCTCCCAGCCTCACTCTCTCTTTCCCTTCTCCTGCCTCCTATTACCCTCCCCTAGTACTTAGAGATTGAGAGCCCTTCTTCTCTATCAGCCAATCCCAGCCTATCAAGTCTCAATTAGGACTGCCTGTATTTTCTTCCTCTGTGGCATGGCAAGGCATCCCACCATGAGGAAGTGATCAAAGTGCAGGCAACAGAACATCATGAAATTTTCAGGCAAATGGATGGAGGTGAAAAAGATTATCCTGAGTGAAAGAACCCAGACCTAGAAGCATATGCATGGTATAAACTCACTTATAAGAGGATATTTGCCATATCGCGCAGGATAGCCGTATTACAATCCACATACTCAAAGAAGCTAAGTAACAAGGAGAACCCTAGGGAGGATGTTTAATTCTCATTCAGAAGGATAAAGGACACAAGTAGTGGTTGAAGAAAGGGAACAGAATAGGAGCCTTCCATATCTGTCTCTGATAGACTCTATCCAGCAGGAGACCAAGGCAGAAATTGAGTCTGGGAGTCAAACTTTGGTCAGAGCACAGTGAGTCCTATGAATGAGTTGTGGAATAGAAGGAGTGAGAGGGGACAGGAGCTGCACAAGAAGACGAAGAGAGCCAACAAATCTGTGCCCAGTGGGGCCAGAGTGATGCATGAAACGGCCAATAGGCAGCTCAGTCTCCATGTGGGTATCTTATTAAGGGGAAGCACGTGCTGTCACTCGCAGGGACTCTGTTCCCTGCACTTTGTTGGTTATTTTATAAAAGTAAATTGATTTCTTTTCATTTTATGTTCTAAAATTTAATAGTTCAGATGAGTCAATTAATGATATTTTTTTTGAAAAAAGAATTATTACCAGAGAATTGTAAGACTAATAAAATTACTTTTTCTAAAAAAATAAAATAAAATAAAAGTAGTTTTAATATAATATATCCCTAAATATCATCATTTGGTATAATGGCACTATAAATAAAGGCAAATGATATTTCTAACATAGAGTTGAGAAATAAGGGGCTAGTTGGTGTGCTCGTTCCTGGGAAAAACTTTTTCTGTTGGTCTTAGTATTTCATAGTTATCTGAAATTGTTTGTGTGACGTTTAGGACTCCTGGGCTTCCCTCCATCCTCTTTAAAATGTTAATTGTCATTGTCCATGTTAAGCTCATGTTTATACAGTCACACTGGTGATATATATATATATATATATATATATATATATATATCATTATACAATATATATAAACATTATACAGACTGAGCTGTTTATACATGATTTAATTATATAAATAAAAGAAATAAGTTAACAAATTTTATAGTGATTCAAAATCTTGCAGCTAGCAACTCAATGTTTCTTTAATTCCAACTCTGTCCAATAAAGCAGTGGCTGATCATACACACTTTTAGTCACTCAATGTATATGACTAACTGAGACTAACATGTGTTGTATGTGATATGTACACAGAATTTCAATGTCTTGTACTGAAAAAGTAACAGAAAACATCTCAGAAATAATGTTGATATTGATTCTATATGGTTTTTAAAAAAATGAAAGCCATTAGAAAAGGCAAACAAACAGAAGGAAAAGAGCCTAAGAGAAAGCACAAGAACCAGAGACCCATTTGTTCACACACTCAGAAGGCTTATAAAAATACTAAACTTCCAGCTATAATAAGTATGTCGAGGACATTTGGCAGACCTGTGTTAATGCTGTGTTTGCTGCTTCGTGCTCTGTGAGGTCATATGAGCTTTGATCAGTTGAGGAGTTCCCTGAGTTCTTAGAGGAGGTATTTGATAGACACATCAAATTGAGAACTATGTGTTCAATTCCTCTGCCCTCTCTCTTCCTTAATGTCTGGATGTGGGTCTCTGTAACTGTTTCCATCTACTGCAGAAAGAAGCTTCTCAATTGATGTCTGAATAAGGCACTGATCTAACAATATAGCAGAATGCCATTAATAGGTTATCATTACTGCTATTATTTTGAGAGCAGTAGTATTTGATTGTATTGGGCTTTCTAGTCTCTGGCTCTTAGTCACTCAAGGCATAATGGGTATGAGTATCATGTCTAGGAGCAGGCCTTATATCAAATTAGACATTAGTTGGTTACATATACAAGCTTAGCCATGCCATTGCTATAGCATAATTTGCAGGCAGAACAGATTTTAGATAAAAGGTTTTGTGACTGTAAGTGCATATGTTTCTCATTTGGTAGCATGCAGAGCACCTTCCCACAACAAAAATACTAGAACATAAAGATGGAGGTTCTATGTCTGCACCAGATTGACCTCTCCTTGTTCAATAAGTTGAGTGGGTGTTTTCATCAGCAATTTAAGGCAAATATTTTGGAAACAGCTGATGAAAATTTCTTGTGATTTCCATTGATTTATCTCATCTCTTGTAATATACTTTCTCAATAACTTGAAACTCTACTGCTGACTCACTTTAGATTTGTATTTGACTGCATTGTTCTGGACAATTAGTGTTCAGAGTATTTTATATTTCACATATGTATTTAAGTATTTGGAGTCATTTCTTATATGAAATTCACATGCTTTTATTAGTTCACTAAAGAAAATTCTGCTGTCATTCAAGAGCATATGTTTATAGAATCTAAATGCCATACCAATCAAGAAATGCCAAATGAGTTTCATAAATGCTTGTGGCTTCATTATCACCCTGTCCTTTATTAATAATGACTTCTTGCATTCTTCTAATTAATTTTAGTACTACATCAAGCTGTTCCTGAATCTCCATGGTGCCCCAAATTTCATTCTACATTTTGACAAATGCTTACCTGGCAAAGTGCTAATGAAAAAGGAAGTGTATTGAATTTTCATTGCCACAGAATAATCAAGGATAATTCCAGATAGAGTAGGATTTTTGTTAAGCAACGGCAATAGCTAAATAACAATTCTTAAAAGGAAATGAAAGAGAATCACCTTTACATAACAAGACAACATAATATAACTATATTATGACTCAAAACCTGAAAATTGGTTTATTTGAAGGTCTTCTAATGGGGCACATAATAAAAATGGAACAAAACAACATATCCAAAACACAACAGGATAGCCTTGATGTAGAGACATTTCTATGTTATGGACAATGAGTTTCTAGGCATGGCCTCATGGACCCAACATTTAAAAGCAATATTTATGCAATAGAGACAGGAAAATTGTCTCCCAGCCTCTCAGTGAAAAATAACTTTCTATAATAAATTAATTTGCAAAGCCTGTGTGTTTTCTGAAAATGGGAATAAACACACCAAACATGTTTTTCTTTTCCTGAATGTAAGCATATTCTAGGTACAAACATTGCAAAGTGATTCTGGTCATCCAACATAAACTATCATCCTTCCCACAGAAGAATTGATACTTCCCAGACTTCCAGTGCTGTACCTAAAACCCATTTTGGGTCTGAGAGGGCCAGGCAGCAATGAAGAGAGGTCAGGAGCAGAAAAAAGTAATGGTTGATGATGAGGAGTGCTTAGAAATGGAGCCACAAAGGATGTCTTGATATCCAGTTATCATCAAGTCAAAGAGATTCCTAAATTGGAGCTCTTTCAAAGGCCCTTTGTTGTTGCTGGAGATAGAAAAGTTGGGAGTCAGAAGGGTACCAAATCTCCAGTTTTGAGGAGGAGAAATATCCCAGTCTGAATAAGATAAGGCCAGACAGCAGCAAGTGAACACAAACTGAAGATATCTTTTTGGCAGCTCTTCCTATATAGACCCCATTATGACTTTATTTACATATAAACATTCAATTAATCAGGCATTAGCTGAGACTCTCTATTATGGGACATTCTCAAGTATGAGAAGAAGTGCACTAGAGTTTCATGATAGATGCATGCAGAGATGGACTCTCTAGCTACCAAAATCTGAGACATCTGTCCTAGAAAGTATGACCAGCCAGCCTCCAATATTAAATTGGCAGGTATGTTCAATGTGAGTCATGCCTCTCTTGGTCACCAGAAACTTACAAGTCCAGCTAGGAGACATACCAAAGACCTGCTTCTGGTACTCTAGGCTGTCCCCTGGTGATTTACTGTACAAAAGCTGGCTCTCCTGTGGTACCTCAGAGTCCTCTGAAAGATTAGGGCTGGAACACCTGCACTCTCTCAACTAGGCACCCCAAAGCATGACTAAGTTTACAAAAGTTCTAATGCATTATATTACAGAGAGTCTTTTAAAACAGCATAATTATAGCAAAATTTACATAAAAATAAAAACTTATTTCAGTAGGAAATAGAATAACCAGAAGTACTTTTATCTATTTTGATGTTGGAAAGACAACTAAAATTCAGCATCTATTTCAATAGACTTTAGCTATCTAATAGATCTAAGCGTACATACCTTCTTTTAATTTTTCTGATCAATCATACCTTTTTCCTTTATAGTCTATTAGTAGAATATTAAACAATACCGTAAGAAGAAAAGTTAACATGTTTTTGGTTGTAACTTTAATATTACATTAAAGTAAAATTTATGTTGGGTACTGACAAGACAGTCTTTGAACAATTAATCACTCCTTCATCAAATAATGACTGAGCATCTCCTGGACAAAAAAAAAATGTATGCTTTATCAAGAAGACAACTGTGCTTGGATTCATATATGAGAGACAAAAAGCAAAATACTGCTTACTTTTCTAATTATTTAATAAAACTAAAAAGTGTGATAGAAGTTGCAGTGTATTTATAAAGATATAACATAGGTCCTTGATCTGGAAGACAATGTGAAATCCAAGCTGCTTTTAGAAAGCTAGTATAATGCAGACTCATCAGCACTGGTGGAGTATGGCACACAATAAACTAGTTCTCAGCTATGCTAAAGGATGCACAAAGCCTAGAGACCTGTAATATGAAGTATGGTTTATAAGGCCTCTGGGGATAGGGTTTGGGGAGATACAAAGACTGGGGGGTAGACAAGGCTCCATCATGCATGAGGCTTATTTTCATATTCAAGATAATGAAATTTATCTTAGAAGAAAGAAGAAGCTTTTGAACATGTGTTTGTAATTAATGGATATCAGAAAAATATAACTAAAATCATATTCCCTAGCACAAAATAACATCTTAACTGTGAAGAAATAAGGAGGCCTAGCAATTGGCTAAGAAGTAGTGGTACTTGTCTACAATCCAAGTGCTAGGAAGGCCAAGGTAGACGGATTAAAGCTTTTAGGACAGCATGAACTTCAAAGTGAGACTCTGTCTCAGAAAAACAAAAAGAAAAGCACAAACAGAAATAATATTTCTTTCTTCTCTCCTTCCCTCCTTCCCTCCTTCCTTCTTCTCCTCCTCTCTCCCTTCCTCCCTCCCTCCCTCCATGCTTAATTAGGAAGGAAGGAGAAGAGGGAAGAATGAACAAAAAACTGAAGAAAATGTGTAGAACCTCAAGAAGGTGGCTAGAATCTGATTCTAAAATGATACCATAAGAAGTAAGTGTAATGGTGAGCCTCAAGTTAAGTAAGTGCTTTTATCCCCTGAGTTCCTAGCCTTCTTAATATATAATGCTTGCAATACATATTTCTTATAATACATTTTATGGCTTATGTATGTCATAACTTTTGGTAAGGTTAATTTTTTAGCAGTAAAAGTACATCTTAAGAAATCATTATATTTTAGAATGGACTCTTGGAATGGAGTAATACAAACTTTGTATATATGACATTTAGCTTTTGATCAAAGTCTGGCAGAGAACAAATACTAAGACTAACATTGCTAAAATATGTGAAAAATATTTAGAGATGTGCAAATTTACTATAAGAGAAAACAATGAGGTAGGATTCACACATGCATCACGGACATATGAATTTAATTTCCACATTCAGGGAATTATTTAACAAAAATAGTAAGGGTCAACTTGAACCCACTTTGACAGAATGTGATATAGGGATGCTGCAGACAGTTCTGGGACATCTATTTTAACTCTGATTCATGCTTTTAAAAACTATTTTTTGGTTAAAGAAAGTGCATTAGTGATTTAAAGCATTACTTAAATTAAAAATGACTTTCCAGAGATGTATTTCATTAATTAAATGTTTTTATTATTAGTTTATTGGGTAGTAACATTTAAAGATTTTAAGAAATTAACATCTGGGGAGTTTCAAAATGGTGGCACCTATCACACACTGAATCTGATCTAATACATGGAGACCAGGGACCAGATTGGGAGTGACAAATTGCAAGAACTGGAGAACATTAGGTGAGTGGGGTCCTGCACAGTGCAGACCACAAGTGGGATTGGCCCTGGGCCGAACAACAGCCCACAAAGGACCTGAACACACTCTTTAGATGTTGGAATGGAACCCACCTGTGGACTGTAACTGGCCTCTATAGCCCAGGTGCAGTATGTGCAATGGTGGAATGCCAGAACCCCTCGCCTGGGAAAGTCTCAGGGAAACAAGTGAATCTGTCCTCAGATACCCCCACCCACCTCACCCCAGTTGATAGGGGAGCCCTGAAGGCCACAGTGAAGCCCACGATACCCAGAAACAGCATGTGCAGTCTGGGCAGTCTGACCAGAGCCAGGCAGCTGGCCTCAGTAGACCAAACCTGCAAAATTGGGCTGATAGAACAGTCCCATGGTCTGCCAGGGACTCCCATGCTCGTGGGAGAATCTGGACTGCCCTGACGGTCCGGAAGGGGGTCTGAATTGAGGCCACCCCTCAGTGAGACTGAGCCACTAAAGGTGCACAATCTAGGCTAGTCTGCTATCTAGATGGATACAGACAGGAACCTGTCATGGGCCACAGCTGTCAGGGCCTGGACAATTGAGCAGATAAAGCCACAGTCCCCACAGGCTAGCAGGGATTCCCCATGCATGTGGGAGAAGACGGACTGCCTTGGATGTCTGGAGGGGAATCTTAGTTGTTTGGTGGTACTGAGCTGCCAAGGATTCGCAATCTAGACTGTTCCACTTTCTAGACTGATCAGGGCAAGAAAGTGTGTGGACCAGAATGGTCAGGGCCTGAGCTATAGAGCAGATAAAGACACAATCTCCTACATGCTTGGGAGAGGCTGGATTGCCCTGAGGGGTCAGGAAAGAGAATTTAACAGTGGCTCCCAACACAGCTAGTCTGAATCCCCTCAGTAGCATGAACGGAATCAGGTAGAAGCCTACCTCTGCTGGCACAGTCAGGAGCTTAAGGTGTAGAACAATGTCTCCTGGAGCAGAAATCAGGTTACCTGCCTGTTCCAAAGAAAAACTCTCTGATCCCCACAGAGATCACTCACCAACTACCACTCTCAACAACCAGTGAATAAGACCAGAAGCTGCCACACAACACCAGAGATAGAAAGATGACTAAAGGAATGTGTAAGAATGCAAACAACAAAAAACAAACCAACTCATCATCCCCAGATCCCAGCTATACCAAAGAAAGTAACCCTGAGAACTCAAACACAATTGAAATACAATAAAATGATCTCAAATGCTTAGTAAAGAAGATAATAATGGGGGAAAAATAAAATCTATAATCAAATGCAGGAAGATACAGCCAAATAGGTGGAAGTCATAAAAGAAGAATATAGAGAGGGACAGGAAAATACCAACAACCAGATGAAGGAAATAAATAAAATAGTTCAAGATCTGAAGATAAAAATGGGAACAGTGATAAAAGCACAGACAGAAGAAAAATGGGAATTTGAGACTTAGAAAAGAAAGTAACCAACATAGAAGTGAGCTTCTCTAATAGAACCAAAGAAATGGAGGAAAGAATCTGAGGACTAGAGGATACAATTGTAGAATTCAAAGCAACCATCAAAGACAATGCTAAATCTGAAAAATTCCTGACACAAAACATCCCAGAAATCAAGGACACCATGAAAAGACAAAACCTGAGAATAATAGGCATTGAGGAAAGAGAAGAGACCCAACTCCACAGTCCAGAAAATATCTTCAACAAAATCATAGAAGAAAATTTCCCCAATTTAAAGAAGGAGATGCATATAAACATACCAAAGGCCATACAGAATACACCAGAAAAGAAAATCTTCCCAACACATAATAATAAAAACACAAAATATACAGAACAAAAAAAATTAAAAGCAGCAAGAGAAAAAGGCAAAGTAACATACAATGGCAAACCTATCATAATCATACCTGACTTCTCAGCAGAGACGATACAAGCCAGAAGGGCCTAGAAAGAGGTTGTGCAAACCCTAAGATACCACAGATACCAGGCCAGACTACTGTGCCCAGGGAAACTATGAATAACCATTGATGAAGAAAACAAAATATTCCATGACAAAAACAAATTTAAACAGTACCTATCCACAAATCCGGCCTTACAGAAGTTACTAGATGGAAAACGCCACCCGAATGGGACAAGCCACAACTAAACCTACACAGAAAATAGATAACTACACCATCACAAAAACACAAGTACACAAACTCTCTACTGTAACAAACAGTAATTAAGACAGCATGGTACTAGCACAGCAATCGGCTGGTGGATTAATGGAATTGAATTGAAGACCCAGAATGAATCCACACACAGATAGTCACTTGATTTTTGAAAAAGAAGCCAAATCTATTCAATAGAAAAAAAGATAGCATCTTCAACAAATGGTGCTGGTCTAACTGGATGTCTACAAGTAGAAGAAAGCAATTAGACCCATATTTGTCACCATGCACAAAACTCAAGTCCAATTGGATTTAAGACTTCAACATAAAACCAGAGACACTAAATTGGTTAGAAAAAACCTGTTGAAGAGTCTGGAACACATTGGCACAGGAGACAGCTTCCTGAATAGAATACCAACAGCCCTGGACTTAAGGTCAGCAATCAATAGATGGAACCTCATGAGCCTGAGAAGCTTCTGTAAGGCAGGGGATACTGCCAACTGAACAAAGAAACAGCCTACAGACTAGGAAAATATGTTTACCTACCCTACATCTGACAAAGGTCTAATATCAAAAATATATAAAGAACTCACTAAATTAAACACTACCAAACCAAATAACCCAATTAAGAAATGGGTCTCAGAACTAAACAGAGAATTCTCAACAGAGGATTATCAAATTGCTAAGAAACACCTAAAAACATGTTCAACTTATTTAGTCATCAGAGAAATGCAAATCAAATGACTCTGAGATTCCATCTTACACCCATTAGAATAGCTAAGATAAAAAAATTCAAAGGACACCATATGCTGGTGAGGATGTGGAGAAATAGGAACACTCCCTCATTGCTGATGGGAATGCAAACTAGTACAACCACTTTGGAAATCTATCTGGTGCTTTCTCAGAAAACTGGGGACAGGGCTTCCTCAGAATCCAGCTATTCCACTCCTTGGAATATACCCAGAAAATACTCTACCACACAACAGGGACATATGCTCTACCATATTCATAGCAGCCTTATTCATAATAGCCAGAACCTGGAAACAGCCTAAATGCCCCTCAGTTGAAGAATGGATTAAAAAAAAAATGGTGGTACATTTACACTATGGAATACTACTCAGCTATTAAAAACAAGGAAATCCTGAAATTTGTGGGCAAATGGATGTGACTAGAAATGGTCATAAAGAGTGAGTTAACACAGAAGCAGAAAGACTCACATGCTATATCCTCACTTATAATTGGGCACTAGCCCAAAAGGCACATCCTATGAAAGTCTTCACTTACCAGGAGATTGAGATAGATGTAAGGACATCCTACTGAGACTCTAGGTAAGAGAAATATAGGAGGAGGGGAAATAGAAGTACCCAGAGGGTCTTAGAAATCTACCAGAAGAACATCATGATGGGTGGATCGGAGCCCAGGAGGTTATCTTCAAATTACTGCACTAGCCAAGGACAATATAATAGTAAAAATCAAACCCCTACTCTGATCTGCCTAATGGACAGGAAATTCTTCACAGTTATGTGGAGAGCGGGGACTGACTATGACATGAACTGTGGTGCTCCGTATTTGACCACCTCCCCTTGGTGGAGAGGCCTGGTGGCATTCAAAGAAAGAATAAGCAGGCTACCAAGATGAGACTTGATAGCCTATGACCATATGTTGGGGGAAGAGGTCCCCTTTGGTCACAGACATAGGGGAGGGGAATAGGTTAAAGCAGGGGGGATGGAGGAATGGGAGCATACAAGTGATGGGATAACAATTGAATTATAATCTGAATAAATTAATAAAATTTTCAAAAATTAAAATAAAAAAGAAAGTAACATCTGGTAAGTGTTCAGGCAGTAAACTGTCTCAGTCATTTTTTCATTTTAGAAACTGCTCACCTGCACTTCCGGGTCACTCAGGCAATTAAGTTTTATTTATTCTCAAGTCTCTGATGGCAATGAAGACCAGGTAGTTTATTTTTACAATTAAGCTTAGTTGGTTAGGGGTTAAGATGTTCATAGATCCAGATAGATGTTTTAAGTTAATAGAGATGAGATATGATAGATTTTGAATTTAATTTAGAAATTTAGACCCAACAAGACAGGAAAGATGTTTACTTCAAGTTTGCCAAATACAAATAGCCAAATCACTGTAAATGTAACATTTATATAACTCCTGATTGCCTGTGGTTCATCCTGCTATATGTAGTTTACTTTATTCATGTGTAATAATATAAATGTATATTTTAAAAAAGAAACATAATAAAATGGAAAAACTCAAAAAACAAACAAACAAAAAGGAGAGAACTGGCTTCTGTAGACTATCTCTCCACAGTTGTTTCCAGACTTATAACATAAGCAAGTAAATGTAATAAAATATTTTAAAATAAATAAAAGAAGCAAATGTTGCCCTAAATTATGCATAACTTTAGTTCCCTACAATAATAAATAGCAGATGCTGAAACATACCAGTGAGGTGCTATGAATATAGAATATTTTGCTTGCCAAAGATTTGTGTTACTTCCCAAAGAATGTATTCATAATAATAGAAAATAGAAATTTGATAAGACTGGAAATTCAAGTGCATGTGCCTCTGTATGTGTATATCATAAATGAAACACTCATGTATTCAGAAACATGCTAGAGCTTGAGAGCCACAGATATTATGTTAATTTTATATAGTGTATTCTTCATTGTTTTGTTAGAATAATTTATTTGGTATATGAAAATTCATAAAAGATTAAACATATTTGTAGACAAACTCAAATATTTACTGAGTTCACTAAAGTGTTAATAATAGTGTTTAAATAACATTTTCTTTACTGTTTTAATTCCCAAAGTCAAGAGATAACCCAAAGAATCATAGATTATCTATACATATTTCTTTAACATAATAACTTTACAAATTATCTTTAAATAAATAAAACATAATAGCATATCCAATTACACTTGAGAAAAACAAAAGCATTTTAAGGCACATACAAATGAACAGTTTGTATCAAAAACCAATGTGTTGTCACTGAATCCCATCATAAATGCTCCCATTTTTCTATTTATGGTACAACCCATCGTAAATAAATTTAAAAATAATTTGAATCAAGAATGTTGGCTTTTAGAAACTATCACAGAAACTTAAACTATTCAGAGTTAACATATATCTTTTCATCACTACTGGAAATTTCATTAAAATTTGAAGAAAAACTGGGCCTAGGAAAACAACTTGGTGGGTAAGAGGGTTTACTATCCAAGAGAAAATCCATATGCATTCATGTGCAAAGCTAGTTGTGTTCATACATGAGCCTGTACTCTTATTTGAGGCCAGGAAGGACAAGTGAGCATTCTGGAACTTAACTGGCCTCTGGAGAAGCTAAGGTCTAGGTAAGAGAACCTGTTACATGGGTTGGATTAGAGCGTGGTTGATCAAGACACTAGATATTCCGCTTTAGCAATTCATGTAACAAGTACCACTTGCACACGCACACACACACACACACACACACACACACACACACACACACACACTCGGAGGGGGGAAAGGGAGAGAAGGAGGGAGGGAGGGAGAGATTTAAAAAAAAATACAGTCATCTGGGGTCAGAGGTTGAAATTCATTTTTAAGGGAAAGTTCTTTATTTGGAATCTTTAAAATATATGTTTTAACTGAAATATATTTACAGCACTTTCCCTCTACATACTCCTTTTTTCTTTGTTATAGTTTTGAAGTTTATTATGCCAAATGTTGAACATTTTAAAATATATAAGTACATAAACACTTGCAGACTAGTTTTAAAGTACTAAAAGGTCAGACTATTATACTGACAGGTGTTAAACATTAGTTATTAAAGGTTAATTTCAAATTAATGTAATAAATCCTGTAGAGATGCTGAAATGTGCTATTTAAAAGGATCATCTGGGTTTCAGCATTTTCCACTTGGGAAAAGGGATCCCACATGAAGTCTGCCACAAAGGAAGCTAAAAATGAAGCATGGACTAGAAATCATATCTATGATCCCACACAGCACACTTCCTAAATCTGCTTATTCTACAAATAATTAAGGTTATACAATTAAGAGACTGATTATGGACTGGTGCCTCATACCTATGATTTCAGAGCTTGGAAGAATAAGGCAGGAGGGTCCCAAGCCAGCACTGGCTGTAAAGAAAGACTCTGCCTCAAAATTGAGTTACAAAATAGAAAAATAATAATTAAGAGTAGCTTTGCTGCATCACAGGGTCAAAATAACACTTTAGAAGCATGTTTATCCTTGTGGACAGTCAAAATAATATAATATAAATTAAGAGTTACCTAATTTGAGCAAGTAAGAACTGCTTAGAGTTTCTGCTATGTATCCTAATGTCCTAAAGGTGAGTTTTTCTGTATAACCTTAGCCTTGTCTATGTTTCCTATGCAGGTCACAGAAGTCCTCAGTGTAGATTAGCATCCTGCTCAGGGCACTGCACCTACATCTACACACCCACTTCACCAAGGAGGCTGTACTTATGCTGTTACTCTCACCTTGGTTACTCTGTTCTCATGATTTTTTACTACTGTGTTAAGGGAAGTTAGTACAGAAAAGTAATGGACTATGCCAGCAAACATGGAGAATTTAATACCAAACTTTGTGCTTTCTAGCTTACACAAAAAGTATAATCCCTAGATTTACCCATGCTGGGTGTGTTATTTAGAGACTATAAATTTTTGTTTTATGAATTCCAAATTTATCAATTGTTATTTAATGTACATAAGTGGCATTACTGAAATAAATTCATACTTTAGCCAGTATAATTTATGCTTTCAAAAAATAAACACAATTTTCACTCACAGTGAACAATTCGTACAGATCTCAACATTCCTAACAGTACTTTTGTAGCAAATGATTTTACAGTTCACAAATAAATGAATTTTTAAATAATATTTTTGTGTTTCATACTTTGAATTCCCTATTTGCCTCACTCTGTATTATGAATTATCTAAGCTTTTAAAGGCTCAGTTTACTTTGCATTTAGAGAAGGTTTTGAAATTACCTTGGATGTTATCTTCAAAATCCTCTTTCTAGTCTCACATTTTTAAAGTAAATACTTAACTATCCTGAGCAACAGTCTGTTCTATTATTTTTATGAACAAATTTAATGTTCTAAAAACTAAATTCAACTTTATAATGATCATTTCTTATTTTGATAGATGATAATTCTCAAGTTGAACAAGAATCTTGAAGAGACGATTTACCCATGGATTAGTGAACATTTCCTTATTTCCAGGAGCAGCACTGTTTGGCAATAGTGACTCTCAAATACCCACATGTACAACACAGCAGAATGTGAGTCTCCTGCCCTGAAGTTTGTGTTTCCACCACTTTGACTTTTCTAATAAATCAAATCACTTTTAACTCCCTTCTCTTTTTCTTTTCTAGGCTCTGCTTCAGCTGCCACCTAAACATTAAATTTTAAACGTTGAAGCAAGAGATCCAAGATGACAGCGATAACATATATGGTACCTGATCTGCAAGACTAGAGAGCTGGATGGGAGCTACAGACTGCAAGACCTGGGTGAGAGAGGTACACACAGTGCTGAGAATATGTGAGCCTGGCCTTAGGACATCCAACTGGCTCACAAAGGACAGGTATGTGATCCCCGGAGTCTGAACCTGTACCCACCAGCAAACTGCAGCAGTTCTCTATAGCAAGGACTCAGTATATGGGACTGAAATTTGGATGCTGAAGCACCAAGGTCAGGATCTGCTGGACTGTGGAGAATCCAGGAAAATGAGTGAATCTGACCTCAGACAGCCTTGCCAGTTCGCAGAAAGCATCAGAGGCTGGAGACCATGTGGGCAAGGTATCCAAAGCCCATCATAGCCCATTGTGCTATGCCATACCTACACTCTTTCTCTCTCCATCTTTAAATGATCAGTGGGCTACAGAGAAACAGCCTTATATCTACTGGCCCAAGAGGAGACAAAAGTGTGGAACTTGGATAGATCTGACCTCAGATCACTCCTCAAGTCCATGGAGGGACCCAGGGCCCATGCAGGGGTCCAGGTGGCTATGGACATGTCCTCCAGCTATAGTACTATAGCCACACTCTCAGGTTGATGAATATAAGGTGCCACAGCCTGAACAGATCCAGATTGGGCAGAAACCTAGCCAACTGCCCCAGTGAACTGTTCCCATGCAGGACTGAACTGACCTAAGCAGGTCTGGCAGAAGCCTGACCTCCAGTTACAACCCAGCGAGCCATTCCTCCCCTCTAGGGCAGGACTGGGCCAGCCACAGGGGATCAGGCTGAAGCCTAGACAACTGCCACAAGCCAGTAGGGCTCGCACACTCTAGAGTGAACTCAGCTTAGGTCACCAAAGACCCAGTTCCTCTAGAGGAGAGTCTTCAATGGCCAGCCAAAGGCAGGGTATATAGCTATACCTACACTGCCATGAACTGATCTTTGGGCTGAAGAGCACCAGCACTGGCCTCTGCTGACCCAGTGAGGTGTGCAGGGTATGGAGTAAAATCCGCTGAAGCTGAAACTTGGTCACCTGCCTTATCCAGGGAAGAATTCCCTGATCCCTACAGGTGAGAGTTCTCTACCTATAGACACTCATCAATAAACTGCTCTCAATGACCAATGAAGGACACCAAAAAATACCTCCCAATGTCAAAGACATCAAGATGACTGAAGGCCAGTGTAAAAATACAAACAACAAAACCCAAAACTATATGGCCTGTCCAGAACTCAGCTATCATAGAGAATTCTACACTGGGTACTCAAAAACAACTGAAGCACAAGAAAATGACCTCAAATTCTTAGTGCCGAAGATAATAATGGAGGAAATGAAAAAAATATATAATCAAATGCAGGAAGACACAGCCAAACAGATTGAAGATATAAAAGAGGCCTTTAGAGAGGAAATGAAGAAATAACTGGAAGAAATTCAGGTCAATGCAAACAAACAGATGAAGGAAATCAATAAAACTGTTCAAGGTCTAAGATGAAAATGGAAATGATAAAGGCACAGACAGAAGAAAAACAGGAACGAAAGAACTTAGAGAAGAAAACAAACAACATTGAGGTTCTCTAACAGAATCCAAGAAGTGGAGGAACGAATCTTGGGACTGGATGATACAATCATAGAATTCAAAGCCAAAATAAAAAAAAATGCTAAATCTGAAAAATTCCTGACAGAAAACATCCCAGAAATCAAGGGCACCATGAAAAGACGAAACCTGAAAATAATAGTGAGGAGAGAGAAGACACCTGACTCTAAGGCCCAGAAAATATCTTCAACAAAATCATAGAAGAAATGTCACCAATTTAAAGAAAGATGAGCAGATAAACATACAAGAGGCCTACAGAACACCAAATAGGATAGACCATAAAATAATATCTTTCTGCCACATAATAATCAAAACAAAATATACAGAACCAAATAAAATATTAAAAGTGTCAAGGGAAAAAGACCAAGTAAAATATAATGGCAAACATATGAGAATTACACCCAACTTCTCAGCATAGACCATAAAAACCAGAAGGGCCTTGACAGAGTCCTGCAAACCTTAAGAGACCACAAATGTCAGTCCAGTGTACTATACCCAGTTAAATTTGTAGTAACCATTGTTGTTGAAAACAAGACATTCCATGAGAAAAGCAAAACAGTACCTATCCACAAATCTGGCCCTACAGAAGTTACTAAAAGGAAAACTCCAACCCAAACTGACAAACTACAACCCAAATAATACAGGAAATAGGTAACTTCATTGTTGCAAAACATAACTATTCAAACACTCTACTGTAACCAACACCAAAAACATAGACCATAAAAGTCACTGGTCATTAATATCTCTCAACATTGATGGTCTCAATTCTCTAATAAAAAGATACAGACTAAGTGAATGGATGCACAAACAAGGTCCATCATTCTTCTTCATTCAAAAACATATCTGAGTCACAATGATAGACATGACCTCAGGGTAAAAGGCAAGAAAAAATTACTCTAAGCAAATGGACACAAAAAGCAACCTGGTGTAGTGATTTTAATATCTAATAAAATAGATTTTCAATCAAAATTAATCAAAAGAGATGAAGACCAATACTTCATACTCAACAAAGGTAGAATCAATTAAGATGACATCTCAAGTCTGAACAACTATGCCCCCATTATTAGGGTGCCTACATTTTTAAATGATTTAACAAAGCTTAAGCCACACATTGATTCCCACAGTCAATAGTAGGAGACTTCAACACCCCATATTCACCAATGGATAGGTTAATGAAACAGAAATTAACCAATAAATAATGACACTCACTGGTGTCATGAATCAAATGCATCTATCAGACATCAACAGAACTTTTCACCCAAACACAAAAGATTATACCTTCTCAGCACCTCATGGAAACTTCTCCAAAATTCATCATATAATAGGTTACAAAGCAAGCCTCAACAGTTACAAGAAGATTGGAATAATACTTTGTATCCTATCAGATCACCATGGTCTAAAGCTGGACTACAACAACAACAAAAATAATAAAAAGCCTACACACACATGAAAAGTAAACAACTATCTACTTAATGACAACTGGATCAGGGAAGAAATGTAGAAATAAATCGAGGACTTCCCAAAATTCAATGAAAGTCAAGGTAGAAGATAAGGAAGTTTATATGACACATTAAAAGTTGTGGTAAGAGGAAAATTCATAGAACTAAGTGCCTTCATAAAGTCATTAGAAGCATCTCATATAGACAACTTAACAACACATCTGGAAGCCCTAAAAAATAAGCAGCAGAAACACCAAGAAGATTAGATGACTGAAAATAACCAAACTCAGCTCTGAAATCAATAAATTAGAAACAAAGAGAACAATTCAAAGAATCAGCAAAACCAGGAGCTGGTTCTTTGAGAAAATCAAGAAGATAGACAAACCATTAGCCAAACCAAAAGGCAGAGAGACTATATTCAAATCAACAAAATCAGAAATGAAATGGGAGACATAATAACAGACACTGAAGAAATACAAAGAATCATTAGGTCCAACTTCAAAAGCTTAGATGCCACAAAAAATTGAAAATCTAAGGGAAATGGAAAATTGTCTTGATTTATTCCACTTGCCAAAAAACGAATCAAGATCAGATAAACAAATTAAATAGTCCTATATCTCCTACAGAAATAGAAGCTGTCATTAAAAGTCTCCCAACAACAATAACAACAACAACAACAACAACAACAACAACAACAACAACAGCAAAAGCCCAGGGCCAGATGGTTTCAGCACAGAATTCTGCCAGACCTTCAAAAAAGAGCTAATACCCATACTCTTCAAGCTACTCCACAATATAGGAATGGATGGAACATTACCAAACTCATTCTATGAGGCCACAGTCACTTTGATAACTAAGCCTCATGAAGATCCAAAAAAGAAAGAATTTCAGACCAATTTCTCTTATGAACATTGATGCAAAAATACTCAATAAAATATTTGCAAACCAACCCAAGAACACATCAAAGATATCATTCACCATGAACAAGTAGGCTTTATCCCAGGCATGCAGGAATGGTTTGTTATATGGAAATCCATCAATATAATCCATATAAAATAACTGAAAGAAAAAAAACACATGATCATCTCCTTAGATGCAGAGAAAGAATTTGACAAAATCCAACACACATTCATGTTTAAAGTTATGGAGAGATCAGGGATACAGGGCACATACCTAAACACAATAAAGACTATGTACAGCAAGTCAATAGTGAACATCAAATTAAATGGAGAGCAACTCAAGGAAATTCTTCTAAAATCAGGGACCAGAGAAGGCTGCCCATATTATCCATATCTCTTCAATATATTTTTGAATTTCTAGCCAGAGCAATAAGACAACAAAAGGAGATCAACGGGATGGGAAAGGAAGAAGTCAAAATATCCCTAATTGTAGATGATATGATCGTATACATAGGTGACCCCCAAAATTCCACCAGAGAATTCCTACAGCTGATAAACACTTCCAGAATAGTGGATGGATATGAAATTAACTCAAAAAAGTCAGTAGCCTTTCTGTATACAAATGACAATAGAGCTGAGAAAGAAATTAGGGAAACTATGCCCTTCATGGTAGCCACAAGCACTATAAAGTATCTAGGAGTAACTCTAACCAAACAAGTGAAAGACTTGTTTGGAAAAAAACTTCAAATTTCTGAAGAAGGAGATTGAAGATGACATCAGAAGATGAAAAGACCTCCATTGTTCAGGGATCAGGAGAATTAACATAGTAAAAATTGCCATCTTAACAAAAGCAATTTACAGATTCAATGAGATCTCTATCAAAATACTTACACAAAAATTTAAAGATATTGAAAGTTCAATTCTCAACTTTATATGGAATAACAAAAAAACCATAATAGCTAAAACAATCTTGTAAAATAAAAGATTCTCTGAAGGAATCTCCATATTGATCTCAAGTTGTACCATAGAACAACAGTAATTAACAAAGCATGGTACTGGCATAGCAATAGGCTGATTGACCAATGGAAACCAATCAAAGACTGAGAAGTAAATCCACACACCTATGGACATTTGGTTTTTTATAAAGAAGTCAAACCTAATCAATAGAAAAAAAATAGCACCTTTAACAAATGGTGCTGATATAACTGGATGTCTACATGTAGAAAAATGCAAGTAGAACCATATTTATCACCATACACAAAACTCAAGTCAAAGTGGATTAAAAACCATAACATAAAATCACAGATACTAAATCTGTTTTTAAAAAAAGTGGGAAAGAGCCTGGAACTAAATGGCACAGGAGACAATTTCCTGAACAGAACACCAACAGTACAGGCTCTAAGGTCAACAATTAATAAATGGGACTTCATGAGGCTGAGAAGCTTATGTAAGGCAGAAAAAAATGTCAACAGAACCAAGCAACAGCCTACAGGCTGGGAAAATTTTGTCACCAACCCAAATCTGACAAAGGACTAATATGCAAAATATATAAAGAGCTCAAGAAATTAAACACTACAAACCCAAATAACCCAATTAAGAAATTGGGTTCACCAGATCTAGACAATGGACAGAACACTCTCCACAGTAAAGTGGAGAGTGGGATATTACGTTCTCACACACTCTGGTGCCACACCTCTGACCATGTCCCCTGGATGGGGAGACCTGATGGCACTCAGAGGAAGGACAGCAGGTTACCAAGAAGAGACTTGATACCCTATGATCATATAGAGGGGGAGGTAATCCCCCTCAGGAACTGTCATAGGGGAGGGGAATAAGGGGAAAATGGGAGGGAGGGAAGAATGGGAGGATACAAGGGACGGGATAACCATTGAGATGTAACAAGAATAAATTAATAATAAAAAAAAAAATGTATCAAAAAAAAAAAAAAAAAAAGAAATTGGGTTCAGAATTAGAGAATTTTCAAGAGAGGAATGTGGAATGGCTGAGAAACACTTAAATGCTCAACATCCTTAGTTATCAGAGAAATGCAAATCAAAATGACTCTGAGATTCGATTCCATCTTACACCCACTAGATTGACTAAGATAAAAAACTCAAGTGATAGTACATGCTAGTGAGAATGTGGAGAAAGGTGGGAGTGCAAACTTATACAATCACTTTGGAAATCAATCTGGCACTTTCTTAGAAAACTGGGAATAAGGCTACCTCAAGACCCAGCAATTCCACTCCTTGGAATATACCCAAAAGATATTCCACTACGCAACAAGGGCATATGCTCTATTATGTTTAGAGTAGCCTTATTTGTAATAGGCTAAATTTGGAAACAACTTATATGTCCCTCAGTTGAAGAATGGATAAAGGAACTATAATTCATTTATGTTATGGAATACTACTCAGCTATTAAAAACAAGGAAATCTTGAAATTTGCAGGCAAATTGATGGAAGTAGAAATTATCCTCTTGAATGAATTAACCCATACCCAGAAATATACACATGGTATATACACACTTATAATTGGACACTAGCCCAACAGGGATGTCCCCTGAAAGTCTTCACTTACCAGGAGATTGGTATAGATCCTGGGACATCCTATCATACTTCAGGTGAGAAATTTATGGGAGAATGGGGAAATGGAAGGATCCAGAGGGTCCTAGAAATCTATAAGAAGACCATTAAGGCTGGCAGATTTGGACCCAGGGGTATGTGCTCAAACTACTGTACCAACCAAGGACAATGCATGCAGTAAACCTAGAACCTCTATTCAGATATAGCCAATGGGCAACACATTCTCCACAGTTTTGTGGAGAGAAGGGAATGACTCTTACATGAACTCTGATGCCCCCTACCCCTTGGCGGGGAGACCTTGTGTCACTCAGAGTAAGTGTAAGCAGGCTACCAGGATGAGACTTTATAGGCTGTGATCATATGATGGGGGGAGGAGGTCCCCTTCTGTCACAGACCTAGGGGAGAGGAATAGGGTGAAAGGGGGAGGGAGATGGGAACATGAAGATACAAGTGAGAGGATAACAATTGAGACGCAATCTGACTAAATTACTTAAGTAAGAAAAATGTTGAAAGAATAGTCTGTGATTGAAAAGAAAAAGCCTTTGAAAATGAAAGCCACTGGCAGCTGCAAGCATAATCATCTGAGTGTTTGTGGGTAACATATAGCACCTGACAACCATAAAGGTTCGTGGGAGAAACTGCAAAGATAAATGTATTGGTTATCAAAACATTAGCTATAGAATTCATCTTCCAGGTCAGTAGTTACTTTTGCCGTGACTACACAGCAGACAGACATTACTTAGCAAGTGCATTATTTCATAGTTTAATTAGAAGAAAACACACCTATAAGTATGATTTTGACATTGTATAAACAAGAGGATCCTTGGGTTGAAAAAATAGTGAAGAGAGCAATTACTAGAGTATTAGTTGAATAGAAGTTGGAAAGCTTCTGTATAGTTAGTTATAAAAGAATATTAGTTGACCACCTCCCATTGCTGGGGAGGCCTGATGGCACACAGAGAAAGAATAAGCAGGCTACCAAGATGAGTCTTGGTAGCCTATGACCATATAATGGGGGAGGAGGTCCCCTTAGGTCTTAGACCTAGGGGAGGGGAATAGGATGAAAGTTGAAGGGAGGGAGGAATGGGAGGATAGAAATGATGGGATAACAATTGAGTTGTAATCTGAATAAATTAATTAAATAAAAATATTAAAAAATTAAAAAAGAATATTAGAAATAATTCAAATAAAGTAAACGGGGCTAAAATATTTAACAGTGGTTTCAAATATTGTTAGTCACTAAACTACAGAAAGTATAACAGCTTTTAACTCTGGAAGGTCATCACTTACAGGTTCAATAAACTCTCTAATGTAGGCTAACAGCAGAGACCAGAGATGCTCAAATTAAACGCATGTTTTCATGTACCCACAAATGTTCTGCATTGTAGATCAGAACCATGTTAATTATACATTACTTAAGTAAATATTAAAATTAGACTGCCATTCATAGGCAAACATTACCTAACAAGAGGAGAGAGTTAACAGTATGTGTGAAAGGGAAGAGAATAAATCAGAACTCAAGAACATATGCCTAATGAAGAGTTAATTATAAGATTTGGGCCACAGAAATATAAATTACTTTCTGGCTATTTATTGAAATCAGCACCAATACTATATGTTGGGAGTTAGCCAGGAAATAAAGCAGGTGACATGAATAAATGCAAATAGATAAAATGTGTGATTGCAAAGTCTGCCTTGAAAATAGAATTTTGCAAGCCTAATTATCTGCTAAGTGTACTGTGGACCTACTCCAACTCCTCCTTTTCTGTCCTTGACTTAGACAAGCTTTATTTGCATAATAGGTAAAACAGTTTTTGCTAAAGTGTATAGCATTTTTCCCATTTCCTTTCATTTTCTGCATAACATTGAATGGAAATCTACATATTTATATATGAGTCATTAGTTAGCCTGAGTTTAGATATAAGCTTTTGCCACTCATTTTGCTTGTGAGTGGTGTTTTTTAAAGTCTAGTGAATAAAAAGCTACTGCATAAAGTGCTTAACTAAATCAATTTATTTCCACCTGCATAATTTCAGAAGTTTAATTATGTATTTCATCTGCTGGGAGCTCACATAGTCTCTACAGCTTTAGAAGGTAGACTGTTTCAATTACTAGCCATTATAGTAAAAATGCTTTATGTTAAATCTAACATTTTCCATGTATTCCAGCTGTCGCCACTTTAAGTATTGCATTTAAGAAAATTCAAGACAAAACTAATGTGTGTATGTGTGAAATGTCTCTTATGATTTTCTAACACTTATTCAAAACTGAATTATATCCTATTCTAAAAAGTATTCATCTATCTATCTATCTGTCATCTTCTATCTATTAAGATATCTTTTTAAGATAGATATAGATATACTTAAACTTTTAAAAAATATAGTCTGTTCATTTTAAAATATTTTTTAAATGTAGCTGATTTATATAGATGTGTATATAAAATATGAATGACACTGTATTTTTATCCTCTATCTTCTAAAATATCATGGAAAATCAGGCATAAAGCACCTATCCATTCACCCAAAGTCATAAAATTACATCCCTTATTTCAAGAGAAAGTATGTTGAATTCTCATTGTTCACAGAAATCTGAAGGAGCACACACCCGTATGGGCACGTTCTTCCCATGTGACCCAGTAGGGTTAGCATACTGTGTGGACTTACTAGAATTGCCAGTTTCTTAGTTCTACCTAGGAACCACTTCTTCAGAAATTTTGGGACATGAGCCTTTAAGTCGGTATCTTTACAAGTCTTCCAAATGATTCTAAAAAATTATAAAATTACCTCACTTCAAAATATAAGAACAAATCAAGAATACAGAAGGAAGCACAAGGTTTGCTCCTGGCTGTAACTGTTGTGATTTTGGGCGAAGTCCTATCAAAAACAGAAGACCTAAGGCAACTGTCCAAAGCTGAACCACCGGCTATTTTACCTATAGGTAACAAGATAAAATGACAAGCATACATTGAATTTTGAACAAATTCACAACCTACAGGAACTTACAGAACATTCAAACGCTATTTGACAAAAGCATATCATAAAATGTTAGTCCTATCCCAGTAAATACCCTTATCTCCACTGCTTCTGTTCCCATAAGAATACAATTCAATATTTTTTTCCAATTCTTTTACACTACAGAAGCCATACTGTGTAAGAGTTTCCATTTATAAGAAGCTGCTGCAGAATGTATACTCAAATGCCATTTACAAACTCATTTAGTATTGACATAAACACCGTGAAATAGACAGCAATCCATCCCATACCCCATGCCATGAAATGGTGCTGATGGGTGATGTGTCAGGTTTTTTTTTTTCATATTTTAAGGGACTTGTATTTTTCTCATAGTGATTCCACTAATTTGCAGTCCTGCCTACAGGATGCAAGTGTCCTCTCTGCGTCCTCGATAACACTGACACTTTGTATCCTTGAAAACCGTGTGTTTAAAGTATTCATTTTAACTAGCGTGCAGTGAAACCTCTTTCATTTGGAATTTCAGCTGCTTTTTTTACATATTGCTATCTTTCTTCACATATATTTTCCTTAGAACTCTCTCCCACAGACTAAAGACATGATAGTAGAACATGATAATAAAAACGCTAAACCATATATCAATGGCTTTAGATTAATATTATAAACAATATATATGTATCTCTATAATTGAAGCATATTATAAATACTGCTTAAATTTTAATTAAACTGTGATTCCCATTCCTCAGCAGATAAGCTTACAGTAACTTTACTTGCATATATAATCTCTGCATCTTATTTTCAGTCACAATAATTCATATTTATCTGTATCTATTAATAACTACTTATACAAAACAGGTAAATTTGGATTAGAAGTACATGGAGTAATCATCAGCTGAAAAATTAATAAGAAACATAAGACATAGAATGTGATGCTGGTGCTAAACTCATTTTTTTCGGCTGATAAATACACACAGGCCCAAGCTTGAATGAAAACAATAGAATGTGCTCATAATAAACTAAAGCCTGACGAGGTCCAGCAGTACATGGTCAGCACAAAATGAAATTAGTAATATTTATGTAGACGCTTTGCCTCATATTTATTTGGGAATTTTTGTCTTATTGGTCTTTTGTGTATGTATTATGGTTACTAATTTTATTTTTATAGATTTTTATGCTTATGAGTGTGTGTGTTTTCTAGGCTTTTCTTTGTCTTTGTTTTTTATTATAATTTTTGGCTTTGGTTTGTTTGCCTGTTTGTATTCTGAAGAGAGAATGAAGGGATGGAGTTAGATTAGTAGAGAAATGGAAAGGATATAGAAGGAGTCGGGTAAGAGAAACCATGATCACAATATACTGTATGAAAAAAATGTTAATAAAAATAGACTAAAGGGTTCTGAGCTGTATAGTGAGCCAAACACAAGTTTGCATCATTAAGTTTCAGTATGATGAGAAAATTATATGTGAAAGTTCCAAAGAAATGGCTTAGCAGTTAAAGGCACATTCTGTTGACCTGAGTTAAATTCCAAGAACCCACAAAACCCTGAAAGCATGTCTCTGGGTGTGCACACACAAACTAACTAAATAAACAATTGTGAAAAGAACTAAGAAAAACAAAATTATACAAGAAGTCAGATAAGAGATTCCATGGAGTATTAAATATATTCCCACATGTAGTTTTTTTATTTGCTCTTAATTTTACACATACATTTATATTATTGCACATTTATACAATAAACCAGCTACAGCAAGAATAATCACAAAGCAATCAGAAATTACATACATGTTACATTCATAGTGTTTTGGCTATTTGTATTTGGAAACTTGAGAAAAAACTTCTTTCCTGTCTTGGTGAGTCTAAAATTCTGAATGTAAATACTTTTCTTTTATATGCCCTTATAGGCAAGAAAATACTTAGGCGAATGTTGGCATTTCAGCTGAGTGAAATGATTTTTTTTTTCATTTTTAAATTTGTATCAAATCTTAATAGAAGGTAAAAGGAAATTCAATGACCAATTTTCTCAAGGAGTTAAGCCAGAGAAGAGGCTGAGCCTTGAGGGGCAAATTATTCTTGATTTGGACCCTGTTTTCATCTTAGCATCCATGAAACAGGGCTCACAACCATATGTAAATTTAAGTGCAGGGAATCTGGTGCCCTCTGACCTGTTC
Organism: Acomys minous; assembly: GCF_964271855.1. Taxonomy (NCBI): domain Eukaryota; kingdom Metazoa; phylum Chordata; class Mammalia; order Rodentia; family Muridae; genus Acomys; species Acomys minous. Next base: position 91,237,045 of record NC_140483.1, read on the forward strand.
AAGCAGCTTTACAAAACTGGTGCATATAAACTCCTGCATCATCATACACATGCAAGTAAATAAAACAAACAAATATGTTAAAATATAGACAATGGAAGGAAGTAGTCACATGAAGTGATTAAGTGATACAATTTACCAAAACAGAAAGATTCATTCTTCATGTAGAAGGTCATATATTCATCAACAGAATAAAAATAACCTGTCGAAGATAAACTTTTATGACATTTGTAGACACCTTGTTCTGTTTTCCCTTTTAGCAAGTAAGAAGCCACTGACTTTCTATTTTCTGCTTTTGTTTGTAAATTATTTTTGGAAGCATTCACACTCTCCTTTTTTTTAATATTCTGAAATTTATCATGATATATGTTTTAGTACTAGTATTTGTTCATATTATTAAGGCAGTTGGCATTGTACAGATATTTGCTTATATTATTTGGAAATGTGAAGTAAATATCAAAGAAAGTAGATTCATATGAGGACCTTAAAGCTGGGAAAACGAGATGTTCATATATGAATTGTTTCATTCTTAAGACCTACTTAACAAGAACATTAATGTCACAAAAATTAACTTAAATAAAAAGGAAACTCATTTGTCGCAATAAATGTTTTTATCAACCAAATACATATTTTTGATAAATTATATGATTCAGGGAGAAAAGTCTCATTTCCTGGTGTAATACATTTTAGGATACTTCACAAAGTCAATGGCTGTCTGACAAAATGGAAACTATAGTACTTTGTCACACTGTGGGGACAAAATGCTAATCCTACTGAGTGGGCCGTGCAGTTTTCCCAGTCAAGAGAATCATAATAGCTTCAGGTGATGCTCAGGCTCTGATAAAAACACATAATTAAACCCAGTGTTGCTTCATGTAGATTCATTGTCTCATGAGACGGAAGGCAAAGTGCATAAGATGGTATCACACTCCAATAAAACGTATAACATTTCAGCAAATACGCCTTTCTAAGCATTTACTAAGATACAGTCAGGTGAGGAAAAGGGGATTACAATCTCTTTATTTAGTGTGCACCAAGATCAAATAGCATCATATCTTTTCAAAATACACTTTTTCTTATTCATCTGTAAAAAATTTCAAAGGTGACTTTGTCTCCTTGGCGAAAGGTAATAGGATAGCAATGACAGGAAAGCACATAAGGAGAAGAATGTGCTGCTGTTCTTTATCCTACATCACAAGACCAAACAAAATGGAACATCCCTGCACTGACACAGCACAACTGTGCACGCAGCCAGCCAGGCACAAAACAAACAATGCTAATTCGTGGGCTAAGTTCCGCACAAACTGTAACAATCAACCAATCCTTTGTTGTAGGTTACGTCCTTAGCTTGGTATGCCACAAACATTAGGATGCATATGAATCAACGAGAATCTTGTTAAAATGTAGGTAGGTTTCCACCCAGGAGTTGTGGGGCTGATAGAGCGGCTGGGAGTCTGCATTTACAATACATCCCCAAGGAGAGGTTTAAACTGTTCCTTCATAGAGCACTCTGTATCAGCAAGGGTTACATTGAAGTTACTCCATCCTACATGACAAATGCCCTAGAAGCTAAAGTCTCCTCACTGGTATATATGTACACACACATATATATTTTTTTTCTGTAACTCACAGATGAAGCAGTAGATAACTGAACATAGTGTGGGACAATGTAAAAAAAGTCTCACCTTGAACATATTTTTTCTAGGAAAGCACAACAACAAAGTGTCACCTACAACTTTCTTACAATGTGAATCGCCTGCATTTGAATAAACAATCTATGAGCATCCAGCTAAATAAAGATGCCTTACTAGATAAAGAAAAGGTAGACAAAGTCATTATGGGTTGTTAAAGATAGATTTTAAAATAAATATTGTACGATTAAATGATAATACATCATTATCGACTAGTGATTTAATCACTGTCATGTGTCCTACAGTGGTTCTTTAGCTAAAGTTTCATAACATTTTTAGGAATGTCTCAACTAAATTTTCCACATGATTCTTTTCTACTCCTTATTGTTCACTGGATGCCTGTGCTACAGAAAGAGTAATTTGTTCTCAGAAAATTCACTGGTTATGAATCTCTGTGTTACCACTGCCTCACACAAAAACACTTCTATGCGTGATTGAATCGAGAGTCATGGGGTTCTATAAATGTAAACCTTAATGTTCAGAATGCAATGTGACAGGCCCATCACACACATTATCAAAACAACGGCATCAGTTGTTTGCATCCATGACAAGTGTGTTCCTCTTTCACCCTAGAGCACATATCGCCTGGCGTATTGGTATACATGTATAAACCTCCACCCTGTGTGAATATGTAAGAGATTTAGGTTTGAAACCACTAGACAGAAACAGTTATTTTGAAATATAACTTTTTTCTTAATTGTAATATATATATGTCATTTTATAGAAATTATTTTGTGTTTTTACATGATTTTCTACATAGATGTGAACAAATATGTACTCATCTCAGAATGAAGCACTGCTGGCAATGTAAAGAAATTATTCTACCCAAGTGTAATTTTCTGAAATATTGGGTTTTATTAGACTTATTTGCCGAAGTGTGGTAGAGGCATTTCTTAAAAATAGTACAAGAGGCTCAGAGGCTGCAGCATCAGTGAAAAGGAAACCCTTACAAGGCTTGGAGTCCTCAAAAGCTAAAGCTCTATAGTTGCCCCAAACAATTTGCAGTAAGCTCCACTGATGTGAGTGAACTTTACAAGATCCTGAGTTTTCTGGGCTTTATATGCTTCAGCTAGCTTCCCAAGCCGTGCGAAGCTCCGTTCAGAAGGAATATTTTAATTTAGGAGAAGTAGCCATGCATCAAGTGTACACATAATGAGTAATAATGGCATTAATAATATCACACAACCAATCACTAGAATTTTGTATCTTACAAAGTGAAAGCTCTATATGCCTCTTACACACTTGCCACTCTCTCTATGCCAGAGAGTGGAGATATTCAGTATTGCTTCTTCTCTGTGAAAGCCTGCTTGCTCTGCAAACATTAAGTGGGATCATACGTACATGTCACCTTGTAACCAAGTAATGCCACTTAGTAAAAAGTCCTCAGATTCCACTCATACTATGCAATGTGTTAGAATCCCCTTTCCTTTTAAAGGTACATGTCTTGCATTTTATTGTCCTTTGGATAATCTGCTCACAACTGAAACCAGTCTCCTCTAATTTACATAGATTGGAATTCAGATCACATCCTACCCAGGTCCTTTTCAGGATATCCACTATTACTTGAAACCATCTTATATGAAAATCTCATAGGACAGATCAAAATCCTTCATAAATGCAATATAGAAATGAGGGTGATAAGGGCAGGCATGCCTTGAATTTTCACACAATAATTCTCTTCAATTTCTTCTCACTTGGATATTCGAATCTTAGAATATTTCTTTATTACAATTTTTTGGAAAATGTTTCTATCAAAAAAATTCCCATTGTATAGAATATCCTCTTTGCTTCCATTAGCAATTATACTTCTGAATATTTAGCTGAAATATTCTCTATTTCTTGATCTTACGCATTACTTCATTGTCTGACACTCCCTCAGGATATTGTCTAGTCTACATTAATGAATGTCTTGCTTATAAAATTAAATTTACATTTAGCCATTCTATTGGCTGGTCCCTGAGAGCGTTTGGTATGACTTCTTATATACTTCAATTTTACAATATTTATGTGCTGTGTCATTGTACAACATTGTGTTGGCTAGTTTCTCTGATCTCTGAGTGACTTGCTCTTCTTTTCAAATCCTTCTTCTATCAAGATCATTACCAACTGAATAATTTCACACACTGATGTAAGATGTAATACACAAAGAGGGCTTGAAATATTCCATAGTTCCTAACCGTTCTCATGCCATAAAAAGACCCATAACAGAAATGTTACTTTTTATTATTATCGTTGTATAACTGTCCTAATGCCATTTCAACTCCTGGTATAAAACTACATGTAAACAAATCTCTTCTATGATTAAATAAGTATCTAGATTAATATTTGTATATAGATCCTCTGTTCTGTCAGTGTAAATAATTTATATTTTTGGAGTTTCTATTGACAAAGAATGTTACTTCTGAAGTAAGTTTCCTGAAAACTGTGACTTTTTGTTATACGCTCTCACACGTACAGTGTAACAATGCACTTGCTGTTTTATAATCAGTATTTGATTTGAAGATACTGTATGGTATGGGACTATGGCTAATTCCAACAAGAAGCCTCATGTAGGTATCAGTCCATTAGTTCAACACTTCCTGGCACCTGAGGTTTAGGGGTCAGAGTACTAGACATTCAAAACACCTGTGAGGCTATCCCAAGATGTAGGATATGAGGTCTCAAAAATCAAAAACAAAATCAAGCAAACAAACAAACAAAAACACTATGCTTTCAAAAGTTTCATTTTTCAATGAAAGAAGAAAATTGAGTACATTTATACAGTGGGCTATTACTCAGCCATTAAACAATGGGTCATGAAATTCCCAGAAAAATGGAAGAGACCAGAAAATAAAAACCATATTTAGTGAGGTAACCCAGATTCACAGAGTCAAACATGGTCTGTATTTGCTTATATAGATGTATTAGCTGTAACTCAATGATTACAAAAATAGAAAATCCAAGCCGGAATCACAGAGTATAGGTATAAAGTAAGGCACTAAGGATGACAGATAGATCTCACTAAGAAAGGGAAATAAAACAGAATGTACTAGATGGTTGGGGGCGGGTTAGAAGGAGATGGCCAAGGAAGGAAAGGGATTAAAAGGGTAAATGAGGCAGGGCATACAGGGAGTGAGATAGTTAAAATTAAAGGCTATTTGAAGAGCTCTTAAAATGTACATGTTCCTTAAAACATATACGTATATGAAAGTGAGCTAAATTAAATCACCGAATAATGGAGGTGGATGGCAGGGGCAACAAAAACACAAGTAGCCATCTCTTGTCACCAAATGAGGTTTTCAATACCATAGTTTAATTGTGTTTACTTGAGTTTCTGGCAAAAAAGGTTCTAAAGGAACCCCAAAACAAGCCAGGCTTTGCCAAGACTACAGGTTGCTCACCATAAAGTGATGAAAAGGCCCCACAGCTGAAGACAACACCTACATAACTCATTGCACATAGAGAAGTCAAGCTGGTACCTACATAGAGCCTTTACCACTGTGTTCTAAGGTCTGTCTTTGGTATTGGAAGGAACTATGCTACCAAAAGTGAAGTGTAAACATCAATCCACCCATTAGTTCTGTGACCTGCACTGGTGTACTGATTGTAAGAGATGCTAGTGCCATAGTATCACAAAATTTGTGGGAGTAACCAATTAATATCTAATTTTATTTAAGGCTCACTCCATGAGATGGAACACATTCTCAGTTCTGCTTGGGTGACCAAGAGCATGAGACTAGATAATCCTGAGACTAACTAAACCAAATAGTACTGTTTAAAAAAGCCCTAAGAATTAAATGATTCTTAATGATCTTTCATTATGCTCATATGTCAACACCTTGCACAACCATCATAAGAGAGGCTTTCTCCAGGAGAAGATGGGGACAAAAACAGAGAACCATAGCCAGACAATATATAAAGAGTGAGTAGTCTTGGTACATTCAGCACTAAAGAAGAAATCTCTATCATATCTCTCTATACAAGATTCAGGGAAACCTGTAGAAGAGGTGGCAGAAAGAGGGTAAGGGCCATAAGAGACGGAAGACAACAAGAAAACAAGTCTCTCTATACAAACATGATAAATGCATATCTGAACTCAAAGACTGAGGCAGCACATACAGGGTCTGACAAGTCTGTTACAGATGGCTTCATAGGGAGAAGGAGGAAGTGGACACATGCCTTCATTCTTAACCTAAAGGCCATCTTCAATTGATAACTCCTTGCAAATGAAAATTTAGTTTTTTCCAAAGGAGTCTTACTGGGGAATCAAATTACTCATAAGGGTAGGCTGCTTGCCCAGCCAACTATCAACAACATGAAATGAAATCAACAGCACCTTCGGACAACCTTGTCTTAAAGTGTTTTGACAGGGCTCACTCTTCCCTTAAAGTTTACTTTATTATTTTTATTTACATTTTTACACAGTTCTTGTCTCTTGTTTAATCCTTAGAGGTCCTTTTCATATACACCATGACTTGCAGTTAGGTGTTTTTATGGGCTTTCTGAGTGTACATAGACTTGGTCTCTGTTTCTTGTACCTTATTTTGGGCTTCTTTCCTTTTGTTTGCTTTGTCCAACTCCAATATGTTAGTTCTGTTTTATCATATTATACTATATTTTATTATTATCACATAAAAGCCTGTTTGGTTTTTGATGAATGGCAAAAAGCTAACAGGATTTCAAGATGAAAGTATACTAGATGCTGTCATGCATCTAGTCATGCATAAAGCATAAAATGATTATATTTAATAATATTCTGTCTGCAACTGCACTTTAATGGGGAATAAGGTGGGAATGTATGAAAGCAGTGGATGATGGTGTTGGAAGTATATCCCACTGTGGGTTAAATTGGCTCAGGCATCCATGATCTAGCTATGCATATCCTTGTGGTCATAACGCACGCTGCATATGGGGATCAGGGGCTGCTATGGCATGGACTCTGTTGCCTGCTTTTGTATCACAACTTCCTGGCAGGCCTGCCTTGTCAGGCCTCAGTGGAAGATGTTGCTCTCAGTACTAACACACTTGATGTGCTGTGATGGGCTGATAGTGTGTGTACGTGGGGAGGGTGTGGGTGCTCCACTTTTCTGATTATCAGGGGAAGGCAGGAGGGGGAACAGAGAGAGAGAGGGTAGGACCAAAAGGAAGGGGCTATGATCAGGATGTAAAATGAATAAATAAAAGTAAATTTAAAATAAAAAGCAACAAAGGATGGAAAATAAGAACCATACAAACTGTAAAACAAAAAGAAGCACAGTTGTTGGATTCACACCACACAAAGCAGACAGAGTCAAAACCTATCCAACATTAAAAAGGCGTCAAATATTGACAAGTAAATTCACCAAAAAACTATTGATATACCTACCATCATTGTGGTGACATGTATGAGAAGCTATTATTACACTGACATTGACAGAACTGAGTGAAAAAGGAATGACAAATAGAAAGGAGATTTCCACATTCAGTATACTAAGGTTGAAATATTAAGGGTTAAAAAAATCTGAATATGTTTCTATTAAGAAGACTAAATTAATAATGTAAAATAAATATGCAAATTAAATCCAAATGCTAGATGACTATCATACACTTTTTCTTTTAACAAATATTTGCAAATCACTTGCCCTTGTCAAATACCATGAAAACATGGAAAGGAAAGAGCTCTCAGCATTTTTTCCTCAGAAGCAGCCAATATGACACTGATACCTCTGACAGTCAAGGAGACTCCAGGGCAATGTCCCCGATGAATGGAGGAAAAAGACCACACATCAAGCAAACCAAAGTCAACAGCACCTGCATTGTACCATACCTGATGACAAATGAGAGTTTTATCAAGTATGCATGAATAGTTCAACATACCATGCCTGGTTAATGTGACACATGATGGCACCATAAGAGATAACAAATACTACAAGGCTATCTTAATGGTTGCAGAAAAATACACTTAACAAAATTCAACATATTTCTATGGTTTAAAAAAAAAGCTCACTTGATGAGGTAGGAAAAGAATTATTCAAGCATATTAAAGTCATACACCAAAGACTCAGAGTGATATCAAATGCAGCCAGGAAAGATTTCCCTCTGTGCTTATAAAATGCTCTGACATTTTTATTGTGCATAATATTCAAGTCTTAGCCAGAACACTTGGACAATTGTAACTAAATAAACAGAAACATGACATCTATTCAGACATAAAAATATTATCCCTCTTGAAAGATGAAATTATTTTGTTTATAGAAAACTCAATCTCAGACACACTGTTTAGCAAGTATAAGAAGGCATCAGCTCAGAAAAGTGAAAAGCCAGTTTTATTTCTGCACTGCACACTAATAATAAGATGAGATCCTTGGCAGATAAAAGTGAATTAGAAAGCATCATCTGCTTCCCAGGAACCATTGAAGTATGAGTTTCCATAGGTCAGCTTCCTCCGGCATAAATATCATGACCAATAGTCAATAAGAACTAATCCCTTTCACAACGGAAATGATCTGTGCTCAGTAATACCCTTCATGGATGTGGACAACAGGCCTCTCATATCTTGGATAAGCCCTTGGATCTCTTTGCCTTACACATGCAAAAAAATTCCAAGTTTACAACCTTTAATAAAACCTTCTAACTCCAAAAGGAGGTATTATATATCTGAGGAGAAGAAAGGCGTATCCATCCCTTTGACAGCCTAAGTACTCATCAAGTCATCACTTCACAAACAGGTATTTTCATAGCTGCTGCCCACTTGGGGCTTTCTGACTTCTAATTCAGAATGTGTAACTGTCCTTTCTCTCTGCCTGTCTTCTATTTTCATCTCCTATCTCTGGGAAGCTGTAGAAATTACAAGTTTCTCTTACTGGTTTTATTTCTCACAAAAAGATCCAGTGATTCCCTCATGAATTCCCATCTGGCTAGCTTTAAAATGTTAGGAAACCAAGGACTCCCAAAAGGGTCCCTGTCCCATAGTGACAATAACAAATAATCTAAAGTGAAGTCAGTAGCAATAACTCTGTTTAAAGTATCACAAAATGTATACAATACCCAGCAAATAAACAACCAAGAAAGCTGAAAATTATAAAATATATCTGAAATAAACAAGTGAAGCCACCTCTAAATAGAAGTGTTTACATAAAGATGGCAAACACTGAGTCAATTGTTCATGGAGTAGAAGACTTTTGTTATAAAAGGGTCTGTTCTAGGCACAATAATGTAGAGTCAGTGCAAGCCCAATAAAATTGCCAGGGAACCATTATAGAAATGGAAATAAAAGGTCAGGAACAATGTCTCTTAGAAATAAAAGGGATGTTCCACCCATGAACTCTCAAATAATATGGTATTTTAAATAATACCTGAACATTGTCAAATCCAGTTGCCATGCAAATCACGGATGGAGAAAATTTCATAAGTCCCCACCATAGAAGAAGGTACCAATGACTGATGAGAGAGGGAGAATCATTGTCATCATGGATGAGCTCCCAGTGGTCAGCCTTAAACACAAGTACATAGAAACAGTGCTAAATGAATTCAGTAGGTCTGTTAATGATCTTGACCCAATATTACACACCCACAGACAAACGTGCAAGTGCGTGCATGCACACATACACACACACACACACACACACATGTATGTTTGTATATATATATAATTGTCTCTCTCACCATTACATATTACAGAAAATAATTCCATTCTCCTGGCATAAGCTGAAACTCTGAGCACTTTCACAGACCAGGTGATTAGCAATATTTATTTTGTGTAGTAGGGAGGGATGTCTTACATAAAGGGCTTCCAGTAAATAATCATGATACATCACTTGCCACCAAGAGAATAGTAAAACCCAGTAGTTTTAAATGGGCAAGGACACCAATCCATGAGTAACTAACATATTGAGGATTAATGGGTTTGTTGTCTGCGTGTGTATTCCTTATGTCTCATTCCTTGCAAAAAAGACTTACTATGTTTTGGTAATAACGTTTACCATCTGTGCTATTTTATGTAAGTTGTGAGGAAAAAAAGGGATAGTGAATGTTTGATATTTCTTGTGTGTGTGTGTGTGTGTGTGTGTGTGTGTGTGTGTGTGTGTGTGTTTGTCTTATGTCAGAAATGTCTCTATGGTAGAATGGTACATTATTACTTCTTTAATTACAAAAGTATTTCTAGGGAATTTGTGTAAAGTACAATTGAAGTTCTGGCAGCTGCTGCTTGGAGTAATAAGTCATCCAAAGAAGCCCCTACATATATTTATAACTTCATATTGTGTCAGTGTCATCAGTTGTACGGTTTGATTGTTCTAGGCTTGCAGCCTGGTGATGCAGGTGTGCAGACATATGTCCATCTGGCCAGTTATCTTTGCTGTTCCCAGAGATTTTTTTTTATTCTTCTAACTACAGTGAAACATAAAATATCTTGCGTTAGACCCAAGAGTCTCTAAGTTTCATAGTTGTTTATTTTGAGAGTTATTTTAGTGCATTATTTTGAACAGTAACAGTTATGTAAGTTAAATAAAATGAAATCCAAGTTATTATCATCTTTAAACTGTTTTGCCAAAATCCTATGAATGAAATATTAATAAAAGTTGTTTACTACAACAAAGAAAATATTAAGTGTAGCTTAAACTTAATTTTCAGAAATTTATGTAAAGCTACAAGAAAAATACAACAGTTTTCTGTCAAATTGAAATTTGAAAAAACTTGAGTTGTTAAGTCACCAAAAATTCATATAAAAATGTAATAATTTCATATATTTTTCTCATTTCAACAGTAGGCTTCTTCAAGTTAATTCATAAAGAATAATACATAATAACTTTCTTCTTTTATAGAGAACATCTTTGTAAATAAACACACATAGAGGCAGATGGATACACATGTGTGACAATAGATATTATAATTTCTCCTCTAGAACATATTTATGACAGAACAGTTTCTAGCAGGCAATCATCAGAAATTGCTCTCCTGCCAAGATGGTTGTAAAAGGAGAAGTTTAAAAGTGGCAAAGAAAATCATCCATAAATGATTAAATAAACTAAAGACAGTTTTCACTTCCATTGGTAAATGAAAAAAAATGAACAAAATATCAGTAGCACGTTAATAACAGGATATGAGCCTGGACCTCATCCAGACTTCAGGTTGCCTTCTTGATTGGTATCAACATGAATTTAGCATTTATTGTTTTTACAATAACATATGAACTTATTCATTTACATATCCTCATATCTAATTAGTTCTTAAGGCCCAGGGGTCCCACTCAAATTATGGCACCAGCTGAGGACAATATAGGCCGTAAACTTCAAACCCCTACCCAGATCTAGTCAATGGACAGGACATTCTCCACAGTTGAGTGGAGAGTGGGGTCTGACTTTCACACGTACTCTGGTGCCTCATATTTGACCACGTCCCCTGGATGGGGAGACCTAGTGGCACTCAGAGGAAGGACAGCAGGTTACCAAGAAAAGGCTTGATACCCTATGAGCATATACAGGGGGAGGTAATCCCCCTCAGGAACAGTCATAGGGGAGGGGAATAAGAGGAAAATGGGAGGGAGGGAAGAATGGGAGGATACAAGGGAGAGGATAACCATTGAGATGTAATATGAATAAATTAATAAAATAAAATTTAAAAAGACACTGTATAAGATACTGCAAGTATTTTAAATGAATGCTATGTTAAAGTCAAGACATAGAAGTTAGAACTATAAAGAGATTTCTGTATTGCCATTGGTATAAATGAGAAAAATAATTTTTATTTTACTAACACATGTTTCGGTTTGATTGTGGTGGTATAACTACCCTATAATGAACTATTAAATAATACTTTTTAAAAACTCTTAATTATTATCTAATTTTATTAAGTATCACATGAATATAATGCGTAGTAAGGAATTAACACCTTTTTCAATCTATTATCTACATAAGGAGGTAATTTTTATTTTTAATGGATCAGGATAAATTTTCAACTATGATTCTGTGTTCTTAGGACCTCATCTCAGGATATGTGATTTAATAAACTTGTGATAAGAATTACATAACGTATTTGGTTTTTTTTTTAGATACTGAAGGATACACATTTCAACTGTATCTATAAAATTAATATGTTTCTTCAACTTTCCTACTTGTTTTACAATGTTCAGAAATGACATGAGACAGTGAATAATATGGCTTATATTTAAAGAGAATGTATTAGCATTACAGAGATCCAATGTCCAAAAAATTTAGACGTAGGGTTGGAGAGACGGCTCAGAGGTTAAGAGCACTGACTGTTCTTCCAGAGGTCCGGCATTTGATTCCCGAAACAACATAGTGGGTAACAACCATCTATAATGTGATCTGCTGCCTTCTTCTGGCCTTTAGGTGTACATGCAGGCAGAACTCTGTATACATAATAAATGAATAAATAGCTCTTTTTAATTGAGACCTATAAAATATCAGGTATAATTTACTAAAAATATATGTGTCACTATATAGTACAGAGTATACAAATCTTTTTTAAAAATAATAAATTTATAACATCCACGCCTAGAATCACATGCTACTATTTTGCCCTGCAACCTACATAGATATTAAGTAAAAGTTTATCAACCCAAATTATTGCCAATACTGTTCCTTCAAAGACTCCCTTTTGGGACTTGTACACAATTTTCATAGAATGTATGTACATCGTATCAGTGAGCTTCGGAAGTCTCATATGAATTACTCCCAAAGACTCCATAATGCCCAGGACCATCTCTATACTTTTTAATTAATTAATTTTATGACATTTATCATTCATTTTTAGATTATAATCACATCATTTTCCTTCCCTTTACCCCATTCAAACCCTCATATATATCTCCTTACTCTTTTTAAGATGCATGGCCCTTTTCATTAATTTCATCCTTTTAATCATCAAAGCCCAGTCTGGTAAGAATCATCGTACACCTCAAGCAGTCCTAAATGCATACCACATACCACTCTGAAGCTTAGATAATGTTTGATATTTATAATAGTAAAACTTCCATATGACATCTATTCACACACCTACAGATAGATTGTGGCTACCTTGCTTGTGTAATGGAATATCTCAGTTTTTATTAAAACCACCACAAATTAAAAATATCAGAAATCTAAATAAATGTTCAGAAGCTTCAGGAAAATGAGATAAAATACTTAGTAAGAATGAGTATGTGCTCTGGTGCCTCACCTTTGACCATGTCCCCTGGAGGGGGAGACCTGGTGGCACTCAGAGGAAGGACAGCAGGTTACCAAGAAGAGACTTGATACCCTATGAACATATACAGGGGGAGGAAATCCCCCTCAGGAACAGTCATAGGGGAGGGAAATAAGGGGAAAATGGGAGAGAAGGAAGAACGAGAGGATACAAGGGATGGGATGTAACAAGAATAAATTAATAAAGGAGAAGAAAAAAAAAGAATGAGTATGTGTTTTTAGTGATTCATTGGCTGTTTTCCAACAAACATTTCTAAATATTTCATGTAGTTACAATAAAGTTATATTTAAAGATTCTTCGCCTGATGTTATTTCTAACAAGTATCTATTTTTATAAAAATGTTTTTGTAAGATGTTTTACATAATAATGTAAAGGCTTATATCATCATAGACATAATACCTAATAATTACAGTGAACTACTGCTGCCTCTATTGGTAATGAAACTCTCCATACATTCTGGGTATATTTTTAATTTCTAACTATGTCAATCTCACTATCATTTCACACAGGTAGCTGATTCTTCCCTCAGAACATGATTCTTTATCTCACCTAGAGAAGATAACAGAGGGTCGAACGTTCTGATCTCGGCCAAATAATTTCTCCCCACCCGCTGGTAACTTCCAGGCTCGGCATCTACAGTCTCTCTAATTGTTCTCAGCTCACTACAATACAACCATTTTGTCATTACAACCTATCCAAACTCCAAACCCTGTATTTGTACTGTATCCTGGGGGTGTAGCAACATTTTACATGAAAGGCGTTCATTTCTTCTTATTTTTGACTCCTCCATGCTAGATGAAATATTGAAAAGGAACAAAAACACAGTTAACCATAGAAGCCATAAATAGCTGACAGCAGCTGTTGGCTTACATCTATGGGATAGAGCCCACTAGTTTTTAGAAGACACTATAATGTTGTGGGTACCAATCTACAGGTGTGGGTGGTTGTTCTGGGAGTCCGTTCTACAAGATTTATGAAATAGATTACTTACATCCCAACAAATGCCAAAGGTTAAGCTACAGGGCTGGGATTTTTTAATGTTTACAATTTTACTATTCTTTATTATGAATAGGGGAACTGGGGGGTAAACTCACCCAGATATTAATGTAATTGCTTCTCTCTCTTTCTCTGATAAACACCCTGACAAAGCACATGTTAAGGAGGGAGGGTTTATTTTGCTTACAAGTTCCACTCCATCAACAAGGGAGGCCAAAGCAGAAACTCAAGGCAGGAAGCAAATGGTAGGAACTGAAGCAGATGATGGGGAGAGATGGAGGAAGCTACTTTTACTGACTTCTTCCCTCTGGCTTGCTCAGTTACCTTTCCTATACAGCACAGGCTGACCTATTCAACTATGGCTCTACCCTCAGTGGGAAGGACCCTCTTAAATAAAGTAATAATCCAGAAAATGTCCCCACTGAAATGCCTACAGGCCAATATGATACATATAAGTCTTCAATTTACATCCCCCACATCTCAGGCATGCCAACGTTTCTGTGAAGTTGACAAAATCTAATAATGACACATTAGGTTCTTTCTGCCTTAATGATTGTTTTTAAATAGCTGATTTTAATTTTATTAGTTCTTATGAAAAAGAGAACTTGAGGTGAAGGTCACTAGTTCTTAGTTCATTAAATTAAGTTCAATCCAATAACACAACTGTGAGTAAGTATCTCTGTTCCAATTTGCTTTTCATTGCTAGAATAAACATGGTGACAAAAAGCAACTTGAGGGAGGAAAGGATGTATTTAACTTAGACTTCCACATAACAGTCTGTGACTGATGGAATTAAGAATAGAAACTCAAGTCAGGAACCAAAGCAGAGATTGTAAAGAACATTCTTTCATAGCTTTCTTCCTTGCTTATGGCCACTTAGTTTTTCATGGCCATTTGCCTAGGGTTGGTGCTGCCCAGAGTGGGTGAACCCCAATTTTCATAAATTATCAGTCAACATACTTTCTCACAGACATTGTCAGCACAACTTGAGGATATTTGCAGATGAAAAGTCCAAGGTCATGAGAAAACGGTTTATAATCTACATTAAACAGAATATAAATAGCTTTTTACCTGCATAGTGTCTATCAAAATTGTTTGCCTGACTTTTCTGCTAATAGATAAACATTTAGAGCATTGGTGAACATTAACTACTACAATTCTCAAGGCTACAAAAATATGTCTTAAATTGTAAATTTCTGAATATTATTTTTGCTTTTTAAATTTTGTTCTCGCCAACTTTTTTGTCACAGTTTTTCATCACAGCAATAGTATCTTATCACCATACTTCTAGGTTTCACACATGTAATCAGTATTAAATAATATGACCTCATATTAATAGTCACATTCAGATAATAATCTATGAATATCTAGAGAAATGATATGCAGTTAAGACCTGGGTATTCTTACAGAGTATAAAGGCATAGTTCTCAGAACGCAGGTGTCATCTCACAACTAGCCATGACTCCAGTAACAGGAAATATGGCACATATGTGGCACACATGAACATATGCAGACACAACACACAATAAAATAAAATAAATAAATCTTTTAAAGTGCAACCTAAAAGTAAAATACTCATTGCATATGCAATTGAACTGTATAATGTATTTGAATGAAGTATTCTTCATTTTATATAAGGTTAATATTACATTGTATGCTTTATTACTACTAATTATTCATAATTAGATTAATGTCAGAGCTTTATAAATATCAATTTTAAGTAGGCTAAATGCTTTACAAATTAGAGTTATATATTATTCATAATATTAAATAATTGTAATTTGTGATGAGTTAATTGCTATTTAATGAAAATACTAGTATAATCAGTTACCATGATATGTGGCTTTAGGTTGTATGCTAACATAGGCACAGAACTGTGCAAATATCAGGGCTAAAATGGAATCAACCTGTGACCAGTTATGGGTTGACATAGAAGCAATATTTTCATGTTGGTATAAAAAATAAAATACAAATATGTATATATAGCATATGCATCCAATAAAATCCAAGACATACAACTCATACTCCATCATGTTTTTGCCTATTAATTTATTGTTAGAGTTAGTAAGTACGCATTACAATTACTGGGGCTAACTTATAGTTCTTTGTCTAACTAACAAAATTTAAGTATAGGAAATGGTGGCTTGTAATTTTATAGAAAAAGTGGAACAAAGTAACATTCTTAAAACAAATCATGAATGGCAGCAGTAGCTCCTACACCTAGATTGCATCCATATCAAATAGATCAAAGTTCAAAACTAAACCTTTATGAAAGCAGAAAGCAGTCTAAACACGAGGTATTTTGTGCCCACCATAGCCTACTCTCTTTCCCCCAAAGGATATAAAACATCTCATAGTGTCTTAGAGTTAGTTATTAACCCTACTAACTTCAGCCGTTCCCCTCTGGGTTTCTCTTTCTCGGCATATAAAATGCTAATTAAAATATCTATTTAAGTTTTCAAGATGAAATGCAATAATGCATGTAAAGCTGTGAAAAATGAATCAATGCATATTATTGTTCTCTTGAGATGCTGCCATGGTTTGGCTTTGAAGGGTTCCTTTCCCAAGAGTTGCCTCTATTTGGGGAGGCTGCGGAAACTTTAGGAGGTTGGGCGAACCTGACACCGGTCACTCATAATGCCCTTAAAATTTACCTGATTCCTACTTCCTTCTCTCCATCTTGGCATACAGTGATGCAAACAACCCCTGTCACACACTTCCCCAACTAATGACTGATATGCTGTACCATGCTGTCCTTGTCCCAATGGACTGAAAACCTCTGAAACAATGAAAGAAAATAAGCCTTTCCTGGCTTATGCAAAGTCTGTTATAGATTTTCGTCACAGTGACAGAAAAGTACCTAATACAATACCTAATACAGAAGCAAAGTCCCCTGTATTTTTGCATAGCTCTTGACTTCAGGAGTTACAGTCATGTTGAAATATTAAAATAAATCAGTTATAAAATCTGTATCACTAAGAAAATTTTCAATTAAAGTTCCTGGTGTTTAATGCCTATACAATCCTATACAATAAAAGAAGTTCTGGTGCTATTGCCATCCCTAATTTTAAGCTGTTATACAAAGCAACAGTAATTTAAAAAGTGCATTGTTCTGGCATAGAAATAGACTGGTTGATAAATAAAATTGAATCAAAGACCCAGAAATAAACCTACACACCTATGGACACTTGATACCATACAATGGTGCAGGGGGCAAAGGCATCTCCAATATATAGAGATTGTCTAACTGGATGTGTACATGTAGAAAATGCAAATATATCCATATTTATCACCCTGCACAAACTCAATTCCAAGTGTATTAAAGAGATCAACATAGAACCAGATACACTAAATCTATTAGATGAGACATTGGGGAAGAGGCTTGAATTCATAGCCCAAGAAAATACTTCCTGAACAAAATACCAACAGGCCAGGCTCTAAGATTAACAATTATTAAATTGGACCACAAAAACCAAAAAAGCTTCTGTATGGAAAAAAACACCACTGTCAACATAACAAAATGACAGCCTACAGACTGAGAAATGATCTTTACCAACCTTACATCTGGGAAAGGGCTAATATCCAAAATATATGAAAATTCAAGAAATTAAACACCAACAAGCCAAATAACACAACTAAAAAATGGAGTACAGACCTAAACAGAGAATTCTCAACAGAGGAATCTCAAATGGCTGAGAAGCGCTTAAAGAAATGCTCAATATCCTTAGTTATGAGAGAAATGCAAATCAAAACAACTCTGAGATTCCATCTTACATCCATCAGAATGGCTAAGATCAAAAACTCAGGTGACAACACATGCTAGGAAGGATGTGGAGAAAGAGGCAGAATCCTCCATTGCTGGTAGGAGTGCAAACTTGTACAACCACTTGGTAACCAATCTGGGGCTTTCTCAGAAAATTTGGAGTAGCTCTACCTCAAGACCCAGATATACCACTACTGGACGTATACCCAGAACATTCTCCACCATACTACAAGAAAATTTGCTCAACTACAGTTCATAGAAAATTCATTTGTAATAGCCAGAATCTGGAAACAACTTAGATATCTCTTAAATGAAGAATGGATAAAAGAAACTGTGGTGCATTTACACAATGGAATACTTATCAGCCCTTAAAAACAAAGAAATCATAAAAATGTCAGGCAAATGGATGGATCTAGAAAAAAATCATCCTGAGAGAGGTAACCCAGACCCAGAAAAACACATATGGCATGTACTTACTTATAAGTGGATTTTAGCCATGTAGTACAGGACAAATATACTACAATTCCCAGAGTTAAAAAAGAAAGAAAGAAAGAAAGAAAGAAAGAAAGAAAGAAAGAAAGAAAGAAAGAGAAAAAAGATAGAGAAGACAAGTATCAAGGAGAAGCTAAGATAGGATGTTTAAATCTCACTCAGAAGGGGAAATGGAATAAACAGTGGAAGTGGTTGAAGAAACGATACTGTAGGAACGAAAGTGTAGAGAAATGGCATGGAGATCAGACCTGGGGAGAGAGGGGGCAGGAAGACAAAGAGCCTACAGAGAGAAGAGAAACAGTGGGCAGGGACATCTCTGTGAAAAGCTGTAGAAGAAAACCCTTGTGCTGGGGCACCTCTGTGACATCCTGGAGACCTACAACAGGATAGGCTTCTGGGAGCTTATGGAGGTGACTCTACCTGACACCCCTAGTAGCAGGGATCATGAAGACAGAATAGGACATGCTCTAGCTAGACAGGATTCCCAGTGGAGGGAGAAGAACACCAACCCACCCACAAAAAATTTTCAACACAAAATTTACCTTGCCTACAAAATGTGCAAGGATAAAGATACAGCAGAGATTGAGGGGATTCCAAACAGTCCCTGGCCCAACCTGAGCCTTACCACATGGGAGATATTCCGCTATGCTTGCAGAAAGAGGCCTATCATAGCTGCCCTCTAAGAGGCTGATCAAAACAGATACTGAGACTCACGGTCAAACATTGGAAGAAGCATGGGGAGTGTTGTGTAAAAGTTGGGGGAAGGACAGAAGAGTGTGGAGGGGACAGGAGCTCCACAAGAAGACCAGATAACCAGGTCCCAGATGGGCTTGTAGAAACCGAAGCACCAGTTAAGGATCATGCATTGACTGGACGCAAGTCCCTACACAGACGTAGAAGAAGGGCAGCTCAGGCTTCATGAAGGCCACCTAGTAAGGGAAGCCAGCAGTGTCTCAGACTCTGTGGCCTGCTTTTTTTTATCACTTCGCCCTGGTGGGGCTACTGGGCCTGGCCACAGGGGAAGATGATGCACGCAATCTTGATGTGACTTGATGTGCTAGGGTGGGATGTTGGGGGTGACCTCTTTTCAGAGAAGTAGGTAAGGAGGGACAGTAGGAAAATGAAGGAGGGTGGGACCAGGGAGGAAAGGGAAAGAAGACTACAAGCAGGATGTAAAGGGAATAAATAAATACTTTTTTAATTGCCATACTATTGTTTCGTCCAAAACGAGAGTCTCTGTCTTAAAGTGAATACCAACTCTAGATTCCTGTTGACTCCTGACCTCTACTCTGTCTCTGCTTTCTTGGTGACATCAGTTTCTTTACACACACACACACACACACACACACACACACACACACACACACACACACAATTCCTCAGTAGCAGAAAAAAAAAGTAATAGTGTCATGAGTTTAGAAAGGATTATATGGAATGATAGGAAGCATTTTTCCAAAAAAAAAAAATAGAGTATTGTTAAGAGTATCATTACTTTAAGAGAAAATAACAATGTGCCTACTCCAAATTCCAGCCAATAGGACAAGTGCATTTTCACATTGCTCTTTGCCTGGAATAAACAATTGTGTTTTTATTTTTTATTTTTTTGGCAGAATGTCTAAAAATATGTTTATTTTATCAATCAAAAAATCATCAAAATAAATTTTAATGTAGAAAATATTTTTTTTTAAAACAGCGCTGTAATGCCAGCTGACCTACAGCTTGCCATGTAGATCATACTGGCTTCGATCCTGCATTAGTTCTCCTGCCTCAAATCCCAAGCCCTGGCCTTCCAGGAGTACCACAAGGCTCCAGCCTGAAAACACAGTCTTAATGGGCTCATCCCTTGCAGACGGGAAGAACAGCTGTTTCTCTTCTGTCACTTCTCTACTCCACGATCTGTGGCTTACAGGATACTGATGTGAGACACAAATATTGTGACTTTTGACTACACCTCTTCTTCACAAGTATCTGGGATCCAGACATTAACAAAAGCAAGCATCTGACTGAGGCATCTCAGGCTGCCACCACAGGCCACAGGGGAAGAGGATGCACTCAATCCTGAGGGTACTTGATGTGCTGTGGTGGGTTGGTGAGGGGAGGGCACCATTTTTCTGAGGAGTAAGGATAAGGGGCAGAGGGAGGGAGGGTGGCACTGGGAGGGGAGTAGGGAAAAAGCTATGATCAGAACATAAAGTGAATAAAAACGTAAGTTTAAAAATAATCATAAAAAATCTTAAATGGTGCTTTTCTAAAAATGTGAAACATCTCTAAAATTATAAATAAAGTTTGTCTACTTACAATTGCATAATCTAAAAGACTAAAAGCCAGACAAATTACTAAGAAACTCTGAGATACATTAATATATATTAGCATCAAAGAAAGGTACATTTGTTTTATTTCATGAAAAGTAAAAAATGCAATTTATCACAAAGTAAACAGCTTACACTGCCATCTCAAGGAAGATGAGAGAACAGAAAATTCATCTTTATGAGGTTAAAAACAAAAACTCTTCCCTTCCTGAGATGCCATAGCCAGACAAAGAAACACCTCAAGTGATTATCAACTGGGCATCTGGAACCCTCTTAGCATAACATTCCAGTAGTGACAATGAAAATATCACACAGGGAATCCTACAGTAGACATTAAAATGACAGTTGTGTCCTCTTCTTCTCTACATGGTTCCATATGTGGCTTTGATTGAACGTGCACATAGGAAGGGCTTCAAGAGAATACAAGCACAGCAGAGCCCTGTGTGTTCCTCATTGTGAAGCTCACTGTAAAACGAGAACTCAGCCCTTAGGATACAACTTGTAAGGCTATAGAGAAATTGCAAAGAGAGAAAAACCCCTTCATACTTTTCACAAAACACTGAGATGCTGAAAATATATCTGCTTTTTACATGCATCACTAAGAACTGAAAGATTATATACAGGTATAGTTTCAACAATATTGGGATTTTAGTTACCTCTAAATTCATATTACAACAGTCAATCAACTGGTAGCTTTAGGCAAGAAGGGAAGATAAAACAAATAGTTTCCATATATAGCTGGGTTTTTTTTTACCTAGTCTTAGTCATGAAACAACAGAAAAATGTACTTTGGAACATGATTATATCTCATTTATGCATATAAATGGAATTTCAATAAATAAAACTAAAATTCCAGTATAGATTTCATGCTATTAAATTCTTTCTGATGATTTTTAAGACTGAAAGTACATTAAAAAGTTATTTGTTTCCCCAGAAAGTAACATTTCATTACTCAAGGAACACACTGTAACCGTTAGGCCTCTTAGACAGCTCTTTGGATATTAATTTCACATATATCTTTTAGCTCAATCTAAAAATAAGGCATGTTTCCCTTTTTCTGCATAAAATATTCCTTGGGAATAATATACTCCATGTCTCTTAGAAATATAAGACAACTTTCTTTAGATTATTATTATTATTATTATTATTATTATTATTATTATTATTATTTATTACCTATATTCAAAGAATTTTTCTTCATCAACTATACAATTTACTTCAGAATAAAACCAAAGGCAAAATAAGCAAACAGCATTACACCTTTGTCAAATTAATTGCTCAAGGATATATGCATGAAAACAAGTGCATGCATGTGTGAATGTTTTTAACACACACACACAGGCATGCGCATGAGATAGATAGATAGATAGATAGATATTAGTCTAGATTCACTATTCATTTCCTTTGGCCTCTGTACCCTGCAGTTAGGAGCCATGTCAGTAAAAATTATGAAAGAGGTGCCTTTCTCACTAAACCCTTGATTTTTCTGAGAATTTAAAAGTCATTGGTCTATACCATTTTTACTAAACTACTTTCCTTCAAACAATTCTTAATTAGTCCAGATCTTCCCTATGATCTGCCCCAAAGTTCATAAAATATGGCAATGCTCACCTGTGTAATAGGCAACATAAATTGAACTTTTCTTCTTCTTTTCCTCCTCCCCCCTCCTACTCCTCCACTTCCTCCTCCTCTTCCTCCATCTTCTTCTTCTTATTCCTTCTTTAGCTCTGGGGGAGCTAACAAGGGAGGGGTGGAACCAGGAGGACTGGGTAGTGAATGTGATCTAGGTGCATTGTGTGACATTTCCAAATAATCAATAAAAATATTATGTTTTTTTTTTAAAAAGCAAAAGCAAACAGAAACAGGCATGGATGTAATGTTACTTACAACCTTAGTTCAGAAGTAGGATATCAATGTGAAGACAGGAGGGAGTGAGGAGGTAAAGATGCTGACACAACCTAGACAAAACATGAACTCGATTCCTTAGTTCAAAGATTCCTTTATATCCCTGTCAGTCTTTTTCTGCACAGCTATTTCACATATGACTCTGCCTGCTCAGCCTACTGTTTTACAAACTCAAACATAGAAGCTGAGAAGATATATAATAGTATAGGTCACATAAACAGGGTTACTGCTATTATATTAACTGTATTTTATAGAACTTTAATGTATGACTGTATATTTTGATCCAATATTTTAAATTTACAGGGTAATATATAATTTCTAATCTGATGCACACCCAATGGAAATATGTGATAAAGTCCTTAAATAACTTCAGATAAATTCTTTAATTTCTTAAGATATTTAAAACTCATTCACACAAAGTAGCTCTAAATTTATTGGGGACCTCAAAATTGATTTACTTCCTCATAATATGGATCTTCTTCCTCCCAACCCTAAAAAAGAAGAAATGATAAGAATATGCAAAGGCAGTGAGGATGCTCTAAGACCACAGACAAATACATAAATGAAAAGACATGTTTATTTTCAATAAAGTTTTCAAAAACTGTCTTACTAATTTAGAATTATTTTCACAAAAAAGCAGTTTTTAACTTTCCATTTGGAAGAAAATGGATCAACCTCAATTATACAATGCAACCAAAATCTGCTAAGTAACAAAATTAAGTAATTCAGAAATTATTACTTTTTACTTTGGCTATATGATTCATCACTATATAATACACATAGATGGGATTGTCAGTTTACATTTCTCCTGTAGAAGAATATACTTTATAAAATTAAATAATCATACCATAATAAGGATCTGGACAGACTGTATTTTATTCTGTCAAGTATGTAGAATATTCATAGTGAAGCTAAGGAAACACTTCTGACTTCACACTTAAGTTTATCTCAACTGGGATTTCACCTTGGCTGGCTGTCAGCAGACCAGAGCCTCAGATATCAATGACCGTATCGCTGAATTATCACTTGAAAAGTGTAGGGAAGGAACAATGGATGAAGGGAGAGAAAGACAGAGACAAAGACATACAAAGGCAGAGACAGGGGCAGAGATAGACGTATAAACAGCAAAGTCTTAAGAGCTGTCTATGTGGAATTTTAGGTGACTTTGGGATGAATTCTTACAATATAAGATTGGGTGGATAATTAGGAAAGATTACTTTCTAAATACTTAGGAAAAATTACAAATGAAGGGACTCTGGAGAGCCTGGTTCTGGCAGGCCTAGCCTTTCTCCCCCATTCCCTTCACCTTGCTAAAAACCGTTAGGTAACATTCCTGAAACTAGTCAGGAACTTTATTCCCCAACACTTCCACCCATTGAGGCTGAGGTTTTCATCATGTTTCTTCCCAGTATGGCAGATCCTCATTCTCCAACTAGGTCCTCATTCTCCACCATACATAAGCTGTGAGGTCTACTGAGAGATGTTCGCTGGCAAGCCAGCCTGCTTAGAAGTTCCCAGAGAAAAGGAACAACCTGAGAGAAGCAGTGCCCAGCCATTCTGCGTGAAAGAGACTTAGACCACCTGAGCCTCTGAGAAAGGACACTTTCCAGCTTGCTGAGCGGACTGCAGGGTGAAAAATATGCTTTGGGTTTCTAGCTTTCCTGAGATGTCACCAGTGCAGGAGTGGGACTCAGTGGCGGAGCAGTCTTTGAGTTATTTAAGCTCCTGGTACATAAGCCCTTGCCTATTCTCCAGTAAGTAACTCCAACAAAATTCTTTGGTTCACCAAATTTTACTTTCTTGGTATCTAAATTCTGTTGTCTGAGTGAGAAAATATTTTTTTTTCATATCTCTGCAGGACTACCATTTTACAACATTATTCAAGTAATAGTGTTTTCTTTTGCGAGAAATTACTTAACTTGCCTTGCTATGTACATTTCTCCGGCCAACAGGGCACTCTATAAGGCTTAAGTGCTTTAATTAAAAAATGGTAAATTTGAATTCTGGTGATGATGTCTTTCCATGTGTTTATAGCCAGAGGATCAGGGATTTTTGCCATACTGTGACTCTTAGTAATGTCAAAAGTTATACCCCATAAATCTCACCCAACAGGACTATCTACACCTGGGGTGAACAAATTAGCAATTGACATGCAATGTGGAGGTGGAAAGCCCATGAGTCCTCTAATGGAGAAATAGTCTTTGTAAAGGCTGAGCACACTGAATCGTTTTCCTTTATCAAATAGTCATGCCTGAAAATATAATAAGATTACTATTATACAGACTCAGGAGGTTATATTTAGGTATATATATTTATGATGAAAAATCTATTTCACCACTAATAATTAGTCATTTTAAAAAGGCTGTGAGTTTGAAAGTGAACAAAGAGGAGTGTGTGGACTAGTTTGAAGGGTAGAGTAGAAGAAACGGGAAACAGTGTAACTTTATTATAATCTCAAAAAGAAAAAAATAAGTGCCAGACAAACCAAGACTAATACGTACAAAATAACTGTAAATTTAACACCTTTTATTTATATATTAAACTTAGTAGCCTCTTATTATTTGTTGATCTCTGAATCTTTTTCTAACATTTTTCTAAAAAATATTCTCTAGTGGCACTCTTCTGGCTGCTCAGAATGAAAAATAATTGATGTCGGGTTATCAGAGAACTCTCACTGCTCTGTACCTGGACTCCTTCTGGGAAGGTGACTGTGAGAGCTGTTTTGCTTCATCACAGCATGATGGAAGGGCAAGTGAGCACATGCCACACAGGGAAAGGGTAGGAGCCCACAAACAAGCCTGCTCATGCCTACACACAGTAGGAAGGTACTCCCTCACAGCAAAGCCTCAGTCCTGCTAACATGGCACTGATCCATAATGAAGGCCATGCCCCTGAATTAATCAGCTACCTAAATGGCCCATGTTTTATTATTGTTTCTATAGCTAATACGTTTCT
Source organism: Acomys minous (assembly GCF_964271855.1). Taxonomy (NCBI): domain Eukaryota; kingdom Metazoa; phylum Chordata; class Mammalia; order Rodentia; family Muridae; genus Acomys; species Acomys minous. Next base: position 91,262,316 of record NC_140483.1, read on the forward strand.
ACTTGGATTTAGGAGGAAGTATTCAGTCACAGATGGTAGAAAAATTACACTTCCTTACTGACAGCTATGACTAGTAAGCTGGGCGTGATATCTCTCTATAGGAAATGTTATTCCTCATAGTATCATGATATGCAAAGTATTTCTTCTCTACTGAGACGTGCATTATTTCATAGTTGTATTACAACTATAAAGATACAAAATGTGTCTACTTTTAACTTTAACAATGATAAGAACAATTTTTAAAATCTTGGCTCAATTCAAGATTCCCTGAGGAAGACGCAATAGTGGAATGCATGGAAAATATTGCCTTATACTGCTTAAATTTATGATATAAGCTAAAGAACATAGCCATGTTCTAAGCTAGAGGAATACTTTTCAGAGTATTTAGAATTTCCCCCAAAACAACTCTAAGACAAAATAGACAATATCCACAATTAAATCACAATGGCTGATAAATATTTAAAAACATACAAATCATATACCAGATATAAGAATAACATGAAATAAATATTACTTCCTTTCTTTAACTTGCCAAATTCCAAATGACAATGTGAGACTGTTTTTGCATGATGCACTGAAAGCACTGCACTTAACATTAGTTGCTGGTCTAAGTGGTCATATGTACGAAATGTAAAAATTTAATAACATTCATCATATTTGTTATTTTCCAGTGGAACTTGTATTATATTCTATTTCCATTCAGTCTCCCATTTCCGTATATACTACATATTCCCCCCAATACTCCTTCTCATTTTGGTTATTTGTGAGCAAAGCCCTGCTGAGGATTTTTCATAGTGTTCCCATATGGCACTAATTGTTCTATTAGATATGTACCAACACCACAGAAATCAACCTATGACCATGAGTTTGTGGTTCTTAACAAGGCCTTGTCTGAGAATAAATTCCTCATTAACAAGTTAACAAGTCAGGCCAGGCGTGGTGGCGCACGCCTTTAATCCCAGCACTTGGGAGGCAGAGGCAGGCGGATGGCTGTGAGTTCGAGGCCAGCCTGGTCTACAAAGCGAGTCCAGGACAGCCAAGGCTGCACAGAGAAACCCTGTCTCGAAAAACAAAATAAATAAATAAATAAACCAAGTTAACAGGTCACACATCAGATATCACATATCCGATCATGGCTCAATCATATTAAACAGTTTCTAAAATAAGAAGATAGAATGAAGTGTCTTGTAAGAAATACATCCCATATACATTAATGTGAAGAAAAAGCAGAATTACAGTAGACTGTTTTTCAAAGAAAGGCATCTACACTGCTTTTTGATGGTACATTTAGAGAGAACTGATGAAAACATGCCAGAATTGTATATGATGAACAATTTTCATTTTTATGAGTTACAAATTTGAACATCTTTGTTACAAATGTTTCTTGTGACTTATAAAATGCATATAAATATATTTCCATGCATTTAAAAAGTTCATTTTTATTCAAAGTAAACAGAGTGTTATGTGATAGTAAAACTATTCCATTCTTTACAATTATTAAAGCATTGTATAGTTGACTAAAACAAAGACAAGAAATCTGTCCATGGGTTATGTTAAAACCAATTAAATATAAGTACTTCCTGAGAATGATATACTGATATATTTTCACAGAATTATAAACATTATTAAAGAATTTTGATTGTTACTTATTTTTATTATGAAAGCCATACAGAGGGATATTCCAATTTACCAGCCATAAGTGATAATCTCAATCCACTCACTTGCTATAATATGACTCTTGGCAAAGAGTGATGTATCATTAATTTCTAATTATTCACAAAGAAAATTCTCTTCCATTTACTTACAAATTAGGACCCAGTCAATCCTCAAAGTAATTTCAAATTACTGCATTCTTTTATTAAAATCATTTAGTCAGAAAAAGTTATTAAAGCCAAAACTGTCATAAGACAAAGAGAAATACATTAACTAGCTTTTAATTTCAGAGGAGATATTTCAGACACATTTGTGAAACATTTAACAATCATTGAAAAATATAGGGGTGTGTTAAGCAGAAGGAACAGCAGGCTACAAAAGAAAAATCATGTCCTCCCAGTAAATCATAATAATGATTAAGAATGTGGTTATCATATCATTGTGTTTCAACTATTACACTTGTAATTACATCTTCCTTTCATCAAGCCTTATTTGATGGAAGCAAGAACACTAAAGAAAATGTGGGGCCACCAGAAAAAAAAAAAAAAAACTAAGGAAGAAGTGGGAAATAGGAGACGGGCTTGGACACACAATGGAACACGTGGGTACCATTGGACTGGTTACATACATGACAGTCTCTAACTTCAGAGTGAGCTGTCTGCACAAACTCTGGCACAGGTGTGCTCACACACATAAGCACACACACTCAAAGGCACACATACAACCATGGCATTTTTACTCAAAAGGTGAAAACAAAACAAAACAAATAAACAAACAAACAAAAACCAAAATAAAACAACAACAAGATCCTGAAGTGGGAGTAGGGCAGCCACCTGGCCATGCTTACAATAGTGTCTTCTGCTCCTTGGGGTCACTACTTCAAGACTCAGTGTAGTTCACTAATCTGGAAAAATATGCAGAAATAGTGGCTTCTAACACAGCGGTAGGTAAGTTAGGGCTCAACTCTGTATGCTACAATTCATCTTATTAATAATAAGAGAACACATGCTTTCCTCTTGACAGCAAACACCAACACCGGATACTGGAAGGATCTCAATGCAAAAGCTGTGGTAAGTGCTTTTTTTTTTTTTCCTCTGACCATATCTTAGCAGGAAGCCAGTGCTTCCCAGCTACATTTCCTTTGTATTCAGTGGCTTTAATCTCTGTGAACTTTTCTGTTTGTTTGTTTTGGGGAGAAGAAAATGAAACATGATTACAGAAAAAAAAAAAAAACCTCCATCCATTCTTGTTAATGTTAATCCCTCATTACTTTGTCTTCTCCAATATACCTCATATATCTGCCACTTGAAATCCACTTGTGAGAATAAATCTACTAAACTACAGTAGCTATTTGAATTTCATCTTTCTGAAGAAGCATTACATGTCTTGAAGGAAAAAAAGAAAGATATATAGTAAAGTCTCAGAGGAAATCCTTGGACTATATAAAAGGGAAAGTAAGCCCACATTCATAAAATAACTATTAAACTTATTATTATGTGCAATTCATTAGAATATCTAACTAGGGCAAGGAGGAAATTAAAATATCAAAAAATGAGAATAAGTTTCTAGCCTATTTTTAGTAAGCTCTCTTGGTTCATTGAAATGATTATGAATACTCATGTCCTGCATTCTTTGGAAACTATGTTCTTTCCACCTCTCCACATGTATTACACAGTGACAGGATCCTTGCAATGCAAACAAATATACTAATTATTTTCAAATTGGCTTAAGAAAAACCACTTAGGCTAGAACATCCACTTGATATCATCTCATTATCATGAGATAATTATCTGCTTAAGAAAACCACACTAAAATGATGGTATACGTAATATAAAATATGAAAAGGCAATCACTGTCCTTTTTTAAAACCAAGCTTTAAAATTAAATAAGATGTTCTATTTCACTGTTTATGTGTCAATTGAAATAAAACTGAATGTTATAGTTTTCATTTTCTCCTTGGACTTGTCATTTTTCCTCTGCAGGGCATCTACATAAATCCAAAGAAGTTTTATACAAGATAGTATCCTTTGTGAAAATTATATTGTGGAAAGGCAAAATAAAATTTTCTTGAACTAATCAACAGATTAAATTAAACTAGTTCTAACTGTTCTCAGCCCTTCGTGTTGTATACATATAAAGCTATATCACTTAAAGATAATAATTCCTATTATTTTCTGTTTCCTAGGTCCAAATCAATTTCTTAAAGACCATTCATTCCTTTGACTAAACTTTTAAAAAATACATAATCTTAAATGCAGTTACATGGAATAGCTTTTATGCCTGGAGGAAACTAACTCCATCTATTATTTATTATGAATAAAGCGTGGGGGATGCAGGACATGGCTCAGCAGGTAGGGCCACTTATTGCTACTTCAGCGTACCCAATTTTTGTTGTGTACACCTGTGTGAGGCATGTCATGCCTCTGGTTCCAGGGCATCCGGTGTCTGTTTCTAGGCTCTGGAGGTCATAAATGTATATTCTCAAACAGATACACATGTCAACATTCATATACATAATAATAAAGTGAGTTTAAGAAAAAAAGAATAAGCTTAAAAACTACTGAAGTTATACATTTGCTGGCCACAAATAGTGAAAATAAAAACACTTTTGTGCAAAAGAAGCGCATGAAGACTTAGGCAGGCTGTGGAGTGGCATGGTGGAACTACAATTTCAGGCTACACTTTTACGTGAATGGCAAAAGCCTTTCCAGATGACACTAGAGAAAGGGATCAGTGTGTAAGAACTCTTGGACAAGAGCACCAACCCGAGTCTGGGTCCCATTTCAAAAGCTGAGCATGTTATTTATGGAAGCCAGAGATTGGAAACAGCCTAGATGCCCATCAAGAGAAGAATGGAGAAAGAAAATGTGGTACATTTACTCATTGGAATATTAGACATTAAAAAAATAAAATAAAATTCCCAAGTAGATGATTGAACCAGAACAACTCATCTTGAGTGAGGTAACTCTGACCCAGAAAGACAAATACAGGAGTGATCTCTTAAGTGACTGAAAAGCAAGCTACAGTCTGTATCATTACAAAGTGTAGGTAGAGAATCAGAGACAAGAGAGAAGGGAGGGTTCTCCCTATGAAGGAGAAATAGAAATGAATGGACAAGGGCCGGAAGACTGGAATGGGAGCATCAAAGATGGGGGGAGGGAGCAAATGGGTGAGGGAGGAATATGGGAAGAGACAGCTAAGCTAGGAGTTATCTGAAGAGTAGTAAGGAAACTTAATACAGTAGGCTCTTCATACCATATATATATATATATATATATATATATATATATATATATATATATGCAATATGAATGAAACTGCAAAACAGTGAGGAAGACAGAGATCTACATGTACATCTCTCATCATAAAATGCAGCTTCCTGTACTGAACTTGGTTTACATCTCATTGAATTCTTGGCTAAAGGGTATCACGGGAACACTTCAACCACCTAGGCTATTGCCAAAGCTCTTGGTGGCTCTCTACAAGTTCAGGGCTTGACAGTAAGGCCCTACTGTCGAAGATAACACCTATACAAGTTATTGTTCATAGAGAAGCTGATCTAGTGCCTATTTATTGCCTTCACCACTTCAGACTAGTGTTCACTGTACTGGAAGCTATTTTGCACGCTACTAGTAGATAAAAGTAAACACCAAACCAGCTACAAACTCACTGGTCTATGTTGTGGCCTGTCTACAAAATATACTGGTGCAATAGGGGCATAAATCTTGTGGAAATAACCAACCAACACCTGACTGTACTTGTCAATCAAGACCCACCCCTTGAGCTAGAACTCATACCCAGTGTTGCTTGAGCAGTCAAGAAACTGAGACTATACGGGCCAGGGAGTTAGTAGAAAACCGAAATCTACTGTTCTGCTAAAGGACTGTAATGACTCCTAATGGCATTCTGCTATTTGTGGGTTAGTGCTTTGTTCAGACATCATCAGAGGAGTTTCCTCCTGCAGTAGATGGGAACCACAGAAACCCACAGCCAGAAAACATGCAGAGTGTGAGAGACTTTGGAACACTCAGCTTTAAAAGGGATGACTCCATCAAATTCCCTCAGTGCTCATGAAACACTGCAGAAAAGGGAAAATGTCTGAGTCAGAGGAGATGAAGGAGAGCATGGAATCAAGGCATTCTAGACCCAGAGGGCTGGTGTTTATATGAATTCAGGGAGACAGTTGAAACATTCACAGGGCCTTGGCTATGTCTGCATCAGATAGGGCCATAGAACTGAAAGAAAAAAAGGGACATATGCCCCCATCTCTTAGCCAGAAGTAGCTTTAATTGATAAGCACTTGTAAATGAAAAATTAGTTTTCTCCAATGGAGTCTTACTGGGAAAACAAACCACTCTTAAAGGCAGGCCCTACGGCTAGCAGTAGATGAACAACACAAAACAAACTCAGTTGCATCTTTGGAGGGTCTTTTATCATAATGTTGGGTCAGAACTTTTCTTTTTTAACCTAACAGGTCCTTTGCATATGTATTATGGCTTCTGGTTTTATGTGTTATGATGTTACTGTATATGCAAATAGTGGGTCTCTGAGCTTTTATTTGTTTATTGTGCTTTCTCTTTGGCATTTTTGCTTGCTTGGTTCTAATATAATTTGTTTGTTTTTGTTTTATTTTATTTTAATATAATTCCTTACATGCCTGTTTGTTTTGTCAGAAGACACAAAAAGGGTGTGTATCCCAGTGGAAAGGGGGTAGAAGACCTGGATGAAGTAAGGGGAAGGGAAAACAGTGATCAGCACACTTTGTAAAACGAAAACTATCTTGTTTTTAATGCCTAAATTTTTTTTTAAAAAAGGAACACATATAAAATAAAATACAAATGCAAGGGTGACCATACGCAACTAACACTCCATCTATGTGGCGGCTGGAGACAAGGCAACTGCGATAGTCTTCTGGTCACCAGCTTAGAGCCAACTTAGTGTGAGAAGCTGTTTCAAAAGAATAAGGTAGAAAAAATAGGGTAAAAACTCTGACATCTTTTTCTGGTTTATACATGCACATGTAAAAATTACCCCCACCTTCACACACATACATATACCATACACGCATTCAGTACACATACGTGCCCAGAAACATAAAAACTACTTTGCTAATTAAGTAATTAAAATTAGAAAAGAAACATCTTAATGGCAGATGTGGTTGGCCAAAGCAACAGAATTTTTGTTTAATGGTTTTGTTTTGGGTTAAAATTCAGACTATAGCCCAGGCTTGCCTCTGTAGATCAGACTGAAAAACTTATGCTATCATTCAACAACAGCCTTCTATGACCAATATATTTTGATGAGTTTAAGATACTTTATAAATATAAAATAGTTCATGTGGTAGTTATTAAATAGAAAGACCAACATTAATACTCCATCAGCCATTCGCCCTGTCAACATTAAGAGCATCTTTCAGTTTTCTGTCTGAGCTATTCAATAGAATTATAGCCACTCTTATTTCTGTGATCACTGTTCTTTGAAAAAATGGCTACCAGCATGTTATTAGAATTTTTATAAAGAAGATGACATAGAAAGACCTACTTCTGTCCTTTTCAAAAACAATTTCTTTATATCTTATTATATGTTTTATTGAACATGTTAATCAATTGCTCTGAAGATGAAGATTAACTACGGCCTATCTCAGGGTTCTTGAACCCCACTCATAACCAAGTTCTTTGGATATGAGTCCCTGGGCAACGTTTCATTTTTATTTATTTTTATTTTTATTTATTTATTTTTTATGTGTAAATTATTTTTACTTTTTAATTTTTTTAAATTAATTTATTCATATTACATCTCAGTTGTTAGCCCATCCCATATATCCTCCCATTCCTCCCTTCCTCCCATTTCCCCCCTACTCCCCTCCCCTCCCCTCCCCTATGTCTGTGTCTGAGGGGGACCTCCTCCCCCTTATATGCTCATAGGGTATCAAGTCTCTCCTTGGTGACCTATTATCTTTCCTCTGAGTGCCACCAGGCATCTCCATCCAAGGGACATGTTCAAATATGGAGCACCAGAGTTTGTGTGAAAGTTAGGTCTCCTTCTCCACTCAACAGTGGAGAATGTCCTGTCCATTGGCTAGTCTGGGTAGGGGTTCGAGGTTTACTGCCTATTTTTTCCTTGGCTGTTGCCATAGTTTGCGGAGGACCTCAGGGCCCAGATTTCCTCTTTCTCCCAGGCTTCTCACACCTAAAGACTCAATAGGATGACCCCCCTTCTTACCCACTATCCTGGTAGGTACAGTTCTTCATGGGGACATACACCTTGGACTAGTGTCTCGATATAAGTGAGTATATACCATTTAGCTCTTTTTGCTTCTGTGTGAACTCACTCATTATGACAATTTCTAGTTCAATCCATTTGTCCACAAATTTTGGAAATTCCTTGTTTTTAATAGCTGAGTAGTATTCCATAGTGTAAATGTACCACAGTTTCTTTATCCATTCTTCTATTGAGGGACACAAGTGAAGGCCCTTTCTTTTTTTTTTTTTTTTTTTTTTTTTTTTTTTTTTTTTTTGGTTTTTCGAGACAGGGTTTCTCTGTGTAGCCTTGACTGTCCTGGACTGACTTTGTAGACCAGGCTGGCCTTGAACTCACAGCAATCCACCTGCCTCTGCCTCCACACCCGGCCTAAAGTGAAGGCTCTTAAACCAAAGTTTATTTCCAAATTTTTACCAGTCTTTACCCATTCTATTTCTTTCTTTCCTCTAAGCTCCACCCTGCCCCCAGCTGCCTGTTGTGTGTGTGAGGAGAGGATGCCCAGTCTCTGACAGCAGCCCTGCACAGTCAGAAGTTTGCTGTGGTCCAGGCTTGGTGCACACATTCTATCTAAAAATCTATTCTGTGAGGAAAAGGCATTTTGCAGATCTAGGAAATTCTAGGACTTTCATGTGTTTTATCATATTTAATTTGTACAGGATCCATGTTGGTTGACTGTGGTGATTACTATTTTACAGAAAATAAAATATATTCTGAGAAGAGAAGCAATTCGTCAAATAGCTCCTTGTCTCTGAGATGCTGTTTCAGTTATTGCCCCACCTCCCTCTACCAGGCCTGCAACAGATACACGCCCTTTGCAGGAATTAACACCAAGTCCCCAAATTCCCCTAAAGATGAGAAGTGGCAAGAAAAGCAGACCCAATTTGAAAAGTGTTTCACTCTTCCTGTCTCTCTAGTGTCTCCATTCCATAACATTCAACATGTACATGTGTGCGCGTGCATGCGTGTGCACACATGCGCGCACACACACACACACACACACACACACACACACACACACACACACACGATTGACCATACTAGATTTCCTTTAAATATTCCCAAATAGCGCTATATAAAGAGTGTATTATGCAAATTGTGCTTAATTTGTGTGTCTGTCCTTAAGTTTATACTCGTGGAGGTTTAATTACATTCTGTGCAGGAAACTTAACAACTAAGAAAAGAAGCTAAAATACAGTAATTCATTTCTAAGAATTGCAGTGGCCAGAGAGCACAGGCAGGAATTGCAGAAATATGAGCAACTGTCAAGTTAAAGAGACAGATGTTCTACAAATGAAACCAAAATTCTTTCAAGCCTCAGTGCAATTTTTTACTTTTATTATAATTATTTTTTTCTTATGAATTATGGCAGACTAACAAGAACCAGTAGCAGCAAGAAAAGGAAGTTATCCAATAACCATACTCCCTGAAGGCACAATTTGCACTTGACTGACAACTAGGAATTTGAAACTAGAAAAAGCTTTGAACAACGAGAAACGGGTTGAGCCCCTTCAGAAGGAGCCAGTCAGCTGGCTGAGGGCCACACCTGACTGGGCACAGCTTTTAGAAATGGGCATGCTGCCTGAGCATGGCTGCGAGGACTAAAGGAAGGCCAGTGAAGGCTCTTTTTATGTGGATATGAAAATAGGTTAACCTCAACACCACCTTATAAAGAATAGTGATGAATAAATTAGACAGCCCCCACGTTAAAAACAATTCAAAACTCCAAATATAAGTTTGATAGCATTGGGCTGAGTTTACCTTTCAAGGATCAACACTACAACCAGTGGTTATTAAGCTCTGCTACTTGTAATCACACCTCTTTAAAAAATAATTCCCAGGTTTCATCATATTTCACCATCATTTCCCATCTCCCTATGACTTCTGCTGCTTATTTCCTGTTTGTCTCCTTTCCTTTCTCTATTCTGAATCCATTTCTCTATAAATATAATTATAGTCTACAATCTATACATTTATACATCTATCCACTATTTGCTCATATAATCAACCAGTGAGCATTCACAGCTACATAGATTGGCCAGAGAACCAGAAAATAATATTTAGGTAACTCAAAGAATCACTGTCCCTCCTATCATATATCCTAGGAAAGAGTAATAAAAAATAATTGACAGCACAGTGAGTGCTTGATTCCCGTTGTGTTTCAAGATATTATATATACTTATCAGGAGTCCTAGACATAGAAATGGATTTATATTCTGATGTGAGTAAATAGACACAGGAAAGCACCAAACTTCAGGCCAGAGAACTTGTTAAAAGATTCTGATCTTTGACTCTTCAACAATGACATGATAAACATTTCTTTAATACTATAAGCCTGAAATTATTCCTAAGTAGGTCTCCTTTCAATCTATCTGTGTTGCTTTATAGCATATCCATTCACCACAGGATGATTTAATTTATTGATAGCCTTTGAGCAAAAGAGGACTCCTAGGTAGGTTTTTCCCCCTAAGAAAACACACTTACAGTATCACTTAACCTAGAAAAACCTCAAAACTGCTTTGAGCTATGCTCAGTTCCTTCTTAGTATGAGCGTTTATTTCATGAGCATTTGTATGTCCCTTTACTGTGGCTTAATGAATACTTAAAAATATTTGTGGATTGTTTGGAAGTATGTTCCCAAATAAATCACAGTAAACAATATCTTGAAATGTATAACAAAGGGAGCTTTAGGAAAAAGCCTATGTTATATTCTGATCATAATTGTTAAGATACTATTTTTGAAGTTCTGTAATGATTTATTTCCAAAATCAAGACTTGAAATTCAATAAAGTTATATTTAAAACAAGCAATCAATTCAACTACCTTATTGAAAAACATATTCTATAAATATGAATGAATAAATATTCAAAATGATCAATGAATAGGTAGGTAAGAGAAAAGCATTATAAATTATTAAAAAGGCTCTTGATTTTATTCCCAATATTTTGAAAGTGATATCACAGGCTGTTTAAGATAAATAGTTATACAAGTTAATTGTTAGTTGATCAAATCATGGTCATGTTAATTGCTAGTCTACTTTTATCACAAGAATATACATCTTAGGTGCAGCATATAGATATGATTCTATAGAAAGATAAGGTAGGATAGTTATATAAGTTCTTCACAAACCTCAGAGGTATGCAGAATATGGCATGTAGAAATGTTTTTATTAGTTTAAAGATTCACTGACAACGAGACAGGTTAATTCCTAGCAACACCAACCCTACATCAAAGAGGATGATGAACATCAAAGAACCTCCTCATGGACATGGATTCAATTGTGGCAAACAAACCACTGGAAAAAAATGTCCTGACTTCTACCACAGACAGAATTCTGCCTAAAAAAGGGCAATCTTGGATGCAGGCAGAGTTGTCGGCCAAACTCTGCCAAGACAGGGTAAGCAAGTCCTCAATATATCCTGCCTCACAAATATGTCTGTCAGATATATTGGAAAGGCTGATAGTGATGTTACAACATTATAGAGAGTTTTGGGTGATTATTCAGGCAGAAAACTATCTGTCATCTTCTCATTTGGAAAGCTACTAACCTGCATTCCTGGTATATTCAGGTAATCAAGTTTATTCCTTCTCAAGACTCTGATGGGACTGAAGACTGGGTAGCCTAGTAATACAATGAAGCTTAGCTGTTTAGGGGTTAAGGTGTTTTTAGGTCTAGATAGATGTTTTAAGTTGATAATGAGAAGATGTGATGGAGATTGATTTACAGTCTGAATTTTAGACTCACCAAGAGAGGAAAGATGTTTTCTTCAAGTCTGTCAAATACAAATAGCCAAATCACTAAGAATGCAACATTTATGTAATTCCTGATTGTGTCATGGTTCTTACTGCTATAGGTAGTTCACTGTATATATGTGTAATAATATAAATGTGTACATAAAAATATGAAAAATACCCAAAACTACAAAAAAAAAAAAGGCTCTTGAAGAGGGAAAGTCTCTAAATTGATCTATTCCATTCATCACAAATCACAGAGGATATAGACATTTTCTTACCTTTCTTTTACCCTCACAAACATGAAGATTGAGAGGAAATTAAAATATTCAGTATAACTGTAGACTCCGTTGCATTCTACTCAAACCCAAAATCCCATGGAAGAATATGATTATGAATAAGAGGTACACATCATGGGCCTATTACCTAATGGAGTTTCCAATGGTACATCTGAGAACATGCATATTCTTTCACACCCTGTTTTTACGGGCAGTCTTCTACCTTTAAGGCATTACCTGTTGGCTCAGGAACCAGAAGTTCTGAAATCCAAGCAAAAGATAAGGCAATTCCAATATGTCTCTCACTTGTTCCTTCCTAATCACTCTCCAGCACCAAATTTAATACATTTCAAAACCTCTACTTCTCCAGTTTGTTTGCCTTATGTGGTCAAGTACTTGGGGGGAAAAAGGCCTCTGGAACACAGCTCTCCAATTTTACATCTTCCCATAATATAAAACATTGCTTTAGTTTAAATGGTTTTCAAATACCCTGAGGATATCTGGGCTCTTTCCATTGAATAATGGCTAAAGGAAAACAAGCAGAGTAGATCCTCTGAAGCAAGTGTTCAGTAAAATCCTGACTACAGTACCTGGAACTAAAAAATAGCAGCAAGGGATGAAATGGAAGAAAGCCAAACATAAACAACAAAGGGGCATAAAACTATTTCACAGACAGAACAGTTATGTACAGTCTATAAAACCTTCAAGCCATTTATCTACTTTTGCTTAGCTTGGATGTAGTGATTCTGACTAAAGTTTCCTTTTTAAAAACAGGGTCTTTAGAGCCACACAACTTCTGGAATCTTACCTTCCAGACAGTCTTAGCATAAGCTCCCCCCTTGAGTGGCTTGGGCCTCATGTTAGACCAGTATTTGGCTGGTCAATCACACAAGTTCTGAGCTACCATTGTTCTATCATGTCTTGCATGCAGGACAGGTTGTGGTTCTAGATTTTGTGGCTGTGTTTGTGTCCTGTTTCCACCACTACAAGCCTAGCCTGGTTACAGAAGATGGCCAGATAAGGGTGCTTACTCTCCATTATTAGGGTCCACCTCATAGATTCCATAAAGTTTCCATTGCAGTAGATTTCCACATAGCCTTCTAAGGTCCACCTATTCCAGCCCGCTCTCCCAGTACTGTCTCCCTCCATCCCTTCCTTTCCTATCTGTTTCCTCTTGTTCCCATCCCCACCTCCGAGTCTATCCACAACATCTGTTCTTTTTCCCATTCTAAGTGAAATTCATGTGTCCCTCCTACACCTCCCCTAAAAAGGGAGCAGTGGTGCATCTAGAGGATAGGGGAGGTAGAAGGGACAGGGAGGAGGAGAGGTATGAAGCTGTGTTTGGGATGTATTATATGAGAGATGAATAAAGAAGAATAAAAAGAAAAATTAGGGTCAACATCTATGAAAAGAACATTTTGCAATCAAAGAAACAAAGTACTTTCTGCATGTATGCATACATATATGTTAGATGAGAATTAAGCAGCACCAAGGTATCAAGTTTGGGAATTAGAAAGGTATCAACTCTACTATTAGTTAGTGAGCCAGTGGCATTCAATAATGTAGCAAACTTCTAAAAGCCTCGCCTCTGAAATGGGACCAAGATATTGACCTCATGGGGCCACTGTGAAAATCAGCAATGACTGCTTTGTAGTCCAGAATGGACACTGATTCTGAGGTACATTTGGCAATGATGGAATTTTTTCTGCCAGCACACTTAACAAGCCTATGCCACTTACATGTTTTCAGGCAAGCAAGAGTATTATATTCTTAATTTTGAATAAAAACATTTACACCTATCACTCTCCCAACGATTTATTACTTAGAAAGAATCACATGAAATCCATGGGTACCTTCAGACACACCAGCCTACCTAGTTGCCATTAATATGTAGAAATGATTATTTTGCAAAGTATGCAGGGATGGCAGGCTGTACACAAGGAGATGCATAGTTCAGGCTCAGACATGGGCTTTTGTAGGAGCTTCTAGGAAAAGAAAATGTAAATATGAAAGAGAGGCCAGGATAGAAGTAAAAGGTATGCAAATGTAAACACAGATGGCCCAGAGATGAGGATCGTAAGCGCACCAGTTCTCTGCGTCTCCATACAGACAGACATACCAGACAAGATTTCTACCTATGGAAAACCGGCAAATTAATCAAAAGTATGACAGTAAAAAAATCTTTACTTTATGCATTACGCCTGCTAACCAAGCAAAAATAATGACGAAATGAAATCTTTTTCTGTATTCTTTTATCCTCTTTTCCTTTTCCCCCCTGTCCTTGAGTTATTTCTTTATACCTTCTATTGGTAATTTCCATGTCAGGTAGTGAGAGATGTGAATAAAGTGGTCATTGGCCAATGAGGAGATCAGTGTGTAAATTTTTATATTCTTAAATCTATAACACATTTCTAATTTAAATCATTTCTCCAAAGAAGAAAAGTAAGCAAGAGACAACATATGTGCTGAAAACAACAGGTTATCCAAAGAATAAAAATATACAGCCAATGCCACTCATATGAATACTAATAGACAGTGACACCTACTTAGGGTGTGTAGATGCAAAAGTATGTGAGAGGAATGGGAGCAAACCCCCCATAAAGACAAAGGAAAATGCAAAGCAACGCATGCACACAACCATATTACCAGGAGGAAGAATGTGAATTGAATAGGAATGTAAATTTTCAAATGATAAAGTAAGACCACAATGTCAAGAAAATAGTTTTCTATTTCTAAAGAACTTCTCAAAAAGTCATCAACAGATAAATTTTCATAGCTTAGGGGCAATCGATTTTGTTGGAAGATCCAAGGAACTGATTTTGCCAAAAAAAAAAAAAAAGAGGAGGAGGAAGAACAAGAATAAGAAGAAGAAAGAAGGAAAGAAAGAAAGAAAGAAAAGAAAAGAAAATCAGCAAAATACTAGGTGAAAAACTATATAGAGTTATGCCTTTACATATCTTTTTTCCTGGTCAATTTTTCTATGAAAAACCCTAGGCTACATATTGAAATACCACAGACTTTCACCGGCTAAACTGAGAGCCTTACAGCATAACAGTGATGCAGTTCCATCATCCTACTGCTCCATAAATAAGGGTGAGAGCTAGGTTGAGAGTAGACCAATTCTCATGGCATAGGATTTTGAGTATAAATCAGTGTCTGAGTCTGGCAAGTCAATTAGTAGAAGAATGACAAAAAAATGTCCTCTAGTTAGTAAGCTGATATTCTGAACACATAGAAGAAGCAGCCAACAAACATTTAATTTGTATTCCAAGAATCCAAATTTTATTTGGATAGTAGGTATTTTCTCCTCTTAGTTAATGCTTCTTCTTTTTTATTAAGCCCCTGATGAAAGCAGAGAATATTAGCGATCAGACTCAAAGCAGCAGTCCAAACTCTTAAGTTGCTCCTACACTTCCCATTGAAACAGCGCCTGCCTGCCTCTCCCTTCTTTTCTTTCTCTTTCTCTTCCCACAGTTCCACTCTCCCCTCCCTCCTTAGCTCCTTTCTTCCCTCCATCCTTTCATCCCTCCTTTTCTCCCTTCATCTCTCCCTCCCTCCCTCCTCCTCCCCCTCCTCCTCTACCCCCTCCCCCTGCACACAAACCATCTGCGAATATAACACTTAAGAGACACTTCATATAATACCTAAATGATATTTAACATCCGGAGAGCTTTTCATCTTTAGAGCTTCTTAAAAATAAAGTTAATTTAATAAGAAGATTGCAGCAAAGAAACATGCTCTTATCTAAAGCACCACCACATGAATAACAGGGATGGAGAAAGTAATTGGACAAGATATGTCTTCCTACATAAATACAGCAGCTTAAGTGTGCTCCACACTCAGGAAACCCCTGATTAAAATGCCAAATGTGCTTAGAATGAATACAGGAGACTGTGTCGTTTTCATGTTGTAGGAGTTGCTCAAACGGGGAGCAAGAGGCCCACTGAGCTTGCAGTCGGATAGGTTCATAATAAGGGAAGGAGGAAACACTTTCTGTCCTCAAAACTGAAAAGTACCTTCTACATCAGCTCTAACAGTGCCATCCAACATATTCGCAATGTCGCATCCAAGGTTTTGATAATCTTTCCTGGGGCTGTCAACAGGATGTATTTCAAAGCACATGAAATGCACAATCTACTAGGAGGGAGAATAGAAAAAGATGACTTCATACTTCTGAATATTATAAGCCAGGATGATGATTAAAGTATGAAGCAGTCTCAGAACACATGTGTCTATAACTTAGCAATTAACTGAATAATTAATTGCTGGAATAATGCACAACCTTAATTCTAATGCATTCATTTGTTTTACCTTTATATAGCAGAAATTCCAATTATTATTTCCTTCATTATTGATTCTGTTTGTTTTTGCAATGGGCTCTCTGAAGGTTGAAAACAGTTACATTATAATGTAAGCCAAAAAATGTTGCTAGTTATACATAATAACTATATTAAAAATGTATAGCATATGCACAAATGCTAATAGCAATAATGTCACCTTTGGCTGTACATGCTGTCAATCATCTATTGCTCTGTCACAAGCCCTGCCAGGATAGAGTACTTCAAAATGACAACATTAGTGCACTTTTCCCCCAGGAGCATAAGCAGACTGCTGGGCCAGGCGAGAAGCACCCCCGATTTCGCCCAGCTCAGTGGGATTCACGTGAGCTTACTCCCAGATCTGGTGGATGAGAAGGGACTAAGCTTCTGGAATATGACTCCACGGGGGCATTTTCTCTAGGATGGATCAGGAATCCTTTAATAGGGCAGCCAGAACTCAAAAGAACAGAACATACCAGGTCTTTTGAGGCTTATGTCAGAAATGGTCCATTTCAGAATAACCTTCTACATAACAAAGCAAGCCTCAAGGGGTGAGGAAAAATATACTTCTTGATGGGAAGGCTAACAAAGAAGCATTTTAAGGAACATGAATACTTTGAAACGTGGATAAGGAAGGCACTTTCTGCATTTCATTTGCCACATATACTTTCTATACACAGGGACTATTTGTACACTTTACATCTTTAGTACATTACCTAAAACACGCTCCAAGCCACACAATCAGATCAAGAGAAGAGGCATGTAGTGTCAAAATGGTTACAATACTAATAAGCCTACAAAAAATTAGAAATAGAAACCAATTTATGTATTTGATAGGAGGAATTTATGTAATCCTTACTGCGTTTGAGCAATATAGCTTTTTAAGGTACATGTCTTTGCTTTAGGCAATGTGAATCTGTGAAACTACACCCTCTGAGAACTGTTCATACACATAATGTGCAGCTTCATTCTCCCGAAGTAAAAGGTTTGCATTTCTTCCAAACACCGGGGTCAAAATAGATTTTTTTAAAGGTTCAAACATAGAATGTGTCTCAAGAACCTAACCTGGTTTTGCTAAAAGTAATGCACAAAGGGCCACTGGTGATGCAAAAACCTCAGTATCAAACATCCAAGCTCTGGGGCCCTTTGGAAAGACTGTTTGTTCAAGTTCACCAGCTCAAACACATTTCCCTCAGGTCAATCAAAATCTTTCCACTGAAAATGCCCGAAGTTTGTCATTTTTCTTTGAGTTGGGCAATGTTACTGTATTTCTCAATTTCTTTTTTTTTTTTTCCATTCGTAAACTGAGGAACTTGAGGGAGAGGCCTTTCAGATAAATTTGTTGACTACATTTACATTACAGCTTACTAAACTCTGTAGGAAGCAATAAATAAACTGCAGTTTAACCATAGAACTAAAACTGACTTTGAGTTACAAAACTTTTTATATACTCTTAAAGTACAATCCATTAAATAACAAATGCTTTCCTTTCTCTCCTTCCATATGTTGCTTTCCATTCATCAAGTGCTCAACAAGGCATCCATGTGGTATGATAAAAGTCGTCTGCCTCACCATATATTTAGTGCCAATAATATTCTAAAAATTAATTGCATTTTTATTATTTGAGAATTTCATGCATACATATAATGTATTTTAATCAAATCCACCCCTAATTTCATTCCTGCCGAGTCTTTCTTTACCACCCTCTCTAACATTTCCTTAAATCCATTGTTTTTTAAACACATTGAATCCACTTGAAACCAGCTGTATGTTCTTTTTCCTAGGGTGTCGACTGATAATGTGAGCTTGGCTAGCCTGCTCCAAAATAAAAAAGGAAAAAACACATCTACTGACACCAGAACCAGACCAAGAGCTATCAGCCAAAAGAACTATAAGCCGATCTCCGTGACGAACATAGCACAAAATGCCTTATCATTTGCAAATCTAACTCAAGAGTACATCAAAATTATTATCAACCATGATCCACCCAGTTTTATCCAGAGAAGCAAAGGGAGTTCCCATATGTATATCAATGAACACAAATAGCCTCAAGGACAGAATGCTCATCATCACCTCATTAGATATAGAAAAGACAATAACAACTAATGCTGACGTGGATGTTGAAAAGGGGAAGCGTTTGTTCAACTGTGGGTTGGAGTACAACTGGTACAGCTATGACGGAAATCAATGTGGAGGTTTCTTTTTTTAACCTTTTTTTAAAATTTTTCATTAATATATTAAGATTACAACTCAATTGTTATCCCATCACTTGTATCTTCCCATTCCTCCCTCCAGTTTCACCCTATTCCCCTCCCGTAGGTCTATGACCAAGGCGAACCTCCTCCCCCACTATATGGTCATAGGCTATCAAATCTCATCTTGGTAGCCTGTTTATTCTTTCTTTGAGTGTCACCAGGCTTCCCCACCAAGGGGAGGTGGTCAAATATGGAGCACCAGAGTTCATGTCAAAGTCAGTCCCCGCTCGCCATATAACTGTGGAGAATACCCTGTCCATTGGGTAGATCAGTGTAGAGGTTCAATGTTTACTATTGTATCGTCCTTGGTTAGTGTAATAGTTTGAGCAGAACCTCGTGGGCCCCAATCCACATATCACCATGTTCTTCTTGTAGGTTTCTAGGACTCTCTGGGTCCTTCTGTTTTCCCATCTCCTATATTTCTCTTACCTAGAGTCTCAGTAGGATGTTCTCACATCTATCCCAATCTCCTGGTAAATAAAGACTTTTGCTAGAAACTGATTTATCATATAACCCAGCTATTCTATCCCAAGGCATACTTGCAAAGTTCTCTTTGACTTACTGCAGAGATACTTTCTGGTCCACTTTTACTGCTGTTCTTATCACAATCACCAGGAACTGGAAGCACCCAAGGTGATCAACAGTGTTTAAATGCACTAACATTTAGTAAGTTCATTATTCCTAACAAGCATGACCATTTACAAACAATCTAAAAACTCAATGAAAATAGTCTAGCAAATGTTGAGACATTCTGAGAACTGCTGCTCCTCTGGATAATTGGTTTCCAAATATTCTTAACATAACTGAGAGGGGAAATTACACTGCCTTAAAGATCGCCCTATGGTTGATATGGTTGCCACTTCATTCTTAGAATAAATATCTCAGCATGAAGCAATACACTGGGTTATATCCTAAAGCATACTTCATAACAGCATGGATTTTAGAAAAAGTGTTGGCATTTTGGTGTCACCACTCTCTGGGAAGAGCCAGAAATCTCCCTCATCATTTAGGACTCTTGGCAAAGCTACTGGGCATCTCTGCTTTGAGGAATAAAGTACACAAGGCAGGTACCATAATGCTTGGAATACAAGGAAATAAAATCAAACTGTATTCTTATGTGTAGAACAAAAGTAGCATTTTACCATTTCACAGGGGTTTCTCATAGAATTTTCATTTGTTTTTTTGTATGGAAATGTTGTGATTATAGACAGAGAAACCATTATATATTCCCAAGGGCTTCCATGAGGTTAAGCTTCTTGTACAACCATGAAACTAACAAAAGCACAGAACTGAAATTGGAGGAAGGTTTGTAAGTCTAGGTTGGAGACTTTATCCACTGTGTCACAGGTTCAGATAAACTGCTCTTCCACAGTCGATCCATCTGCATGGACCATCATTCATCCAACCAAGATTCCAAATGCAAGTTTAAAAAAGAATATTTACTCTTGGCCCACTCTGCTGGAGAACATAAGAGAAAGCAAGGTAATTATAAATAACATTTATGTGAAGTGTTATTCCAGAAATATTATTACAAAGATGACCTATTCCTGAAGATTATCCACAGTTAGGGCACACGTCTGGGATTATTTGAATTATGCCTAATCTTTCACCATCATGTCTTATAAAATAAACACAGGAACACAATTTGACACTATACATATTTTAATTAATATTCTGCATTTCTAATTAAGTTGTAATTACATCAGTTGCCCCCTTCCTTTTCGTCTCTCCAACCCTTCCTATGTCCACTCCTTCCAACCCTATTTCACTCACACTCTCAAAATGATGACCTTTTTTCATGACTCTTTTGATTATTGTGTACACACACACACATACACAGAGATGACAACTTGTGTCACACACAATAGAAAGGATAATTCTCTTTCTCATTCTCAGCAGTCACTAGATACCTATAGTTCTTGTCTAGATAGGATTGTCTACCATCTCTATTGGCATGTCTGTTGATACTGACCTCAGAGACCATGAAAGTATAACGGAACCAGGTGCCTTGAGAGGAAATAGAGGTGATATGAAGGAGGAAATAGAAGAGTAGAGAGGAAAGCCCCTAATGGGTTGGGGGGCAATACAGAAAGAAAATGAATGAAGGGGAACCTGCAACACCAAAACTGTTTAGTAAAGACATAAGGTATAATATAATTATGTATTTACATATAATTTTATAAACTATACATAGTCTATCTCTATGTAATTATATGATCTGGAAATTGAAAAGTACACAATTTAATTTTTGGAGAAATAGCTTACCTTGATCCTCATACTTCAGTAGTGAATTAGTACTAAAAAAATTCTTTTTTGGTTTTTATTTTGTTTGGTTTTGTTTTCTCAAAACAGGCTTTCTCTGTGTAGTCTTGGCTGTTCCGGACTCACTTTGTAGTCCAGGGTGGCCTGAAACACACAGATATCCTCCTGCCTCTGCCTCCTTCAGTGCTGGAACAACCAGCTAACTGGTGTTTGCCATGGTACCTGGTTAGATCACTTTGACCTAATAGGGCTGCCTTGCCTGGCCTCAGCGGATAAGGATGAGTGTATGAACTCAGTCCTGATGTGATTTGATATGGTGGGGTAAGTTGGTGGGGCAGGGGTCTCTTTTTCTGCGGACAAGGGGAGGGGAAATAAGGGGAAGAGGGAAGGAGGGAGGAACCAAGAGTAGAGGAGGGAGGTGCTGATATAGAGATGTTAAGTGAATATATAAATTTAAAATAGATTTTAAAAATAATTTAAGAAGGAAGGAAAGAAAGAAATACCACAATAAAGTGAATAATAATATAAAAATCATTTTTCTATGTTAAAGAGCAGTCAAAACTGAGTCATAGTCTAGAGATTGTTAGCACACACAACAGATTAAAAAGCCATAAGACAGATGGCTTATCTAAGTGAAATAAAGTGTACAAAGTATACAACTATAATAATTAAGCATATTTTATTTGCTGAAAAGCTCATTAAAACAAAATTTTAGTAAACTTGCCTGTATTATTTCTACTGGATTACTTGCCAATTAAATGAATTAAATGAATATCCAAGACATATTATTCTATTGCCAAGAAAAAGCTTACTTGTTTTAAAATATTAGTGTAGCATTATTTATGTATTTATTTTCAAAAGATTCCTGGAAATTATTCTGTTGGCTCATATAATTAAAGTGACTGGGCAGTACTACTTAATAAATTGACAGAGGAAAATGTCAACACAGTAATTATGCATTTTTGTGCTAATCTCAGATAATTCAAACACAAAAACAAAAGTATTATCAGTGGAGGAAAAACAAACAGGGTACAATAACATGAAAAGTTGTAGGTGTTTTAGTTAATGTTCAAATTTTCCATTCTAATTATGAAAACATAATAAGTTAACATCATTAACACTCAAACTATATGCCAGCAGGTCAGCATCTTTAATTTTAATAATCTTCAATATTTGAATATACATAGAATTTAACTTATTTATAGAACTCCTAATAAAGGTTTACTGGTCCTTTATTGAGATTAAAGTCAAACTAATGTTGGTATTAAAGAGAAATTCTACAAGGACTCTCAAACATAGGATAGCTAATATCATGTTCTTACCTATTTAGATGAATTTGACAAGCAAAATAATTCTGCAAGGTTGTAGATATTAATGTATATCATGTATTATTTCTTGAAGTGAGAGAAATTCCTTACATGTGCTACCACTGCAAACATTCAAATTCCATTAGCTCAGTGTTGGAGTCAACAAGAAAGCAGTCCAAACATAATATAATTTAAGCAAGACTTACAATAATCAAGTCAAAATGAAATACACAAATTAACATATTTCCTAGGGAGCATTCAGAATGTTAGATGTATCTGATTGCCTCATTCACTGTTGCTTTGGCATATGTAAGGAAACATTGAAACTAAGTTGTATCATTTGAGGATTTCTAACACTATGTACAAGGCTCACTAAACTATCACATTTTATTTACAAGTAAGAAATGGGAACATGGGATATATTGTATATTATTTTAGTTATGATGCATGTGTAACTTTGGGATTTTATTGTTTGTTTTATTTATTATTTTCTTTTGTTTGGGGATGGACACTAGACATTATGCCCAGAGTAACTTTATGTCAATCAAACACTCTGGCATTATCCTGTATCTTCAACCATCTGTTTTGATTTGGGGACAGATTCTTGCTAAGTTGGCCAGTCTGGCTTTAGAATCAGCCTTTAACTTAGTTTGGACTGGAACCTGTAATCCTCCTGTTTGGGATTACAAACTCAGCCACAAGGACTAGTTTATATAGTTTTATTATGGCAGGGGATTGGTGAAATTGTGATTTATAGTACAATTTTGTTGTTTTGGTGAGAAAGACTTTAAAGAAGCATTCCTGTTCACCCGGAGCTTGATTTTAGTGAACCGAGTCTTATTATCACCATTACTTTTAAAGTTATCTTCCATCTGAAAAGATGCACCAACTGCCTGATCTTAGCGAACAAAAATCATTTTCCATATGTTTCACTTCTGGCTTCTCTGCTGTTAACAGCAGAGTGGTGGAGGCTGCGGTTAGATATTATTTCAGTGCCTGTTCTATTAATGACCACTTTAACACTAAGTATCTGAACCTGTGATAAAATCCCAGGATACAGATATGGGTAACATCATATAGAAATAAATAACACCAATCTATGTGTTGTGAACATTTTCTCTAGTGATCACTGGTCCCTGTGATTTCTATGGAGGCTTACAAGTTGACTTCTGAGTTCACCTTTGAAGTCAGGATCACACTGTCTCAAGGTAATCTCAGCATTCCACTAAAGTAGTAACAATATTAACATAAAATATTCTAGGCTTTAGGTGTGGTATTGACCAGCTGACATAATTAATATATCTAAACAAAATAAACTTCCCTGTAGGTTTTTAACCTCCTCCCAGTCACAGGACCAATATTGTGAACTGTATTATTAGGAAAAGATTATTAGCAATCTTGTCAAATTTATGTATAACAGAGTTTCTGCTGTAAGGTATTGATTTAATGAGTTAAATTAGATAGTAATTTTTATTAGTTAATTCATACTTTGTTTTAGTGTTAATTCTGTAGTTCTTACAGAGTATAACAACCTGCTTTTGAATAAGAAAAGATACTAGAAAATATCTTGTAAATAACCTTTTTTAGTCTACTTGTATAATATATTCTGAGAAATTAATTAGATTTTTTTTCTAGTACAGGGATTAAAGATGAAGTGTCACCTGTATAAATAAGAACTCTCCAACTGAGCTCCTTTGCCCTGGCCCATATTTAATATTTTGTTTTGTATACTAGGTGGCATTACTTTACCCCTGTCTCAGCCTCATAAGTAGGTGATATTACAGATACAGCTAAAAAGAGGTGATTTTTTAAATGTAAACCTGCATTTATATTCTTTACTGCTCTTTTCCATTTTAATCTTAGCTACTAAAATGGACACTTCAGCTATGGAAGTCATATTGGCTCAAGATATACTGGAAAAAATTAGAGCAAAACTCTGATCTCTTTATACACACAGAAAGGAGTATTTTCATCATAAAATCATTAAGATTTTGTCAGTTTCCTAGAAAAACAACATCCTGGTAATAAAACAGTTCATACATGTTCTCTCTTCTCTGAATTTTATCATTATTACATATTGTTAGTTTGTCCCAGTTCAATTAAACACACATAAAAATGTTTGTATTTTATGCTAGTTTGATTTATGTAACTCATAAAACTTCCTCCAATACAAACATCCTTTTCCATGCTTGTACATTCTCTTCATCTTAACAAAGGATGTTCACACTAGGGAGCAAATATGGGCTCAAACACAATCATGTTGCCAAACTGTAAGATACCTTGTTACAGCATCTGAGATGACTTAGAAGATAGTACCTCTTCATATTCTGTCAGAGATGGTCACTTTTCCTGATCCCTACAAGGTCTCCCATAGATGTTTTATAGTCATTTCCACCAAACTAAAATATTCTTTCCTAGAAGAAAGAGGAAAACTCACTACGACTCAGGAAATATTTGATACCCATATGGCTCAGGAAGTAAACAATACTCCCGTATCTCAAAAGCTCCTGAAACACAAAGATCCTCTTGAAGGGTTGCTCTCTGAAGGTTTTTAATTACAGTGATGATTCCTGGAAAAGAGTTACCAGTCATCCAGGCTGTCTGCTTGTCTTGTAGAGAGATCCAGGGATGCAGCCTTTGTGGGTCTTTACCCATGCTGGCACGAACTCTTTTTGGTGACACACTTGCCTTCTATGAGTAACCCAATAAACGCCCAATCCAACAAACAACACTTTGGTGCAATTACTTCATTGTTCTATTGTTGGTGCCCTATCTGGAGTGAACAGTTGTGTTTTTTTTTCACATCTCTCCAAGAAAAGTTATTTAAAAATTTAGGAAATTGACAAGCAAAATAATTCTACATAATTTTAAACATTAATGTGAAATGTATTAATTTATACAACTCATTATTTCTTGGAGAGAGAGTCCGGACAGTACCGCCATTACAAACATTTATCTTCATCTCCCACTAGCTCAGTCTTAGAGTCAGGAAGGGAGTAGTTCAAACATGATACAATTTAAGCAAGACATATAATAATCAAATAAAAAAAAGAAATACATTGGCCTCAGTTTAATGGGTTTAATTAGAAGTTCATATCAGCACTGGCTAAGTTATTCCTGACTCTACTTCTTGGCCTCATTTTTCCCATCCTAGTACATTAATAATGTGTACCCAATGCATTTAGTATGACTATCTTTATTTAGGTTCATTTGCTTCCTGACCTAGGATACTTTGAGTAACACTGAATTCAGCTTTTGCTTTGTGCTTTCTGGATCCTAAGAAATTGTTTTATATCCTTGCAACCTACTTAGCGTTCAGCCTTGTCCTGCTTCCTTAGCGTTCACCCTTGCCCACCTCTTCTCAGTTCCTCATGCTCAGTGTCAACAGAAATGTGTCATATTTCTTCCAGTCTTCACGACCATCTTAGATGGTTCTGAAGCTTGATACCCTCCACATTACTTCTCTGTCTCATTATTTCTTTTCAAGTCTTAGCTCTAATAGGATGAACTTATACTCTCCCTCGGCTGCGGTCAATGTTGTGTGTCTGTGATTTTGTAATACCGCTTCTGTGTCTCTACTTAGCATGATCCACATCGATTTGTATTGTT
Source organism: Acomys minous (assembly GCF_964271855.1). NCBI lineage: Eukaryota > Metazoa > Chordata > Mammalia > Rodentia > Muridae > Acomys > Acomys minous. The sequence goes on from NC_140483.1 coordinate 91,287,989, forward strand.
GTATTGACTCTTCTGTCAACATTGAGCTGCTCAAGGAAAGGGACTCTTTTAGACTGTACTGCACTCCTCTGCAACTATCCTTGAGGGTTGATTCAAGAATCTCTACTCCATGGATTTTCAGATGCTCAAGGCCCATGGATAAATTGGCCTGATATCTGCCTATAAACTAACAACATCTTCATGTAAATTTTCATTAAAGTTTCAATTATTTCCTGTATCTAGAACAATGAAAATAGTTGTCCTACATGGCTAAGAAAATACTGACAAAAACTTCTCTACACATTCAGTTCAGATACAATTTTCCCAAATATTCTGATTCACACTGTATTCATCCTCACTTATACCTTGTGTGTTCTATTGTGCTTAGAAATATCTGAGGCATGTAAGGATAAAGAGTATGTTACCATGTGAAAAGATATGTAAGATTTGTGTGAAGTAAAAAATTAACTAACCATGGATTATTTCTTCCTTTATTGCTGAAAATATTAGATTCTGAAATTTTGATGCTAGAAGAATAATTATTCATAATGTCTTCATGTAGTGTTGCATTTATAAGGTTCTTCAATTGATGCTCAAAATGCTTTAAATGTTGTCTTGAAATTATAGATTCTAATTATAAAAGTAAAATGCATCATAAAAATTAGAAAGTATAAAAAGATTAATAAATTTGATAAAATATTCAAAATGGAACTGCATAGATGATTTGAAGAGAAAAGGCAACCCTATTTGTAGAGATTGAAATGTGCCTATTTTAATATGCATGATGTTTTTTATTACATATATATATATATATATATATACATAAATCACATGGTATGTTTCTAATGTAAAAATAAAAGTTGTCTTGAGAGATCTTTTCACAAAGGAAAAGAAGGGGAAATGAGTGCTGGAATAAATAGTATCACTTTGACATTAAAAAAGTAAAACCAAATGTGGAAAATACATTAAATTTTTAAATGGCTAGATGCAGTGGAATGCAAACCTATAAACATTTTTTCTTTATTATCATTTAGTCCACTTTATTGCCTTTCTCTTTTTAACCCTTGGAATGTCAAGGGCCTTGAATCATTGAAATATATTGATAACCCATCTTTTCTTTTTTATGCCCAACACTACTTTTGTAATGGAATTTAAAGATAATCTTCACTGCCTCAGACTTGGAAAGCTGCCTAATTTGAATAGGAGTAGCAGTAAATGAGAAGGGAAACGGCTTCCCTACATTTTCTGCCTCACTCTTCCAATTTTTTTTCCTGACACATATTTTGTTAGTTCTGGCTTCTACTGAGCTGGAAAGATAGAAGCCAAAGGAAAAGTTGCAAAGATAACATTCAATAAAGACTTAGCTGCCTCCAATGTTGGCCCCTTCAGAGAGAACTTCTGTGAAAACTCTATGATCCGCACTCCTATGGTGATAAGAGTTTGCAGAATACCTGCCTCTGCGGTGCACACTGCCTTGCCCTGTGCTTCCCTAACTGGTTGTTAAATGTCCCACTCCAAGGCCAACAGTGCTGTGCTTCACTGCACACGGCCTCCGTCTAATGTTCTCTCTCTCCCTGGTGCTCCCTACTGTGTACAGCACGCACATCCCACCAGAACAGATGTCATCCTTAGCGTCACAGACTTAGAGGACATTCTTCCAGCTCACTTTCTCAGCTCTGCTATCTCGCACAGTTTCAAGACAAGCCCTTTTTTTTCTTTTTGATTTTTTCTCGATATGATCAAATAACAGGCCTCGTTTTACTCAAAGCTCCAAGGAAAGACACAAATTCTTCCACCACGCTTACCTCCACCGCAGTAAGTTAGCTCTGATTAACAGGTGGCAATGGGTCCTTACATAGTTTCACAACAAAATGAGAGTGTTTCATGTATTCCTTATTGTCCATCTTCAAATCTTTTCTGAGAAGTTCCATAGAATTTTTACCCAGATTCCCTCAAGGTTAATATCCCATAGAACAATCACTCAGTGTCCTTTCCAGGACACTGTCACTGAAGCAAACCATTCATCAGATTTCTCCGTGTGACAGGCACTAATGTTCAGATTATAGGATTTTAATTTGGCACAATTTCATAGCCACTCATAGGTTCCTGCACCCTGACTTTAGTCCAGCTGTAAAACACTTAAAGTCTATATCGTATGTGTAGTACTTTGAAGGAGAAATGCCCCCTATAGGCTTATGCTATTTGAACCCCTGATCTTCAGTTGGCGGTACTTAAATATGTTCAGTCTTTTTGAAGAAATTACAGCACAGCAAGTCGATGTTGAGGGCTCATATAGCCCACTTCCTGTTCTGACTGTCCTTCCGGTGCACAGGTAAAACTGTGATCGCATTGGTCACTATTCTTGCTGCCATGATTTTAGTGACTGTTGTTATCCATTTCCTGCTAGGATGTTTTATTCCTTCTGGAACCCGAAGTTAAAATAAACCCTTTCTCTGCTTTTACTCATGGTATTTTATCACAGAAGCAGAAAAATGACTAATACAACAAGGAAGATGTGTGCTGCCTTTTTATGAGCTATCATCTATCTTCCAAACCCTATCAAATTCTACACTGTTTTCCATCTTGGTAATTTTGTCATTTAGAAAGATATTAAACAAATTAACCTGAACACCACAAATGCTTTTTGGATTGGATAATTTTGTTCAGTAAAATTCCTTCAAGATTTATTTAGGTTTTTAGAGATGTTGATAGGTAGTTCCTATCTTCTCTTCGTTGGTACAATGTAGTCTAAGGATAAGATACCACAGTCTGTTCAAGTAACCACACATTTAATACTGTATGATTGTTTGGAGTCATTATGAAAAAATATGCTATGACTATGCACATGTATATTTTTGTCTGCATGTAAACTTAAAGGTTATTTCCCAATGGTAAATACTGCCCAAGAATGTAGCATCAGGCCTATGTATTACAGACATGTTTAGTTTTATGAGAAACTGCCAAACCAAGGGTCTGTAGGTACATCACTAGGAGACCACTTATTTGCCATGCATGATTCCTTGTATTTGATGTCTCCTTGCACAGAGATTTAAAAGAGAAGAAGACAAGAAAAGAAAAGAAGCTGACAAACATTTCTCTTTTTTATTTTATTTTATTAATTTATTTATATTACATCTCAATAGTTATCCCCTCCATTGTATCCTCCCATTCCTCCTTGCCTCCCATTTTCCCCTTACTCCCCTCCTCTATGACTGTGACTGAGGGGGATTTCCTCCCCTGTATATGTTCATAGGGTATCAAGTCTCTTCTTGGTAGCCTGCTATCTATAAGGTGGCTGTAGAAAATTTAAATTCAGAGCAGCCGTACATGAATTATCTGTGTTTCCTTGCCAACAGTTTATGTTTTTTTAAGCATTCTCCTAAGTGTGTATTATTATCTCATCTTAGATTTTAATTCGTATCTCCCTTATGGCTAATGAGCTTAAACATAGTTTTATATGTCTTCTACTGTCAATATATCCTCTAGTAAAGTAACTGTTTATGTCCTCAATTTTCTTTCTAAATAGATTATTTGAGTTTTATTACATAGTATAAGGCTTCTTGTTATTCATTAGGATTAGCTATTTGTTAGCTGCATGGTATGTGCTTATTTTTATTTTTGAGACAGGATCTCACTATGTATCCCAGTATGTGGTATCTGGAAGTGTTAGCTTCCTAATATATAAAACAAAGATAATAGGGTTTTCTGCCTTGTGTATCATCACATGAGCCCAAAGGGTTAGGTGGTAGACTCAAGTGACAGAATTCCTTTAGGACACCATGTGTTTGCAGGGTTCAAATCTGCTATAACATCATCTGTGCATATGCATAGTGTATAAGCATTACATTCACACTGCATAGACATTACAAATTAAAACATGGGATGGTAGTAAACATGAAGTTTAAATAGGTAATATATATTGGAAGATAGAAGTTTATAATTTTGCATAATTGCCAGCCATATGACAAACCTGCCTAGAACAAAGATAGAAAATATTTCTTTATAAGCTAATCAGAAACTTCTACTGCTCAGATTCAGTTATAAGTTAAATCATAACCAATTTCAAGAGATTGATTCAAATGTCTCTTCATGGAATGCTGTACTTTCACACAGATTTTTTTTATCGTCCTTGTCAAGGAGCTTGACTTATAAGACAGACAAAACAATGCAACCACTTCTAATATGAAAGTAATATTTGAATACTTATAATGGTACTTAAACACACTAGAAGGTTTTGAAAACTCAAACTGCTTAATGTTCCAACACAAAATTAAACATCCGCTTGGTTTTAAGTTTTAATTTCTATAGGGAGCACAAGCCGGAGTCATCAGTCTATCATTAGCAATATGCTTTCGTAGATTACCACTGTGCTTTTCCTTCATGGACAGATTGCTCCATATTACTTTTCATGTCCTTAGTCGGAACACTGAGTCACTAACAGTTGAGGTCACATAAATCCATTGAACAACTATAAAGACTGTTTTACCACGAGCTCTATAAACACCAAAAGAACAAAAACATTTTTTAAGTTTCATTAGTTAATTGAACTTTGAAACCTGGTAAAAATACCCCCATGTAACTTTAAATAAGCACCGAGTGAATTTAGACTAGTTATGTATGGATCATATTGACTTTAGCAAAATAACAACTGACTAGAACTTCAAATACATCTTCAGACATTTTCTTGGAGGAACCGGGACTGCAATTGTATGAAAACATATTTTTAATTCATTTTATGAGCGCACTGAAAACACAGAATGGTGCACATTGCATCCTAATATCCTGCTGGAGTAGAATCTGCAACAACAGCTTCAGTGTTTAGATGAGAGACCTTTCACCCCAAAGGAGGAGACCTTGGGTTCAGTTGAAACCCAGAGCCAAGAACTAAAAGATGTCATGGAATCATCTGTTTAATGAAAGCTATAAAGAACATGTGAAAGATTCTCAAATTCAGTGTTATAAGGCAGTGGCACTTGAAGTGTCAAAAATATTACGGGTAAGAGAGCTCTGCTTGTGTTATAAATCTCATCACTGTCACATCCTCACCTCAAAAATAAAAGCTTTCAGATACCTTCAAAATGACGGAGGCTCACAACCACTAATGTCTAAGATATGTAAGAAATGCTCTTTTCCAAAACCATTGCAGTAGGGAGTTCTTAGGAATATTTTCATGCCATCCAGAATTTCTAAGTCAGTTGTAAGTTGAATTAAAATAGATGAGAGTAGGTCTTGAAATATCAATGCCAAGAGAGGTGCTGGATAAATATTCCCTAGAAGAAGCCAGATTCTGCAAGCATTTCTCAAAACCAAAGAAGATTATAATTTTGAAAAAAAGCCATTCTGGGAGAGGATTCAACTTCCATTCAAGAAAAATGTTCAGAGGAATGGAGTAATAGCAAGAGAAGTGATAGATTTCCAGATTTCCACGGTCAAGAGGACAAATGATTTGTGAGTAGCCAGAGAAATATATGTTTCTTAGACCCTAGGAAATGTAGCTAAAAGTCCTAATAGAGCCATCTGAGATGTACTTGTACATTTCTGCTGGAAAGGGTCATTTTATCCAATAACAAATAATTATTTAACTTTACTGCTTGAAATCACAAAGATTAATTTCTTATTCATGCAATTGGGATGCTGGGTTAGTGTAGGTCATAGGTGGGTCTTCTCATTGGAAGTTCAAGAGGCTCATGTTAAGGAATGGCCATCACTGTGAAAGTCAGTAACTACACTATCAAAAGGAAATGAGAGACTGTTGTACCCTATCACTGACTGCTAGTCTGCTCACAACTTATTGGCTAAAATTAAGCATATAGCCTCACTGAACACAGACTTTCAGGAAGCTCAGTTATACCACAGCCAGATGTAAGGGGGCCGTTCATGTATAGTATAGCACCCTGGGAGAACACAAAGAATCACTTTAGAAAGATAATTTAGCAAACCCAGGGGAAGCTTACTGCAGGTTGCATTTCATTCAAGCCATGAAGACTGCAGCTTTACCTTTTCTGTCAGAGAAGTCCAGTGCAGACAGCATCAGAACCAACTGGGAAGGGCAGCAGAAGCAGACACGACCCATTTCCAAGTACAAGAGACCAGCAAGGAACTCTTTGAAACTAAGCTGGTGGAAACTGTCAGTATGAACTGAATCTAAGATTTGTCAGGTTAATGTTATATAACAGGAAACTATATGCAAACTAAGAAGAACCATAGCAGAATGATGCCAAATCAAACCAAAACTATGAGGATATCTTCAGAAAAATCAGAGAGAAATAACACAAACCACCAGAAGAGTCCTGGAAACTGTGAGATATATTGCTGTAACTGAAATGTGGGGACAGTTTAGAATCTCACTAAACTGCCCAGGAGTTTCTCCAAAACACATAAAATCAAATTTAGGAATAAAAAATGTGTGAGAACCAGGCATAGTAGAATTCTCCTTTAATCCCATCACTCAGGAGGCAGAGGCAGGCGGATCTCTTTGAGTTCGAGGCCAGCCTGATCTACAAAGTGAGTCCAGTACAGCCAAGTCTACACAGAAAAACCTTGTCTTAAAAAAATAAAACAAAAATCTGTGAGAAACTTATGTAAATCAAAAACAAAATTGTCATAATGAGTGAGTTCACACAGAAGCAAAAAGAGCTAAATGGTATATACTCACTTATATCGAGACACTAGTCCAAGGTGTAAGTCCCCATGAAAAACTGTACCTACCAGAATAGTGGGTAAGAGGGGAGGACATCCTATTGAAACTTTAGGTGGGAGAAGCCTGGGAGAAAGAGGAAATGGAAGGATCCAGTGGGTCCTGGAAAACTATAGGCGAGTCTGGGCCCTGGGGTCCTCTGCAAACTGTGGCGACAGCCAAGGAAAAAATAGGCAGTAAAAACCTTGAACCCCTACCCGGACTAGCCGATGGACATTCTCCACTGTTGAGTGGAGAAGGAGATCTAACTTTCACACAAACTCTGGTGCCCCATATTTGAACATGTCCCTTGGACGGAGATGCCTGGTGGCACTCAGAGGAAAGATAATAGGTCACCAAGGAGAGACTTGATACCATATGAGCATATTCAGGGGGAGGAGGTCCCCCTCAGACACAGACTTAGGGGAGGGGAGGGGAGTAGTAGGGGGGAAGTGGGAGGAAGGGAGGAATGGGAGGATACATGGGATGGGCTAACAACTGAGATGTAATATGTATAAATTAATAAAAATGTATTAAAAACAAAACAAAACAAAACAAAAAAAAACAAAAACACCTGTGACAGTGTTTCATCACAGCAAATGAATGGCAGAAGACCTGATTAGGCTCTGGAACATGGCCAAATAAGAACGCTAGGCAGAGATGAAAAACATAATTTACTTCCAATAAACTAGACACAAGCTCAGAATGATAACCCTTCTACCATCAGAATACAGTAGTAGTAGTTCACTGAGAAGAAAAGAAAGCTTCCTTAAATCAGTAACTACATGGGAGATATATATATATATATATATATATATATATATATATATATATATATACACTAGTGATACAGAAAGCATTGAAGAACATATGACATATATGTACTTGAAGATATCAAATATCCGAAACTTAATGTTACAGATTATTGATGTATATTGATTATAATTTGAAAAGGGTTAAATCTGGCAGTTCTTCAACAACTTCCAATCCAGGCATAGACAAATGTATGAAAGTTACCAACTGTATCTTTACGGCTAACTGACTGGTTCATATTGTTACTCCTGTTTTATCACCAAAAAACTAAAATCGCATCAAAGTCCAGAGAATACAGGTTGTGAATGGGCAACAAAAGTCTTCCAGAGTAAACATTTTAAGTTTATCTCTTTGATAGTGACACATTTAATTGTCCTTAATAGTGTTTTATTATTGACTTTTAGTCATGTACTTAATACAGGAACAAGTTCATTTATACAATTATTGCATATACAATTCTACTTTATGCCAATGTCCTGGCCCAATATCCGCTACTCCATCTATAGCACACAGGGCAGAATCGTTTATGTTCTTTGTTTTATACTTAGGCAATAAACAGCTCTGGAGACTACTTCGGGGGTGGAGTTCAGTAACTACCAATCAATTGCAGAGTCAAAATTTAAAGTCAAATTGTTAATTTTTGTTTATTATATGCAGCAACATTCCTTTTGATCAGAAAAAAATAACAATGTGGTCTTAGACATAATTTAAAATTCAGTCTCTTCAAGATCACATGCCAATAGTGAGAGATATTTTTAACATTAGTTTTTGAAAGATGATAAGTGAAATGGAATTTTTACCTTCCTGATTCACATGCTTTGGAAAGACATACAGGCCAATTATAACAATTAATAATAATGACACCAGTAAGCGTACGTTGTAAAACAAGCTTATAAAAAAAGAAACTTTTATTTGTTTGAAGCCTCTAAAATGGTTTGCTACTGTCATTAAGCTAGTTTTCAAAGAATGAATATGAATTTCTATGTGATCTAGGAAAGTCTCTTAGTTGGAGGAATAGCAAAGTACAACCACTTGGGGATATATATAAAAACATTGAGTGAGTTTATTAACAAGTTCTACTGTGTTTTAATTCTGATTTTCAAATGTAACTGTTAAGTATAAATTATTAATTAAATTAACTATCACTTCACTCTTATAAAGGAAGCAGTACAGTTGGAATATCAGTGCTCTTTTTTATTTACAAAGGAGAGCTAAGGGAAAGGTTAGTGTTCTGCCCATCTCCTCCAAAATGCAAATGACCTCCACATTTCTGTCATCACTCCTGACAAAACATCTGGTGATCATCCATATTCTAAAGGTTTAGTTTGAAATCATTAATTTCTATTGAGTCAAACCTTGCACCCTCCTTTGTGCTCTCCACGAATCACTTACCCTTCTTTGTGCAGTGAGTGAACAGTCCTTTGAGCTTTACTCTTCCACTTGCCATAAAATCTACAGTCAGGGTGCCTAAGAATGGACTGCAGAACCAGAGCTACAGACTTTGCAGGACACTCCTCTAATCTTCTTTCTAGTATTTACTTAACCTAAATATGTTATAGGCGACATAAGCAGCAACAAATATCAGGATTTCTATTATTTCACATTTATTTCAATCTTATTCATACCTCATTAAAATATAACATAAATACATCATATTTTTATTATAGGTTTTCCACCAGCCTACATTTCTGTTTCAGATTTATTCAGTCCCTTATAAAGAGAAAGCTGAATGCAGCTTTGCACATATGCAAATGTTTCTTATAACTTGAGCTTATCACTAACATAGAAAAATGTGTTAGAACGCTTCCCAGTGATTGCAATCAAGGAGCTTGAGAGGAAAGAAGAGAAAATGTACACACTAATTTAGTTATGGAGAATAAAATTTAATTTATAAAATAGTAAAATTAACTATTTAACCCATGTATGAAGTAGTCTAATATAGGCCATAGTGTTTGAAGATAATGTTCCAGATTTATCGGACAATTACTAATAAAGAATATTTTAAATGGAATATATTAAGGGCATGAGTAATGGAACAAATGATTAAAGTGACTCATGGGAAAGGTTTGAGAGTAAGCATCCGCATCCAATATGGGAGCAATGACCCAAGTCTCTGTGTGCAGTGCGTGTCACATCACACATGCCACATTATTTTTTCATTGCTATTGCTAACCCAACAACAACAACAACAACAACAACAACAACAACAACAACAGCAACAACAACAAAATGAATTTCAACAATATCAAGGAGAAGTCCAATCATTCAAATTGCACTAACGTGTGATTTTGCTTAGGACATCACCACTACGTAAGCGTACAGCATCTGCTGATACCCCACTGTGGGTGAGGAAATCTTACAGTTCCCCATCCTTAGATGAAGAACTAAGAGTAGCCAATATCTGTATAGAGATGGAGAATCAGTTTTCCCCAGGGGGACAAGCTCTCAGATATGTTATTCAATCCAAAGTCGTCAACCTTAAGCACATGTATATATTCAGTAGGTTACATATAAGTCGCTTGCTGTGTGTTCACCAGCTATCAGGTATCTCTTTGAGAAATTTTCCTGCAACTCTCTCAGTCCTCATGAGTAAACCCATGTGGTTGAGTTTTCTTTCTTTCAGACATTAAAAACAACATTTTACTAAGCATTTAGCTTCTATCAGTTGATTTTATTATTACAAAAGCCTATGGGCATATTTTGTCTTGTTTGCTGTTTTTCTTTTGCTTTGCTTTGCTGTTTATGCTGGAGTTCAACACAAATGAAATACATATTTGATACCTGTTGTATTAATCCACTCTATACAAATTATTATTCTTCAATCATGATTTTCCTCATAACAATGCATCTTAGAGATTTCTCCATATGGGTATGCAATGACTACTCCGTTCATCATCTCCTGAACCAACTGCCACTGCATGAGAACCGCAAAGCTTGCCTACCCATGCTGGGCAGGTGGATCGTCTTTCTTTCTACTTCCCACTCTGTACTTAAGGGGTTTCCTTCCATGTACCTCCTTTTTGTCAGTCTATTTCCCCTCTTTCTTTATCATCTCCTTTCTTAGATCAGAGGAAACAATTTTGGCTTTAATATAATACTTCAAAGTATTATATGAACTCTACATATACTTTAGGGTTTTTTTCTAATCAACTTCAAAGTCTTTCTTTACTAGTCCCACTTTGATAAGAGATTTTCTAAAAATTAGTATCAGAACTGAGGTTGTAATCTCAGTGGCAGAACACTTGACTAAGATGAGTTAAATTCAAGTCATGCATTCAATCCCCTGCACAATTAATTAATATATTTCTCAGATATTTAATTCTATACACATGATGTAGTTATATGTTGGTTTTTATTTTATACTCGTCAATATAGTGAACCTTTTATTTCTTTTTTAGTGTCACACCAACATTGCATTTTTATAATAAGTCAACATCGTAATGGTATTTTATCTCTTTAAATCTTGTTACTATTTACAATTCTACTTTTATCAATAATTTTAGGTATATTTGCTGTACAAATATTTGTCTGTAACTTTACTATACTTCTTCATAATATTAGTATCCTGATAGTGCTGATCTTTGGATGAACTGGAAAGCAATACCTCCATAATTTTCTCATCTGATTGGAATTGGTATTGTTTCTTTCTTAAATGTTGGAGGGCTTTTATTAAGGAGATGGTTTGTGCCAATGTTTTATATAGAGAAAGGTTTTGGTGTCTTATTTAATTTTGAGTTCCTACTTTTTATACCTGTTTTTTTAAAATAGCAAGTATATGCTATATCATTTACATAACTAAACAATTAAAATATTGTAGTAAATTAACATATTCATTCATCCTTCATCACAATCCAAAGGCAGGGTTGATTCAACTACACTCAAATATTCTTCATGCTCAATTTCCCTCCCACCCCCAATATGTCAGAACTACCAATCTTTACAGATATAAGCAAAACCGTGCAATAGTCTTGTTTCTGGTTTCTTTAATTAATATGCCAGTTTAATGGTTTTATAAGTCACCGCCTGGCTTTATTTTATTTATTTAAATTGATGAGTTCGTTTCCACAGTGTGGATTTATCCTATCCATCTTCCGCCAGCTTTGTTCAGGAAGGTGTTATGCACAAATGCAATGTCTTTGGGATGTATGGGGCCATTCATGCTAGTCATATCCATAATGTATAACTGGAGACTTAGGAGAGACAGGGAGGGATAATTTCAAAGGAAGAGGGATAGAATACAGGTGGCATGAAGAGGGAAAGAAGATAATTGAACAGGTAGTATTAAATGGGGGTGAGAAAGGCAGGGTAGAGAAGGGAATGTGGGGAGATATAATTAAAACAAAAGATTTACCTCTGAATGAAATACCATTCAGAAATCTACTACTGTAGAACCCTCCTATACATGTGTGTATATAAATGAGCTTTAAGATGAATTACTCTCTACACTAAGCCTCCCCTCAACACTAGAGAATTTCATACAAAAAGCCAATACTGGTAAGGTTTAACTCTAAACTATTGGATAGTGGGGGCCTTTGGTTCCTTCTGGAAGTTGATGGTAACACAATATTCTTGAATATTCTAAATCCCAAGCAATAGAACTGAGAGGGATCAAGATGATGCTGAGGTGGGAGCTTCATCCCTATTGACTGCTCCTCAAAGCTTTGTAAGGTCTATGCATAATATCAGGGGAGAAAAGTGATAAATAGTGTCACCAGTTAGCTGTAAGCCCTATGAGCAACAATAAAGCTCAGCAAGATATCCCTACTAGTTAATGCCAGCAGGTCTGTTATGGGAATAGACAACCACATTCTGATTGGATGTACAGAGTATCTAGGACCGTTATTCACCTAGATGGACAACGTAATAGACTACCCCCTAAGCCCTTAACTTTATACCTACAGATAAGTGAATCTCTCAACCCTCATCAGAGAAGTTTCTCTTTGGAGTAGATGGTAACTACTATTTAAGACTCATAACATGCAAAGACTAAGAAACTAAAATATTCAACTCTAATTTGGACATCTATATAACATCGCCCTCTCTGGCCCCTGAAAGGCTCTGGGATCATCCTAGAAGAGGGTACAAAAAGAAAGAGGACAGCCAGAGGGAATAGATGCCTACAACAGAACACAACTTTCCAGATATGACAAGGGCCACTGCACACAAAAATTCATAAAGGCTGAGACTTTTGTGCTAAAGACCTGCTAAACCAAGCATTCTAAAATCCCAGACTGGACTGAGGAGTGTATCATGAAGGCTCACCTTACTGAAGCACTCTTGACAATTGATGGTTGCTACATGATAGAGAATCAGTTTTCTGTCAAGCATGTGGGATTTGAGGGACTATTTTGGCTCCATTAAATAGTATCACATCCATGCACATACAGGCAGCATTAAGGGGATTTAGGGAATTAAAACAAATAAACATTATATGCATATTTGATATTTTCAAGAAATAGAAGTCATATGAACAATATGCCAGATATAAAATAGAAAATATGTTAACATCCCAAACTGTTTGCATATTAACTGATACAAATGGACCAAGGGTATGGTTTCATGGTTATGTACAAGTGAAATTGTATAAGAGAAACTATATGTGATCCATAATCATAAGCTTAAAAAGTATATTCTAGTCATTACATATCTTCACATAAACCAGTATCTTTCTCCTCACCCATATGTACACATATACATGTGCCTGTATAGTGAGAAAGAATTATATATGTATGTGTGTATATGTATAAGGTTCAAGTTTAGAAGAAATGATTAGGATGACAAAGGCACTTCCCTTTTTATCAATAAAGCCCACTGTTTCAAAAGTCAACATTCCCACAAGGCACTGCTGCTGCCTCCCAGGGCACACCAGGAGCAACGCATTTTTTATGCTTATTATTTCCCTTCATGCTGGCTACTAGATAGATACCTTGCAGCTAACCATAGTTATATTATATTATAATGTAACTGTATGATCCTCTTATGCAGTCCAATTTAGGATCCATTTCAAAAACTCTGTAGTGCCCTATCTAGAAGTTGGAATGTGCCAGGAATTGTAAATTTCTGCATATATTTCTGCTATGCTAAAATTTGGTTATTAATTTTGTAATGATGATAATTCCCTTTTTATAGACAGATCGCTAGTATGTTTTATTATCTGAAACACGATGCAATTTTCCTAGCCTAGATTCCTAGGCTTGCATTTAGTCTTACTCATTTTACATTGAAAATAAACTCATATTGACAGTGAATCCAAAGCTGAAAAGAAGGAAATGACTTCTGCCTTACAGTGACAACTAGGCTCTGCTTACTATTGACCAGTGAATGCAACTAAGAAACACAGAAAAATGTATTCTAATTACAAATCCTATTGGTTTTCATGATTTATCAAAAGACCACATAATTATTTCAATAAAGTTTCAGAATTTTATAGACATACAAAAATCATCAATATCTACTAGTTTCTTGATAATTCATTTAACTAAGTAAAAACTTATCACTAGGATAACTGGTACTAAAATGAAAGAGGGCAAAGGAGATATCAGACTTCCTACAGCTACTTCGACTGTAAAAACTAAGCTGTTATATGAAGCTTGAGTTCAATGTTATAGATTAAGCTACTGACTCATCAGTCTAGAAGCTAAATATTTCAAAGCTGTTCCTGTGTATAGAGTAACTTACCTGCCTTTAATGGAAGCAATCACAGTTGCTACTCGTGCCATAATAAGCATACTTAAAGACAGATACAAGTGCACACACACACATACACACACACACACACACACACACACACACACACAATATCTTGGGTAAAATTAAAGTGTCTGAAAGGTTGTTAGTTATTTCTGAACAGATGCACTGCCAGGAGCAATACTCATGGTGAACAGGGCAAATCTGGTTACACTGCTGCTACAATGGATGGAAGTCACCAGAAGTAACAACACACAAGCTCCACAGCATCCCATCCATCCTTCTTTGCCTCCCAGAAGCAAAACCAGATTATTTTTCCTGCCAGATTGAGAAACATTAAGAAAGAAACCACTACCACCTACTTAAAAACTACTTAATATCTACTAGTTGTAAAACACCTAGCAAGAATTTTATTCGGAAGAAAATAGTTTAAAAGAAGGAAGGAAGAAAGATTTTTAAATGCACAGAAAAACCCAATGCAAACAAACAAACAAAAAAACCCATGAAGCCACAAAGGAGAGTACAGTGGGAGAGGTGAGCCTGAGACATGGGATTTAACCTATCTGAGCTGTTCTACTTTCATGCACTTATTAAATATCTTTTACAAATTCAATTTTTTTCTTTCAGGATATATATTGTTTTATGTTTAACCAGATTTTAAAGTTTGTCATGCTGAAGTAACCCCTAAATCATAAAAGGATGTGGCTTGGTGATGTATCGTCTCATCAAAATCCTAAAGAGGTTAGTTTGAGGGTTGTAAAATGAGGGAAATGTTCATATATAGTCAGAAAATTGATTTTCTTTTCAATCTAACATGCTGCCTTGTGGATAAAAACCAACCAGATTGGAGAATCAGTAACTGACAAGCCTGTCTGCATATAGTGACTGCTTCTCTGTGTGCTGCAGGAAAACATTTCCACCTAGAGTCCTTTCCCAGAATATCTGAAGACCAAAGGAAATCGACCATAATGACTGCCAGAGCCAGTTAATAATCAGTTTTTAATTGAAGCATCAAGCCAATTAGTTTGTGACAACTTCCTATCAATTCTTATTCCAGACATAGGATCCAGTTTCATAGGATCCAGGCCATTTTCAGGTCTGGAGCATCCCTGAAAGAATACAGTATTTGATTTTTCCTAAAATCACCTTTACTAGGGAGAAAATATTTTAGATATAGTGCCTCAAGCATCACTTGTATGAGTCAATGAAATTTTATGAAACATAAGACATTTTACACCTCAAACACAGTTTTATAATTTAAAAGAAACTTTTTCTTTGAGATGTGTTCCAGAAAGACAACTGAACCCAAATTTTTTAATTACTTTGGTTAATAATACAAAATCCATGCTTTGTGGCTGTACATGCAGATAAGTATATAGACTGGTAACATTTTTTAACCTCATAAAATTTCTAAGGACAATATGTTTTAACGACTAACCACTTTTCTAGAGACCTTGGTAGGATATTTATTCTTGCCTCCCCTGAAAAACTTTATAGAAATATTCTCCTTGTCATGGTGTGTAATATTCTGCAATATAAAGCATCGATGCATATTCTAGCCTCCCCTGAAATTATACTTCAATTGTCTTATGAAAATAGAGCCCCATAGGTAGGTTAGTCAATATGTAAATGACGGATGCTTTCCACATGAATCATAACCCACATTTTCATCATCAATAGGCAGTCTTTCCACTTAAGAACTTTAAGACATAAAAGCACCTAGCGCTCTTCCGACACATATATGGTGGCTCTAGGTGAGAAGTGCTCCAGTTGTGTCTGCCTCCCACCTCAACTGTATTGAAAGTGATATACACTAATACAGATGGTGAGAGCACCCTGAGAAAGATCTCCTTTTTAGGCGTCGACCATTGCTTCTCAGTTCCGAAAGTCATTTTTCTCATTTTCATCTAGTGGTCTAATGTCTCATAACTGCTGGATCTGGGCTTTTATTCATTTTTCCTAGAGCATACAATGATCCATCTTTTCCCCACTCCTTGAGTATTGTTTCACAAGAGGGTTAATGTCTCAAGAGGTGTAACAACTGCCCCTAGTGCACTCTGAAATTGCATCAGAGTAGAAAATCACCACCGTGGTGTGATAAGCACAAAACTGGCACAGCACCCTGGAAAATGCTTTTCCAGCCCTCTGACAGAGATAGGGTGACCTCACCAAGTATGCACAATATCTTAAATATTTATTTACTTTTTGTGTGGTTTATACACAGCAATCAATCATATCCAGTGTCCACCTGGCCAAGTCAGTACTTAACAGAGAGATTTGTGGTGATTTAAGCATCCTGGAAAATCTCAGAGGCACTGTGAAATGTGTAGAATCACATCAAATAATCTGAACTCAAAGCAATTTCCCAGCGACCCTGGCCCCCACTTCCTCCAGTGCCTTAACTGCACCTTTACTCCTCACCATGGTCTTCTGGCTGTCACTTCCTACTCATCTTTTCTTTCCTTCCCCACGTCATTTCAACAGCTTTGCTCAGTTCTCAGAGTCAGTGCCTTGGGCAAAGAGCTCAGTCTCAGTAAAATGCTGAATGGGGCGACTTCACCAGTAGGTGAAGAGGAAAGGGAAGGAAGAGGAGAGGGTGTGGTATGTTCTTTTCTTCACCACACCCCATCCCTTGAGTCTTGCACTCTGGTTCACTGCAGCTCAGAGGGGACCAAGCAGATTAGCTCCTGGAAATTAGTGATGGCCAGCCACAGCCACTTGGCACTCTGTGCCAGCAAAATAATATTAAGAAGAAAGTACATTATTTAAAAAACAAAAACAAAAACTTGCCGTTAAAGAAAACAAATGTCCAGAGTAGGGGGTGAAACAGGGATTAGTTCGAATGTACAGTCCCCAAAACGCCACGGAGAAGGAAAGGCACTATACACAGGAACATCACAGATTACCTCCCACCCTCCCCTCTTTGCCATCTGAGAGTCACCCTGAGTATTTCCCAAGACCGCAGATTGGGTTGGGAGTGGAGAGAGGCTTTACCTCCTGGGGCTGCCCTCTGGGCTCGGACTATGGTCATATCCCTGAAGTGGTACTGGCTCCCCACACCGATTTCCAGAGCACAGCCTGGGTTCCGACTTACGTCCTGGAGATGGGGTGACCACCTGGGAGGTGAGCTGGGACTCTGGCTCAGGTTCCCCTCCCCAGCTGGGTTGGACTCCCTTTGTCGCGCCGCCTCGGCTACCCCGCAGGCACCCTCGTTCCTGGAGCTGCCCCTCAGCCGCCGGGCGCCCCCACACCCACCGATTCCGCCGCGCCCGCTGGGAGCCTCTAGCGGAGGCCAAGCAAACTGCAGCCAACCCGCGGCGCTCAGGCTCCGACGCCGGCAGCAGCCAGCGGACCCGGCGGCGGCATGCTCTTCCTGAGCCCTGCTTCTATGCAGCCAGCTCTAGCCTCACCTGCTACCCAATCCACTGCCCCGACCTGCGCCCAAAGCTCCCTATACCAATGATGGGATGGATGTGAGGAGCTAAAGACAAAAACATCTCCAGAATAGAAAATTAAAAACAAAACAAGAGCCAAGCCCAGATGTAAATCAGCCTGGACAGAAGACCCAGTTCCAGATGCAATTTCCAATAGGTGTCCAGAGGTGTGAGCATAGGACACTCCCTTTTGCTGCCTAGTTCTTAACCATCTGCACTAGCTAGTCTTCCACTTGCCAGCCCGGAGCCATTCGCGCGGGTTATGCAGCTGCGTGGCAACAGCCTGGGGGGAAGGGGGGTCCTTGTAACTTACCTTAACCCCCCACCGCATCCCCAGCATCTATATTAAGTTGTTCTCTCTGGAGATCCAAACAGCAGGGCTGTGGTTTCTTACCTTGACATGCTGTTCATGCCCCATTCGCGTCCTTAAAAATCCAAAGCCAAGGAGGATGAACCACACAGGAGTCCGGGGGCTTCTCTCCGGCGTCCCCCTGCCTTAGCTCTGTAGGCTACCCTTTCAAAGGGCCCAGGCAGAAAAATGTCAGTTTTAAAGCCTTGACAGCCTAGGGGGTCTCTAAACCCCCAAGCCTGTAGCAGTCAAGACAGAGACAACCTTGGCGGCAGTGGAAACCTCCCCTGTCCCCGCTCAGGCAACTTGGCTGCGGATCCAGTTTTCTTCTGAGAACCCCCCCAAAAATGCGGTGTGTGGCTAAGCTGTGTATGCTGTCGGGAGCTGGGGCTTTTTTTCTCTGATTCTCCCCACCGCACTCCTCCCCCTGCTCCCGCCAAGTGGGAAGAAAATCTGCGCTCTGGCGGGTTTGATGCTGAGCAGGTGCTGGCAGCACAGCCACGCCGAAGATCGCCCTCCACCGCGGCGTCTTGGCTCCAGCCGCTGCGCCTAGGCGTCTGCCGCAAGGAAACTTTGAGTGGAGGCTGCAATGGCTGAGGTGCGGGTGGCAGGAGCCCGGGTGAGGTGCCTGAGGAGCTAGGAAAGAGGGACACCCGGCGTGCGGCGGGCTGCTGTGTCCCGGCGGCCACACTCAGCGCGCGGATTGCGCGCACACACGCCCGGCTCACACGCACCGCTCACACGCACACCCCCGCGCGCGCGCACCAACACGCACGCCCAGCTTCGCAATCACGGCCCCAAGCCACAGGAGAGAGACAGGAGAGAGCCCTCACTAGAGGTTCCCAGAATAGGACTGAGAGCGACATTGGTCCTCCTCTTTCTTAAACGGAGCTCTCAAGTCTTTTTTGCTACCTCCTGCCTCCCCGCCCTGTCTGGAGTCTTCACTTCTAGCTCTTTCCTGTGGTCAGCTCTTCTCCACGTACCCTGAACCCAGAGATAGCAATACTTCAGACCCTCTTCCCATCATCTCTTTTCAGGGTCACCAGCGCCCGTTCTTCTGTGGAGAAATGAAGTGCCTGCAGCACCTTACTAAGGAGCAAGGGGCTCCCTGACATCCTTTTATTGGAGGAACTTCGACATAGTTTTCTGAACAGAATCGCCTTGCAACATTCCCTCCTGCCCACTCCCTGGTATAACTTTCTCTCAAAGAGCTTCCGAAGTTTGGTGGTTTTGCAAAGAACGGCTGGCTCAGGGACTTGGTGTGGGCCAGCTTTTGGATCAGTACAAATTTCGGGTTCTATGCTTTTATTGAAAACTGGATGGTAGAGAGCAAAAGACTCCGCTGGAGACAGAGGAGAGGCTAGTAACCTGCAGATCCAGACCATTCCGTTTCCTTTTCTAATACTTTGTTTGGCAAGAGGAGCTGTGGTGTAGGTATCCCGGTAATTCCTGTGGCAACATATTCTGTCCTTGATGTGGGATGCCCCCTGGGTATTGCACAACTGGACTCACTAAACATAATTATGTTTACTCGGTGAAGACAAGACGTCAGAGATCTGCCACAAGAGCCCGCGAAGAATCCATTCCCTGGAAGTTTGCTTTCCTGGACTGGAAAGCGCGAAATCATTCTTAACGGAAAAAAGGAAAGTAAACTTTCGCCAGGACGGTTTCTTGATTGTTTTATTTTGAACCTCGATTCCGCGCTCAAGTTCAGCAAAGCTTTACTGCGACTATTCCGCTTCCCAAGTACTGAAGAAAAGGCTGGATGGCTGCGGGTTTCTCTTGCAAGCTCTTCGCGAAACCTCTAAGGATTGAGACAGAAAAGTGATGTGGCATAGAGATGGCGCTAGGACCCTTTGCAGGAGGGACTGCGCCACACCTCCCTACCCCCACCCCCCACCCCGCCCCGCTGTCTCTTCAAGAGCATCTTCTCTCAAGATCCAGGGTATCTTGAGTGGTCCTCTCCTAGTTGAGTTGGAAGCTGGCTGACTGATGGCAAAAAAATATAGAATTTGAGCACTTGAAGGAGGAATTGCAGGTTGCGATAGTGGAAGGGAAGAGGATTTGGGGCAAAAGAAGAAATTTATGTTGGTAGGAGCTGAAAGAACGCTATTCATTGCTTGGGTAGCATGTCAAGGTAAGCATGGAGCAGTACCCATGCAGTATGCAGGGCTGAGCATAATTCTGAAAGCACAGATTCAGCCAGAGGTTTTTTTTTGAATGAGTCAGCTTTGGATCCTGTGGAAGAACCAGGCAGAATCACTTCCCAAGATTCTTGTTGGTTTGGGGGATGATGGATTCATGGAAAGTGCCCCTTGGACAGAGAGACCCACACGCTATTTGCTCCTCTGCTGAGTGAACAGCACTGACAGAGTCTGCCTCTTTGAGTTCGATGTTGCCTTTTCTTCCTGTGCAGTGAAGGAAAGAGCTAAAAGCTAGTGGGGGATGGGAGTGGGGTGGGGGGATGGGCTGTAGGGTCTAAGTGAAGGAGAATTGAATTTCGGAGAAAAGCTAAGCAATTGAAAATTAAGAATGTTGTTTATTTGAGTTTGATAGCTAAGATGTGTTTTGGACAAGGACACTTCTGTAGCATTTCAAGTGCGGGATTTTAAGCTGGTTTTGAAATTGAATCTATGCATTGTCTCCTGCTCATATGTTTGGTACTTTTCTGAGACATAATTGTTTCCTTTCTTTCATAAGTGCCTGTTGTGGATACTGAAGTAGGGCTAAGAATTATAACGAACAATTTCCAGCAAAAGACAGTGTTTTCATTGTATAGCTCTATCAATTAACAAAACTGGATGTGGATTACAAAGATCAAATGATCCTCTTGTCCAAAGAAAATTCCTGTTGTGGAGCAGACTCCTCTCCTAAAAAGATTCTGGACTGGGATAGTCTTCTGGGCTGCTGTTCACATGCAAACCGCATCCAAAGCCTCTTTTCAGAAATAAAGTAGGTCATTTACATGTGCACTAAGTGAATTGTTCCAAGGGAGCTGCATAGAGCCTGAGACTCCAAGGAGAGACGCTTTGTGAGGAGCGGAGATAATTCAAGAAAACAGTCTTCACAAACGTTTAAGCACAGGCAGCAACTTGAAGACCCTGCATCTCTACTGCCTGCCTCCAATAAGCATTTGGTCACCCCTCCGGTGAAAACAAAATTTCTGCAATATCCTCGATTGCTGAAAAACTAAGCATACCTGTTATTCTTTCTGCACAATGAAAGAAAACAAAAGCTACATCTTTTTCCTTCCTCATCGATTTTCACATTTCATTTTAGAGAGAGAACAAACAAGAAATGCCAACTTCTGGTCTAGAAGACTTATACTGTTCCCTGAATAGTATGTTAGCATGTAAGCATACATCTCCAGAGTTAAGAAAAGGAGCTGAACCCCCAAAGCACGGTCAGAACTGGCAGACTCTAACTTCATATCACCGTAACTATTGCATTCTTGCAGTGTGTGTGTGTGTGTGTGTCTCTTCACATTCTTTGAAAAGTGAAAGCGGTCTTCTGCTTAGATGGTGTCTCTCTTTCCATGGCGCCTGACTTGTAATTTGTATTCTTCACATTATTGTAATTTCATAAAAGTATTTACTTCCCTAGAAGCAAAGAATTTATTCTACTAATGCATAGATTTGTTATAAATTAAAGTTATTCCTTGCTAACTAATATAACTTTCCTACACCATGGTGTACAAGTAAAGCAAGGATTGTGACATGTGTGTTACTGTTCCTTGGTCCCTAGTAAATAATCTCATACAGAACAAAACTGATGCATAAGGTGATGATGATGTGACAAATAAGTGCTTTGCTATGTGATTTCTATACATTAATCCAGCAAGATGATCTATGTTCTCAAATGACAGGGAAATTGGTGATTATGCAAATTTGCCAAAGATCACAAAGCTATTTTGTCATAAATGAGGAAGCATGAAACCTGTATTTGCCTTGTTATGACGCCTCCACATGCAAGTACTTTGTTCAATTCAATCATTCAGGAACAAACTTTTTTTAGTTATTCAGAGTTAAAGGGAATTTACATATTTTAGTGCAGAATAAAGTATTATAACTTATAATAAGCTTCATCCTAGGTAATCTGCTTGGTATCTATTTGTATATAGGAATATAGAAACAGTTAACTTTTTTCCTATTTCAATTAAAAACATGATCATGCTTTCTTGGCATTATTCCCCTCAGAATATTAAATGCTGAATTGTAAATTGAAGAAATTAAGGCTCAGGTCACAATGGATTTACAGTTATAAGTAACTTTTCATTATTTATTTTCATCTTGTTATCCATATGTGAACATGTGGAAGAGAATTCTATAATACATTTTCTGTTATGTAAATAAATTTTAAAAATGTGGCTATAATGAGACTCAATGGTTAACTCTAGCCCCACAGAGGAACTTAATGCCCTCTTCTGGGATCCAGTGGTACCTGTATTCACATGCCATTTCCCTACGTTCACACAAACACACAGGCTGCGAGTGCATGCACACATACACACAAAGACACACACAGAGACAAAGATACACACATATAGACACCCACACACAGACAATGGCAATTAACACAAAATAAATCTTTCTATAAAGAAAATTTTAGAAATGTATCATTTTGTGCTATAGTTGAAAGGATTGAACTTTGTCCTGAAATTTTTTTTGAAGCTCAATCTAATGTAGTATTACCACAATATTTTAAATGATAAAATTTAAAAGGTCCAGGACACATATAACATTGAATTTAAAATGACATGAGAACTTTCCATAAAAAAACCATAGCTGTCCATGTTGTAAACTGTTCCTCAAATATGTATTACCATAGCACCATTACATTATATTTATATTTAGACTATGGTGCTACAGGCGAAAGAGGAGAAAGTTGTCATATTTATTATGGTCTTCACGGAATATTTAGGTGAAAATAGACACATACAGCAAGGTATATTCATCAAATCTTAATAAAACCTGCTGAGGCTGTGGAAATAAGAAGGCAAAATATATGGAGGCAGAACTAGGTCATTTTTAAAATTTGGTTAGTTTGGAAGTTTATATATATATATATATATATATATATATATATATATATATATATATATTCTGTAGGATGTTTTGCATTTATCACATCTTGTATCTTTAAGAACACCTTGCATTTATTTTATCATTATATTTAAGAAAAGTTTTAAAACAATGAGTGATATATTTTCATTGTGGTTTGCAATACATTCTCTTATTTACTCCTTTACAAGGGGTATGACTTTGGGACAAGTGAGGGATGTGTGTAGGCTTGGGCTACTATAATAAAATTTATATCTTGAGTAGCTTATACATCATAAAATTATTTCTCACAGTTCTAAAAGCGAGAAATCTTAGAACAGTTTTTTAGTTTTATTACTGTTGAAGGTTGTCATTTTGGCTTTAAAAACAGTGCTTCCCAAAGTGTGTCCCTCAATGCCCTTCCTTCAGCATGTTCAGAGAGCGTTCTTTATTCCTCCTAAGACTGCCCCTTAGATCATAAGGAATCTAACTCTCTTTACGTCCCAAAGGCTTCATCTCCAAGAACCATGATATTGGAGGCTAGGAAATCAATTTGCTGGTTTATGGACAGCACACTTCAGCATCCCGGAGAGGAACATTTGGTCCATGGCATCAGGCAGGCCTAATTCTTGTTGGTTGGATCTTCTGTAAGTAAAGAGACTTATCATATTCACTGGGAGGAAGAGCCCTGTCATGGTAGCATCTTTATCAAGATGTGTCTGGTTTAGGATGATGTAATGATGCATGGCTTCCTGGGGAAAGTCAGCAGCATATGGCTGTCTGCTTCTGGG
The DNA here is from genome assembly GCF_964271855.1 of Acomys minous. Taxonomy (NCBI): domain Eukaryota; kingdom Metazoa; phylum Chordata; class Mammalia; order Rodentia; family Muridae; genus Acomys; species Acomys minous. Next base: position 91,311,757 of record NC_140483.1, read on the forward strand.
TATCCAAATGAAGATGTTTTCATTCTGTGAGGACCATGGCCACCTTACTCAGAGACATATTGTGGGATTGAAAAAATCAATGTCTATTCTTAGCCTGTCTATATCCTGTCTAGGCTATACCCCTTACCCAGGAGCTATTGGCAGTAGGTAGTTTCTGGGAAAGGGAAAATCTGTTTTCCCTGAGATTATAGTTACTGGTAGGATTCCCATGCACCAGGGGAACCCCATGCCCACTCATCTATGCCAATATGGCCTCACTAACTGAGATTCGTAGATTAAAAACTCAAGTCAAGGAGGAGCATGTTGAGAGGATATTGTGGATTTTTTTGGTGGGGGAGGGGGGCAGAGTACATATTATCATAGTTCATGGTATACGTAAATAACATTTTCAAAAATAAAAATTTAAAAACAACAACAAAACGTGTGCATCTGACAAAGAGAGTAGCATGCAAGGGAGATTTCATGTCCCACTCAACACATTTGCCAGCGACAGTGGTTTGGTCACTAGGAATGAAACAGGATGAAGGAACTCTTCTTTCAGGCTGCTTTTTTTTTTTTTTTGTGCTAAAGAAAACATAAATGTGAAACAAGAAGCTGCCCATTCTCTAGTAATGCTTATTTTTGCCTTAATTCAATTTTCAAAATTGTCTCAATCATAATTTTGTCTTTAAGTTTCTATAGGAATGTACACATTTTATGTTTATTTCCCCTAAGTTATCAACATTATTTATTTTTGGTAAAGTTTGATCTTGCTTGAATAATGTAAAATGCTAACAGGAGAATATTTATATATTGTGTTCCTTCAGTTTTGTACATGCAAAACCACAAAAGTACAGGTTTTGAAATTTTTTCACAGATGTAGTTTATATTAATAATGTAGCCTGTTGTGTGAATTAGGAAATTGTCATGCAACAAATCTCTATATTAGAGTACAATATTCCTAAAGTAAAATTTCATCACCTTGAAATTTGTAGCTTTCTGTGTAGCTTTGGCTGTCCTGGACTCACTTTGTAGACCAGGCTGACCTCAGACTCAGAAATCTGCCTGCCTCTACCTCGCTGAGTACTGGGATTAAAGGCATGAGCCACCATGCCTAACTGGTGCTTTCAACTTTTAATCAGTAAAAGGTTTCATATTTTTTGCATGTTCATGTACTCTCAGAATTATGTCCCTTAATAGAAGATAATTCTGTAGAAAGGGTTGCAAATAGCTGATACAAACTCACTAACAGAATCAAGCATCAATGAAAATTCTCATGATAAATTCAAATGTTGTGTAACACGCCTCACCCCTCTGCCAAATGACATTGGGTTTTCTAAAGCTTTACAGATGTCAAGAAGACAAAGAATATCTTCTGTTCCAAGGAGTGCACTGACAGTCAGATGAATGCACATCTTTCTGAATGAGTGCTGACTATCAAGTGTCCTTAGTGTAGAGATAAAACGGTGTAGTACTAGACTCAGTTTCAGACCACTCTGAAAATTTTCAAGGACGTAATGATCTACTTTTTCAAATAACTTTCTGAAAGAGAAAGGAGCATCTGGTGAAGTACTTGTTAATGTTTTATACTTATTGATCTGGATGCAGGTATTTGGGTTGATCGTTGGTTAGTTACTATCTTTAAGTGAATAACAAATAGTTTAATTTGTAAAAGTAAAGATGCAGAGCCAGTATTACAAAACTCCTTAGCTTTCTCCTCAAGTTAAAGATATAGAGATGGATGCTTTCCTTTTGTGCCTCATTTTAGTTAAATTCTTAAATCACTATAAGATCCACAAGGTCTTAAACTGTAGGTGAACTACTTACCAAAGAGATTGCAATTTACTCTTTTTTTCTTCCATTAAAATAGTAATAATAAAGGAACTTAACTCCTTTAGCAGTATTTATATTGTTTCTACTAAGAATTAGTTACAACGTAGGAGAAAGTGTGTACATATGGTTGGCTCTGTAAAATACACAATAGGATTATCCTAAAGTCATTTAACCATGATTGTGTTTAGTTTTTCACTCAAATATATTTAAGGTATACAATATGATACTTTGTTACACATAGCCAGGAATGATTTTTACAGCAAAGCAAATGAAGGAATCCACATCTTCAAATAACTTACTTATATTTTATGGCAAGAATGACCAGAATTTGTTATAGTTACAATGTTTAATTCCTACTAGAGAAATTGGCAGGTGTGGGGAGATTAGACGCTCATTTTACGGAGGTACAAAGTATAATTGGGGTTCATCTCAGTAGCACAGTGCTGGTGCTGAACACATCATGAGCTACACTGATCCCAGCACTACAAAAAGCTCAGAAGTATGTGCAAAGTTGTAATTATATTGGATGAATAGATATTTAATTTATGTAATAGTATAACTCACATTTAATATAATTTCTGTTGCATTAATAATGATTCTTAAAATATTACAATGGGATGACAAAATGAGTCTGAGGATAATGGCACTTTTCTTTAAGGTTGACAGTCTGAGTTTGATCTCAGGAATCACTTGGTGCAAAGGCAGAGCCAGTTCCCACAATTTGTCCTTTGAGTTTAACAAATTGTGTTAACACACAGACACACACGCACATGCACACGCACACATGCACGCATGCACTCACACTCATTCTAATAAAATATTTACACTGTATTCTGCCTCTCTGACATGTGTATAAATAATATGGCAAAGTCCTATAAATTTAACTTTATATATTTTCACTAATGTAGAGTTGCACATACATAGGACCATAGCTTTTGTAGTATAAATAATATTACTTATTAGTAATATTTATTCATGAATATGTAAGTCATATTGTTCTGTGCATGGACTCTTTTTAGTGTATCTATTGGTTAAGTTTTTTTCTTAAAGATGCAATAGTCCTGTCCATTGGCTAGATCTGAGTAGGGATTCAAAATTTACTGCACATATTGTCCTTGGCTGGTGCCATAGTTTTAACAGGACCCCTGGGCCCAGATCTGCCCATCATAATGTTCTTCTTGTAGGTTTCTAGCACCATTTGGGTCCTTCTTTTTCCCCATTCTCCTTTGTTTCTCTCACCTAGAGTCCCAATAGGTTGTCCTCCCCTCTGTCTCACTTTCCTGGTAAGTGAAGACTTTCGTGGGGCATATCCCTTGGGCTAATGTCCAGATATAAATGAGTATATACCATTTGACTCTTTCTGCTTCTGGGTTAACTCACTCACTATGATCATTTCTAGTTCAATCCATTTGTTCACACATTTTGGGAATTCCTTGATCTAGCCAATGGACAGGACATTCTCCACGGTTGAGTGGAGAGTGGAGTCTGACTTTCACACGAACTCTGGTGCCCCATATTTGACCACTTCCCCTGGATGGGGAGGCCTGGTGGCACTCAGAGGAAGAATAGCAGGATACCAAGAAAAGACTTGATAGCCTGTGAGCATATATAGGGGGAGGAGGTCCCCTCAGTCACAGTCATAGCGGAGGGGAATAAGGGGAAAGTGGGAGGGAGGGAGGAATGGGAGGATACAAGGGATGGGATAACAATTGACATGTAATATGAATAAATTAATAAAATATATTAAAAAGATAACATATAAAAAGAGCAAAATAGAAAAAAGATGCAATAGTCAGTCATAGATATGTTACATATATAACAAAAGTGAGTTTTGCTTTTCATTTTTTTTCTAAGCTTGCATATATTTGAAAAAATAAACTGCTTTATGTATTTGATGAGTTTTAGAGAAAAGTTTCAAATTCCCATTCTTAAACTTTATTGTGTCTACATTCTTTTATGTTTTGGCTCCTCTGCGCACTCTGTGTGAATATGCCTTATCTGCCATTTCCCCTGTGATAGGCATTATATTTTTATACTTAATTCTGCAGTACATACACAAATAGAATTGCTGGGTCAGTTTCAATTCCATTCCAAATGTTGGTAACAATACACACTTGTCTAGAAACAACACATAAACTCTTATGTGGTTAAAAATCATCTCCAATATGAAACTATTATCAGACTTTCTATGTAATCAAAAGGATATAAACAGGATTTTGGAGAGTACTTAACTTTTCATTATCTGTGCTCAGCTATGATTCTTAGCATCTAAGTGCATTCTTGTTTTCTCCCTTGAGAAATGCCTGCACATAGCCCTTGTCTGCATTTCATGGGCTGCTGTTATTCATGTTAAGATTTGTATAAGTTCTCTACATATTCCTTGAATAGTTTGCCAGCACAAATGCAAATATCTCACTTATAAGGGCCTCAATGGCTGTTTTATTCCCGTTTATGTTTAATCTTTTGTTACCTTGGAAAGAGTTTTATAAAATGATGCAAGTTTTAAAAGAAACTGAACACAAAATGAGGCAGATTCTATTTCCACCATCCTTGTAAGAAACCAATGCCACCTCAAATAGTCTGGTTTTGTATATTTCATTTACCAGGGAGAAAATCAAAGAAAGATTAATACTAGAATAACCAAAATCAATCATTTCCAATTGGCAGCTCCAGCAGCAAATAGGCATAATAGCAAAACTTTTATGATTGTATTTGTAGTTTCAGAATAGAGTCACTCTGATGCTAACTCATACAATGACTGTATTCGTCTCTAATAAAACATTTTTAGGAAAAGAGATACTTACTCTATAACACAGCAGAACACTTCCTCTGTTACTGCTTTTTAAACTAATTATGCTCCTCACAGTACAACCATCACATACAGCTAAATTCAAAAATAAGATTGGTGAATTTATGCTATTTTTTTTTCTTTTTAAAAAATCATACTTTACTTATTATAACTTATTCACATGACATCTCAACTGTTATTCCCTTCCTCTTATCTTTTTGTTCCCACCCTCCTTCCCTTTTTTGCCCTATTCCTGTCCTCTAGATCTCTGAGCTGGAGCCTCCTTCCCCACTGTCTGGCTACAGCCTACCAGGTTTCATCAGGCTAGCCTGCATCCCCTTCCTCTGCACACCAGCAAGGCTTTCCTGCCAAAGGAAAGTGACCAAATCCTGAGTACCAGAGTGCATGTCAGAGGTTCAGAGGTTATTCCCCGCTATGTGAAGAATTAGTTGTCCATTGACTACATATGAACAGGGGATCTACATTCCCTGCGTGCATTGTTCTTGGTAGGGGCATCAATTTCTGCAGAGCCCCCCTCACCACAAGGTCCAGATCCACTGACCTCAATGGTCTCCTCGTGGAGCTCCTGTATTCTCCAGGTCCTTCCATCTCTCCATTCTTCCATACAAGTCTCAGTGTTCTGCTCAGAGTCTGGGTTTGAGTCCTAGCATCTGTTCTGATCACCTGTTGGCTAATATCCACTTATAAGTGAGTACATACCATGCATGTCTTTCTGGGTCTAGGTTACCCCACTCAGGCTGATGATTTCTGGTTCCATCCATTTACTTGCACATTTCAAGATGTCCTTGTTTTTAATAGCTGTGTAGTATTCTACTGTATAAATGTACCACAGTTTCTTTATCCATTTTTTCAGTTGAGGGACACTAGGTGGTTTCCATATTCTGCTATTATGAATAAAGCTGCTATGAATATAGTTGAGCCAATGTCCTTATTGTATGGTGGAGCATCTTTTGGGTATATGCCCAGGAGTGGTATAGCTGGGTCTTGAGGTAACACTATTCCCAATTTTCTGAGAAAGGGCCAGGTTGAGTTCCAAAGTGATTGGACAAGTCTTCACTCCCACTAGCAATGTAGGAATGTTTTGCTTTCTCTGCATCCTCATCAGCATGTGCTGTCACTTGAGCTTTTGATTTTAGGCATTGTGATAGGTATAGGATGGAATCTCAGAGCTGTTTTGGTTTGCATTTCCCTGATGACTAATGATACTGAAAATTTCTTTAAGTGTTTGTCGGCCATTTGATATTCCTCTCATGAGAATTCTCTGTTTAGCTCTGTACCCCAGGTTTTACTTAGGTTAGTTGGTTTGGTGGTGTTTAGTTTTTTGAGTTCTTTATGTATTTTGCATATTAGTCCTTTGTTGGATGTAGGGTTGGTGAAGATCTTTACCCAACGTGTACACTGTTGTTTTGTTCTGTTGACAGTGTCTTTCACCTTAAAGAAGCTCTTCAGTTTCATAAGCTCACATTAATTAATTGTTGATCCTGGAGCCTGAGCTATTGGTGGTCTTTTCAGGAAGCTTTCTCCTGTTCCAATGAGCTCAATGCTTTCCCCTACTATTTCTTCTAAAAGATTTAGTATGTCTGGTTTTTTGTTGAGGTTTCTAAGCCAACAGGACTTGAGTTTTTTTTCAGGGTGACAAATTTGATCTGTTTGCATTTTCTACATTTACACATCCAGTTAGACCAGCAACATTTGTTGAAGGTACTATCTTTTTTTCCTTTGTGTGATTTTGGCTTCTTTGTCAAAAATCAAGTGTCCATAGGTGTATAGATTCATTTCTGGGTCTTTGATTTGATTCCATTGATCAACCAGCCTATCAAAAATATCATCAACCATGACCAAGTAGGCTTCATCCCAGGTATGCAGAGGTGGTTGTGGAGGAATACTAAGTATATGTATCAACTGTCAAGTGGAAGGGAGGAAGAGAGGAAAAAAGTTTGATGGTTGGAGAGGGACGTGGTTTTTTGACAGTTGGAAGAGGACGGTGGGAACTTGAGGTGGACAGGATGAGGGGTCATAGTGGCAAGTGTTTGGGATATATGTATGTTATAAGGTTTAGAGTAGTTTGTTTAGTTTATGAGTAGATTAAAATCAGTTCAGACTCTGCCCAGCGAAGTGCTGGCAGTTTTAAAGTATGTTTCAGTCTCCCTGTGTCAGTTATTTGCTTTGTAGGCTGAACAGACACAAAATACTGCAACAGGTGGTTAAATATAAGGAAATCCATCAATATAATCAACCATATAAACAAACTTAAAGAAAAATAACACATGGTCATCTCCTTAGATGCTGAAAAAGAATTTGACAAAATCCAACCCCCATTCACGTTCAAAGTCTTGGAGGGACTGGGGATAAAAGGCATATGCCTAAACATAGTAAAGGCAATATATAACAAGACTATAAACAACATCAAACATAACGGAGAGAAACTTAAATCAATTCCACTGGAAGCAGGGACAAGGCAGGGCTGTACACTCTCTCCATACCTCTACAATATAGTACCTGAGGACCTAGTTAGAGCAATAAGACAACTAAAGGAAATCAAGGGGGTGCCAACTGGAATCGAAGATGTTAAACTATCCCTATTCATGGATGATATAATAGTACACATAACTGACCCCGAAAATTCTACCAAGAAACTACTACAGCTGATAAACACCTTCAGCAAAGTGGATGATGCAAAGCAAAATCACCTCAGAAAAGCCAGTAACCCTCCTGTATTCAAACAGGCTGAGAAAGAAATTAGGGAAACTATACCATTCACAATAGCCACAAATAATATAAACTATCTTGGTGTAATTCTAACCAAGCAAGTGAAAGACTTACATGAAAAAAAAACACTCAAGTTTTTAAAGAGGGAAATTGAAGAACACATCAGAAGATCGAAAGATCTCCCATACTTGTAGATCAGGAGAACCAACTAGTAAAAATGGCCATCTTATCAAAAGCCAATCCAAATCCCTATCAAAAAACCCTACCCAATTCTTTACAGACCTTGAAAGTTCAATTCTCAACTTCATACCGAAAAACAAAAAACCCAGAATACCTAAACCAATCCTGTACAATAAAAAATCTTCTGGAGGACTCTCCATGACTGATCTCAAGCTGTATGCTAGAGCAACATTAATAAAAATGGCATGTTGCTGGCATAGAATTTGTGCTGTTTAAATATATAAATATTGGGGTAATAAACATTTTAATTAACTCTTTCTTTTCAACCATGTAATCTCTTTATTTTTGACAATTAATTCAATTAATTGTGTTTTAGAATTCTTTTATTAAGTAGTGTTCATTCATATTTTTGCAAGTACTGACCCTTTTTACAGTTCTCCACTGTTTTCCATGCTCCTGAATCCTGAACTCAGTTTCCCTAACCCTAACCCTAACCCTGTAACCCTAACCCTAACCGTAACCCTGTAACCCTAACACTAACCCTAACTAACATGTTTACTGTTAGTTTAGTACTTAACTAGATGTTAAAATAACTTATACATTTATAAATTAAGTGTTGTACCTAGTTTGTAAAAGTAAAAGCTTGAAGTTCTCATTATTTAATATTTTTGGTATTACTACAATAATACATATCCTCCCTTTTGAAAACTAATAAATAAAAGTATGTTATTACTTTTCAAAAATTATTTTAAAAGGAAAAAATAAACAAAAACAAAACAAACAAGATCTCACTATGCAGCCCCCCGTGAAGGCAATTTTCTTGCCTTTGTGTCCCAGTGCTGTGATGACATGCCAGCAGCACTACTGTTTGTTTTCTTTATTTTATCTGAAAATAATATGGATCTCTACAGGATAGTTTTTAGAAAAGTTCCTAGAACATAGTAGGTGCTTAGTAAATATATAAGTATCTCTCTGGTTTTCAAATCAAATTAGTATTTATTTTCTGTATTCCAATATAGGCTTAAATGATATTTTTCATCCACTTGATATGAAATGTTTATAAAGTTGCTTATGATCTTATTTCCCACTATTGCTTTCCATTTCACAGTCAGCTTCTCTTTATAGGAAGGATGTGGGCCATGGTGTCTAGTGCCATGGCTGGTGTGACAAATGTCCATGATGACCTAACAATTTATGATCTACCAAAGATGAAAGGACCTTCAGTTGTCAGGCTTTGTCACTTTAACATTTGCATGTGCCAAATCAGAAAAATGGTAGGTTCTTTAAAAATTATAGTGAAGTATACTGATGGAGCTCTTACATGCTTGGTATGTGGAAAATTATGTTTTAGGCACTTTTTTTTCCAAAAATTTCTATAATTTCCCACCACTATCTCTCTCTCTATATATGCATACACACATATACACACACACACATATATATATGTATGTATGTATGTGTGTATATACAAGAGAAGCTCATTTACCAGGGGAGGACATAAACAGTACAAATTCCTCTCCCCTCCCACAAAAATCTTAATTGAGTTGATATGGTGAAATAATATCTTTATTCAAAGTTTGAACAGTACTCTATCCAACCTGTTTGGTTACAATGTAATATTAAGCCAATACAAAGACTGTATTAAAATAAATTATTTTTAAAAATTTGGCTTTCTTTTTATTTATTAAGATTTCATTAATACTGTGATGAAAACTGACAAAGGGCATAGATGTCAGGTGTCTTAAATCTGTAAGCCACTGACAAAAAAAAAAAAAAAAACACCAAAATATCAAGAGTGAAAGCGATTTGGTAACCTCTTTGTTCCTGTTAAAAAGTCAACAATAATTTTAAATAATACTGTCAGCTATAAACACCTATAAAGAGAAGAGCGACTCAGTAACTCCTCACTGGAGGGTGGGCGGGGCATCTGTGTTTACTTTGACCTATGATGTAATATAGTTAAAACACATTTAACATAGTCTTAAATTGTTTCAAAAGAAATATATTCAGGCTTGCATGAAGTAATAGCCACATAAAATATGTTGCTATTCTGACCACATCACGACTGTTTTGTTACATCACTGACCATATTTTGGACCTTTCATGTCATAATAAATCTGTTCACAGGAAGTAAGCCAAGCCTGCATGAGTGTCTGCATATCATGTCATATGTGGCAGTGTTGAGGATATCCAACATTACAAGAATAGGATGCATGGACAAAGTAAAGGACATATGACTAGAACTCATGGTCCAAAAATTGCTTTGTGTCCTCGGCACATAGAGTTTTAGTATAGTGTTAACAATAATGAAAGGTTTCTTAACTTCTTTTTCCTAAGGTTTTTGATGATTTTAAATTGTTTATTAACACCTTTTTTTTAACATGCTCCCATACCAAGCAAACAGAAAACACTGTGAGAAGAAGCGATGATTATAGAGAAGGCAACAAGTGGTCTATGCCCCTGTCCAAAGGAAGAATGCAGTAGCCAGTTTTACCTGCCATCTGTAAAGGAAGCCTCCTGACTTAAAGAGGCCTTGGAACCTGGGAAATACGTCTTGAAAATGTATATTGTCTTTTATTCCAATCCTAGACTATGGTGTCAGCATTTGTCTAATTAAGCCCCTGTCTTCCTTGCTGCTCATTAGCTTCCCACTGCTGGGTCTCACTTCCTCCCTACTGTATCACACACATCCACATAAGCATATATCTAGAAAACTTTAACAGCTCAAAAGCATATTGCACCATGTATTTTCCCATTTCACTAACTTATAGCTAAGCCAGCCTTCATTTAATGCCCAGGTGTTACTAGGTTCTTATTCCACAGATTGGAATAATTTTCACCAGTCATTTGTCTCAATGTCTTGCTGATCTACTGTAAGTACAAAAATTTCCAATATAAACCACACCTCTCCCATTACCAAGCCCACATCTTTCTATATGATTTTCAAAATAATTTATTTTTCTAATATATATTTGATGAATTTGATTTATCTCTCTCAATAGAATCTACAATCAAAAGATCAAAGACTTTGACCCTCTTTGTTCTGTTTGTTTTGTTTTATAAAATGTATTTTCTAAAAGTAGCCACATAAAAATCATTTTTCGTAATTAAAAAGTCACTCTGGTGACAGTGTTACAGCTATCTTAATATCTTTATGAAAGAAAGATACACAAATGTGGATTATTTAAGTCATTATATGTAGTCAATATAATACAGTCTTTTAAAAATAGGAGCAGCATGTAAAAAAACAGGTGTTTACAACTCACACTTCAACAAGTTGCCAAGGTACAGATGGAGTATTTCAGTGTGTTAATAATTATATAGATGCTGAAAAAAACAGCAATAAGTTATAATAAGATGCAGCATCATTTTGACATTACTTTAGTCTAGAAGCAAAACTGAATAGTGCATGCTGATATGATGCTTTCGAAGGACATTATCTCAGAAGAGTGGAAAACTAAACTTACCTAAATATTAATGAATATGCTAATAATTGTACAAAGTCATGCTTGAAACCTCATCTTTACTATTTCACAAACTGAATAATGTAAAAATTAATAATTTTGATACAGAAATTTGCCTAATGCTCTATGTCAAAGCTAAAATCCCTCAAAAATTATACGTTGGAGGGGTTGTTTAGACTTTCTCATAGATAAGAGGCGTCTTGCATATTTTATTACAAAATATCGTGGGCACTGTGATTAGTCACACTTTATATAGAAGAGGAGGAAAAGACAGCAAAGATGGAATCTCCCAATACTTGGCAGAGAACCCCATCACTTCAGAATGACGTAGGACACAATATTCAAGGGTTCTTACTCCCAGAACCACACTTTAAATTGCTATATTAGCTCTATGTACCTTTTATTTAGTCATTCATTTTTGCCAGATGAGCCTACAAGCTCTATTTTCCTTAGCATATAAGTCATCAGAACTTGGTAGCATGTATTTACAAGCTAACCCTCAATGCAATGAGATAATCATCTTAAGAACAGAAGAAGAATTCCCACTCTCCGTCGTCCAATGGACACACCTGCCCCTTTCTGAGCCATCAAGAGATGCAGTGGGAATGGGGCTCCCATGCAATGGTACAGTCTCCAGGAGAAGCAGATGCCTGGTTGACCTGACTTCCGGTGCAGATGGCACAGTTATCAACCGCAGTATCCGAGGCCCAGAGGGCTACTGCGTTCCACTTTTTCTCTTCAAGCACTGCTCCCCCGCGCTGCTGTTGGTGCCGCTGAGGTTAATCCACATCCACTGCTGCTGCCATAAACGTATGGGCACTAGGAAAAGCCTCTGTACAGCTTCTTCTTTGTTACTCCTTTAGTGACTTGACTTCCTGTAGTTATAAATTTAGATAGAACCATGTTTTATTTTGTTTCCCTTTCCTTGGTCTTCGTAGTTTGCTGTTCTCACAGCTATAATGTGTGTGTGTGTCAAAGTCGTTACGGTCTTACCTATGTATGTGGAAAGTGTGACCTGAAAAGGTGCCTCTTCAAAGCCAGAAAGCCAACTTCGAAAAGTGTACTGTTCCTCATCAGGACAAAGGAGTCCTGTGGGTGCATCATCGACAGGGTCAAAAGGAACCTGTTAAAGTGTGGGTCATCAGCACCCAGAAACACCTCGGGCTCTGTCTTCCTTCTGAGATGCCACCAGACAGCTGAATGTAGAAGAAAGGACATGGCAGCCTTGGACCAGCCAGATTGGTTCCGGGCTTCCTTCGTCTCTCACGAGGGAGTTTAAGAACAAGTAAAAAGTATCAAGCAGGCACTGACAACGGCTTTGTCAGCTTATAACACTACAGTGTTAGTGCTGATCGTGTATGGCATGTTGTATTCTCTAGAACAATGTTTACAAAAAATCCTACTATGTAATCTTGGCTGGCACTAGAGTAATTTTAAAGTTGTTGTTTGTACAGTTTTAATATATATATTTCTGTAATCTGAGCTACTTGGAAATTAGGTAGAAGGATCCTTTCAGTCCAGAAGACATCGTTTCCAGAACGGAAATTTCAGTATGGGGGCTGAGGGATGTAGCTCAGCTGTAGAGTGTTTGCTCAAGACCTTGTGTTCAATTGCTGGCATAAATAGGTAGAAAGAATTGTTCAGACTGAATTAACAAGCGCTCAGGTTTCCTTTAAACATGCTGGTCATGGAAGGAGCTGCCAGCCTGATGCTAATTCAGGGGATGCTTTTGAGAAGCTTCTGTTGCTGTGGTTTTCATGTGCCTAATGGATCTTCAGAGGTCCTAAAATCCTTACCGGCTCCAATGCAACTGGAAATGAAAGCATTCTGCACCTATCCCAACTGTCTTCTGTTGTTAGGCAGACAAAGATTGCAAGAACACGAAACAATGCTGTCTGTTTTGGTTTGCTTTAATAAAAATAGGTTAACATTAAAAAAAAAGGATAGAAGAAGAAGAAGAGAGGCCGGAGGAATTTGAATGGTGTAGCAAAGGGCTCATTGTGATATTAGAACATACTAGAAACCAGGCCATTAGTTGAGACTCTCAGTGTCATTTGGTGACAGGTTTAACAGACAGCAGTTAAGTCATCCAGCTCCTAAGGAACATGAGTAGTGATGTCAGTGCTCAGTCAGAAAACAAATTCAAAGTGTATGTCTTTATGGACCTCACATCATCAAACATAGCTAATAAGCAAGTAGTGCTGTTTAATGTGCTCTATCCAAGGTTTCCTAGTTAATATTTTGAGTGAATAGATGCTCAAAGAGCCTGGAAACAATCAAATGAGAAGTTCATGCAAGGAGCCAGGATCATCCATCTTCCATTTCAACTTTTTTTTTTTCTCAAATAACTCATTAAAACAAGCACAGTAGCAAGAGCCGCATTTATCTTATCAATGGCAGCTAAGTGCAAGATTTGGTAAAATGTGATGTTTAGGAATCTGGATACCAGGGATGAAATTTTTTAACGGGGCAATTGGTTGACGTCCTTCTTTTGTACTTCATAGTGAATTATTATTTGGTTTCTCGATCATAGTTCCCTGTTTTTATTTTCTAAACATCAAAGGCAGTATAAGAATACAATCTTCATTTCAGAAAAAAAAAAGGTACTGTAATACCTTTGTAGCAGATGCATTTTTTTTTTTTGGTAACAGTTAATGCTGCTCTAATACCTAATAGCCCTAGTTAACAGCATTCTTAATAATCCTTTGTGTAGATATCACAGGACAGTGCTCCAGTGCACTAATGCATGTTGCCTTATGACTTCTCATGGTCCTCATGCCACCAGACACTTTTAATCCAGATGATACTTCATTGTTTCCCTTTATTAAAAAATAGGAAACCAAATTCAATAAGTAAAATACAGTTATGTTACAGTTTGGTAAATTGATGTGAAAAGGAGAAAAGAAGTGCAATTTCTTTCTTGTTACACCTGTGTTCATCTTCTTGTGTATAGAGAGCCTAGGGAAAAGTCTAGAACACATACAAACACAGCCGTGATAGAGTTAACCTTTCCTGGGAGACCTGGGAAATGAAATTTTCCATTATATAAGGGACAGCCTTTTAAACAATCCTAGGAAAATGGAATCTTAAAGACCCCCCTTCCTAGTTTTGAAAAATAAAAGTCTGGTGATTTTCTGGTAGGGTAAGAATGGAAGCCAGTCCATATATGTCAGAGTTACTTTTCCCTAAGTCCATTCCTTTTCTAGGAATTGGCAGGAATATTTTGTATCTTTGGAGATCAGTTTCAGCTGTGTTCCTGAAACATTGTGTACTCCTTAGTAAACAGACTGAGACCTTGAGTAGAGAAGCCAAGCCTGAGTACAGAGATTTCCTGATTGCCACACTAATTTGTCTCGAAGATTGCACTATAATTTTACAAACAACTAGTCACTTAGCAGTCTTTTTTTTTTTCCTAGAGGAATCATCTGATTTAACTGACTACTTAGAAGTCAATGTGTCTGTGCTTGCTACAGAGCATATATGGTAACTGTGACAGTTGTCACATTTGACAAGGTGAGTAAAGTGCAAAGACAAAATACAGTCTAGTGTCAGCAACTAAACTTTGATACTTTCAGTTATCAGTGGTTTCAGTTTTTTCTATTGTAATCAGGGAAAAAAAAACAAGGGCCCTCGAAATTATTAATGATATGTTTATGAAACTATAGAATTATTCTTTATAGTGTAAACTCAAGAACATGTTTGTTAAAAAGTGAATGACTTTTAATCAGGTATGCTCAAAAATCTCCTGAACACTAGCTTCCAGCTTAGATTTCGCAAGTGTCTCTTTTATGCTCTAAGGATACCCATATTGCTTCATACCAGGAACTGCTCTCCAGTATGAGGATAACAGACGCCCATATTCTGGTGTAATTTCGTGAACTGAATTTAATAGTTTTCCTTAGATTGAATAAACTATTTTGATTATAGCAGAGCTGTTACAGTTATTTTTGTCAAACTGTGTTTGTTTCTCTTAGCTTATTTCCTAACCCAACTATCACACACATAATGGCAACTCTTTTATTATACAAGGCTTCACAACAGTTTAAGTCTGTTCTGTTTTTTGTTTTGTTTGTTTGTTTGTTTGTTTGTTGTTTTTCAAGACAGGGTTTCTCTGTGTAACCTTGGCTGTCCTGGACTCGCTGTCTGTCTGGCCTTGAACTCACATTGATCCACCTGCCAATGCCTCCAGAGTGCTGGGATTAAAGGCGTGGGCCACCACACCCAGCTTAACTCTCTGTGCTATTTTGTCTTACTCCCTGCAAAGCCCCAGGGATTCCAGCACTTTGTAGCTCTCCTGGCTCCAGCTCCTTTCTCCTGATTTTCCTTTGACCTCCACCCTTAGCTGAGAATCCCCTGCTTCTTCTCACTCCTCTCTGGCTGGCAGGAAGTCTGGCCCTATTCTCCCATCGACTGGCTATAAGGAGCTTTATTGACATATCAGCAGGACAATAGGGGAGTAGAGTTTACACAACATGTAGACAAGAAATCAGAATTTAAACTGTACAATAGCTTTATGCCTACATAGAGTGAATATAGATAATTGGAGCTCTGAAATTTGTCTCAAAATATATTATTACTATTAAATTACTTGATGGATAGAAAAAAAAATAGCTTGTGTCTACCCTCCCTCCAACACACAAATTTTTAATTGTATTGAATTCACCTTGGCTATGCCAATACTTTTCATGAAATTTAGGAAAAATAAGCTGAGTTTTCATGACGATTTAGGGAAAAGACAGCTTAATTCATAAATTTGTTTATGCTTTAGAATGCTGTTGTTTATCAGTAAAAGATATTACTGGCTAATATTTTTAGATTCAGATTCACCTATCTTAACAGAATATATAACAATATTTTGTTTAGTGACAAGAGCTTAGGAGAGAGTGAGAGAAATCCTGAATCTGAGATTGTGAATGCCTTTTCTATGAACCTTTCTTTAATTTGTGTTTAATTGCAAATAGTACCATACATTTTGTCAGGCTGTTCCAAGGGGTAAATAGGAACAATGTGTACTAATTCTTAAAACAAACCTAACAAAGGTACTGGGTGCTATTTTTGATGTAGGTAAGTAGGTTCAAAGATGACACAGGCACTTTTTTAAAAGTTCTGACATATGAAAGCAAATACAATTTAAATGCTCTTCATTATTTCATTCATACTTTCCCCCTAGTAAGGTAGGGACACACTATTAAAATCATTCTGGTATTGTAGTCAAAGAATAAATAAGTGTATGATTATGGGTTTTGTCTTCATTTTAATATGATTGGTGGATAAATTTAAAACAATTTCTGACTTCCGACCTCTATTATTATTATTATTATTATTATTATTATTATTATTATTATTCATCATCATCACCACCATCATTATTTGAGATAGAGTCTTTTGAAAGCAAGAATGCCCTCAAACCTATTAAGTTCCTGGGCTGAGGTTGGCCTTAGACTCCTGGTCCTACTGCCCACACCTCCCATGTGCTGTAGTTACAGGCATGTATCATACCACATAGTCCTCCCAGTTTTCTTCCTGATATCTAGGCTGTTTTAGATTCAAGAATATGAATTTTAGTGTCACATTGTCTCTGTGCCAGCATTGCACGTATGATGAGATCTTGACTTATAGAACAACTGTGCATGATCATGGTATAAACACTCTCACCATGTTCAACCCCAAGTTACC
The DNA here is from genome assembly GCF_964271855.1 of Acomys minous. NCBI lineage: Eukaryota > Metazoa > Chordata > Mammalia > Rodentia > Muridae > Acomys > Acomys minous. The sequence goes on from NC_140483.1 coordinate 91,328,407, forward strand.
AACATGGTGCCAGTGAAAGTGCAATTAGGATTGAGGAAGAGGTAACATGCACTCACCTCTCCAGGGTAAACTTTGCCAAAAACATGGGCCATTGACATTTGCTCTGGCAGGTTCTTAGGTTAATCAAAGAGATAAGGATAGATTTGAGGTGACTGTATTGGGGTGCTTATACTCTTCCATAATTTCCACACGCTTCTATAAAATTTGGCTTATTTACAGATTTCACGTATTTCTCTATTTCTAATTTAAAAGAAAACTGAAAAAATTGAAGTTGCTAAAAAATGAGATGTGAAATGGTTTTCAATATAGAATATAGTCCCTTTGCTTTTTGCCCCAGAGTAATCAAAAACTGATTTAACCTTAATGAAATTCCTAGAATACATACAATGCTGAGAAACTATAACATGTCCTCTGTGGACGCAAGTGAAGAGAGTCAACTGCTACGAACTGTCTCAATGCACATTTTGTTTCTTGTTTCAAACATATATACCATTGTTTGAGTTTATTCCCCCAAGAGATGAATATAATATAAAATTATGCATCTTATTAATTTATGGAACTAGACTGTAAGATTAATGTCATTATCGATATCTTCCTTTATAACATAAACATAGTTTTCTAATGATGAGGTTAAAAATTAAACATAAAGTGGTCATTTTTCTTTTGTGGAATATAGTAAATGAATCGAGGATTTAAAAAGCACTTGGACAAATGGTTTTAGTTAATATTTGACATTCTTGATTAGCAGACATTATCATATTCAGAGAAAAATAATTATTGTTTAGTTAAAGCATGACATTTGGGATGATGGCTAAAATACTAGCCAAAGAGTTCTTGCACCAATTTTGGTATTGATGCAACCACCAATTAATTACAGGATTACACTGACATCTTGCCTCTCTATGCTTTCTTTTCTTTTACAGAAAATGGCAGTGGGAGTTTTAATACATTCAAGTGTTATTTCTGACTACAAGCCTCTTCAATTTATGAATCATGGTATTTACTGAAAAATCCTTCTTTCCACTTAGTCCTAAACATTTGCATGAATAAATAAAGATTTTAAGCTCTTGTTCTTTTCAACACTCCATCTTTATAATGTTTGAATTTATAGAAACACATAGGCCACATGCACCATATTATATAACACAGACATGTTTAAAGGTAATGCTGCCATGAAAAACATTGTGTTCTTAGGACCAATTACTAAAAAGCAAAAAGCTCTAGTCTTCTGCTAAATCTTTCCTTCCTTAGAGCCCATATTCAGTGTTAAGTCCTAACTCTCTCTGTCTCTATATTTGGAGAAAGGATCTATGAGAGACGGTAAGTATTAAGTCAGATAGTTTAAGAGGGAAGCCCTAAGCCCATAGGGGCTGTTATTAAAGGCAAAGGCACTGGAGGAATGTAAGGAAATATTTTCTTCTGGACACCGTAGGACACACACGAACTCACAGCAGCTGTGACAGTATGTACAATGCTTGTGCAAGCCCAAGCCAGGACAAATATCAGCATGGAAAGTGGATCTGGGCACAAAATCCCACCACAAACCATATAAGCACTGGTCACTCTTAGGCTCTGGGAGAACTAGAGACAGTCTCTTCCAGGACTACAGGCCCCTGGTAAGATGATTTCTCTCCACTGGAAGACACAAGAATGTCTCTGCACACAAATTGGGATGGTGGGTTAAATGGAGACAAAACTTTGTGGGTAGTGAAAGTGGGTGAATATGACCAAAATACATTAAAAGAATTCAAATATTCATTTCATGTATTTATTCTTAAGATGCTAATTAAGAAAGACAGACTACATACTTTCACTATCATTTGACGTCTCACATAAAACTGGTGCATAGATAGAATCTTGGTCTTTGTCTTTCTATACTTAGAACAGTTAAGAAAATTATTTGTAGCACCCAGGAGGCAGAAACAGGCAGATCTCCGTGAGGGTGAAGACAACTTTGTCTACAGAAGTTCCAGGACAGCAAAGGATACACAGAAACCCTGTTAAAAAAAAACAGACAGACAGACAGACAGACAGACAGACACACACACACACACACACACACACACACACACACACACACAGAGCGAGAGAGAGACAGAGACAGAGAAGAGAGTGAGAGAGAATATATATATGTTTTGTTTTATTGAGATGAATTGGCAATGAACTCTTAACACTCACACTTTAAAAGTTATGAAACAACAGACATTCCTGCTTTCATTGTTATTTTTAATAAATTTTATTCTGTTTTCTATAGTCAGTAATTTTGCATGTACCTTTAAAATTAATAAATCAAAGAAAATGCATACTGAACATGCTTTCCCTTTATCCTCAATTCTAAAAAATGAGTCATGTTCAAATTATTCCTTTTGCCCTTCCTTTCTTTATTAAACAATTTTTTATTTTTACATATATATTTATATTAGTTTTGCTACCAAGAAGAGACTTGATACCCTATGAGCATATAAAGGGGGAGGAGGTCCCCCTCAGTCACAGTCTTAGGGGAGGGGAGTAAGGGGAAAGTGGGAGAGAGGGAAGAATGGGAGGATACAAGGGATGGGATAACCACTGAGATGTAATAAGAATAAATTAATAAAAATATAATTTCTCTAAATCATATATATTTGTACTATTACTTATCCCACAGCTTGTTGCAACAAGAGACCTCAAATTTTGCTTCAAAGCTGACCTAGAATGAGATACTTACAAGTAGGTTTTATGAGAAAAAGTCTGTGGCTATTATGGATAGCTTGGCTTTTTATTTTTAATTAAATATTATATCACTTCCCCTTTTCTTCCATCCAACTCCTCCCACATCTCCTACTCCTCTCTATAGTGTTCCCACATTTCAAATAATAAAAAACACTTCAACATTAATATGTGTATAAGATATTGCTTTAAATGATTATTTATTAAATTAAAATTGATGTATTTCATTTGGAAAAACGACGAAGAAAAAATTTGTGATTCTTCAATACATACTGGTCATAACTTAAGGATTGCAACACCTCCCACCATCACAGAAGATAAAGCTATGGCAAACAAGACCCCCAAGTACACTGCTTCTGTAAGCACATAAGCCTTTTTTTTTCCTTTGTGAAGGCTTCTCAAAATTTATTACAAATCTTGGGAAGTTTTCTTCTTCTGTCTTACTCTCCTTTATCAGTTAACTCCTTTCATGTTGAGTTTATTTCCCTCCATGTTATTATTTTAGCAGCATCAGGTTGATGGTAACAATGTGTTTCCATGCATTCTTGCATTTTGCAGTATCAAGGGTGTCACTCAGAGCCTCATACGTTCTTGGCAAGCACTCTATTACTGAGGTCATATCCAGTCCTTGTATTAAAGCTATTTAATCCATTTATAGTAAATGAATCTATCTTAAAGCACTGCAGAGACCTGAAAATATGTCTGTCTTTAGGACAATTAAAATCATAACACTTGAATCCATTTGATCTAGCGAAACCAGATTATGTAACTCATTTACCTTTTTCACCTATTTTATTTTTGTTTTAAGGAAATAAAGAGTGCAATGACAAGTAATAAGAGATGTCAATGACATTTATCTTTTCCATTACACACTACCCTTAGAATTAAGCAAAATTAATACAAAATCTATAAAATTGAGTTCTCTTCCAAAGGGCAACAGCTTTTAATTATCTTGAAAGTATTCAATTATGTCCTTCTTGTGTGCCACAACTCTTTCTGGGCAGACACAACACATACATGTATTCACCTTACATAGATAAGCCATGACAAAACAATGTATCAATAACACCAAAGTCTAACTAGATAAACCATTGGGTTTTATTTGGGGTTACTTAAAGGAGTATGAAAGAGGGTTTACATACAAGTCAGAAATGGAGCAGAAACCTGCATAACCAAAGACCACTGCAGCATGTGTGATAGACAGCTCAGAAAAAGGGACATGGAGCACAGTGCCCAGCTTGCAGTCAGCTCAACAAACAGGATAGAGACTGTCCTTTTCAGGTGCCTCGGTTTGTCTAATGCTTTTCCAAGCAGCTAAGGTGGTTTCTGCTTCTTTCAGGCAGTCTGTCTGGCCTAACTCTTCTCTGCAGCTTTGTTCTGTTCTTCTGGGAGGAAGTCTGCTTTCATTGCTGACTCTAGCAGGAAGAGTCCTATAGTATTTAGTTTCAGGAAACTCCCGAAGCTCTTTTGAATTGTTTACCTTCCTGCTTGAGGAGCTTTTCATCAGGGTGGAATGTTTCAATCTTGAAGGAAACTGTCATACAACAGTTCAAAAATACCAAAATAATGAGTTTCAATGAAGGCCATTACATTCTGACATCCAATATGGCTTTAAAAGTACAAATCTAAATAAGAGCTAAAACTTTAGACAATTTAAGATTTATTAATGTTTTCTTAAAATGAGCTGATTTATGCTTAGCCTTATATGTCATGTGTCTAAAGAGGAAATATGCTATTGAAGTAACTATAGTTGAACTTACTAGCATTTATTTTATTTGTGTTTATGCATAGGTGTATCTATGTCTTTGTGTAAGTGTATGTGTGTGAATAGGTATATGCACATGTTCTTGGGTACACTTGGGCTGCTAAATTCCTTGTAGCTAGAGTCACAGGAAATTGGGAGCCTGGCATGGGTGCTGGGAAGTCAACTCCATTTCTCTGTAAGAGCAATACCATTATCAACCTCTAAAGCATTCTCTAGGCCCCATTGGGGGCTTACTGAAAGGATACTAATGTTTCTAACCAATATCAGATCAAGATCTGGCTGCTGAATTCATATATTTCATCTTTTTACTTTGATATAAGAAATTATTCAATCATCTTTATCCAGTCCTAACAAAAAGACATCATGCTTCAAGTTTACAATAAGGATTCTACTTGTGTCAATAGAAATTATATGAGGAATAAATTGTTTTAATAATATTTGTTAATCATAGAGACTTCATAAACTCTTTTTTATTAATTCATTCATTTTACTCAATAGTTATCCCATCCCTTTTATCTTCCCATTCATCCCTTCTTCCCACTTTACCACTACTCCCCTTCCCCTATGACTGTGACTGAGAGGGACCTCCTCCCCCAGTATATGCTCATAGGGTATCAAGTCTCTTCTTGTTAGGCCACTATCCTTCCTCTGAGTGCTGCCAGGCCTCCCCATCCAGGTGATATGGTCAATATAGAGCACCAGAGTTCGTGTGAAAGTCAGTCTCCACTCTCCACTCAACTGTGGAGAATTTCCTGTCCATTGGCTAAATCTCAGTCGGGGTTCAAAGTTTACTGCACACATATTCCTTGGCTGGTGCCATAGTTTTAACATGACCCCTGGGCCCAGATCTGCTCATCATAATGTTCTTCTTGTAGGTTTCTAGGACCCTCTGGATCCTTCTTTTACCCCCATTCTCCCATGCTTCTCTCGCCTCAAGTCCCAATAGGATGTTCTCCCCTCTGTCCCACTTTCCTGATAAGTGAAGACTTTCAAGGGACATGCCCATTGGGCTAGTGTCCAGATATAAATGAGTATATACCATTTGACTCTTTCTGCTTCTGGGTGAACTCACTCATTAAGATCATTTCTAGTTCAATCCATTTGTCTACAAATTTTGGAAATTCCTTGTTTTTAATAGCTGAGTAGTATTCCATAGTGTAAATATATCACAGTTTCTTTATCCATTCTTCTACTGAGGGACACTTAGGCTGTTTCCATGTTCTGGCTATTATGAATAAGACTGCTATGAACATGGTTGAGCATATGTCCCTTTTGTGTGCTAGAACTTCTTCTTGGTATATTCCAAGGAGTGGATTAGCTGGGTCTTGAGGAAGCCTTATACCCAGTTTTCTGGGAAAGTGCCAGATAGATTTGAATAGATCAGGTATGGCAATTCCTCCTGAGGATCTTTTATTGTGTAAGATTGTTTTAGCTATTCTGGGTTATTTGTTTTTCCATATAAAGTTGAGAATTGGCCTTTCAATGTCTTTAAAATTTGTGTAGGTATTTTGATAGGAATTGCATTGAATCTGTAAATTCCTTTTGGTAAGATGGCCATTTTTACTATGTTAATTATCCAGATCCACAAACAATAAAGATCCCTCCATCTTCTCAAGCCGTCTTAGATCTCTTTGTTCAGGGACTTAAAATTTTTTCAAACAATTCTTTCACTTGCTTGGTTAGAGTAACTCCTAGATATTTTATAATGCTTGTGGTTAACATGAAGTTTATAGATTTCCTAATTTCTTCCTCTCTATGGTTGTTATTTGTATATAGGAAGACTACTGATTTTTTTGAGTTAATTTTGTATCCAGCCAATTTGCTGAACATGTTTATCATCTGTAGGAGTTCTCTGGTGTAACTTTGAGGGTCACTTACGTACAGTATCATTTCATGTGCAAATAGGGATAATTTGACTTCTTCCTTTCCCATTTGTATTCCCTTGATTTCCTTGTATTGTGTTATTGCTCTGGCTAGAACTTCAAGAACTATATTGAAGAGATATGGAGATAGTGGGCAGCCTTGTCTGGTACCTGATTTAGAGGAATTTTCTTGAGTATCTCTCCATTTAATTTGATGTTGGCTATTGACTGGCTGTATATAGCCTTTATTATGATTAAGTATGTGTCTTATATCCCCAATCTCTCCAACACTTTAAACATGAATGGGTGTTGGAATTTGTCAAATGCTTTTTCTGCATCTAAGGAGATGATCATTTGTTTTTCTTCTTTTAGTTTGTTTCTATGGTAGATTACATTGATGGATTTCAATATATTAAACCATTCCTTCATGCCTCGAATGAAGCCTACCTGGTCATGGTGAATGATAGATATCTTTGATGTGTTCTTGTATTTGGTTTCTGAGTATTTTATTGAGAATTTTTGCATCAGTGTTCATATGAGAAATTGGTCTGAAATTCTCTTTCTTTGTTGGGTATTTGTGAGGTTTAGGTATCAACGTGACAGTGGTCTTGTAGAAAGAATTTGGTAATGTTCCATCCATTTCTATCTTTTGGAGTAGCTTGAAGAGTATCAGTATTAGCTTCTCTTTGAAGGTCTGGTAGAATTATGCACTGAAACCATCTGGCTCTGGTTTTTTGTTTTTTGTTTTTTTGTTTTTTTTTCTTTTTTCTTTTTTTGGTTGGGAGATTATTAATGATTGCTTCTGTTTCTATAGGAGAAATAGGACTATAGGACTATTTAATTTGTTTATCTGATCTTGATTCAATTTTGGCAAGTAGAATCAATCAAGAAAATTGTCCATTTCCCTTAGAGTTTCAAATTTTGTTGCATATATGTCTTTAAAGTTGGATTATATGATTCTTTGTATTTCTTCAGTGTCTATTGTTATGTCTCCCTTTTTATTTCTGATTTTTTTATTTGGATAGTATCGCTCTGCCTTTTAGTTAGTTTGGCTAATGGTTTGTCTATCTTGTTGATTTTCCAAAAAAAAAAAAAAAAAAAAAAAAAGCTCCTGGTTTTGTTGATTCTTTGAATTGTTCTTTTTGTTTCTAATAATTTATTGATTTCAGCCTGGAGTTTGATTATTTCCAGTCATCTACTCCTCTTGGGTGTTTCTGCTTCTTTTTTTATCTAGGGCTTTCATTTGTGTTGTTAAGTTGCTTATGTGGGATGCTTCCAATTTCTTTTTATAGGCACTTAGTGCTATGAATTTTCCTTAGTGTGGCTTTCAATATGTCCCACAAGTTTGGGTATGTTGTTCCTTCATTTTCATTGAATTTCAGGAAGTCCTTTATTTCTTCCCTGCCTTAGGTGTCATTAAGTAGAAAGTTGTTTAGTTTCCACGTGTGAGTAGGCTTTTTGTTATTTCTCTTGTTGTTGAAGTATAGCCCTAGACCATGGTGATTTGATAAGATACAAGGCATTATTTCAATTTTCTTATATCTGTTCAGGCTTGCTTTGTGAGCTACTATGTGATCAATTTTGGAGAATGTTTCATGTGGTGCAGAGAAGAAGGTTTATTCCTTTTTGTTTGGGTGAAAGGTTCTATAGATATCTGTTAGATCCATTTGATTCACGGCATTGGTTAATGATATTATTTCTTGGCTTAGTTTCTGTTTCAATGACCTATCCTTCAGTTAGAGTGGGGTGTTGAAGTCTCTGACTATTATTGTGTGGGAATTGATGTGTTGTTTAAGTTTTGTTAATAACTATTTTACAAATGTGGATGCCCTTGTATTTGGAGCATAGATGTTCAGAATTGTGATGTCATCTTGGTTGATTTTACCCTTGATGAATATGACATGTTCTTCCTCATCCTTTTTGGTTAATTTTGGTTGAAAGTCTATTTTATTAGATTTTGGAATGGCTACACCAGCTTCCTTCTTGTGACCATTAGCTTGGAATATTTTCCCCAGCCTTTTACCCTGAGGTAATGTCTGTCCTTGTGGATAGGATGTGTTTCTTGGAGGCAGAAGAATGTTGGGTCTTATTTATGTATCCACTCGGTTAGTCTGTATCTTTTTATTGTAGAATTGAGACCGTTGATATTGAGAGATATTAATGACCAGCGACTGTTAAGTCCCTTCATTTTAATGTTTGTTACAGTCAAGAGCTTGTGAGGTTGTGATTTTGCAGTGGTGCAGTGGTGTCGTTATCAGTTTCCTCTGTAGTTTTGGTTGTAACTAATCACTGTGTGGTGGAGTTTTCCTTCTAGTAACTTCTATAAAGCTGGATTTGTGGATAAGTACTGTTTGAATTTGTTTTTGTCATGGAATACTTTGTTTTCTCCATCAATGGTTTTTTATTGTTTCACTGGGTATAGTAATGTAGCCTGGCATCTGTAGTCTCTTAGGTTTTTGCAAGACCTCTGTCCAGGCCCTTCTGTCTTTTATGGTCTCAGCTGGGAAGTTGGGTGTAATTCTGATAGGTTTGTCATTGTATGTCACTCTGCCTTTTTCTCTTGCTGCTTTTAATATCTTTCCTTGTTCTGTATATTTTGCATTTTTATTATTATGTGGGGGGGAAGATGTTCTTTTCTGGTCGATTCTATATGGTGTTCTGTAGGCCCCTTTTAAGTTTATATGCATCTCCTTTTTCAGATTGGGAAATTTTCTTCTATGATTTTGTTGAAAATATTTTGTGGGCCATGGAGTCGGGTGTCTTCTCTTTCCTCAATGCCTATTATTCTCAGGTTTCTACTTTTCATGTTGTCCTTTATTTCTTGGATGTTCTGTGTCAGGAACTTTATGAATTTAGTATTTTCTTTGATGGTTGCTTCAAGTTCCAAAATTTGTTCCTCCATTTCCTGGATTCTGCTAGAGAAGGTCAATGCTTTGTTGGTTGCTTTCTTCTCTAAGACTTCTCAGTCACATTTTTTTCTTTGTGTGTTCCTTCATCATAGATTCCATTTTCTTCTTCAGATCTTGAAGTGTTTTATTGATTTCCTTCATCTATTCGTATTTTCTTGAAATTCTTTCAGTGCCTCTCTATATGCCTCTTTTATGTCTTCAACCCACTTGGTTACATCCTCCTGCAGTTGTTTACAGATTTTATTCATTTCTTCCATTACCATCTTCCTTATTAAGGACTTGAGGTCATTTTCTTGTATTTCAATTGTGTTTGTGTTATTTGTGTTCTCAGGGTTTTTGTTTTGTTTTGTTTTGTTTTTTGTTTGGTGTGTGTGTGTGTGTGTGTGTGTGTGTGTGTGTGTGTGTGTGTGTGTGATAGCTGGGATCTGGAGGTGCTGAGATGTTTTGTTTTTTGTTGTTTGCATTCTTATGCTGTCCTTTAGACATTTTGCTGTTTCAGTTGATGGGATGTGGCTTCTGGTGTCCTTCACTGGTTGTTGAGAGTGGATACTTGGTGAATGCTTATAGATCACGTGATCTTTCCTGTGGGGATCAAAGGAGTTTTTCCCTGAAACAGGCAGGTGACCTAGTTTCTTTTGCTCTACACCTTAGGCTCCAGGCTGGGTCAACAGAGGTAGGCTTCTGACTGATCCCTTTCACATTAGTGTTGCGATTGATTCAGGCCAGCTGCTGTGGGGTCTCAGATTGAGGCTGGCAAGCTCTGACTGGGCAAGCTGCTCCCAGTTACCTGCATGTCCCCCGGACCTGTAATCCAGACCTCGCCCGGCTCAGAACCACTGAGCTATGGGCATCTTTTAGACCAGCATATAGATACCTCGGGGGTGTCCAACCTCCCCTGAGAGCATGGGAGATTCTGCTGGGGCTGTGTGAAGTATCCAAGCTGTGTTCTAACTGCTCGGATATTCAGGCTCAGTACCCTGATTCCAGCTCCAATTTGGGCTGTTCTGCCCCGTGGGTTGTGCACACTCTTTCGGAGCTAGGTGGACCCAGCCCTGTGGGAAATCCTGCCAGGGCTGTGTGAAGTGTCCAAAACGGGTTCTAACTGCTCAGATCTGCAGGCTCTGTCCCCTGTGCTCTGTTCCAATGTGGGCCCAGTATGGCCCGCAGCTCTCTCTGAGCTAGGTGGACCCAAGCCACTCAGTGCTCTGCACTCTGTTCCAATGTGGGCCCGGTTTGGCCCTGCAGGCTGTGTGCAGCTCTCTCTGAGCCAAGCAGCTTAGTATCCTGCATTCAGTTCCAACTTGGGCCATTCCGCCCCATGGGTTTCACTCTCTCTCTCTGAGCTCGGTGGACCCAGTTGCCTGTGTTTCCACATGGAGGGGTCCTCAGTAAATTTGCGTGGGGTGGGTGGATGGGGCCAAGGGCATCTTCCCCTGTTTCTCTGTGACTTCCACAGGTCAGGGGCTCTGGTACTGAACCACACTCTGAATTCGGACTTTATCTGCTGGCTGCGGCCCGCAGGTGGGTTCAGTTGGAGCATCCAGAGGGTGGGTTCAGGACCTCCATGGTTTGTTACTTGACCCAGGGCCAGGCCCGCTGGTGGTCTGCACTGTGTGGAACCCCACTTGCCTAAAAATCTCTGGAGTTAGCAGTCTGTGGCTCCATTTAAGTCTCTGGTTTCCATGCGGTTGCTGGGCACCGACACCTTGGACGATCTTCCTAAACTCTTTAATGAAGAAATGCATTGATAACAGAGCTAGTTAAGGGTTTCAAATTGGTCATCACACACACACACACACACACACACACACACACACACACACACCATGAAATGCACAATTCAACAGATACAACTACAACACAATCCTATAATTAAGGCACAGGGGACAACAAAGAAAAGGCCAAAAAGACTGCCAGAACCAGAAGAGTAGGACATTGGCTGCTAGATAGTATATTTCAGATATAAAAGAAGTATAATATCCATTAAATGTTAACAATATGGTTGGCTAAACAAGGCATTTAAAATAATACGAGCAATTGACATCTCAATGCGGATGGGGGAAATTTTACAAAGCTCTACCCTAAAAGATGCAGGTATTTAATGACTTACTGAAAGAAAGAAAATTTGTACATAACACCAGGGCTAAGTGGACTCAATGGGTCGTGTGTGTGTGTGTGTGTGTGTGTGTGTGTGTGTGTGTGTGAAATAATTATAGATGAAAATATCATAAATTTGAGAGGCATTTAGGAGCATGGGAGGAGATGAAAATGTGAAAAATAGTGAAACATAATGTAAATATAGTAACTATATATGCAATTTTCAAAATTTTATAAAGGAAATTTAAATACTTAATTACTTAATGTATTTATTTTACACTTTGATTTTGATACCTTTCTCCTATTTCTTCTTTGTTCCATTCCATTCACAAAATAGGTTAGCACAACATGTTCAGTTGATATAGCAATTAGATTTTAGAACATGATTCACATAAAGAATCTACAGCCTCTTCAAACTAATAAAGATCCCATGAAGATAAAGCAGTTAAGTGGCCCAGTTCTGACTAGTTCTTTACACCTGAGGGATGTGGTTATGAAAACTCAGAATCACATCCTGTGCGCTCCTACACTTTGGGGGAAAATTGTGGTTTTTCACAAACTTCATAAAAATGAAGAGAACATTAGCTCATGAATGCAACATTTTATCAAATATTTATTTTTATTTTAAGAACTACTCTATGACACCCAAATGTTACCCTCTCAAGTTCTCACATATAGAGAAAATTATGGGTGAAAGAGTGTTCAACTATTGCAGGATGGAATATTCAGAGTTAGTGATCACAAATTAGTTTTAAACCACAAGGGCAATATTTCACTGGTGCTGAAGATGTAAAAAGGACTAAATGTCACAGGTAGTGAAATCATTCTCCTTTATGTAGCAGGTGCTTCAGGAGGGCTCATCTATTGGTTACTTGATTAGAGCCTTCAAATGTCATAGAAAGCCTGTGCTTTCTAGTCTGGGCTATGGCTTAAGGATGATGGAAACAAAATTACATGTAATAATATTTAGAATTATATATCATTTACATCAGTCCCAAGGCCCTTTTATCTCAGGAAACCATACACTAGTGATTTTAGCAGATTTCTTAGAGTGCAATCAAAGACTGCTCTTTCTCCCTAGAGGAGTAACTTACAATTTCAAAACTTCTACCAAATACATGTGAATTAATTTGGAGTATAATGGATGCTATGTTCTTGATATTCAAATAATCCTCCTACAGATTACAAACTGTGCTGGAAATATGAATAGGTACCTTAATGCTAAAGGAGGTGTTCAATGTCTTTCAATTTTTTCTCCATGTCTGTATGAATCACAGATATGTTTCTGCTGCTCAATGACCCCTTCAACATAAAACATCACTGAGTGCTTGTTCTAGGCAACTCTTGACTTTCTCTCCTTGTGCTCTCTGTTGAAATAATTCAGATGAGATACATAGAGCAAAGGGTAGGAAATAGGTAGTTTCTTGGAGAAGACAAAATTTGAACATGCCAAAAAACCCATGTGTAGATCTGCATTTCCGGGAAGTTTAGTATTCTTTGTAAAGTTCCTAGGGTAGACTAGCTTTTTTTTCTAACCATTACAATGCAGTAAAAAGAGTGAAGGAAGTAAGCTTTAAAAATATACAAATGTTATATGAGTTACATTTTGATGGGTAAGATGAAATTGCTTGGCTTGAGCACCACTTTGCTACATGAGCTAGCTTGTTGTACATGTAAAGCATGCAGGACAAAAAGTAATTTATAAACCAAATAAATGATAGTCATGCACCACTTAATGTTCCAGTCAGTGATGGGACACATATGCAATAGTTGTCCATAAAATAAACTGTAGCTATTGCTTTCTGCTATCATAGTTACCAGAACATTATAGCAGGAGGCATTAATCATGTTTATGGTGATTGTAGGGTGAATGAACAAACTTGCCTGGTATACACAAGTAATGCAAATACATTTAAAAAGGATAATAAACCACTATTACTGCTTAATATATTTACTAATAATTCTTATCTTGTTTTCAGTAAGTTTACTATAAAGCAGGATTCTGTGTTATGCCATCAGCAACCTCACATCTCATTATGCCTGTTTGTTCTGAAAGCAGAAAAGGGTCATATCAAGTAACTCACCTATACCTCATGTCCTTGTAGGGTATACTCTATGGTCATCATATGGTGATTAGTTCACATTTCAGTGCATATTTACACATATCCTCATAAAAAAGTTACATGATTGTGTCATAGGCTGAATACAGCATGTGAAAACACACATACACACACATACATACACCCACACACACGAAAGACTCTAGTAAATCACCACAAGAACTCTCCTCTCCTCTTCTCCTTTCTCTCCCCCCCCCTCCTTCTTTTGACATGACAGAATCTCAAGTATGTTAGGCTGTCCCTGATGTCTCTTTGATGGCAAGGCTGACTACTGATCTTCCTGCATTCCTTTTCCTAGGACTTAGATCATAGGGGTGGGCCACTGTGGTGGTTTGAATAGGAATTATGACCATAGACTCATGTGTTTGAAAGTTTGGCTCATAGGGAATGGCACTATTAGTAGTTGTGGTTTTGTTCGAAGGAATGTGTGACTGTGAGGGTGAGCTTTGATGTCTCATATGCTCAAGCTAGGTGGCATTTGCTTCTGTTATCTGTGGATCCAGATGTAGAACTCGCCCCTCCTTCTTCAGCATTATGTCTGCCTACACGCTGCCATGCTTCCCATCATGATGATAACAGACTAAACTTCTAAAACCATAAGCCAGCCCCAATTTAATATTCTTTTCAACAATAGTTGTTGTGAACATGGCATCTCCTTACAGCAATAGAAACACTAACTAAGACAGAAGTTGATATCTAGGACTGGGCTAGTGCTGTGATAGGCCTGACCAAGTTTTTGTTTAGAAGAACATGGACATTCAGGGTTTGGCTTTGGAGAGCAATAGAATGTTTTAAGCACTGCTAACTGGGCCTTACTAGTAAAAGCATGGAAAACAGTGGTATTGAGAATTATGTAAACTGTTGGGGCCTGGGGAGAAAAATAATATGTGATCTAGAGACTCTTAAGATATTTTGCTGATGAATGTGGCTGCTTTCTTCCCTTGTACAAAAAGTTTGCCAGAGCCTGTATTGAAAAGTTATGGCTTAACAACTGTCAGAGAAATTTTCCAGACATCCTGGTGTTGGATTTATTGCTTTGTTATTAATGGCCATGTGAGGCAAATTTGGAATGAAGAGGATAAATTGAGCAACGAAAACTACAAAATGTATAGTCTGAGGAGAATAGGGGAACCAGGAATGGGATAGAGGTAAATAGAAGATAAACCGATTAAAGAAAAATGTAGATGTTAAATTAAATAAATGGAGTAGTGAGCTCAAGGCCAGAAGCCACCTAAGTAAGCCTCCAACTTGTGAGAAGGAATTAAAGAAAAGCTTACAGTCGGATGTGGTGGCACACACCTTTAATTCAAATGCTTTGGAGAGAGAAGCAGGCAGATCTCTGAGACTGAGGTTACCCTGGTTTATAGATCAAGTTTAGGAAGAGCAAAGTTTAGGTAGTTAAAGTATCCATCAAAAGCTGAAAGCTAATAAATATATATTTAGCAAGGGAGCCATGTTCTAGTACCAGCAAGTAGCAGAACATGGCAGATTTGGCCAAGTGGTTCTAACTTTAGAGTCAATGATAGAGGAAATAAGTGATAGACTCACCTTCCATTACTAGGGAAGCTGGTGCAGCCAGAAATGTATCAGGGTTGTCCCTGAATGGAGGCCTAAAGAAGCCATTTGTGTGAGGCTGGGAAGGTAAAATCTGGATTGCCTTGGAGACACCAAAATATTGGAGATGCCAGAGCTCTGGGATACTTGCCAAGGAGACATGTGAACAGAGACTGGGGCCAGCCCAAGAGAAAGAAGTGTGTTGCAGTCAACAAAGTTGAAAGAAGAAGTTGCAGATCTGAATAGCATTTGACTTCAGTTATGGAGTTTTAGCATTTGGATTTTGCCCAATTGGCGTTAGGTCTTTTTTTCATTTAACATTTTCTGAATATATTCCCTTTCCTCCCATTTATAAGATTAGAGTATGTCTTGTGCCATGATACGTTGGGAGTACATGATCTGCTTATCCGTTTTGATTATACATGGGTTACAGTTAAGAAATTGTCATGAGTCTCAGAAGAGAGTTTAAACTTTTAAACAATTTTGAGACTGTTATAGACTATGAAGACTTTCAAAGTAGGACTGGATGTATTTCCGCATTATGATATGGCTACAAGCCTATGGGGCTAAGGTGTGAGATTTAGTGGTTTCAATAGGAATGGCCCAGTAGACTCATGTGTTTGAATGCTTGCCCCGTAGGGAGTAACACCATTAGGAAGTGTAGTCTTCTGGGAGTAAGTGTGGCCCTGTTGGAAGAACTGTCATTGCGAAGGTGGACCTTGGGGCTTCCTATGCTCACACTAGGCCTGGTGTGTCAATCAATCCTGATGCCTATGAATCAAGATGTAGAACTCTCAGCTCCTTCTGCAGCACTGTGTCTGCCTGCACGCTGTCATGCTTCCTCCCATGACAAAAATGGATGAAACCACTGAAACTGTAAGGAAGCCCTAATTAAATGTTTTCCCTTATAACAGTTGTGTTGTAATGATATCTCTTCTCAGCAATAGAAACCCTAGTTCAGACAGCTACCATGCTGGGGTTCTTGTGTTCCTTATCAACTCTGGGTATCCCATTTCAGTGGTGCCAGTGCCTGTTGAAAAGTCACAGAAGCAATAACAAAAGGAATTATTAAGCCAATAAAACTTGATTATTATGGTTTACATAATTGCCTTTTGTCCGGAAAGCATATGTATATAGGCTAATTTTAAGGAAAACAACATTTTATATGTCTCTATTCGGCTCATTTTTTTATTTTTTTATTTGCTTGTTTATTATTTTTATAGACCTACAGATTGATCCTAGGGTCTCTCATATGCTGGACAAGTACTGTACCACTAATCAAATATCTCAGCCTTCATTTTACTTTTTTTTTTTTTTGAGACAGGGTTTCACTGAAACGCCTTGCCTGGCCAAGAACTCATTCATTCTGTAGCCAAGGCAAACCTTGATATGGTGACTCCCCTTGGTTCAGACTCTCCTCCATTCCCCTGATCTCTACTTCAGTTCATCGGAGAGTTCGTCTGAGGGGGACATCTGGCCTGTACCATCATATAGGTCTGTTTTGACATAAGCATAGTCTGAGGTTGTAAGTTTTAGATGAAAACTATAAGAAACAATAAAGCAGGCAAAAACATAGAAAACAAGAAATGGATAAGTTCTGCTCTGTGGGTTTCAAGTTGTTGCTGCAGACTTCTCCTACAAAGTACCGCACTGCCTTCTAGGAATCTCTCTGTCAAATGGCTCACACGGACTGGTCAAGCAAAGGATGCTGCTGTGGATATAAGAAAACAAGATCTTTTGGAGGCAGCAACTGAATCCACTATGGTGGTGAACACCACAAAATGAAGTTCTGTGTGGAAAGAAGGTTCAGACACAACGTGAAATCCAGAGCTCTGTGGTTTTCTCCAGGAGGCAAAGACTACAACTCACCCATTCCATGACTTCATCTTTTCTATTTTGTTTCAAGTACAGTGTATTGTGGACCCATAATGGGGGAAAATGGAATAAAGGTCCCCTCCTCTTTTAAGCACCTTGCATAATAAATATAGAGGAGCACCTTAGTGCTATAAGAAAATATAACTTAAATTTTA
Source organism: Acomys minous (assembly GCF_964271855.1). NCBI lineage: Eukaryota > Metazoa > Chordata > Mammalia > Rodentia > Muridae > Acomys > Acomys minous. The sequence goes on from NC_140483.1 coordinate 91,345,450, forward strand.
GTTATTGGAAGAACAGAAACTCAACAAGGTAGAAGAAAAGAGTCATAATTTGCAACTTGGTAGAGAATTTCTCAGGAATATAAGAAGTTGTGAGTGGCTTCCAGGAATTGTTCCCATGTCTGAAAGAGAAGTCCAGTGGTCTAAATGGATACATTTCTAGCACAGTGCCCCAGCGGGAGTTAGCAGTGAAAGTGAAAGGCAAATAACTTAAAGAGAACTACACCTGCCAATCCTGCTCTGCTCCCTTTTGTATTTCTTCATACTCATTCTTTATACCTGTAGCGTGACAATTGTGAAGGGGAGCTCAGTGCATCGACACTGCTCCCTTTTGACCTGAGCCTGCTGTTGCATAAACTTCAGGGTCCACATCCTACTGAAAGCTGCACCTGAGGAAAGCATGTATCTTCTCAGAATGACACATTTTGGTCCTAGATTATTTTTAGCTTTGCTCTTTGATATTTACTAACCTTGATTGTATACCAAGCCTGTGAGCTCTTTACAGGTCCCCCTGCCCGCCTTTTTTTTTTCTTTTTAACACGTACAATGTGTTTTTATTCTCTCTAGGATCCATCATAGTGTTGGGAGAAAAATAGCATATTCTCTAAAAAGAGAAACAAACAAAAAAAATCTTGCTGAATCAATTTATTTGACTTTATCGGGAGTTTTTCATTTACTAAAAAAAAATAAGTACACTAGAGTTATATATGAATATAAATCAATTCCAAAAAATATGAATGCGAAAAATCTGAAGATACAACCTGCTTATTCTCCAAGCATATACTCACAAAATGTGTTACCCCTTATATGTGTCTTTGGCCTCCTAATTCTGACATCATCCTTCTTTTTTCACACATTTTTCTTTCTCTTTCAGTTTTCCATTTCTGATATACTTTATAATACTCCAGAATTTTATCAGTCATAAATAGTGTACTAAGGGTTTGTATCCAATATTGGTATATTTTCAGGCATATACATCTCAAGAATATTAAAAATTATGATCTTAACTGTCCAAAATGAGAATTTTAATCTCCCATTATTAGCAAGTAGGTTTCATGTCTGATGTTAAAGTGTGTCAGAAGTGGGCTCTGGAAATGCTCCGGCAACAGTTCCAACCCACACTGATATTCTGCTTCGTCTCAAGCCTAATCAGACAGAATTGATAAATGGATTCCCATGTTTAAGAGAAGGATGCCACAGGGTAATGGTAGCTTCAGACAATTGAAATGCAATGACTGTCACAGATCATCAAAGGGACCAATGGTGTCACATTGTCAGCATTGTGACTGCAGAGCCAAAGCCTGGTATGCTTCTCTCTGTTCCATAGTGATACACACACACACACACACACACACACACACACACACACTGGAAAAAAATTAACTAACCAACAGAATGGAAAATACTGACTCTCCATCTCTTTAAGGAAAAAAAATCTGTTTGTTTTAAAAATACAAGCTCAATGCCGGGCGTGGTGGCGCACGCCTTTAATCCTAGCACTCGGGAGGCAGAGGCAGGCGGATCGCTGTGAGTTCGAGGCCAGCCTGGTCTACAGAGCGAGTCCAGGACAGCCAAGGCTACACAGAGAAACCCTGTCTCGAAAAACCAAAAAAAAAAAAAAAAAAAAAAAAAAAACAAGCTCAAAACTAGGTTTTTTTCACAGTAAATTCCTAACTTCTTTATTGCAAAGAGCAAACAAAAGAAGACTTTGCTCTGAAACAGGATAAAAGAAGGAGGGATCTTCCCTTCAATGAAAATTACACCAAACCAAAAGCAGACAAGGGACTGATCTAGCTTGCAAACAGAGGACCTGTTCAAGGAAGGTGCTTATTATGATATGTTTCATTCTACATCCAGTTTAGTGTTTCCAATGCGGGTTGGAGGCAGCTCGAAGGGAAGAGATATCCGTAGGGCCTCTATAAATTTATAAACAATGCTACATGGTCATAATTTCAATGCTACATTAAAACTTTATCTGTTTCCTTAATAACTAACAGCTTTGCTTTGAATTTGATTGCCAATTACTTGCTTTACATTTTTCTTCAATAAATCAGTGTTTTAATAATGACTTTAGACATAGCAATTAAATATACTTTTATATCATACTTACACTGTGTCTCATTTAAATAAAAATGTCCTCCTCAGGCTCATTTTACTATTTGAATATATTTGAATATTCTAAGGCTGTACTGCTGTTTTGAGGTCATGCAACCTTTAGGAGATGAAGATTTGCTGAAGGACTTCACTGAGGATGGGCGCTGAGGGCTGATGGCCTTCATCAACACCACACTTTCTCCCTCAGCTTCCTTGGTGCAGATAGAAACATGATCTCTCAACTTCCTGTTCTTGTCGCCAAGCCTTCCCAGCCATGATGCACAGCTGTCTCTCTTTAATTATAAACCAAAATAAACTTATTCTTAAAGTACATTTGGCCATTTTAAAAAAAAAAAATCACAGGACCAGAAAAGTAACCATTATGTTATTCCATTCACTGATAATCTTAACATTCAGCTGTTACCCAGTAATCTTTAGATTAAATTTATACTTACAAGGTTTAAGTAAGCAACATTATCAGAATATTTGCATACATAATATTAAATCCCATGGACTTTTACCTAATTATTTAAATATTTTAGAAAACCCCTCTTCCCTGGAAATAATATCTGTGCTATCTATTTGAAAATATAAAATATATAATGTATAATATTAATTTTCACTAGAGGAAGCAAACACTATTTTCTCACTAAGTATACATAGTGTATTTCAATATGTAAATATTAGACCCTTATTCTTAAAATCATAGTCATGTAACCATATTTAAATTTTTTTTCTTTCTTAAAAATATGAGAGAAGTGAGCCAGTATATTTGAATTTCATTTGAAACAGACAGTGAAAAATGGTGGCTAAAGGGCGTTGGCTCTTCACTGTGTATGCGATCATTTTCTGAAAGCCACCTCCAGAAAAAAAGAACAGCAGCAACACCATGGGAATGTCGACAAGCGAGGAGGGGAATTCAGGGGAAGCTGAACAGAATAAAAACTAGTGGATGGTTTTTTAAAAAACGAACAGAAACTAACAGAAGTTGTATACAAAGTCTTACCTTTGTATATTAATAACTACAGTTCTGAAATGAGTGGACACTTATATGCCTATCCCACAGAGGCGGTGTTATCTTTTTCACTTTTATTCAGAAAGGACATTTCTTCCTTCATAGAAGGCAGACTAACCGATGTGCCCCACTCCTGATTATAACTGTCACTTTCATCATGGAAATGACAACAAGTCTTTTGTGTTGGTATCACCAACCCTCACTGAAATTCCTTTCTTTACCTGCAATGCTTCTGTTGAGACCACCATCACTGTGTTACAGTACATACAGAGCATTTCTTCTCCCAAGATACTCCAGTGACAACAAATGAAATATAGAAGCTCATTCATTCTTATAGAATTCATTCATCATAACATGGCCATGCTAATTCTCTTTTAAAATTTTTTTATTCTTTTATTTCACTAATTTATTCATAATACATCTCAATTGTTATCTCATCCCTTGTATCCTCCCATTCCTCCCTCCCTCCCTCCCATTTTCCCCTTACTCCCCTCCCCTACGACTGTGACTGAGGGGGACCTCCTCCCCCTGTGTATGCTCATAGGGTATCAAGTCTCTTCTTGGTAGCCTGCTGTCCTTCCTCTGAGTGCCACTAGGCCTCCCCAACCAGGGGACATGGTCAAATATCGGGCATCAGAGTTCGTTTAAACAGACAATGTGAAGACTTGCAGTATCGGAGAGGCAGTTTCCTGAGGGAGTGGATGGTTAGTATCTTGCAGGATCAGATACGTCCTTTAAACTGGAGAGTGTGGTGGTGCTCTTATTTCTAGTACTAAAGCCACATTTATAAGACCTGGCTCTGAGTCTGAAAACCAACCTGCATTTGAAAAACTAGTACAGAACATTTAATAAGGCATCAAAATGAATTTATGTACATTTTTAATCAAGCCCACAGAGAGAATCATTCTCAGTTTGTCTATGGGTAATGCATAGCAGTATTAAAACTTACTTTATTTTAGTGGCTTGGGTAGTTCAGACACGGGAAAATCCCACGTTTCCTCCCTCATACATAACCTTTGTCCTTGATGCTATCCATGACTCACATAATGCCCACAGAATTAGTTCTCTTACCAATGGTCTGGGTTCAAGTTAGGTGTTTTCTATCTTCTTATCCTAAGAACTGAATCTCAAGGCCCCCAGCTCACACAGATTTGCAGAAGGAGCAAAGAGATAGTTCAGAACGGTGACAGGAAGAGGAGCAGTGGGCAGTCTGTGATGCAGCCTGGAGTCTCTTTTTATGAGGTCTAAGAGAAGGAGCAGCTAACTACTAAGAGGTTTAGTTTGGGGTTCTCCTTTATCTTAATTGATAGATTGAGCCATATAATTATTTCTTTACTGTTCATCTCTCTCTCCATAATACACCTGCTTTAAACTTAGGCATGCCCAATATAAGCAAAAGATTTTAGTAGGTGATTGTTGTTTTGAAAAATGAAAATCCCAAATGATTGATTTTACCAATAAAGACTCAGGAGCCAGATGCTGGGGGAAAAAAAACCTTTCTAGCTCAGAGACGCAAAGAAAGCTCCCAGCTGACTTTGCTATTCAGCTCACATTAAAGAAGGAAAACCAAAAGCCAAAGAACCTGTTAGCTCACTGGACAGCCCAGGAGAAAATAGCCAAGAGCTAAAATTCAAAAAGGTCTCTTAAATACTCTTCTCTCAAAGTCTCTCCTTTCTACTTAATCCTTATTAGCTGGTTTCTTGCTCTACTTCTTGACCTAGGGTTAACTTGATTAAATCCTGTGTATAGGAGGTTCTTGGATTAAAGGTGTGTGCTAGGGCTGAGCTACACCATAATCACCTGTTTACAATAAACAGAAAGTTCCTGCATTCAAAGTGTGTACTAGTGCTTGAGCCACAGCAAATAATAAACAAGTTTTAACAGTTCACAATCTCAGGGTACACAGTGGGATCACATACCCTGCAAGGGATGGTTCTTCCTAACAGGTTACCAGAAGGCACAGTTGGCCTTTCTGCATATGAATCCAAAACCAGTTCAGGCCAGATGAGGTTCTCTAGTCTTCATGTCCCGATTCCTTAGGAATACACCTGGATGAAAATGTGATTGTCACCAGAGTGAGAAAATTTGTACCATCATCCAAAGATGAGTGTGTATGTAGTTCAATCTAGGCTGGGATCCAGGTAATTGGAAAATTCGTAGGTGTATCATTGGAGAGAGGTGCTAATGGCTAATGTCTTCAGGTAAAAGAACTAGGCTTCCAAGTAAATAATTAGAAGAAAGGAAGTGTATATAAGTAGGAACCAAGGATCTCAAACTACCCTCTTCCCTATGCCTGCTTGCATTAGTTCCTCTCATTATTTTCCCCCAATATTTCAATAATGAAATATTTGCTTTCTTTGCATGTAGTTATCATCTCCAATTACTGCTCAAGAAGTGACTTTGATTTTTCTCAAGTTGGTAAGAAAAAACAAATTACAGGGTTTTGTCCTGTCCAGAATGACAGTGTATAGAGAAATGTGAATAGCTACCAAAAATATAAGAAGCAAGGAGAATATTTGAAATGTAGAAGATCCTCTCTGGTGTTTGATTACTTCCATATCTGACAATAAATGTTAGTAGAAATAGTTAAAAACCTGCCACCAACAGGACTGTTACTGCCTTTTTCCCTCTCATAATTATATTTGAGTTCTCAGGCCAGGAAGTCATGACCAGACAAACTATTCACTGAAAACAAAAATAGAGGGTCAGGATACCAATTATAACCTCCTTATCATTTGCAAATATAAGGGTTGCTAATACTATGTCCTTAATTTTAAACAAACATACATTTTTCTTTTACAGAACTTGGGATTTATTCCTTTGTGTATTTCATATGTATGAGTGCTCTTACATATATCTGCCTGTGCCAACAGGGCATTGGATCCCATTATAGATGATTCTGAGACTCCAGTTGTTCCTGGGATTTGAACTCAGGACATCTGAAGGAAGAAACCTGTAAAAAGACTGTAACCTTGCCTTAGGCTGGGCCCACGGTGAAAGTAGTCATGGGTGGCTTGACCCCACCGAAATTTTTGTCTCTAAAAACTGATAAAGATCTCATCGGTAGACTCAGAGAGAAAGGAAATTTCAGCTCAAGGCAAAAGACAGGCTCCAGTGACTCCACCCGGGGTGTTGTATTGCAGAAAGGACCATCAGTGAGGTGGAGGAAGCTGGGAGGAGGAGTGAGAGAGACTAGAGTTTCCTGCCCATGGCAGAGGGAGTTGGAAGATTCACCAGATTCAAGCTCCGTGGATTCCTCCAAGTTCGGTCCATGGACAGTGCGGCTTCTTCTGTTAGATAGGGGATCTGCTAGATCCTGAGAATTATGCTAGGGGACTTGTGCCGTGGAACTAATACCTGAAGGTTTCATTCTTCTTCTCCTTAATCTCCTTTCTCTGCTATGTAGGGTGACTGGGTTGTTAGAGACGCACATTCCTTTATTAAGTTCCTAATAAAGTAGAATCCTTAAGGAATCGGAGACAACAGAAACCAGTGCTCATAACCTCTGAACCATCTCTTCAGCCCCACAAATACATATTTTTAAATGTTGAGAAGCTTTAATGTGTGTATATATTGACATCCATCCCATCTAATATGTTTTATAGATATACAATGGCACCTCCTTTCTGTATTTATGTTACTGAAGGTCACAGAGATATGTGTAATATCACTTGAAGAAAAGTGAACAATGTCCATATAATATCAACATGAAATGTGTTGTTAAGAAACCTTTTGACATGCTCACAAACTTAAAGAATGCTTATTTCATTTAAACACTTCAGAGGTTTCAATCTATGGTCAATTGGTCCTATTGCTAAGTATGAGTGAGGCAGAAGTTCATACCTGTTCTAAAACTGTAATTTAGCAGAACTCAAAGTACAGCCTCCAGAAAAGAGGGAGTAAGAAAGAGAAGGAGGTGAAGGAGGGAGGTGAAGGAGGGAGAGAGGGAGGGAAGGAGAGAGAGACAGACAGACAGAGACAGAGACAGAGACAGAGAGACAGACAGACACAGACAAGACACAGGGAGAATTCACCCCTCAGAGCTATATCTCAATGACGTACATCCTCCAGCTACACTTTATTTGCTATTAGTCCCTTCACTAATAATTTATAAGTGTGTCTACCCACCAAGTATGTTAAAGTCTTCATTCTGTGTCTTTTGGAAGGACGTTTTATATACCAATCATAACAAAATAGAGGACTTATGCTTTATTAGAAAATTATTTGTAGTATGAAAAAGTTAAGTGGTTTTTATAATTTAATTAATTTATTGGGAAATTAAATTCGGAAAACATATGTTTGCATGAATATCAATTTGACAAAGATAAACTCCATTTTTTGGCGCTGTTTCAAGTGAGTGAAGCCAAAAAACTCTATAAGGTACATGTATCTTTGTGGCTTTATTTTGGGCTTTGGCAGGAGAAATCTTCAGAAGGATTTTAGATGTAAAAGAGATGTATCAGCCATTACACACTGAAGGATATTAGAGCTCACCAGATAACCCTGTAAAGAACTGCCCAATAATCACTGTGAATCTATCCCATCTGGTCAGGTCATGCTGAGAATTGACCAATTGCTGAACTGTCCCAAAGCCTAGTACCCAGAAGTATATATTTAATGTGCTTGATCAGCTCACAGAGCTGATATGATGGGCGTCTTGAGAGTTTAGGACAGTTGCAGAGTCAAGCTTTGTGAGCCTTCAGTAAGGTAATAACTGCTTACTTAGCAAGTCCAGGATCCCTGGATGTGTCTGCAAAAAAGCATATGCCTGCACATATGCCATTTTCTGCCTGCAAAAATTCATAATCCCAGGCTACTTAGTGAGTTAAAAATATCCTTAATGAAGAGATAGTGAGGGAATGACTAGTTTACTCATTTTGACTGTTATATACAACATAAATTGTTTCTGGTGAAAATCTAAAATTTGAATGCTGGGTTGCAGTTCTTTTCAGAAAAAGCAGTGACTTTTCTAATGGATGATGGCAGAAACAGAAGGTTGTCTTTAGGCAGAAAATCGGATGGAAATTATAGCTTAGGGAGGCTCAGTTTCTCCCTGGGTACCAATATCTGTGCAAGAGACTTCCTACCTAGTCCAGGACATTGGAAAGGAAATCATTCTGAGTATTTTCATTGGATTTTCTAAATCATCTCTAACCCACTGGATGTCAAAGCTTTCTAAGACTGCGGCTGTTATATATTTAGACCCTTATCTATATGTTTATATACATACATTGATGTATATTCTGAAACACATATGCAGCAGAAAGCAAATATTTATTGCTGTAGAGTGAAATATAAAAAATTTAAGCATTTTACTCAAGATGCCTTCTAGAAGTAGGAAGAAGGAAAAGGAGGAAGAAAGTTAAAGTAAGGGATGATAAATTATACGAATCTCCCATGCTTAGAATTAGCCAGAGAGGCTGTTGAGTTCTGTCCTGGCGTTTTACCCTTTGTCCTGGAAAGTTGGATATGGAGCACAAAAAGCAGGGACAGCAGTTCTTTGTTTGAGATCTGCACACAAACAGCATGTACATCAGAGAGTCCTTATGTGCAATGAATTCCATAGATCTGAGGTTTGCTGCAAATGGCAGATACAGACGTGACTACAACATTAAACAATATAAAGTTATATTCAATTAAATGTATTTTTCCTTGACCATACACCCCTCCACACACAAGCTAACAGCCCCATGGAATGAAAAGTTTATTTAACTAAGGCAACTCAAGTTTTCACAGTGTAGCAGGCATATGTATAATTGTGCCTAAGTTCTCATAATAATAATATGGCTGCTTTTCTTTTAACTTCCTAAGTTTGGAAAAAAAGTCAATAAAATTATGAATTTAAAGCTTAGTTCTGAAATTTGCATTGAGGCTGGTTTTTTTTTCAACTTATTATTGATTATTTCTGAATTTTACACCGTGCACCCCAGTCCCACTCACTTCCCTGTCCCTTCATATCTGTCCTCTGTCCTTGCAACTTCCACCCCTAAATAAAAACCCAAAGCACCAACAAAAATCATACTGTGAAAGCTGTGGTATGTCACAGTGTGTAACAACATATACTTTTTTGACTGAACAGCTTTACTTGCAAATGTTTACTGCAATGAGTCATTGGTCTGGTTCAAGGCCTCTGGCTTCTGCTACGCTATCAACACTGGATCCTCACCAGGAATCCTCTCAAATATCCTGTTGGTGCCCTGTGTTGTGGAGACCCAGCAGCTTTGTATCTACAGGACCAGCCCCTTTACTCGCTACAGCAGTTCATAGATGGGGTAGATGTTGGAGTGGGCCAAGTTACAGCCCTGGACTGGAGCCTGAGTTGTAGATGCGTTGGTCAGCCTCCCAGCTTTCCTGTACCCACACCACCAGGGCGAACTCTCCAGCATTGCCCCTGCTAACTCACCCAAGGCATGGGTCCAGTTCTTCTCAACACATCTTCACCCTGCTGGCCCATTCACCATCATCCACACTTCTAAGGCCAGCTATACCATGCTGCCCAGGTATACAGCCACTGAGAAACAGCCAGCATTAATGACCTTGAGACTGGCTCTCCTGCCTGCCAGACAGGTAGGGGAAGTGGGGAGGGTATCTCTTTAACCCATGCCACTGCAGGGCAGATTAGGTGTGGGGAAAGCTCTTCATAGCCTTGGACATCTACTTATTCCCCATTGGCAGGTCAGACCAGGTTTATCCACATGGCCTTTGGTCCTAACATAGGCCATGAACGTCAACCCAGATGACTTCTGCTGCTTGGCCAGGGGACCCAGACACGGCCCCAAGGGGCAGCACTTTGTTGTGACTTCACTGTGGACTCTGATGGCAGAGTGGGCAACTCACAACAAGCTATTCCTCACCACTCTAGCAGCATTAAAACTGTTTTATGATCTGCATACCATATGAGTATTATGCAGTATGCCTCTGGGCATTTATGTGTATATATGTTTGTGTGTCTATGCATGTGTGTGCATGTGCGTGTGTACATGAGGCTTCAGGTCCTCTGGAGCTGGAGCTACAGTTGGGTCTGTGTATCCTGACCTGGGTGATGGGAACTGAACTTGGGTTGTTTGCAAATTTAATATACATTTTTAACCTTTAAGCAAAAATTTCATCTTCTGAAACCTTTTTCTTCTTTCTTTTCTTTCTTTCTTTCTTTCTTTCTTTCTTTTTTCTTTTATGTAAAATATACTTCTAGACATGCCAGCATCATTTTAAGATAAGCAGTGCCAATATTCATTTATATCTTCGGACAAGCAGTGCTTTCTGGAGGAACATATGCAAATCGATTATCTTAAAGTTAAGAATAGAATTTATTCTTTCAGTGTTATAAATAAAATATTTTACATTTTAACTTGCAATAAGAAAGACATTTCCCATGTAATCCTTGGTGTATAGCTTTTGCTATATAGGAAGGTAAAAAACCGATATTGTTCTAAGCATAAAAAGGAAAAAGTACACCTAAGTAGTACAACTTTTTCTATGTTCCTTTAATCTTTCCTTAAAAACCATTATTAGAAGAATTCTTACTTTGTTTTTGCATTAAATCCTTTACAAAATGATGTGTGGGAGAATTCAGCACAGAGAAATTGCTTGTAGCCTCCATGAACAGTCTTATTGCTCTTTTGAAACGTGGCAGGTAATTGGAACCTTTAAAAAATACCCTCCATTTCCACTTTGGATTATAAAGTTGCCTTTAGAGCCACCGCATCAATCCCGATCAATGGAACATGACCAGCACTGAACTTAAAACAATACCATCTTCTGATCTAGGGCATTCAATCTTACACATTCCTTTTATGTGAACTATCGTGAAAATTTGGCAAGCAATAAGACATGACTTGGCCTATTTTCTACCAGGGAAGTATTCTTAAATATTTAACTCTGCAATATTTATTTACAACATAGCCTTTTTCACTAAGATGCTCATGTTCACACAAGTTAAATCCTCATGTTGATCTCGTGACCAAATAAAATTCATAAACATTGAGTTTCTGGTTGCTTCCAAGTAATTTGATTGAAGATTTTTAAAAATTTTTACTTATGTTTACTTTTTGTGTATGAGTGTTTATCCTGCATGTATGTCTGTGCACCACATGTCTGCTTAGTGTCTGCGGCAGCCAGAAGAGGGCATCAGATGCTCTGGAACGAGAGTTAAAGATGGTTATTATTTTATTTCGAACCTAGTATTTTTGTAGTCAAGGGTGGCCTAGAACTTGGTATGTACCTGAGGCTGGCCTAATGATCTCTAGGTCTTGTTTTCCTTACCTGCTGACTTCTGGGATTGTAGGCATGCATCACCATGGCCAATGATTACACATTCCTGTTTTTAATCATGACTTTTTCAAAAATCAAAAATATAATTGCATCATCCACCCCTGCCTTTCCTTCATCCAGTGTCTCCTAAAATATCCCCCACATTGCCTTTTCTAAAAATTATGACCTCTTCTTTTCTTTATTAGTTTTGCTAAACACACACATACACACACCCCTGCAACCTGCTCAATCTATTTAATGCTGTTTGTATGTAAATTATTTCAGGGCTGATGGATTAGTTTTAGCTAACTAGAGGTCGATCCCTGTGGAAGACTGTGTCTCCAGCTCTCATCCGTCTTTAATTGCCTGTACTTCTTGGTCTAGGCATGAGGTGCCATGAAATTTTATTTTCTTCTGTGGTAACATGCCAGTTTATATTGTGCTTGCTGGGATAATTTAAAGGCAGAGATGTCACCACTCTTTCCTGATATCTCTAGGAAATACACTTCACAGCAGATTTCCTGATTTCTAGTTGTAAGAATTTTTATCCCCTTCTGTCATATTCCCTGAACCTCGGGTGTCTTAGCGGTGTTACAGATAGAGCACTTGGAGCTGGGCACCCCATAATTTCTTGTTCACTGCAATATGACCAATCATAGCTTTCTCTACTGGAATCCATTTGTTGGAAAACGAGGTTGTTTTTTTTATGTGAGGTGAAAGCTACAGTTATCTGTGAGTATAAGGATAAATATGTACTTGTCAAACAAGTAAACTAATAATTAGGAGTTACATAATTACTACAGCACTACAGATCTTAAAGTGACACTGAATAATTAAGCCAGTTTTCTTTGATAGTCTGGATCACAGCTCAGCTGTCAATAAAGACACCACAATATAATTATAACTGTAAACCAACTTAACAATTACGGGAATTTTCTAAAGCCCCTTCTCTTACACTATTCTCTAGGTCCAAGGTTTTCAAAGAATAGTCACAAAAGTAATTTCTGTGGCTGAACTCTTACATTGATTGGATTATATCATGTACCAAAACAGCAATTTCAATGTTTATATTTTATGTAACTCCTAGTACAGGACCTGCAATATAATTAAGCATCTCACTCCACTTTAATTCCTTGTACTACCAGCTGGTACTGTAAGTTTACAGGGAAGGACCATATACCAAAGAAAAGACAAAGCCTCCATATATTGCAGTCTATACCACAGAGGCAGAAGTCACTGGAGAAACAGTTTTATCCTTGGAGAAATCAATCACCAATACAGAAAGAATCAATAATATCCCTGCTTCTATCCTCACCAAGTGTTTGGTAAGTATCTGTTTTTATTAATGGGGAGAAAGAGAGAGAGATTTGTCTGTTTGTTTGTTTGTGTTTTGTTTTGTGAGACAGGCTTTCTCTGTGTAGGCTTCACTGTCCTGGACTCACTTTGTAGACCAGGCTAGCCTGGAACTCACAGCAATCAGCCTTCCTCTGCCTCCCAAATGCTGGGAGAGATTTTTTTTTTACCAAAGGAAAGCAATATCAATTTGCAATTAGCTACTTCATTTTGATTAATTGGCATCTGATTTTAAAGATTTTTAACTATAGTACATTTCTGTGTTTCTGAATGTGGATTTGTCCATGTGTTTCTGGTACTAATGGATACCAGAATTCAACATCAGATGCCATAGAGGTGACTTGCAGGCAGTTGCAAGCAGCCATGAGTACTAAGGACCAGACTCTAGTCCTCTGTGTGAACAGCACACACTCTTGACCTCTGAGCCATAGCCTCAGATGTGCCATGTAAATAACATTTTTTGCAATTTTTTTTCAATATTTATTACCCACAGGAAAGAGAAAGACATTTGTGGGACTCAGAGATAAAGTTGGCCTAAGGATGCCTTTTTTATTATTAATTTTTATAAGATGCTGGATATTAAAGACATTATTTTTGTACTTTTGGCTTTTGAGTCTAATAGTAACTTGTTCATTGCAGACTCTTCTGTAGGAGGTGGCAGAGCTCTAGTGACTTATTAATGTACATGGGTTACTCTAAATTATCTTGGTGAAACAACGACAGTCGGTATTAATTTTCTTACATCTACTAGGCATAGCCTTACTCAACTGTGTGCAGTAGATAAATTGTATTGTTTTTGATGGCTGCACGTAAAGCTTTTAGAATGAGGTTTACTAGACCACAAGCAGAAGATTATGAATAATGTGCCAAACTGTGGACATAAACCCTTATGTGACTTAGAGCTCTGTGACCAAGCCCAAGCAGAGTTCTCAATGATTTTCTTTGAAAATTGCAGAATGTGAAATTTTTTTCATAGAAATATTTACTATTTGCTATATTTACTATACTGCAAGGTATATAATAATATGGATGTCAATAATGTGCCCTTAAATAATTGCAACTACTGGCTTTCTCTGCCAGGTGTGAGTTATAAAACTCACATAATAAAGAAAAACTGAATTAACTCAGTGTGGTAGGAAGACGGTTGGATTTCAGTGCCAGAGGGATGAACTCTGATGCTCGCAATTTACCAGATATGCGGGAAAGGCGTTCGAAGACTTCTTAAGCATTCATTTTTGTCTGGATCCTTTTGCTATCCAACTTATAATGTTTGTGAACACAATGCTCTCACAAAGCTATTTCTATACTACACATAAGTGGAATACTTTGTCATGTCATCTACTGGCTATTTTTAAGCTGCTTGTGACATGTTTAAAAAGTTAAGAAGAATTGATCTGTCAAATTGTTTTATCTTCAAGTGTTTTTTCTTGATTTTACCTTCTATTTAATACATCATTCTCTGATTTTATGAAGAAAATGCCATGATATATTATTTTCACTTGTTCCTTTAGTATTTTCTGGTTTGGAAAATGTTTACTTTTTAAAAGCCATAGTTTACTATTAAAGTTTTTCACACAGTTGCTTTAATGACTTAATGTTCTTAAAATTGTATTCACTGTCCTCCTATAGCAGCTATACAATTATATTTTATGCATTTTAATCATTCTAAGAAGCATAATTGGAGAATACAGAGAATAAACAAGCAATAGTGTGATATTATGTGATACAGTTTGCATGTCATTATAAACCATTCAGATGAACCAGAGATTCTCATCTTTTTCTACTTTTCTGCAAAATTAGAGTCTAACACAGAAAAGAACATCATCCTGTCTTAAGTAATGTAATTTCTACCTTATCAGGGAAGTTGTTGTTCTGGGAACATGGTTGAACTTCAGTCCCATGTCCCTTTGCTCCCAGTAAAGACAACCACCTGCTTATGATCCTGTCACACACGTAAAGCTTTCAGATATTGTAATATATTGTCTAATCCAACAGTTGTTTTGGTTGTGTATCCATGCTTGTATAGTAAACTCCATTCAACAGGGAGACATGCAACCTTTTACTGTGTTAGGATAGATAGCCACCCTTGGATTCCTGCTAAGGATCCTCGATCCTCTAATGGTTCAGACATGGCTGCATTTTTTCAGTTTTTAAAATATATTTTCTTAATTTATTCATATTACATCTCAATTGTTATCCCATCCCTTGTATCCTCCCATTCCTCCCTCCCTCCCATTTTCTCCTTACTCCCTTCCCCTAAGACTGTGACTGAGGGGGACCTCCTCCCCCTGTATATGCTCATAGGGTATCAAGTCTCTTTTTAGTAGCCTGCTATCCTTCCTCTGAGTGCCACCAGGCCTCCCCATCCAGGAGATGTGGTCAAATACAGGTCACCAGAGTTCCTGTGAAAGTCAGACCCCACTCTCCACTCAACTGTGAAGAATGTCCTATTTATTGACTAGATCTGGGTAGGAGTTTGAAGTTTACTACATGTATTGTCCTTGGCTGCTGCCAGTTTGCGCATGGCTGTATGTTTTATCACACGCTCCTTTACTCTGTGTCTTTTACAGTCATGGTCATTGCTGTTAAAACCCATAATTTAGCCACATCAGAATAGCCCTGACACATGCTCTCCGTGCGTCAGCCTCAGTTTCATGCTGTATCATCTATCACAAGGACCAGGCACTGCTCCTCCCTAGTCTGTCTTTGTTTCTTGTTAGTTTTTATTCAGGTATTAATTGCATTGCATGTCTTTTCCTGGAAGATGTGCATAAGAATATTTTACCCAGACAGGGTACTAACAAGTAGCACTGACAGTTGCTAAGCCTGATTTTATTCACTGTAAAGAAAAATATTCTCCCAATGTGTTAATAACATATAGATTTAGAACGCTATCTTAAGAGTAGGTAAATCTGAAGTTTGGAAAACTCATGTGTTTTTTCCAATGTGTTTTGATCTTGAAATTTTGAAAATAAATGGATTACTTTTTGAATTGCTCAAAATAATGAGTAACACATTAATACAGGAGTAACGAATGAAGGTTTCCATAAAAAGTGTCCACTGAAGAAAGACGTTTAAATGTTTTTTTTTTATAAATCTTCAGGTAATTCCCCATGTTGCACAATTCTATCAGTGTCTTGTGTCTTCACAGAGAACTGACAGTATTCGTCTCTGAATACCATACTTTAAAGGCCTCTGTGTCTTAAGCCTAGGGGTCTGTTGAAATAAAACCACAATTTTTTTCCTTATGTCATCCTCCTCCTGCAGAGGAAAAGGATGGGGCAGCACACAAAATCACTAATTATATTTATAAATAATTAAATTCCTTAGTTTTTAGAATAGGATACACAGGTACACACACACACACACACACACACACACACACACACACACACATACAGGCATGCATGCACACACATAATTGTTAACTTTGCTGACAGCATATGTACTTCCTTGTGTTTGTGTGTGTTTGTGTGTGTGTGTGAGAGAGAGAGGGGGGGAGATGTGTGTGTGTGTGTGTGTGTGTGTGTGTGTGTGTGTGAGAGAGAGAGAGAGAGAGAGAGAGAGTTGTACTCTTCACAAACTTCTCATAAATTTAGGTTTTCAAAATATACATCTGCATGCCAGGCACAGGCATATAAACTTAAAGTTAAAAATGAAGTAGTCATTCAAGTGAGTCATTTTTTGATGATGAATATGGGCTAAGAACTAATATGGTATAACCTATTACTCTTCCACACAGGGTACGTCTGCAGGCAGAAGATTAACAGAGAAGACTGGGGAAAGTACAAAGAAGTTATTGAGGCTTAAAGTGTTTCTTCTCGCTTCTTGCTGGTTCTCATGTTTGCCAATATTTTCTATACTCCTTTTCAATGGTACAGAGGGAAACACTAAAAAATATTAAAATTAAGACATTAGATTTAGTAAAAAAAAAAAAAAGTCACAGAATGGAGATTGGTGGGGTCTCTGCAACAACCGTGGCCAGCAGAGTAACTCAGAGTAATGAGATTTAAAAGGTAGTTCTGTTCACCAGTTCCATGTCCCACTGCTCCCAGTGAAGGCAGCCACCTGCTTATGATCCTGGCCCACATGTGTTTCTTTCAGATATTGTAATGCATTGTCTAACACAATAGTTGCTTTGATTGTGTGTCCATACTTGCATAGTGAACTATGTTCAACAGGAAGGCATGCAACCACATAGAGGAAGATAGCAACCCTTGGATACCTGCTGGTGATGGTTCAACCTGTGTCTGACACTAAGTAGTTTTTTGTTTGTTAGTTTCTTGACATATTTGAGCACAGCACAATTTGGTGAAATTTTTCCCAGTGATAAATATCTCAAACATATGTGCTCAATAAAGCTTAACACATAACGACATCACAACTCTTTGTAAAGTATATGTTACATCTTACATAAAGATCAGCTCCATAGATTGTCAAACTGAGAAGGCCTTCACCACACTGACAACACAAAGGAAACCTAGCAGTATATTCATCACATCCCTTCCCATCTCTCTGGGCAGAAAAAGGGGTATGCATCTCTCCCTTTGAAGAGACAATCCTGTGGGGTTAACATTTCTAGTTCACTTACCGCATATCTGTGAACACACCAGTGTCTGTGCCTGAGGTGAGGGTAGGGTATGCTTAGTAACTGGGAGAAACAACTAGAGGAAGAGTTTTAGATGGCAGAATGTTTCTACATGGTTGTGTACGTTGGGTTTTGAACACAATAAATACATGCATTTCTTTCGCACATCTACACCAGCATTTGTTGTCATTTGGTTATTGGTTCTTTTATTTTTTTAAATTGGGGTAAGATTAAAATTTAAATACCTTGGATTTTCTTTGAACTGATGGAGAATAAAGATGAACTTAAAAAAAAGTTTGTAGTCATCTGCATTTATCCTTTATTTAGTTTTTTGATCCCAGTTTTGATTTGGGTCATTTGTCTCTTAGTGTTCAGTCTTTTTTTCCACTTCTTTGTATACTCAAGACAGCAAACTTCTGTCAGATATATTGTTAATAAAGACGTTTTCCCCCATTCTTTATGCTGTTTCTTCACTGAAATGATGGTGGTTAATTTTTCTCTGTACATAGCCTTTTAGTTTCATGAAGTTTCATTTTAAGTTGTTGCTCTTAATGCCTGTACTATTGAGGGTGAGGGTCCTGTTCAGAAAATTCTGTCCTCGCCTCCAAGTTGAAGCATATTTCTTATGTCCTCCTATAGGAAAGGCAAAGTATCTAGATACACCACATTTTCACAGTCACGTTCTGGATCCTGGCACAATTTACTTTGTACTGCCATGTAAATTCTCTTCATGCTTTCCTCACTCAGATTGACAACTTGCAGCCTGCCCTTCGCTTTTCTTCACTATTCTACTGTAAGCATAAAGATACCCCAGATTTCATACTTCATGCTCGCTTACTGCTTTCCTTAACTTTTTTTTTTGCAGTTTTTAAAAAAAATTTTGGTGATGAATTCAGTAACATCAAGAAAACCATCCAATAACCAAAGTCATTAATGAATCCCCTTTTAATTGCATAGAGCCGTATATCTGCTAAAGTTTTCACAACTGATTTTCCATCCTTGCATGAAGCTGTGGTGTTGTCTGCCAAGAGGGCCATGAATAATTTAACTTCTTTGCTCAGTTATTGTTTCATCTATTGTTTCAGTGTGGGTGTCTGTGATATGGGTGATGAACAGTCTATGGCATAGGAAGTTTATCAATAATCAATATTTTTGAAAGAAAGGAGAAACAGTGTGAACAATGGTGAACGGAGAAAGGAATTAGCATTTAGACCCTCAATGATCTTTCTAATCCTGTGAAGATC
Organism: Acomys minous; assembly: GCF_964271855.1. Lineage (NCBI taxonomy): Eukaryota > Metazoa > Chordata > Mammalia > Rodentia > Muridae > Acomys > Acomys minous. The sequence continues at coordinate 91,363,991 of NC_140483.1, forward strand.
TTGGACTTTGGGTAGATAAGTGTTCATCCAAGCAGTCTCATGTTAGAACAACTAGACCCTGAAAGAGGTGAGAGATGGGACCAGTTTGTACTTTGTTGGGGATGTGTGTGGTGCAGTATCATGTCAACTACAGACACAGAAAATGTCCACTGAAGGAAATGATTCAATGTCTAGTGTCTTAGATAAAACCATAAAAAAAAACCCTTAGAAAAAAAAGAAAGAAAAAGAAAAAGAAAATGAATCACGTAAATATTTTTCAGACCATGTACTCTTTTGAAGAACTATGCTAAGAAGACATCACACTAAATTGAAAAAGCACCCTTTGACAATCTGTTAAGAAAAAAATTGGTTTCCTTTCAGATAATGAAAAGACTTATAAGTTAGAAAACACCTTGAATATAATACTTCACCCTCCTCAAGCCTAGGCATTTATTCAGCCAATCAGAAATACTTTTGGAGGCAAGGTTACACAGCATCACTTTGATATACATGAGAGTTTGCTTGTAGAACAGTAAGAATCTTGGGGTCAAGCAATTAAACACAAAACCCCAGACCATGGCATAACAAAGATTTTTAAATGATGCTGTTATATTATTCCCTGAGAGGTAGGAGAATACAGACAGGCTCCTAATATTTTTAACAATTAAATTAGGTAAAACAAACTAGAATAAAACAGAAGGAACAGAAAAAAAGAGAGAGTAAAAGAAAAATCTCAAAAAACACAGATGCAGAAACACACAGAGAAATCCTATAAAAACAAAACAAAACAAAACAACAACAACAACAAAAAAAGCAGAAACCATTAAAGATGAAGGCCCAACAAATCATATTGAGACAAAGAATCTCCAAAAATGCCATTGACTTTGTTTTGTCTTGGCCGTCTATCTCAAATGGTGATAGCTTCTGGGATAAGTATGGGTACTTGTGTTCACGTCCCCTCTCAGAGCTAGAACTCTATCTGGCCCAGATACATGCAAACTGTGTGCATGTTGTCTTAATCTCTGTGAATTCAAATGCTATGTAAGTCCTGTTGTATTTAGAAGGCCTTGTTTCCTTAGTGTCCTCCATCTTCTCTGCCTCTTAGAATCTTTCTGCCTCTTGGGTTTCCTTATCCCTGAGGAGAAAAATTTGATGGAGACATCCTCTTTAGGACTGTGTGCCAAGATCTCTCACTCTCTGCACACTGTCTAGGAGATAGTTTCTGTATTTGTTCTCACCTACTGCAGGACTATGAGAGCTGGTCAGTAGAGGGCTATGCTCTTGGTTAGCACCAGCTTGAATTTTCCAACCTCAGTGAGCTGTGTAGGCATTATCTTCAGCAATAGGAACTTACCACTAGTTTGTAGAAAAGCCTTGACAACAGCCTGAGTTCTTTAAGTGTTTTGATAAGGCCCTTTTGGCAAGAAGTGGATTAGATATAACCTATTCTTGGAAATACAGGCAAAATTTACTGATGGGAGATGAACAGCTCTGGCTCTATCTTCTGTTATTTGGTTTCTCCATTTTAATTACCTTCATATAAGTATATATTTTAGCAAGCATCTATGTATTAAGTTTCCATAGGACTCTTCTATTGGCCCTTAGTTTAAGCTGTCTCTTCAAGTATTTCTTCCTTTGTCCCTCTTTTCCTCTCCCACCTCATTTGATTTTATTCTAGTCCTGCCTTCCTGTCCTTCTATAGCTATTTTATTTCTCCTCTCAAGTGAAATCCACTTATACATACCCTATGTAGTTACATAGGTTGTAGCCTGGTTATGAAAACCTTAACAACTAACATCCACATATAAGCAAATGCATATCATATTTATCTTTTTGAGTTGGGTTATCTCACTCAGGAGGTCCATTCTTTCCTAGGTCCATTCTTTTACCTGTGAATTTCATGATTCCATTTTTTAATGCTAAGTACTATATACCATTATGTAAATGTACCATCTATAAATGTTGTTTTGATTTACTCCAAAGGGGATGAGATGAGAGACTTTCCAAAGCTTTATGAGCCCAGAGAATTTCTTAACTCTCTGTAGGCCTAGGCTTGGAAGCTTCTAATCTCCACACAATCTAATCTCTTGTAAGCCCAGACCTTGAAGGCTCCAGTTTCCAACCTCCATCTGCTAACCTAGGCCTAAAATGCTTTCAGCCTCCCAGACTGAATAAGCTCACACTTTCTAGTTCTTTCTGAACTCTGGCTGGCTGGTTCAATTCAGTTGTTCTGCCTGAAAACTCCTCTCTACACTGACTGATTCAAGATAGCTTATTTCAGATTCTCCCTGCTTGGAAATATTGCCTTTGCACTTTATGATCTGAATGTCAAGAACTAAACTGAAGGGCACTCAATTGAACTGCACCCAACTGTACAGTATTCCTGAACTCTGCTGTACTCTCTGCATGAACTCTTTCCTGTCTGTGTGTGCTGCTCTTAAGTAGTTTCTCTTTCCTGTTTGTTCTCATGATAATTAGGCATATCCAATCTCTGACTTACTCTGTCAAATCCTCTTAGATTTTCCCCTCAATTAGGCATCATTATTTGAGGTTAAAGGGGCATACTAAACTCCAGCCAGAGGGATTAAAGTTCTGCTCTCATCTATATTCCAGCCAGAGGGATTAAGGGTGTGTATTCTAGCCAGTGGGCTAAAGGTGTGTAGTAAGGTTGAGTCTGTATTCCAGCTGTGCCATGCTGCTGAATTAGAATTCCTCTACAGCCACCTTTTCTTTATCCATTCATCCATTGATGGACATTTAGTCTGATTTCAATTCCTGGATACTATGAATAGAATAAAGTGACACTGAACATGGTTGAATATCTGTGTAGTAGGATATAGAGTCCTTTGGATATATTCTCAAGAGAGGTGTAGCTGGATCTTGAGGTAGATTGATTCCCAGCTTCCTGAAGAAACTGCCACACTAATTTTCACAGTGACTGTAAAGGTTTACAATCCCATCAACAATAGAAGAGTGTTTTCTTTATTTCTCATCTCCCTTAGCATGATCTGTCTTTGCTATTGTTGTTAGAGGTGTTAGCCATTCTGTCAGGTATGAGAGGAAATCTCAAAGTAGTTTGGATTCACATTTTTTTTTATGACTAAGGATGTTGACCATTTCCTTAAATGTTTTTTGAACCATTAGTTTTTCCTCCTTTGAGACATTTCTTTAGATCTGTATACCATTTTTAAATTTGCTTATTTGTGGGTTTGTTTGTTTAGTTGGTTTTATATCTAGTCTCTGGAGTTTTTCATACATTTTGTATATTAGCCCTCAGTCATATGGGCAGTAGGTAAAACCTTTTCCCACTCTGTAGGCTATTGCTTTGTCTGCATGATGGTGCTCTTTGCCTTACAGAAACTTCTCAGCTGTAAGTCTCACTTACTAATTGTTTACCTTAGTGCCTGTGCACATAGTGTAGTGTTTAGAAAGCCTTTTCCTGTGCCAATGAGTTTAAGACTTTTCCCACTTTCTCTTCTTTAGGATTCAGTATATCTTGCCTTATGTTGAAGCCCAGAAAGAAAAATTTTAGTATTTACTTATAGAAAGAGGAAAATGCAAATGAGTTTGAACATGAGTTATTTGGAAAAAAATCATAACCTGAGTTTCCCTTAGGGAGGCGTCACCAGTTAATTATTTGTAAGGTAGGGTTTATAATTACAGTTTCATTGATTGGATGACATTTTGTAATAAAGAAATGACTGTGATATTTAATTTCTAATAAATGAATACAACCTCAGTTTCTTCAGTTCTGTTCTGAATTTACCATTACTACTGTGTGACAGGCATTAAGTTAGGAGCTTGGAATACACAGATAAATAAATCATGTTGATAACACGTTATTAGTTGCTTATAGGACTGTGATGTTTGAAATTAAACTGGGCTTTAAGGATGCAAGAGAGTGTAAATGGCACCCTGGGGCTCTCTTGCTGGGAGATTTATATGGAACGGATAGGAAAATCTCATTATCTGGGTTCTCTGAGGTTGCACTGATCTGCGTACACAGTTCCCATGCAGGTTATCAAACACAAATCCCTGTTGCAGCTGTAGATCTAACGGCTGCTCTTCTTAATTCTCAAGCTAGTATATCAAAGTGTTGGATACGTGAGAATCATGGAGGGTTTGGATCCAAAACATGACCGTCACACATTTCTAACTGGTTCAACATAGCCGTGTGTAAGGCTCCTTGGATGAGGTCCTCTCTCACACCCAAATATAAATGCTAATAAAAGCAAATGAATTCCACCATTCCTTGTACTTTATTGTGAATTATGATTTTACAAGTTCATGTGTAGCTCTTGACTTATCGATGTTCCCAAGTTTTCCATTTAAAGCCCCCCACAATGAGGGACAAAGGAAAAGGAAAGGGGATCATTCGTACCGTTTTGCTGGGATCAATAATTTCGTAGTTTGACTGATTAGTGTCCTCAAATGCTATCACCTTTGATTGCAGAACTCTGAGGAAAGGTGTAGGTGGTGCAGGAGAGATGATTGCTCTCACTGTGAACTGTGATACATATATTTTTCCTTTCAGGTTACAGAAGGAAAGGCTGAAAATAAAATGTAGGTCAAGTGCTTTCATCCACTACCAATTTCCGAACAGCAATCACAGATCCTCAGTGACTGGACCTGATTTTCAAAAGAGGAAAGAGAAGGTCAAAGGGTTAAGAAAATGAACAAGCATTAAAGTAATACTTTAAGATAAAAGGCAGCATATATATATTTGAAGAGTAGAAATACAGCAGATTAATATGCTCAATTTGCCTCTGGTTTATTGGATTCAGCCTTTTCTGCAACTGCTTCTCATTATTACATTAGTGTGGTGAAAAGAGAAGAGGAGAAATTGAAACATATGTTCATAATGCTCCATGTTCAACGTGCTCTAATTCCTTAATTAACACACAACACTTCACAAAATGGCTATTTACTAAACGTGTGGGTGTTTCAGAGGCTAGGACTGCTTTGTTCATTAGTATAATTATTGTAAAATCATATCTAGTTTTTTGTTTATACAGATCATATTAATTTTAAAATAATTTATAATCATTAAAAGAACTATATGATTGTTATCTAAATGAACTTTTAAGGAATAATATTTTAACTAGGACAATATATATTTAATTAATATTATAATTAAATATGCAGTGAAGCTTCCTATTTTATTAGAGTTGGCTACTATGTACTTGCGATGCTATCAAATTACACATACTACAGAAAAGTCAGTTTGCCAGAAGAAAAGAATAGCAAATGTAATGTCTTTAATTTATGTGTTTACTGATGCATATTGGGGGACAAAATTCAGGGAATGTGTGAAGAGAGATAGAGAGGGGGAGGGAATTGTATAGCAAAGCAACTCAGCACACTTTCCGTGTGCTTTTCCAAAAGCAATGCCTGTTTCTAAGATGTAGGCTAGTAGTGACAATAAGGCTCAACCCTCGTGCCCCCTGTCTCTACCTAATGGCAACTTCAATGTACTTGCTAGGAGAAAAGGAAAAGAGAAGAGAAAGATGATAAAAATAAAGGATAATAGAAACTGCAGGAGTTAGTGGACATTAAAATAAATTGCCTCAGATCAGTGTTTCCACAGCAATGTCTTCCAATTTTTTCACTGTGCTCACATATGTATCATGAGACAAAGGTGCAGGTGAAAATGTCTTAGAAGAGAAAAATTAAAAATGCAAATATGTCCTAGGTACTGGCGCTGTTCAGTGATGTCAGGACTGGTTTCTAGTCACTATAGCCATAAGTTGTGTATTCATATCTGTGTATTCATATATACACTTGCTTGTATTTGTTACTTCTATAAAACTAGAATACAAGTGAAATATATCATAGTGTGGAGAGCTGAAGTTGGAACACATTTAAACAAAACACTGACTTTAAAACCCATAATAATTTATTTTGAATATAAATTTATGATTCAAGCTTCCCTTCCCATTCACTTCCCTCTTCCTCTCTTCCCTTCTCTCTTTTCTCCTTTTTTTCACTTCCCTTCCTTTCTTTCCTCTCTAATCCTTTCTCTTCCCTTTTATTCTTTCCTTCCGTCCTACTCCTCTCTCTTACTCATAAATTATAGTGATACAATACAGATTAATGCTGAGACTAGTTGTTGAAAATACATTATTAATTACTGTATATGAATTTGCTGTATATTTTGATACTTTATATTAAATAATAAAATATTTGAATATATATGCTTGCATTTTATTCTTATGGATATATACACTGTATGTTTATGTTTGTCTTTCTTTCTTTGTCTGTATGTCTGTCTCTCTTTCTCTCTCTCTCTCTCTCTCTCTCTCTCTCTCTCTCTCGTGTGTATGTATGTATGTGTGTGTGTGTGTGTGCATGCTCGTGTGTGTAGGGCAGAGGTTAACATTGCTGTCTTCAAAAGTACTGCAAATTATTTTTTGAATAATTAAATTTGTTCTTTGACAATTTTACATATGTTTATAGCACATTATGATTGTTCTCTCTATCCTTCACTTCCCTTATCCTGTCAAAATGCTGCAATGCTACATTTCCATTCCCATATCCATGTATTTTTGTTTTGTATTGTGTTTTATTGATTTAAGCAGAGCCATGGCTTGGAGCTATCCATTGAAGCCAATGGACAAAACAGATGTCAATGGTTCCCTGTGCCCTAGAATGTATCAGTAACCAAGAGTGCTGCTGGTAATGATAGCTCCCTATGAGTTCTTCCTCAATCAATCCATACTTACCTCTTGACTGGACAAGAGCTTTACAGGTTCGAACCAAGGATACTGTGATACTATACTTGCAGTGCATCATGCATTTCTCCTGGTTTTTCTGGCTCTTAAATTATTTTCACATCCTTTTATGATATCCTCTGTGCCTTAGAGGATGTGGTATCAATGTTCTACTTAGAAGTGAACACTGAAACATCACTTTTTGAGTACCCTGGACATTTATGAGTCTCAGGGTGTTTTGCCTTTGTTTGCAAAGTTTAACTTCTCAGAGTGAATCTGAAAGTAAATATATCTATGGTATAAGCAAATATTTGAAGGCAGTTTGGTGCCATGTAAATTTAGCAAACTTATAGTAGTAAATCCCACCCAAATACTCTTTAGGAAGCATCACCTCCCCAGCAAAATTTTTTATTTCATTTGCATTACCAGATTTGGATCCCATCCTGGGGAGTGGGCCTGAAATAAGTTCAAATGGTGATTGATTAGCCCAACAATAGTTGTGCCACTATTGGACTAGTGAGTACTTCTTACATGGTACTTTTTTGTGTCTCTTCTCCCTCAGTAGCCTGGATAGCACCTTCTGGGTTCTGTGATTAGGAAAGTTAGCAAGCAGGAAGAATTCTTGCAGCTTATTTTCATATACAAGTTGGAACTAAGTGTTCTCTCTCTCTCTCTCTCTCTCTCTCTCTCTCTCTCTCTCTCTCTCTCTCTCACACACACACACACACACACACACACAAACACACACACACACACACACACACACACTAAGCAAGATGTGTAGTATTGTCTTAGTTAGAGTTTCTATTGCTATGATGATATGCCATGACAAAAATCAACTTAGAGAAGAAAGAATTAACATTTTTTACATGATTAATAACAGTCTACCACTGAGGGAAGTCAGGAAAAGAAATCAATCCTGATGGAGCCTGGGATTACTGAAGAGCCCAAGGAGGAGAAATGCTGCTTACTGATTTGCTCTTCATGACTTGCTCAGCTTGCTTTGTTATAGCACCCAGGACCACCAGCCTAGGAGGTGAGCTCTGACCAAGTAGTCATCAGCCCCAGGGAAATGTACCACAGGCTTCCCCTAGGCCAGTCTGGTGGACTCACTTTCTCAGCATTTCTCAGCATTTATTCTTATAAAATGACTCTACCTTCATCAAGTTGACACAAAACTACCCAGCACATATGTCTTTAGCAATAGTGTTCTATGGTCTAATTATGGTGGGAAACTAAGAGCTATAGCAAATGTTTATATTGTTTTTGGGGGGCATCTGATGCATCTCTGGTTTTGTTTAATAAGGAATAGCTCCTGAGAGCAGCATTGTTAAATATGCTGGAAATATCCACTTAACATTTTGCCTAATTCTGTTTCTTAATGATTACTAAATTTCCATAATGCTTTTTCATATACCTTTCATGTTAGTTAATGTTTCCCTCAATCTCTGCTACCATAATCACCACTTAAACTTTTTCAACTACATCATTTCTTCTGTAGACTCTCATGTGACCCGTGTTCTCCTATTCCACCACCACCTCCTCCTTTCTCCTCCTCCTTTTGCAGGTGATGTTTTATTTATTTATTTGCTTATTGATTGGTTGGTTGGTTTTTTTGGAACACGATTTCTCTATGTAGCCTTGGCTGTTCTGGACTTGCTTTGTAGACCAGGCTAACCTCTAACTCACAGCGATCCTCCTGCCTCTGCCTCCCTAAGTACTGGGAATACAGGGGTGTGCTTTGAAGTGTTTATTTTACCTTACAGTTTATAATCACTCCCTGTGGAAAGCCAAAGCAGGTTCTCATTGCCAGGAGCTCGCAGCAGAACCTACTAAGGCAAACTGCCTAATAGCTTGCTAATTTCAGAGAAAAAGAGCTAAGAAAAACAGGCAAATATTAATAGAACTCAGACTTCCTTCATTCTAACTCCTCATGCCTATTACATTACTGCTTCATATATTTTACCTGAAGGTGATTCCCTCAGTCTGCTATGCTTGGAAACTGTCTTCTGAGAGGCTTCATCCAGCAGTTGATGGAAAAAGTTGCAGAGACCCACAGCCAAACAATAGATGGAGCTCAGGGAGTACAGTGGAAGAGTGGGAGGAAGGACTGAGGGAGGCAGATGGTTCAAGGACACCACAAGACCTACAGAGTAAACTAACCTTGGTCCATGGGGCCCCACAGAGACTGAAACACCAACCAAACAGCCTGCATGGGCTGGACCTCGGCCCCTTAAATATATGTAACAGCAGCTTGTTCTTCATGTGGGTCTCCTAACAATTAGAGTGGTCTGTCTCTGAACTTGCCTGCCTTTGGATCTCCTTCCACCAGCTGAGCTGCCTTGTCTGTCCTGGGGGCAAGGAATAGGGGGAGGAAGCATTTAGCCCTGCTGTGACGTGATATCCCAGGAAGAAGGGGAAGGAAATGGGGAAGAAGGGTAAGGGTGGGACTGAGAAGGGAGGTGGGTGTGGGCTGTGATCAGGCTATAGAGTGGTTAAATAAAGTACTGAGAAAAAAAGAGATGAAGGCAAAAGCTTGATCTGGCTCATGGTAGGTGGGCTTTCTGGCATTTGGGGTTCTTATGTTACAATACATCCATTCCTGTCATCCTTCATTCCACAGCCTTAAGGGCAGAGGAGAGAGTACTAAATTTTCCATAGAGTAACACGGCTACTTTTCTTTTCACACTATTATCAGGCTTTAACTGAAGTTCTTTTTAATTACAAGTCAACATGACTTTTGACTTCTTTTGATAAAGTTATATAATAATATGTTTTATAATAAAGGGCTCACTACCCTTTATTAATTAAAATTTATCTGAGATGTTTGCTCATATTACTGTAAGAAGTACTTTTCCAAAATAGTAATATCTTAAACCATGAATCCAGGTTATTTGTTGGAAGAGTAAATAGACATAATTGTTTTTGCATGGAAGCCATTATCTAGCTATCTCTACAAGCTTCTTCATCTCTAATAATTTCAGAGCGCTTTATGTTTTTATGTAAATGATAATATCTGTAAACACAATGTTATTTTCTCATCCTTGCTCTGCACATTTGCAAATGATCATTTTATTACACTGGGAATAAAAAAAGATACCAGGTAAAAGGAAAAGGGGGAAAAGACTAGTACATAAAAAAATCTCTTTTTATTGGAGTACACCTAACAAAGTCACCTCCATGTGTATTTTAAAAATTATTTCTAGTCTGCTCATAAAACAAAAAGAGGATAGAAAACAATCCTATCCATTGAGTGGTGTGTCTCTCATAACTGCTTATGGTCACGCATTTATAACATAAGTACACAAAGAACTAAAATGAATTAAATACTTTTACTTCGTCTTGCTGCTGTGACTGATATGTGTGAAGTAATGGCTATTTGGTAACTATTTTTTACCAGTATTTGCTTTTGTATTTGATCATATATTGCCAAAGACACTGATGCAAATAGGTGTGTTAAAAGCAACAGATGGAAACAACAAGTAACTGACAAAACCCCACCCATCACATGTAAAACCAAGGTGGAACTTCAGGTACAACAGTAACTGTGGTTGACCTCAGACCTTCCATATAGCCATGCTTATATGTGCACATACATTTGGTTACACAGCTGTATCTCCACAGGAACAGACACACACAAACACAGACACAGACACACACACACACACACACACACACACACACATAAGTACATGCACATATGTATACACTTGCACATACATACATGCACATACACACACCCCTGCCCATATTCACATACTTGTGAACTCACACACACACACATTCACATACACATATTCACATGCACATATACAAACACTCAAGCATGGACACACACATGCACAGAAATATGTACATACACATGCACACAAACATGTACATACACACATGCTTACTCACAAACACACATAGACACACACACACACGCAAATATACATAAACACAAGTGCACACATATATTTATGTATGCTTGAGTACACATGCACTTCACAATTTCACATGAAGCATGTCCTAATGAAAGTACTTACTTTCTTTATGTTAACTGAGTCTAGTCACAAATATCAAATAAATCTACATTAAATAGATGGAAAATGAAATAGAGGTTGCAAAATGCAATTAAAATTGTGATAGAGGAAAAGCAGAGGTCAGAGAAGGACAAGTTGCTGAGAAAGAAGTCGATGGGCATGTGGAGTGGGAGTCCAGGTGAATGAGGATGAGGATGATGAGCTTCCCCAGGACATGGCCAGGAACAGGGCATGGAACAGGTGCTCGTGCTCCAGCAGATGGGCAGGCCAGGAAGAGGAACTGGGAAATGACAGTTCGGTTCCTTTTTGTCATATTCTTTCTCCTGCACCTTTCAGAGAAAACTAACATAGATCCTTAGAAATACAAATAAAAATGAACAGATTTATGTGAAAATAAAATTACTTATGGGACAACATAAATGACAAATGAATGACTGTGTGTGTATATCTGAGAAGGAGGAAGGACTGATGCAGACATAAACTAGAAGGCAATTTCTCTTTCATTCGCCATTTGGATGGTCTTCTTTGATCTCCAGTGTTCACAGTGTGCAGTTATTTCCCTGACGGCATTCTGAGCATGCATGTCTTTTTAAGACTTTTAATAGGTAAAAACAAAGGCCCCATCAAAAGCAATCGTTGCTCTAGCTCCATCCATTTGCCTGCACATTTCATGATTTCCTTGTTTTTAATAGTTGAGTAATATTCCACTGTGTAAATGCACCACACTTTCATTTTTTATTTTTTAATTAATTCTTTTTTATATATACATTTATAGTATTACACATATATACAATAAACTACTTACAACAAGAAGAACCAGGAAATAATCAGGAATTACATAAATGTTACATTCATAGTGTTTTGGCTATTTGAACTTAGCAACCTTGAATAAAACATCTTCCATCTCTTGGTAAGGCTAAAATTCTGAATGTAAATCAATATCAAATCTCATCTCTATCAAATTAAAACATCTATCTAGACATAAAAAGATCTTAACCTCTAAACAAATGAGCTTAATCGTAAAACTAAACTATCTGGCCTTCAACCCCATCAGATACTTAAGAAGGAATAAAATTAATTACCTGAGTAAACAAGAAGTGCAAGTTGAGCAAATTTTTTTGTTGTGTGCTGGAACATCTTCTGGGTATATTCCAAGGAGTAGAATAGCTGGGTCTTGAGGAAGCCCTATTCCCATTTTTCTGAGATAGCACCAGATAGATTTTCAAAGTGGCTGTACTAGTTTGCATTCCCACCAGCAATGAAGGAGTGTTCCTCTCTCCCCACATCCTCCCCAGCATGTGGTGTCCCTTGAACTTTTGATCTTAGCCATTCTGATGGATGTAAGATGGAATCTCAGAGTTGTTTTGATTTGCATTTCCCTGATGACTAAGGAGGTTGAGCATTTCTTTAAGTGTTTCTCAGCCATTTGATATTCCTCTGTTGAGAATTCTCTGTTTAGTTCCAAGCCCCATTTCTCAATTGGGTTATTTGGCTTGGTGGTATTTAATTTCTTGAGTTCTTTATATATTTTGGATATTAGACCTTTGTCAGATGTAGGATTGGTGAAGATCTTTTCCCAGTCATAGCAGCCTTATTCATAATAGCCAGAACATGGAAACAGCCTAAGTGTCCATCAGTAGAAGAATGGATAAAGAAACTGTGGTACATATACACTATGGAATACTACTCAGCTATTAAAAACAAGGAATTCCCGAAATTTGTGGATAAATGGATTGAGCTAGAAATGATCATAATGAGTGAGTTAACCCAGAAGCAGAAAGATTCAAATGGTATATACTCACTTATATCTGCATACTAGCCCAAGGGGCATGTCCCACGAAAGCCTTCACTTACCAGGAAGCTGGGACAGAGGGGAGGACATCCTAATGGGACTCTAGATGAGAGAAGCATGGGAGAATAGCAAAGTAGAAGGATCCAGAGGGTCCTAGAAACCTACAAGTAGAACATTATGATAGGCAGATTTGGGCTCAGTGGTCCCACTCAAACTAAGGCACCAGCCAAAGACAATACAGGCCGTAAACTTTAAACCCCTACCCAGATCTAGCCAATGGTCAGAACATTCTCCTTAGTTGAGTGGAGAGTGGGATATGACTTTCTCACATACTCTGGTGCCTCACATTTGACTATGTCCCCTGGAGCGGGAGACCTGGTGGCACTCAGAGGAAGGACAGCAGGTTACCAAGAAGAGACTGGGTACCCTATGAGCATATACAAGGGGAGGTAATCCCCCTCAGGAACTGTCATAGGGGAGGGGAATAAGGGGAAAATGGGAGGGAGGGAAGAATGGGAGGATAGAAGGGATAGGATAACCATTGAGATGTAACAAGAATAAATTAATGAAAAAAAAAAAGAAGTGCAAGTTAACAGCTTCCAAAATTAAAAAAAAAATGACAGACAGTTTGTTACCCTAACAGTCACTCAAAACTCTTTAGCATTAGAGCATCATCTTCAGCCTTCTGGCCCAGTATGTCTAACATATAGAATCCCTGTGACTTATTATTAGGTGCCATTCTTCATATGGCATGAATCAAGATTTTCAGATGTCTTTCGTCTGTTTATATGAAGAGGAGAGAACCAGCCTTAATTGTTCTGTGCACCCCACATACCTCATACATTTGTAATTTTAGGGCTTTATAATGTTTGTGAGAAATTACATTTTTTCAGAAAAAAAGAACTGGACACTGATGCTGGATCAATCCTGACAGGATGCATTCCTCCCATCATGCTGAACGCTAACATCCTGCATCCTTCATGTTCTAGCACCAAGTGCTTCAATTGCTGTTCCTCATCAGAGCAGGACAGCTTTGAAGGAAGTTTCTGATGCCAATTGGTCCAGCATTTCATATTGTCCCACACAGGACTTTCATTAATCCTGGAATTCCTCAATATTTAGAAACTGGAGCACAAATGCTATTCCTAACTTGTTTAACCATTTTCCCAAATTTTATTTGGGCCTTTACAAAGGTATTGTTCATCCCAAATCAGCCAGAGGAAACCTTAAGAGAATAATTCCCTATTTCCCTTAAGGGGGAGGGTTGGGTAGGTTTTTGATTGCTTTCTTGGGGTATAGATGTTTATTCTCATTGGGACTTGGTTATAAGTTACTATTGGTTTTATTTGGAGAAAAAAATGAGCTTGGACTCAGAGATTTCTCTTTTCTTTTATTTTTTCATCTTTATGTTTGGAGATAGGGATTGAGAAGAAAGAAGGGGAAATACAGAACTATATAGGTGTGATAGGACAAAATGTAGATTATTGAATCTACTCCTCAACTTAAGGCTTTAATTGTTAATCTCAAGGTTATTTTTAATTCATTGGTACAGAATTTTGTATATATAGGTACAAAATAAGTTTAATTTTGATACATTGGTATAGAATTCAAATTTAAGTTTATTCTTCATATACATTAGGTATATTTCTACTCTAATACGAGGCATTGTATTCCTACAACTCAATTAGAGTACAATGTTTACTTACCTCCAATACTTTGAAAGTGCAATTGCAGCCTGTTTACGATAAGTAAGTTATACAAGTTAATTGTTATGTGATCAAAGCATGGTCATGTCAATTACTTTCTATTTATATTACAAGATATGCATCCTATGCTTGATACATAGATATGATTCTACAGATACATAAGGTAAAATAGTTACATAAAGTCTTCAAAAACCTCATAGATCTACAGAATTTGGCATATAAAGATGACTTTATTATTTTAAAGATTCATTGACATTAAGAAAGGTAACTCCTGACAATATACAGTCTACATCAAAGAAGATGATGAGCATCAGAGAACCTCTTTACTGAGAAGGCTTCAAATGTGGCAAACCAACCACTGGGAAAAATGTTCACATTTTGGCCACCGGCAGAATTCTGCCTAAAAAAGGACAAGCTTGGATACAGACAAAGTTGACAGCCAAACTCTGCCAAGACAGGGTAAGCAAGTTCTTAATAGTTCCAGTCTCACAAATATATAGGTACCACAGTTTCTTTATCCATTCTTCAGATGAGGGACATCTAGCTTGTTTCCACATTCTGGCTATTACAAATAAAGATGCTATGAATAGTTGAGAAAATGCCCTTGTGTGGTGGAGCATCTTTTGGATATACACCCAGGAGTTATATATACCTCAGCATTGATTTCAGCCACTCTGACAGGTGTAAGATGGAATCCCAGAGTCACTTTCATTGGTAGTTCCCTAATAACTAAGGCTGTTGAACATTTCTTTATGTGTTTCTTGGTCATTCCAGATTCCTCTATCCAACATTATCTGTCCAGCTCAGGACCCCACTTTTAATTGGATTATTTGGTTTCTTGTTTAAATTCTTAAGGTTTTTACATATTTTGGATATTAGCCCTTTGTCAGGCGTAGGGTTGGTAAAGATCTTTTCCCAATCTGTAGACTGCTGTTTTGTTCTATTACAGTATCCTTTGTTTTAAAAAAGCTTTTCAGTTTCAAGAAGTCCCATTTATTAATTGTTGATCTTAGATCCTGAGCTGTTGGTATTCTTTTCAGGAAGTTGTCTTCTGTGCCAATAAATTCAAGGATCTCCATTTTTTCTTCCAATAGACTTAGTGTATCTGCCTTTATGTTGAGGTCTTTGATACATTTGGACATGAGTTTTGTGCAGGGTGATAAATATGAATCTATTTGCATTTTTTATATGTAGATATAAATGAATGGAACTAGAAAAGATCATCCAGAGTGAGGTAACCCAGTCCCATAAAGACACACATGGTATGTACTTACTTATAAGCAGATATTAGCCATATAGTACAGGATAAACATAGTATAATTCACAGACCCAAAGAAGATAAGTAACAAGGAGGACCCAAAGAAGGGTGCTTAAATCTCCCTCAGAAGGGGCAATAGAACAGACAGGGGAAGCATTTAAGGAGTGGAGACCAGGTAGGAGAGGGAGCGGAGAGAAATGAAGGTGGAGATCAGACCTGGAGAGATGACAGGTAGAAGGACAAAAGCCCTGCAGAAAAAAGAAACCATGAGAAGGGGCATCTCAGTAACATGCTGGACAACTATGTCAGGATAGGCTTCTCTGAGGATATGAGGGTGACTCTAGCTGAGACTCCTGAGGGGTCCATGGAGACTGAAGAGGAAAAACACCCTGTAACTAGTCAAGACTCCTAATGGAGGAAGGAGAACACTAAAACTCACAAAAACTTCAACTCAAAATTTATGCTGCCTATGAGATCTTCAGGGATACAGATAGAGCAGATAGAACAGAAACTAAGGGAATGCCCAACCAGTGCTGTGTCCAACCCCATACACACCTCATGGAAGAGAGTCAGTCCTTTACACTATTAACAATTCCCTGCTATTCTTGCAGCCAGGAGTTTGGCACAGCTGTCTTCTGAGAAGCTCCACCCTGAAATGGCATGAATCAGATGCTGAGATTCACAGCCAAACATTGGGTGAATTATGGGGAGTCTTGAGAAAAAGTTGAGGGGGGAAGAGAACAGGACCTAGTGGTGACAGAGCTCCACAATAAAACCAACTGAGTCCACTAATCAGGGATCAAAGGGGCTTATAGAGACTGAAGCACCAATCAAGGACTATCCATGGACTAGACCTAGGCCCCCTACATTGATTTAGACAATGGTAGCTCGGGTTTCGTGTGAGTCACTTAGTGAGAGGAGCAGGGATGGACTTTGACATGGACTCTGCTGCCTGTTTTTTTATTACTTCCCCCTGGCAGGGCGGCCTTACTGGCCACAGGGGAAGAGGATTTGTTCAATCCTGGGGGCTCCTCTTCTCTGAGGAGTAGGGGAGAAGGGGGAGGGTCAAGAATCAAGGAGGATGAGACCTGGAGGAAAGCAGGGAGGGGGCTATGATCAGGATGTAAAATGAATAATTAAATAAATAAAATTTTAAAAACATCGTTGCAAGAGAATGAGGTTCGCTGTATGAGATCAGATCCACAGAAGAGGAAGAAGAAGAAGAAGAAGAAGAAGAAGAAGAAGAAGAAGAAGAAGAAGAAGAAGAAGAAGAAGAAGAACAAGAAGAACAAGAAGAACAAGAAGAACAAGAACAAGAAGAACAAGAACAAGAAGAACAAGAACAAGAACAAGAACAAGAACAAGAACAAGAACAAGAACAAGAACAAGAACAAGAACAAGAACAAGAAGAACAAGAAGAACAAGAACAAGAACAAGAACAAGAACAAGAACAAGAACAAGAAGAAGAAGAAGAAGAAGAAGAACAAGAACAAGAACAAGAAGAAGAAGAACAAGAACAAGAACAAGAAGAACAAGAAGAAGAAGAACAAGAACAAGAAAAGATCCAAGCTCATTCAGCCTGACAGAATGGTTCACTCATACTTCCTGTTGGCTGATCTCAAATCTTTTTGATGAACATGTGACCAAGGCAACAACCACTTTCTTTCTGTAGCCCAGTAATTTAACAGTCTCCCTTCAGGTTCAAACAGCAGGCTTGTACTCTGCTTGCACATGTCAGGACCTTGAGTTGGAGTGCATGCCTACCTTAGCTTCAGTTCTCTTGGTTACAGTTACAGGTCGAGTGAAATGGTTCCTTACTATCTTTTCTTTTAGTGTGACCCCTCCAAATGATTCACAGCTTCCTATAGCATTATTGTTAGTAATGGAGTGAACATACCTCTTCTCATTGAATAATTCAGCTTCTTTCATTTGCATACCTCACACTGGAGGCCATGTCATCCTTCACCCTGCTCTGCAGGTCAGTTCAGCCTTCCTTACCAATGCCTCTTTTTTACTCTCTGCTTTGCATATGGAGTTGGTGAGTGGCATTGATGTAGGGTAATGAACATAGGAGATGAATGTAGGTAAGGTAATAACTTTTCCCTTTTTGTTTTCAATATTTTTACTAGATTAATAATGATTTCTTCATGATGTAGAGGGTTTTTTTTGCTTCATTCATTAATTATTGGATTTTACCAAATATTTTCCTTTGAGTTATTTTACATGACTCTGTAATTTTTATCTGTTAACAGTTTAAATATAGTGAATTATGTTTTCTGAAGATTTAAAAATCATCAATCTGTTGGAAATAGTTTTATATATTTAACTTTTATGTAAATTCTAAAAATTATGATAGCTATCAACAGAAGTATATCCTTTATTTGTTTTGTTTTCATTGTAAAATATATTATTATCCAGTTGATATTTTAGGAGCTTTAAGCTTATATATTGTCAAGTTTTATATGTATCTTATCTATAAATCTACAATTTATATAACCTACTATTTGGTATTTCATTATATAAACAATTATTTTACATCTATTCTTCAGGTTACTAGAACTTAAATTTAAATTTAGTAATAAGGATAGTAGTGACTTGTATAAGAATTAAAATTGGACAAGCAAATATAAATGAGAAACCAATGAACACGCTTGTATTCCTGGCCCTTTAGGTACATCTGGGCTTGGAAGATGATCTCTGCAAAAACATAAGAAAATCTGCAGTCACATTAAAGGATTTTGAACTAAAAACTGTGAACCTCTTAGTAGAACATATTGATGAATACATTGTCAGCAAAGCAAAAATTCTGACAATATTTCACATTGCTAAAATGTACATTTTAGTTCATCAAAACTAAAGCAAAGTGAAAATACAAATAACTAGTGGGAAAATGATGCTTACGGAAGTGGAAATCAATAGGAAAAGTAGGAAAAAGGGTGGGGGGATCACACAGAAAATCATGAAAAAGGCATGGGCAGATATTTCATATTGGAAGTGCCATGTGCCTGGGAAATGCATCTGAAGATGTTTGGCTTTGTCTGGGTACAAGTACAGATTAAGAGTACTATCTTACACCATTTTAATATCATTATTTCAAATGATATTAAAGTTTTCAAAGTTTAAGCAAATGCATTGTTGGAGTTTAAGGAAAGGATATAAGGGAGGATACAGATTTATAGAATAAGAAGTAGATTATTGAATCTACTAGCCTCAAATATTTTACATTGGTATTCAAATATTTTACATTGATATTGTAGATAGATGGAAATTATAGACTATTTTATTCAACTTTTGCTTTATGTATTGTATATTGTATGCTGATAGAAACTTAAAACTGTATATTGTATGTTGGTTGAAATGTAATATCATTTTGTTCGACATTTACTTAATGTATTATACATATGCAACTCATTTGAAAAGGTGATGTACAGTTCTAATATTATGAAAGCTAAGTGTCATAACTTGTTCACAATGGTTTGAGATAAGAAATTGGCAGTTGGTCACTTATCTTATTATATACTAAATGACTTAATTATAAGTCTCTCACAAGTCTGTTCCCCATCCCACACTTGGGATCAACACAAAAAACATGTTTATCTCTCCTATTGGAGTTCACACAGACCTTGTATCTGCTACATGCTCCTTGATGAGGTAATAAAATAATGACACTTTTTCTATAAGTTTATATCTTATGGTAGCAATAATTTAGGCTCTCAACCAAAAACTCTAATCCAACTTACAAAGCTAAAGAAACTTCATATATATACAGCAAATGATATGTATTCTGTAGCCATGCTGTTCATGACAGCAATATACTATTAAAAAAACTGTTAAAAACACTGTAAAAATAGCACTTCTCAACAGAAAAAGAGTTGAACACATTTATACAAGATTGCAAAAGCAAGTGAAAATTACAGGAATAATATATGAACCTTAATGACACTTTACGGGAAATATTCTCTTACAAAGGGAAGTAAAATCATATATTCTCCATTAAAACATACATTCAAAATCTAAATAGTGAAAGTGATTGATGTGAGTATGAAGGTGTAGTGATGGAGGATCTATGGAAACCAGCTTTGTCTTATTTGTTTATTTATATATTTAATAAATATATATTTCCCTATTGATTTCCCACATCCCTTGACTAATTTACCTTCATCCAAGCCATGTACAGAGCTGAATTATCACAGGCATGTGCTGTCATTTCTTTCTTTGATGATACCCATTCTTACTGGGATCAAACAGTGTCTAAGAGTAGTTGATTCCCATTTATTCTATAGCTAGGAATGTTGAACGTTTTTATTTTTCATTTTCTATTTGCTATTTGTGTATCTTCTTTGGAAAGATGTCTGCCAAGTTAATTTACTGATGGTTTTTTTAAATGAGAACTGTGAACTTAGATTTTTTTGAATCCTTTATAGTGTCTTTTTATCAATGCCCTATTTGATGTATAGAAGACAATATTTTCTTCCATTCTGAAGGATGTTTGATTACTCTGTTGTTTCCTTTGTTCTTTAGAAGGTTCTGAATTTAATTCACTGTCATTTGTCAAGGCTGGCTCTTATTTCCTAAGCTACTAGAGTTATTTTCAGAGCACCTTTAGCTACACCTATTTCTCAACCTAATTTCCTCTCAGTTTCAAGGTTCCATGCTTTGTATTAAGATCTTTGATCCATACTGCATCGGTTTTTTTGGTTTTTGTTTTTTTATGTGGTGAGAAGTAGGCTTCTGATTCTTACCTCTGCACATGGTTAACAAGTTTTCCTGGAAAAGTTTTTTGGAAGGAGCTGACTTCTTCACTGTACATTTTTGACAACTTTGGAAGAACTCAGATAGCAGCAACTGTAGAGATGGCTCAGCATTCCAGAGTGCTGGCCACGCCTGTTGAGGATCTGGGTACAATTCCCAGCATCTACATCACAGCTAACAACGGTCTGTGAGCTCAGCTCTAGGGCATGCAAAACTTTCTCTAGCCTTCTTGGGCACTGCATGCAAGTGCTGCACATGTACGCAGGTAGGCCAAGAACCCATAAACATAAAATAAATATTTTTTAAAACCCAGACAGCTATATTTCTACAGTTTATTTTGAACGTTTATGTTTAGTTTTCCCCATGTCCATTTTCTGTAAAAGTACCACACAATATACAATGTTTCAAAGTAGCCCCCTTTTATTGATTTTTGTGTGTTTTTGGTGTGTGTGTGTGTGTGTGTGTGTGTGTGTGTGTGTGTGTGTGTGTTTCTTTCTATGACTTTGCCAATGAACAGCTACAGTGAGAAAATACTGAATACAAATTTCAGAAATTATCGATTTGTAAGTTTTAAACTGCACAGAACTTTGAATAATATGATTAAACCTTGAATTACACAGCTGTGTTCCACCTGCGAGGTGAATTGTTCCTCTGTTCAGAATACTCAGAGAGTATAAGCTACCCATCTGCTAGTCATCCATCGGTCATACTGGTTCTGGATGGACTGGTCCAGTGTTACAGTGCTTTATGTAGCCCAAAGTATGTCACGTTCTCTGTATAACTCACTGAATCTTGTCTTCTCTTGGAGGAACTGAATTATCTCACAACATCCCATGGAATATGCAGTAAAATAACATATGCTGAGAGAGTCAACTTTCCTTAGGAGTATTCACCAGGAATTCTCACTGCATATTGTTTTTTTTATTTTATTAATTTATTTGTGTTACATCTCAATGGTTATCCCATCCCTTCTGTCCTCACATTCTTCCCTCCCTCCCATTTTACCCTTATTCCCTTCCCCTATGATTGTTCCTATGGGGGATTACCTCCCCCTGTATATGTTCATAGGGTATCAAGTCTCTTCTTGGTAATCTGCTGTTCTTCCTCTAAGTGTCACAACGTCTCCCCCTCCAGGGGACATGGTCAAATGTGAGGCATCAGAGTACATGTGAAAGTCATATCCTACTCTCCAATCTACTGTGGAGAATGTTCTGACCATTGGCTAGATCTGGGTAGGGGTTTAAAGTTTATCGGTTGTATTGTCCTTGGCTGGTGCCTTAGTTTGAGCAGGACCCCTGGGCCCAAATCTGCCTATCATAATGTTCTACTTGTAGATTTCTAGGACCCTCTGGATCCTTCTACTTTGCCATTCTCCCATGCTTCTCTCATCTAGAGTACCAATAGGATGTCCTCCCCTCTGTCCCAGTTTCCTGGTAATTGAAGGCTTTCATGGGACATGCCCCTTGGGCTAATATGCAGATGTAAGTGAGTATATACCATTTGAGTTTTTCTGCTTCTGAGTTAACTCACTCATTATGATCATTTCTAGCTCAATCCATTTATCCACAAATTTTGGAAATTCCTTGTTTTTAATAGCTGAATAGTATTCCATAGTGTATATGTACCACAGTTTCTTTATCCATTCTTCTATTGATGGACACTTAGGCTGTTTCCTTGTTCTGGCTATTATGAATAAGGCTGCTATGAACATAATTGAGCAAATTTTCTTGTTGTGTGCTGGAGCATCTTCTTATTGTGTGTTGGAGCATCTGTGTGGAATAGCTGGGTCCTGAGGAAGCCCTATTCCCAATTTTCTGAGATAGCACCAGATGGATTTCCAAGGTGGCTGTACAAGCTTGTGTTCCCACCAACAATGAAGGAGTGTTCCTCTCTCCCCACATCCTCCCCAGCATGTGGTGTTGCTTGAATTTTTGATCTTAGCCATTCTGATGGGTGTAAGATGGAATCTCAGAGTTGTTTTGATTTGCATTTCCCTGATGATTAAGGAGGTTGAGCATTTCTTTAAGTGTTTCTCAGCCATTTGATATTCCTCTGTTGAGAATTCTCTGTTTAGTTCCAAGCCCCATTTCTCAATTGGGTTATTTGGTTTGGTGGTGTTTAATTTCTTGAGTTCTTTATTTGGATATTTTGGATATTAGACCTTGGTCAGATGTAGGGTTGGTGAAGATCTTTTCCCAGTCTGTAGGCTGTCGCTTTGTTCTCTTGACAGTGTCTCCTGCCTTACAGAAGCTTCTCAGCCTCATGAGGTCCCATTTATTAATTGTTGACATTAATGCCTGGGCCGTTGGTGTTCTGTTCAGGAAGTTGTCTCCTGTGCCAATATGTTCCAGGCTCTTCCTCACTTTTTCTTCTAAGTGACTTAGTGTCTCTGGTTTTATGTTGAGGTCTTTAATCCACTTGGATTTGAGTTTTGTACAAGGTGACAAGTATGGGTCCAGATGCATTTTTTTACACATAGACATCCAGTTAGACCAGCCCCATTTGTTGAAGATGCTATCCTTTTTCCATTGAATGGCTTTGGCTTTTTTGTCAAAAATCAAGTGACCATATGTGTGTGGATTCACATCTGGGTCTTCAATTCAATTCCACTAATCAACCAGCCTGTTGCTGTGCCAGTACCATGCTGTTTTAATTACTATTGCTTTATAGTACAGTTTGAGATCAGGTATAGAGATTCCTCTGGAGCACCTTTTATTGTACAAGATTGTTTTCGCTATTCTGGGTTTTTTGTTTTTCCATATGAAGTTCAGAATTGAACTTTCAATGTCTTTAAAAAATTGTGTAGATATTTTCATAGGGATTGCATTGAATCTGTAGATTGCTTTTGGTAGGATGGCCATTTTTACTATGTTAGTTCTCCTGATCCATGAGCAAGGAAGATCATTCAATCTTCTCATATCATCTTCAATCTCTTTCTTCAGAGTTTTGAAATTTTTTTCAAACACGTCCTTCACTTGCTTAGTTAGAGTAACTCCTAAATATTTTATATTGCTTGTGGCTAATGTGAAGGGTGTGGCTTTCCTAATTTCTTCCTCTGCAAGCTTGTCATTTGTGTATAGGAAAGCTACAGACTTTTTGGAGTTTATTTTGTATCTAGCCAATTTGCTGAAGGTGTTTATCAGCTGTTGGAGTTCTCTGGTGGAATTTTGAGGGTCACTTATGTACAATATCATATCATCTGCAAATAGGGATAATTTGACTTCCTCCTTTCCCATTTGGGTACCCGTGATCTCCTTTTGTTGTCTTATTGCTCTGGCTAGAACTTCAAGTACTATATTGAAGAGATATGAAGAGAGTGGGCAGCCTTGCCTTGTTCCTGATTTTAGAGGAATTTCCTAGAGTATCTCACCATGTACTTTGATTTTGGCTATTGGCTTGCTGTATATAGCCTTTATTATGTTGAGGAAAGTGCCTTGTATCCCCGATCTCTCTAAAACTTTAAACATGAATGGGAGTTGGATTTTATCAAATGCTTTCTCTGCATCTAAAGAGATGATCATGTGTTTTTTTATTTTCAGTTTGTTGATATGGTGGATTACATTGATGGATTTCCATATATTAAACCATCCCTGCATGCCTGGAATGAAGCCTACTTGGTCATGATGAAGGATATCTTTGATGTGTTCTTGTATTAGTTTTGCAAGTATTTTATTTAATATTTTTGCATCGATGTTCATAAGAAAAATTGGTCTGAAATTCTCTTTCTTTGTTGAGTCTTTGTTAGGTTTAGGTATCAATGAGACTATGGCATCATAGAATGAATTTGGTAATGTTCCATCCCTTTCTATCTTTTGGAGTAGCTTGAAGAGTATCAGTATTAGCTCACCTCTGAAGGTCTGGTGGAATTCTGCACTGAAACCATCTGGCCCTGGGCTTTTTTTTGGTTGGGAGACTATCAATGATTGTTTCAATTTCTGTAGGGGAAATGGGACTATTTAGCTTGTTTATCTGTTCTTCACTCAACTTTGGCAAGTGAAATTGATCAAGAAAATCGTCCATTTCCCTTAGATTTTCAAATTTTGTGGCATATATGCCTTCAAAGTAGGATCTTATGATTTTTTGTATTTCTTCAATGTCTGTTGTTATGTCTCCCTTTTCATTTCTGATTTTGTTGATTTCAATACTATCTCTCTGCCTTTTACTTAGTTTGGCTAACGGTCTGTCTATCTTGTTGATTTTCTCAAAGAAGCAGCTCTTGGTTTTGTTGATTCTTTGGACTGTTTTCTTAGTTTCTATTTTGTTAATTTCACCCCTGAGTTTGATTATTTCCAGACGTCTACTCCTTTTGGGTGTTTCTGCTTCTTCCTTTTTTTTTCTAGGGCTTCCAGTTGTGTCATTAAGATGCTTATGTGCAATGTTTCCAATTTCTTTTTAAAGGCACTTAGTGCTATGAATTTTCTTCTTAGTACGGTTTTCAATGTATCCCACAAATTTGGGTATGTTGTTCCTTCATTTTCATTGAATTTCAGAAACTCCTTGATTTCTTTCTTTATTTCTTCCCTGACCTAGGTGTCATTTAGCAGAGAGTTGTTTAGTTTCCACATACGTATAGGCTTTTTGTCATTTCTGTTGTTGTTGAATTGTAGCCTAAGAGCATGGTGATCTGATAGGATACAAGGTATTATTTAAATCCTCTTGTATCTGTTGAGGCTTGCTTTGTAACCTATGATGTGATCAATTTTGGAGAAGGTTCCATGGGTTGCAGAGAAGAAGGTATATTCTTTCTTGTTTGGGTGAAAGGTTCTATAGATATCTGTTAGATCCATTTGACCCATGGCATTGATTAATGATGTTATTTCTCGGCTTAGTTTCTGTTTCAATGACTTGTCCTTCAGTGAGAGTGGGGTGTTGTAGTCTCCCACTACTATTGTGTGGGTATCAATGTGTGGTTTAAGCCTTTTTAGCAGATCTTTTACAAATGTGGGTGCCCTTGTATTGGGAGCATAGATGTTCAGGATTGTGATGTTATCTTGGTTGACTTTACCTTTGATGAGTATGAAGTATCCTTCTGCATCCCTTTTGATTAATTTTGGTTGAAGGTCTATTTTGTTTGATATTAAAATGGCTATGGCTGCTTGCTTCGTGTGATTATTTGCTTGGAATATTTTTTCCAACCTTTTATCCTGAGGTAATGCCTATCATTATGGGTGAGATGTGTTTCTTGAATGCAGAAGAATGTTGGATCATGTTTATGCAGCCATTCAGTTTGTCTGTGTCTTTTTATTGGAGAATTGAGACCATTGATGTTGAGAGATATTAGTGACCAGTGACTGTTAAGAGTCTTAATTTTGATGTTGGTTCGAGTCAAGCGTTTGTGTAATTGTGTTTTTGCCCTGGTATAGTTATCTATTTCCTGAGTAGTTTTGGTTGTAGCTTGACCCTTTGTGATGGAGTTTTCCTTCTAGTATCTTCTGTAGAGCTGGATTTGTGGATAGGTACTGTTTGAATTTGTTTTTTGTCATGGAATATTTTGTTTTCTCCATCAATGCTTATTGATAGTTTTGCTGGATAAAGTAGTCTGGCCTGGCATCTGTGGTCTCTTAGGGTTTGCAGGATCTCTGTCCAGGCCCTTCTGGCTTTGATGGTCTCTGTTAAGAAGTCGGGTGTAATTCTGATAGGTTTGCCATTAAATGTTATTTGGCCCTTTTCCCTTGCAGCTTTTAATATTTTTTCTTTGTTCTGTATGCTTTGTGTTTTGATTATTATGTGACGAGCAGTTTTTCTTTTCTGTTCAATTCTATTTGGTGTTCTGTATACCTCTTGTATGTTTATAGGCATCTCTTTCTTTAGACTGGGGAAATTTTCTTCTATGATTTTGTTGAGAATAGTTTCTGGGCCTTGGATTCTGATATCTTCTCTTTCTTCAATTCCTATTATCCTCAGATTTCTTCTTTTCATGGTGTCCTTAATTTCTTGGATGTTTTGTGTCACGAGTTTTCCAGATTTGGCATTTTCTTTAATTGTTGCTTCAAGATCTGTGATTGTATCTTCTAGACCTGAGATTTGTTCTTCCATCTCTTGGATTCAGTTAGAAAAGCTCACCTCTGTGTCACTTGCCTTCTTCTCTGAGGTCTCACATTCTCATTTTTCTTCTGTCTGTGTATTTATCATTGAATCCATTTTCGCCTTCAGATCTTGAAATGATTTTTTATTTCTTTCATCTGATTTTTGTATAGTCCTGATTTTCTTCCATTTTCGCTTTATAGGTCTTCAGAGCTTGATCCATTTTATTTATTTCTTTCATCTGGTTGTTTTCATTTTCCTGAAATTTTTCCAGTTCCACTCTATGTGCTTCTTTTATGTCTCTCACCTGTTTGGCTGTGTCTTCCTGCATTTGATTACTAATTTTATTTGTTTCCTCCATTATCATCCTCATTACCAAGGATTTGAGGTCATTTTCTTGTGTTTTCGTTGTATTTGACTTCTGTGGATTGTTTTCTTTGGGATAGCTGGAAACTGGAGACGCCATGTTGTTTTGGGTTTTTTTCCGTATGCTTTTACGCTGTCCTTTAGACATCTTGCTGTCTCTGTTTTGTTAGGTAATTTCCAGAGTTGGATGGAGGGAGTCTGATGATAGATTCACTTGTTTTCTCACGATTTCTGTAGCCTAGAAGCTCTGATGCTTCACTGGTGTGTATGGCAGGAGGTTAGCCCTGTTGTTTTGAGCTCTCACAGCCAGTGATCCTCAGCTCCCCTTTGCTGTGGGTCCTGCAATCATTCTGGGTCACTGAATAAGGGTTGGGTCAGGCCAAGCTATCCACAGCCTTGCGGGTTCCCTGCCAAGTCCAGCCAGGGACACTGGACCCGAACTACGAGTCAAGCTCAGCTAGATTCTTAGGGCCTGAACTCTCTTCCACAGCAGGAGAACTGCGGCTGAGCTTGTGCCTCCGGGGGAACTGAGCTCTCCGCCCAGCCTGTATCACAGCAGGAGAACTGGGGCTGGGCTGAGCAAGTGCCTCGGGTGGAACTGAACTCTCTGCCCCGCCTGCGTCACAGCAGGGGAACTGCGGCTGCTCTGATCAAGCACCTCTGGTGGAACTGAGTGCTCTGCCCAGCCTGCATCATAGCAGGAGAACTGTGGCTGCACTGAGCTTGAGACTCCGGTGGAATTGAAAGCTCCGCCCAGCCTGTGTCACAGCAGGAGAACTGCGGCTATGCTGATCCAGCGCCTAGGGTGGAACTGAGCAATCTGCCCAGGCTGCATCACTGCAGGGGAGCTGTGGCTGCGCTGAGGTAGTTCTTCAGGCAGAATTGCTTGCTGAACTGAGCCAGTGTCTTCATGGCACAGGGCACTGAGTGAACCCAGGACTCTGAGGCTGAACTGTCTGCCGAGTCCAGTTTGGGTCTCAAGGCACCACGTGACCCAAATCCTGTCCAGAGTCCCCTCTCTCGCAGCAACTCCTACTGGCCACCACACCAATTGCCTCTACCGGAAGGCTCTGAGCTGCAAACCTCAGCCGCTGCAGCTGGTGCCACTGGTGCCACTGCCGTTGGTGCTCCGATCTGAGAAAATCCATGCTTCTCCTGTGTGCAGGGGCACGCAGGTCCTCCGCACCCTGGTCCCTCCAAACCATGAAGCACTTTTGCTGCTGTGGTGTGGGGACCTTAGTATTCCTGGCTCAGAAATGTGTGCAATTCCCTGAATTGTTCACTGGAGCTCCCAAACACGGTCCACACTGCTTGCCACCATCTTGGATCTCCCCCTCACTGCATATTGTTATACTTGGTCTATTTTATTATTATAGTGCTCATTTTGTCCTTAATTTAA
Organism: Acomys minous; assembly: GCF_964271855.1. NCBI lineage: Eukaryota > Metazoa > Chordata > Mammalia > Rodentia > Muridae > Acomys > Acomys minous. The sequence continues at coordinate 91,392,002 of NC_140483.1, forward strand.
TAATTAAGTTATATCATTGGTGTGTGTCTGTTTGATGAAAAGAGTCCTTATGTTATGGTAATTAGCACAGCTTCACACACCTACCTGGGATCTTAGAATGCATCCTCTACTAGAAAAAGAGGGTAGTGGAGATTATTGTTGCTCTAATATACAGGGCCTAGAGAACATGATTATGAATTTGAAATGTTTACTTCTTTGAAAAAGACTAACATTTACATCATTATATTGACATTCATTCTTAAGAATTACTCAGTAAAAATACTATGTCTCTCTGATTCTGACAATTAATAGAAATACCAATTTTATTGCTCTATCAAATTCACTGGCTCTCACATGTCATTCAGATTTTTTCCTGTGGTACATTTCTTCTCATACTTCCTGCTTTAGAGGCAGTATAGAGCACAGACCCTGAAGGAACCAGGAGACAGGTAGACCCAGTTTCCTAGCTAAATATATCACTTGGCTGTTCGTTGCTAAGAAGTTTATTTTTTCTGTACTCTGTCTTTTTTTAACTATGTAGCAATATAGTAACACCTATATGATAGGGTTTTTTCTATGGATTTATGGTATTAGATGATATAATGTACATAGAATGTCCAGCTCAGAGAAAGAGTTTAGAATCATAGTTTATCATAATATATTTGATATTTCCCTTTAGAAAATATTTATATAATAATATTGCGTGCTACAAATTATTGTAAATTTTGATGGATAAATTTCCTGCCTATAGGAGATCCAATAAAAATACTTCTTATGTTGTAAACTAATGTGTGAAATGTTTTTTCTGTGGATTGATATGTGCTTGAAAGTACATATGTCAAACTAAAAATGACTATCTGAAGGGCTGTACAATCTTTTGTGTGTGTGTGTGTGTGTGTGTGTGTGTGTGTGTGTGTGTGTGTGTGTGAACCTTTTCACCTAATATTCTGCCTATCAGGTCAAAGCAAATAAACAAGCAAATGTGTGAGCTCACAGTTGGTGACTTATCTGTGACACTTCAGCATCCATTTAATAAGGCCTTCTTATTTCCTCTTTACATGGGTTCTCTGTGAAATTTAGAAATGACATCTGAATATTATTTTTTTCTCTTAAGTTGAAAACCACAAGAACCCCTTGCCCCCCCCAAATACTCTAGACAACCCAAACATCCCTGTGCATGTAAAATACTTTGACCTGGAGAAATGACTCAATGGGTATGAGTAAATACTGCTGTTATAGAGGACTGCTCTTAATATTCAGTCTCCAGCAACTGTGTCAGCAACTCACTACTGCCTATATGCCAATTCCAGGGTATCCAAAGCCATAAACTTCTGGATCACCTATGTTCCTCTGAGAAGACACACACACACACACACACACACACACACACACACACACACACACATATACACACTTAAAAATAATAAAAGATAAATCTTACCATTTTGGTAGCTATATTAGCTCTACTCTGTTGGAGGCTGAAGCAATGGCTCAGTGGTTAAAAGCATGTGCTACTCTGACAGGGTTCCAGCATGCACATGGTGATTCACAATCATCAGTAAACCAGTCCCTCCTACTTCTGATCTCTGACGGTCATTGGGAATGACTGGGAATGAGTGTAATATGTTCATATATAATATTCAAGTAAAACACTCATACACATAAAAATACATAAATAAATATAAAAAGAACCATTTTGAACCATAGGATTTAATGGCATGGTATAGCCAGAAACATTCTTGCATTTCCAGTAAATTTAAATTAATATTCTAAACACAGATTGATCTAGGGTGTTGGTGCTAATTTTTAAACTCTAATTTATTTGGCATTCCTTAATGACTCTACCTCCCTTACAAGCCCCCAAATCTAGGTAGGAGAGAAAGAGGATAGAAGGGACAGTGACATATACTCCTTTAGACTTAGTTCCAACTGTAAGGTGTCAAAGGTGGTTGGGTTCTTGGGGGCAGTGCCAACCTTAGTCATCACGCCATCCAGCAGCAGCCTTTTTCCTTCTGTGGCTGTCTCTTCCATGTCTGTCTCTGTCTCTGTCTCTGTCTCTGTCTCTGTCTCTGTCTCTGTCTCTGTCTCTCCCTCTCCCCCCCCCTCTCTCTCTCTCTCTCTCTCTCTCTGTCTCTCTCCCTCTCTCTCTCTCCCTCCCTCCCTCTCCCTCTCCCTCTCTCTCTCTTCCTCTCTCTGTCTCTGTCTCTCCCTCTCCCTCTCCTTTTTTCTCTCCTTTTCTGCCTCCCTCCCCCTTCTCTCTGAGAACCCCTTTGAAGCATTCCTAGAAGCATCCTTCTCTCTCTCCCTGGTGGGTCCTCCTCTGGAGGCTCTCTTATCTCCTATTTATACCCCCTTAGAGTCCTCAGAGTTAAACTATCTCCGGGTGACAAACACCATACCCCTCTCCTAGCCCCATGAGGCTGTTAGCTGATGTAGATCTGCTAAGATCCCACGCTTGAGATTAAACAAAAACATATTAACATAGAATAGCTGAGTTTTTTTTAAATTCAAAACTTCCACTACAGTAGGATTTTGCACATTTAAAAATTTATGAAATGTAGGAACATTCAAAGAACTACTAGTTTTATCAGTAAACAGAATAACTTAGATTATAGCATACAGGCCTTTAAATTGGGCCATTTATGAGAGAGATATTGGTCAGGTTGAGTCATCATTATTTCTATTTCCAATATTTTTTAAAGATTTGTTTATTTATTTAGTATGTATACAGTGCTCTGCTTGCATGTACACCTGCTAGCCAGAAGAGGGCATCAGATCACATTCTAGATTGCTGTAAGCCACCATGTGGTTGCTGGGAATTGAATTCAGGACCTCTGGAGCAGCAGTCTGTGCTCTTAAACTCTGAGCTGTATCTCCAGGCCCACTCTTTTTATTAGAATATGTATTTATATAAAATAAAACATTTAAAATAATATTGAACAACAAAATATTTGTCAATATAAATTTCTTATAAACAATAAGTGGTCATCTTTCAAAATAGCTAAATATCACCACACTGCAGAAGGAATGTCATATCACAGTAAACTAATACATACATTCACTGGATTTAAAGTCTGAGACAAAGAAGTTATTCATATAACTCTAGACAGTACTTTACTATACGAAATAATTTCCTATGAGAAAATAATTATACTCCCTTTTGTATTTTAGAAGTAGCAAAGGAAACCTTTCCAAGCTGTATTTTCAAGTGTATTGAAGCCTACATTTTGAGTCATTATGACCTTCTTTTGGCCAATGGATCAAGAATTGGCTAGAGCTGATAGATACATGTTATGTACCTTGTATAGATGGCATTTGTAATTTTTTATTCTTTGTTTTTCAAGACAGAGTTTCTCTTTGTAGCCTTGTCAACCCTAGACTTTCTTTATAGACCAGGGTGGCCTGAACTCACAGTGGTCCCCCTGCCTCTGCCTCTCAGAGTTCTGGGATTACAGGCATGTACCACAATATCCAGCTGACATTTAAAAAAATTCTTATTGCCAATTTTGTTTGTATGTTTAATTAGGTGAAGGCTGTTGCTAATTAGGACTAAGATATCCTTTTGATTTAAGTCAAAAGATTTCATCTATAGGCTTTTCTTTTGAAACATAGCCTCCAGGATTCCCAATGAACAAAATTATTCCATGGCCTCATTTTATACTATATTTGTGTCATTTAGTACCTTGTAAGTCTCTTTTAGACATCCTCTAGACAATAGTTTTAAAACGTTTCAACATAGATATTTTGGATCAGATAGTTCATGTAACATGTAGAGGATGCTCTTTGCATTATTTATAAAATTTCTGGCTTCTACTAACTAAATGTCAGTCATCTCTTCCCTGTTATGACAAAATGGCCACCAGACATTGTCAAATGTTTTCAAAGATGATAAATTGTCCCAACTTGTGAACATTGTTCTCACTCTCAATTTCACATTTTCTCTAAGAAATGTAGACAACATCATAAATTTTTAAATCTTCTAGATTCTCAGGATAGAAGGAAGTCTGATTATCTCCCTGTTAGCTGGATGCCTGTGCTTTGAGGAAAATGTACAAGTGGACAGATTGAGTATGGTATATAATTTCATACATAATGGTCAAGATATTAAACTTGACTGACAAAATATCTATGATTCTCCTTTCTGAAGGATTCTGAAGCCCAGAAAAATGAGTGTACAGCGTGTAGTTCATCGGTGATCAACTTCAGATTTTTGTGAGATTGTATGCCATCCTTAATCCAAGGGAAAGCATTGTCAGTCTTCTCCTAAGAACATGGGCCACAAAGCATAACTTGTAAACATTGGAAGATCGAGCCTTCACCTTCTCTGACATAAAATTCCTGCTTTAAGGAGAACTTGTAAAGCCTTTAAATATTTAAAAGTTTTCTAGAGAAGGAAATAGAGACACAAATCACAACTATAAAACCCTTAGGCTGATTAAGTCAGAGCTAAGGAAGTATTCTTTTTTCCTCTCTGGAGTTCCAATATTTTTTTCTATTAATTCTGTTTTCTTATGCTTTTATGCCTTGGGGTTCAGATTCCATCAGTCCTGATTTATTATCTTGTGTCTCATTTTTCTGACTGCTTTCCCTGCTCTATCACATTAGGTAGTCCTTGCACACCTCCACTAGCCCGGTCTAGGATGGTTTTGTACACTAAGTACTATAGTAGAGGAGGTCAACACTGTTAAATTAATCAACAAAGTTATAGACCTCAGGAACATGGCTGAGTTCTGCCACAAAGAGACACTGGGAGTAAGGTGGTCTATGTTTACCAACTTCATAGTAAAGCAAAGGGGCCAAGGCTGAATGCTGAATCAGGCAGGGAACACTACCCCTGTACAGCCGTATTGTTGGCTATCAGCCAGGTGGCCCCCTAATAAGACTTCAGCTAAGAAAAGAACAATAAAGCTTCCTTGTTGAAAAAAGCTTCACAGGAAAAAAAATGAGTTTGGTGTTGAGAGGCAATCACTTGATACTTGGCACAAAAGAGAGAGGGAGGGAGGGAGGGAGGGAGGAAGGGAGACGGAGAGAAAGACTTATAGGATAGCAATCATGGTCATGGTGCAGTGCTCCCCCCCCCCCGCCCCCGGTGTGGTAGTTAGAGCAGCATTCTTGCGACTGCTAACATAAAACTGTAAAGTCAGTGTTTTGTGGATGCTGTCATACACATCACGAAATACAGAGTTCTAAGAAAGCACCGAACTAACCTAGGTCTTAAATTCATTATTTTTAAAACTGATCTGTAAACAACTGCAAAGTAGTATCCAGTCATCCTCCTGTTTTAATAAAATGCAGACTAAGAGGTAAATACAGGATAACAGAAAAGTTCTAAGAGGAATTGGGGAATATATATCATATAAGAAGTTATTTGGTTTCCAAAAAAGTTAATGTCTAGTTTTCTGTTAAGTATACTAGTCAGAATTCTCCAAAGACACAGAACCAATGCTATGAATTTTATTGGCTATGTCTCTTTCCAGACTTGTGTTTACAACATACGTGTGTACATGCATACATGTATGACATGAAGACATGGGAGAGATGGTGGTAACATTCCAGTCTGTACCTCAGGCCTGAGAATTGGACATGCCGATGAAGTAAAGGCAGCTGTAAGGCAGAAGACCAAGGGTACCGTGGAAAATGGCAGGCAGAGTGGATTTCTCCTCATTTCAGATAGTTTTTTTTTTTCATCAAGCCTTTAAAGGATCCAATGGTCTTTAAAGGATCACATGACTGAGAAACGATCTGCTTCATGAATTCTGTTCAAATGTTCATCCCATCAAGGTGCCCCTCCAAGAGACATGAGAAATAGCATATACCCTGAACAAAGCTGGGTGTGATAGGATGTAACCATGATCTCAGCATTTGTGAAGCAGAGGCAGGAGGATTCAAATTCCATGTTGGAGGGTGGCCAAGTCTACATGAACGACTGCCTTCCAAATCTAAAACTAAAGTAGAATACACGTGGAACGAAAAAAACCCCAAACATCTACTTGAAAAGAAATATACCAAACTGTAAATGGCATCTAAACTACCACATTGGAGTTATCATGCATTGGTAAAAGCAAATTTGAAATTAAGATTCAAAAGTTTATTATTATTCAGCCTGATCTTTCAGAAAAGTCTCTAAAATTAAAAGTTCCCAAGTGACATGAAAATAAAATTTCGAAGTATAAAGGACTTAAAAAACGACCAATGCTTGATTTGTAAATAGGAAAATAATGATGCTAGAAATGTTAATTATTTTGCTGATTCGTTCCAAAGTCAGAATTGGAACCCGCATGCCTGACATAATTCGTATTCTCTCTGAGAGCCGCTGGGGAGCGGTAACCAAGCTGGGAAGACTGAGCAGAAGTGCCTGATCTGCTCTACTTCCTTTCCTCTCATTCAATCCTTGCTGAGCCGGCTTGCAGCTGAGACTTACTGCAGACCAGCAGCCGCTGGCAGTGAGGGAGGAGGATAAACCAACCAGAGTGCGATGAAAAATGAAAAGTATGATAAGATGTAATGAACTGAGATAAAATCCTTGCTCAGTGCCCAAATAAATTGCCAGTGTTTGGGTTTTGCGGCACGTCGGGTGTGCTTAGATTCTGGCACGGGAAAGAGCACAGCCATGCCTGGAATCCTATAAGCCTGAGTTAATGAAGGGATGGGTGGCACAGGTAGATTTGAGTATATTTAATATTGTTTAAAACCCAGTTTAAAGCAAACGTTTGAAGCAAGTTTTAAATACAGCTTATACTTGCTCCGTCTTTAATAATACATTCTATGTCTTTAATAACAAATTAAACTCATTTACATACCTACACACAATAATTACAAAATTCTCTTTGAAAAGTAAGTATGGAGTTTTTAGAGGAGTTGGGCAGATTAAAAAAAAAAAAAAAGTAAAAACAGAATGAGAAACCCTGATTCCCTCTTAACTTCTGACTGGTACAAGAGCTGAAATCGTTTTGACATCTCCCCTTACCTGCGGAATATAAAACTTGGCCCTTCTGCAGCTGCGTGGCAGTGATAAAGTGCAAACTAATGGTGCTCACCCGCCTTACTAACCCTGATGTGCCCTGGCCTTTTCAAAACAGGGAGGCTCGTGTCTAACGAGTCATGTAAAAGTCAAAGTGAGTGAACCTTAAACAAATGCAACATAGCATCCTTTGCATTTCAGTTTTCCCTGAAATATCACCCCTCTAAGTCCAGCACTGAAGCCAAAAGGCAATGATTTTAAGTTTTGAAATGTGTATTAATGTAACCAAACAATTCAGTGAAAAGGAAGCTGAATCCTGGGACAATGTTACAGTCTCACCTTCTGACTTAGCTTTTTTTTTTTTCAAACCAAAGCCCAAATCACAGATTTTAACTTCAAAAAATTTGCCCTGAAATTAGATTAAATAATTTATGGAAAAAAACAATTTATTAAAATATACTTTCTTTAATTGTAGCTGGCAGTTTAACACTTAAGTACAACCAGTGTACACAAGTGTGTAAGTTGAATTTATTTATACTTTTTGTCATTTTTTTTCAGTGTATCCTTTCACCAATAAAGCAATAAAGCACCAATAAAGATGATGAATGGCTTTCCCCAGTAATGCATCCAGTAAATCAGAAAATAAAGTTCAATATTTGTTCATTGCATTCTGTTTGTTTCAATTGCATAAGACAACTATTGGGGGGGGGAGATAATATACTTATCACAATAGTCACATATCTGGGCAATAAAAACACACAATTGGTTTTTGTTCGTTTGTTTGTGTGCTTGCTTGTTTGCTTTGCAATAGGATGATTAGGTCTCACTATGTAGCTCAATATGGCCTCAGACTCACTGTGTGGTCCAGGGTGAGCCCAAATCTGCAGGGAATCTTTCTAGTTCTGCTTCTGGGATCACAGGTTTATGCTGCCACACAGAATTAAGTGTTACCTCTTCTGCATATTAGCTGGCTTTTTCCAGATAGTCTAGCCCTGAGAGATTAACTTCAGCTTGGATAACTTAGTAAAGTTGATCATGCTGTGAGCTGTACTGCTCATTTTCCCCAAGGGAGCCAGGGCTGAAGCTGCGGCAGGCATTGCTTTCCGAGACACTCTTTCCCAGAGCACCATCCTGAACCCGAAAGCCATGCATGCTGCAAAATCCCCCTCTATATATGTGTAACAACTCTTCTTCCACAGCTTTGGTCTTGACCTTCCAAATCCTAGGCCCACCACACCAGACAGGAGGCATCTCTCATAATCCCCTTAAAATTATCTTTACTTCATTCATAGCCTTGAAATTTACCTGCATATTTTTAAACAATGCTTCATTTATGCCTTTTTAGAACCATTTATAAACTTAAGTATCAATAATCTTTAGCTTGCTGTTTTTATGTTCATGATAACATATTGTAGATATGTTATTATTATTGTGTCTATATTCAATTTACCTATTTGCAATGACATTTCAGTTCTGATGCTATTGGGCATAAGAGTTGTTTCCAGTATTTGACAATTATGAATGGCTTCAGTGTAAACATTGTTCTATCTACAACAAACAAGTTTCTACTGGGCTGAAAAGAGGATGCTTTGTTTCAACTTCAGGGCCTTGGCATATTAGATAAACACTCTGTAGCTAAGCTTTATCCTGGACTCTCAAAAATAAGCATTTCTGCTTACTATGCATGAGAGATAACCCTTCTGAGCCAACTAGAATGAACACATTGTAACTACTCGCAGGTTATTATGTAGAACTTGCAGAACCTGCTGTCTCATTTTACGGTCCCTCCACCAAGCAGGGTATTCTTGTTGCTCTATTTCTTCATTAGTTAACTTTATTGACCAGCGTTCTGTTGAGGCCTCAGCTTCAGTCTTCCTCTATGTTCACTGGTAGTTTGGTTTCCTCCTGTGTGACATGCTTGTTTGAAGTCACTTACCTGCTTTTATTGGGTTGTCTCTTCATATAAGGTCTGGATAAAAGTTGTTTCCTATCTGTACATATTGCAAACAGTTTCTTCTAGTCTACGACTTGTCATGTTTTTAAATGGAGTTTTTGAAGAAGGCAAAATTACAGCCATCATGTTAACATCACTGAATTTATTAATCTTTTTCTTTCTAGTCACTGCTCTCCAGGTTGTGTTTAAGAAATCCTTTACAACTAAGGACATTAATATATTCTTCCCCATTATCTTCTAAAAGCTTTATGGTTTTGCCTTTCACATTTAGGGTTTTAATCTACCTGGAATTGATTTTTGTATATGGCATGAATGCTTTTGCTATTATGCCATAATTTTTAAAAATCGAACATCCACAAGGTCACCATTATCATTTAGTTTTTACCTCCATAAGTGAGTGGGTATAGGGTAGTAGCCTTTCACAAAGCCAGAGTAATGCTGGGTAAAAGAGAGAAATTTTGTTTTCTTTTTGAGAAATTGTAACTAAGTTCCCAGTGTGTGGAAGTGTGTTTTACTTTCCTAACCTACAAAAAGCTCATTTTATGCATAAAGCAACCAATAATTCAATGGTTAATGGATTCAAGATGCAAGAGTAGTGTAAGTCTAAGCAAATATTGTCCTCTTTTTTCTTCTCTTCTGATAACACCGACCTCTCTTTCACTCTACCTTATGGATTCGTGGCCTCATAATTTTATTCCTTTTACTTTTTGTGAAACTAGGATTTTCTTAGAGATGTCAACTTCTACATTTTACTTAAAGTAGGTTTTCTTTCTGTATATTGATTATAGTTTCCCTCCCATAATGCCTCCCAGGTCCTTTTTTTTTTTTTTCTCCCCTCTTCTCCAAATCCACATACCTTTTATCTGTTTGGAAACAAAAAGATATTTAAAGAATAATAATAAAAATAAAACAAAAAGAAATAAACTGGAACAGGGCAAAACAAGCACCAAAAGAAAAATTATAGGAAACATGTATAGAAGCAGAGACAGGCATGCTCATAGTAACCATTACATTTGTACACCCACATTTACCCACATTCACTTTACCACTTGCTTAATATTTACACAGTTTCATTCAGGAAATGCAAATAGTTGACAGTTTCGTAGAGTTCCAACTCTTCCTGAGCATTTACAGCCCCTGTAACCCGTGTATAGTTGTTGGTTATGTCCAGTGATGCCGATGGGGCTCCGCTGGGTTCCCTCTGAATCCATACTGTTCCTGGACTAAGCACTACAATATGCCCTCCCGTAAACGACAGCAAACAGCTTTCTAACACTGCCTCCAACCAAAGAGCTATGAGTGAAAGATTTTAGCAAGTAAATGTTTCTGAAATTAGCTGATCAACAAAAATTAGTAATTTCAGGATGTAATGTGCATTTTCAGTTATCCAAAGAAAGTTACCAGAGCAAAACGTGACTGGAGAACATGAAAAATTTAAGGCTTAAAGTTCTAGAATACGTCCATAGAGTAAATCCAATACAAAATGCCATTTTGTTTATATAGTAGAAACAACTGTATGCTGAAATATTGAAAGCTGATTTTATAACTCTCTTTATAAACCCTTAAGAATGTGTTTCCTAATGACCTCCATACTAAAAACTAAATCAGTGCTTGAGGAGAGGAAGCCCAGGAATGCAGCACTCTCAAACGTTCAGTGCTGCTGAGATGTGAGTTTATTTCAATAGTCTCTGCTAAATCCCTTCCCTGGATTTCCTTCTGCTGGTTAGTCTGCTCCTGTTAATTCTCCACACATTTGTTTTGTGTCTACCATCCAGGTGAGATTCTTATAAGGACAAGAGTGTGCCTATCATTTAAGAGGGCCAAAGCCCCCAGTAGACTTCCCTCCCATGTTGACTTTGGTAGCTGGACAATCAATGGGGTTGGGGGCAGTTGTTTGTGCTGCATGGAGAACAGTATCCATATTTGATACCCACTATTTCAGTAGCACTTGTGCTTAAAAGGTGTCTAGTGATTGCCAGAAGTCTCTTAGGAGGCAAAATTTCCCCCAATTCAGAGCCATTAGCCTAATATGTCATTTCCTGAAACAGGCATTCCATTATTCAAGTGGTCATTTTCCCTTAGCCTTTTCATTTACTGATTTCAAACATTGTCTCTTACTGTAATCTTTACCAATGCTTTATAATAGATTGACTCATTTATAATTTATAGCAACTATCATGTCCACTTGAGGCATTCGTTTATTTCCCAAGGATTATAGAATAAATCCCAAATTTCACAACAGAGTATTTAAAGTTTAACTTGCTTTACACTAATCTCTCTCTCTCTCTCTCTCTCTCTCTCTCTCTCTCTCTCTCTCTCTCTCTCTCTCCTCTCTCTCCCCCTCTCTCTCCCTCCCTCCTTCCCTCCCTTGTCTCTGTATGTCTTCTTCTTAGTCTACAACCCAGACCTGCATAAAAAACAAGTACTTGACACTTTTATCCATTATCAGCTCTTAGCTCTGTGTTCCTTTTGAATTGAATTTAATCTTCAGTTTGTTTCTGCCTTCTGCTTTTTCCTCTATGGAGTTAGTACATTCTCTCCCTGGGTGCTTGTGTGAATCCTGGTAGCTTCAAGTTATAGATGCACGGTTTGTAAAATACAGTATTCGGGCACCTCTAATTTGATGGAAACCAGTCTTTCTAGTTACTTGTCATCTTCAAACAAGTTCTCTGCAAAAGTAACTTTTATTATACAGATGTAATTCTCTCACAGGCTTACTGCAGAATAACTAGCTCTTTTCTTCTTTCTGAACTCTGACTGGCTGGTTCAACTCAGCTGTTCTGGCTTAAAACTCCTCTATAAGCTGATTGATTCAAACTGGTTTCTCCTGAATTGCTCTGCTTCTGAACCCCACAGACTGTACTGTACTGATCTGCCTGTACTGTACTGCAATGTTGTAATGTAATAAACTCAACTCTACTGTACTGTTTCTTTACTGACCTCTCTACTGTATTGCTTTCTCTCCTCTCTCTCTCTCTCTCTCTCTCTCTCTCTCTCTCTCTCTCTCTCTCTCTCTCTCTCCTGCCCCTCTTGCCTCACTTTCCCATTTGTCTCTTAAAAGTTCAGTGTATCTTATCTCTGTCTCATTTTTTTTTTTCAATTTTTTCTCTGATTCATCGCTTTGCCTGCCCCTCAGTTAGACATCATGTTCAAACATGGGAGCTTCCTTCTATAAATTAACTTTACCTTCATTGTTTTGGATTAAAAGTGTGCACTGAGGGCATGTCTGTATTCCTGCCAGAGGGATTGACAGAGTGTCATTCCACTAATTCACACAGACCTGGGAAATCTTTGGATGTGATCCCCTGCCGGATCATCCATGTTGCTGGATTAAAATTCCTCTACACCCGTCTTCTGAGATCTGTTGGAGGACATTACCAAGCAATTCTCTGGCTTCTATAATGCCTGGTTATGGTTGCAAACCTCTATCTCACCTGTTTGTTCTTATTCCTTGAAACGGAAGAGAGTTTTTAGAATACAAACCTGAATTTTTCACACACTTACTTACAAATGTCCAGTGGGTTATTAAAACAGAAAAATAACTTTTAATCATTTATCATGGAATTGGGGGTCTTTTTACAATGAGTCACCACCCTCCTTTTTCTGTGCTGCAGCCACCATGTCTTAGGTTTTGTTGCATTTTTATTCAGTTTCTTAGACAGACACTGTGGTTATGATGTTGAACATGAAGAGTCTTCCTCCCCTGAGATCTTTGAGTTTCCTGAATATTCTGTCTCACTGTATTCACACCAGACTGTTGCTTTTAAACTTGGTGTGATCACATAAACAGTCACCATTCAACTTAGTTTATACAGCCATCACATCCCCTTCCCAGTTATCATTTCTCTGTGTATGTGCTTATAGTGAGATGATAGAAAAGTAATTATTTTAAGAAACTTTCAATATACATACCTATTTAGATATATTACTATATACATGGTGCTATACATATCTATCTGTTAGATTCCTCAAAGATTATCTTACAATTCAATTGTTGTTCCCTTTGGCCAGAACCCTCTACTTCTTATGACTTCTAGTGGCTAGTATGTCATTCTTTGCCCCTATAATTTGATGTATCTTATGGGGTCATACAAATTTGTATTTTGGTATCTGGAATATTCTAGTTAGCATAATTTTTTCCATATTCATTCAAATTGGTGTAAATGGTAAAGTTTCTTTCTTTTAAATGCTGAATAAAATTCCATTGTACATTATTTTCAAATCATTTGTCCAAAAAGACTGGTTAATTTAATGTCTTAGCTGTTGTAAGTAATGCTGTTAAGCAAATGAATGCAGGTATATTTTTGTGGTACTTATTTTTAAAATATTTGTCTAAATATATACTCCAGTACTAACAAAGTAAGTAATGGCAAAAGCATTCAAAACCTGGCTATGTATTCTGAAGTAAATAGCAAACACCTTCACTTAAAATTTTCTGCACTGGATGTTTGATGCTTGGGAAATCATTTAGCTTTTCTGGGCTTATAGAAGATAGAAGTGGAACACTTATTTGAAGGATCAAGCTTTGATTAAAGTTTAACGTCCAATTTCAATAGTACTTGATAATAAATACTATTTTTTTTAACAATTATACTAACAAGACCATTTTCCATATAGCAACACTTAATAAAACAGGAAACCATGGATCTAAAAGAGAGCAAGGTGATGTATATGTGAGGATATTGAAGGAGGAAAAAAAAGGGACATGATGTCATTATATTACAATCTCATGAGATCAAAATAAAAAAAAAGTACTAAAAATCAAATAATAATAAAGAAACCCCAAATTTTAAAAATACTTCGTTGTTTGTAAAGTTTTGAGTCTACTTTAATCATTCTTTTATACAAGCAACCATCTCTGGTGTTGGTGTTGTTATTACTATGGTGTTTAAAGATGAGCAGCCACTAGCAGGATTTAAATCACTTTGCCATATCAATGAATCCATTAAGACTTGTTTTCTAGCTGAGTTTTCCTTTTGTTATGCTAATGGTTCCAACCAGTGTGGTCCTGAGACTGAATCTTAGCTTTCATAAACAATAGTAGAAGCATTCACAGAGAAGCAATTTGACTATGGTAGTGCCTAGTGTGGACACGTTTTAAAACACAATGTTAGAATTTTTATTTCTAAATCATAAAAGCATACTGGCTCTATCACTAAAATTTGGCTTATTACTCTATGACAGGAGACACAAAGCAGTTAGGCAGAGTGTAACAGTCTAGTAGCAGGAACTCAAATTTGAATCTTATTTTCTTTCCACTTGTCTGTGCCTACACCAAATATCTCCTGCAGGAAACAGAAGATTGTATATTTTTCTTCAGTTCCTGATAGGAATGATGATCAGGGAGTGGCACTTTCACTATGTAAATTAAATTTTCAATAGATTCTGAAGGAGAACACAATTAGGAGGACAGTGCAAGGCTGGAAGCCATGACAGAGAATAGAGTAACGTAAATTGTCGTTAAATCTCACAATGTGACACTGCCTGAATAGCCTAGTGGGAGCCTGGGTCACTATGTTCAGAACATGTTTTAACTGATGTTTAACTAAAATGAAATTTTCTTGATGAAAAGTTCAAGTGTAGTTCACATTTATGCCCATGGCATTCTGTTTCAGTAAGCAGAACAACTACCTAATAAATATTTTGGAAAAACAGAAATATAGAACCCCAGCTCTGCTCCCTATTGGTGAATAATTTGGTGAAATATTATTTTCTCTAGTGCAAATGTGCTTAATTTTCACCTCTGAGCATTGTGATAACATTCTTGTGCACTTGCAGTTTATTGAGACATCAGTAAATGCTAATTTACCTTCTGTTAGTCATCAATAAATCAATAAATAAAGTCCCTAAACATGAGTTTTTGAGAGTAGAGTGTTCTGAAAATGGCAACAGTTTTGAATTGCAGTGCATAATACTTTTCAAATGTACTTATAAAGTAAAACTGAGGGCAAGGTTTTCAGAATAGAGTAAGAGGTCACATTGTAAATTTAACTCCTCAATTAGGATTTTGATGCTTTCTTCTAACTAATTGATAACTGTTGGCATTGTTGTAGTGGACAAGGTCCTATTTAGGTATTAAAGTTGGAAATACCCATTGAAAAGAAATAGAAAGGTTATGCTGTTTTAAGGATTAAAAATTAATTTTTGGAGTGTGTGTGTGTATGTGTGTGTGTGTATGTGCACCTGAGCAAAAGTGTCTGTGGAGTTCAGAAGAGGGCAACAGATCCACTAAATGTGGAGTTACAGACAGTTGTGAGCTACCCAGTGTGAGGGCTGGGAACTGAACTGGGCTCTCATCAAGAACAATACATGCCATTAACCACTGTGCCAACTTCCCAGCTCCCATAAGATTGACTTTCAGTGTAATGATCCTCCTATAAGTTCAAACAACAAATGCAGCCTGGATCACAGCACAGGTGCTGAAGATGTGGCTTTGTGTGCCCATAGATGCACAGTAGATTCAGTCATCATGAGGTGAGTAAAGGAAGGTGATAGTGTGCAAGTGAAAAAACTAACAGTTTATTACACTGATACACTGAGTACCTCTATAGTGTAGTGATAATAACAACAATAATTACCTTGGAGAGAATTATCCTGTGGTATATTTGTTCACAAGTTACAAAGTATCTGTACTAACTATAGTGTTCAGGAACGGAACCTGTATGTCAGAAAAAGGAATGTATTTAAAGACGATTGTTGGGAGTTTTTCTTTGGAAACTATTGACATTGAAATGCATGTCATTACGTACTTATTCATCTTTATTTTCTTATACTTTACAGACATGTGCTTGGTTTTGTTTTGGTTTGTTTTTTCTATAAGAACAAGCTCCAAGCCAGTAGTTCTCTATGCCATTTGAATGAGCAAAGCGCGTGTACTTTGGAGGGCATAAAGAGTCATTTCAGTCACCTGGGTGCAATCCACCATCTCTCCCCATTTGCTCTTTTAGTCAAGGGCACAGAAGACTCCCTGAGATCTATGTAGAAAAAGTAAACAACAGGAGACTGCTGCCCTCAGTTCCCACTAATGTGCCTTCTAGCACTTACTTTTCTGGTCCTGAGAGTCCAATCTTTTCTTGTCCTGATCATGGCATTTTCACAGCTTCCTGTGGTAAATAGATTGTTCTAAAAATGCCATTTTAATAGAGTGAGCTTTCCTAAGAATCCATTCTGAAAGTTCCCTCTCAATTTCCCCCTAGTCGGTCTTCCTTGTATGGAGATAATTATTGATCAGTTCTAACCACTGCAGACTGATGCATTCCTCAGGGCTTTTATAGCTTTACCTGTTTTCTTGATAGTACAATTTGTTTGTGTCCTCATCACCTTAGCTTGACATCTTCGTACTCCTTCATTTGATTCATGCTGATTTTGTTTCTCACAGCATTTAAAGCTCTTATTCTTGGTTAAAAGCTTCTTAAAACACCATAGAAAGTCTATGGACTCAAATTTCTATGATTCATACATTCTTAACTTTGAGGGACGATTTCCGTGAAAGACATCAAAAGGACAAACATAATAAGCGAGACTTCACCTTGTTTGTAAGCAAAACTATGAACCATTTACTCTCCTGTGCATGATAGGACGTTTTCATTGGAGCCCACTGACCTCCAAAGCTACTTTTGTTCCAGACGGAGTGACATTCAATCCAAGTCTGGGATCTGAGATTCTTTTCACAGCTTAGGAAGACAAGGAGAAGAGAGGGCTGAGGACCTTTGCTGCCTCTCGAACCCAGACTGTGAACTCTTCCCTGCTAAGAAGTGCAGCTACAGCTCCACAGCCTACACAGCCTGAGTGGAGGTCAGAGCATACACCCACAGCATACGGGAAGCTCAGGTCTTACATATGATCTTAAACAATTGCTGTGAAGCTTAAACAGAATAATGTTTAAGAGGTATTCAGTATTCAGAATACACATCATGAAAGCTTTTTTAATGGCTTCATGAAATGGTCTTTTTTATTTTAATTCTTGTCAAGGGTCCAAAGACAACATTTAGACACCAACTCAGATCTTGTCAATAAATGCTCCAGGGATGATGTGGTCTCTTATAATTCATATTGTTTTAAAAATTCAGTCCATTCCAATATTATTTATCAATAGGAAATGGTATTGACTTCTTGCAAATGTGACTTACGTTAATCATGACTACAGTTTCCATGAAATGAATCTGTCTAGGATAATAAGCTAAAATAAAAAGGATAGACTGTATCACAATGGACTTAATGACCTATCTTTTATGTGGAACTTGACACTCTCCCAATGCCTTTTACATAGACTCATCTGTTCACAGCACTGACGTCACTAACAACACCAGATTCTATGAAAGGGTCTACCTTGAAATTACTGTTCGTTCTCCAAGGTTTCATACTTTCAACCACATTGGCTACTTGGTGATATACTATCATATTTGTGAATTACATCAATGGCATTGCTCTGGCTGGTTTTAGTTTCTTTACTCATAAAAGGCTGTAATAATACTCTCTCTTATCAATGGCAAAGTTTAAAGATTAAAAAAATATTAATCAAGCTTCACACAAAGCATCGCAGTTAGAAGTCTTAATACTAACCATTTTATTACCATTTAAAAAGCTAAAGTGAATATGCATATGCCTATTAGCAAATGAACAAAGTCAAATATTAAATAGGTTTATAAGTAAACACTAAAGAATTTCCTGGAATGAAATGAAGTCATATTCAAACTAAAATTTGAATTATATCCAATCTGTGCATATAACACTCAATAGTTTTTGAAACAATAGCTAAATGACCAAATGACATGGGAGAAAAATATTTGCATTTTTTAGATAAATAGTGATGAACTGCATGATACAAATAGGCAAACTATTTCCAGTCTTAATCCTTTAAACTTTACATACCAACCGAGAAGAAAAAAAACAAGGTGAAAATGGAGACTAAAGGAACATTGGAGCACAGATTAATATGAAGAGTTCTAATCAGATATGCATAGCAATGAAATAATAAGCTTTTGTTGTTGAAAAAGCTACAATGAAAAAATTTAAAATATAAGGAAAAAAATCAGAAATGCTGTAATTGAATTTATGGACCATAAAGAGGAAGTTATTTCTAGAGACCTTGGAATTCAAAGAAAACCAAAACCACAACTCACAAAAAAATGTATTTCGTATTTTTTCTCCCAGTCTGCCACCAGTTACACCCTACAACATGATTGCTGGCTAATATCATTACTGACAAATGTTGCTGTTGGGGTTCCTTGGTAAGCAGATGCTGAAAAAATAATTCATTTTCAGAAGGAGCCATTTGGTCATTAGAAGTGGAAGGGAGATGGAGGACGCCTGGCTAGGGAGGAGAGGAAGGAGACATGATAGCTCTGCTCACCCAGAAGCTGCAGCTGCCACCATCTGGATCTCCTGACTTAAAATGGCCCTATGTGAGAGGGCCAAGGCTTTATATCCTGATCCAGTCACTGCACATGGATCCACACTGAAGTGTGACACTGGATCTGCAAGCTCTCCTGCAGACTGTCTAGGAAACCACACAACAATTAATGCTGTCACTGAGGGCACAGGCAGGTTCTAGAAGATACTTGTTCTACCATTAAGGGAATATTGCGTGGTGACTCCTCATATCCAACATAGTGACTCTGGAAAGTTCCCAGTGTCCTTTGCTTTAGACATGCAGCTATGCACTCTCTCTGCTGCAAGGGAAGGCAGATAATGACTTCCACAACTCTGCATATATTGTGTGTTTGTGTGTGGATTTTTCCCAACAGCATCCTTTAGCCGAGCCATTATGTTCCAGTCTGAGCTACTGAGACACTAGCCTCTGTGCTTCTCTATATTCTGGAACAACTCTCAGGAAATTTAGGCCCTCAGAAGTGTCTTATTGACCTTCAGCATATTGGCACTTCCCTTTCGGATTTTTTTTTTTTTTTTACTCTTTTGAGTTTAAACAATTTTACCACAGAGTCAACTCTTACTGAAAACAAACCAATATAACGTGGCAAATCTTTCTCCACAGTGCTCTGCCTGGATGGCGCCTGCTCCTCTGAGTATGTGATCTGATTGTGCCTGGTCTCCTCATTTCCTTTCCTTCTCTTCTCCATTATTTGCTTTGCCACAAACACAAGCTCTTTCTCTTCGGTGACAGTTCATGCATTCAGTTTTCTTTAAAGAAACAAACTGGGTTTTGTTTGTTTGTTTGTTTGTTGTTTTTTATTTAACTTTTTTTTTAACCACAACCATAAACAATGGGTAGCTAAACACAGAAGAAAAATTCTTTACCCTTTGACTCTGGATAGTCAATGCGAGGATTGTGGGTATGCACTACTTTAAACAGAGATATCTCATGGCTGTTTTCTACCAGGCTGTGATTACCTCATTCCGTTCATTTCTGCTAAACTTCTCCATTCATCACAGCCTGCACTCATCTCAAATGAGTGTTGTTTATTTGCTGATATGACATTGTAACATACTCCACACCAACTTCAGCACACAGTTCAGCTTGTTTTTAGTGATTTCTCTATTAACATGGAAAGCATTTTTTCCAAATCTAATTATCCCATGGATTTGCTTTCAGACTTAGATTTCACAGACATTACTGAGGACAGAAATGTGCAAAATAAGTCAGGGAGAGGAAGAATAGATTCAGTTCTTTCAAACTTCACAAAGATGCCTCCAGACCCTGAAGCTCAGTATCTGAGGATCCAGGAGAATGTGCCCTGCCTAGTCCCAGCATCAAATCTTGTAGTGGAGAGTCAGGCACAGGAGAGCCTTGTGTCACCAGGCCTAAACATTCCTCTGTTTTGTTTTGTTCTGTTTTATTATTTTAGTTTATTTTAACTAACCAACTAACTAGCTAGCTAGCTAGCTAGCTAACTAATTATATTTTTAATAAACTATAAAGTGGGAGGTAACTGATCCTGTCTATTCTTCAGACCTGAAGCACCATGGTGTGTGATGGGAGTTGATTGCTTTCTGGAATTCTATGGGCAGGTTTCCTAAAGCTGTGGAAATCCTTTATGGCCATGGTTTTGGGGTGAGGGATTTCCTTTTAAAAGCAAACAATTATCAACACATTCTTTAATTTTCTCCTTTCATAATTAATTTTAAAATCTACGTAAAAACTAAACAACAAAAACTTTTTTATGTGATTCATGTTCTGCTAGTAGTATGTCTATGAAAGTAATATTTACTTTGTTTGAAACAGACTTTATTCAATGGTTCCTGATATTATCCACTTGGATAGGCATCCTAATTTGCTTTCTACTGCTGTGGTTAAAATACATGACAAAGCCTTTGTTATGGCAGAGGCAGGTGGATCTCTGTGAGTTCGAGGCTAGCTTGGCCTATTAATTAAGTCAAGGACAGCCAAGGCTACACAGTGAAACCCTGTCTCAAAAAACCAACCAGCCAGCCAAACAAGCAAACAAACAAACAACAACAAAACCATGACCAAGAATAAGATGGGAATAGAGGGATCTGTTTGGCTTAAACTTACACATCACAGTTCACTACAGAAGGAAGTTGAGGTAGGAACTCAAAGTTCTGGGGAACTTGGAGAAAGGAAAAAATCATAGAGGAATGTTGCTTACTGTCTTTTACAGATTGGTTTTTTTTTTTTAATATACTCCTGTCCAAGGATGGCACTAACTCCAGTGGGCTGGGTTCTTCCATCCATCAGCAATCAAGAGAGTGACCTACAGACATGTCCATAGGCAATGTGATGGGGGCATTTTCTTGATTGGAATTATTCTTCCCAGATAATTGCAGCTATTATCAGGTTGACAAAAAGTCAACCAGTAAAGGAAGGTATTAGATTGTGCTGAGAATGTCCAATAGATTTTTTTTAATAGATTCCCTGATAATGTTAGAAATGCTACTGCATAGTAGAGCTTGGTATAGTAAGCTCAAGGCTCTAGGTTTGATCTCAAGTCCAAAGAAGGAAGAGGCTGAGGATGGGGAAGAGGATGGGATGACAAGAAGATGGAAGAAGAGAGGAAGAAGAGAAGAAGGGCTTTGAAGGCTTTTAAAAGATTTTTATCTACTACTAAAGAGTCCCAGGGCCCTCAAGCTGCACTGCTACGACAATCGCATTTTGGGATAGAGAAGCAAGAGAAAATATAGTCTGATATGACAAATGCGTGGTGATTTGTTTGTTGCTTGTAGACAATCATCCTTAAACTTGATAAGTCATGTGGAAATACAGTGTGGCACTGTCTAGTGACCTGCTAAAATTGTTTTGTGCCTTAATTTCCATATCTTTAATGGCAGACTCTACTTCATGTAATCCTCAGTTGTAGTCATTGTGAGTATTATATATATACACATAATATATATATATATATACATATATATATACATACATATATATGTGTATATATATATATATATATATATATATATATATATATATATATATAAAATATGGCTTACTGAGTAGGAAAATACTTTATATTTCTGGGCAATAGAATATTAGCACCGAAGATAATGTACACACTGAATTATTCTAGATGGCATGTGTTGTATAAATTCTTATTCCAGAGAAAACTGTGTGTGTGACATCTTCCATTACAAGTAACTGAGTTAGATAAGGATGTAAATCTTGTCAATGGACAAGTTAGTTTAAATCCTAAGTATCACCAAAAATAGTGTAATGATTCCTTTTTCACAACTGAGTCAGGGCTGTTCAGAGAAATCAGCTCCAGAGTTTCTCTTTCCCCCTCTTCCTGGTTCTGTCAATATAAGAAATTGGCTCAAGTGATTATGGAGGCTAAATCCCATAATCTCGAACTGGATTAAAGACTTAAATGTAAGACTTGACATGATATAACTCCTTAAAAGAAAACAAGAAAAAAAAAAAAGCTCAGCTCTATCGGACTTGGCAATGATTTTTTTCTTTGTGACTCCAAAGGAGCAAAATCAGGAGCAAAAATAAACATGTAGGATTATATGAAACTAAGAATTTTCTGTAAATCAAAGTAAATAAACAAAATACAAAATAAACAAAAAACAAAGAGAAACTTGGTATAGTTAAAATGTTATTTGTAAGCCAGGTATTGGTCAAAGGATTAATGCCTCCCTAATATAAGGATCACACCTATCTCAATAGCGTACATGTAGAAAGGACATGTGAATAGTGCTGACAAAAATGAGATAAAACAAACAAACAAACAAAAACAGGCACTACTATATGATCTACATTCTTACTGTGTGTATATCCACAGGAATTAAGCTCAGTGTGCCAAAGAGCAGACTGTTCCATTATGTTCTTTGAGGCATTATTCAAAAAGAGCCAAACAAGCTACCTGTGAGTAGATTAACAGATAAGGAAATTTGGTGTGCATGTGTTTATTTATTATTTATACACATATGCAGTGGAATGGTACTAGGACACAACAAATAAGAACACCTGGGTCTCCCAGTAGGAATCACGGTAGACTAAGTCAAGTACTCCAGATAGACAATGGCAGGAGTGATCTCACTTGCAAGTAGATCTGAAAGAAATCAGACCCAGAAACGGACCTGAATCATGATAGTCAGGGACAGCAGGTGCAAAAGTAGGTCAAGGGACACAAATTGTCCATTGTAAAGTAGGTAATAAGTAAGTATTGGAGATTTTTAAAATTTTATTTATCATAATTTATTCAGATTACAATCTGTTATCCCCTACTCTGTATCTTCCTGTTCCCATCCTCCCTTCCTCTTCTGTCCTATTCCCCTCCCCTAGACCTCTGACAGAAGTGGTCCTCCTCCCCTCCAATCTGACCACAGCCTATCAGGTCTCATCTAAATAGCCTGCTTCCCCTTCCTCTGAGTGCCACCTGGCCTTCCTACCGGGTAAGTGATCAAATTGGGGACACCAGAGTTCATGTCAGAGGCAGTCCTCCCTGCTCTCCTCATAACCATGGAGAATGTGCTGTCCATTTCCTAAATTTGAACATGGGGTATAGGTTTACTGCATGCTTAACAGTCTATGCAGCCCACCCTCACTGAGACAGATCCACCAGCCTTGATGGTCACCTTGTTGGGCTCCTGAACCCTCTGGGACCTTCTATTCCCCCATTCTTCCATACCACCCTAGGAGCTCCACCTGGAGTTCAGCAAAGAGTCCCACCATCTGTCCTGATTTCCCCTATGAGTGGAGTCTCTCAGAGGACATCTATGTTGAGCTAATACTCACTTATAAGTGAGTATACACCATGCATGTCTTTCTGGGTCTGGGTTAACTCACTCAGAGTGATCGTTTCTAGTTCCATTCATTTGCCTGCAAATTTCAAGATTTCCTCATTTTTAATAGCTAAGTATTATACCATTGTGTAAATGTACCAGAGTTTCCTTATCCATTCTTTGGTTGACGGACATCTAGGTTGTTTTCAGATTCTGGATATTACAAATAAGGCTGCTAGGAAGATAGTAAGGCAAATGTCCTTATTGTATGGTGGAGTATCTTTTGGGTATATGGCCAGGAGTGGTATTTCTGGGTCCTGAGGTAGCGCTATTCCCAATTTTCTGAGAAAGAACCAGATTGATTTCCAAAGTGGTTGTATAAGTTTGCACTCCCACCAGCAATGGAGGAGTGTTCCCCTTTATCCACATCCTTACCAGCATGTGCTGTCACTTGAGGAATTTTTCTTAGCCATTTGGATAGGTGTAAAATGGAATACCAGTTTCCTTTTGATATGCATTTCCCTAATGACAAAGGACTTTAAGCATTTCTTTGTTTCTCAGCCATTCAAGATTCTTCTGTTGAGAATTCTCTGTTTAGCTCTGAACCTCATTTTTTAATTGGGATATTTGGCTTGGTGGTGTTTAATTTCTTGAGTTCTTTATATACTTTGGATATTAGGCCTTGGTGAAAATCTTTCCCAGTCTGAGACTGTTGTTTTGTTCTGTTGACAGTACACTTTGCCTTACAGAACCTTGTCAGTTTCATAAAGTCCCATTTATTAATTACTGGTCCTAGAGCCTTAGCTATTGATATTCTGTTTAGGAATTTGTCTCCTATGTCAATGAGTCTAGGCTCTTCCCTATTATCAGTTCTAACAAATATAGTATGTCATTTTTTTATGTTGAGGTCTTTAATCCACATGGACTTTAGTTTTGTGCAAAGTGATAAATATGCATTTGTTTGTATTTTTCTACATATAGCCATCCAATTAGACCAGCACCATTTGTTGTAGTTGCTTTTATTCTTTTGTATGGACTTGGATTATTTGTCAAAAATCAAGTGTCCATAGGTGTATGGATTTACTTCTGGGTCTTCAATTCAATTCCATTAATCAATCAGCCTATTTCTATGCTAGTACCATGCTGTTTTATTACTCTTGTTCTATAGTACTGCTTGAGGTCAGTGATAGAGATTCCTCCTGAAGATCTCTTATTATACAGGATCATTTACATACCTAAATATAGTAAAGGCTATGTACAGCAAGCTGATAACCAAATTAAACTAAATGGAGGGAAACTCAAAGAAATTCCACAAAATCAAGGACAAGACAAGGCTACCCACTCTCCCCATATCTCGTTAATATAGTATTTGAACTTCTAGCTAGATCAATAAGACAACAAAGGGACATCAAAGGGTTCCACATTGGAAAGAAAATTTTAAAGAATTGCTATTTGCAGATGATATGGTAGTATAGGCAAGTAAACCTCCAAATTACATTAGAAAACTCCTACAGCTGATAAACACCTTAAGCAATGTGGCTGAATACAAGATTTATACAAAAATATCAGTAGCTCTCCTGTATACAAATAAAAAAATGAGCTGAGAAAGAAATTAGGGAAACTACACCCTTCACAATAGCCACAAATAATATAAATTATCTTGGTGTAACTCTAACCAAGCAAGTGAAAGACTTGTATGAAAAAAACTTCAAGTCTTTAAAGAAAGAAATTAAAGAAGACATCAGAAGATGGAAAGATTTCCCATGCTCATGGATTGGGAGGATCAACTTAGTAAAAATGGCCATATTACCAAAAGCAATCTACAGATTCAGTGCAATCCCTATCAAAATACCTACACAATGCTTTAGAAACCTAGAAAGATTGATTCTCAACTTCATATGAAAAAACAAAAAACCCAGAATAGCTAAAAAAAAAAGTGTTGGATATTTAACATAATGTTATTTGTGGCAAATAATATTCTATTGATTACTTGAAAGTACCCAAAAGACTGAAGAGTTTTTACCTCCTCTGTGTACCACAAATGCTATGTACCTTGATGATAGTTCTGTTTTGTAGTAGGCACATCATAATGTGTAAGTTATTCAAATTACAATGACCACTTTCAATGTATTTATTTTCTAAGTTAATTATACTTTAACAAAACTTGATTTGTTTTTTTAAAAAAAACACAGTGCATCTGATTAGCTTTCTAGATAATACTAATTTAAACATTTTTAATTTAAAACATTTTAAGTGTTTTAGTAGCATATTTTAATTATATATAATAGCATGTTTTGCTAATGACATTTGGATACATGTATAAAGTTTGATTTGTCACAGTCATTGCCACACTTTCTAATCTCATATTCCCAGCTCTTCCTCTTTCCAATCAGCTCTCTGAAGGAGAGATTAATATGTTTTAATATGACCCCATGTGTGGGATTGGAACGGTCTTATGAGAACAAGTGATGTTAATCCACTGGAAGGCAAACCACCTCCTCTGGGAGCTTGATTGTTGCCAGCTGAAAAACATCCGTGAACAGACCTGGGAGGAGATATATAAATGATGCCCAAAACTGGAGGTGGGGCCTTTGGAGACTTGGGATAGTTTTGGCTATTAATCACTCCACTTTGAGATGCTCCTAGAGAGAACTGCTTGAGGGAAGGCTTTGTGGCTCCGGTCTCCTGCTGAAGTTCTGGGTTCTGTTTACTCCAGTTTCCAGAAGAAGAAATCATGCTGATTACTACAGGGCAATTGTTCCTCAGAACTGATATCCTTATGGTTTTGTTATTGTATTCTCTAATCTCCTTTTCCTATTGTTTAGGTTAGTTGGGTTATAAGGGTTAAACAATTCGTAATAAAATATATTGGTTAAGAAAACCTACAGCTTTCCTCCTGTCCCCTCCTACTTTCATATAGTTCCCCTCTCCTGTTTGTTAATCTTATGCATTTCTAATAGTGTACGCACATGGATGAGAGGTAATTTACAGGAGCATTGACATCTTAACAGTGACTATACCCTGAAGTAAAAAGAAAAAGTCTCTCACTCCCCCAGCATCCATTAACTGCCAGTAGAGTCTCTTAGCCCTTGCCCTCTCAATGAAGGGCTTTGGCAGGGCCCAGTCATTTGTTGGTAATGACAGATGCTGTGAATTCAACACCATGGTCAGGACCAAACCCTCCCACGACACTCCACTCAGCCAATTACCTCCCGTTCTTCTGTCTCCCCCATGGTGTTCCCTGAGCCTTGGAAGGGGTGATAAAGATGTTGTATTTGTGGCGGGACACTCAGCAGTCACTTTTCTCATCCTGTTGCTCAGTTGGGAGTTTGGGCAATAACCAGAATGCTCTGTACTAAAAAGCTCCCCTGAGAAACGCTGACAGCTGCATAACTCTGCAGCGATAAATATAATTTGAGGGACACATGGTACCCATTCTGCAAACCACATCTTTAGCTTCCCCACTAGAGCCTATGACCTCCCAAGTCATAGGCTTTTGATCATGTAAACCAAGTCAGATGCAAACCAATACCAGGAGACCTCACATCCAACCAGAAAGTGGCTACTTGCTCCTAAATTTTGAATGATAAAAAAATGCTTATTATATATATATCTTCTCAACTTAAAACTATAATGTTATAAATTTAATCAGTTATTTTTTAAGATTTGCTTCTTTTATAGATGATTATGTGTAAAAGCTATAATAGCAGTGAAAATCTGCATAAAATTAATTAGCTATGAGGGATAATTTTAAGCACATGGTATTTAATTAAGAAATTAAAAGCCAAAGACCTTCATCTAGCTCCAGCTTACTGATATTCATTGTGGAGGTTTTATGTGCCCATATACAATCCTGATACCTGCTCTTATATCTGCATACTCCTCTCACAGTGGAGATACAGTCGTACCTGTATTCCACCTCCAGGAAGACCCTTGTCCAATTGCATCCCTCCCTCATTTAACTATTTTTTCTTAATGCCTGCATCCAATCTCACCCTAGATAATACTTTCCTACAAAAACCTTGTGTAACCTCCTTCAGATGTTACTTAGTATATTTCAAGATTTATTTTCATGTTCTTGAAATGCCACTGCAAGTCGTTTTGTGTATGTATATTTCTATGCCTATGTATTCATTTCTTCATTCACTAATGTGTTTTATTTTGGTTACTTTGAGATAGGACCACACATATTTCATACTGCCTTTGAACTCTGATCTTCTGATCCTCCTACCTTCACCATCCAATGGCTGGGACTATAGGTAAGTATCTCTGTGCTTGGGCTATATGGTGCTGGAGACCAAGCCCTTGTACATTTGAGCTACACTCCAATCAGTGGTTATTTATTTCATATCTATCTTCCAGTGCCTACCCTGTGGCTATAAGCTTCAGGTAACTTTGTCCATGACTCCCTGTATCCAGCAGGCTATGACATCTTAGAGTTACTTGGGTCATGTAGGAATGAAGGAGATGTCCTTAAAACTTCACCGTGAGTGGGTACCAATACAAGTACTGATTGTTGGTATATTAATATAGAATAACCTTTCATCTTTTACAGATATTCCAACTGAATACAGAAGAAATGGAGCTGTTACGCTGAGCTTTCTGTATTGAGCTGTAATACAGAAAACTAGGTCTCCCCCCATTCCCAATGTTTAGTTGTAAATATTCTCTGTTGAATCAGTTTTTTTGGTCTGACTTCTTTGGATATGTTTATTTTCTCCAAGTCTAATGTTAACATTTCCATGCCAGAAACTTAGCTTTTTGGTTTCAGGATTTTGTGACTAATGAAGATAATGTTTTCTCTAAACAAACTCACACAATTTAATAGATATAAAATTGGATACAAAAAAAATAAAATAAATAAAATTGGATACGAAATTAAGTTATCATATTAGGTGGTTGAGTATACTGGAGATAATTGTAGTATCAAGAAGACTAGAAATATTTAACTAGATATTATTTGAAGAAATAAGCAGGCCTGGGAAGATGACAGCTTATTGTGTAAAAGTGTTCGATGCCAAGGCTGATGACTTGAGTTCAGTTGCTGTGAGTGGAATAAGAATTAACTTTAGCAAGTTGTCTTTTGACCTTCACGTATGGACCAAGGTTCACAGGCACAGACACACACATGCATGCATGCAAACAAATGAACAAATAAATAAATGCCTTAAAAAGAAGTATTTGAAACAGAAAAACTCTGTTAGCTGATTTCCATCTAGCAAGATCCCATTAATAATCCAGGCAGTTGCAAAATTTCCTGGTTTGACAAGAGAATTCTAATAATCAAGAATAAATTTGAATGGGAGAAGATATGGATCACATGTAGGTTCCATTAAGCAACTTTTCCAATTTTTATGAGATGTGTCCAGACTTCTAAAATTGCCTGCAGGATGGCTGAAGGAAAGATTTGAAGAGAGAAACCTTTACAAATATATTCTTTTAGTTGGAAATAGAAAAACACTATATTTCCTTGTGTAAATGCTCTTGAAATTTTGCTTTCTTTGTAAACTTATTTTGTCTCTGATCTGTGTGGTTTATGTTCAGTAATTGAGTTCATCCCACCACCGAGTTCCAAACTCCATCTTACTAGTTGGTGGTCTGTTCTCTCCTACCTCCTATTGATTTATTTGTGTTTCCTCTACTTTTCAAACTCTGTTCTCTTCTAGAGAGAAAAGAAAATGCCCTCAACTTTGAACACAAAAGTCTTCTCTGGAGAGGGACTAGAGGCACAGCTGGCTGGCCAAGTACTGATTTTGTACGCATGGGACTTTAGGTTCAAACTTCAGCAATAGATAAAAAACCTAAGGAAAAAAATTATGATCCGTGTGTCTTGGGAGACTGAAGAAGTGGAGAGGTCCCTTGACGCCTGAGTGCCATCCCTGGGTGCCACATGGTGAAAAGAGAGAATTGATTGCAGCATATTGTCTTCTGATTGCCACACGATGTCAGAGCATGGACTCCCCCTGACCCAATAAATAATAAATAACTAAATTTAATCAGAAAGAGTGCAATAAGTCCCTGAAGAAATATTCCACTGTGAGTAGTTTGAGCAATTAATTGGTTGGGGTGGAATGGTAAGTGTTAACAGGACTCACATGCTACATATATGGTAACCTATAAAGAAAATGCCTTCCCTACAGTGAAGCTAGGTCTGAGAAATACCCATGATGCAAGCATGCTTGTGCTTTGCTTGGCAGCTGCCACTCTCATCCTTTCATCGTCTTCCGTCTCCTCCCTACCTGTCATTTCAACATTATTCTAGTTTGATTTCTAGTTCCCTGGCCAAATCTCTTCCAGCAGCACTCTGTGTATTTCCAGTAGCCTTAAAGCCTTGACTGAACTGCAGCATGAAATAGAAAATGTAAGATCTGGGAATAAATACACCTGACAGTGAGTATTTAACTCAACAGTCATTAGCCACACAAACGAATTAATGTTTGGAACCTGAACACCTTCATATATAAATGAGGGAAATAATATGTCTTATGTTTTAAGTTGATAATGATGAGATATGATAGATATTCATTGGCATTCAGAATTTTAGACTCACCAAGATAGGAAAGAGCTTTTCAAGTCTGCCAAAAATATAAATAGCCAAAACATTATGATATATATATATATATTACATATATTCATATATTTCCTGGTTGTTTCATGGTTCTTCATGCTGTAGGTAGTTTATTGTATATATGTGTAATAATATAAATATATGTGTAAAATTATTTAATAAAAATCATTTTTAAAAAATAATTAAATAATTAAGACAAGCCACAGTGATAAGAATTTTACACTGAGCAAGAACTCAAAATGATATGCTAACCTAATTTTTATTGGGTATTTATTTCAACCTGCTCACCATATTATATTCCCACTTAAAAGGTGGTGGTATTTGTGCAGTCAGTCTTCTGACTGTGACCTTAAATCCAATATTTGTAGGCGTTGCACTACGTCATCAGTAGATTATCATCTCTAGCTCACGTTCCTGTCATACAAAAAACATTAAACAAGCATGTGTACATCTGACATAATTTGGAATGACTTGATGAAAAACAAAACAAACAAACAAACATATACGACCATAACAATTCTGCAGAAATGAAGAACATCCAAGGACAAGGTGTGCGGTGAAAGAGAAAACCTTCCTACAAGTCAACAACAATCTTCCCTCACGTACATGCTCATATAATCAACTGCTTTCTGCAGTTTTCAGCTTTACCAGAGCAATTGCAGATTTAAAAGTTATTCTGTAGAATGTTGAAGACGGTCCATGTGCTTTTAAAGACTCATTTTGTCACATGCCATTTTACAAAGTAATATTAACATAGGCTGATAAATCTTCTGACTTTTCTGAACCATTTGCATTGAAACTGAACTTAATTTTTCATAGAATTTTGTCCCAACATAGGCCTTTTGCCAATGAATCTAGTCGCTTGAGTCGTCCACTGCTGATGACAACTGAGTGTAAAAGTAACTCCAGCTCATGCATGATGACTTCTTTTGCCATCTCAATTTTCTTGTTATTGGTTTCATGTATTTTTTAATGAACTGCTTATTGCAAAGAATGCATTGTTTGATCATCATTGTGAGAGGTATTGGTAAATGTGACAACAAAATGAGCTCAAGGAAGTCAATGCACTATGCCCCGATGATTTACCACACTCCCTATTGGATGTCATATGGAAAAGTCAGAATCAGCAGGTCTAAGAATATTTCTAAAACCATAATACCCTTTCCATCACCTTTTTTTCCTACAGGGAGGTGGTTAAGGATTAAATGGCTCTCCTCATCCAAATAGCTAGCCTAACAACTCTGCAACTTTTTAGGAACTTGTTTTTTTATGATTATCATCTTATCATTCAACTTATTTGCTATTTCTGGAACATGTAAGAGTTTTCCCCACCCCTCTACTATTAACAAAGGAAAACATTTCTAACTTTAAATTTCATTAAGTATAACTAAAAAAACTTTGTTCATTTTGCATGCATCTCAGACATAATTGCATGGTCATTATTTTTTTTGTAAAACAGCATATTTTCTATAATTACTATAATTCTGATTTTATAAACATTGTACTGTTATTTATGCTGTTGTCATAAAAGCCAATAATTTATAAAAATTCAATAAATATTAAAATTTTTAAATTAACTGTTCCTAGAAGACATTCAATATTTCAAAGTAGCTAAAAGTTCAGCAAGCCTGCCTTATTTATAAAATTTCAGAAGACTACATTTTTAATATTATTACCTACTTCTCATTTATACATAGTTATATTTAGTTTTTCTACTCAATGATGTACAAATAATTGTCATCTTTTATTTTATTTCATTTCAACTCTTACTACTTTTGTCTGAACTAATTGAAAATTATTTTGGATTAATTTTATCTTTGCACAAACTCAATATGGAATTATTTTCCCCATGGATTTTAGAACCTTTCTTGTTGAGTAGATAAGTTCATACTTGGTTATTATATTTGTTAAGATTGCACCTTTGTTTTGGTGTCTTCTGTATGTTGCTGAGTTTACAACAAAGCTTATCAAATCATAGTTCCTTCTTGTTCATCAACTCTTACTGAGGATAAAAGCTGTGGATATCTGCTTAATATGCCACATCTGTGCCTTTTGCTTTTTTTTTCTTTTTATTTTCTTTGCAGGATTATTTCTGCACCATGTGATATTAAATATAGGCTCTTGATTTATGGTTGTTGTGATGAGAAGTTTTCAGGGTTTTAGAGTCTGAGTGCATGCTTAAATATTAAAATAATAATATACTTCTGCATTCTTCAAAAAGCTCTATTTTTAGATAATGGAATCACATGTGTTGCATACTGCTCCTACAGAATGTGGTTAACCTTTCCTGCAGCAAGCTGCTCGGCTTTCAGGAGGTAGGATAATAGGAGCAGTTATATATTTAGCATTCCTGTTCCTTTTAGTCTCCTTCCCCATCCACATTTTGTTCTCTGCCAATACACAACCAAGTAGGGGAGGAGAAAGGTTATTAAGCTTTTTCCTTAAGAGGCTGTATTAATGGGTGGCAGAATGAATCCAAAAATCTATCCCTAATTCTACTTATTATCCCATTTTAAACACCTGGTGTCTCAGAATACAGCCAGTGACTCTTAAGCTGAGGGCCTGAATTGGGAACCAGCTCATGGTACAATTATTACAGCACTTTGCTTTTCTACCTCCAGACCATTGTTGAAGGAGCATAGAACTCACACAGTTCCCTTTGGAGGGAATGCAGAGACAGATTGAGAAGTGGTGGGCTTCCCCGCTCTTCTCATAGGGAAAGCACACAACTCCTTGTCCTCTGAACTGAAGCTGCATATAAAAGCACAGGAAAATCACCAAGAAAATCTGGCTTCATGGAAGAAAGCATCAGATCCTGATTTTCAGTGGTTGCTTGCTGAACTGCAAATCCTTGCAGTTGTCATGTGGCTGTAGGAAATTTATGTAGAAGCATTCTTATTTCTTCATAAGTTTTAAGTCAAGTAGGAGTCTGATGACTGTAATCTGGCAGGAAAATCCAGAAGTGGGAGTCTGGCTAGAGTAGTGTAATCTATCAGAAAAGTTAAAGAAAGTCATCAAGAAATCCAGACCATTTCCTTCATCTGGTAATAAACAAAAATAAAATAAAGTTTCCTTCATCTGGTGTTAGTCCCTAATGGCTAAGTAATTTCAGGAGCTCCAAGAGTAGTAAAAGAAGCTTGCTTAAAAGAGTTCACCTAAAAGGTGAGGAATTTTACCCGAAAGAAGTTTTAGCTTTTCTACTAAGGCCATGAAACATGAGAAGATGTACATTGTCCTACAGGACAAGTGTCACAGAAACAGAAAATAAAGTGAAAATCTATTATAGCCAACATAGGAAGACTGGGGTCGAAGGTGTTGCAAGAACCCATATAAGTTTCTAAACACACTTAAAAACAAACCATATATAAGTGAGTATATACCATTTGAGTCTTTCTGCTTCTGGGTTAACTCACTCATTATGATCCTTTCTAGCTCAATCCATTTATCCACAAATTTCGGGAATTCCTTGTTTTTAATAGCTGAATAGTATTCCATAGTGTATATGTACCACAGTTTCTTTGTTCATTCTTCTGTTGATGGACACTTAGGCTGTTTCCATGTTCTGGTTATTATGAATAAGGCTGCTATGAACATGGTTGAGCAAATTTTCTTGTTGTGTGCTGGAGCATCTTCTGGGTATATTCCAAGGAGTGGAATAGCTGGGTCTTGAGGAAGCCCTATTCCCATTTTTCTGAGATAGCACCAGATAGATTTCCAAAGTGGCTGTACTAGTTTGCATTCCCACCAGCAATGAAGGAGTGTTCCTCTCTCCTCACATCCTCGCCAGTATGTGGTTTCGCTTGAATTTTTGATCTTAGCCATTCTGATGCGTGTAAGATGGAATCTCAGAGTTGTTTTGATTTGCATTTCCTTGATGATTAAGGAGGTTGAGCATTTCTTTAAGTGTTTTGGTATTCCTCTGTTGAGAATTCTCTGTTTAGTTCCAAGCCCCATTTCTCAATTGGGTTATTTGGTTTGGTGGTTTTTAAGACTCAAATGGTATATATTCACTTATATCTGCATATTAGCCCAAGGGGCATGTCTCATGAAAGCCCTCAAGTACCAGGAAACTGGGACAGTGGGGAGGACATCCTATTGGGACTCTAGATGAGACAAGCATAGAAGAATGGCAAAGTAGAAGGATCCAGAGGGTCCTAGAAACCTACAAGTAGAACATTATGATAGGCAGATTTGGGCCCAGGGGTCCTGCTCAAAGTAAGGCACCAACCAAGGACAATACAGGCTGTAAACTTTAAACCCCTACCCAGATCTAGCCAATGGTCAGAACATTCTCCACAGTAGTGTGGAGAGTTGGATATGACTTTCTCACGTACTCTGGTGCCTCATATTTGACCATTTTCCCTGGAGGGGGAGACCTGGTGGCACTTAAAGGAAGGACAGCAGGTTACCAAGAAGAGACGTGATACCCTATGAGCATACACAGGAGGAGGAAATCTCCCTCAGGAACTGTCATTGGGGAGGGGAATAAGGGGAAAATGGGAGGGAGGGAAGAATGGGAGGATACAAGGGATGGGATAACCATTGAGATGTAAAAAGAACAAATTAATAAAATAATATATAATATATATCTTGGAAAAAAACAGAACAAAATAATGATTACACATCACAAAATGGAGATATCTAAAAAGAAGTCAGCCTTTGGACGGTGTCCGTGTTGCAGGAAGGGCAACATAAAAGAAATAATAACAAGTTAAGAAAACAAAACACTTCTTTGTGCTTTGCCTTTCTTCCTTCCAAGTCCTCTTTTATGAGGTCATACTTGTGCAAACCACAGATAGAAAGAAGTGTGAGGGAGCAGTAGGAAAGTTACACCAAGAGAAAATAAAATCAGCTTCAGGTTCCCTTTGCTTACAGACAGGTCTAGAAACTGTCATTCAAGTCTGGGAATGACAAAAAGAGAATAGTGAGTAGCGTGTGAGGAGACAAGTAATTTAGGAACCCCAGAGAGCATTTGTCAGGCTCAAAGTGGGTAAGCATCTGTGACTATCGTTTACAGTCAGAATAACCTAAAAGTGCTGATTTTGGCAGAACTTGTGTTGTTTTATCTTGCCCACTCCATGTTACTTAGTAATATTGCTTGTTTTGATTCTGAAAATAGTTACTCCCTGCTAAGCTGTATCCCTGGGTCTAAGAATTCGACCTCTACCTCAAGCCAAAATAGTAACACAAAAACTCAGCTTGTAGATGCATTAAGTGCAAAATACCTAGTGTGTATCTTGGGTTTGTATTCCTCAAATGGAGTCCAGCATAGAGTAACATGGCAGCTGTGGCTATCAGGGTCTGGATCCACCTGCTTTCTCACCATAGTGTCCACTGCAATGGCTGTCACACATAGACCCAATCTGAATCTTGTCCTAATGGAAACCCAAATTAGTATCCAAGAACTTGGACTTCTATGTCTGCATCTCTCTTACTTTTGAGCCTGTGAAAAATAAGTTAACTAGAGGGAGGAATGGTCATGAGACTGAAACATACAATTAAAGAAATGGCTTTCATTCCAGAAAAATCTCAGATCATCATTACATCATCTGGCACAGATCCGGCATATTGAAGTTCTTTTCGAGTTGCCTGATATTAAGGATGAACATACTGGAGGTTCATGTATATTTTCTGACGTGTAAGTTAGTCATGCTATGGGCGGACCACAGAACACTATGAAATGATGATGGCCCGAGCACCTCAAAGATGTTGTATCACTGCTCAGAGTGTGGACACTACTCTGGAAGCATCTTTACTAGAATTTCAGTGGTCACTACTCTTCATTATACAAGATCTCTGAGGAAAATACTTCAGATCGAGAACCGTTGCTCTCAGTTCCAAGATGGGTGGATTATTAGCTGTGGAAAAGCTAAGAGTCTGTGTGATTTGCACTACGTCACTTCTGCAGTAGAACTTAGCTAAACGCAGATTACTAGGAAAACTATTGCAAATGGTTTATGTTCATTCCTGTGTTTCTTGTTATTTAAAAGTGTAATGAGATCAACCAAGGAACAACTACTGGCAGTAGCTGCATCCTATTACATTCGGCACATAATAAATGTTTGCAGGGATAACATTCCTCTCCAAAACAGTAAGTCTGGCTTTGCTGTTGTATGTTGTGTCGTTTCCACTCTAACTGCATGTATTCAGCTGTATCTCAGCTTTCTCTAGAAATAGTACATCTGGGTGTTTAGGTGGAAGAGTGAACATATTATGTATTGTTAAACAGTATTTTAAAAAGAAAGAAGATTCTCCATTAAGAGGGTCTGTGACAGAGGAACTGGCCACATTAAGACATCTCAGTCTGAAACATGACTACACAGCAACACTGAGGAATCTCGGAATCCTTGTATCCTAAGTGCACAGGCAGGCATGGACACTTCCTTCCCTGGCTGCAGACAACCAAGATACCAGGAAAAGCTCAGTTAGTTTGGAAAGGAAGGTGTTTATATTTTATGCCAAGTGTTTTATTATATTTCATATATATATAAGTATTTTGGATGGAATTAAGTGAAACATTACACCTATGTATGCCTGAAAATGTGTAAAAGATGAAGTTGTAGTAACATTGTATTAACTTTTCTGCAGCTAACTGCACTTCCTTTTTGGCCATGGTTTCTGCCTGTCCTGCTCTCAGAGGAACCTTGGGAGCATTTGCATTATGTCAAGATAACCTACGCAGTTAGTCTCATGAATGCTGTCGGTTTGTTAGAAACATCTTGGAGGTGACTGTTGGCCATTAGTCGTTGCTTTGTTATTGGATATCTTTCGTGTTATTTGTTAGTAACAATTGCTATAAGACAGCAATAATATATATTTTGTACATGTTTATGAGAGAGCAGAACACACTTGTATAAGAGTGAAGCTGCATTCTTTTTGGTTTCTACTTGATTTTCTTAGCTCTGCAGTTAACATATTGTCTTAATTTCTTTTGCAAACACATTTTATAGGTAGTGTTCTCTAGATCCCTATCACAGTCCTATGAAAGATCTCTTGATTAACTTCTGAAAGAGATATAATGTTTACTACAAAATACAAGGAAGGCAAGGTGGTCATCCTGAAAAGAATTATTTTTCAATATTCTTATTAGTAATGGTCATTTCAAAGGAAGACAAAATAGAAAATATTTTCCTTCTCTCCTATATATTTTATTTCTATTCTGTTTTTGTGAGAATGGAGAAATAGTACTAAATTATATTGACAAGTTTGTCTTTTTTTTTGATATTTTAAAATCATGAGATCACTTATAATTTTAAATTTTAAATTCTTTCTAGGATACTATGTTCACAGGTGCTTGGTTTCTTTGGGGGCATAGAAAAATGTGTAGACAGATAAGAAATGGAGGTGAGGAAATGGCTGAATGGGTCAAGTGTTTGCTGTGCAAGCTTGAAGTGCTTAACTTAGATTACTGGCACTCATGAAGGAAAGCCAGGGTTGAAAAGACACACCTAGAATCCTAGTATATAAAAATGAAAAAAAAATGAGATTCACTGTTCAGGAAGTCTAGCCATTTGCTCAGTTACAGGTTCAGTGAGAGACCTTGTCTCAAAAAATAAGGTAGAAAGAGATGGAGGAACACACTCAGTAGTAATGGCCTCTGGCCTCCACATATGCATGTAAGGCTGACTCACACGAACAAAGGAGGTTTTGTAAGTGAATTTTCTTTTTTAACTAAGGTAAAGATGAAGTATTAGGGGGTGGTGAGGTGAGAGGGAGGGATGGGGAGGTGAAGAGAGAGGAAAAGCTGTGATTAGGATGTAAAGTAATTGAATAAATTAATTAATAAAAAAGAAAGATGCATACTACCCTTTAAGTTGTAGTTGGTAGGGAGGGGAATTTTGGGTGCAGTTAACATTGTTGAAGCCAAAACAAAGTGATAGAGGAAAGGTGTGTTTTTGACATTATGTTGTTCCTCAGTGAAGCCAAAAGCAAAGGCTGGACAGCTTTCTGCTTACCTACACCACATAATGCATTTATCCATCTCCAACCAATAAATATACCTGATATATATTCTATCAGGTACTGTGTGATATGATGTTCTGGATATATAATTTCATCAAACTAATAAATTTAGATATCACCTCACTTTGTATATCATTTTCTAAAGGGAGCTTTCTGATGTTTGTAAAAAAAAAATCTCTTAATGCAAATGTAGAGTGGTACAATATGCTGCTGTCATGGGTATTGAGTATTTTCATGGGTTTTTAATCAAATGTAAGTGCCGTAAAGCTCAAGGCTATATAAGCTTTTTCATTTAAAATTCAAACAAATAAATAACCTCTAGCTATGAGAATGGCCTCAGCAGGATTATTATAAAATTCCCCTGAGAGTACCATGAGAAAGAAATATTAATGCTTTTTAATTGTGTTAGAGTTTACAGTCTTGACCTTCAGCATCCAGACCAATATTAAAGTTGAAAGTAGATAAATATTGCTTAATAGGATATATTCATATCAACATCTATCTCAAACTAAATTTCTAAAAATTGGCATCTGTCTCCTTGAACTTTCTTAGGAATTAACATTTTACTTAGAAGCAGAGTAATAGGGAACATTTTGCCAGAATTTTAGTTCAAGGTAAAGATCTTGTTCATGTGTAACCTTTGGAAAATAGTTGTAGAAAATTCATCAATATAGAGCATCTAAGTCACCATTAAGACTTTCTCAGTTCCTAGCAAGTTACATCTGTTCATGCTTTGAAAATAAAATGTTTGTTGAGTTATATATTTATAGGAAAATTTGGAATTATTGATGCTTAGAAATGTTATCTTGAGGCTTACTTATCTCCAGCACTGGCCTGGCTTCCATTTTTTCATTGTCATTTGTGTTGTGTTCATTTTGCAATACATAGTAGCAAATAGTAGCAGCTACTTAAGGAAACCTTCTTATGATCTTTTCCTTACCTCTCTTAAAGCTCCTGATACTTATATATGATTTGGCCACTAGGGGTGGTAGTGAGTGGTTCAACTTCATTTCCACCTCTTTATGCCTAGACCTGTGAATCCCGGCTATAGAAGAAACAATAAGATATAGTGGACACTTGTTTAGAGTGTGTATTGGCTTCTTGAGAGTGTTGTTCCAGATGTGGAAGCTAGTTCCAAGCACTTGTCATTGTACCTGCACCATGAAAAGGCAATTCTACATCCTACCAAGCTGGAGGAGAAGCCTGTAACACAAGCGAGCCCCATAAACACATACCCATGGCTGTGCTTTGCTGGCTTCATAGCAAGCTTATTGAATGGAGCCAGTGCTGTGTGGAGTTTGGTGGAAGAAGATAAGGCACTTTAAACTCTATAGACAATCATTTTGGCAACAGCACTGCATGTAGGAAAGGCAATTTCATACCCAGAATAAATATGTTAGCATAATAGCAAAATGTTTTTCTGCCCACAGTAGGTATGGTCCAGTGTAGTCATCTTCCTACTGGGTTACTGGTTAGTCACATTGTAGAATGAGGCAATATCAGAAGTTCAGTCTCTGTCTCGATTGCTTACAGATTAGGTGCTCAGTAGTAGCTAAAGCTTGGTCAGCCACGGGGAGTAAAGGCCATATTGTTGAGTCTGTGAGTGACCTCTATCTCTCTATCCCTAGCCACTCTCTCCCTATGCTCGCTGAGCAATGACAAGCACAGCTATTGTAATTACATTTTTTAATTGCTATGACAATACACCTGGCAAGAAACAAATTAAGGGAAGAATGACTTTCTTTGGTTTACAGATTTAGGGATCATGCATGCAAAAGAAATTTATAAATTCAGTGCAACCACAAGGAATATTTCCTTAACATTTTTGCAGAAACAGAAAAACAAACAAACCATAAACTCCATATACAACCACAGAGACCCAAAACAACTAAAGTAATAACCCACAGAGGAAAAAAAAAAAGCCCATATTGCTTGGAGATTACCATTCTGGACTTCAAGCTATCTGCCAGAACTCAGTACCCTCTAATCATCAGTCACAATTTAAATTTATAATGGTAGTGTGAGACAGAGGGATGCCTTTACTGTTAAAAATGCTTGCTGTAGAAGGTGACTGGCAAGAGTTTGAGTCTTGACTCCTATAGTAAAAGAAGAAAACATCTACATTCCGCCTTTGCCCTGATGTGTGTGTGTGATCTCTCCGACATATTTGACATACTCACACAGTAATGAAAAAAAAACCTAGGATGGATAAAGAGTAGAAAGAAAACAATATAAAATGTCCTATGTTTGTGCTTTCTTGAGAGAAAATAATTGTTATATATGTGGAATATATATGGGGTAATGTTTCTACTCACAAAAGTTGTGTTAAATATATTTCCAGTGGGATAAACATACATTGGATATATAATCAGCCTTGAATCAGGCATCTAGCCAGCAATATGATATTTCTGGATAAGGGCTGTCAAGGTCCTCTGGGGTGGGGGCAATTGAAACCTAAACCAATTCAATACAATGTTTAAAGAGGTGAGATGGCAGTGTGGAATTCATATAGTCTCTTTGA
Source organism: Acomys minous (assembly GCF_964271855.1). Taxonomy (NCBI): domain Eukaryota; kingdom Metazoa; phylum Chordata; class Mammalia; order Rodentia; family Muridae; genus Acomys; species Acomys minous. The sequence continues at coordinate 91,432,089 of NC_140483.1, forward strand.
TGATTGTTTCTTATTTATTAATTTTATTTTATTTTTTTAGTTTCTATGAGTAGCCAGCTTTATTATTAATTTCCCATTGACAGGCATAAAAACCCTACACCCCCCAACAAGCAAGTTGAAAAGCATTTAACAAAAACAGAGCCAACACTAGGAAGTCAAGAATCCTGTGACCTATCTGCCCTCTCTGCTTTGGTTGACAGAAGAGAGTATGAGCCTCTCCAAGGCATCCAAAGCTCCAGGGATCCCCAGAGGACTACTTGGGGTTCTGAGGGTGGAGCTCCATCTCTCTCTCTCTCTCTCTCTCTCTCTCTCTCTCTCTCTCTCTCTCTCTCTCTCTCTTATTTTTATTTATTTATTTATTTATTTTTGGTTTTTTCAGACAAGGTTTCTCTTTGTACCCTTGACTGTCCTGGACTAACTTTGTAGCCCAGGCTGGCCTCGAACTTACAGCGATCTGCCTGGCTCTGCTTCCTGAGTGCTGGGATAAAAGGCAGCCGCCACCACCGCCGCCCGGCCAGCTCCATCTTTCTCAATTGGAGGTACAAGAAGCTTAATCTAGTATGGTTATTCACTTCAGGATGCGTCAAAGAAAAGCCTTATCTTTGGCCTGTTGTCCTTATAATATTGCTTGAACTTCATCTTGTTCCTTCAATAAAGAAATCAAATCTTAATTTGTCTTTTTTTTTTTCAGTTTCAATCTGTTGGCCAGCTCCTTGGTAGTCTCTTCGCTAGGGTTGGGGTCTGTTTCACAGTGTTTTTGTAGCATCTCTTACTGCTTACAGGTTAAGCCAGAGTGTTGATCCCAGCAGGGCAACCTTGGAGTTGTCTCCATCGGAGTTACTTACATATGGGGTGCAGCTCGTTTGACTCCAGTTCGTCAGTTTTCTGGGTTTTTGTTTTGTTTTGTTTTTAAACACATAAAATATACTTTAGGCATCCTAAGGATGGAAAGTGGGTGGCCATCGCACATAACTAATTTATGTTGCATATCTAACATGTATTATTTACTACCCCATTCTCTCAACATTTAATCTGTCAATAATCCTATGAAGTAGAATATGGAATCGGTTTTGCCTATTGATGATAAGAAAGCTTCCCCCACATCGAACGAAGAACCTATTTGAAATTGACACTAACTTGAATATGAAAAATAGCTTAAGTGTAGATCTTTTCCCAAACAGTGGATGGCCAGCGCACTCAGTGGAATTTTTCTGGACTTTTTTGTATCATATTTGCTTTGTTTTAGTAATCCATGTCTTACTGACACTTTGCTTGTTTAACATGGCTTTTGATTTTGTGTTTTTATAGATGAGTTCTTTGTATGGATGTTTCCTATTTTTTCCTGTTATTGGAGAGAAAGAGAGAGAGAGAGAGAGAGAGAGAGAGAGAGAGAGAGAGAGAGAGAGAGAGAGAGAGAGGAGTTGGATAGAGTAGGAAGGTCGCATGGTTAATTGACGATTTGAATGAGGAAATATCAGAATATGTTATATGAAAATATGAGTAAAACAAAGAATGAGAACTGTGCAGGACTTTTCCTAATACAGATTAATTCATGGTTGAGCTATCACTGAAAAAAAAAAAAAGATGGTTTGACTGTTTTAGAGGCTAATGATTTTAAGATAATTGGTATTCTGTGGTTCATGGGACAACTATTATGTCATTAATATTTTTTCTACCCCAAAGAGGTAATGAATCTTGAAATTCAGGTTTACTTAATGGGACACAATGAAGATTGGGGAATCAAAACAATGAAAACACCTTTAACATCTCAGTAAGATGTTGTTTTAACTCATTTTACCTAGAAATACTTCTTTCACTGAGTCATGGAGGTCAGAGATTAGCTTGCTTCTTTTCATGATGACAGAATAACTAAAAGCAGCTTTTCCAAGTGCTTACCCCTGTACACTAGATGGACTGAATAGTGGGGGCGGGGTGGTGGTAAATACAAGTTAATACACAGTCTCCTGCAAAGTCCCTTTTTATCAGGTAACATCTTAAAAGCCTTGAAGTGGTTAATTGATTGATTAGCAGTTTCAAACAGCATTGTTGGAGGTGATAGATATTCTATGACCCAGCTATAGAACAAGCAGAGAGTGATTTAAAAACTAATTAACATATGCTTCGGGACCTGATGAACTCCTGCCTCCTCTGTTTTCTGATTTGTGCATCTATTTCTCATCTTTGTCTAGGTCCACACATACGTTTCTCTTCGACTTTCTTTTTTTTTTTTTTTTAAATAAAACCAAAATGCAGATAATTTTTAAAAATTGTTTTTCCCCATTAGCACAGAGATCTGAGATAAAAGAGTCAAGTTCGTATGCTTTGCTGCCCCAACATGTCAGGCAAACATATGAGCCTTTCAATGAAGAGGAGACCCCGTTTTAGCAGCTCAAACTGGCACATAGATATTTTGCATACATAGAAAATAAAAATAATTTGGAGCATGGGGGAGCTCACCCAAAGTAGGAGTGAATGAATTAGAAAGAGCTTTACACATGAATCTGCTCTGTAGAGAATGGAGGACAATTTTTCCGTATTCTCCATCAGGAGCAAAGACCTTAATACTTATTTAGTCTCTCTTTTTCTGTTCCCCCATATGTTTAACAAATCAACATATTATAATATATATTATGTCTTCAGCATTAAACTGCAGCACTAAAGACTGACATTGTGACTGCTGTGTAGCAAACACTTCTATTACTAAATGTGGATGGAACTGTACCATTTCAAGTGCCTTAGGGTCATTTTACATTGCTTAACAGTGATCAGACATTCATGAGACATGTCTGTAAGTCCTCATTGTAGGACATGAGATTAGTTTGCTGTTTAGATAAGATGAAGGGAGACAAAAAGACAAAAAAAAAAAAAAAAGGAAGAGGAGGAGGAAGTATAAAAAGAAAATACTACAAACACACAAACAGCTATAACTGCACAAGCAAGCAAAAAATAAGCTCCACTGTTTTGTTGGTTTTGGCTTTGGTTTTGTTTTTGTTTTTTGGGGAACATTTGCCATCTGACATTACCCCAGGCATCCCCACAATTACAATTGTATAAACATAAAAGTATCTTCAAAAAGTATTCCAGGATATCTGTTGGGAAGTAGGTTATATATGTATATAACTTTGAAATATAACACTATCTTGAGATGACTGTGATGGCTTTATTGTTTTTCAAACCTTAAATTTGCCTTACATAAATGTCTTCTGGCCTTTAACTCCCCTTTATCTTAAAAGCTAAACTACAGAGGGCTCCACGATTAATTAATAGAAACTTGTAAATTTTACTTACAAACTTCCATTTATGTACAAAAGCTTGCAATTTTAAATCCTTTCACTGTCTGCTTTTGACACCTTAGAATCTGGATATTAAACATCACCTACAGAATCATGTGGCCAAAGCTTGCTCTAAGGTCATGTAATAGGAGCTAACGTAGACATAGCAGGTGGGACTAATACAAGGTGACGTAGACTTAGAAGATGAGACCACTGGGAAGTCCTTAGGCCCTGGGGTATAGCCTTTGATTGGAGGATCCCAACTCCTCCTGTTCTTTTATCTCCTTGGGGTTTCTATATTATGATCCTTATTGTGGTCATCCATTTTTTTTCCACCAAAGCCTGAAAGCAGTGGTTTTTCCTGAATATATTGAGGCTTCTAAATGTATAGGGAGAATAATTTTTTCTTTATATATTATTTCAAATATTTCATTACAGTTTCAAAGGCTGACTAATGTAATAAGTAAATATTTTTAAATGGCTCTTGCTAGTTTTCCAACCAAAGGTTGTCTTTTTCTATCACTGAGGTTGGATTGAAATTGAATCCTTAAAGAAGTATTATTTCTACCAGTGCGGAGGGAGGAGTTTGGCTTCAGTGGATATGTCTTTGTTCTCAAAGAAGGAGTTTGAGTTCTCCTTTCAAAAGGGCAATTTGCAAACAAGGTGCCAGATAACACATTCTGTAGCAGGTCTGGCAAAGCCTTCCATTATCTCCTGGTGGAGGTGAGCTCTGCTTACACTCCTATTGCAAAAGCCTTTAATCAGATTGCTTTGCCTGCTGCACTTCTCTTAGGAAGATTTTTTATTTTGACATTACCTTCTTATGTAGAAGTGCACAAGAAATTCTGGTACTTGAAATTCTTGTCATAATTTGGTTTTTCACTCTTTTTGTTATTGTTTGCTTGCTTGTTCATCTTTAAAAATTTTTTCTATAATGGTGTGTATGAAATTAGATTTCTTTTTAAATGTAATTATCATCCCACAGATAGTTAAACCAATCCATCTTTCCATGTGCGTTCTAGTGGGTCTCTTTGTCTTCTTTGACAGGCTTGATTAAGATTTTTTTCCATTCCTATTTGTTGTACTGCTAATTTTGTGAATTTTCTCTATTCAATATATTCCCCTGTTGTTGAACATGTATATTACACATATTTTACTGGATGTGGCCATTTGCCTCTGCCTAATGTATGAGCTGTGAGAATAGAAGACTCCCTTCCTATGAAGCCAATTCTATTTTGATTTCAAAGGTTTGTGACTTTGATTTTATTTGAAAAACGTCCCCTTGCATTGCATTAATAATAGTATTTGCCTGCATTTTTGATCTTTAAAGCTTATATAAGATTTAAATTCACATAAAAAAGAAAGATATAAAATACATATCCAATATGAAATCATTCATGTAGTTATATATTTTTCTGGCACCATTTCTCCTGACTGTAATACAAATTTAATTTAAAAGAGAATTCCTAAGAACTGAAGGCATAATGTTACACAAATGCCTATTTTTATCTTACTGCATTGACTGATATTCTAATACCATATTTACCTATTTTAAATTCAAGCAATTAACTGCATACACTAAAGGCAAAGTAAATTAAAAATATTTCAAGTTACTATCACTGGTTATTAATATTTGTAATTATTTTATTTAAATGTATAGTCATGCCATATTGCTGGGATGATAAGATTGCATTACTATACTTGGTTGTTATTGTGATTTTAATTTGGCAGTGTGTGTGTGTGTGGGTGTACATTCATTTGTGCTCGTGTGTGTACGTATACCAATTATAAATAAATAAATTCAATAATCACATTAATAATATATGTTGATGTGATTTTGAGAGATGCAAGGTTATTCAACTGACTTTGTTTAAAGAAAATGAGAGCATCTATATACTCAAAGAGACTTAAGAGCATTTAAATTAATGGCAACACACTGATTGTCAAAGAGATCTAATTAAGTAAACTATTAGAAACTATTTTAAAGGACAGGTAAGGTATTTAAATATAGAGAAGGCATTTGATGATTTTATTGTCAATTTAAAAGTGAGATGATAAAAAAGCAATTATAAATTTGAAAGCAGTGCTTACCTTTAGAAGTGTGTCCTGAAGTGTTTATAGATGAAATGGTGTGATGCCTGGGATTAGCTCCAGAGGAAGTTAGAAGATGAAGGGAAACGGAAACAGGAAGGGGACAGAGATGACACAGTTTAACCAGCAGGTGCTTGTTGAGGTTGATGATATATGTAGAGATTCATTATATTATTTTTATTGTACTATTTGTTTTACTCTTGTGCATGTGCAAGGATTTTTTATTAAAAAACTATAGGAGAACAAATACATTACGGAATTGTAAGGGACATCCAAAGCAAAATTAATAAACTTCCCTGAAAACATAAAGATAGATTTTACTCAGTACTATGGAAGATAACTTCATGATATTTTCACAGGAGACAAACTATAAAGGAAAAACAAATAAAAATAAGTTCCTGCCAGAATGATTCATCTCATTTACAATGAAATTATTTCTTTTAATGACTGTGACTGTGATCTCAAAGTTTGCTAACTTGAGTTGGGCTCGACTGGCTTCCCATGATCCTTCAGGTCTGCTGGCATCTTCCCAGTCATCTGGGATGTGACCGAACTGGTAAAACCAGAACTACTGACGACTAAGCCAAGCCACACAAAGCACTTTATGTCACTGTCAGTTCTACTATCACCTATTTTCAAAACCAGCCAAATAGTAGATCAGGGCCCATCATGGAATTGTACTCCATGTTATAGAGGAAGGAGTAACAAATTCATGTGAAAAGATGAATGGGTAAAACGGCAACACAAAGAGCTAGTGTGGATAGCTAAATACCTGTTCATTTTTAATGCGTAGAAGGCAGCACTTCCTCTGACTAGCAGATCTAGAATATTTTCTATTTGCTTTTTTACAGGAAAAACGAGCCAAACACTTTTTCTACAGTGTAGATAGGTAGCTTGAACATAAAATCAAGCCAAACCAACCAATCAACCAACCAACCAACTAGCCAGCCAACCACCAAACCAGCAAACTACCGAACCAACCAACCAGCTACCCAGCCAGCCTGCCAACTAACCAACCAACCAACTAGATAGATAGACAGACAGACAGACAGACAGACAACCAGCCAGCCGCCAGACAACCACCCAGCCCGCCAACCAACCAGCCAATGAACCAAGAACCAAAGAGGAAAAAAAAGCAGTAGTAACACGTTTCTGTTTCAAAATTTAGGAGATTTCTGAGATTAGAAGATGTTGGCAGTTTTTCTAGCTGTTCTAGGCTGAGCTCAGTTAAGGTACGTATCTGAGGTCTGCTGTTGGATACAGAGTTATCAAAGTTAATTACTGCTTTCGTATCCACAATCTAGAAAACTATTTTTTTTCCTCTAGGATCTGTGTTATTTTCACAGCCAGATCTCTATGTGTAGGGTATTGAAATTCCACAAAGATTTTATATAGCAAATAGTCTCTTTGTCTCCTTTAATCCATTCTGACAGGTTATTTTTTCTAAATAAGTTTATATATCTTTCTAAGAAATAGCAATTTCTATTATACCAATTATAGCAAGACATACTAGTAGTCTGCGGGGTTATACTTTTAATTCTTTTGGAATCTGTTTTCATGGAGTGAATTTATTAGCTGCTCATTGTTGTAATTCCTTCAGTGTTCTCATAAAAGATATTTAGAGCCAAACCCTTCCTTTTGCCTTCCAAGCCCTGTATCCAGAATCTTCCACCTAGCCTGAAATATATGGTCTTTTTCCTGAAGCTACTTCGGTGAGAAATGTTTTTGTTCCATTCCTAGGTTTTCTGGCTTAAGTGTGTTGCCTTCCACTTCTTCTTGGTAAGTGACAAGCTGGTGTGTGAATTAAATTTTTTCTCTTAGTTCCTACTAAATGTATCAAGTGTAATGAGTGCATAGTTTTAAATTGTCCTCAGAATTAACTGATTTTTCTCCACAGCTTTGCCATATGGTCGTCTTTCTACAATATTAGTTGTAGCTAACCATTTTCTTATTCAATCATATAATTCACCATTTTCCCAGAGGCTTTGACTGCTTTTCAGTGGGATTCCTGGTCCCAAGTCCAGTGATGAGCACTTTAGGTTTATATTATCGCAAGCTCGAATGTTTAGGTATCAGTTAATGAATAAATAAAATACCAACACTAACATTTAACTAATAATTATTGTCATCTCAATGTAATCAGGCTACCCAAAATTCAGTTGCTGAAGATCACTACTAGTTGCTGCCATGTAAGCCAGTCTATAATCTCTGCACTTGGGAAACTGACACAGGAAGCAATCATGGCCTTCTCTTCAGTAAAAATAAGGAAACAAACAAGCAAACCAACCAATAGCCCAAACCAAACCAAATCAAAGCAATCAACGAACCAACCAACCAACTAACAAACAAACAAACACAAAGAGAACACATGAATTCCTGGCTCAGAATTTGTGAGACATTTAGCCAGGAGAGATTTACCAGTTATTTTAGCTGGACTAGGCTGAGTTTAATCCCATGAGCTACTCATGTTCTTTTCATGGATGATAGAAAGGAACATGTGCAGTCCACTGTACATCTTTGAATGCATGGCTTCTGCTAAATGCCTTTGGTTCAATGGCTGAGTTCGAAGTTAAGGGGCAGGGATATGTGCTCCATCTCGAGACTAGTAAATCTTCAAGCTGTGAAAATAAAGAAGAATAAAAGACTGAAAAACATAACACGGTCTGTTCCTGAAGGAAATTGATACAGAATTTAAATATGTAAACCCATTCTAGCACGTATAAGTGGCTTTGAGTAATGAATCAGAACATCTGGAATTGAAATCTATAACATTGTCATATTTGAAGAAATTCCAACAGAACTGAATAAGTAAAAGGACACGATTGTACATTTTTGAATTGGTACTGCATAACACAACTGAATAGACATTTAATTTCAGTGAAAACACAACACAATGTGCTCCACTCCAGAAAAGACTAAAAGTAAGAAATAATAAAATAATAAAGAAAAAAATAGAAGTCATTTTCTAGAAAATAAGAAGAGATAATCATTTACAAGCATTGTCCTAGTGTACTCTCCATTACTGTGATAAGCCTCATGACCCAAAGCAACTTGAGAAGTAAAGGGTTTGTTTCATCTTACATTTCCAGGTAACTGTTCATTAGAGTGGAAGGCAGAAACCGTGAGGCAGGAGCTGAAGTGGAAACCATGAAGAGAGGCTGCTTATAGGCTTCCTCCCCATGGATTGCTCAGCCCCCTTTCTCATCCATCCCAGGACCACCTGTCCATAGTGGCATGGCCACAATTAGATGAGGCCTCCTACATTAAGCATTAGTCAAGAAAATGTCCCATAGGTGTTTCTATAGCCAATCCAGTAGAGACATTTCCCTCAACTGAGGTTCCATCTTCACAGATGACACTACTGGCCCTGGAACTTTTCCCAGCAACAGAAAAAATAACTGGTATACTGAGTCTGGGGCACAACTTTCCTGAAAACACACATTGTTATCAGCTACAATGGTGACTTATCTACTGCTGCCTGAATGGTTTGCTGGTAAAAGAGATCCAGGTCCTCCCAGGATACTCTCCCTAAGTATGCAGGGCTCCTTTACTGATTGCCTGTAGTGTGGGGTTACCTGTTCATCTTTCAATACTCTCTCAGTGACAGGATTTTGCAATAGGCTAAGAAGGTAGCATAGGTGAAACGGGGTTAGTACTTGCAGAAGAGCAGAGAACTGAAATCAAAGGGAGTCACAGAGTCTATGACCAGAGCTCTGTGACTGTTGGTGTCCTACCTGGGTGGCCATTCATGCTGGAAGCATATTTGCTTACTTTTCTCCCTGGCTCCTGAGAGAAAAATACATCTTATTTTACCTAATGATCTGTCATCTTTTAAATTTGATTTAGAGATTTCCTTCATTTTTGTGCATGCATATGGGGAAGACAGTTGGGGGTAGAGAAAGGCAGACAAATGCTCAGTCTTCCTCTGCAAACCAGATGCTGCCTGACTGGGAGTAAGAAATAGACAAATTGTTATGCTAATCCCTGCCAGCTGCCTAATGTCCACTAGTGAATGGCAAATCTGGAGCATTTGCCTCTACTTTCTGCTTCTGACACTATCTCTTACTCACCAATATCAGGGAATTGCAATTTTTTTCCCAATAGGAAAATCACCCCAGGTAAACCTGAGCAGTTTTTCAACTGTTATGTAAGAAGGAAATGGTAATTCATAACCCATGTGTATTTGGGGTCTCAGAGGTTTCTAAATGGCACTGTTGCAGTTCATTTAAAAGTATGGCCTTGTAAATGTTTATTATTAGGCCATAGTTATTATGAAGGTATTTTTTAACCTACTATAAACCAATAAAAACATAGATGTAGTTTTTTAGAACAAGTGTTAACTTGGGGCATGGAAGACATTAGCCTTCTGAACTAACTTCACCTCCCAACCTCATCTCAAGTTACCCCCATCCATGATCCCCAAATACTTGCTAATGTTCTCTGTCTCCTCCATCCATGCTGACCCAGCCATGTGCTTCTTTCCCAAGGAGCTGGTCCATTTCCTTCTCCTCTGATTCTGTCTTCTTCCTCCTCCTTCCTCCCTCCCTGTTCTCTCTTTTACAAGATCCTCTCTGTCCTCAAAGGCAGCAAACCTTACCCAGGCCTATCCCATTTGCCTGTCCAGGTATGTCCAGCTTTTTATTAGCCAAACAGGAATACATTTTTAGTCAAAGTTATAAAGATCATTTTGGAGTACTCATTTGGGGCACCTTTTGGAGTCTGCTCATTTGGGCAGCCACCAGATCAGGTCGTGGGGCCAATAATTAACACCAGAATACAAAGCAATAGCCTATTCTAGTATTGGAGGCATACTGTTCTGAGTGTCATTGTCTTTATGCTTGTACCTATGTATCTTGGTTTGGGGTGGTTGTAATCCTGGGTATTAATATCTTATTTGTATGCTGAGTATTCATTGTCCACAGCTTGTTTTATACTATCTGTTTTTGAGGAGTCTGTGGTTTCTGTGAATTGCCTGGCAGGAAGTGTTTCTCAGTCCCTGCCAAGTGGGACTTCTGAAGATCACAGTTAGAACTTGTTTTTCTTACTAGGAGCTGACAGACTAGAATAGGCAGGTACTAGATGGGGAGGGGGATGAGAGGGTCCTCAGAAGGGAGGAAAGCAGGGTCTGTCATGAGGATCTGTTCCCATCACAAGAATGGCCATAGGCTTTCCAGGGAGAGAGTACCTTGGGTATTGATGGGTAGGAAAAAGAGATGGGGTGGTTGAGGAAAGTTGTAGAAGATCTGTTTAATTCCTTTGGAATGCAGGGAGAGAGTCAGGAGAGGCCATAGCAAGTGGTCTGCAACAAAAATGGGAATAATTCTGGGGAATTAGAATTGAAGGGTGGGAAGGAAAGTGAAAATCACCTATCAAATACTCTCATCAGAGTGGCCAACCAGTTTGCAGGCAGGGGGTGCCTGGGGTGATGGTAAGTGAGACAAAGGGGTGGGATGGGAAAGGACGGAGGGTTATGGGGAAGTATTTGGTTGAAGTAAAACTTTGAAAATACAAATGTATTTTTAACTTGCCTAAATATTCTTCCCAAGAATTGTCTGTAGTGTTAAGACTTTAATGACATTCTTTTTAAGGTTTTACTTTAGTAATTTTAACTTTACCTTATAAAACACTCTTATTTCAACTAAAATTACATTTATTTATTTATTTCTTGTGTGTGTCTGTGTGTGTGCATGTGTGTGTATGTGTACATATGTTCCCAGCATGCCTAAGGGTGTCAGTGGGCAACTTGTAGGAATAAGTTCTCTTCTTTTTTTTTTTTTTTCTTTTTTGTTTTTCAAAACAGGGTTTCTCTGCATAGCCTTGGTTGGCCTGGACTTGCTTTGTAGACCAGACTGGCCTTGAACTCACAGAGATCCGCCTGCCTCTGCCTCCTTCGTGCTGGGATTAAAGGCTTGCACCACCACACACAGCATAAGTTCTCTTCCTTCAGTGTGTAATGGGTTCCACATAGTAAAGACTGAAGACCTGGTAGTAAGCACTTTTACCTACTGACTATCCCCCTGGCTCTACTTCAATTGTTTGTCATATTGTTATCTTTTGTTTTTTACATTTTCCATTTGTTTTCCTATAACCAACTGTGAATAGGGGGTAGTTTTTCAGATCCAGGAAAATCTTTTAACTGAAAAATGTAAAGTTCACTGATGGGGGTTCACAAAAAGAAGGAAACCGTGAAGAAGAAGCTGCTGTCACCTTCGCCAAAGGCAAAACGGATTATTAAAGAGAAATGGTACTTTTGAAAGCAAGTCTTCAATCCCATTCAATCTGGTTGTGCATAGGAAACACTTATTTTGTACATCACAAGAATGACAGTGGATAATCTTGGTGACAGACATGGAAAGATATTAACTCTGGTACTATGGGACAATGTTGCAGAGCACAGGGGAAAAAGCCTAGCACAGTATACAAATGAAAACACTTAGACACTCTAAAAACATAAACAAAAATTATCTGCCATTGCTAAAAATAAATATAACCAGAAAATATGGCTGTACGACATCTTCTTCAGGGATTTCAGCAATGCTTAATTGCATAAGTAAAGCAAACAATTATTTTAAATGAAACCTTTAGAACTTAAAGTGGTATTAATATTAAGTAGTGCAAATAGTCACCCTGATTCTTTATGGTTCAGAAATGAACATGTTGAGTTGTGTTTTTATTTCCAAACATGAAGCCATTGCCTTAGTCCCTTCTTCTGGGCATAATTTGGCTTATTAAGTCCACGTACGCTTTAAGATTCCATGAGGCTGGAATGACCAAGAAGCACTTAAAGAAATGCTCAACACCTTTAGTCATCAGGGAAGTGTAAATCAAAATGACCCTGAGATTCCATCTTACACTGGTCAGAATGGCTAAGATCAAAATCTCAATTGACATTACATGCTGGCAAGGATGTGGAGCGAAGTGGTGGGGATGCAAACTTGAACACCCACTTTGAGAATCAATCTGGTGCTTTCTCAGGAAATTGGGAATACCTCTACCTCAAAACCCAATTATACCACTCCTGGACATATACCCAAAAGATGCTCCACCATACCACAAGAACACTTGCTCAACTTTGTTCATATCAGCTCTATTCATAATAGCCAGAGACTGACAACAACCCAGATGCTTCTCAACTGAAGAATTATGACAAATGTTGAGTTAGAACATGTTGCATTATCTCCAAAAAAATGAGAAAAAGAAGCAGAGACAGCAAATCTGTATATTACTAACATTTATTGAAGTGTCCTGAGTTCCATAAATATTGTCACAAAATCACAGAACATGGTTCTAGAAGAAACTATACTAATTCTACATTAATTTCATCATTAATTATCAATGAGTTAGAACATCAGCAGAACAGGTTGAAGAGAACAATTTGGAGGGTTAAATATACAACCATTTCCAGTTACAACATTGTTTCAGTAATTTATGAAAATCAAAACTATCAATCTTCTTTTTCCATTACTGTCATGTACTTCTTTTAGTAAAATATTGATTTCACCCTAACTTGATGAGCCCAGGCCACCTGAAGAAAATTAAACTTCTGGTTTATTTTCAGGAGGTCAGCTAATTTTCAGAAGGTCAGCTAATTCACAATACATTTGCTATTCATGTGCTTTAATTAAGAAGGAACTCACAAGAGGAAATTTGAGCGAACAATCAGAGGATGGGGACTTGAGAAAGAGAAGGAACAAGTTTATGTAACTTTCTACATTATGTCATGTTTTCTTTTATTGTTAATTTTTACTATCAACCCCACATTCTCTCTACTTTACAAATTACACTGCTGTAGGAAGTCCTGGGCCAGGAAAGAAAGTACTGTTCTTAGGCATTTGTTCTTGACTTATAAACCAAACGTCATTGAGCAAGGCAGAAATGGAGATAGTAAGCATCTATGTTCCATAGCTCCTGCCTCCAGCTTACTGCCTTGAGTTTGTTCCTTGACTTTGAAGTATATATTGAGATAAACTGTTTCTTCCTCAAGTTATCTTTGGTCAGAGTGTTTTATCACAGCAGCAGTAAAGCAAACTAAAACAGTATGCTTGCTTATGACAAACCATTGTGCAAGCAGTCTAGTGCTACCTAGGGTGCTCATTAATGTACCACCGTCACATGAGTAAGAAGTATTGTAAAATCAGAATTCAAAGAGTGGAATATCTGGGTCTTGAGGAAATTCTATTCCCAGTTTTCTGATATAGTGCCAGATAGATTTCCCAAGCAGTTGTACTAGTTTGCACTCCCAGCAACAATGAAGGAGTGTTCCTCTCTTTCCAGATCATTGCCAGCATGTGGTGTCACTTGAATTTTTGATCTTAGCCATTCTGATGGGTATAAGATGGAATCTCATAGTTGTTTTGATTTGCATTTCCTTGAAGACTAAGGAGGTTGAACATTTCTTTAAGTGTTTCTCAGCCATTTGATATTCCTCTGTTGAGAATTCTCTGTTTAGTTCTGAGCCCCATTTCTCAACTGGGTTATTTGGTTTGGTGGTGTTTAATTTCTTGAGCTCTTTATATATTTTGGACATTAGACCTTTATCAGATGTAGGGTTGGTGAAGATCTTTTCCCAATCTGTAGGCTGTTGCTTTATTATGTTGACAGTGTCTCTTGCCTTACAGAAGCTTCTCAGCCTCATGAGGTCCCATTTATTAATTGGTGACATAAAGGCCTGGCCTGTTGGTGTTCTGTTCAGGAAGTTGTCTCCTGTGCCAATGTGTTCCAGGCTCTTCCATACTTTTTCTTCTAACTGACTTAGTGTCTCTGTTTTTATGTTGAGGTCTTTGATCCACTTGGATTTGAGTTTTGTGCATGGTGACAAATATGGGTCCAATTGCATTTCTTTACACGTAGATATCCAGTTAGACCAGCACTATTTGTTGAAGATGCTATCCTTTTCCCATTGAATAGATTTGGCATCTTTGACAAAAATCAAGTGACCATATGTGTGTGGCTTCATATCTGGGTCTCCAGCACACAACAAGAACATTTGCTCAACCATGTTCATAGCAGCCTTATTCATAATAGCCAGAACCTGAAAACAGCCTAAGTGTCTCTCAGTAGAAGAATGGATAAAGAAACTGTGGTACATTTATACTATGGAATACTACTCAGCTATTAAAAACAAGGAATTTCTGAAATTTGTGGACAAATGGTTTGAATTAGAAATGATCACAATGAGTGAGTTAACTCAGAAGCAGACAGTCAAATGGTATATACTCACTTATATCTTCACACTAGCCCAAGGGATATGTCCCATGAAAGTCTTCACTTACCAGGAAAGTGGGACAGAGGGGAGGACATCCTATTGGGACTCTAGGTGAGAGAAGCATGGGAGAATGGGGAAATAGAAGGATCCAGAGGGTCCTAGAAACCTACAAGGAGAACATTATGATGGGCGGATATGGGCCCAAGGGTCCTGATCAAACTATGGCACCAGCCAAGGACAATACATGCAGTAAACTTTGAACCCCTTCCCAGATCTACCCAATGGACAGGACATACTTCACAGTTAAGTGGAGAGTGGGGTCTGACTTTCACACGAACTCTGGTGCCCCATATTTGACCATGTCCTCTGGATGGGGAGGCCTGGTGGCACTCAGAGGAAGGATAGCAGCCTACCAAAAAGAGACCTGATACCCTATGAGCATATAGAGGGGGAAGAGGTCCCCCTCAGTCACAGTCATAGGGGAAGGGAATAAGGGGAAAATGGGAGGGAGGGAAGAATGGGAGGACACAAGGGATTGGATAACAATTGAGATGTAATGTGAATAAATTAATAAAGTATATTTTAAAAATCAGAATTCAAGTATGAAAAGTACCAAATGGACATCTTATTCCCTATTTGCTGAGGACCCTAAAATTCTCATTCTTCAAGTATTCTGTGATTTCTCTTCACTGCATCTTCAGGTTTGTCTACAGTTTTCCTCAGCAAACATTCTGTGGTCTAATATCTTCAAAGAAACTGAGATTCCCATTGCTGCTTATTCTTCATTTTTAAAGCCCTCTGTGTTACTCCCTTTGGGGATTCCTCAGTGACTCTAATCCCATTACACAAATCTGCTTCACCAGGTTCCCTTTTGAAATTTAGGTAGAATATCATGTTAACAAGGAATAATAATAATGATAAAGGGATGAATTTGAAAGAGAAGTAGGAATAAAGGGGGGGAGGACCTAGAGAGAGTATCAGGAAGGAGAGAATGATAAAGTATACTATGATATCAAAAATACAATAAATAATTAAAATACATTGTAGAAAAGGAAAACACACATACACACATACACACATACCTCTTTGTAAGAGGTGTAGAACATTATAGAAAACCACAATGAAAGAAAATCAAACAACATATGATCCTATAGTGCCTAGCCTCAATTAATTCATCTACAATACAATACAGTCCTCCTAAGGATCTGGGAATTTAGTTGAAGTGGTGACAGGAAGATTGCAAGAGCCAGAAGGATTCAAAGTTAGCTGTAGGAGTAAATTTCATAGATAAGCTACAGGAGTTACTCACCTGATATCTGACAGAAGGCTGAGTAAGAGATGAGACATGAGGCAGTTGAAACAATATTGAAAAACATATACCAACTTACTCCCTGCAGCTATGTCACTTTGTCACATAGCCTCACTAGGTGAGAGACAGCCACTTAATAATAGAAACCTGTAGTGGGCATTCTATATTAAAATCAAGCTCATTCATTCTCTCTCTGTTCCCAAAGTCCAACAGCCATCTCATAAATCAAACTGTAGTTATTCTCAATAATCTATAGTCATAATAGGTGGAAAGCCACAGATAGCAGCACCCCCTGCTGCTTCCCTGGCGCAATGCGCCCCCTTTTGTGCATGTGCAGTGTGCCCCTTTTGCGCATGCGCAGTGAGTATACCTTATGCGCATGCGCAGTGAGCAAGCCCCTTCTGCGCATGCCTGAAGGCATGGCGTGAGGTGGTGTGATCTGAACAAGGCATAGCATGAGGTGGCGTGATCTGAATGCTCCAACCAGGAGTGATGACGTGGCAGTTTCTGATAGGACCAGGCACACTATAAAGATTCTGTGGGAGCTTTTCCCGGGGTCACTCCAGTAGTCAAGGATCCTGAATAAAAACTGTGGCAAGAAGAGTTCCTGGTGTTGGTGTCTTTCCTGCTGGACGGGGGCGGCATCGACATTTTCGTGGCCCATATGGGGAATCTCAGAACTTGCAGCAGCCAGGGCAGCTAGCTGGTAAGTTCCCGGTCAGTGGGACATAATTGTTAAGTTCTCAGGCTTTGAGACAATAAAGTTCCGGGGCTCGGACAAAATGGGGAATTATATTTTGGGGAAAGTGAAAGAAGAACAGTTTGAAAGGGACGATTCTGGCCCCAAGGATGAAGAATTAGAGGAGTTGGCTGAACAGCTAGATAGCATTATTATACCAAAAAAGAAGGGGTCAAGATTACGCAGCCTTCAGCTTCTGAACTAGAACCACCTAAATCTCCAGGCGGAATAAGACCCCTGCCCCATATACCAGGGGGAGGTAGGTCTGCCTATCCTGAGGTATGGAGGCAATTTCATTTGCAAAATGCCCCTCATTGCTACCCAATTTTTCAGAATGCACAGGGAATCGTTATCACAAACCCTTGGATTCTAAAATTGTCCAAAGACTGGCTGAGTCTGTTCGTGCTTATGGCATGACTGCAGCCTTTGTTATGGCGCAGTTGGAATCCCTAGGGAGATATTGCATGACACCCTCAGATTGGCAAAATTTAGCACGAGCCTGCCTTTCACCTGGTGCCTATTTAGATTGGAAAGCTTATTACATTGAGTTCTCAGCTGAGCAGGCAGCTGCCAATGCAGCTAATGGACAACTGGCATGGGACCAGGATATGCTTATGGGGCAGGGATGTTTTGCTAAACAACAGACAGGATATCCGGTGCAAGTTTATGAGCAAATTAATTTTATTGGCACAAGGGCATGGAAAGCCCTTCCTAAATGAGGGGAAGTATCTGGAAATCTCACAAAAATTATTCAAGGAGGCAATGAAATATTTGCCGACTTTGTGGCCAGATTAGTTGAAGCCACTGGAAAGATCTTCGACAACCCAGATACTGCAATGCCTTTGATAAAACAACTTATTTTTGAGCAATGTACCAAGGAGTGTAGACAAGCTATAAATCCATAAAAACATAAACCTTTAGATGTGTGGTTAAAGATCTGCAGAGAGATAGGAGGACCATTATCAAATGCAGGATTGGCTGCAGCCATGATGCAGGCAGCCCAATGAAGGAATAGAAATGGAATTACTGGTCCTCAAAATTGCTTCAAGTGTGGAAAAGAAGGACATTTCAGACGCCAGTGTCCCAGGGGGATTAATCAGACTAGTCAAAATCCTCCTCCACATATGCCTGGCCTCTGTCCCAAATGCAGGAAGGGAAATCATTGGGCTAATGAATGTCGGTCAGTAAAAGACATTAATGGTCAACCACTAGCAGCAGTATTTAGGGGAGCACGGCAAAAAACCGGGACACGGGGCCCTCGTCCTCAGGGCCCTCAAATATATGGGGCAATGGAGGAGACCAGAGCTCCGGAACAGTGGCCAAGTCTGCGTTCTCCCATAGAATGGCAACGCCCTGGAGAGCTACTAGAGGGAGTGCAGGCCTTGACCTCTGTTCCACCACCAGACTCGTACTGACCTCACAAATGGGGCCTCAGTTGGTAGCCACTGATTTCACTGGCCCTCTACCAAAAGACACAGTGTGACTACTAATTGGCCGTAGTTCTACTACATTGCAAGGCCTTATTATTCATCCCGGTGTAATTGATTCAGATTATACAGGCACTGTAAAAATTATGATCTCATCTCCTCGTGGAGTGAGCGCAATTTTGCCCGGTGACCGTGTAGTGCAGTTGCTCATTCTTCCTAGCTGTCATAATTAATCCCAGCAAAAGATCAAACACGTGGAGAGAAGGGGTTTGGATCCTCAGGAGCTTCGGTTTACGTGGCTATGATATTTACAAAATCGCCCCACTTTAAAACATTTAATAGAAGGAAAAGCAAGCACTGGCCTTATGGATTCTGAATCAGACATCAGCATAATTGCAAAAGGTGATTGGTCCCCCGGATGGCCTGTTCAAACCTCTAGTCACTTACTCAGAGGGCTGGGTTTTGAGAAAACCCCAAATATTAGTGCCAGAATGCTAAATTGGAAAGATGAAGAGGGACATGGAGGAGTTTTCCAACCATATGTATTAGAAGTCCCCATAACCTTGTGGGGAAGAGATTATTGAATGCAATGGGATATAAGATCACTAGTCAGGAGTCCTACAGCAGACAGTCCCAGGAGATGAGGAATAATATGGGATATATTGGAGGAAAACGACTTGGAAAAAATTTGCGGGGACGTCCAGATCCTATTGCCGGCATTCCAAAGCTTGACCGTAACGGTCTAACTTTTTCCTAGGGGCCACTGAGGATACAATTCCCATTACATGGAAAACTGAGGAACCTGTATGGGTTCCCCAGTGACCCCTGCCCTCAGTAAAATTGCAAGCCATTCATGAATTGGTTAAGGAACAGCTGGAACTAGGTCATTTACAGGCCT
Organism: Acomys minous; assembly: GCF_964271855.1. Taxonomy (NCBI): domain Eukaryota; kingdom Metazoa; phylum Chordata; class Mammalia; order Rodentia; family Muridae; genus Acomys; species Acomys minous. The sequence continues at coordinate 91,451,030 of NC_140483.1, forward strand.
CAGTTTCACCATGGAATACACCCATCTTTGTTATAAAAAAGAAATCAGGCAAATGGAGGTTATTACATGACTTGCGAGCTATTAATAATCAGATGATGCCAATGGGGCCAGTCCAAAGAGGCCTCCCGTTGCCATGCATTTTACCTGAAAATTGGCATATTATTGTGGTAGACATCAAGGATTGCTTCTTCTCCGTTCCTCTTTCTCCAAAAGACACAATGAGATTTGCTTTCACAGTACCTTCGATAAATCATACAGAGCCTGATCAGAGATTTGAATGGGTAGTGTTACCACAAGGGATGGCTAATAGTCCTACGATGTGTCAGTTATATGTCACTGACGCCATTCAGGGATTTAGGAAAGAATTTCCTCAACTTAAGTGCTTTCATTACATGGATGATATTTTGATTTGTGCAAAGAGTGGGGAGGTTTTAGTTCAAGCTTACACCCGGCTAGTCCTGAGCTTAAAGGTAAAATAATTGTTCATTGCTCCAAATTGTGCAGAAGGCTACAATTATTGATTATCTAGGAACAAGAATATGTCAGGATAGAGTTACCCCACAAAAAATTACATTAAGAACTGGTAGTTTGAAAACACTTAATGATTTCCAAAAATTGCTGGGGGATATACAATGGCTGTGACCCTACTTAAAACTCACTAATTCCCAATTACAACTACTGTATGATATTTTGCCTGGGGATCCTGCCTTAACTTCCCCTAGAATTCTTACCCCTAAGGCAAGAGCGGCCTTATCCCTTGTTGAGGATGGATTAATTACTGCAAGTCTTACTAGATGGAATCCCAATATAGCATTCCAATTATTAATCTTGCCCTCATATAGACAACCTACAGGTGTGTTATGGCAATCGGCATCTTTATTAAACATTCCAGACTCCATGACACAGCCTGAGTATAGGTGGAGAATCTTGTCGGGTTTTCCAAAACATACAACCGCAATTTTCCCAAGAATCTTCACCACCAATGTTTCATTAACAAAAGAGATTGCACCTGATACAGAAAATACGGGCTTTCCCCTTAAGGGAAGTTTATGTTTTCAGATTATTAACTTGTCTAGCAGTCTCTCCCAGTATCTTGCAGGTAACTGGAGCAGAAGCCTGGATAGTCCCCTACAGGAACTGTGTCTCTCCCTAGTGCACATCAATTCTACACGAACTGACGTCTCTATGGTCTCTGGGCTGTCACACTTGTTCCAGAACACCTTCTCTCATTGGCAGGAATGGGCGGGAATAAGAGCTTTGACAGTGTATCTGATCCTTGTCAGTTGCCTAGCACTCTGGTGCATATGCAGGATGCACGCCCACCAACATCGCATGCAGGCCTCTATGATGCAAGCATTTGTTGCACTGGAGGCTGGGCAATCTCCTCAAATGTGGCTTGGCATGATAGAGAAGTAGTCAGTGATGGGTATAGATCCTCCGTGCACTTGGCAGATCAAGGCCATGATACTAATGTGCTTCCGTTTCCCCTTCCTTGGCATGGTGAGAATGGCATATACTCAGATATTGCCTGCTGTAAGGCATGGGCACCTGCAAGGGGTGTAGGACGAGGTACCGCAGGGGGAGGACCCGATTGTCTGACTCTGAGTCCCCCGAGAGGTAAACCTGATTGCATAGAGGTTGATGTCGGAAACTGTCTTGTTCGCTGTATGTTGGGGATGCCCACAGACAGCAGATCAGGACCCCCCTCTCCTCCTCAAAAAGACATCTTGACAGGCCAATGTGGCCCCAGGAGGATCAGGTCAATGCTTCCCCCCTCTGGTTAATGCCCATTCCCTTCGGGGACCCAAGCTCACCTGTATATGATGGATCCATCTACCTCCTTTTCTAATAAAGAAAGGGGGGAGAAGAAGATGTTGAAGAAGAAATTGGGAACGGGCTATATAGCCAATGTTCAACCATCTTGTCAGCCTATTTCTCCAGTACAGGGGGGACAACCTACCAGGCATTCTCTGTGCCACTTGCTCAAAATTTAATGAATAAGGGGGAACTGTGGAGAGCCACAGATAGCAGCAGCCCCTACTGCTTCCCTGGCGCAATGCGCCCCCTTTTGCGCATGCACAGTGAGTAAACCTTATGCGCATGTGCAGTGAGCAAGCCCCTTATGCGCATGCCTGAAGGCATGGTGTGAGGTGGTGTGATCTGAACAAGGCATAGCGTGAGGTGGCGTGATCCGAATGCTCCAACCAGGAGTGACGATGTGGCAGTTTCTGATAGGACCAGGCACACTATAAAGGTTCTGTGGGAGCTTTTCCTGGGGTCACTCCGGTAGTCAAGGATACTGAATAAAAACTGTGGCAAGAAGAGTTCCTGGTGTTGGTGTCTTTCCTGCTGAACGAGGGCGGCATTGACAATAATAGTTCTTACCTTGTTCAGAAGTCCCAGTTCTTACTGTCTTTTTGTGACTCTGAGTTAAAACACTAAGGTGTGGTCCACTGTAAATTCAAACATGTCTCACAAACTTAAGACATGATGTTATACAATAAATATACTTCTCTATAAAGGAAGGGATGGTGCTAAATAAAGAAATAATGAAGTCAAAGAAGGAACAAAATCCACCAGAACAAAAAAAAATTTAGATTTATTTATGTATTATTATGTATGCAATGTTCTGCCTGCATGTACACCTGCAGGCCAGAAGAGGGCATCATATCACACATTACAGATGGTTGTGAGCCACCATGTGGTTGCTGGGAACTGGACTCCAGGACCTTTGGAAGAGCAGTCAGTGCTCTTAACCTCTGAGCCACCTCTCCAGCCCCAGAACAAGTTTTAAATCTTAGATCTCCATAGTCAACATCTGGAATATAGGAACTATGGTGTGAATTCTAATGTTCTAGGTATCCCCACTCCATGGAGTTGTTCATTGTCTCTAACAGGGCTATTCTCTTGCCTGATATCACTCACTGCCAGAGTATTTTCTTTGCAGATAATACACATTCGTGCTATCATCAGGTGTCCTGGTTTTATTCCTGTTGCTGTTATAAGACACTCTAATCAAAAGCAATATAAGAAAAGAAAAAAGTTTACATTAAAATTTTAGGCTGCAATCCATCATTCAGAAGAAGCTAAAGTAGAAATGGGAGAAGCTAGTTATTCTCAGTTCAGAGTGGAGAGAAATAGCAGGCGCCATGCTGCCTGTTTGCTTGATGCTTTTTTCTTTTGTATTTTTTTCTCTTGTCAGATACAGTTCAGGGACCCCAGCCTACGTAGTGAGCTTAGATCTTTCTCCATCAAATAAAAATCAAGATTGTCCCTGAGAGACATTCTCACAGGTCTATCTCATGTAAGTGGTTCTTCATCAAGACCCAGGTAATTGTGGGCTGTGACAACGTATCCAAGTACCACAAACCATCACATTCATGACTTGGAGTTTCCATTGCAGATCAGGCTTCATGTTCACAGCATCACACAAGACTCTCAACTGCAGGCCGAGCAGACACCCTCTGACATGCGGCCTGTCCTCAAACATGTCTTTACAATCTTTTGGGTACATCACTTACCACTCAGGGCTAGCATTTTACATTCCTAAGAATGAAGCATCACACGGAAGTGTTCAAGGTGTTCCACAGACTTGAGTGCTGGATGGGTCTATGAGATTTGGCTGTTGTAGGCTCCCTCTACCTGGGAGCTTGATAGATCAGTCCACAACACCTCCCCCACACACACACACAAAAGCCAATAAAACCTCTGTTTTCTAGACCTGTGCATGTAGTACCATCTGGAGGTGGCCTCTTCTCAAGGGAAAAACCTATCAGATGAATTTACCTCTTAACACTTTTGAGAGTTTCATGGACATGGTCTGTCTGGTTCCTAGGATACTCTGAAATCCTCTTCTCCACTGTGTTGATGAGAGTGCATTTCTCATTTTAATCATTACCCAAATTATGGCTTCTTGTAAATTTCACCTGAATGTACATAGCCTTTCTGACCAAACTACAAGGTGAGTGCTTTCTTTGTCTTTTTTCTTCTAATATTCTGTAATCTGAACAAAAGCAATTAGCAACAATTATGTCACAGCCTCATTGGTGTGATGCTTAAAACATCCCCTGACAGATATGCAACCCATTGCCTTTAAACTCAACTTCTCACAAAGTCTCAGGACATAGGTAACATGTAGAACATGTTTTTTTTTTTTTTTTACAAAATCTAATATGGTTGGCTTCTATTAAAATACATGATGAAGTTCTTGCTCTCATTTGAAACTTTAACACAGCCATTTTTGTCTTTACTTTTATTCACAAATGTTCCAGTATGATTGCTCATTAGAGTGAAATTATAGTATTTTACCTCTCTATCTTCCATCTTTAACCCCTTCTGAAGTGTCGTCAAAGGCATGTACACAAGAAAAGCACTGGCCTCACTTCACTGGTACCAACTATCTGTGTTATACAGACTTTGCATTGCTATGACAAAATGCCTTTTGACAAACAACTTAAATACTGCCCATAGATTATGGATTTTCCAGTTTCTTACTATTTGTTCATTGATTCTGTCTCTGTGATATGATAGAATATGGCAGAGGGATCATCTAATGATGACTATCAATAACATACAAACAGAAAGCACACGGAAAGAAGGACGCACTCTAATGGATGTCTCTTTTGACCTTATTCTTGAAGTTAGGCTCTACTACCTCATGTTTCCATAACCACCAGAAACGATGACTTAAGCAACAGCCCTTGTTTAAAACATGGTCCTTCTGAAATATTTAACATTCAAACTATAACAGTTTCTTCTCTTAAAAGAAATATAAAAAAATTGGCAGAAGTATGGGAAAGGATAAGTGGGTAAACTGCTGAGTTAAGCATTGTTGATGGATATGAATCGTCAGAAGTCACATAATAAGTTACCAGTGTAACACAGGACTTCAAGAACATCCCTCTCTTGGCATGTGGCTCCTCCTAATACTTTCATTTAGACTGTAGGGACAGAGTTTTTCAAGCTAACACCTTATTTCATTGTTATTTTTTCCAAATTTCTCTAAAATCAGGATCATGACTACATTAGAAAACACACAGAATCTAACACTGTGTCTTTGAAGAAAAAACAAAATTCTCACATACAAGGAGCAAGTGATTAAACACATACAAATAGCCAATTTCAAAACACAAACAGCATACATATGAGACAAACAAGCAGATTGTTTCCAGTATTTTAATACAGAAAATAGTGACCCAACTTTAACAAGGAATAATCTCCAATCACTAAAGAATGATGTGTTAATTAAATAACAGCATGAACACTATAAAAGGACTCCGCCAAAACAGGTATAAAACAAGGTGGTTTCAGAATAGAATGGTAGTTTCTGGATTATATCTTTATTCAATACTTGGAATTTGTGGACAGTGCTCCATATTATCAGAAAATATTTGGACATACAATTAAAATTAAGGCATCAAAAGAAAGTGTTCATGTTCATGTGTTCATCCATGCATACCTGAGAGAGAGAGAGAGAGAGAGAGAGAGAGAGAGAGAGAGAGAGAGACAGACAGACAGACAGACAGACAGACAGACAGACAGAGACAGAGACAGAGACAGAGAGACAGAGAGAGAGATCTAACTACAAAAGTATTTGTAAGGAAAGGAGACAGACATGAGGTGGTTCTAGAAAATAGGACACAAGAACACAAATGCCATAAGGAGAAACTCAGAAAAAAGTGTGTGTGTGTGTGTGTGTGTAAATGGGGAGGGAAGTGAGACAGAGTGAAGAAAGAGGAAAAAATAAATAACACTAAGGGTGTTTGATATGCCCATAAATAAATGTTTCTGTATATTTACTTAAAATATATATTTCATTTGTGGTGATATATCCAATATAAAGCTACAGACTATGTGATGTAAACTCTAGCACCTGACATAGGCTATCTATCACCTTTTATGTTAATAAGGGGAGTTGAACAGACTCCCCAAATTACAACAGCTATTCCCATTGCCCTACTATTTATGCAAAAACTTGAAGTTATAACATTATTGCTGAGGACATCACAATTTTTGAGACAGAAGTTGAAGGAATTGAAAAGGAACTGCTGGGGGAGCCTTCTCCTGAGGAATAGATCTCATAGTATCCAAAGGTACTATGCAAGCTTTCTAGGAAGAAATTAAATCAATAGTCTTACCCAACTCTGAATATTAACCAACAAGATAATGACCAGCCATAAAAGATGTCACACATGGTGCAATAATGGCATTCACATCTTGGGGCTTACCAACAACTTACTAATTGGACTTTCTGCATAGTTTATAGGAGGGAATTCATGCCTGATACTGTAAATATAGTCAACAATCTGTTGATGGTGAGTTGATGGCCACTGTAGGAGAACCTACCATTGTCACATCCTTAAACCTGTATAATTACTAACTGCATTGTACCCATATGGCCACATACTTATATATCTCTCACCACTTATCAAGGAAACCTTTCTATAACACAGAAAGACTATTACAAAGATCTGCACCTGGTTAAAATTCAGAAAACAAAAGACAGTGGGGTGTGCAACCCAAATTGATATATCCTCAACATAACTCCTACCCCTCAGTCTTAAGGAATGTTACAGAAGATGAGTAGAAAGAAAGAGCCAGAGGACCAGGAGGTCTATGTGAGGATAGTCTATTTTATATAGAAGAGGGAATCTACACCCATGAAATCTGGGGGGGGGGGGAACTGGGACTAGTTAGATAGTTTAGCAGTTTAAAGCAATTGTTTCCCTTGATAAAGACCCAGATTCAGTTTCTGTACCCACAAGAGATCTTATAACCCTCCATAAATCTAGTTTCAGGAGACCTGGGATGTGCTTTTGACCTCAACAGGAACCAGTAATGCGCATATTGCAGAGATTGCATATACTTAAACCAATCACACACATTAAATCAATCAATAAAAACATTATATCAAAACCAAGATTTGCATAAAAATACTACCAACTGGCATGCAATATGAATGGTGAAAATCTCAAAGGATCCCACCCCCAAGACAAGGATAATTAGTCTTCTCCAGTTACAAGTACCTTGAGAGGCTATCCATGTGACCTAATTGGTTAGACCTAGTTACATTTACATATAAGGAATACTAAATGTACTCAGCAGGTTTTACATGTGTGTGTGTTTGTGTGTATATTTGCTGTTACAAAAGGATCATTCACATATTTGAGAGGGAGTTGAGAGGTCATGCAAACCAAAGGGTAACAGGGAGGAAAGGGATTGATAAGAATAGAGTATTCACTAAAGACATTCTGAAAATAAAATAGATTTAAAATATCATGCTATTTCCTTTAAATATAGAGAGGGTGACAATTATAGAACTTATTGAGAATTCTAAAAGTCAGAAAATGTAAGGAAATTCTCACTGTTGCCTCTAAAAGGCATGCACATACATGGATCCATTTCTACCTTTTAAGGTACAGAATCTTATAAAACTAAGTTTGTGTTGTGGTGAGATCTTAGGTCCATCATAGCCACTGAGGTATGATGAGTAGTTACAGGAGAAGCAGATATTAATTCAAATGATGTAGGTAGAAAACCTTCATAGCCAATAAACAGAGGATTAAACATTACGGTTTTAAAAACCAGGAAAATGAATCATTTGCTGAACATTGGTTTAAAGAGAGCCATAGAGAATTTCAGTGTCTGCATGAGATAAAAAAGCAGAGGATTAAGGAAATAGAGAAGACAGAAAAAAATACCCAACCAACCAGCCAACCAAAAAAAAAAAAAAAAAAAAAAACTTTATACAGAGATAGAGCTGAACTTAAGGAAATACTTAAAAATGTATACAAATCTGAAAGTATAACAAAACTTTCATGTGAGGATTAAATAGCATAGGAAAGCATTTTCAGGGATGGAACCTAAGCTCTTTTGATAAATAAGGAGGTTAAAATGAAATTACAGCTCTTCCTCTAGGAAGACAGAGCATTAAGTTTTTTATTTGTCTTTTATATTACAACTAAGTTATTTGATAATATATCATCAGATAGGGAGATTTAAATATGCAGAGAAGATATTCTAGATGGAATATATATATATATATATATATATATATATATATATATATATATATATATATATAAATGATAAGAGATTTGTGTGTGAAAACAAAACCAAAAAGAAAAATCATTAGCTCAACCTGACGACAAAATCCAGCTTTCATATCTAAAGACCAAGAGATGTAGATAGTTCAGTAAAACAGACAGCTTTTGAACAGTATCTGCTCTGCTTCTTTAGTCAAACACCATAGGAAAATGATGTGCCCAGCAGCAAAGATATTACCACAGTCAGTCTGTAACTAGGCATTCCACAACCCTGACCTCAGCTGTGGATGACATGATGTCAGAGATTTCCAAATAACGATGCAGGCTGTCATTCCCACCAGTAGAAAACCTGCAGCTAAATCCACAGCTGGAGCTCCAAGACACAGGAGACCTCACCCAAGATGGAACCAAAACAGGAAAGAAGCTTTGCTTGGCTGGATAAGCGAAGAATCTTCAACTGGGAAGTTTAAGATAGAGCGTGAGAAATATATGATACTGATACGAAACAAAATAGTGAATTTAAATCTTCTACTTAGCTTTAGTTTCAGGAGTCTCCTGAATGTACAGATGACTTAAAACTCACCATGTCAATAATGTTGACCCTGAATACTGGATCCTCCTTCCTCTATTTCCTAAGTGCTGGGACCACCTGGGAGCACTATTACGCCAGGCTAAAAATAATGGGAATCAACAGTGACTGATGCACAAGTGTAATTCATGTGCTGGGGAGGCAGAGGAAGCAGAGTTTTATTGTTAGAGGACAGCATGTTTGACATAGTGAGTTCCAAGCCCAGGCTACAAAGATCCTGAAAAACAAAACAAAGCTGTAAGGACCAGACAAACTCCACTTTGAAAAAGAAACTCTGTTTCGTGTTAAACCTAGCCAAGGGCTGAACCCCGATTTCAGAAAAACCACAAACTTGTCTACATAGAAAAATATTCCCTAGAAACACAATCAGCTCACCTTGGGAAAGTCCAAATACACTCTCTGCTGCTCAAGCTCACCAGCCGGTGGTCTGACACGTAGCAGCAACCAATTAGGAGAAGCCACGCCAAAGTTCCTAACCCCTCCCCCATGACTGTTTCAACCAGTGTTTTCCATAGGCCAACTTGCCCTTACACTTATTACCCAACCATGAAACACTAAGGCTTGTAACTCCCTGCTTGCAGGTGTTCTGCCCAAATGGCATCCAATCACACACTGTAAAAACCATTTCTTTGTCTAAAACCTATAAAAGCCCCTCTCATTTGAGACTCGAGAACACTTCCCTCCTGCATCTGCTGTGTCAGTGCATTGGAGGGTGGCCCAGGTCTGAACCTTCAATAAAGACTTCCTTGGCATTGCATTTGGACTCAGTTCTTGGGTGGTCTGTTTGGGAAGTCTCGGAATTAGGGGCATAACAAAACTAGGGCAGGTAGATACTTTGCTCTAGTTGTATGAAGTAAAAGTGACTATATATGAAATTATGGTTGATGGAATTTGTGTGGTGGCGCACGCCTTTAATCCCAGCACTTGGGAGGCAGAGGCAGGTGGATCGCTGTGAGTTCGAGGCCAGCCTGGACTACAAAGTGAGTCCAGGACAGCCAAGGCTACACAGAGAAACCCTGTCTAGAAAAACCAAAATTAAAATAAAATAAAATAAAAAATAAAAAAGTAAAATGATGTAAAAGAGGGAATATATGAGTTAATGGAGAAACTATAACTGTCTGTATTTTTAAATTTTAAGTTGAAGATAACTATTGATGCTAGTTTATGAGAACACTGGGATTTTAAAAATATTATTATAAAATTGTAAGTTTAAACATTTCCATAGTAAAAGTGGATTTTTTCGCTGTAATATATTAAACCAGGGGGCATCAAAATAGTTAAGTTATTGTTCCTGTCTATAAATTATGAAGAAACTGCATAAGTAAGCATCTGTGTGTGTGTGTGTGTGTGTGTGTGTGTGTGTGTGTGTGTGTGTGTGTGTGCATGCCCACATACATATTTGTGTCTTTGGGTGAATTCATTAGGCTCTGGTCCTCTGTATTGCCTTTACTCCATTTCTTTTGAACCATGATTTTCCACAGTGGTTTTTAAGACTTTGGTGACAAGGAGCTTTTTATTATGGCCACTAAGTTTAAAGTGTGCCTTTTTTCTCCAATATATTACCACACTAGAAATCACCACACTTAATACTACCCACTTTAGGTCTCTGATACATTATTTTTGTCTCAGTTAATGGCCTGGAGATCGATACTGCTGCAGTAGACTGAAAGGATAGACACTTCCAGCCTCCATGTGTTCACAGAAACAGTTACAGAACTTATGGGATTTTTACTTGATAGTCACTTCAGTTTTTTATGCTGGAATGAAAATTGACAGTATGTCCGCAAGGTTGTTGTTATCTTATCAGCGACTTAACCCATGAATAACTAATGTAAGTTTTAAGGTAAAATGAATTATATTTCTCACATATTTCTGAGGAAATAAATGCTGTAAAAAATTTTTTTCCCTTGAAAATAACTTTAGGCCCAGAAGATATCACCAAGAGGATGTCCTGGCCAGCTGCCAACCAGGCTCAGATTCATCACTTCAAGTCATTCAATGACAACACCTACTCTATCTGTGAAAGGAGAAGCCAGTGCTGCAGAACCAGTTCCAGAAAAAGGTCACTGCCAAGCAAAATAAAAGTCTGAAAAAGGGATGAGATCTAAGAAGTCGCAGCTATGATCTGGTGCTTCTGAGGCCCTGAGCCAGACCAATGGCTTATGACCATAAGTGTTCACATGTAGACCTGTGTAGAGAAAAATTCACTGACAGATGAGTTTTTGATGGAGGGATGGAAAGGTTGGAAGAATGGGCCTGCACACTGCCTGGGTTTGTGTGTCAACTTGACACAATTCACAGTCACGTGAGAGGAAGGAGCCTCAGTTGAGAAAATGCTGTAAGGAGTTTCCTTAATTAGTAATCAATGGGGCGGGCCCAGCCCATATTGGGTGATGTCATCCCTGGGCTGGTGGTCCTGGGTTCTATAACAAAGCAGGCTGGGTGAACCATGGGAAGCAAGCCAGTAACCAGCCCCTACCCATGCCTCTGCATCAGCTATTGCCTCCATGTTTATGCTATGCTTGAGTTCCTGTCCTGACTTTTTCCAGTGTTGGACTATGATCTGGAAGTGTAAGTCAAATAAACACTTACCTCCCCAACTTGCTTTGTGGTCGTGATGATTGTTGCAGTAATAGGTACTTTAGCTAGGACAAGCAGTGAGTAGGCTGTGGAGAAAGGCTGAACCATGTTGATGTCTGAATCTACAGTGATCAATACTACTGCAGAAGAAACTTCCTTGGCTTTTACAGTCCATGTAAGACCCACAGCTGAGAGAGACAGAAAGGTGCTATGCCAACCCCTACTCTATCCCACCAAACAAACAAACTAACAAACAAAAAATGGTAACAACCTAGACAGGAAGCCGTCAGTGAGAACTCTTAACTGATTCTTACTCAGATGGGGAAACAGAATAGACCGCAGAAGTCGATAAAGAGAGTGAGCTCGGTAGGAAAGGGTTTGGGGAAGGAAGTAAGGGGGATCTGATGAGTCAGGACAGCAGGTGAGAGTGCTTGGAGAGAAAAGGGAAACTGAAGGCTGAGGAGGGGCGTGTCTCTGAGACAAGTTGAGATCCACACCAGTAAGCCCCAGGGAGGATATGGGGACGACTCTATCTAAGCCTCCTAGCTGGAGGGGATATTGAGACTGAGGGGGACAGCTTCTATCCCCAAGCAACTTACAGCAGTGGAAGGGGAACATCAATCCACTTACAGAACCTAAGACCCAAAATATCCCTGTCTACAAGATATGTAGAGAGAAAGATAGAACAGAGAAGGAGGGAATGGCCCAACCTGAGACCCACCCCACGGGAGAGAGCCAACCCCTGACACCATTAATAATACTCCGTTATCTTTGCAGACATGAGCCTAGTATACCTATCCTCTGAGAGGCCCCACTCAGCAGCTGATCCAATCAAACACTGAGACTGAGAGCTCCGGGAGTCCTGTAGAAGACTGTGTGTAGGGGACGATAAAAGGATGTGAAGAGAACAAGAATGCCACAGGAAGACCAACAGAGTCAAGCAACCTAAACCAGTGGGAGCTCACAGAGACTGAAGCACCAACCAAAGAGCAAGCATGGACTGGACCTAGATCCTCCTACACATATGTAACTTATGGGCAGTTTGATCTTCATGTGGGTTCCCTAGTAAATTGAACGGGTGCTTTTTATGAGATGGACCTGGTTGCCTGCTTTTTGATCACATCCCCCTAATGGTACTGCCTTGCCTAATCTCATGAGCTCAGTCCTAATGAGTCTTGATGTGTTGGAGTGGGTGGGTGGCAGGGCTCCTTTTTTCTGAAGAAAAGGGGCAAAGGGATGGGGGGACGAGTGCGGGATGGTGGGTGTGAAAGGAGAGGAGGGAGGAAGTTATTATCAGGATGTAAAGTGAGCATGTAAAGTAATTTTTAAAAAGACAAATATGTGATAAGGGGTGACACTCAGAGGAAGGCTAGCAGGCTACCAAGAAGAGACTTAATACCCTATGAGCATATACAGGGGGAGGAGGTCCCCCTCAGTCACAGTCATAGGGGAGGGGAGTAAGGGGAAAATGGGAGGGAGGGAAGAATGGGAGGATACAAGGAATGGGATAACAATTGAGATGTAATATGAATAAATTAATAAAATATATTTTTAAAAATGTGATAAAGATGCTGAAGTGTAGCCCTAAAGAATATATGGCTACTGGCAAAGGTGAGATTGGAAAAGGGCTCACTTCTTTTTAAGGGGTGGGTAACCAGGATCTCTCATGCTTCAGTGATTATATGGACAACAAAAACTTGACTTTTTAAAAAATCGTTTTTATGGGTGGGAGGCCACGACATATGGGGGGAGAAAGGGTGGTGATGTGGGAGAAATGGGAAGTAAGAGGGGTAGGTATACTATGTGAAGTTTCTAAATAATCAGTAAAATACTATGTTAAAAAGAATATAACTTTAATAAATAGTGAAATAAAATATCTATGATAAAAACATAAAGTAAAAAACAAAAATTAAAATATCAAGGAATATCTCTGTGCTATCAACACATAAAATATAAAACTCCTATAAAAAGACTATATATTTTTTAAAACTTCTACTTTGAAGTTTGTATCGTAGTGAGTTTTATTCTGAATCTGGACTTTATTCTCTCAATTAATCATAATCCTTAATAATGTATGATTTGTCATCACATTTAAAAACATATGATATAACTGGGCACAATGGTACACACCTGTAATTCCAATAATCAGGGAGGCAGAGGCAGGTAGATCTCTATGAGTTTGAGTTCAGGGCAGCCAAGTCTGCACAAAGAAACTCTGTCTTAAAACAAAACAAATCAAAAGAGAGAAAGAAAACCATATGATATTAGAACTACTTTGAATATATTCTACGATTTTCTGTTTTTAGAAATGTATAGGATTTAGTAACCAATTCCCATACTATAACATGTATGAATTTAACATAGGCTATTGTTTTATTTATCCAATGTTTTCCTTGTAGACATTTGTCGCACCCTACTTCCCCATTTCCCCTCCCTTATTCCTCAAAAGAAAGGAGTCCCTGTTCCTCTCCCTCAATCCCAGTCCATCCAGTTGCATCAGGACTGAGTTTGTCCTCTTTCCCTGAGTTTTTGCAATGCAGTCCTGTCATAGGGATGTAACAAAAAAGCAGGCAACAAAGCCCAAGTCAGAGACAGCCTCTGCTCACCTTACTCGTGGACCCATGTGAATCCTGAGCTGCCCATCAGCTACATCTCAGTAGAGGACCTAGGTCCAGTCCATGCTTAGTTCTTGGTTAGTGCTTCAGTCTCCACAGGCCCCTCTGAGTTCTGGTTAGTTGACTGTCATTCTTCTTGTGGAGCTCTTGTCACCTCTATGTCATTTTATTTTCCCCTCGCTTTTCTACTAGATGCTCTGTGCTTCCCTAACTTAGCACCTGTTTTGAAGCTCTGCTAGGTGGAGCCTCTCAGAAGACAACTCTGATAGGCTCCTATCTGCAAGCAGAGCAGAGTATCATTAATAGTGTCAGGGATTGGCTCTCTTCCACGGGGTGCGTCTTGGGTAGGTCCAGGCATTCATTGGACATTCCTTCAGTCTAGGCTCTATCTATTCAATATTTATTCATATATTTCTTGTATGCAAGGCAAGTCTTGGATCAAATTTTTTGTGAGTGGGATGGTGTTCTCCTCCTTCCGCTAGGATTCTTGTCTGGTTAGAGGGTGTGCTCTTCAGTCTGGAGGGCCTCTGCTACTAGAAGTCTCAGGTAGTGTCCCCCTCATATCATCCTGGGGGCTGATTCTGATTTAAGTCTTTACCGTGCCACAGAGATGCCCCCGCCAAGAGTTTCTCTTTTCTCTGTTGGCCTTTTGTCCTCCTGCACCTTCACTTTCCAGGTCTGATCTCCACCCTTATTTCTCTCTGCATTCCCTCACCTACCTTGTTTACTTTCTTCAACCACTATCTCTGACTATTCTGTTTCTCCTTCTGAGTGAGGTTTAAGCATCTTGCCTTGGGGACTCCTTGTTACTTATCTTCTTTGGGTCTGTGCATTGTAGTAGGTTTATCCTGTATTATACGACTACAATCTGTTTATAAGTGAGTACATACCATGTGTGTCTTTCTGGGTCTGGGTTATCTCACTCAGAGTGATCTTTTCTAATTCCATGCATTTGCCTACAAGTTACATAATTTCCTTGTTTTTAATAGCTAGACATTATTCCATTGTGTAAATGTACCACAGTTTCTTTATTCATTTCTCCGATGAGGGACATCTGCATTGTTTCCAGATTCTGGCTATTATGAATAAAATTTCTATGAACATAGTTAAGCAAATGTCCCTGTTGTGTGGGAGAAGGCATCTTTTGGGTGTATGCCCAATAGTGGCATACCTGGGTCTTGAGGTAGAGCAATTCCCAGCCTTCCGATAAAGCACCAAACTGATTCTCAAAGTGGTTGTACACGTTTCCAATCTCATCTGCATTGGAGAAGTGTTGACCCTTCTCTGCAACCTTGCCAGAATGTGCTGTCACTTGAGTTTTTTTATCTTAGCCATTATGAGGGTTGTAAGATGGAATCTCAGAGTCATTTTGATTTCCATGTCCCTGATGACTAATGATGTTGAACATTTCGTAAAGTGCTTGTCAGCCATTTGAAAATTTTTTGTTACAAATTCTCTGTTTAGCTCTGTGCTCTGTTTTTTATTGGGTCATTTTGTTTGGTGTTTAATATTTTGAGTTCTTTTTATATTTTGGATATTAGCCCTTTGTTGGATGTAGGATTGGTGAAGATCTTTTCCCAAGCTATAGAGTGGCATTTTGTTGTTTTGACCATGTCCTTTCCCTTATAGAATTTTTCAGTTTTAAGAGGTCCCATTCATTAATTATTGATCTTAGAGACTGAGAGGTTTATGTTCTGTTCAGGAAATTGTCTCCTGTGACTATGAGTTCAAGACTCTTCTCCATCTTCTCTTTTAATTGACGTAGTATATCTGGAATTGTTTTGAAGGTTTTGATGCACTTGGATTTGAGTGTGTGCAGGGTGATAAATATGGATCTATTTATAGTTCTTTACATGAAGACATCCAGTTAGATCAGGACCGTTTGTAGAATATGTCTTTTTTCTGCTGTAATTTTTGTCTCCTTTGTCAAAATTAAGTTTCCATAGGTGTATGGGCTTATTTCTGTGGCTTTCGATTTGATTCCATTGATTAACCAGTCTGTTTCTATGCCACTAACATATAACTATTGCTCTGTAGTATAACTTGAAATCAGGAATGGAGATACCTTCAGAAGTTCTATTATTGTATGGGTTTGTTTCAGCTCTCCTTGATTTTTTGTTTTCCCATATGAAGTTTAGAGTTGTTCTATCAAAGTCTGCAAAAAAAAATTGTGTTGACATTTGGATGGGAATTGCACTGAATCTTCAGGTAGTTTTTTGGGAAGATGCCATTTTTACTATACTAACCTTACCAATACATGAGCATGGGAGATCTTTCTATATTCTGATATCTTCTTCAATGTCTTTGTTTAGAAACTTAACATTCTTGTCTTTGGCTTTCATGGTAAGAGTTATAGGAAGATGCTTTATATTATTGTGGCTATTTTGAAGAGTGTTGTTTCCCTAATTTATCTCTCAGTCTGTTTGCCATCCATTTGCCATTTGTATACAGGAGGGCTACATTTCTTTGAATTAATCTTGTATCTAACCACTTTGTTGAAAGTAGGAGTTCCCTGGTAGAAATTTTGCTGTCACTTATGTATACTATCATTATCTTCAAATAGCAATACTTTGACTTCTTTCTTTCCAACTTATATCTCCTTGACCTCCTTTTGTTATCTTATTGCTCTAGTTAGAATTATTAATACTATATTGAAGAGAAATGGAGAGAGTGGGCAGCCTTGTCTTTTCCCTGGTTTTATTGGGATTGCTTTGTGTTTCTCTCCATTTAATTTTATGTTGACCATGGCCTTGCTGTATATAGCCCTTACTATGTTTAACTATGAGCATTGCATCCCTGATTTCCTCAAGACTTTTATTATGAAGAGGTGTTGGATTTTGTCAAAGGTTTTTTTTGCATCAAATGGGACTTTATGGTGTTAGGACTGGTGATGGAAACAGGATGGATCAAGTGCAGGTAGGATGGGGGCGGGGAGAGAGTACTGGGAGAGATGACTGAAATCAGATATAAACCTTGGGCAATAGAAGTCCCCCAAAATCTATAAGAACAGCTAGCTAAGACACTTAGTAATGGGGGATATGGAGCTTGAGGTATTCATATCCTATAAACAGACAAGACGCCCAGAGGAGAAACTCAGACATCAACCCAGCCACAAAACCTTCAAACTACAATTTATCTTAACTACAAGGTAGTTAAGTGTGCTGGGTTAAAGGTGGTCCAGAAATCATGGCAGTGTCCAACCAATAACTTGTTTAGCTTAAGACTCATGCCATCACAGGGAATCAACCTCTGAAACTCTCTGGAGGGCCATCAGCCAGAGGCTGGATAACTCAGACACCCATGATAGAATCAATCAAGAATGGCAAAAAAAAAAAAGTCAATGAAATTATTCCTAATGATATTTTGCTATATTCACAAATTGGCATCTAGCTCAACTGTCATCACAGAAGCTTCACCCAGCAGCTGATGGATGGAAACAGATGCAGAGACCCACAGCCAAACATTATGCATAGCTTGTTGAATTCAGCCAAAGTTAGGAAGGAATGATTATAGAAACAGAGGAGTCAAGGACACCACAACAGACCCCACAGATTCAACCAGATTCATCTCATAGGTGCTGACAGAGACTGAAATCCCAAGCAGGAATCCTGCAAGAAACTGACCTAGGCCCCCATGTATGTTACACTTGTGTAGCTTTATCTTTTCTGTGAGACTCCTAACAACAGGAGCAGAAATTGTCTCTGATACTGTTGCCTGCTTTTGGGACCTATTGGGTTGCCTAGTCTAGCCTTAATAGAAGAGGATGTGCCTGGTTTTACTGAAACTTGATGAGCCCTGGCTGGTTGGTACCTATCATTGCCCTTTTCTGAATAGAAAGGGTGTAGGAATGGATGAGGGTAGGGAGGAGATATGGTGAGGAGGGGCTGGGAGGAGAAGTAGAATGAGAGACTGCAGTTGGCAAGTAAAATAAAACTGAGCAATAAATAAATAAATAAATAAATAAATAAATATATTGTCAAGAATTCGTCTAAAATTCATCAGAAATATGATCATTTTGCTGCTGATAAAATTAAGGTGCATAAAATGAATAATATAAAGATTAGATTAGACTCTCAATATTATAGAAATATTTTACATTGTGATAACTATAGAACAAGGCTGTGCTTAATTAACCACCACCCAGTGGTGAGAGATAGCCACAGAACCCTGGCTGTTTCTGATATCCTTCCTATATTGGTATTTGACTCCCAGGCTCTAGAATGTACTCACCACAGTGTCACCACACATCTCAGCTGCAGGAGCTATTTTCCTTATTCAAAGGACTGGCCAGTTTTGTCAATTAATGCATGCTTTTCTTTCACAATCCCTCCACTGATGTCTAGTTGTATGATTACCCCAGGTCCTTCTCCTCTTCTGGGTCATCTTGGAATCACTGTTGTATAGTTGTCTGCAAAGATCCCTATGGTATTAATCTCTATTGATGCATAAACCTTAATACTCATCTTGAATTCTTTGTTCCATTCTTCCACTCCCCTACCTGTTCTTCCAGAATGATGTCAGCTCAGTTATTGGTCTTGAATGCTCTTGTCAGGAACAGTTCATTAGAAAACCCATAAGAAGGAAGGAGTTGTCCTAGGGCATAAATCCTCAGATGGGATTTATAACTGTACAGCTTTCCACCCAAATGACAGAAGTAACTCCTTTGCTGATATGGAGTGGTATGCTGATCACCTCTGGCATGTCTTGGCATCACAGTCATAAATTGTATCTATTCCAATTATAGAAGACACTTCATAGTTTATACTCAGGTTTTTTTTTTCTTACAGTCTGCTTATATCTGTGTTTCTCAAGGAATTGGCACTTATCATATTTTCCCATCAGCAAAAGACAAACCTATCCTTTTTTAACAGATTATCATTCTGTGTACACTAGTTCCTTTCTGACGGATCCAAATCTGCCTGATGGTTTCATCTGTCAAACACTGCCCTATGTTCTAACATGCCCACTAACTGACGAATGGATAATGGAAATGTGGTCTGTTTATATAGTAGAATGTTATTCAGCTGTTAAGAAACAAAATAATGAAATTCATATGTAAATGGATGGAGCTAGAATTAAATGGTCTGAGAATATAATCCAGACTCAGAAAGAAACATTTCAGATTTTCTGTTATTTGTTGATGTTAGCTTTGAATCTTCAGATGTATACATTTCATTTGGAATTCCCATAGCTATCGAAAACTCATAAGTTTCCACTGGAAGGGAGACTTAAGATGGGGGTGGGAAAGGCAGTGGTAGAGTGGGTTATAGGGGTATAATTGAGGTGTTAAATTGGGGTTAGGAACAGTAGTGTGGGATAGAGCACGGAATACAGTGAAGAATAACTAACACTAAAACCCTTTTGAAAGGTCAGAGCTTCCAACAACAACATCAACACCACACACACACACACACACACACACACACACACACACACAGAGAGAGAGAGGCACATGTTTAAATAGAGTTATCATATAGCTTGTAAAAATGCCCCTACTATACAGCACAGGTTAACAAATAAGATGGCCAGTGTCAGTACTGGTTAACTCTTTTGTAGTTGTTCTGAAGACAGCACTTACTTGAGTCATAGAGCATGGGAGATGCATCCTGGTACTGACACTACCGGTTAGGTTTCACAGTGCTGGGAGTACTTTTGCTAAGTACTAGCATAAAAGAAGTAATCACATTAAGTGTTTTGTTTTTTACATTTACATTTATATTATTACACATATATACAATAAACAACCTATAGCAAGAAGAACTATGACACAATGAGGAATTATATAGATGTTATACTCTTAGTATTTTGGCTATTTGTATTTGACAGCCTTGAAAATTCTTTCCAATCTTGGTCAACTCTGTCTGCATCCAAGATTGCCCCTTTTTTAGGCAGAGTTCTGTCTATGGTAGAAAAGAGAACATTTTTCCCAATGGCTTGTTTGCCACATTTGAAGCCATCTCCATAAAGAGGTTCTTTGATGCTTATCATCCTTTATGAGGTAGGCTGAATGTTGCCAGGAGTTAACCTGTCTCATTGTCAGTTAATCTTTAAAATAATAAAAAATTTTTAAATGCCATTTTCTGTATGTCTCTGAAGTTTTTGAAGATGTTATCTAACTATCTTACTTTATCTATCTATCTATCTATATATCTATATCTATATCTATATGCCACATGTAAGATGCATATTCTTGTGATAAAAGTAGACTAGTGATTGACATGACCATGATTTGATCAGCTAACAATTAACTTGTATAACTTATTTACCTAAACAGCCTGCATTAGTATTGTAGTATAATTGAGTTATATAGGAACAATACCTCATATTATAGTAGAAATGTTTATGTATAATTTGTGTGAAGAATAAACTTACATTTTAATTCTCTACCACTGTATCTAGAATTAAATTTATTTTGATTCTATATGCAGAATTCTATACCAGTGAGTTAAAAATAATCTTGTGAGTGACAATTGAGGCATTAAGTTGAGTAG
Organism: Acomys minous; assembly: GCF_964271855.1. Classification (NCBI taxonomy): domain Eukaryota; kingdom Metazoa; phylum Chordata; class Mammalia; order Rodentia; family Muridae; genus Acomys; species Acomys minous. The sequence continues at coordinate 91,471,350 of NC_140483.1, forward strand.
ATTCACTAATCTACTTTTTGTTCTATTTTCCCTATATATTTTTATATTCCCCCATTCTTTCTTTTCAATCCCTATCTCCAAACCTAAGAATGTAAGATAAGGGAAAAAAGAGACATCACTGAGTCTAAGCTTGTTTTCTTTCTTAATAAGGCTAATAATAACCTGTAACCAACTCCTATTGATAATAACCCACTATAGGCCAAGAAAGCAACCAAAAACCTACTTGACTTCTCTAAAAGGAAATGGGGCATTGTTTGTTTAAAGTTTCCTCTCGCTAATTTGGAACAAATAATACCTAGTAAGAGCCCAAGTAAAATTGGGGAAATGGTTAAACAAGCTAGTTTTCTTTTCTTTTATCTTTTACCATTTTATTTTGTTGTTTCTGGTAATCATTCCAAAGAATTAATTGTGAGTTACCAGCAGGAAAACAAAGAAATATTAATAAAAGAGCTTTTTTGCATTGTTAATTGAATTATAAGTTGTGTTCAGTGATATTAAAAATATAGCTTTCTGGATGGTGGTCAGCTTTTGAACTCCTGGAGCACAGAGGGAACCATGGTCTGAAAAAAAAAACAAAAAAACAAAAACAAAAAAAAAAACAAAAACAAAACAAAAAATCAGCTTCTGTGGGTTCTAACAATCTGGTACACAAGTGGTTCTAACCTCAAGTCACCCAGCAAATACAGAGACCAAGCTGGCACTTGGCAGATGTTCCAACCAGAGACATCACATAGGGAAGATGTCAGCTTAAGAACACAAGCAATAATTCCCAGGACATTTGATACTACCAGAAACCAGCAGTACTACCACCACAAACAAGAGCTGGAGATATTCTCTCATCTTACGCACAACAGAAAGTTTTCAAGTCTGAGATTATGAAATGATAGAGGCCTTAAAGGAAAAAAATAAATCCCTCAAACTAGAACAGGAATACATAAAGTGATGAAAAAATTGAATAAGTCACTTAAAGAAAATTGTGAAAGACAGGAAACTATTATCAAACAGGAAAAGGATGCAAGATCTAAAAATGGAGATAAATTCAAAGAAGAAAACACAATCTGAGTGGAAATGGAAAACATAGGGAAGAAGATAGGATCTACAGACACAAGCGTCACCAACAGAGTACAAGAGATAGAAGACGTAATCTCAGGGGTAGAAGAAATCAATACACGAAGCAGACACATCTAAGAGGAGTAGACTGCTGGAAATCATCAAACTTAAGGATGAAATCATTAAATTAAAAAGAAAAAGAATAATTCAAAGAATCAACAAATTCAAGAGCATTTTTCTTAAAAAATCAAGAAGATAGACAAGCCCTTAATCAAACCAACTAAAGGGCAAAGGAAGAATATTCAAATCAACAAAATCAGAAATGAAAAAGGAGACATAATAACAGACACTGAGGAAATCCAAAGAACCATCAGGGCATACTTCAAAAGCCTATATGCCACAAAATTTGAAGATTTGAACAAAATGGACAATGTTCTTGATAGATACAAAATACCAAAATTGAACAAGATCATGTAAACAAATTAAATAGTCCTATATTTTGTAAGGAAATAGAGGTAGTCGTCAAAATTCTCCCAACCAAAAAATGTCCCGGGCCAGAAGGATTCAGTACAGAATTCTCCCAGGCCTTTAAAGAAGAGCTAATACTAATTCTCTTTAAACTATTCCACAAAATAGAAACAGAAGGAACATTACCATTCTATGAGGCCACAGTCACCTTGATACCTAAACCACAGAAAGACTGCACAAAGAAAGAATATATCAGACCAATTTCTCTTATGGACATTGACACAAAAATACTCAATAAAATATTTGCAAACAAATCCAAGAACACAGAGCACATTAAAAATATAATTTTCACCGTGAACAAGTAGGCATGTAGGGGTTCAAAATATGGAAATCTACCAGTTTGATTCACCATATAAGCGAACTGAAACTTAAATCAATTCCACTGGAATCAAGGATAAGACAAGTCTGGCTACTCTTTCTCTTCAGTATAGTATTTGAAGTTCTAGCTAGAGCTATAAGACAACTAAAGGAGATCAAGGGGATACAAATTGGAAAGAAGTCAAACTATCATTATTCATGGGTGACATGATAGTGTACATAAGTGACTGTAAAAATTCTAGCAAGGAACTCCTACAGGTGAAAAACACCTTCAGCAAAGTGGCTGGGTACAACAAAATCAACTAAAAAAAAAATCAGTATCCCATAGAGAGTTTTGGGTGACTATTCAGGTAGAAAACTGTCTCTGTCATCTTCTCATTTGGAAAGTGCCTAACCTGCACTCCAGACATACTCAGGTAATCAAATTTATTCCTTCTCAAGTCTCCAATGAAGTTGAAGACCAGGTAGCTTAGTTTTACAATGTAGCTTCGTTGTCTATGGGTTAAGATGTTTTTAGGTCTAGAAAGATGTTTTAAGTTGATAATGACAAGATGTTTTTGAGATTGATTTTGATTATATTCATAACTTTAGATGCATCAAGGTAGGAAAGATTTTTTTCAAAGCTGTCAAATCCAAATAGCCAAAACACTAAGAACATAACATTTATATAATTTCTGATTATGTCGTGATTCTTCTTGCTACAGGTAGCTTATTGTATATATGTGTAATAATATAAATATATATGTAAACAACAAAAAACGATGATCAACATTCTTACTCAGACCAAGAACGAAGGTTTTGCTACTCCTTGTGGTGTTGAGGCATTGAAGTCCTTGACATGGCCCTGCCTGTATCAAGTAATACATATTCACTAAGGAAGCCATTGCTCCCTATAGTTTAGCAATAAGTTTAACTACTAACATCTCTGTGAATTCACCTAATGCTATTACCTAAATGATTTTTTAGAAACATTAAGATCTATAAATACTATATTCATTTGTCTAAGCATTTGGTTAAATTAGTGAAATTTTATTAAAACAGAAAATAAGATTGGAGCATTGTCCATATTTAATGAATCTTCATGTGTTACAAAAAATTCACACCTCTTTTATGTAATAGAAATTATATTGAAATAATGCTTAAATTAATTGTGTCTTTGTCATGTACATTTCTATGATAGAGATATTGCACACAGTTTACAAGCCTCGAGATTTAAAAAACATATTAGGAAATCTGGCTTAGTTGTTATTAGCCTTATGTCTAATGCAAATACATAAACTATTTAGTACAGAAAGAATGGTAAGTGATGTTCATCATCATTGTTATAAATCTCAGTAAGAACTTACATACAACCCCCATCTCACTGTCTTTATCACACATTGTGTACAAGGACTTAATAGTCCAGAAAGAGAGAATGTGTACCTAACTTAGTCCTGAAGACTAGTGGGTGGCGCATGATAATATTTTCTTCACACAGTGACTACTTTTCTTATAATTTGCATATACTTACTATAATCCAAGCTTTTTTTCTGCTCTTCCTTCTTTCATCTCCTTCTTCCTCTTCCATGATCGTCTTCTTTCTGCAAATTCAATTATTAAGAATTATATATAAATCTAAAAGTGCGTACTCTAAATGTTCTAAGAACACCATTAACAAATCATAGAGTAATTTACAATCAGCATATGAAGTACATGTCCTTGAATACTTTGAAAGAACTCATGCAGCTCAAATAATGCCCCCCAAGTTAAATATTTTCTTTCCAATTAAAAATCATTTTAAGGTGATTACTCATTTGTAGCTAGAAATCTTGAACAGAGAATTAGTAGAGTTAAAATTAATGATGTTTTAATGTCATTTGAAGTTGTCAACTACTGACCTTTTGTGTGAAAGCAAATATGTTCCATTTAAATCCTATTGTCAGAGAGAATGAATAATAACTGCAGCTATTGAAAACTGTCTGGATAGATAAAGATTTAGTAGCTATATTTAACAGCACTGACTAGAAAGACAAACTAGAAATATGATGTCAAATGACACAAGGACAAATCTGCTTAGGGATTTGCTAAATATATCAAAACATACATCATCTTATCCTCAGGAGAATTGTAAATCAGTTGCAATACAATTTAAAATTATATACTAATATAGCACTTTATATATCAAGAGGAAGTTCATTGAGTTTTTAATGTAAACTTGTATATGGATCTTCAAAATACTAGTGAGTAAGGGAGACATAGAAGCTTGGTAGTAATAATTTGTGTTTAAAATGGGAGGGAGTGAGGAATGGGAGGATACAAGGGATGGGATAACCATCGAGATGTTATATGAATAAATTAATAAAATATATTTAAAAAATAATAATTTGTGTTTACACAGGCATATCTTCTATTCCACAATGTAGCATTCAAAAAATTCTGTAAAAAAATAAAATATAGGTGAAATTTTAAAATTTCTGGATTTAACAAATTGTGTAATCCTCAGTGTTTTAGGCTGGTGTTGCCCCATTCCTGATGCATTCCTACCTCAGCATGAGGCTTACTACAGAATCTTGTATCTTGTAACTGTTACCCACCTCCTTTTTTTCTCTCTCTCTCCCTTCTCTCTAACTTGAAAACCCAAGACTTTGCTGAGAAAATCAAAGCAAGTACAAAACGATGACAGCTGTGAAGACTTAAATAGTGATTCTAGTAGCCCTGAAGATTGGACTGTCGAAATGTTATTAAGAGCTTTTTCAAAAATTGACCTGGAATAGCTAGATGATTATTTAAGGTAACATTGTCTCTCTAGAAAACTCTACAGATGTATGACAGTGTAAAGTGAACAAAAACGTTTCTAGAAACCTGAAATTTTGGTCAGGACAGAGAAAAGTCCAAAACTAAAATAAAATTAAAATTAAAAAAAAAAAAAACCCTCCAAAGTTTAAGTAGAGATTGCCTTATGTGTATGTGTCTTTGGGTGTGGGAGGCATAGAGCATATAGTTCAAGTGGGGACAAGTTATTTTAAAAGAAACTACTCTCAAAAACGTATTTATTTATTTATGTATTTATTTATTTTAATTTATGCACTTTACATCCAGATTGTATCCCCATCCCTCATTGCCTCTTGATCCCACCTTCCATCCTTCATACCCTCTCCCACTTACACTTAGTCCTCAGAAAGGGAGCCCTCCTCCCTTAACATCTGACCTCAGCCTATCAAGCTTCATCCTCTTCCTCTGTGGCCTGGCAATGGCTCCCAGCTGGGGGGGGGCGGGGGATGATCAAAGTGTGAGTACCAGAGTCAATGTCAAAAGTATTCCCTACTCCCCATACTATGGAGGACCCCACAAACAGACTATGCTGCCTATTTACTACATCTGAGCAAGGGGATTAGGTCCACACCATCCATGGTCCTTGGTTGGTGCATCAGTCCTCTTAGGAGGGAAGGAGAAATAAAGACAAGAATCAAATTGCCATTCCAGAGTAGAATAGCAAAAAATAACAATAAATGAAAACAAAAACCTAAATATTCATTAAATGACCTAAAATGTATAGGTGTAATAAGGAGAAGGAAAAAAAATACACGACCATTTCCCGCTTCAATCTCTTTTAGGTATTGTGAAGATTTTGTTAGAGAAAATTTTGCTTTATGTATTTATTTATTTTTAGTTTATTTTTCAATGATGTGGCCCCTTGTAGGTCAGTCAAAGTGCAGTAGATGGATTCAAATCTATAAGTTAAAAGTCAACACAAATTTGACATGTCAGGTTGAGTTTGAAAAAGAAATTAATAAAAGAAGACATGAAATTAGAAGAGAAGTGACTGGGGGGTGAGAGGTCAAACTGAGAGTTGTTAATGGAGGAGTGGGAGGTAGATATAATCAAAATACATTGCACAAATTTCTCAAAATGTAAGACTATTATAGAACAATGACTTTTTAGAATATTTTTAATCATCATTATTAAACAATTCTATATTTCACAATCCCCAAATCATTCTTTAGACCCATTTAAGGTCAATATCCACTCCACCACAAGCTCTGTGCAACCACTGGTTTATTTATTATTTTAGGGTTTAATCTTTATGAAAAACTCATTTAAATAAACTTATGGAAATGTGTGTTTTTAACAGCAATAGGAAGAGTGAGCAGGGTACCAGGAAGAGTTGATAGGCTGTTATCTTATAGTGGGAGACAAGGTCCCCTTCCATCACAGACCTAAGGGAGGGGAATAAGAAGAAAGATGGAGGAAGGAGGAACGAGAAGATACAAGTGAGGGAATAACAATTGAGATGTAATCTAAATAAATTACTTAAATAGAAATTTTTTTAAAGCAAAAAAAAAAAAGAAAGAAAGAAAGAAAAAGAAAAAAAAGGATGCTATCAAAATGAAGGTGTGGAGACACTGAAAGAGTTGCAAGGATAAGATTTAGGAGGGGCCAGAAGAAGGAAGAGGAGCAGGAAAAGTGATATAATTAAATGTTAATAAAAATAAATAAATAATAACTATAAATAAATACATACATACATAAAGTTAAATTTCACGCAAACAAAATCTTCACATCTACTTTATGACTATCCATCAGAGGGCATCAGCTATCAATATATTCTCAATTAGAAGTCAGTGCTTATGAATTCCTTCTGCCTCTATGGTAGAACATTAATTGCCTGGGACATGGACATATTTTGTTTTATTGTTGTTGGCTTTATTTATTGTTTATTTATTTTTTGATAACCACAGCTGCTGTCAGTTCATGAGTACATTGGTTTGGTTTGGTTTGCCTCCAGTCGTCCCTCTCTGACATCTAGCAATCTTTCTACCTCATCTTTTTCAATGGGCCCTCATCATTAGAAAGACATAGTACAGATTTCCCATGTGGATGAGTACTCTATATAGACTTACTCTCTGCTCTTTGACCAGGTGTGAGTTTCTCTATTGATAACAATGAGTTTCCCAACAAAACTTTTCTGAGGAGGTCTGGGGGCCTCCAGCTAATCTATGTGTAGAGAGCCACAGAGGTAACAGGATACAATGCTGCTACTTAGCAAAATAATAGTAGGAAGTTTACGCCTGGAGCAGGGTTTCCCTTTGGCATTGATTTTTGTCTAAATATAAAATACTAGGTATGTGCTTCTTCCTGCAGGCCTTAAATTCAATCGTAGCGTTGATGGTTACGCCCAGAACATCCAGGCCACTACTTTATTATTGCAACCCATTGAGTTCACAGCTGAATTGCTGTTGAAAACTCATCTCCCACCCCCTGCAGAAGGCTGTATAGGAACGTCTAGTATTACCCAGGTAATTGCTAGTAAGAAGCTCGCTGATCACTAGCAGGTTGAATTTTTCATATCCTATAACAAAAGTGTGTGGTATCTTTAATAATAGTATTGTACAGTCAAGTTCTTATGGATTTCCAGTAGCATGTATTGTTTGAAGTCAGAGAGTCAATCACATCCCTGATCAACATTTTGAAGATCTTTTCCATACACCTGGCACTTGGCTTTTTATTTCTCAAGCCATGTCATCCACAATAAGCAAACTTCTTTTTACAGAAAAATTCCAATCCAACTCTTCTGTGGGATAATATACACAAAAGAGCAAGTTGTCTAGCCAAACTAGAGAACTGTTTTTATTTGAAAAACTTAGTTGTAAAGAAAGATGTAGGTAAATTACTGATGTCAACCTCATGCAGAGGAACATACAAACATGGCACCATAGACATGAACATGACAAAATAAATACTAATTTTCTATAGGTAAGTCAATATTCATTAAAGCCACATACCTGTAACTCAAGTATGTTGGAAGTAGATACAAGAGTATTTTAAGTGCAAGATCATCTTTACCTACACAGAGTCTAAGACCAATGTTATTGTCTGCACATTGATAAAAATATCTAAGATATGAACAAAGCCTAGATGGTCATCAACAGACAAATTGCCAATGAAAGTGTGGTACATGTACATAATAGAGTTTTATTCAGCTGGAAAGAAAAATAAGGTGAAATTTATAGGTCAATCCACAGAACTAGAATTCATACTAAGTAAGACATTTCTGAGCAGAAAAACAAATGTCACATGTTCTCACTCATGCAAAACTTGGTATTGTATCTGTAGATCTATGTCATTTCACTTACCTGTGATTCACCTTTCTGCAGACTGAAGAGGGATCATTGGTAAGGAATAAGAAGAAAGTTCTTAATAGTTAATGAAATGCAAGTGATATGAAAGGGGAAAGGAGATTAGTGGGAAGAAAGATTTAAGCAGGGAGAGTGATGGGAGAGAAGAGCAGAAAATTGGGTAGGAGGAGGCATTCCTAACAGTGAATTTCAAAAGACACCAATAATTTAAAAACCATAAAGCTCATAGAGACTATACTTAATCTATTTAACACTTTGCGTAGGAAAATTAAGGAACAGCTATACATGAACAATATTTATATGGTTTTTAAAATATTAAATTTACTAATTTATTTTGGGTGTGTATATATGGACATTGGTTGAAGTCAGAGGACAACTTACTGGAAAGAGTTTTCTCCTTCCACATGCATTTAGAGGGAATCAAACTTATCATGCAAGGCTTGAAGAAGATGCGTTTACTCACTTATCCATCTCTCTGGAACTTTATATTATTTTAAAAATAGTAAGAACATTGAGGGGATATTCTGTGTGATAAAAATTTAAATTCTACTTTTAGGGGAATTGTTTTGTGATTTTTTTTTTAGCAACTCATAAATATCTTTTGGGAGAAACAAACATTAAAATTACCCGTGTGAGTGGAAAGATGTTTCCTTAGTTAACTCATTTTGCTTTTCATGCAGAATTCAGGCCCCATACCCACATCTATGCTTTACAGCACGTGTAACTCCAGCTGTCGGTATCTTCTGACATCCCTGAACACCTACATGCACATGTGTAAAATCACATTGAGACACACACATACACAAAGAACATATATTCAAATGTAATAGTTACCTGTGGCCTAAAATTCTTAGTTCTATTTTCACTGTGAGAGAAACAGTTAAGTAATAGAAATCACATTTACATTATTGAACCATGAGAACTGAGTCATTTATCTTAAGTTTTATTATTACGATTATTGTATTTGGTGACTAAACGCACAAGTGAAGGGTCAACCTAAGGTGTGTAATAAATTTAGCCTTGTTTGTCTTCACATTCTGATTCAAAATTCACTATTATGTGTAGTCTATCTATATATTGGTGTCAGTAACTGCATTCCACGTGCTCTGCCATGATTCAGGATCACTGAGCTATTCAGCTAGGTTCCTCTTATAATTCCGGACTTTATACAGTGCTAGAGAGGAATGCATTCTAAATATCTAAAGTGAACGGCTTAGTCATGCTGACTTTTCCTCAGCCAGCATACCATAATTCATACATCTCAGGTTCGGCTTCTGAAGATGCACTTTTTATCGAGAGCAATGAATCTTAATATCTTTGTTTCTGTTCGGCTATCATTTGACCTTTAACATCATATAGATACCGGGCTTGTTGACATTTCCAAATAATATTTCATAGATTCATCACTATCAACAACAGTCTTTCCTACAACAGGATCATCAACAGTATTTCCTACAAGAAGCTCTGGATTCTACCCAACAAATTCAATACTTTCCTTAGATTTTATGATTTTTGTTTTGTTTTGTTTTGGTTTTTTTTTTTTCTCTGTTTCCTGAGACAGGGTTTCACTGTGTAGCACGGGCTGTCCTAGAACTCACTTTGTATATCGGCCTAAACTTTATGATTGTTAAAACTACCATGTTGGTAACCTCTCCGTTGTTTAAAAAAAAAAACATTATTCAGGGAAATAAATTGTAAGGAAGAAATGTTTGTTGTGGGTCACCGTTTCTGAGGGCTTGTGCCTATAAGAAAGAAGAACATTATATTACTGGATGTGTGGCTCAAGGTGTCTCTTTACCTCATGGTGGATGTAACTCTAAATAAGAGAGAGAGAACATGGCAGGTGCCTAGTGCCTACCTCAAGGACATGTCTGTGTTAGCTTAGCTGTCTCTAGCAAGTCCCTACATCCTAAAGTCTTCATCATTTCTTACTAGTCTTCTGGATGGTGACCAAACATTCACATCATAGTTGAAGATGGCGACGGCATTTATAATAAAAATAGTATTTCCTACTGAGGCACTTGCCATTGTAATGCCTTCCTATAACTTCAAAATATGTTTAAGTCCCATTTATTCCTCTAAACGTGCTGTGGCCCTTTTGACTGAAATTATTTGGATTTTTACCTAAATCATTTCTTCTAATGAGATTCCCTTTCATGCTACCCTCACCCCTCAAAAAAAAATGTTTGTGTGTCACCAGGACTGGTGCCCATAGGAGCTCGAAGAGATGTGAAAGCACGCACAGGCTCAAGCCAGATGGAGCTCACTACTGAGAGGTGGGAGTTGAACAGGAGCTCCCATGCCTAACCAGGAATCTATCTCCAATTGCCATCCAATTTCACAGGTAATATTAGTTTTCTCCAAAGGAGTTTCATTGGTATATTAATCATACTTAAGAGCAGGCTCCATGACCTGCTCTTCATGATGCTCAACACACACACACACACACACACACAAAACCCTCAGTATTTTTTGTAGATGTTTGGTCTCATATTGCTCACTTTTTTTCTTAATCATCTATTCCTTGCATATTTTTGGTTCAGAGCTTGTATTTTTATGTTTTTTGAGGGGTGTGTTTATATGTTTCTTGCCTTTTATCTTTGTTTTTATTTTATTTTAATTATCTTTGTATTGTATTTACTTATTTAATTCTTTGTTTTCATATTATTTTTCTGAGAAAGAGAGAGAGGGAGAGGGGGAGGGAAGTGGAGAGAGAGAGAGAGAGAGAGAGAGAGAGAATGGAGTAGGGGTTGGTTATACATTAGAAAGGCTCAGGTAGGAGTTGGAGGAGGGGAAAGCATGATCAGAATACATAGTGTATGAAAAAACTGTTTCCAATACAAATCCATATTAGTTGTGTATGTGGGGGTATGAGTGCAAGAACATGCATACTGTGACCTAGCGAGGTAAGAGGACAACATCTTACTGGGCCACGGGCAGTCTTGTTTACACTACTTAGTCTACTGGAGTCAGGCTTTCAATTTGAGGGAATTTTTCACTCATGCATGCTAGTATCCTTTTAGGAACGCCGCCGATAAATCCATCACAATTTCTATATCACGGTTTATAGTGTAGTTTCCATTTGGGAAAACTGTTTATTTTATGCATTCCAGGTAAAATTGTATAGTTCATATAATGCCTAAAACCGTAATCAGTTGTTCTGGTCTTATTATTTTCTGCTCTTCTTTCAGCTACATTGTACTCCAGAATTCACATATGACAGTTGGCATAGAGTTAAATTTAGTATATTATATTTATTTCAGCTATATGCATTAGGACATTATGTACTATGATATTCAAGTACTTCAACTTTTAAATATGCATGATACATTCAAGTAATTCGATACAGTACTGTCATGAATATATCTGTCTTTAAGTATTAAAATGCATATTAGTGTCAGTTCTTCGTAATTTCCAGGAACCCGGTTACTCAAATAAACTGAGAAAAGGCATAAGACAGCAGTATACATTACTAAGTAGAATAGACCTGTAATATATATATATATATATATATATATATATATATATACAAGCAGACACTTGTGCCTGTGAAGACAGAAAATGGTTCTGGAAACATAAGAGAAGTATTCTCAACCTTCCTAATGCTGCAAACCTTTAATATAGTACATCACATTGTAGTGACTTCAGCCATAGAATTATTTTTATTGCTATTTCATAACTGTAATTTTGCCACATTACTGATTTGTAATGTATATTTCTATTTTTCAATGGTCTCAGGCAACCCCTGGGAAAAGGTTGTTCAACCTCCAAAGGTTGAGAACCACTGACTTAGAGCCAATGTCAGAGGGAGTTTTGATCTCTTTGACATGAATGGTAGGATCCAAATTTCCATTTTTTGCAAGAGCAAGAAGAATGCTTTATTGATGGGCCATCTCAACAGACCTATGTGATTATTATTTTAATTACAAGAGATCTGGAGCCCTGTAAATTGAACTTCATTGTTTAAGTTCACATCATTAGAATGTGGCCTGGCAAGAAATAACAAGCAACTCACATGTAGGTTTAAAAAGAAACTCACATGTAGGTTTAATAAGAAAACACATGGCAGTTTCCTGAAGTGGCATCTAGGAACCACATTCCAACAAACAAAGAGATAGAGATATGACCATTACTAACAGCATTCTCTGCCCCTTCCCACTGTAAGGTATCCTTTATAGAGGCATGTAAAAATACAATACTCCATCCTGATGACACAGCCAATCAGAGATGAGAGATAAAGGAAAACCAATGTCACAAGAGCTGTAGTTATAGACTCTTTGAAGACAGCTATCCCAGGAGATGTAATGCTGTGGAGAATGAAAAGTAAACATTTAAATTCAGTAATTAAGAATGGTTCTGTGAAAAACATATATTTGACCATTGAGACAGATTAATCAATAAGGGAGGGAAGAAGACCTTGAACACTAGAGTTCTCAACTGCCAACCTGCTGGTAGCATCAGCTATGGCCACTCTATTAGTGCCATTAGAATAGCTTGGTAAGTATAAGTGAGAGAAGCAGGCAGAGGGATAGAAAGAATAAACTAATTTATGTCAATTTCTATAGAGTGGTAATGAGACATTTTATTTTTTGTTGTTTAACACTTTTAGAGTTAGAACAGGTCAAAAGCTGTCAAATTAATTGTACTTTTGCTACTTTGGAGAAAATGGGCGCAGCACAGAAGACTATGGCTGAGGTCCTGGAGTAAGAGTCGTATCTTAGCATTGAACAACTGATATAGATATTGTGCAGTAGTCATGGTGAGGCAGATTTTCATGTTAACAACACAGACGCCAAGGTAGTGTGACGCGACTGACTGTAACAGGAAAAGGCTCTCCAGAGTGTCATTCTTTCCTGCCATAGAAATTTTAATTGATTTGAGATGCTCAGTTCTTCCCTCAACGCGGTTCCAGTTGTCCACAGGCAGTCTTGTTTTTACCTCAGAGCAGGAGGCGGAGACAGAAGATTATCACCTCCTGTGGAGCAGGCTCATGCAGAAACTGGAAAGATTATGGTAAGAGAAAACACAGAGGACATTTGCTGCCTTTTTTTTTTTTTTTTTTTAACCTTTTGGAGGTAGTTGTTTACTGGCATGGAAAGTAAAACCTTTTTTTTTATTGGAATGTTTTTGGTTAAAATTTTGTTGAAGTTAAACGGTTCTTACATTGTTTCTTAAATCCACTTCTCTGCAGTGATTTTTCACTTCTGACGACAAAAACAAAATGTCCTATGTGATGAGCGGACATTTGGTTGACACCGCAACCAAATGACAGTTAGATCACTACAGTTCCCTTACACTCAGGAATTCATGCCACTGCCAGCTTCCTGGGCCTGAGACTCAAAGGCTGGAATATAAAAATCACTGATGCACTTGACTGGATTACAAAGTAAGCAGCCTAGTTAGCCTGGATGTCAGAAAAAGCTTTAAAGATGTAGAGCGAGGCCTTCAGGGTGTGCTGCAGGAACTTAGCTCGAAAAACTGCTTCAAAAGTACAACGGGAAGGACACATGCTTTGCAATCACAAGGAAAGAGTCAAATCCTCACTTCACCCCAGACTCTGAACATGGCAGGTACAGAATGAAGATTATCCTTTTTTTAGTTTCCTCCCTTAAGAGTAAAAGCAGTATGCATTGACAAGGAAAAGGCTTTTCCTAAGCAACAGGAAATCAGGTGAGTTAGACACTCCGCCTCTTGCCGAGCATATGGGAAAATCCCAGTGGTGTTAGTTAATATCCTCCTTTCCCAACATGTTACCAGGGACTCCATGGGGCAGGATCAGGTCTTCAACAGAATCTGAAAACAAATCAACAAATAAGCTCACTGAACAGGCTCAGATCTGTGTGGAAATTTCAGCCTCTCTAGATGAAGCTCTTTCAAAAACAAGTCTTTAAAATCCTTGAGTTTTGTGAAACTTATGCTGATTCCAACTGAAAATCAGGAGAGAAAAAAATGATGTTTTTTAGTCAATAGTTCCCAAGAAGCTCCTAGGATAATAATAAAACAATTATATTAATGACATCTGTACAGATCGAGAGCAAAATGAGAGCTTGATATTGTGACGTTATTAAAACAATAGCGGGAAAGCTCCCAAATTTCATGAAAAATGAAACAGAACAAAGCTACACATTTAGAAACACAAATCAATTACAGACAGATTGCACTCACATAATCTATAGGAGGCTCATGCTGATCAAACAGCAAAAACTAAGGAGACATACTAGAGCCCTGGAGGGAAAAGATGGACAGTTTGGCCTTGTTTCTTATGTTTGATTCCTGAGAACTTACCACTCTTCTGTTCTCCAGTGAGTCCCGGAAATACAGGCCAAAACAAGACCTCTACTTCTGCTGTTTTGAGTTATTTCTATATTTGTTTTAGGTCCCTTCATGTTCTCCCCAGAAAGTCACACTACAGAAGTAACTGAAACTTTTTGAACAAGAATAAATAAACCTGAATTCACTGTTCAAGCCAATGAACACATATACCAATACGCCACAAAAAAGGTTAATTTTCCAACAACAAACTAGTGTCCTGGGTTAGCAAAACAACAGTAACAATAAAAACCTTAAAACATTAAAAAAAAATCAAAAGAGTAAAGAGGATGCTCTCTGACTGTAAGAGGAGCAGCTCCTTCTCAAAATAGCAAGAATGTGTTCTAACATTTACATATTTACAAACACAGTTTTCATTATGTCTTAGAACACACAGGAAGTTTTACAGTTTCTAACATGTCCATAAAACTGCATGGAAAAATGACAGTCATTGATAATTTTTTCTTTATTCCTAATTTACACGAAAAGCGTTTTCCACCATTTTATTTAATAATTTAATAATTACAAGTTATTTTCAATATAATAAGCAAGAAAACACAGAAATTTGAATTCAGATGAAAAACAATAACAAATTGTATGTGAAGCCATTGTCTCCATAAGAAAAATGTAAGAAACATGCAAGTATAGTCCCAGAAATATTAAGTAAGTTTAAAACGACTTCTGTAAGCAAATGGTCATCTAAACAACTAATTGCATTTCTTTATACTGAAAACAATCACGTGGCAACATGTAAATTCAATTCTGTTCTCATCGAGTCAGAGTATCAAGCATCTGTAGAATTTCGCAGGGCGGCTGTTGAATAAAACAGTACAATTACCGTAAAAGCCATGACATGAGCATGAATGAGGGCGGGGAGATGGCAATTCATCTCACGGAAAGAAGTTCAGCTACAACAACCGCGCAGACGTGAATCAGTACCGCGCAGACGTGAATCAACATGGCAGGCAGTAATCGCTGTGCTCCTTTGTTAAGAAGGAAGGCCAAGACTCTTGTGTACTTTCTCCGTTCTCTCCACAGGTTCATTTGGGAAAGTAGGTGTCTGTTACACTGGAGTGAACTGCGTGACTTCTCTGGAGTTTCAACTTTCTTATTATCTCACACCGTGAAAAGAGAGCTTACCTCACTTAAAGCGGAAAAATGATCCGTACTACATTTTTATTTGTGGTGGTTTGATGAGAACGGTCCCCCTACAGACTAACATATTGGCACGCTTAGTCGGCAACTGATGAGCTGTTTGGGGATTATTAGGGTTATTAGGGGAAGTGGTCTAGGTGAAGCGCGTGCCTAGTGACTCCCTTTGCCTGCTGCCTGGGGAGTAAGATGCAAAGCGCTCAGGTAATCTGCCTGCTGCCTGTGCAGATGAGGATGTAGAACCAACACTCTGCTCTGGCACCCTGCCTGCCTGCCTGCCTGCCTGCCTGCCTGCCTGCCTTCATGCTCCTTGCCATGATAATATTCAAGGAACTCTCTGAAACTGTAAGCAAACCCTAAATAAATGCATTCTTCTTATAAGAGGTGCCTGGGCCATGATATCTCTTCACAGCAATAGAAGAGTAACTGAGACAACATTTTCTTTTTATTTTATCCTGGGAGACACACTCTTCATGAATATTTCCATATGTGTCTGCATCTATTTTCCTTTTTCTCTTTATAGCAAAATACTAGATTTTCAACTCTAAAATATGTTCCCAAAGGTTTACATGGAGGACTTGGTTATCGAGATTTGTACTATGGAAATTTCATGCCAACTGCCATGAGTGGGGTGTATGGCTTGTGAAAGAAGTGACTACAATTAATCTTTCTTGACTGTCCACGGTGTTTTTCCATATTAGTGAGTTTTGAGCTCATGAGTGGTGACCCTGGGGTATTTATTATTCAATAGAACAAATATTAGCTAAATCAGCCTAAACTTCATTGTTTTTATTTAGCATGTTCTCTCAAGTTTTTATTTATTATAGAATATTATCAGATTTCCAAATCTATATCATGGCCTTTCACATTCTAGCAAAGTATTTTCATAGGTTAGTAAATTATATTATCATCCCCTGAAATGTTAATTCATGTAACAATACATTTTAAATGAGTTCAGTGCTGTTACATCCACTTTAAGTAGAATAGGAAAAGGTATAAGCATTATATGCAGAGCCTGTAAAATTAAAGTGTAAAGCAGCAATTAATAAATGGCATTAGACAGCTTACTATATCGTATGCTTCTAGGTAAGTAATTCTTAGGGTAGTGCTTCTAAAATATTTAGGATAACATATAATTACATGGTCGGAGCAAAGAATGCAGTGTCTGACATCATTTTAAGTGCTCTTCTCAGTGACTAAATATAACCTGTTACCTTATATCATTAACATAATCACTTGGTATCATTTACACCTGATATAAAATAATTTAATCAGAAGACCTGATTACAAAGGGCACCATTCCATTGATATCCTGGGATGGTATAGAGTTGTTCTCAAGTCAAAGGGAATTTTAATTGTACAGAGAATGAATTTATTTGTTTACTGGCCCATATATTTCCCATATTTTTTTGTGAACTACTTCTGTAAGTTTTAATTGTCCATCCTTTTCAATATTAAATATTGATTTTTTTTAGTCCTAATACTCATCTATTCTGAACCAAGGCATTTTAAGTGCACAAATATTTCATTTCTTTACTGAAAGTAGCTCATAGTTCAAGTTTCACACATGTCTACTTTTAAGGTAACATTTCAATGGAAATTTATGGCTTCTTTTAAAGGGATATTTCTTTCCCTAAAGAATGTGATGAAGGCATTTTCTTTGTTCTGTCTCATTAGGTATTATCCTTTGGCATTAAACTCTACTTTTTTGAGATCTCTGAAGGTTGGTAATGTTAGGGAAGTGATGGTTAAACACCTTATAGCTCTTGTCACCAGAGAGTAACAATTCAACCAGCCACATCACAGCTGTTTCATTGCTATGTCACTGTCATTATTTTCTGAGTTTGTAGTAGAAGAGTCAAGTAAATATGATATGCAACCAGGCAAAATGATCTCCAAAAAGTTTATTTCTCCAACAGTATGATTATCCCATTGATAATATATATAATATATTGCTGAAACATAAAAATATATTACATATCCCATATATATATATATATATAAGTAATTTAAATAAAATTATATCACTTGGGATTATAGTGATTCTCCCATGAATCATAAACTAAAATAATCCCAGTACCATGAATGAGAAACTTCCCCTGGAGTTAATTATCTGTGGTTCCAAGAGACTCCTAAAACAATATAGGCTATTGCCATTGCCTGCAGCTGCCCTTCAGAACTTGAGTATAAAACCATCTTGCTGAAGTCATCACATACTTTGCTCATGGGTCTTAGAGGAATTGGGCTGGAACTTAACTGGAAACTTTTGCCTCAAGGACTAGCTCTCATAGTGTATGAAGTATACTCCATGAACAACCCAACGAGAAGAGCAGTCAGTAGTCTTCCCAAGCTGTAAGCCTAAAACCCACGACGATCATCATGATGGCAAGTTACCTGCAAGGATGCTTTACGGCCACTTCTATCTTAGGAGTATCCAGCAGCCATATCATTGGAATGAAGAGCCACTTAATAAGAGACAATTCTTGCTTGGTTGCATGGATGCCAAGGCATGGAATCTAAAGAATAATCAACTACTTATGCCTTTTTTAAAAATGAGTATAATTCTCAACTGAATTCTAATACCTATTTTCTCGTGGCTCTCGTCCCTCACCAAATAAATTTCTTTCCATAACAGATAGTGTCTATTTGAGAATTGCCAACTGGCCCACGGGCAGAGAATAACTGACGATGGAGTGCCTATGCTCAAATAATTAAACAATACGGTCCTTTCCCCTTAGACTCAGGAAATATTGAGGAAGAGCAAGAGGAAGATTTTAAGAAGCCTGGGCACCAGGGCATCTGCTGAGAGATAATCTTTTCTATATGATAGGGAGCTGCTGTAATAGCATCCTCATCCAAACAAGCCCTGAAAAATGATAATATTACAACATGGAGGTGAGGGATTTCAATCAGTGCTGTACTGTTAGTTGATAAGCTACAGACAATTGTTGACTGTCCAGAGAGGAAGAATTATTCTCTGTAGGAAAGAGCTCCCTGATAGTTTATCCAAACACATGTGGTTATCCCTCAACATATGTACTTAAAAACAGCCCTAAACGGATTTAGCAGGTTATTTTCCCTTTTTGTGTATATGTGAATGTGTGTATGCTTGTGTGTGTGTGTGTGTCTGTATGTGTGTGTGTTGTAGGGATGTGTATGTATATGTGCATATATATTTTTAAAAAGAAAAGTAAAAGAACAGGAAGTTAAAGGGAAACTGAGGAAACAAAAGAGGAGTTTAAGTGGGGCTGGGTTGTGGTGAAAATTAGGTATATACAGAATTCACATAAAAATAGGTCTGTTAAAAAACTAAAAATAAATAAAACAGTTAAATGTACTATCTTCAATGAGATGACATTTGTATTAATTTTATTCTGCAATTCACCACTTGAATTTTACTTATGCTGTACCTACCTGTTTTCCAGTAGGATACTGCCAGAATGGAGACTTATCATTGTAACCCAATACTGACGGCGCTTAGAGCAGGCAAATAAGGAAGGGTAAAAGATTTACCAGAATATCAAGACTTTATTTTCTGGACTTCATCTGAAAGGAAAGATTGAAAGCATCATTTACTTTAATGGCTTGAATGTGACTGTGCTCTGGATTGAAGTACTGAGTGTCATTCAACCAGAAGCTCAAGTTATTGCTGCACCTGATTCCAATTAAATCTTTTATGAGACAGAGAACTGGAAAAAGTTGATGTTGCTACCACAAAAGTAGAAGCCAAACACCTCCACAGAGAATTCTATTCTACATCATAGTTGAAAATACTATCAATGCCCACAAAATATTTTAGTACCCAAAATAACAAAAACATTTGACATTTACTCATATGTTCTTATTTGTGACAATACACTTATATTTATGCAATTCTAAAAGCAAAAAGACATCTTAGACATATCTAGCTATATGACCTAATGAATACCAGTTAGTATCCAGAAATGCTTAAGCAGGAAATTTTGACATATGTTGCTTCCCTGGGAATGATTTTGTTACTGCAGTAAAAGATACAAATGAATATAATAGAACTCTCATTATTCATATCAAACATCAACAGTAGTATTCTCCAAAGAAGTCAAATAACCATTTTATTTCTTTATTAACTAATGAGTTGTTTTAAACAATTAAAATCTTACTTTTAGTTCAATTAATCTTAATATGAACAAACAAATTAGTGGGAAAATATATGATTGATGATTTTAAAATTAATTTAACTTCCTAAAACTCAAATGGAGCTCCCATTGCTTCTTTTCTTCTGTGTGCATCATTCAATGAAATAAAATGAAATTCCCATATGGATTATGACTAAGATGTATATTAGTATATGGTTAATTTCAAAGCACTGTGATTTTAACTGTAGTAAATTTAACACTTGTATTGTTTAAGTCCTGGCAAGCTTTAAAAACAGGTGATTTTTATTAGAGATTATGCTGATTTAGTAAATTCTTGCTTTTGGATTCTTTACCAATAAACACTCGTCTTATACCCACAGATAAGTGAAGGTTTCACACCTCGTCAAGTAAATATGTGTTTGCAACAGACACAAATCACTACAGGAAACCACAACTATTTTATATGCAGGGTTGTGGAGAGACGTCTCCATGGGTTTATCGATAAAATATTCTCACAAATAAGGCTCAGAAAGAATTGCAGCTGAGGCGGTGGAAAGGTGGCAAAACCCAGAAGACCAGGAAGATTATGAGAGTGTGTCTCCTAGTAACATCGTAAAGTCTCACATTACCACCCAAATCTGAGCTAAAAAAGGAAGACACTAACGAGCATACCAAACTGCAGGGGGAAATGCCCGGAGACCCCTGCTTCAATCCTACACAAATCACTACAAGCAACTGAATAAAGCAGGAAACAGAAGAGGTAGCCCTTCTGTATAGCTCACTAATTTGTTGTCTAGTTCAAAGCGGACATTACTGAAAATAAACATACAAGTAACATCATATGGACTCGGTATTAAGGAAAACATATTTGTATACAAAAATATGCTTGCAATAACAGCTGGTGAAAAGAGAGGCAATGATTTTGAAGGAGAGGTAGGTAGAAGTATATGAGAGGGTTAGGGATGAGGAAATAAAAGGGAGAAACATAATTAAAATACAAACAAAAAGGGTAGGGTGATTTTGTTTGGCAGGACTGAAACACTTATGCAATAAATTTCACTAATACATGATTAATATTTATCCACAAAGTTATTTTTCCTTTTATTTAGTATTTTTTAAGCTCTGAAAATGTTGAGATACTAAAAGCTTCCTTCTTTACTGAAAATGAGCATTCTCCTGATCCTGAACTGAAGATACCTAAGGAAGGAACTAGCACTTTTGAGTTTGCTATTGTAAAGTCCAAAGAAATTCTGTCAGGAAGCGATTTTACATCTTACTGCTCTGTAAGCATAGTAAGAAGAATGTCTACATTTCAGATCAATTATGGAGCCCATACACTATTTTAATACTATTATTTGTATTATTTCTACTTTTTTTGGAAAAGGGAATTTGTAGGTAATGGAAATGTTTTAACATACACTTGGTATTATTTTTTATATTGACACCATTTGAAATGAACTTTATTCATTTTTATGGAGAAAATGCTTAGAACCTATAAAAATAATATTTAGCTTTGCTCGTGTGGGTGACCTATAGACACAACGATGGAGAGAGGAGAAAGCAGGTGGAAAGAAGTGCGTCTTGTGCAGTTAGGATCTTTAGATTCGGAACTTTCCAAATATTTTCAGCCCATTTCTCAATCATTCACTGAATGGATTCTAATTTCTTTTAAGCTCAAATGACAGCTACAATGGATGTTCTAATATGTCTCACACAGTTACCAAACTCTGCTTTTTGCTGATTCAAGTAAAAAAAAAATGTTATTCTACAAAGCTGTGTTTTATCAGTCAGTCAAATACAGAACTCATTCTCCACTTCATTGCCTTCCAGGTTGAATGATCTGTGATGATGAGCTTCTACTGCCATGAGCTGCAGCAATCATCCATCTAAGTTCACCACCTGGTCCCTCTTCAATGTTTCACTGAGAAGAATTCTCCTGAATGAAGATGCAACACCCATCACCAGGCAAAGCCAAGTACCTCTTACAGGGATTTTATGCAACTACGAATTTTGTGCATGTTTATTGAATAAATGTTGGGTAGATGTGAGGAAATTCTGCTATTCATCCAGATTCCTCTGTTCCATGTTTGACCAGGAGATTGTATGTGGGAAGTACCTGGAAATATTTTAAATAAAACTAGGAAGACAAAGTAACCCTAATATACATGATTTCACTCATAGGTGGAAGCTTAGTACTTAAAAATTACAATAGTACATAGTAGAATACTGGCCACCAGAAGTGGTTAAGAAGTGATATTGTGTAAAAATTAGTCAAAAGATGGAATATTTAAGTTGCACGGAAGATATCTTTTCAAGATATATATCATAATCATTATTCCTATAGCTAACAAAAATATGTTGTATTCTTGAAAACTACTAGGACATTAGATTTTATGTATTTTAATCACAAATCACATTATTTTCAGATAATACAGATGTTATATTTAGCCATTACAAAATGTGCATACATACATATATAAAATATACATATATATAATTTTATATATAATTAATACAGATGGTTTTATATTTTAATAGGACAACATTCTGAAAATAAGTTACTGAAATTTTCTATGAACACTAATAGTAATCTCATTTCCAGGATATAGACACTAAACAACATTCTAGAAGAATCATTATGCATGCTAGTTGTCAAAAATCCCACAGTTCAGTTTCATGGGAAAGGTTCAGACATTATCATTTATGTTGAATATTTGGAACACATTGTTAAGTAGGTGTTAATCCCTGAATCCCCCTTAGTTTATGGTGTGTTTCTTGATTTTGTTTTTGATATTCTTGTTGCTGAGTTTCTTATACTCTTTGACTGTTTTAAATGTTGTTGAGCTTAATATTTACAAAACACACAGCATAGATTCAGCATATTTGTTTATCATAACAATACACTAAATATTTTATTTAAGCACTAGAGCTTAAAATACATTTAAATTTTTATTAAAACAGTATCTAATTGTATCTTTATCCTCATTTTTCCTCTTGAAATGAGAAGAAAGAATATTTCTCTTTCTTTCTTTATCTCTTTCTTTCTAGGAGTCACAGTTTAGACCCTTTGTACAATTAAAAAAAATACTGATGTTTTTAAAAGAAAACTTGGACATCTAAGTCATTTGAAAATTTAAAATATTGTGGGACTTTTAAAGTTATACTGTGTTTTATATTGTGATATTAACATGAATGTTGGGGGTATATCAGAAAGGAAAGTTAATAGTGATATGCTTGTATGTCAAGATCACCAGGGGCCAAGGTGAAAGGTAGGGTTGTCCAACTTGGCACACTCTTTGTCATGAAGAAAGAAGGAATATCAAATGAAAATATGCCTCTCTACTACACTGAATTGGAAACACACCCATGGGGATATTTTCTTGACTCATGATTGATGTGGGAGGGGTCCACATCACTGTGAGTGGTTCCACCAATGGAAAGGTGGTCCTGGGATCTGTAAGAAAGATAGTTAAACATGAGCTGGAAGAGAAATTTCAGATAATTTTCTGGGCAGTTTCTCCTTCTGCATTCATGCGTGGGGAGGCAGAACATCAAGGCAGAGTCAGCAGTTTATATTACACGTAACTGGAGGCAGAGAAAGGGATAGAAAGGGATCAGAGACAGGATATACCCCTAGTGACACACATCTTCTAATAGCCACGTATCCCAGCACTGTCTGAACTATGAAATATGAAGGAATAAACAGTTAATGCAGTTGGTACTGATGATTAAATCACTTGTCAATAGCACCACCACCTGAAGACCAGGCCTTCCACAAAGGAAACTTTCGGATGTATACTTCATCTTCACTGTGTGGCTTAATGAATTGGCTGGATGTTTTGTGCAAAGCTGAATAGAAAAAAATATTTGATAATCTTTGACTTGCCCCTCTTCTGACAGGAAAGCATTCAGCATTCACGATGAAGTAGACTGTAGTCAACATTCTATGGAATTGCTAGTTAGCACTGAGGTAATCCTCTTATAATTGGTAGATGACTGAGAATTCTACTCTTGAAATTTTATTTAGGTTTATATAGCTTTTCCAAATTTCTTGCATTAATCATCTGATATTCTCAGAAATTTATATGTTTACTTGTGCTGAAGGTTCCATTTCACACTTATCATTATGTAATAAACATATTCATCTAAAAGAAGTGAGCAAATAAATGAAAAAAGGAAGATGTGCATTATCTGAGATTGATAGATATATTAATTGTACACTGTAAACTTAGATGATCTATCTTTCTAGAGTGAGTATTAAGTAGATGGAGAGTGTGGTTAATGGTCATGATGTTGTAGTTAGATAATAGAAATAAATTGTTGCTCTGCAGCACATAATTATGAATATAGTTAACAACAATACACAGCTCACTCAAAATAGAAAAGAGGCTTTAAATGTGCTCAACATAAAGAAATGATAAAGCATTCAGGTAATCAACATGTTAATTACACTGGTTTCATCTTTGCCCAATATGAACATAAATATAAATACTAAATTCATTCTTACAAGTGTCCTAGGGTTCAAAATATTAAAAGTATGTTCTTTCTTATAGCTTTTGCTTTATTTCCCTGTCATGGGAATTAATTACCTATTGAATTTTTAGAGTTATCATTTTTATTTATATTGTTATGGGTCAAACATGCTTTTTTTTCTCCTACTCACATACTTAAAAACTGAATTGTGCCAATATCTTTAGAATAATCTTTTAATTGTGAAACCCATTTAAAACTCCTCCTTTGGTTTCCCAAATTGTCACTACTTGCCACCTAGACAGATAGTTTTAATTTTATTTTTTATTTAGTTTGCTTTCTCTGGAGTCCATCTATTTTTACCAATCCTAAAACTCTTGCATGGCATCTCATTAAAATGTTCTCCTTCCAGAGTTCTCTACCACTTGATCTAGAGAATTCTTACTTCTCAGGGGAGAGCTTAAATCTTATTTCTTTCATAGTTTCCATCAGAAAAAAACTAACTTGAATTATTAACTCTATTAAGACAAAAAAACTTAGAGTAGAAATATACAAACATTAATAATGGTGGCACTTTTAATGCAATTGGCCCCCATAAACTTGTGTTTTTGAATGCTTAGCCCATAGGGATGGCACCACTAGAAGGTGTGGCCTGGTTGGAGGAATTGTATCAAGGTGGAGGTGGGGTTTCGGGTCTCCTATGCTCCATCTAGTTGCAGTAACAAGAGTTCCCTCCTGCTACCTTTGTATCAAAACATACAGCTCTCAGCTCCTTCTCTACCACCACATTTGTCTGGATGCTGCCATGCTTCACACCATGATGATGATGAACTAAACCTCTGCAAGTGAGAGCAAGCTCCAATTGAGTGTGTTTCTTTATAAGAGTTGCCTTAGTTGTGGTGTGTCTTCGCAGCAATAAAATCCTAAGACTGTAACTGTAGCTGCAACTGAATAAATATGGGTACAATTTGTTATGAAAGGTTAACAGCAGCCCCAATCTAATTTTGGCTTTTCTCCTCCTTCTCTTTTACTTTCTGTTACATTATCTCATCACCGTCGTCTCATTTGTAAAATATGTGTCATATCACAGCATAGTTATACTTTTTCATCTTTCAGAAATTTTTCATATGCTCTGACAAGAGGGGAAAGAAAACAGTGCAATGAAGAGAAATGGTTGTGTCTTACAATCAGCCACCTTTCATATTTTACATAAAGTTCAAAGGTATCATCTATTACTGTTGGTTCTACTGTTTATAGCTTGTGAATTTTTAATGATGCACTATGGTCTTCTAATGTAAAAAACAGTCATATAAGTTAGGAAATATTTGCAAAAGTTTATTACAGACAATTTTGAGGAATCAAGCAAGCTATTCTAAGGCTTTAATTAATGATAGAACACATAATTGAGTACTGAATCTTGCATTAACTTAAAATCTGTTTTTGCAAATTATTCTAACCTGTAGTAAACATAAGTTGGTTGAGTGTGACTTTCTATTCATTGCTGACACAATAATGCTTTAATAATTCTTCCTAATTGGGGCATTTTAAATTCCTTTCCCCTAGTGAACTGTTCTTACTGATAATTCAGCTCAATCTCATGGTTTTTTGTTCATATTCAGCTATTCAAAGTCTATTTTGCTAAATTTGCTCATTATCAATCCTGTTCACTTTGAATCTGCAGCAACTTATTTTTTTATTTTACATTTTTCTCCTCTTCTTTTCCTGGTAACTCAATTTTACCTCTGTGTAGAATGATTCAAATTACTCAAGGATCAAGCAAAATCAGACTAATGCCATTTACAAGGTGCACAAATTTATAGGAAAGATGCTCAGAAGTCTCCAACTTGTTAGACATGGTTGCTTTAAATATGTGGTTTTTTAATGTACTGTTTTACAATATATTAAATATATTTGACCATGTTTCTCCTCTTGACTTTTTATTGTTTTTGTTTGGAGTGATGGAGAGATGGGGGGGGATCAGTAGATAACCAACTTTCTTTGATTGATTCCGAGAAGGATCCTTGAGAAAGAGAAGGCAATCCCTTCAGCTTTCTGTGAAGTAGTTTAATGCACAAAGCCCCACCTGCTCAAATGCACCTTTCACGTAGTCCTATGAAAAGAGGCTATTTGAAGCATTTGGAGCCCCTCAGATTTCAGAGAGTTTTCTTTTACCCACAGGTCACAGAAGTTTATTTTATCGAAAGTGTTCACACTCAGGATAAACACCAAACATAGTGTTCTTCTCTTTCATAGCCTTAAAAGCTATTCTTGATATGTGACACAGGGAGAACATTCCTAAATTATACTAAGCTAACAAAATGTCATTACAAAATGTGGAAATATCACCTATTTCTTGATAAGTTATAAATGAGATTAAATTTTTAGTGCTTTGTAGCTATAATATCAAGAGCTCAGTAGTTCACTGAGTAACGTAATCTGTAATGCAATGTATCTATAATGTGATGTAATATATCTATTATGGAAACATGTTTTTAAATATCAGAAATAATCTTTATCAACATTGAAACTTTTATTTATATCCATCTTAAAACTTTTTACAACATGCTAT
Source organism: Acomys minous (assembly GCF_964271855.1). NCBI lineage: Eukaryota > Metazoa > Chordata > Mammalia > Rodentia > Muridae > Acomys > Acomys minous. The sequence goes on from NC_140483.1 coordinate 91,497,977, forward strand.
ACACTAGGGTTTTACTGGATAATTTTTAGAAAAAAAATATGGCTAATTTGGGATGAACATATTTTCTGTAAATTTTTGTGAAGTCATTATAGACATTAGTGTGGCGATTCCTCAGGAAGTTGGGAAAGCAGCTAACTCAGAATCCAGCTGTACTCTTAATCAGATCCAAAGTATGCTTCATTGTATTCCAGAGACATTTCCATGTTCATTACTGCTTTGTTCATAACAGCTATACATTGAAAATCTAGATGTCTCTCAATAGATGAATGGATTTCAAAATGTGGTTCATTCACACAATAGAGTATTACAGAACTTTTAAAAATAAAATCATGTATTTTCAGATAAATGGATGGAATTAGAAAAAATAATTCTGAGTGATGTAAGCAGACATGATAAGTATTAAGTCAAAGACAAGCAAGCTACAGCCTATAGAAACACAGGAGCTGGGGAAGATTGCTCTGGTAAAGGGAAACAGATGGATGGTGGGGGTGGGGAATGAAATGAGAGGATAAAACTGGGAGATCTGGGAGGCGAGTGAAGACAGAGGGACAGGAGAGGGAAGACTAGAAAAGCCAGATTAAAAAAAAAAAAGACCATTTAGGGTCCATATAGAAACCTTATACAGTAGAAGCTTCCTAAATTATATACATATATGAATGTGATCTATATGAAATTGCCAATAATGGGAGAAACAAAGCCACAACTGCACATCTCTCATCATCAAATGAAGCTTCAGCACTCGAAATGGGTAATATATAACCAAGTTATTAGCCAAAGGAGTCTCATGGGGATCCCCCAGAAAATCGCAACATTGCAAAGGCTATAGGGTTCTCACTACAGATTGGCTCTATGACTATATTGCTGAAAGCTACATGTATACAACATTGAACGTGGAGATGCTGAGATGGTGCCTTTACCTCTATAGACTAGTGTTCATTGTATTTTGCATGCTACCAAAATAAAACCCATAAACACCAACAAAGTTATAAATCTTTGATCGACAATGATGTCCTTCCTGTAAGATATGTTCTTGATACTGGTAAGTACTCTACCTCTGCCATAATAGAAATGTAACCTTACAAACCTGAAAGCCTTTCCATTTACAGTTGGGACCTCCCTGCAAGATAAGCTAGAGGCATAGTGGCACAGAACATGTGGGAAAAGCCAGCCAGTATCTGGTTTGATTTAAGGCCCTTGACAAGAGATGGAGCTCATCCCTGAACCTGCTCTGCTGACTGCATAGCCCAGCAATCTAGAAGATATCCAAATACCACTGTTCTACAAATGTTCATGCCTCCTAATGGCATACTGCTATACTCAGAGATCCATGCCTTGTTCGACCATTATGACAGAAACTTTCTACTGCATAGATGAAAACAAACATAGAGACCCACAGACAGATAGTATACAGAGAATGAGAGACCTTAGAACACTCAGCCTTATGTCTGCCTCAGTTCCTTCAGGGCTCACGTAAGGCTGCAGAAGAGGAAGGAGAAAGAGTGTAAAAACCAGGGGTGATAGAAGACCCAAGGAAACAAGGTATTACAAGTACCACAGGACAGACACACATGTGAAATCATTTACTGGAGAGATGGGGCCCTGGAGATGAAAAAGTGTTCACATGCTGCATCACTAATCTAGGACCTATGGCCAATTGATAATCTTTTGCAAATGAAAAATTAGTTTTTTCCGACAGAAGTCCTATAGAGTGTACAAGCAACTCTTAATGGAAGGCCCCATGCACGGCAGTAGAAGGCCAACACAAAACTGGCTCAGTGGTATGTGTGGAGGTTTTTTTTTATGTGTGTGTGATATGATGTCATATCCATGCTTTTTTCTTCTGAGTCAGGGTGGTTGCATAGAACCTGCCTCTGCGTGATGACTCTGTGAAGGAAAATATCAGAGTTAGGAAGAAATAAGCTGTTACAAAGACATAAAGTGATGGAAAACTTCAAAATTGAATTCAAAACTAGTGAGAAGAATTTGAAAAATGTGGGAAAATGTAGGTGATATATCAGAAAAAGTCATTAAACCTGAGTAAAGCTTGTATGCTTATATGAATAATAATTTATAAAGACTTGCCTAAGCCAGGTATCATGATGCATAGCACTAATCTCAGCACTCCACACAGAGGCAGTTGGAACTCTGTCAGGTAAAGGTCAGGTAGTCTGTACAGCAATATCCAGCCAGCCAGGCTACACAGAAAGATGTATGTCATCTCATGGAGTGTGGACTTGATCATTCAGCATTGGTAAGGGGAATGGTATTATGTTTTCTTTCCTTAGGCGTCTGACTTGCACAGAATTTCAAGACATCAGGGCATGCTTTATGTAGTCATAACTTGGCATACTCACCTAGCCTGATAAAAAATAGCTCACTGTCATGCTTTACACCTTTATTCTTAATATAAATTCTACAAAATCTTAAGATTTCAAAACCCCTGAAAGTCTTGAAATTCATTATAGAGCTATTACATAGTGTAGAAGGATAACAACAAAAGAAGTTGACAGTTCTCTTTTCCACATTTTTAGGAACATCATGCATTTGTTTATAGCCTGCTACTTTTCAATTCTATTGTATTTTATTTTTTGGAATGAAACTTACACATTCTAAAAATACAAGCTAAGAGAGAACGATCATATAGCTCCTTGTCACTTAAAAATTATGAATGAATGCCTTCCAGCTAAAATAAGAATTACAAGAGTGAAAAAAAAAGGACTTTAGTAAAACTAATTCCCATGAATTTTGAGCATATTTGAAATGAAATATATTTTCCATTGAAAGAAAATGATGAATGGAATTGCATTCAACTCCTTTGAAGGTGAAAAGACTCAGTAATGTTTTACTCTAGGATGTCAGCTTCCAACAGAGCAGAGACTCAGAAAGAGATTCTCTGGGAAGACAATGAGGAAAGTTCCATGAAAGTCATTGCAGTTTACCTCAGGATAGTTTCTTAAGATCTATTCTGGACCATTGTGTAGTCATTTTGGTCACATAATTTGTGAAACCTAACCTAAAAATGTCTTCACAAAGGCAGCTAACTTATTGATGACTTGTAGGTAGTCACATACACACACACATACACACCCACACACCCACACACACCCCCACACACACACAGAGAGAGAGAGAGAGAGAGAGAGAGAGAGAGAGAGAGAGAGAGAAATTCTTTTATATGTTACTTTTTATATAAAAGTTTGTATTGAGGATAGACAAATTTATAATAAATAGTATACTAGACATATAGTAAATGTTAGTGTGTGACATAATTTTTTCTTTTTTTTTTTTAAATGTTATACGGAGTTTATTAGATGAACATAGGGGGAGAAGGAAAGGGGGAAGGTGAGCCCAGAAAAAGAGAAAAGAGACAGAGGAAGAAGGAAAGAGATAGAGAAGTAGAGGACAGTTTTTTCTTAAATATCTCATTTTACATAAATATTTCTTTGTTATCATCTTTGAGTTTGTCATGATGGGTCAATGAAGTTGCAGATGCAAGGAACAGTCTGCTAATGGAAATCCAGTCAATGCTTCACTTTCTGAAACTATATCTTTTATTTTAATTACTAATTACTCAGAGACAGAAGCTTGTGTATAGCAAATGCTTTGTAATTAATTAAATATATTTTAAATATATTTATATTTAATTATGTGTATATTTGTGCATGTGGGTGTGGGTGCAGGTGGTAGAGCAAAAAAAAAAAAGCATTATTTATCCTCAAGCTAATATTATAGGTAGATTTGAGCCACTGGACATTGCTGTTTGAAACTGAACTCTTGTCTCATGCAATAGCATCAAGCTCTCTTAACTGCCAAACTCTCATTACAGCTCTAGTAATTATAAAATCTTTAAACGTTCTCTAATATCTCTGAAATTCAGATTCTTCAATTAAACTAGTAATTGTGTTTTCAGAATGGCTGGTTTGAAACATAAGTAAATTGTCCAAGTCAGCTCTTAGCATAATATTATGCTGTGATGTGCCAATGGTTTAATAACAATAACATCATCATTGCTGTGGACAACACTTGTAACACATTGAAAAAATAAGTATGCATGTTCAGACACAGGGTTATATTAAAAGTCAGATGCTCATGAATCAACAAATAGTACAGAGTTACACTTTAATAAAATCCAGGAAAACAGGTTTTCTTTTACATTACTGCTTCTTTTAAAAATATCTTATAATATTCTTTTTTCAATTCTTCTTCATACATTACATCCCTATTTCATATTCCTCATCCTTCACTCCTTCCCCTTCCTCCCTACCCCAGATCCACGCCTCCCCAGTTTCCATCCAAATAAAAGAACAGGCCTCCCAATGATATTCACCAAACCAAACAAGTTCTAGTAGTGGAAGTGAAAGCATCTATGACTCTGTTGTCTGTCTTTGGAATGCTTTTACTCCTACTTGGTTGACCCTTGACATGAAGGTCTAGGCCTGGTTTTATTGTAACTTGTTAGGCTATTGTTGATTCTTCATAGCACCCAATAAAGTGACACTAATTTAAGATCATGAAGTGGGAAACTGTGTAACAGACATTTAAATCACTCTGTAGTGATATGAACATTCAGACATAGGGACACTGAGACAATGGAATGAAACCAGATTCCTCCACCCATGTCAGATTCTGTCAAATCACAGCTGATGAGAGAGCAGGTAGAATTCCTTGTTGGTGTAAATGGTGTGTGTTTGTCTTCTGTGTCATCCTCCGTATCCACTACTCCCCTCTCCCCCTTGGAGGAATTTGTGTGAAATCACACACACACACACAAATGCATATCAAAGTTCTACTATGTAGGTAGATACTTTGGGCCATTAGAAACAGAATATTAGTTGAAAATGATTTAAATCTTAGGGAAGGAAAATGTTTACGCTTGGTATAACGTCCAACAGTTTGAATAAGCAATGGAGAGATTTAAGAATTCACCAGGTAATGAAGTATCAAAAATGCCTTTTAAATTTTTCTATTAAAAACTACCAGCTTTTAAAATTGTATGCATTTGATGTTTTGCCCACATATATTTCTGTGAAACATGTGCATACAGTGCCCACAGAGGACATAAGAGGGAGTTAGAGCCTCTGTAACTGAAGTTACAAACTGCTCCACCATTTTTTTCTTTTCTTCTTCTTCTTCTTCTTCTTCTTCTTCTTCTTCTTCTTCTTCTTCTTCTTCTTCTTCTTCTTCAGGATGGAAGTCAAACCCAGATCTTCTGAAAGAGAAGAGCAGCTCTTCATTTCTGAGCCATCTCTTCAGCCCTGTCTTTCATACTTTAATGTATTGCCTTCAGTATAGGTTTAACTTTCTTTGCATGCATAAGATGCCCCTAAATGTCATATTCTACATCAAATTATAGAAGAATATTATTATATTATATTTCAATTTAAATACAAAGAAATGTAACCTAGTAGTTTCTTGAGGTTCACACAGTTTTATATAATGCAGTAATTGTAACAAGTACCATGCAATTGGCTTAAGCAGTTCACTGTTTATGAAAGAGTGGAAAGGAGAAGCTAGAATATTTTAATATTCAAACAGCATCAGAAATTTTCAAACACATGATTGGACTCAATTGTGCTTGCTACTAATCCTTGATTATACACATTAAAAGCCTCGGTATATTAATAAATATCTAAGACATTGTACAAATTTTTCATTTACATAAAAGTATAGTTTCCATAGAGATGATACATGTCAGAAAACATGCTAGTTGTTAAGAGGGTAAAAGTGTGTCTTACTTTAATATACTTTCTTTTTTTAAATAAATTACTGTGTTTTTCTAAAGTTGTACTGACAAGTGAATAGTTCCACAAATAAAATCATATGTTTCTGGACAATAAACAGATTTATTTAGGTTTTTTTTTTTGTCACTCAAAAAAAAGCATTGGCTTGCCATTTCTGAATCAGGTTCTTTAGTGGGTCTTTTTTTTTTAACTGGCCCATGTAAATATATCTACAATATTTTATTTTATTAATTTATTTATATTACATCTCAATTGTTAGCCCATCCATTGTAGCCTCCCATTCCTCCCTCTGTCCTGCTTCCCCCCTACTCCCTTCCCATATATCTGTGACTGAGGGGGACCTCCTCCTCCTGTATATGCTCATAGGGTATCAAGTCTCTTCTTGGTGACCTGTTATCCTTCCTCTGAGTGCCACAAGGTCTCCCCATAAAGGGGACATGGTCAGAAATGGGGCACCAGAGTTTGTATGAAAGTCAGGCCTCACTCTCCATTCAGCGGTAGAGAATGTACTGTCCATCGGCTAGGTCTGGGTAGGGGTTTGAAGTTTACTGCCTACATTTTCCTTGGCTGGTGCTATAGTTTGTGCAGGACCCCAGGACTCAGATCCACCTGTCATAATGTTCTTCTTGTAGGTTTCCAGGACCCTCTGGATCCTTCTATTTCCCCATTCTTCATGCTTCTCTCACCGAAAGTCCCAATAGGATGTCCTCCCCTCTGACCCACTTTCCTGGTAACTAAAGTTTTTCATGGGATATACCCCTTGGACTAGTGTCTTGATATAAGTGAGTATATACCATTTGTCTCTTTTTGCTTCTGGGTGAACTCACTCATTATGATAATTTCTAGTTCAATCCGTTTGTCCATACATTTCAGGGATTCTTTGTTTTTAATAGCTGAGTAGTATTCCATAGTGTATATGTACCACAGTTTCTTTATCCATTCTTCTACTGAGGGACACTTAGGCTGTTTCCATGTTCTGGCTATTATGAATAAGGCAACTATGAACATGGTTGAGCATATGTCCCTGTTGTGTGGTAGAGCATTTTCTGGGTATATTCCAAGGAGTGGAATAGCTGGGTCTTGAGGAAGCTCTATTCCAAATTTTCTAAGAGAGCGCCAAATAGATTTCCAAAGTGGTTGTACTAGTTTGCATTCCTACCAGCAATGAAGGAGTGTTCCTCTCTCTCCACATCCTCACAAGCATGTGGTGTCACTTGAGTTTTTTATCTTAGCCATTCTGATGGGTGTAAGATGGAATCTCAGTGTTGTTTTGATTTGCATTTCTCTGATGACTAATGAGTACAAGCATTTTTGTGTGTGTGTATTTCTCAGCCATTTGATATTCCTCTGTTGAGAATTCTCTGTTTAGTTCTGAGCCCCATTTCTCATTGGGTTATTTGGTTTGGTGGTGTTTAATTTCTTGAGTTCTTTATATATTTTGGATATTAGACCTTTATCAGATGAAGGGTTGGTGAAGATCTTTTCTCAGTCTGTAGGCTGTCACTTTGTTCTCTTGACAGTGTCTCCTGCCTTACAGAAGCTTCTCAGCCTCATGAGATCCCATTTATTAATTGTTAACATTAAGGCCTGGGCTGTTGGTGTTCTGTTCAGGAAGTTTTCTCCTGTGCCAATGTGTTCCAGGCTCTTCCCCACTTTTTCCTCTAACCAATTTAATGTCTCTTGTTTTATGTTGAGGTCTTTAATTCACTTGGACTTGAGTTTTGTGCATGGTGACAATTAGGGGTCTAATTGAATTTTTCTACATGTAGACTCTAGTTAGACTAGCACCATTTCTTGAAGATGCTATCCTTTTTCCATTGAATTGATTTGGCTTCTTTGTCAAAAATCAAGTGACGATATGTGTGTGGATTCATCTCTGGATCTTCAACTCGATTCCATTGATCCACCATCCTATTGCTGTGCCAGAACCATGCTGTTTTAATTTCTGTTGCTCTATAGTGCAGCTTGAGATCAGGTATGGAGATTCCTCCGGAGGATCTTTTATTGTATAGGATTATTTTTGCTATTCTGGGCTTTTTGTTTCTCCATATGAAGTTGAGAACTGACCTTTCAATATCTTCAAAATATTTTGTAGATATATTGATAGGGATTGCATTGAATCTGTAAATTGCTTTTGGTGAGATGGCCATTTTTACTATTTAATTATCCTGATTCACGAACAAGGTAGATCCCTCCATGTTCTGATGTCATCTTCAATCTCTTCCTTCAGAGACTTAAAGGTTTTTTTCAAATAAATCCTTCACTTGCTTGGTTAGAGATACTCCTAGATATTTTACATTGCTTGTGGCTATAATGAAGGGTGTAGTTTACCTAATTTCTTCCTCTGCCTGTTTGTCATTTGTATATAGAAAAGCTACTGACTTTTTTGAGTTAATTTTTTATCCAGTTAATTTGCTGAAGGTGTTTATCAGCTGTAGGAGTTCTCTCATGGAATTTTGGGGGTCACTAATGTACACTATCATATCATCTGCAAATAGGGATAATTTGACTTCTTCCTTTCCCATTTGGATCCCCTTGATCTCCTTTTGATGTCTTATTGCTCTGGCTGGAATTTCAAGAACTATACTGAAGAGATATGGAGAAAGTGGGCAGCCTTGACTTGTTCCTGATTTTGGAGAGATTTCCTTGAGTATTTCTCCATTTAATTTAATGTTGGCTATTGGCTTGCTGTACATAGCCTTTATTATGTTTAGATAAGTGCCTTGTGTTCCTGATCTCCCCAGAACTTTAAACATGAATGAGTGTTGGATTTTGTCAAATGCTTTTTCTGCATCTAAGGAGATGATCATGTGGTTTTTCATTTCAGTTTGTTTAAATGGTGTATTACATTGCTGGATTTCTGTATGTTAAACCATCCCTGCATGCCTGGAATGAAGCCTACCTAGTGATGGTGAATGATGTCTTTGATATGTTGTTGTAATCATTTTGCTAGTATTTTATTGATTATTTTTGCATCAGTGTTGACAATAGAAATTGGTCTGAAATTTTCTTTATTTGTTGGGTCTTTGTGGGGTTTAGGTTTCAAGGTGACTATGGCCTCATAGAAGGAATTTGGTAATGTTCCATCCATTTCTATCTTTTGGAATAGCTTGAATAGCTATTTTAGCTCCTCTTTAAAGGACTGGTCGAATTCTGCTCTGAAGCCATATGACCCTGGCCTTTTTTTTTTTTTTTTTGGTTGGGAGACTATCAATGACTACTTCTATTTCTATAGGCGAAATAGGGCTATTTAATTTGTTTATCTGATCTTGATTCAATTTTGGCAAATGGAATCAGTAGAGAAAATTGTCCATTTCCCATAGATTTTCAATCTTATGATTCTTTGTATTTCTTCAGTGTCTGTTGTTATGTCTCCCTTTTCATTTTTGATTTTGTTGATTTGGATAGTTTTTCTCTGTCTTTTAGTTAGTTTGGCGAACAGTTTGCCTGTCTTGTTAAATTTCTCAAAGAATCAGCTCTTGGTTTTGTTGATTCTTTGGATTGTTCTCTTTTTAATTTATTGATTTCAGGCCTGAGTTTGATTATTTCTAGCTGTCTACTCCTCTTGGGTGTTTCTGCTACTTTTTTTTCCTAGGGCTTCCAAATGTGTTGTTAAGTTGTTTATGTGGGATGTTTCCATTTTCTTTTTGAAGGCACTCAGTGCTATGAATTTTCCTCTTAGCATTGCTTTCAGTGTGTCGCACAAATTTGGGTATGTTGTTCCATCATTTTCATTGAATTTCAGGAAGTCTTTCATTTCTTCCTTTATTTCTTCCATGACCCATGTGTCATTAAGTAGAAAGTTGTTTAGCTTCCATGTGTAAGTAGGCTTTTTTGTTATTTCTGTTGTTGCTGAAGTCCAGCCTTAGACCATGGTCATCTGATAAGATATAAGGTATTATTTCAATCTTTTTGTATCTGTAGAGGCTTGCTTAGTGACCTACTATGTGATCAATTTTAGAGAACATTCCATGGGGTGCTGAGAAAAAGGTATAATCCTTTGTGTTTGGGTGAAAAGTTCTGTAGATATCCATTAGATCCATTTGATTCATGACATTGGTTAATGAAGTTATATCCTGGCTTAGTTTTTGATTCAAAGACATATCCTTGAGTGAAAGTGGGGTGTTGAAGTCTCCCACTATTAATGTATGGGTACTGATGAGTGGTTCAAGCTTTGTTAATAGGTCTTTTACAAATGTGGGTATCCTTGATTTAGGAACATAGGTTCAAAATCATGATGTCTTCTTGGTTGACTTTATCTTTGATGAGTATGAAGTGTCCTTCTTCATCCCTTTTGATTAATTTTGGTTGAAAGTCTATTTTATTAGATATTAGAATGGCTACCCCAGCTTGCTTCTTGTGACCATTTGCTTGAAATATTTTTACCCAACCTTTTACTTTGAGGCAATGTCTGTCCTTGTGGTTGAGATGTGTTTCTTGAATGCAGAAGAATGTTGGGTCATGTTTAAGCATCCACTCAGCTAGTCTATGTCTTTTTATTGGAGAATTGAGACCATTGACATTGAGAGATATTAATGACCAGTGACTGCTAAGTCCCTTCATTTTTGCTGCTTGTTACAGTTGATATTTTGTGAGGTTGTGATGTTGCAATAGTATAGTTATCTATTTCCTATATAGTTTTGGTTGTAATTTGACCCTTTGGGGTGAAGTTTTCCTTCTAGTAACTTCTGCAAAGCCTCATTTGTGACTAGGTACAGTTTGAATTTGTTTTTGTCATGGAATATCTTGTTTTCTCTGTCAATGATTATTGATCGTTTCGCTGGATATAGTAATCTTGCCTGGCATCTGTGTAATCTTAGGGTTTGCAAGACCTCTGTCCAGGCTCTTCTGGCTTTCATGGTTTTTGCTGAGAAGTTGGGAGTAATTCTGATAAGTTTGCCATCATATGTTACTTGGCCTTTTTCTCTTGCCGCTTTTAATATTTTTCCTTGTTCTATATATTTTGTGTTTTTATTATTATGTGGTGGGAAGATTTTCTTTTCTAGTCTATTCTATTTGGTGTTCTGTAGGCCCCTTGTATGCTTATATGCATCTCCTTCTTCAAATTGGGGAAATTTTCTTCTATAATTCTGTTGAAGATATTTTCTGGCTGTGGAGTCGGTTGTCCTCTGTTTCCTCAATACCTATTAGTCTCAAGTTTCATCTTTTCATGGTGTCCTAGATTTCTTAGATGTTCTGTGTCAGGAACTTTTCAGATTTAGCATTTTCTTTGGTGGTTGTTTCGAGTTCTATGATTGTATCTTAGGGTCCCGATATTTGTTCCTCCATTTCTTGCATTCTATTAGATAAGGTCACCTCTGAGATGCTTGTTTTCTTTTCTGATGCCTCTTGATCACATTTTTCTTCTGTGTGTTCCTATATCATAGCTTCCATTTTTATCTTCAGGTCTTGAACTGTTTTAGTGATTTCCTCCATCTCGTTATTCATATTTTTCTGAAATTCTTCAAGTACCTCTTAATATGACTCTTTTAAATCTTCAGCCCTCTTGTTTGCCTCCTCCTGCAATTGTTTACAGATTTTATTTGTTTCTTCCATTATCATCTTCATTACTAAGGACTTAAGGTCATTTTCTTGTATATCAATTGTTTTTGGGTTCTCCGGGTTGTTTTCATTGGGATTGCTGGGATCTTGAGATACCAAGCTGTTTCGGTTTTTGTTAGAATTCTTTTGCTGTCCTCTTGTCATTTTGGTGACTCTGATGTTCAGAGTGGATAGTTGATGACTGATAACAGGTCAGGTGCCCTTGCTTGTGGGGATCAGGGAGTATTTCCTCAGAACAGGCAGGTGATCTGGCTTCCACTCCTGGAGATTTTTCTCTATACCTTAGGCTCCAGGCTGAGTCAGCCAAAGTAGGTTTCTGTTTGGACCCTTTCAACTTACTGCTACAATTCAGATCAGCAGTTTAGGAACCTAGAACAAGGTCAGCCCACAATCGCTCTGGCTGGGTAGGTTGGTCCCAGCTGCCTCTCCTTCCTGTCGCTTGTAGCCAAGACCCCAGGTGAATCAGATCTTCCGGGATGTAGCTGTATTTTAGTTCTGCCTCTATACCATGTAGAAGTGTCCAGCCTCTCCCAGGAAGATGGGAGACCTTGCCGAGTCTGTGGGAGCTGACCCAATTAGATTCTGTCTGTTGGAGAGTGCAGGATCAGCGCCCGGTGGGCCAGAGACAATATGGTTTTAGGCCACTGGCGGGATCCAATGTGCCAGTGCTTTCCGCACCCTTGTAAGCTGGGACACTCAGGGATCCCTCTAGGTTAGCAATTAGACACTGCAAGCATGACCCATGTCTCCAGTTAGCGTGGGAGATCCTGCCCGGTCTGCAGGAGCTGACCCTGCTAGATTTTGTCTGTTGGAGAGTGCAGGATCAGTGCCCAGCAGGTCAGAGACAATAAGGATTCAGGCTGTTGGGGGGAACCAGGGTGGCTGGCAGACCCAGGGTGCCAGCACTTTCCATGTTCTTGTAAGCCGGGACTCTCAGAGATCCCTCTAGGTCAGCAATTTGACGTGTCAAGCAAGACCCACGTCTCCCGATTGTGTAGGAGATCCTGCTGGGTCTGCGGGAGGTGACTCAGCTAGATTCTGTCTGTTGAAGAGTGCAGGATCAGTGCACATGGTGGGCCAGACCACTGGCGGGATCCAAGGTGTCTGAACTTTCCACCACTGTAAGCCGGGACACTCAGAGATCCCTCTAGGTCCTCAAGTAGACACTGCAGGCATGACCCATGTCTCCTGATAGCATGGGAGATCCTGCTGGGCCTGTGGGAGCAGTCCAAGCTGGTTTCTAACTGTCCCTGTTGGCAGGCTCAGTCCATTGTGTCTGGCTTTAGATTGGGCCCAGAGCGGCCCGCGAGCTACACTCTCACTCTAGCTGTTTTGTTGGGCCTTGCCGTCTGTGCTTCCACTCGGCCTGGGCAGGCAACCTCCGCAGTTTGGCGTGGTGTGGGTGGAGGAATCCAAGGGCAGTTTCATCCTATTCCCCGAGACTCCTCAGGTTGGGTGCTCTGGAAAACCACCTTCCCACACAGCGAGTTTGTGCTTTATATGCTAGCTGCAGCTAGCATGTCAATTCCGTTCCAGAGTTTGGGGAGTGCGTTTAGCACCTCCGGGCTGTTGCTTGTCCCAGGGTTAGGCCCACCCGTGGTCTGTGGAGTTTGGAGCCTCACTCACCTACAGTTCTCAAGATCCAGCAGTCTGGGGCTCCATTCACGTCCCTGGTCTCCTCGGAGTAGACCAGATATGGTGCTTATTGGTTGACGCCATCTTGGAACCCCTCCCCCCACTTTAGTGGGTCTTTAGGAATGTAATTATTACATCAGAGTCAGTCTTCCTACGATGAATATAAAGAAAGAAGAATGGCTTATTAATTACAAATACTAACGTAACATCAAAAACCAAGAGCAGTATATTCAGACGGTCTTAAGCAATAAGTAACAACTTAGTTTATACACAACTATTTCCATCTGTCTAGCAATATACATGAACGTGTATAGAATGATTGTACTTAACACCAGTTTCCAATAAACAAGCTAGAGTGAGGTGGCCCTTGCTAGCATTGCTATAGTTTGGTGCGAGGTGTTCCCACAGGCTCATGTGTTAGAATTGGTGGTAGTGGTACTGTTTACGGAAGTCTTAGAAGGTTAGGAGTACAAGGACAGGCTGGCAGATATAGGTCACTAGTCATTGTCCCCAAGGTTCCAAGTGGTCCTGGTTCATGCCCAGTCTCTACTTCATGAATCACCAAGTTGGTAGTAAGCCATAAAAGTTCCAGCACCACAGATCCAAGAGCAATGCCCTGCGTTCTCAGCTTGTCAGACTGAACTTGTTGAAAACTTGATTAAAATAAATTATTCACAGAGGGATTCTGTCACTGCAGTGTGCAAAGTAACTAACAAAGGTGGAGAACACACACATATGTATATACATATGTGTGTGTATGTATGTATGTGTGTATGTATTTATGTAATTGGTATAATGGATCACAGCATTCTAGTTAAGTTAGGAAGACTGGAAAAGGGTGACATGTACCCAGTTACCTAGGACAAAATTGATTATATGAACACTGGAAGCAAAAACTGCAATTTTTTGGGAGGATAAGGAGACTCACACTAATAGGCTATGAATTTCTTCTGTCACATGAATTATTCTGTAGAGAACAGAGAATGGTTGGAGATGGAGATGGCCTAGCAAAGCTGCAGCATGTTTCAAGTAGTTTATGACTGAGTAAATTGTGAAAACCTACAATCCTGAAACTATTAAGGTTGAGGCAGGAGCATAACTATTTCCAGGTCATCCTGAACTAATAAGTAAAAGCAAACTAGAACAAAGTATAACTTAAGAAAAGATTAATCTAAATGTTATGTACAGATTAAAGAGGAAGGGTATCAAGAGGGTCACTGAAACAGACCATCTGCATGGTAATTTTGATATGTAACAAATCACTTATTAATGACAGTTTACTTAATTCAAAGATAGACTCAGACGGAATAACTTGGATTTCAGATTAGCCAAAAAATAAGGTTTAGGCAACCTGACACCTCATTCCTATATGTGCATAAATGCAATGCATAAAAATATATCAAAAGATGAGCTAATTTTCTGCACAGTATAATGGGAGAAGGGACATTGTGTCTTCAGATCCAGTAGTTTAGCTGGAGATAGAAATGCAGCTAGAGAATGCTTAGTTTTTGAGAACTTAGAAAAAAAAATTTTATGAGCATGATCTATTGTTTATTTTTACAATTGTGCCTGGTGATAATAAGTAAGATCACTGTACAGTGGATTTTCAGGAAGTTAGAGATGCTGTGGCTGAAATGGACCAAGAAGGAAGATACAAAAAAGGATATGACTAAGCACAGAGTTAGCATACTAACTCTGCACCCATGGATAATTTTAAGCTCACCAGGGAACATTTGCAGGAAAGACTGCTCAGTAAGGAATAGTATTGAGTAGGAAGATGCATGGCCAGCCCTGAAGGAGGTTTTGGTAACTTTGGTGAGAGTTAACTATGGTTGGGTCAGAAAACGGGGAGTTTTGCAGTCTAGTTTCCACCAAGCGTGCATAGAGCCCATGTCATTGTAAGGCTGGGAATGTATTAGGTTGGGACATCACTTGTGGGGGTAAGGGGACTATCTATCTAGTACTCAGCAACCAGCAGCTAGCCCATTCCCATTGTGTTTAGTGCTTTTTTTCCCCTTTATTTTAGTGACATTTGAATGTCAATTTTCCTTACTAAAAATAACATTTAAACTGGTTTTAAGGGAAGTAGTTAGATATTTGAATTCGGGGGGGGGTGGGATTAGGGAGGTAAAATAGAATTTTCTTCCCTAAATCAGACACATAATATACCTATTTAATAACTTTCTAATTGTTCCACTTGATGCATAGTATTTTATGTAGATCTAAGTAAATTAATTAAAGAATCCTCCGAATTAACAGGTACATATTCCCCTCAGTCAGAAGCTCTTAGTTTATCCTCCATGTTTCAAAGTGGGGGCCTATTTGCATTGGCTTCATTCTGAAGCTCAGTTTCCTGTTATTATTCTCCGGGTGGAAAGTGTCAGCCTCAGAAATACTGCTCTTCTTTCTAGTTTCTCAGACCTGTCCAGTACATTCTTAAGCCTTTTGTTTTAGTTGTCTGTTTTCATCATTTATCTAGCTACTGCTTTCTTAATCTGTTTAACTCAAAAGAAGTATTTGTGATGCAATGCATACCCTTACCTGTTCTGCCCCTTACTGTGACAGGCTGAGGGCCTTTGTTCTTCTAATAATTGTAACTCCATTGACAGTCTCTGCACTGTATAAAGCACTTTACTTCAGAGCATCTAATGTTCTATAATTGAATTTTAGTTTCATATCCTTTGACATATGGAGAATTTTTAATAATTTTTTTTTATAAAAATACATTGATTTGTATATACAACAGAGACAGAACTATAGTCTACGATGCCAAAAGACTAATTTGAGATTATCTTGACATTTGTAGTAGCAATAGAATTTTATTTGAATATCAAATAGATACAATAATGCATTTAGCTTTACCATCATGATAAAATTGATTTTTTTAAATGAATGATTGGACTAAATGAGAAAACGTTCTGAAAAATTTTACCAAGATGCTTAGTGGACATACAATCAGACTCAGAATGGATCACCTAAGAAAGTCTTTTATACTGTGGCAACTCTGTGAAGGGATCTATAAAGGTGACAAATAGGACTTTTTAATCTTTATTTTTTTATCATCTATTTCCAGAAGAGACATAATAGGAAAATAAGTTTGAAATGTGGTAATAATTTAGGTTAATATTGTGCATGGGTTATTATCTGTGCGTTGTTAAAAGGTAGACAACATATTTCATCTGACCTAAACTTAAAATAAGACTAAAAGCTAAAAATCATGGAATTTTTAAGGCCTGAGACCCTTGCAGATCAAAAAATATGCATAGCACTAAAGACAAGAATTAAAAGATATGTTAACATACACTGTTTGTCCCTTTTTACTCAAATTATAAGTAGATTTTTTTTTTGCATAGCAGCAAAAGCAAACAAGTGGACATATAATTCCCAAACCCAGTGCACTTGTCTGAGTTTAATTACCTACTATATAACATGCAGCCATTAGCTCCATAGGCTCTTAGTGCCTAACAGGAATTATAAAAAAAAAAAAAGAAAGAAAGAAAGAAAGAAAGAAAGAAAGAAAGGAAAAAGAAAGAAAGAAAGAAAAAAGGAAAGAAAAAGAAAAAAACTAGAACAGCATTAGGAAGTAAAATATAAACCCAAATATACCAGACTGTTATCTTTAATTCAGTACCTTTATTGTTTACACAACATTTCACATGTTGTAAAATGACTGTATGAAAAAACCCTAGTTATACAATAATGTTTCCTACCCAGTACTCCACAGTTCTCTTTCCCTATAGCAGTGGCTTTCAGACTGTGGGTCTCAATGTCCTTGGAAATACTCTACCTCTGAAAATATTTACATTGTGATCCATAACATATTAAACTACAAAATCACAGTTATGAAGGAACAGCAAAAGTAATATTATGCTTGGGGGCCGGGGTCACCACAACATGAGGAAATGTGTTAAATGGTCACAATATGAGGAGGGTTGAGACTTGCTGTCCTAAGGGCTATCGGAAATATCAAGTTAAATCACTTTATGCTTACATAAAATGAGCTTTGTAGCCTTGTTTCTGTCTACTCGCCCAGGTTACCCCAATTGAACCTATGTTTCTCTTTATGTGTATGTAGGTTCATTTTTCCCTTCCAGTTTCTGTACCTCTGATTTTGGTGAAACATCTGAGATAATTGTATACGTATTTTATGAATTATTTTAGGGACTAGTTTGTGTCACTCTAATTTAAATTATATAATTCTCTATTCAACTCCCCAGTCAGTTCAGTCTCAGTTTTGCCTAGACAGTAGCATAGAAAAATCTCTCTACTTGACTTGTAAAATCTGCTGAATGGATTAACATGTGAGTAGGCGCTAGTTGCTCAGGGTATATAAGTGATTGCGTTTTTAGAGGGTGTACAAAGAAAACATAAGGAAGTTCTTCACCAATGATTATGCTGTCCTAAATAATAGGTGTTCTAAAGTTTGGAGGAAATTTTATCAGTCTATGTGAAATGTTCAGAACCAGCAGCTCTGGCACAATTGGGACGTTTACCAGTTGAAGATTTTACATGATAAATAATCCTGAACACCTCTAAGACCTACTAGGTAGAGGGAACTTTAGTGTGTGTCTGAGGTGGCATTGAGGGAGACAGAATGTGACTAAATGAAGTGTCTTCTCATCTGCAAGACCCTCCATGGATGTAAGTGCTAGAGAGGAACAAAGGAACAGGACTTCCACAAGTAACCTCACACTTCCGGATTTCACGGAAGGCTGTAACAAGGGCACCATAACTGTAGGCCACTGCTCTTGTTTCCAGTGTCAAAATTATGTTTCCTTTCTAGATTCTAAAGTATATTTATTTGTCTACTGTGTCTTATAAATTCTACAGTGATATAAGCTTGGTGAACCTTAACCATTGGAGGTAGTCAACAGTGATATAGTTAGAAGCAGTAAAGGCAACAGATACCCATGAGACACCCAGAGGCTAGGGTGTGTGCTGCTTTCCTGTGTCCTGCCTTATTGGATCCTGGCCTGCTTAAGCCAGGCTTCCCTCTTTTCCTTCCTAGATTAAACCACTTCACATTTTCTACTCTTCAGTCTTTGACACTCAGGTATATTGCCCATCAATTATTTAGTCTACTTCTGCTGTGGGCAGGATATGTTTAGTAGAGAAGGCGACAAAAACAAAGGGACACATTACTTACAAAAAGCCAAAAACACTTGACCTTAGAAGCTAATTGATGTAAGTCAAATAATTTTCTAGACCCAGGTATTCAGAGAGAAGATGCCTAGTTAATGTGCAGAAATTTTACTAAAGGGAGAAACTGATTTAAATTTGCACAACCATTTCAGAAGTGTAATAGCCTTGAATGCAGGTAGTCAGATGTCCAGAGATGTCACTAGGATGTTACTCAGACTCCTGATGACGAAAAGATGAATATCCTCAATGCTGGTACCCTAGGCATGGCACGTAGGATGCAGAATTTGCCAAGAAACAAGTAAAATATGCTAAAGGAAAGCAGACTTACTTTTTTCTTTAGCACATTTTATATGAACTGATGTGTACTGATTATTCCTGGATTGTCTAGTGTTTATTCTAGAACAAGAAAATTGAGAAGTAGGTGCTCTGGTTATTGTCAAGTTAACATAAACTGGAGCCACCTGAAAAGAAATAACATCAATTGAGGAACTACCTCTAGGCCTATGGTCATGTGTCCTGGGGGTCTTCTTAAGTGGTAAGTGATGCAGTGGGATCCACCCCACTGAAGGCAGTATGATCTCTAGGTGGATGAGCCTGTGTTTTATGAGAAAGCTAGCTGAGCAAGCCATAGGAAGCAAGTTAGTACGCAGTGTTCCTCCAGGAACTCTGCTTAAGTTTTTGCCTTCAAGCTCGCGCCTTGAGACTCTGCCTTGTCTTCTTTCGGGGATGAAGTGTTACGTGGATGTAAAAGATGAAATAAATAATCGTCTCCTCAAGTTGCTTTCAGTCATAGTGTTCATTACAGTAACAGAAATGCAAACTAGGACATTATATACATGGGAGGAGAGAGAATCATGATTGTTAAAAGAAAGGAGAAGAAGTGAGAAAATTGTGAATGTTAAACAGCAGATCCTTGAAGGATGATGGCTGCAAAAAGACTATGGGTACAGAACCCCCTCCCCAGTCTATGTGCTTACTTCATTACCCAGAAAGCATAAGTATAACCAGGGAGATTACTTGACACTTCCTTTCTCTATATTATAAAATATTAAGACATTATAATCTAATCCTATAATTTCCCCTTTGCCTTTCCTCCTACCAACCATTCCCATACCACTTGTTTTTCTCCCAAATTCATTGCCTCCTCTAAGTAACTGATGAAATAAAAAGTACTTAAGATAATAAAACTAGGTGATAGCCTATTTAGAATTCTGTGCTTTACATTTTGAGGATGAAACTGAAAAAGAGTGTGTACTTAGAGGGTTGGCATGTGACAATTTCTATGAACTGCTGGAAGAGTACCATCACCATGAGCAAGGGCTCCAACAGGAGCACCAACAGACAAGTAGTTCTTGAGTTGAGAAAAAAAAAGTGACAGCAGGTCAAATTACACATGAGTTGAGTGAGAAACTGTTGGGTTGTCGATCCTTTCTGGGAAAGGTTTAGAGAGGGGCCACATTGTACACAAACCCAATAAACAGAAGAATCAGAGAAGAAAAATGGACTGACAGCTATTTTCAAGTCATTGATCCTTATCTATGAGTAACTTAAAGAACTAGTTAGTAAAATGGTAAGAGGCCCCTCTCAGGAGAGTGATCATCCCAGGATTGGAGAGAAGATGAAGCCTCAGGAAAGTTAAACAGGCTTGTGTGGAATGGTGGAGCTCGGAGGACATACAGAGAGTTGACTGCAAGGAAACTTGGTTGGAGGCAGTGAGGCAAGTATTCTGGAAATCAAGGTGTCTAAAGGGACTGTGGTAAAGTAAGAGGGAGTGACAAGTTAGGGTAGGTAGTAAGTTTTCTTCATGTTTATGTATGGAGGCCCTGGGGCCATGCTGCTTTTCATTGGATCACTCTGTCTTTGAAGCACAGATTCTTCAGATTTCTCCATTTTTCCCCTCTTAGCTGCTCAAATTTTATTGCCATATTATGTTTAAATTTTCCTCTACAGGGTATATAACTAACATAAAGTCACGTGTGAGTTTTCTGGTGGAGTATAGCTTATTGATGAACAAGAGAAGGTAGGACTTTTAGCTGGATTGTGTAGTGCACCTCTTGAAACACACATAACACTCCATGATTGAGGTCCACTGCACAACAAGCACTGCACTGATCTCCTATCTGTTATATGCTGGTAAGCTTCAGGTGAAATGAAAGCAAACAGAATACTGAGTTTAGCGGATGACTAAAATAGAATTACAATTTATGATGGAGGAAAAATAAATTTGTGAATGCTGATGAATTTTTAAAAGGAGACCAAAGATTTGAAGAGCTTTTGGTACTAGATGGAAAGATACCACTTCCAGGAATGGAGTTAGCAGTGTGGAAGATGTCAAGTCCAAATAAATGAAATGAAATGAAATAAAATAAAATAAAAAGGGTTTCTTATCTATCGTGAGTCAAGAAAAGCTTGAAAGTATGGCATTAACAAATGAAGAACAGTTATGAATATATAAAAGAAATGTTTGTGGATGAAAATAAATCTATATGAATATGCCAAAGAGTATCAATGGGGTATAGAATATGGATGGTTATGAAGGACTACATTTTCACAGTATCAACGTTTTTTTACAGTTTAATCAAATGTTCTTAGAACTTTCATACATTCACACTAGCAGTGTGTGCCATTTGCACAGCAATGGTATGTACCCATCAGTCCTAAAGCATAATGTCAGACTACCTGGAGTGGGATTAGATGGAGATACAATCAGTGACAATGGACCAATATGAAACCACTAGCACTGATTTTGAGGAAGCTTCACTTTATGACTTTTGAAGTCATTGTTAATCATAGCAATGAAGAGAAAAGAATCAAAGAAGAATACTGGTAAACCACAAATAAGAATGTCAAGAGGCAAGGATTAAGGAAAATACACAAGAAAACAACAACAAAATGGACGTTGTAAGTCTTTGTCTATTAATGATCATTTTACACCTATGAGAACTCATCATTACTTTCCAAAGACAGTGGTAGAATTGACAAAAATTTACAGTGCATCTATGCACTGTCCATAAGAACTCATTTCACATTGAAGAATATACATAGGCTGAGAAAAAAGGCACAGATCAACTGCAACTCTGCTGAACACCTTATAATGAATGGCTTCTCCCCTCCCAAAATGCCAATGGCTCTAATTTTTGAATACACTATTTCAAATATATCAGGAATGTATTCTGGAAAAACATGTTAAAATAAAGTAAATAAATCTCCAGATTTATAAAATTTGCTTATTGTTTTTGAGGTAACTTATTTCTCAATTTATTGTATTAAATAAAATTTCAGGAAGTCACCAAATTTC
Source organism: Acomys minous (assembly GCF_964271855.1). Taxonomy (NCBI): domain Eukaryota; kingdom Metazoa; phylum Chordata; class Mammalia; order Rodentia; family Muridae; genus Acomys; species Acomys minous. The sequence continues at coordinate 91,519,355 of NC_140483.1, forward strand.
ACTAATTTCTTTCAGTGGGCCTCAATGCATTGGACTAATAATCAAATGAAAGATATTCATACTAACATCAAAGTGAAATTAGGCTTTTATCTGATCTGATTTGCATGATGAAACCTAGAGCTATGGCCATAGTAGACATAGGTAATTACCATTGAATCTCTCTTTTTAAGATATTTCCACACTAAGTGAAGACCTTGTTCTAGGCCTTGCTACTAAAGACTTTACTACCTCTTAGTAGTGAAAAGCTGGGACAAAGCCTTAACACATGGGCTAGGTGACCTCATATTCAGACCATCCATAGTTATATAAGCCAGAAACACAGTTTTTACTATTGTTATCAAGGATTAAGCAATGTTTGATTGCTTAAAGACAACATTTGATTGCAAAAGGCACTGTCAATAGAACAAAACAGCAACCTACAAATGGAAAAGATCTTCACTAACCCTAAATCTAACAAAGAGATAGTATCCTAAATATATAAAGAACTCAAGAAATTAAACATCAACAAACACCAAATAAGCCAATTAAAAATAGAGTACAGAGCTAAGACAAGAATTCTCAACAGAGGAATCTATAATGTCTGAGAAGCACTTAAGGAAATGTTCAGTGTCCCTATTTATCAGGAAATATAAATCAAAATATCCCCAAGACTCCATCTTACACCCATCAGAGTGGCTGTGATCAAAAATTCAAGTGACAACACATGCTGTCCAGGATGTGGAGTAAGGAGAACATTCCATCTTTGCTGGTGAGAGTGCAAACTTGTACAACCACTTTGGAAATCAATCTGTCATTTTTATCTCAGAAAATTGGTAATAGTTCTACAATAAGATCTACCTATATCACACCTCAGCATATACCCAAAAGATGCTTAACCATACCACAAGGACATTTGTTCAACTATGTTCCTGAGAGATTTAATCATAATAACCAGAAACTGGAAACAACCCAGTTGTCCTTCATCAACAAATGGATAAAGAAACAGAGGCATATTAACATAATTGGATACTACTCTGCTATAAAAACAGGAACATTGTAAAATTTGCAGGCACATGGGTGGACCTACCAAATATCCTGAGCGAGGGCACGCAGACCAGAAAGACAAACATTATGTATACTTAATAGAAGTGAAATATAGCCATATAGTACAGGATAACCATACTACAATTCACAGTCCCAAAGAAGATAAGTAACAGGGAGGACTGAAGGGGTTATGCTTAAATCTCACTCAGAAGTATAAATAGAATAGACAGCAGAAGCAGTTGAAGAGAAGGAACAAGATAAGAGAGGGAGCACAGAGAGAGTTGAAGGTGGAGCTCAGTCCTGGAGAGAGTTGGGGAAAGAGGACAGAGGCCTTGCAGAGAGAAAAGTAAAACTTTGAGCAGGGCCATTTCTGTGGCAGGCTGGAGACCTACAACAGGGTAAGCTTGTGAGATGATATGGGGCTTACTATAGCTGAGACTTCTTGTAGCAGGGGTCATCTAGACTGAAGAGGCCACCCTGTAACTAGACATAAACACCAACCCACCCACAAAATATTTGACCCAAAATTTACTCTGCCTACAAGATGCACAGGGACAGAAACAGACCAGAGATTGAGGGAATGTCTGCCCCAACCTGAGACCCATCTCATGGGAGAGAACCAACCCCTAACACTATTAACAGAGCCTGGCAGAGTTTTCCTCTGAGAGCCTCCACCTAACACCAGAATTAAACAGATGCTGAGCCTCACAGCCAAACATTACGTGAATCCTATGGAGTCTTGTAGAAGAATCAGGCGTAAGATAGAAGAACCGGGGAGAAGGGGGCAGGATTTTCACAAGAAGACCAACAGAATGAATTAATGTTATGCCCATGGGTGCTTACAGGGACTGAAGCATAAACTAAGAACCATTCATGGACTGGACTTGGACCCCTACACCAATTTAGGCATTGGGCTCCTTGGTCTACTTGTGGGTTTCCTAGGAAGAGGAGTGGGGCTGTCTCTGACAGGGACTCAGTTGCCTGTCTTTTTAAAAATCACTTTCCGATGCCAGAGCTGCTTTATCAGGGCCACAAGAGAAAATTATGTGCTCAGTCCTTATGGAAGTTGATATGGTGGTGCAGGTTGGTAAGGTGAGTCCCCTTTTCTGAGGAGAGGGAAGGAGAGAGTGTGGGATTTGGAGGAGAAGAAGGAGGAGGCTATGATCAGGATGTAAAATGAAAAAAATAAAAATTTTAAAGAGAAGAAGAAATAAAGACTCATTCAGAGGAGGAAAAAGCTCAGACAGCTAGAATAGATACAAAAAAATAAAAAATAAAGTTACTAAAATACATCAAAATGTAAGCATATACATAGCCATTCCAGTCTTTTCTAAATGAGAAGACAAAGTACATATTTTACTGCCTAAGATAACGACAACACACCACATGTATTAACATGTCTATAAGTAACCTTGGTCTTTTATAGAAAGAAGAGATGTTTGACAACTATTCCAGGATTGACTGGCAAGGGGAGACACTCCGGAATGTGCTGGTGAGGAATATGTGCCATTAGTAATGGAGTAAAAGCTTTCAAACCTGGAAATATTTACCAATGTGTGAAGGCCCAGTCAAAATAATTTGTGGAATGTGTTATACTGCAAAAGATACTCATTTGCATATAATTTCATGCTGTGAGATGTTCCTGCAACCAAGCTGGTTAAGACAGGCTTTTTTACAGAGGCAGTCCCTGATGTGACTTCAAAGACTGGGAAGGTCATTTTTTTTCTAAAAAGACCGTTGTCCTTTGAATAACGGTTTGACAAAGTCATTCATTCAGTCTCTTGGCATCAGTTGATAAGCTACTCTGCTCATATTAGTGGTGTGTCAGTCTGAAGAACACTGAGGTGGGGATCATAGACAGTTGGTTACACATTGCAGCTAAAGACTGGGCTATTTGCAGATGTGTTTAATTCTGCTTTTGTCTCATTGCCTATGAGCTACCAGAAGCCACATTATAGGGCTCAAAGAAAACATCATGTGAAGATTCAGTGAGGTTTTTGACATCCAGTGAATTTAATAACTTGATTTTTGCCCCTTTCCCTTTTTTCCTAGCCAAATAAGGTCATTGAAGAAAACACAGAGGGACAACCTATGAGTGACCTATAAGTGGATCTCAAAATATGTATGGAAGGTTTATGATGATGTTGATTTTAGGCCTCAATCTTTAAGTTATGTACATGCTTGGCCTGTTTATGTTTTGAATCCTGTACAAAAGAAGACATTTTCATAGGATGAGGTACTCAGTAAAGATAAGGCTAAACAGGAGAACATGCATGGCAGGAACTTATCAGTGTATCAGCTACTAACTAGAGTAAGATGATTAGCAACATGGATTTTCTCTTGTATTAGGCCATTTCAAGAGAAATACTTATTTTTGCACCTATTTTTAGTTGTTTATATTCTTCACCTCTCACCCACCAACATTGGGAATAGTAGGTGAATTCATGGTATATAACTGAAGGAAAATGGATAATTTTAGGCTCTTGTGATCAGTTCCACATCTTAAACACCAGTCACCAAAGAAAGCGTCAGGTCATGGAGTGCTGAATCCTTGCCATGGGATGTCCCTAGGGAAGCTAGCTGAAGGAAATGAAGGCTTAATTGGTATTTATATTTCCAACACAGCAACACTGAGTTCCCTTCAGGGAGATTTTCTAGAAAGGTTGTCTACCAAATCTTGACTTGAACTTAAGTATGCTTCCAATTTTGAATTATGAAGCTCACTGATATTCAGATAAAGAGAGATTATTGCTACCTTTGCTACAGGCTTTTAATGACAATAAAGATGATGTAAAAGAAGAAGCCAGAGGTATAATATGATAAATTCACATTTCAATATTGACAATACGTACCAAATATGTACCAAAGCATATAGTATTCAGTGTAACTTATTAGCTCACAGGTCAAAGTTAACCATGTCTGTTAATGTATCATAGTAATACATGTTTTGTTTATTTTTCTTTTCATTGAAAATAGATTTTTCTTTCCTCCCCCTCTTCCATGAGTTTCCCAGAGCTTTGAGAGAGGGATCAGACTGAGATTTCCAATTTAGACTCTCTCTGCATAATGTCTGGCTGTGAGTCTCTGCATCTGCCCCCATCAGCTATTGGAAGAAGCATCTCTGATGACAAATGGGATAGGCAATGATCTACGAGTATAGAAAAAATCATTGAGAATCATTTTATTGATTTTATTGTTGTCTTGAACAGGTTATTTCCTGTGGAAAGAAGAGGTGAGACAAAAACCTACAACAAAGACGTAAAAACCCAGGTACAAGATGCCTTGGGTAAGCTTAATGACTCTCTTTTTGCTCAGGCCCACTGGCCTATCTTTAAAACAGGATGTATTTTCTCTGAAAATGGGTAGTGGCATGGCCTCTATGTCAGGCACCAGAAAGTTTAAAGAAGAACATTTAGAACTAAAAGATGAAAGTTGTCCATCCACTGTGGAGAGAAGGAGCCAGACAAAAACACCCTCAACAAATGTAAAGACCCAGGTACCAGAATCCTAGGGTATGAATAAACTCTAAAATAAAATGGGAGTTTTTATAAAGTTTACTCATAGTTTATTGCCTTTTCTTTTTTTCAGGGACACTGGTCTTTCTTCAAAGTGGGATGCTCTTTCTCAGGAAACAGGCCTGCCCTATACAACAGGAACCATAGAGTCTAGAGAAGGACATTTAGAACTATACAATCTTATTTGATTTCAATATGATAATGATTGCATGTTCATTGGTAATGGTGATGTTATACTTCCCCTTTGAAAGGGGTCAAAATGAAACAGACCTGAATGAAAGAGAGACTGCTAACTTAAGTCAGTCTATACTTACATGTGTTCTAACTGCAGAACAAACAGTTAAGTTATATTGCTAATCCCACTACATGGGAATAGCTCTGAGACTGGCTGAGACATGAATGTCTGTGCAGAGCCAAAGGTTCTCATTGGTTTCAGAATCCCCATGATTTATTATTAGATGCCATTCTTCATATGACAGGAATCAAGATTTACAGATGTCTTTCTTCTGCTCATACATAGAACAGAGAACTTGCCTTAACTATTCTGTGCATCCATATACCTAAGACATTCATAGTTTTAGAACTATATAATGCTTGTGAGAAATGATATGTTTTCTGGTTAAAAGAACCAGACACAGACACTGCCTCAGACCTGACAGGATTCATTCCTCCAGCATGCTGAGATGCTGACATCCTGTATCCTTCTTGTTCCAGCCCCAAGTGCTTTGGTTGCTGTTCCTCATCAGAACAAGACAGCTCCTAGGACATCTTCAAAGAAAGCTCCCGATCTTAATTGGTCCAGCATTTCTGACTGTCTTACATGCGACTTCTCTTAAGCCTGAATTTCTCAACATTTAGAGACTGGACCACAGATGACATTCCTGGTTTTTTAAACCATTTTCCCCAATTTTATGTGGACCCCTACAAAAATATTATTCATCCCTAATCAGCAAAAGAAACCTTAAGAGAATGGCTACGGGCTCTGGGTGTTTATTTTCATTGGGAGTTGGTTATAAGTTACTATTGGCCTTATTCAGAAAGAAACAGAGGTTGGACTTATAGATTTCTCTCCTTTCCTTTATTTTTCTTTTGTAGGTATGTAGATAGGGGCTGAAAAGAAAGAAGGTTAATATAGAAATATATAGGGATGAAAAGACAAAATGTAGATTATTGAATCTACACCTCAACTTAAGGCCATAATTGTTACTCACAGGTAAGGTTAATTTTAATTCATTGATATAGAATTATGTAAATTAAAACAAAATAAGTTTAATGTTGATACATTGAAACGGAATTCAAATTTAATATTATTCTTCATACATTTTATATATATATATATATATATATATATATATATATATATTCTAATATGAGGTATTGTACACATACACCTCAATTAATACAAGGTTTACTTCTAATACTTTGAAAGTGCGATAGTAGCTCTTTAGGATAATTAAGTAATTTTAATCATTGGTTGAAAAATCTCATGGTCATGTCAAATACTAGTCTGTGTTTAATCACAAGAATACACATTCTAGGTTTAACAGATAGGTATGATTCTATAGGTAGATAAAGAAAAATATATACATTTGGTCTTCAAAAACTTCAGAGACATACAGAATATGACATTTTAAAATGTTTTTTATTATTTTAAGAATTCTTTGACAATAAGACTCCTGGCAACACCCAGCCTACCTCAAAGAAGATGATGATCATTGAAGAAACTCCTTGTGGAGACGGCTTAGAGTGTGGCAAACAAGCCACAGGACAAAGAATGTCCTCATTTCTGCCACAGACAGAATTCTTCCTAAAATGGACAAGCTTGGATGCAGTCAGAGTCAATGGCCAAACTCTGCCAAGACAGGGTAAGCAAGTCCTCAATAGTTCCTGTTTAACAAACATATCTGTCAGATATCCTGGGCCAGAAGGCTGAAGAAGATGCTCCAATGTTATATAAAGTTTTGTGTGACTGTTCAGGCCTTAAACTGTATGTGTCTTTTATTCATTGTGGATGCAGCTAACCTTTACTTCCTGTTTACTCAGGCAATTAAAATTATTCCTTCTCAAGTCTATGATGGGGTTGAAGACCAGATAGTTTAGTTTACAATTAAGCTTAGTTGTTTGAGAGTTTAAATGTTTTCAGGTCTAGATGGATGTTTTAAGTTTGATAAAGAGGAGATATAATAGAAATTAGCTTACATTTTGATTTTTAGGCTCTCCAAGATAGAATAGATAATATTTTCTTTAAAGTTGCCAAATACATTTTGATTACACATTATGTATGTAACTCTTACATATTGATTTTTATAATTTTTCATAATTGTTCTTACTGCATTTTAAAGCATAATTTTTTATGTAGACAGAAAAGAGTAATTGTTGGAGGTTGGTCTGATGTATTTTGATGCTAATTGCTGCCTGCTATCTCTGCCCTACCTGTACCTTGCCTAAGAAGCTAACCTGTTTGACCAATAAAATGCTACTACACCTGGGTAAGGCAAATGGGATAAGCATGGCTAAGGCTCTAAGGCTTGGAAAGACAGAGAGAATCTTGGGAGGAGAAGAGACCTGAGGAGAGGTTAGGAAGAAGAAGGCTGCACCACGGGTTAGGTGGAGGAGAAGCACATGGCCTGCATGGATGGCGACTTGGTCCAGATGATGATAATTAGCAAATATTTGGGATTATAGATGGGAGGTAGCTTGACAGAAATTATTAGAAGCAGGTGTCATAGGATTGGAGCAGGTATCCCATACCTGCCTCATTCTGGGAAGTAGTTTAAGAGACTAATATCTGCCTTGACACAGGTTAACTAAGTCTAGTTTAAAATATAAATGATGTCTATGTCTTGAATGATTGTTAGCAGGTTAGAAAATACTGCCATAACAATAATTATAGACCTAATAACAAAAATTAATAACAAATATTATTAGGCCATACTGGCAAAATAACTGCACCCCTATATCTGTGTCCTGGCCATCCAGACAGTATAGGGCATGGGCCTCAAGTTAAACCAGATATTTGTTGGCCACCAGTTTTGCGCCAACATAGCCTTATAACAGGGCCCACTGAATCACAATGGGATCATATGAGCTCACAGAGACTGAACTGGCAATCATGGAGCCTGCATAAATCTGCACCAGGTCCTCTGCATATAACTTATTGCTGGTAACTTGGTGGTTTTGTGGTACACCTAGGAGTGGGAGCCAGTGTGTCTCTGAATCTTTGCCTGTTCTTGAGACTATTTTCCTCCCCTAGGTTTTTTGTTGTTGGTGGTGGTGGTAGGTTTTTGTTTTGTTTGTGTATTTGCTGTTTTGTTTTGGGGGGTTGTTTATTTGGGTTTTTTTTATATACAATCTCAATATTAGTGCTTTTGCCATGTCTTATTGCTTTATCTTTTTTCTAATGTTTCATTGTTGTCCTTTGAGGCCTGCTCAGAGGTTGTGGGAAGCTGGGGGGAGTGGAAAGAAAAAATACTATGGTAAAATTGTATTGCATGAGTGAAGGTTCTATTCTCAATGAAAAATGGAGGATAAGTAAGGCCCCACCCCCCCAAAAAAAAGAAAGAAAGAGAGAAAGAAAAAGAAAAAGGAAAAAGAAAAGAAAATGCATTTTTTGTCATACTATATTCTGACTATAGTTTTCCTTCTCTGTACTCCTCCCGTTCTTCCTTACTTCTCCTCCCAGGTAGATCCACTCCCTTTTTGTCTCTTTCTAGAAAAGAAATCAGGATTCTAGGAGATAATAATAAAATATTAGAATAAAATATAATACGAAAAAAAACAAAAACAAAAAACAAAAACTATCCCACCAGAGTTGGACAAGACAAATAAGCAGAAGAGCCAAAGGGAAGGCACAAGAATTAGATACCCACTTTTTTCACACTCAGGAATTCCATAAAAACACTGACTTAGAAGTCATAACACAAACACAGAGTGCCAGGTGAAAACTCTTTCAAGCTCTATGCTTGTTGCATCAGTCTCTGTGCGTTTATGCGTGCTTTGTTCTTGCTGAATTAGAGGACCTTGTTCTGCTGGTGTCCTCCATCCTTTCTTGTTCTTATGCCTCCTCTTCATCCGGGTTCCCTCAGCACTGAGGTGAGCACAGAATTTGATGGAGACCTCCAATTCAGGGATGAGTGTTCTATTGTCTCTCACTCTCTTCAAAAATCCTGTGGGTCTCTGTCTTTGTACCCATCTGCTTCAGAAGGAATCTTGTCTGATGATGGCTCAACAAAGCACTGACCTATGAGTATAACAGAATGCCACTAGGAGCCATTTTATCATGTCAGTTTTTATTTTGTTTTGTTTTGTTTTGTTTTGTTTAGGCAACTAGTACTTGGTTTTCTCTTAGGTCCATAGCCCACCTAGTCTCTGGTTCTCAGTCACATTTTAGAATTTCATGATGCATGTGGATTAGGACTCTAGGGCCCACTTCACTGAAAGACACAGAGGATATTAAACATTCCAAAAAAAAAAAAAAAACCACAGAATGCTAAAGAGTACTGTAAATAAAAATAATAAAATATTAAAATTTCTTATTTAGTTATTAAAATATAGTCATTAAGTCAGTCTATTGAGATTCTATATTAGTTTACTTGAAGATATTTTTTATATGTCAGAACCCTTCAGTGGTAAAATCAATAAAGAAGTGAAAAGTTGACAGAATTATTATCACAGAGTTAGGAGCGCTTAAAATAACTTTTAGAAGCATGTGGAGTAAGAATTTCTGCTGCAGGTTAGGTCATATCGAGTGAGAATTTTTCCTGTAGGTTAGGTCATTATGGTGCTCAAAGACATTATCTCTTTTGTGAAACCAAAATTAAACCATAAAAAAATTATCTTTTTCACTCCTTTTTTATAAAATAAATAACAGCAGCTTCAAGCAATTGTGTAGGGGTTAAAAAAAAAAACTACTTCCCACCTAAGAGATGCAGTTCTGTTTCTGAATGTAAGCTGAGGTAGTAAGAGACTACCATTTCTCCAGAGACCTGAGAAGGACAAGGTAGAAGCCACCATGCAGCTGTGGGATTTTGGTTGCAGAGACAGAGTGTGCAGGCGATGTGACCTCTAGGAAACGTAAACTGTAGGGACTAGCCATTCAGAGGATGCACTCACTTCTATATACCCTTTCCTCAGAAAGCAGAGGGAGAGCAGAGATGGTGAAGGGAAAGGAGCAGTGTTTGTCTTGGCCTTTCCCAGTGTACTTTGAATCTGGGTACTCAGGGTTTCGTAACCATGAGCCAAGGTTATAGAAAGCTTTAGCCCCAAATCTCTTTCAAGTTCACTAACAACAAGGTGCAAAGGGAGCAAGTCATCTTTTTGACTCAACATGTCGTAATTTCAGCCTTAGTAGATGTGATCGATTCAAATTCCATCTCTGTGAGAGGGACGGCAGCCATTGCATGACAAATGCAGGACACCTGATTTGTCTTGAAATAAAATCTAACTGCCATAAAACTCTTGTTTCTAAATTAACATAAGACAGAAAATGAATATAAATGTTTTGGAAAGTAGAATATGGACCCCAAATCAACAGAAACACAATTTTTATAAGGCAACATTGAGGAGATCAGTTACTGGAGCAGGATATAACCAAATAGTTATAATGCCATTTGAACTGTGATAAAATTACAGATAAGAGGACATGTAAAACAATATCATTTCAGAAACAAAAACTAAAGTAAAATAAAGTCTTCTCAATTTTAATGGTTCAATGGCTGACAATGCAATGCATTGGATTTACTGAATTACAAATTAGTTTAAAAGGCTGAATTGCTGAACTTAAAGGCAGAAGTTATCAAACCTTCCCAAGAGTTGTAAATGTATGTTAAATGAATATCCTGGTAACGAGTGATGCAATAATGACAACTAGCATTATTACATTTAGCAGGCAGAGCCTAGTGGATGGCTGTGGGCCACCACTTGCTGTGGTGAGGAAGTCTCAGGTCACCACTGGCTGCAGTGAGAAAGTGTCAGGTCACCACTGGCTGTGGTGAGGAAGTGTCAGGTCACCACTGGCTGTGGTGAGGAAGTCTCAGGTCACCACTGGCTGCGGTGAGGAAGTGTCAGGTCACCACTGGCTGCGGTGAGGAAGTGTCAGGTCACCACTGGCTGCAGTGAGGAAGTGTCAGGTCACCACTGGCTGTGGTGAGGAAGTCTCAGGTCACCACTGGCTGCAGTGAGGAAGTGTCAGGTCACCACTGGCTGTGGTGAGGAAGTCTCAGGTCACCACTGGCTGTGGTGAGGAAGTGTCAGGTCACCACTGGCTGTGGTGAGGAAGTCTCAGGTCACCACTGGCTGCAGTGAGGAAGTGTGAGGATCCCGTTCCATCCTTCAGCTCTTGATTTCCTTCCTGACTTCTGAGATGGGAACAGGTTCCTCCCCAAGGCTCTGTAGCTATAGGAGGTTATGTGGCACAGACCCAAAAGCAACAAGGCCAAGTGGCCATGGATTAAACCTGCAAGGGTATGAGCTCAAATACACCTTTCTCGCATATCTTGCTATAGCGGTTACAAACACACCATTAACTGACGATGTTGTGTTTCTCTATTTTCATCTTTTTTCATGTCTATTGAAATGTAGCTAAAGTCTATGTTTTCACGTTTATATTATATCTGGTATTGTGTTTTCACCATGTTTCTCTCAATGCCAGTGTGATGTCATTTTTATTATGACAACTTTGTGCTTTAATTTAATATCAGACAGGACGATGGTTGCATCCTGTTTTCCTTATCATTTTTTTTTTGAGTTCTAGACTCTTTTGTGGTTGGTTGCATTGTAATATCAGAATTGTTGTGTGTGTGTTTTTTGAAAATGTGGTTTGGATTTTGATAGGAAGGTACATGAAGTACCTACTAGTTTAGATAATGTGGGCATCCTAACAACAATAATAGATATTCCTAAGTTGTTTGCATCTTTTGAAATTCATTCATCAGTGCTTTATAGATTTCAATGAACACACCTTCCATATCCTTAGGTAAATTTATTCATAAACACATCATTCTTTGATGTCATCATAACTGAGATGATTATTCAGTTTTTGTACTGCTATTTATCTAAAGAATAGCAAATAGTTGTTTTATATTCATGTTTGGATACTGTAATACCCAAGTTCTAGTAAAAATACACAAAATATTTATAAATAGCCTCAAAAGGAAAGAAACCAGAAGGAATTTTAGAAAGTATATCATATCAAATGATAAATTCATACAAAATGAAAACCTGGGAAGTTTTGTTGGAGAATTTTATGGAATTTTTTGTATGAAGAATGTGGCATCATATATTTATATTTAAAAAAATTAAGATATGTTCGTAGCTATTGGTCATTCCATACAATGATTCTAAAAAAAATGAGAACAAATTAAAGAATGTGGCAAGGGCATGTGCCTCTTTCTCAATAGTTTTCTGCCTCACACTATGCTATTTCTCTGGAGAGCTGTAGAGGGCCAGATGTCCAGGAGATCTCCTTGATTTGAATAAAACCAAGTGTAATTTTACACCAGGACACATAAATGCTTGGATTCTTTTATTGGTTCCAGATAGCTATATTTGCCCCAAGGATGTATTGAATGTGAAGTATATTTGGTATAAAATACCAGAGAAGAGAAAGTAGTCTTCAAATCTTTACAGAAGCCTCATGGGTATAGGCTATTTCAAAATGGGCTATGCTGGAGAAGCATAATATATTACCATATACTAACTATGGGGTGTAGCTTTTGAGCAAGCATCACAATAGCAATGACTTTTCAACTATTTTTTAGTATTTTTGTTTGTTTTATTTTAGAATTACTCTGATAATGTATAAGATGTTTCAATGACTTAACTCCCTATTCGGATCTTCAATTTTCCAATGATTGTCAATAATTTTTTTTATGAGGAGTGACTCATGTGGAAGGTGTAAGAGGAGAAATTGACCTCTGTGCTGGTGGAGAGGTGCTCAGAGAGTTGGGGAAAGTGCCTTTCTGTGGTACCCCTGGCTTCCAGATCCTTTTCTGAGGTACTTTATTCAGTCCCTTGATTTTCTCCATAATATTACTGGATCCATGCTAAAGCATTCTATCATGGACAAGGTTTTGCCTATTAAAAGGTTTTTGAGGACAGTGGACAAATGATTAAGCATTTAAAATTCAAGCTCTTTAAGTAAATATCAATAATAATTAAAATACTAGGTATCTTAAATACATTGTGGAATGAGGGACAACACTTCAGATTTGGAAGCCAGAGAATTTATCCACAGTGTACTTTGAAGACATACAGATCCATCAGTTAAGAAGAGCACCCCAGCCACTTGCAAGGTCCACTCCTCAGCCCTGGAAATGAGGTCTACTTGAAAGAGACCTCAGAGAAGGGGAGCAAAAAAAAAAAAAAAAGAAAGAAAAAGACAATATATTACTACATTCCAATTCATTTCAGAGTGCCATGTTGTATTGAGTGAGAAAAAAAAATAAGTTCAATAAAAGAAAATTGTAAAAACATGATTGATTTATTTGAATTGTATCTCTAGGAAATTCAGATTATCTATATTATTGACTGATAAAGTCAGAAACTTGCATGTGCCATTTCAGCGGACTCACAGCATGGGTGAAACTATGAAGAGAAATTAGTTATTTATTTTATTTATATATATTTTAAAGACTTCTATTTCTTTTTTATTTTTTTAATTTTTTCTCCTTTATTAATTTATTCTTGTTACATCTCAATGGTTATCCCATCCCTTGTATCCTCCCATTCTTCCCTCCCTCCCATTTTCCCCTTATTCCCCTCCCCTGTGACTGTTCCTGAAAGACTTCTATTTAAGCTTAAGAGTTTTGCATTTGAAATAAATATGCTTCTGTGAAAATTTATGTGAGTTATATAACATTAAATGGAATAGAATTGAAGACCCAGAAGTAAACCCATACAGCCGTGGACACTTGATTTTTGCCTAAGAAGTCAAATAATACAATAAGAAAAGATAGCATCAACAAATAGTACTGGTGTAACTGGATGTCTATATGTAGAAATAATTTAAAAAGATACACACTTATCATTCTACACAAAAATCAAGTCCAAGTGGACAAAGAACTCAATATAAAACCAGAGACTCTAAATCTATTAGAAGAGAAAGTGGGGAAGAGCCTTGAACTCATTGGGACAGGAGACAACTTCCTGAATACTAATAGTTCAGGGCCTAACATCAATAATTAATAAATTGGACCTCTTGAACCTGAAAAGCTTTTGTAAGACTAAGGACATTATCTACAGAATGAAATAAAGGTCTACAGATTGGGAAAATACCCTCACTAATCCTCTATCTGACAAAGGGCTAATATCCTTTACTGTTGGTGGGAGTGCAAACTTGAACAACCACTTTGAAAATCAATCTGACTGAGTCTTTCTCAGAAAACTGGGAGCAGCCCTACCTCCAGAGCCAGCTATACTACTCCTGGGCATACACTCAAATGATGCTCCACCATACAAGGATGTTTGCTCAAGTAGGTTGATAGCAGACTTATTCCTAATAGCCAGAATATGGAAACAAAAACAACCTAGATGTCCCTCAACTGAAGAATGGATAAAATGTGAACATTCACACATGGGATACTTCTCAGTTATTGAAACAAGGAAATTGTGGAAAATTTCAGGTAAATTGATGGAACTAGAAAAGATCATCCTGAGTGAGGTAACCTAGACACAAATGGTATGTACTCATAGATGGACTTTAGCCATTTAGTGTTCAATAAACATAGCGCAATGCACAGACCCACAGAAGATAAGCAACAAGGAGGACCCAAGGGAAGATGCTTAAATCTCCCTCAGAAGGGGAATAAAATAGACAGATGCAGTGGTTAAAGAGAGGTAACAAGACAGGAGAGGGAGCACAGAAAAAAATGAGGGTAGATCTATACTGTGGAGAGATAAAGTGGGAGGACAGAAGACCTGCAAAGAGAAGAAACTGTGAGTGGGGGTATCTCTGGGATCAGCTGGAGACCTAAGTCAGAATAGGCTTATGGGAGCATATGAGGGGAACTATATTGGAGGCTTCTAGAAACAGGGACCATGGAGCCTGCAGAGGACACTCTCTTAACTAAACAAGATTCCTAGTGGAGGGAGAACACCAACATACCCATTAAAGCTTTAATATTTGGAAAATACACTTAAATTTATCTCATAGCTTGAACATTCTATAAAAACAAAATATAAGGTTAGGAAACTGATATTTAAGAAGGTAACAAGTATATGAGTAGAAAACATCTGAGAAAAATTCCATATTTTCTGATGTTGATTATTGAAAATATTAAGATTTAGTTTAATTTTTTAGTTTATAAACTCTATTATCATTTTTATATAGCTGCTTTTTAGATTGAATGACATACCACTTTCTAAACTCCTGAGAGTGTCTAGCACTCAGCATGTGCTCAAGAGATACAGCTAATATTATTTTCATTATTCCTCATAATAGAATATAAACTCTGGAAAGATTATAAAGGGATTCCTATGTGTGGCCAAAATATGAAAGTCATAAATATTTCCATGAATATATTTGTGTATTGAAAATTAAGAGCATATACAGGGGGAAGAGGTCCCCCTCAGTCACAGTCATAGGGGAAGGGAGTAAGAAGAAAATAAGAGGAAGAGAGGAATGGGAGGATACAAGGAATGGGATAAGAATTGAGAAGTAATATGAATAAATTAATAAAATATATTAAAATAAATAAAGAAAGAAAGAAACAGAAAAAAAAGAAATGAAATATTGAAACTTGTATCAGTTAGGTTCTCTGGGGGTACAGAATTATATAATAATGAATCTGAGAGAGATTCATTACACACACACACACACACACACACACACACACACACACACACACACACACACAAACACACACCTGATTCATAAGAATGACTTACAGGCTCTGGTCAATGAATGGAAAGTCAAAGAATCTAGAAGTTGCTCAGTCTACGAGGCTGGAAGACTCAGCTAGTCTTGAGGAATGCTAGAATCTCAAAGAAGTCCACTGTAATGACACAGAAGCATTTGAGTTGGTAGCAGGGCGAAAGTAGGCAGGCAAAGAGAAAAAGTATCCACTCTCTATGTTTTATATAGGTTTCTAGAAGAAGGTGTGGCCCAGATTAAAAGTTAATATTCCTGCCTAAAGATACAAATCAAAGACATGTGTCTTTCTTCCTCAAAAGTCCAAACTAGAAATGGATCCACCTATTTAAGACTGGTAAAAAATATCTCACAGAAATGCTCTCCGTTTCTTGAGTGTAGTTCATTCCAGATGCAGTCATTAACAAACAAGAATAGCCACCACAAAGCCTAATATGTAACAGACATGATTATTTACATGCTGTGCTAAATAAGACTATCAGTGCATACTTTTTATAATTAAACTAATTGAACAAATAGGAATTCTACCAGTATCTTAGAAGCCTATTCCAAGGCCAAGTTTTCAGACAGTTTACTGGAAGAAAGTTAGGGTTACTAAGAGCCCATGGTTCTCCTCCTCAACAGTATACACTGAGAAATATGGCCATTAGTAGATGGGATGAGGTGCACATGAAAAGTCACTGATGAACAGCAACCAACATGAGACTCTTTCAGGACTAGGCACACTGGGATACACTACCCACTGCTGCCTAAAGCATCAGAAGAGACTATTTCCAACTTGTATCCAGGGCAGGTCACTTACTATTTTGGCCATGTAGCTTCCCCATGATGGTATCACTTTCTGGTAGTGTGTTCATGCCCTTCATCCTTCTGAAGTTGTTCTATCTCTTTTTCACTCATTCTTTTTTCCTTGATAATATTTTGATTCTTTTTTTTGTTGTTCATTACATCTTTTATGTATGAGAATCTTACTGTCTCCTATAAGGATAATTCAAGATATTCTAGAATGTGTGAGGGGGGACAAGGCTTGTTGGGAACTAAGAAATCCTACAACTCCGACATCCCTTCCTGGCCATTTGCACAGATGTGGCTGTGATGAGGTGTTGATCAGGAATGAGCTATGTCAGCCAGCATGGCCTTGAGAGGAAGAACAAGGACTGAGAAAAAGACAGCAACTTGTGTACAGAGATTTTTCTTCATGGATTCTCATTAAGTGTGGTATGGTGGTAGAGTGGTTGTCTAGCAATTGAGAAGTTTGATTTGCAGTATAAACAACAAAGGAAAAACAAGAGCAGACAAAGAAACAAAACTTTATTTTCTTCAAAAAAACTTTTAGAAGTCACTTTCAAATTGTCAATTTTATACTTTACTGTGAAAAAATTTCCAAATGATATCTGTCAAAATTTTGCTTAAAAGGAAGAAAACAGTCAACAGGTAGAACTGGTAATTGAAAATTATTGAAAATGTCCACAGAGATGTAATTTTGTAGAAAGAACAGTGCTTCCTTTCTCTGAATGTTCTTAACCCTGGAGCCATGATAGGGAAAACACAACTACAAAGTCTTCTCCTTTTCATCCTGAGTTTAGAGTATTGATTTTTTTCCACCCATGAAAATTACACACCCTGCCTCTCTAAGTTGAACTTATATGCAGTGCTCACTTGTAAATCAAATGGATGTGAAGTTTATCAGTGGGGTTGATGCCTGGAATTCAGTGCCAGAGTGGCAGGTGACTATAGAGACCTCTCTAGCTCTTCTGTTTTATTCATATATTTATTTATTTACATTTTTGAGCATTAGTCTCAATATATAGTTCTGATTGGTCCTGAACTCTGAGCTCACAAATATTCACTTGCCTATGCTAAGAGCAATACCAATTGTTATCTTTTGTCATATTTGTGATACATAGCCTTGGGAGCATTGTCCAACATATCCTGGAACTTGAGAACCTCCTTCTTCAGCCTCTGGGAGACTTGGGTTATAGTTTGTGCTCTCCCTGTACACTGGGAACAAGTGAGCTATCCCATACCCTGTAGGTGAGAATTATAGCAGTGCTCTTCTGTACCCTATGAGAAAAGAAGTTTCAATGGACATTTTAAAAAGTCTACACGAGGGTCAAGATGAGAAAAATATGTGACTTGTCCTATTCTTTCTGTCATAGAAGAATGGATTTGCTATCACAACCTAAGCATATATAGATAAGGGAGAATTCATCTGTAGAAACAAAAGTCATGCAAAGAAGTAAAGAGTGACATTCAATTTTAATGTTGGGAATATATTTGTGAAACAATTTGCTAATTTGACCACTATGGTTTTATAAGAGGAAAACATAATCACATCCTTTCATATTTCTGTTTTACTCCCTGCAAATCCCCTCATGGCCTTCCACCCTGCTCCCTCTCAAACTCATGGCCTCTGTTTCTATAACTGCTATTATTACATCTCTCTATATGTAATACAACAAGCCAAGTATATAGCTTGAATGGATATGATTTCAGGGCTGACCACTTGGAAGTGGATAATCAGTTAAAAGGCACATCCCAAATAAATGCTAATTCTTTGCTCTTAGAATTCCTTAGATGTCAGCAGTTCCTTGTCTATGATTACAACTTCAGTGGCATTGCACCCTTCTACATTGGCATGTCTATTGGCGTTTTCTGTGTAGTGGTCTTGGTTGGGCAGCCATATTGTTAAGATATCATGGATGTGCCTTCTTTGCCATTTCTAGAAAACTGAATCTCACTTTATATACATGTATTTTTGTGTGTGTGCAAAGAAATAGAAGTGAAATAGTCAGTCAAACATCTCATGATTTGTGGCAAATGTGACTTTGATGGGATTTATCAGATACACAGATAAAGGGAAGTTTGAGCTACCCTCATGACGGCAGCTACCAAGGCTAATTTCTGGGCTAGTGTTTCCATCAGGTGGTATAGAGGGCAGGAACTAACTCAGGGTCTAATCCCTTTAGGACTGAAGTAGCCACTAGAAGGGACTCTGCCTATGTTCTCTGTGGAAAGGATTACCCTAAGCCACATTCTCAAGATAGAGGACCAACTTATTGCCATTTTCTTTTCTTTTATTTCAGTAACTTATTCAGATTACATTTTATTTGATATCTTCTCACTTCTATCTTCCCATTCTGCTGTCCTCCCTCTTTCATCCTATTCTCCTCCCCTAGGTCTGTGATATAAGGGGACCTTGTCCACCACTATCAGATTACAGACTATCAGATCTCATCCTGGTAGCTGGACTACTCTTCCTCTGAGTGTCACCAGGTCTCCCCACCAAGGGGAAATGGTCTAATATGGGGCACAGGAGTTCATGTCCGAGTCAGTCCATTCTCTCCACACAATTGTGGAGAATGTGCTGTTCATTGGCTAGATCTGGATAGGGGTTCTAGGTTTACTGCATGCATTGTCCTTGGATGGTACTGTAGTTTGGGCTGACCTGCCTGGGTCCAGATCCGTCAGCCTTAATGGTCTTCTTGCAAGTTTCTAGGACCATGTGGAGCCTTCTATTTCCCCATTCTTCCTTACTTCTCTTACCTAGAGTCCCAATAGGAAGTCCCAGTATCTATCTTAATCTCTGGCTAAGTGAAGACTTTCATGGAACAGCTCTGTTGGCCTAGTGTCTAATTATATGTGAGTATGTGCCAGGTGCCTCTTTCTGGGTCTGCGTTAACTCACTCAGGATGATCATATTCAATGAGAGATCAGGCCATAGAACAAAATTTCTATGAACAGTAAAAGAATAAGAAAAATAATTGTAATCTTTTCCTGTTCAGCCTTTTCCAGGAGAGAAGCTGGCATGGTTGAGAGAAACTATAAATAAGCATAAGAGTATGAAGTTAAAGAAAGGCAAGGAACTTGTACTTACAGGGCTCTGGAAGGTGCCCAGTATGCAGCTGTTTGAGGATGTGAACTCTAAAATGCAGGTACCAAGGTGATTAAAGAAGAAAGAATACCCATGAGAGATCCTGGAAAGATACCAATGATGTGCTAATTCCCAGAGTGGGGATGTACAGGTATGGGGCTGTGGAAAATGCTATAATGAGTTCTAGACCATAGAGGGTATTTATATTTATAACATGAAAAACCTCCCTTGTAAGATTATATTAGAAGCAAATAACCCTACTAAAAAGGATGGAATATTTCAGTATGTATACGTCAAACAAAAATAGCACAGTTAATAAACATTTGACCAACAACATAGCAGGAAAGATGTGGAATACTAACAGTCCTTAAGGAGATGCAATTAAAACACAGTGAAATGGTATCTTGCACCACTAGAGGGACTTGGATAAAAACAATAAGAAGCCAAAGCATTCTAAAGATAGAAAGGGACTGGAACCTGTCTACATTATAGAAATAATGTAACATACCATAAAACCTAGAGAAAAACCTGGGAGTATCTAAAATGTTAAATATCCATTTTTAGGTATATGCCAAAGAGAAATAAAAAAATATGTTCACATAAAAGCTTGTACACAATCTCGTAGCTACATCATTTATAATACCTAAGTAAATAAAACAGCAAAAGTATTTCCTAATCTATGAATGGAGCTCTACAAACAAAGAAAGCGAGATGAGAATATTACACTATGGGACAAGAAGGTAGTTTCAAATAATGCATATTTTATGATTTTATACATATGATATGTACCAATGGACAATATACAAGGCAAATATTTTAGTATTTGCCTAATCCTTTAAGGCAGAGGTTGTCAATGTATGTGCGTCACAGCCCCTTTGAATCTAGAATGGTGCTTTCATAGAGGTCACCAAATACTGTAGGAAAAGGGAGGCTCATATTTACATTACAGTTTATAACAGTATCAAAATCACAGTCATGAGGAAGAAATGAAAATAATGATTGTGGTTACCCCAACAACAGGAACTGTCTTAAATGCCCACAGTATTAGGAATGTTAAGAGTCATTGATCTAAGCTTTTGGGTAATGCAGAGTGTTTGAGGTGACTATTAATAAAAGTCTATGAGTTATTAGTGAACCATTTTTTCCTAAGAAAATGTATATAAAATAAGAGAACTCAGAGGTATAAAGTGTTTGGGGGAAATGTGGTAGGTTGCCTGAGGCTTTCATGTGAGATCCTTTTAGTAAAAATTCATTGTTGTCACAGAGGAAGTCCAGGGTAAAGTTGACTCCTTGGGTTCAGCAGGCCACATATCAGACACTTAGGGGATTTCATGTAAGAAACTGTTTAGTTAGATATGCAGATCATATGATTTTCATAACATCTCATCAGTCATTGTACTGGAAAAGAGACACAGATCATATGCAACTTACTGTGTGCAGCAGTGCTGTGATCAAGTCATATTAATAAACAAGAGGCTGATTGAATGTGACATGTCAATCACGGCTACGGAAGCCCTGGCCTAAAGAAAAGCAAAATGACTCAGTTCATTTGGGATGAAATCTAAACCACTTAGTACAAGATTTTACATGCGCTGCCCTCTTGGCTGCCATTGCACTTGGTGTCTGTTCCTACGGCCACTAAACTCTAATCCCAAAGCCCGATTTCTCTATCTAGACATGCTGAGTTCCGTGCTTCAGTGAATCTTCTACTTCACCCTTTTCATTGCTGTGCACATGGCTAGGTCCTTTTCCTACTCGGTTCTCAGATCAAAAATCACTTTCTCTTAAGAATGTCAGACATCTTGTCTTTTGTTATTGTTAAGCCCCACATTTCTTTCTGATTCCCTCAGTCTAACACATTACCTATATAGGCTTTCATAGCACTTGTTATCTTTTGAAGTTATTTTGTAAATTTGGAGTTCTTAAAAATAATGATTAACTAAGCAGCAGTTTCTGATATATAAAGTATGTTTTATGTGATGTACCTTGAAGATTTGTAATAAGGATTAAAGGAAATAGTATATAAGAAACAGATAACAAAGTAGCGCTTAGTGAAAGGCAGATACCACATGTGCTATCACCACTAGTACTAATAGCAGCAGTAGCAAAATTGCTCCAGATCTTACTCTCCCTGGTGGTGCTAGATGTGCAGAAACACAAGCACTTGAAGATGAGGTAGAGAGACTGACAGGAAAATGTTGCTATGACTCTACTACAAATCCCTAAATCTAACTCTCCTAAGCCATGGACTGTCATTCGAGTTAGCAAATTTCTGTAGGGTTGGGAATTAGAAATGGACTTAATACGTGTGTGTGGGGGACTTCTACCCCAACTGGAGGGGAATAGGCAAAAGAGGGAAGGAGGATGAGAATGGGAAGATAAAAGGGAGGGGCTAACAATCAAGATATAATGCAAATAAATTCTAATAAATTAAATATACATTTAAAACACACACACACACAAAGAAATGGACACAATTAGATGACATTCTCTTGGGTTTTGGGACTTTATCATGTAGTAATCAATGACATAGAAGGATCATTACCAACAATGGGAGTCAGGGAGAGGAATCATTTACACCCCTCACATGTTCAGACTGGACTTTGGGTGATTATTGAGGCTTAGCTTGTTGGTGAGAACACATCTGCTCTATTCTCAGTGTATTCTTCCTATTTAGAATAGCTCACATCTTCTCAGAAAATGACAACTTGAATATATATATATATATATATATATATATATATATATATATATATATATACACACACACATATATATATATATATACACACACACACATATATATATACAATCGAATATATATATATATATGTATATATACTGTTTATATACATATATAGATAAATATATATTAAATGTCATAAATGATATATAATTTGACCTCATTCATATCTGTCATTTCTCTTTCTATATATACTTTTTATATGATATTGTATGAATATATATATCATCCTTGTTTGCCATATAATATACTTATTACCATTATTTACAGCTTATCTTTACACATATGAGGGGGATATTCATTCTAGTCCACGACCCTTTCCCTGATTTTCTCATTTTTATTCACCTTTCTGGATATATGTCACTCAAGGATCTTTGGTGATGAAGTACTGTGTGATTCAACTCATGCAAGAACCTTTTTAGTGAATGTATCTGAGACAATTTTGACCACAGAAAAAAATTCTGGAAAATAGATAAAAGTTATTTTCTCTGAGAATTTTGGTGTTTTCTTTTCATGAGATTTAAAAATGTTCTTATGATTGAAGGCTCAGAGAATTTAGTCAATGAATTGTATCATCAGATAAAATTGATAATATTTTAGCCATTTTTGGTTGAACATAGAAGCTTATGATTTTGTTTCCCAAAAAGAGCTCATATGCTCTCCTTTATCTGTCTTTCCATTCCTTTCCTTTCCCTTCTTTTCCTTTCTTTTCAATTCCCTTTCCATTCACTTTCCTTCCCTTCCTTTCCTTCTTTCCTTTCCTTTCCCGTCTTTCCCTTCGCTTCCTTTCGCTTCCCTTCCCTTTCATTTGCCTTCTTTTCCCTTCCCTTCCATCCCTTTCCTTTCCCTTCCCTTACTTACCCCTTTCAGCCCTGTTTTCTTTTCTTTTTTCCCTGCTCCCTCCCCTCTCCTTTTGCCTATTCTTCTCCTCTCCTTGCCACTTTCTGCTTCTCCCTTCTCTTCTCATTTTTATATTTGTCCATTAATTTCCCTCATTAATTTTTCCTTACTTATTGTATATATATTCTTCTAGAAACACCTAAGTTGATAGATACTCAGTTATCTTTTTCTTTTTTAAGCTTAATAGTTACTTAAATATATTTAGTTGTATTTTAATATAAATGGTATATAATTTTACCACATATATCTTATATCTCTATATTTATATATACACATATATCTATACGTCCGTATTTGTAACTATTGATCTATCTAGCTATATAGATAGATAGATAGAGACAGACAGACAGACAGACAGACAGATAATTCATCTGTCATTGCCACATCTAATCTACTTTTCATTTTCTTGGTGCAATATGTTTTAAAAATGCTTTGTCTATGTTTTCAATCCCTTAGGTTGGAGTGAGATAGAGTTTTATAAAGTATGAAATAGTTTTTATGTTATTCTTCAAGTTGCCTTAAGAACAGGAACACTTGGGTACTGTGGACTCAGTAATATATTTTCATCATGGTGTTGACTAGATAGACTGGTTTTCTTCGACAGGGCCAGGATAGAACACTGACAGAGGTGTCAAAGTAAGATAGAGTTGTGGTATATAAAGCACAGGCTGAACCAAGGCTCAGCTAATTCTAGCTGAGTGTGCCTGAAGCCTTGTAAGATATAGGATCCATGGGGAGGTAAACTATAGGACAGATATGGAGGAACTTTGTTGAATAAGACAAACTGGGTCCATTTTCCTCCTCTGTGCACTACTATTTGATAACTAATGTTCTAATAACAAAAATGAAGAAGTGAAAGCACATCAAAGAGAACATCTACGTAAAGCATGTTGAGTTGCAAACAATAACTATATGGTCTGTGAGATTATTTTAAATCATAAAATTCAAATAGATTAAATAGTAAGGAATAAAAATGGTGATATATTCCTTAAATTTTTTTAAGTCTTATTAAATGACATGATCACAAAATTTCATGGATGATTCAGAGAAACAATAAAATTAAAATTCATATAGATATGTTTCTATGGGAGGAATTTGAAAAGCACCCTAAAATACATAGAATACTGCCAATAACAGGAAACAACAGGGTACCTCAATATTTGTTTCTTCAGTACCATGTATAATAGAGCTAATGGGACTTGTTTTTCTCCCTGGTAATCAAATATAAACTATCATCTCTAAGTTTGGTCATATTTCACAGTAAGACTTTAAAAGAGGTAATTTTTGGACAGTTGCTTAAAACTAAAAAGAGAACGAATAGCATATTATCATTTACTTTTATGAACACAATTAACTTAAATGTTGTAAATACTTCTTTAAAATAATCTGAAATGCCAAACATTTTTAAATATGAAATTCCTTTAGAGGCATGACTTGTTAGTAGAGAGGTCAGTGGATTGAATCAGGCCTCCAATTGAGCATCAGATAGCATGGCTTCCTGTGTTGCTATACCCAGATTTTAAATAGCAAACACATCTGTTTCTCTCCACAGTTTGCAAACCAACTGTAAAACTTCAAGTAACCTTTAAAGTGTAAGTCAAGTTTCCAAATTAACATTCATTGCATATTTTAAAAACTGAGTTATTTACGGAACTTCTAATGTCTCAGAAGAAAATTGTTAAGTTCCAGTAATGAAATTTCTGTTCCAGAATTTCCGAAGTAGGTGATGGTGGGAAACGGTGAATATGTCAAGAAGGAGATTTGTTATTTAACTATGTCAATAATTTACTAGTGCAGCCCAAACAACTGGTGATATATTTTGTTTATTTTCATTGTTACTTCATAACTCTAATTGTACTATTGTGAATTGTAATGCAAATACCTGTGCTTTTCTGTGGTCTGAGGTGACCTCAGTAAATAGATTAGCCCACCAAAGGGGTCATGACCCATAGGCTGAGAACTACTGTCAAAGGACAAAGAGACTGTGAGCCACAAAGAACAGTGCCCAATTACCCTACAAGTCTATCCTCACACCCTCCAACAATTTTGAAATCTAAGGTGCTGGAATTTTTATTTTATCTTATTTTCTGTTATTAAAAATATGTTAGGAATATGGTAACACAAAGCTTATGGGAGGAACCAACCAATATCTTACTTGCCTTAAAGCACACTCCATGGAATGAAACCCATACCTGACACTGGTTAGGTGACAAATAACCCGAAACCAGATATCTCAGACACCTAGAGTAAAATGAAATACTAATAGTCTTTTTAAAAAATGACTCCTAATGCTATCCTGCTATAATCATAGTCAGTCTATTGTTCAGCCATCATCAAAAGAAGAGTCCTCTTGTGGATCCGAGAGTAAATACAGATGCACATCTAGATGCTATGCACACAGAAAGATCTTGGAACACTTAGGTCAAAATAGGATGCTTCCATCAAATCCTTTCCCACGGAGCTCAGTGAACTGAAGTGGAAATGGGATAAGAGGGTATGAAGAACAAGAGAAGAACAAGGTTCTCTAATCAACTGCAAAGTTCCTATGAGTGCACAGAGAGGGAAGCAGCATACACAGGGCCTACGTGGGTCTGCCCCAGGTCCTCCGAGTATGATATGGCTTTCAGTTTAGTGTTTTTGCATGGGTGGGTCTCTGATTCTTGTGCCTGCTGTTGGGTCCCCTTTTTTTCTGTGATTTTTGCCTAGCCCAACTTCAATGAGATGAGTTTTATTTTATCTTATTATATTTTATTTTGTTATGCTTTGTTTTTATTTATTAGAAGCCTCTTCTTTTATATGATAGACAGAAATGGAGTTGATGCCAATGGAAAGGGATGTTGGGAGGTTGGGAGGACCTGAGAGGAGTAGATGGTGGGCAAAGCGTAATCAGGATATGTTGTACAACTTGGTTTGGGTTTTGTTGTTTTGGTTGGTTAGGTTTTTCGGGGAAAAGGATGCATTTTTGAGACTGAGTTTCTCTGTGTAGCCTTTGCTGTCCTGGATTCAGTTTGTAGACCAGTCTGGCTTTGAACTCTCAGAGATCTGCCTGCCTTTGCCTCTGTGAGAAGTACTGGGAGGAAATGTGTGAGCCACAACATCCTGATTACTTTCATTATTACACATATTCTGAAAGTATGCACCGATGATCCATGCATATGATTTCTGGGCTTCATGATAGTATTATGTAATACTCATTTAATGGAACATATATTTGAGAGATTAAATTTTTGTCCTTTCTCAGTTTAGCAAAATATTATGTAATACTCACCCTGCAGGGCAGTAGCACTCCAGAGCCTCCTCACTTTACAGCCACATGAACCTGATACCAACTTGCAGGGTGTCCTAGTGTTAGACAATGCTGCAAAGTCCCTATTGTGCTCACCTAAATTAATCTGAGTGCATTCCTAATCTATCATTAGCAATTTGTTGATTTAGTAGAATGTGTAACCCCTGTAATCTGAGAACTCTCTGTGTTGTCATTAAATGCTTCCAGTATGTCCGGCAATTTTGTTGGGGTCTCAGTATTGTTCTTGAGAAACTTCATTCAATATCACTGTTCACTCTTCTGTTGTATTTCTGATTTCTCTGGCTACATTCAGATTTTGTCAGTCTTTAGATTTTGACTAAATAATACACAGATAAGTGTTCTTTGAAATTAGTGAGATTGTATTTCTCTGAACTTCTAATCCATAAAAGTTGTTTTTTTTAAACAAAACCTGATATTAGCTTAATGTATCATTTTATGAGCCTTTCTAACCATACCAGGATGTTTTCATCACAAATAATGAAATACTCCTGAGAATAACTAAAGACTAAAGGTTACACATATGAAAAGAAGGTGTACCAGATCTCTTTGTAAAGGTTAATGTTTATTTTCTTTGCTCCTACATCCCAAATTTTAAAAATATATTTTATTAATTTATTCATATTACAACTCAATTGTTATCCCATCCCTTCTATCCTCCCATTCTCCCTCCCATTTTCCCCTTACTCCCTTCTCCTATGACTGTGATTGAGGGGGACCTCCTCCCCTGTATATGCTCATAGGGTATCAAGTCTCTTCTTCGTAGCCTGCTATCTTTCCTCTGAATGCTACCAGGTCTCCCCACCCAGGGGATATGGTCAAATATGGGGCACCAGAGTTCATGTGAAAGTCAGACCCCACTCTCCACTCAACTGTGGAAATGTCCTGCCCATTGGCTAGATCTGGGTAGGGGTTCGAAGTTTCCTGCACGTATTGTCCTTGGCTAGTGCCATAATTTGAGCAGGATCCCTGGGCCCAGATCTATGCAGAAAGACTCAAATGGTATATGTTCACTTACATCTGGACATTAGCCCAAGGGATATGTCCCATGAAAGTCTTCACTAACCAGGAAAGTGGGACAGAGTGGAGGACATCCTATTGGGACTCTAGGTGAGAGAAGCATGGGAGAATGGGGAAATAGAAGGATCCAGAGGGTCCTAGAAACCTAGAAGAAGAACATCCCAACTTTTCAAGTTTGACTTCCTGGAGATCCAAATGCAACCCTATTTAAAATTCCACTAATTCTATTTAGGGAAAGAATTCAAAATCTGATCTTAATTCTTTTTAAATATATGAAATTTCAAACTCACTAAATCCTTTCTTGGTGAACAAAGTGGAAGAATTTGTAAGGATTGACCAAGGCTTACATTAGTTTATAAAGCTGTAACAATCAAGAGGCTGTGGGGTGGAGAAAAAGAGTAACATTGAATGTGAGAAGAGTCTACATAAGGAGTAGCTTTCATTTAATGAATCACAAATTAAATCAACTGACTTTTACCACAGGCACTATATCTGTGGTTGTTGTAACATCTTCCTCAATGGAACTTTCTGATCATCCTTTTTTCTCTACCTAATCTGCATGTCATTTTTGTAATATTTACTTTTTATTGGTATTCTCTATAAAGATATATATTTCTAGAGCAAAGCATTTCTTTATTATTCATGGATATTTCAAGGCATAGTGCCAACATTGGTAAAGAATTACAAATGAAAGAAATATTTCACTGTTGTGTGAAGGGTGGTAAATAATTTTGAGATTTGATGGGCTGTAAATAATTGCCATTTTTGGACATTTTGTAAGCTAACAGAGAGGAAGTATTCAGGAGAACACACTTTTGTTTGGATATTACAGCCTGTTTTCCTTCATTATTTATTTTTTTCTGGTTTCATCTGTTCTTTTGTTGTTCCCTGTAGATGAATGTATCACTTGCTATTCTTAATTTGCAACAATCAGAAACAAGGGCTCTTTTCTATGTGAGTGATTGTGTGCAGCAAATTGTCTTTCTCTTAAGAATAAACTCTGTTAAATTGAGCATCACATTCTGCAACTTTCCTCAGACCTGAAGCTCTTCTGGCTTTTTATCAACATTTTGTCCTGAAGTGATTTTGGTCATTATAAAAGGTGAAAAGTTAACACGTGAGTCCTCTTTAATTTATAGTCAATTTTCCATTTTAATTTTAAGTAGTTAATTTATTTGCTGTATGATGCGTATGTTTACATTTATGATTGTGAATTCATTCATATGCATGTTTGCCATGACACTTCTGTTGAGATAGTAATCAAATTCTGGCACTGGCCATTTCCTTCAGCCTTGTTTGAGGCAACATTTCTTTTGTGTTATGCTGTGTAGGCCACCCCTGCTGGCTTGTGAGCTTTTGGAAATTCTTCCATCTCCACCTCCCATCTTACTAGAGAATTACTGGTCCTCATACTTGTCTGGCTCTGCTTCATTCACTGAGCCTTCACCTTAACTAAACATTAACACTTTTGACGTATTATTTATTTTTATTTTTCTCTTTGTGCATATGTCTATTCTTGTATAAAGGTTTCTTCCTCCCATCCCTAAGCTCCTGGAATAACAACTCATGAGCCTAATTATTATATCGATACCTAGGCCATATAGCTAGGGTCTTCTCTGACTGTCTCACAACTAAGTGTAACCCATTCTGTTAATCTACCTTCTGTCATGTGGCTGGTGACATGGGCTGAGGTGCCATACTTCCATCCTCCTCACATTTTGTAGGCTAAATCTCATGCACCTTGTTTTATCCCAGAATTCCTTCTGCCTGCTGGATGTCCCACCTATTTCCTGCCTCAGCCATAGGCCTGGTGTTTATAAGTGACACGTGTTGTATACATATAATACACAAGATATTCCTTCTGTAGTCTACATAGTATATTTATAGATATTCTATGCACTCATTCTTATACTTACATGAATGCATGTGTATATGAAACCAATTTATAAATATATGTATTTAAATATTTCATTTAAAAGTTTAAAGAAATGTATTTATGTGATACTTTTTTGCTTAGTATTTACCTAATATGAACATAAACAAGTATACATTATTATGTAATCAAAACAAAAGTATCAATAGAGAAATACTAACTTGATACATTAATATTATTAAAATTACATTTGTCAATTGCTACATAATAATACAACTATTCTTATATCTTTATTTCTCTTGTCATTTTTATTCTGGATTTTAATTTTTCAGATTTCTTAACACGTTTTCTGCTTATGTATGGTGATGAGTATATATATGATTATATAAGATACTTAGACTTTTGTCGAATTCATTGCATCTGGTAATTGATATTAATTCTTACTAATTTTATTATAACAGGATCAGCTTTATATTTTTGGTGGTAAAATTTAGTATCATATAAGAATGTCATATAAATTTGTTCCTCTTTGTATCTTTGATTAATATTTTAGGTCATAAATTATTTATTGTAAAGTGGATGTTCACTGTTAATTTTCTAAATTCATTATTTCTCCCAAAATTTCTGGTTTGGAGTAGGGAATAAGTTTCCCTGTTCCTCTCTCTGTATATCTCCCTGAAAGTGGATTTGTGTTTGTTGGAATACTTATAATCTGCTGCTCTCCTTTCTTCCTCACATACATCACTGCTTTTCTTTTCCTCTTCCAATCTTCACTATACACGTATGTCACAAAGGCAGGTAGTGTTTTGAAGTCCTGTTGGAATGAATCTTTTTTTTTTCCTGATCATTTTATTTTATTTTATTTTCCTCCTTTATTAATTTATTCTTGTTACATCTCAATGGTTATCCCATCCCTTGTATCCTCCCATTCTTCCCTTCCTCCCAATTTCCCCTTATTCCCCTCCTCTATGACTGTTCCTGAGGGGGATTTCCTCCCCCTTTATATGATCATAGGGTATCAAGTCTCTTCTTGGTAACCTGCTGTCCTTCCTCTGAGTGCCACCAGGTCTCCCCGTCCAGGGGACATGGTCAAAGGTGAGGCACCAGAGTATGTGAGAAAGTAACATCCCACTCTCCACTCTACTGTGGAGAATGTTCTGTCCATTGGCTAGATCTGGATAGGGGCTTAAGGTTTACCGCCTGTATTGTCCTTGGCTGGTGCCTTAGTTTGAGCAGGACCCCTGTGCCCAAATCTGCCTATCATAATGTTCTACTTGTAGGCTTCTAGGACCCTCTGGGTCCTTCTACTTTGCCTTTCTCCCATGATTCTCTCATCTAGAGTCCCACTAGAATGTCCTCTCCTCTGTCTCAGTTTCCTGGTAAGTGAAGGCTTTCGTGGGACATGCCCCTTGGGCTACTATGCAGATATAAGTGAGTATATACCATTTGAGTCTTTCTGCTTCTGGGTTAACTCACTCATTATGATCATTTCTAGCTCAATCCATTTATCCACAAATTTCGGGAATTTCTTGTTTTTTATAGCTGAATAGTATTCCATAGTGTATATGTACCATAGTTTCTTTATCCATTCTTCTATTGAGGGACACTTAGGCTGTTTCCATGTTCTGGCTATTATGAATAAGGCTGCTATGAACATGGTTGAGCAAATTTTCTTGCTGTGTGCTGGAGCATCTTCTGGGTATATTCCAAGGAGTGGAATAGCTGGGTCTTGAGGAAGCCCTATTCCCATTTTTCTGAGATAGCACCAGATAGATTTCCAAAGTGGTTGTACTAGTTTGCATTCCCACCAACAATGAAGGAGTGTTCCTCTCTCCCCACACACTCACCAGCATGTGGTGTCGCTTGAGTTTTTGATCTTAGCCATTCTGATGGGTGTAAGATGGAATCTCAGAGTTGTTTTGATTTGCATTTCCCTGATGATTAAGGAGGTTGAGCATTTCTTTAAGTGTTTCTCAGCCATTTGATATTCCTCTGTTGAGAATTCTCTGTTTAGTTCCAAGCCCCACTTCTCAATTGGGTTATTTGGTTTTGTGGTGTTTAATTTCTTGAGCTCTTTATATATTTTGGATATTAGACCTTTGTCAGATGTGGGGTTGGTGAAGATCTTTTCCCAGTCTATAGGCTGTCGCTTTGTTCTCTTGACAGTGTCTCCTGCCTTACAGAAGCTTCTCAGCCTCATGAGGTCCCATTTATTAATTGTTGACATTAATGCCTGGGCTGTTGGTGTTCTGTTCAGGAAGTTGTCTCCTGTGCCAATATATTCCAGGCTCTTCCCCACTTTTTCTTCTAAGTGACTTAGTGTCTCTGGTTTTATGTTGAGGTCTTTAATCCACTTGGATTTGAGTTTTGTACAAGGTGACAAATATGGGTCCAGTCGCATTTTTTTTTACACATAGACATCCAGTTAGACCAGCACCATTTTTTGAAGATGCTATCCCTTTTCCATCGAATGGATTTGGCTTCTTTGTTGAAAAGCAAGTGACCATATGTGTGTGGATTCATATCTGGGTCTTCGATTCAATTCCACTGATCAACCAGCCTGTTGCTGTGCCAGTACATGCTGTTTTAATTACTATTGCTTTATAGTACAGTTTGAGATCTGGTATGGAAACTCCTCCAGAGCACCTTTTATTGTACAAGATTGTTTTAGCTATTCTGGGTTTTTTGTTTTTCCATATGAAGTTCAGAATTGAACTTTCAATGTCTTTAAAAAATTGTGTAGGTACTTTGATAGGGATTGCATTGAATCTGTAGATTGCTTTTGGTAGGATGGCCATTTTTATTATGTTAATTCTCCCGATCCATGAGCAAGGTAGATCCTTCCATCTTCTCATGTCATCTTCAATCTCTTTCTTTAGGGTTTTGAAATTTTTTTCAAACAGGTCCTTCACTTGCTTAGTGAGAGTAACTCCTAAGTACTTTATATTGCTTGTGGCTAATGTGAAGGGTGCAGTTTTCTGGAATGAATCTTAAAACCTAGCTCACTTTGGAAGCTAAGATATTAAAAGCATACGATACAATGGAAAGATAGAAATTATATACTCCAGAGGCAAGATAATAAATATTTGTAATCCCTGTTAATTTAAACAATTTTAATGCAGAATATGCTAAAAATGATAATCCCAGAGTGTTTCAAAATACATTAGACCTGTATGTACCTGTACTTATGTCAGGAATCTGTTCAGGGACGGATGCCCCCAAACTCACAGGCACACAAGTAATCAATAGTAAGTCCTCAGATGCATAGTATAATTTTTACGATTTCCAATGACTGTAAGTGACCTGAATAAACAGCAAGACAAATATACACAGAACATATGGATGTGTCAGTGTTTTCTCCTTTTGTATATCCAGTTTCTGTTTTGTTCAAGGAGTGTAGCTCTAATAATTAATTCAGGTCTTAGAGTAGTGGGATAAGTCAAGACAGTGTATTTACTCCTAAAAGTTTTGTGCTAACAATACTCAGTAAAAAAAAAGTAATTTATGAGAACCAAGTCTTCTGGTAAATGAACTATTTACCCTGATGTATTAGACAAACCTACGATAATTTTCTTTTTGTGCTTTTAAAGCACAAAGGCTAACTTAACATATACTTCTCTTGATACAAATTCAATGTCTCGAGTCAAAATGATTGACCTGAACTGAACAGCCATGAGGATCCATTATGGAGACACTGCTGTGCTTTGTTCAGGCACCCAAGTCAGCAATACTGTATCAGAGCCATGCCTGAATTTAAGTTTTCAAAGCATTTACAATATTGAAGTAGGATTTGACACGTAGAATAAGATATACTGACTAATGCAAATCTTACTGATGCTAATTTTATAAATCAAAACACCACGCTGATCTAAACTACCCAAAGGAGTAAGTATATCATGGACACAAAATATATCCAGGGGGCTGGTTTGCTGACTATGGACTTATTCAGTGGGACTCAAAATTATATTTTTTCAAGTATCTGAAAATCACCCTTAGGGTCCATTTCCACACATCTCACACATTTTTCCTCATTAAGTTGTTATGAAAATTTGATGTTTGTACTTTACTATGATGGAGAGCATTTTACAAGGTGGGCTATCCCTTACAGTCCTAATTTTGTCACTGAGTAGGAAAGTAGCTTTATCTTGAAAGGTGAGTGCTTCATTTCAGAATGCCGCGAGGCATTTCAGAGAGTCTGAAAACTCAGGTGGGAAGGTGAGGAGCAGGCTGTCGTTTTCAGGTAGAGGACTGTAAGGGAGGCCTACATGTTTTAGTGGGAGAGTATTAGAGTTCAGTTGATTTTGGAGTGTGCATAAGACAAGGAAAATTTTGAAGATAGTGAAGCCTACTGGTTACGGTCGGGAACTGCAAGGAGGACTGACAGTGTGGTGTGCGCACCTGATGAGAAGACTGATGTTTCTATCCACCACTAGATTTGGAATTCCCAACTTATCTGCATTTAATGTATTAAGCACACACATTTAAAAATAATTTTTCTGACTTTTATATAAAAAAAATGAGGAGAACTGACAAATTCAATTATTACCATAATACATCAACAGAAAGACCAAACCTTAGTGGGATTATTAGTTCCTTACTTTTGGTGTTTCTATAAATAACTGTTTTGTGAGTTCATGCAGTGGCTGTCCCAATTCCAGGGTATGGACATAAGATATTTTTGATAACTTATATAATCACATTTTTTTTCTTTCATTTGTCCAAAAGCTTAAGAAGAGAGACTCCAGACCGCATTTCTGAAATGACTGTTGCTCATTGTGCACTTCTACTAAAGTAATAGCAAGGACCTTTTTTCCAACTTGCTTTCTATCATATACTTAATCTCCACTATTGTAAGGGATAATTTAATTTTGTTTCATACCCGAGTGCCATGGGGAACCAGAAATCCATTCACTAATGATAATAGGATTTTCATTGTCCTTAGCAGACAAATCAGATAATCAAATTGGCTATTCCTCCATTTTACATCACTGAGTCTCTTGTCTTCAACATTCCTGGGTACAAAGACTGAATCAGACAGAGTTCTTGTAAGCAAAAGAAATTATTTCATTAGCAATCAGGAGAGAAAACTCATGGTCTCTCTAAGCAGTAGACTTGGAAATTGGCACAATCCTTAGGATATCAAAAATACTGAAACTATCAGAGAGTAAGTTTCTAGAATGACAAAAATAGTGTCATAGGTATTTGAACAATTGGAAAAATATAAAAGATATTACATGTCTACTTTTTATATTTAATTGAAAGATTAATTTTAAGTTATGGAAGATGACTCAGTAGCTAAGAGCACTTGTATTTCTCCCTCAGAATATGTGTTCAGTTCCTAGTACCAATGTCAGGTGGCTCACAAGTTCGCAACTCCAGTTACAAGAGATTCCAAGGCCTCTGGACATCATTTGCAGAGAATTCATGTGCACATATATATATATATATATATATATATATATATATATATATATGCAGACACACATACTTGCACATAAAATTTAAATTAAGAAAAATAACTTTTTCATAGGGTATCAAGTCTCTTCTTGGTAACCTGCTGTCCTTCCTCTGAGTGCCACCAGGTCTCCCCCTCCAGGGGACATGGTCAAAGGTGAGGCACCAGAGTATGTGAGAAAGTAATATCCCACTCTCCATTCTACTGTGGAGAGTGTTCTGTCCATCGGGAACAGTCATAGGGGAGGGGAATAACGGGAAAATGGGAGAGAGGGAAGAATGGGAGGGTACAAGGGATGGGATAACCATTGAGATGTAACAAGAATAAATTAATAAAGGAGAAGAAAAGATAAAAAATAAATAAATAAATAAACAATAAAAAAAGAAAAATAACTTTTTGAAGAGTCTTTCCTGAAGATTATAGTGAATAATGCAGTAAGATCCATTTATTACAATTATAACCAGCCTTGAACATATAAGCACAAGGAGTATAGCTAACACTCTGGTTGTTTCCATGCTTCTGTTTTCTAAACAAAATCAGAAAGTCCTCCATTCCATGAGATTTATATCAGGTTGATAATTTCATAAGTATCAGTAATGTGTATGTAGGTATAATGAATGTATGTGTAGTAGTTACTATGCTTCTGGTAAAACAGGAATTGGTTTCATAGTAAATCAGTGTGATGGGAAGTATATATTGCCAGTTTGAAAGCCATCTTGAATATAGGCTTTGGGGACATATTTATGCACAATTGTCTTAATTATATTGTTTGGTATGATAAGCCCCTTCTTAATTGTAGATGTACCTTGGCAGCAAAAGTAGACTGTATAAATCTGAGTGAGAAGCAAAATGTACTCATGGTTCTAACCCAATTATACAAAAACAAAAAATCCAAATTCTTTCATATTTTGCTAAGAACATTCCAGATAGATTTTTTTTTTTAGTTAGCTCAGTCTAGGAATGATATTAAGTAGCTATAATAATAGCCAACTCTATAAAACTTGTTAGATGAAGTCAAGAATTTACAGAATCATGATCATTTTCAAATTTAGAAGAACCTTTGTGCCTTTACCACTTTAATTTATTTTGAAAACATATTTTTCTTTTACATATATATTTTAATTAATTTATTAATATTACATCTCAATTATTATCCCATCCCTTTTATCCTACCATTCCTCCCTCCATCCTTCCTTCCCCCTACTCCCCTCCCCTATGACTGTGACTGAGGGGGACCTCCTCCCCCTGTATATGCTCATAGGGTATCAAGTTTCTTCTTGGTAGCCTGCTGTCCTTCCTCTGAGTGCCACCAGGCCTCCCCATCCAGGGGACAAGGTCAAATATGAGGCACCAGAGTTTGTGGGAAAGTCAGTCCCCACTCTCCACTCAACTGTGGAGAACGTCCTGTCCATTGGACAATGCACACAGTAAACTTCGAACCCCTACCTAGATTTTTTTTTTCATATACTATGCCAGGGTCCTATCGTGGGATGAAGGAAGAGCTTGAAGAAGGGTGGATGCCAGAGCAATGAGGGAAGAAAAGTAGGAGTGAGTCAGGCTGGGGCATCAGAATGAGTTTACAGCCAGACTGACTTGCAGTCAGAGTAATTCTTTATTATTCAGAACTCAGTAAGCAGGGATAGATGCATGTTGTTCCAAAACATAGATTGTATAGTTTTTGTGCCCAATCATGTTTTAAATTACTTTGGTCATACATTTTGTGAGCATTTATAAACTGTGACAGAACAAGAAGTGTCTTTTACAATCATTTTTCCTCATCAGCCTCATAACTGAAGTTTTAACGCTATTGAAGTTTCAAGGGCATATTTTTTCAGTACATGACAGCCTGTCTCAGGCTGGTAACTCTTGTAGTTTCAAGGGCGGGCACCTGACAGAAAGAAAATTAGCCTGGGCAGATTGTTATGTTTCAAATACTGTATTATCAATTTTTAATAATTTGAGTGCAAATTGTCACTAGGCCCAAGAAAAATCTTCAGGCCAAAGTTGCTGCAGTTGTTGTTCAATTCTTCCATAATACAATATTTCTTTTTTCATATTTGCAGAATTTATTTATATATCTAAACTTGGTATTTTTGGTCCTTGGTCACATAACACCATAGTGGCCCTGTATGAGTTAACTTTTTCTAAGAAAAGGAGGTCTTAATATTTTATTCTTTTATCATTTATGAATACCATATTTTGTCCATCATTGTAAGGAAGAGTCTTTTAATTTTATCTGATGCCATCTTTTCTTTCCTACCACCGGATACTGTTTACCTGTATAGGTTTACTTTGTTTTGATTATCTTCCTCCTGAGTAAGGAACATCTGGGGCAGAAATGCCAAAGAGTATCTTTGAGTCAAAGCCCTATGAGGAGGTCTCTGGCATAATTATTTGTGCCAAGAGCCGCCCTGTTGAGGGGGCTCACTAGGCATGTGGGCTGTCTAGGAGGTGATCTGGTGTTTGCAAGGTCTTATACCATGATGTACCCCAAAACTGCTTCCAGCTTCTAACATGCTGTCAGGAGTCATTGATTTGAGAAAGTCCAGGAGGCATGAGAGATCTCTGGAGGTGATCCGATATTTGCAAGGTCTGTATCGTGATGTGCCCCAGAATTGCTTTCAACCTCTGACTACCCTGTCAATTGTGCACTGCTGCATCTCTCTGAAATCTGGCATTATAGCCAGGCATGGTGGCGCATGCCTTTAATCCCAGCACCCAGGGAGGCAGAGGCAGGTGAATCACTGTGAGTCTAAGGCCAGCTTGGACTACATTCATGGCCAGCCCGGTCTACAAAGCAAGTCCAGGATAGCCAAGATTACACAGAGAAACCCTGTCTTGAAAAACTAAAAATAAATACATCTGGCATTGGTGTGAATTGTTATTTTCTGGGTACTGACCAGCTCTGATTGAGCAAACTTCCTAGAGGATCTTATTGAAGATGTACTTTTAGTTATCCAGATGAATTAATCCCTGATTATGGAATTCCTGATTTGGCTCAAATAGTTTTAAAAGTTAAAGTTAGTTTATGGCTGCAATAAATACCTTTGTGGACCTCCAGATGCCTCACTATGATAGCCTACCAGCAGATTTGTGGCTTCAGATAAGCCTCTACCGCAGATGGCACCACGAATCCTGGTATTTGACCATAAATATAGCCAACTTTGTTTAAACTCCATGTGAACCTATGTGGAATGAAGTTACCTAGAGATGTCCGAATTTACTCTGTTTCTTAGAATGAAAGACAGACAAAATTATTGTCCTGCGCTCATAACAAACTAAGAGATAGCTGGATAATGTATAGTCAGGTCCGTCCTAACTGATAAGTTGTATACTCTTGTAAGTTTCTGACCCTATTAACCTTAGATCCTGTCAATCTTTGTCATTCTGAACTCGCCATGAACTTATGTAATGGATACATAGATAAGAAATGTTTAGATTTAAAACATGTAACCTGTTGTATTTTTAGAATGCATCTGTTTTGTGATTAATTGTACTGTTTTGACTATGAGGTAATTCCCTGTTCTCAGAAGTATAAGTATGGTCTTCTACAATAAACGAGAAGGAGAGAGAAAGGAGAGAGTGAGAAAAAAGTTGAGGAGAAAAAATGGAGCAGCTCAACCTCAGTTGAAGTTAAGACGCCTGACTTCATCCACCTTTTCTCCTGATCCTCTTCTCTTGAATGTATGTGTGTGAGTGGTTTATTTTCTATCTCTATCTTACTTCTTATTTCTCTGTAGATTCACAAATAAGTTAGCAGACTCAGGGCCATCAGCCTTCTATAGCTAATAAGCCTAAGTTTACACCAACTTATTGGAGATCTCCGCAAAGAGGCCTATCTACAGATCAAAGAGCCTCCTTTTACGACCCCGTGCAGTTTCTAGCCAGAAGCCGCTTTTACAGCCTCAGCCATAGGAAAAAAGGTGGTCAGTTTAAGTTCTCCTCAGCCGCGATACAGCCAGTCCCTAGAGAAGAAACCTTAGGCTCTTTTTCCCTTTCCTTCCTTTTTCTTCTTTCAATCCTGATCGGTTGCCTGAGCCATCAACTCTGGCCACCCAAGAGATAAAGTGAACAAGAAGGGCACCCGCAATCCAACCCAAGAGAGAATCTACCCTGGACCCTCACCAGAGCACCAGCGGGGCATTAACATATTTGCATCACAGCCTCCAGGCTATAAGAAAGACCTTCAAGTAGGGCTAGATAACAATATCTCCTTAAAAGTAAGAGGGCTACTATGGTCAGGGTATTACTGGGGAAGTTTAGGAGAGGTATCCTGAGTGGAGGGCATAGAGGACTCATAAGAAAATTTCCATCAATCCAATATCACCAAGTTATACAAATAATAAAGGTCCTCCAAGCATGCAAATATAGAGATGAAGGCCAAAAAGGAGGGTATGTAACCACCGTAATTCCATCACTCAGCTCAGCTTTGCTGAGTTGTGTTGGCTCTATGACCTTCGCTGTTCCCATTAGATATGGCTGTGCCCAAAGAGTAGTAATTTAGTTACAGCTTCTCAGCTTCCAAATTTTCTCCAAGTTTTTCTCTTTAAACAATTCCTCAGATCCTCCATTTTATGCTTACTAATATCATTAATAATCTAGGAGTAAAATTAAATGGATTCTATAAAATGGATTCATCTTTTTGTGTAGTTTTTTCCAGGCAACCACCATTAGTTTTATTAATTTTTATTAACACCAGCTTTTGTCACTTTATTCCCACTCTGTCTTATGGAGAGAGGCCTTTAACAGTAAGAAATTTCCATCAAGTGGGGTAAAGAGTCAATTCAAGATATCCAGGCACTAGAACTTTGTCAAAGAGTGCCTTCAGGAAATCTGCTTGTCAGGGCACTTCAACATTGTCAAGCAATGCCCCTATGACTCATGGGGAAGATGCTTGGTTGTCTGGGCACTGGAACTTTGTCAAACTGCACCCTCAGAACACATGGCCTCTCCAATAATATATTTTGCTTTTAGTTTCCCCTCCCCAACTCATTCCTGAGACTACATGGAGGGGGGGAATATACTATGACATTACCATTTTCCATGAGTAAACTGCCAAGTGACTATTTTTTGTTTTTGTTTAACTCTCAGTCCAAACTATTCTTTGACTCTTTGTTGTTGTTTTAGCTTTATTTTCTTATATATTTTAATTTTATTTATATATTCATTCATGAATCTTTTTCATGAATCTTTATGAAAGATCATATCATGATCTTTATATCATGATCTTAGCTCCCTCCCTCCTCTCTTCCAAGTCTTACTCTCTGGCCCTCTTCCCCATTCTCTACTTTTCTATTTCTCAGATAAAGAGAATTCCCCCTACCAACCAGCATCAGCTCATCAAGTCACATCAGGACTGAGTGCATTTTCTTCTGTGGCCTAGCAAGGCAGCCCCACCAGGGTTAAGTGTTCATTGATGAAAATAAAGGCAATGGAATCCATGTCAGAAACAGTTTCTTCACCACTTTCTATGGGACATACATGAAGAATAGCTGCCCATCACCTATGAATTTGTAGAGAGCCTAGGTCAAGTACATGCATGGTTCTTGGTGGGCACTTCTGGCTCCACAAGTCACTCTGGCCCAGGTTAGTTGGCATTATTGAACTTCTTGTGGAGCTCCTGTACTCTTTGGGTCTTCTATTCTGCTCCCAATTCTTCAACAAGATTCTGTGCTGAGCCTCATTCAAATGCCACCTCATTTTCTGCTCTCATAGAACCTTCTTCTTCTTCTTCTTCTTCTTCTTCTTCTTCTTCTTCTTCTTCTTCTTCTTCTTCTTCTTCTTCTTCTTCTTCTTCTTCTTCTTCTTCTTCTTCTTCTTCTTCTTCTTCTTCTTCTTCTTCTTCTTCTTCTTCTTCTCCTTTTTCTTTTTCTTCTAGTGGATTCTGGTATACAGTGAAGACCAACTGAAACAGTTTTGTGGTCTGAACAATTATTGGAATTTTGGACTTTCCATCAGAAGACAGTCATTGTTCAACTAGTTAGACTACATCCTTTAAGCCAACCTAATAAATTTTGTGTGTATTAGTGAGCATATGTGCATC
The DNA here is from genome assembly GCF_964271855.1 of Acomys minous. Lineage (NCBI taxonomy): Eukaryota > Metazoa > Chordata > Mammalia > Rodentia > Muridae > Acomys > Acomys minous. The sequence continues at coordinate 91,559,972 of NC_140483.1, forward strand.
ATACATTCTCTCTCTCCATATATATATGTGTGTGTGTGTGTATAATCACAATAAACTTTTTCCTCACATAACTTGCTTTTGTAAGTGATTTACCATGGCAAAAGAAAAAAGAAGATAACTTAGGGTTTTAATCTATAATTTCAATAAATCCTTGTAATATGAACCTTTCTACTCTTTGTAGTTAAGTCTCAATTAAAACAAAACTTGCTAAGATGATTCTATAGTTCTAAAAATAGACAATTATTGAAATAATTTTCTCTAACTTCAAACAAATAAAAATAAAGATATCAAATATCATAAAAAGTGTGTGTGTGTGTGTGTGTGTGTGTGTGTGTGTGTGTGTGTATGAAAGCTGGGTACTTAATGGACTCTTGAGATCACTGTTTTGGCAAGTCAGGTTACAAGTTACCCTTCTTATTCAGGGTTTCTCATATCCTTCTCCCATATGGGGACTACATCTGTGCCCCAACACCAACTAGCTTTCTCCTGTGTCCTCAGGATACAGATCCTACTTGCCATTCTTGTACATTCAGTGCTTTAACTACAGAGTGCTCTTTTCAGCCAAGAAAAGTATCTTGTATTATGTAAAGATAAAAATTTGTCAAAATTTTCCATAGGTAATATTTCAGTTTGTTTTGTGTCAAAGTTACAGTGACACTCTATTGCAATTTATGTTGTTCATGGTAAAGTTTTAATATTATGTGGATGGTCACTTATTTTTCAATTTTGTGATCTATTTTAGTTTCAGACATGACAAATCTTCTACTCTGCGGTATCTTTGCATGAAATTAATTACATTCCACTTAATTATTTGAATGCCAGCTAATATTTAATGAGTGCCCAGTGGCTACATGGCAGTATAATAAGCATTCTCATTTTAAAATGTCTATTTATTCCCAGCTTCGGTCCTTTTTAGGATGCTGAGATTCTTAGCATTTTCACAATATGCAAAGCATAATAGTCCTCTTGTGAAGAATTAGCACTTTCTAAAATATCCCAGAAACCAAAGAAAGGAATATCTTATCCTTGAATATTAATAGCTCCCAGAGCTATGATGTGATAGAAAGTGTATTTTTCTCTTCCTCAGCATTCAGATTGGTTTCTGCTAATCAAGAATAAAATAGAACAAAGTCATGCTTGATATTCACAAAGTTTACTCAGTGCTTTCGAGAATTGTATTTACTATCCAGAAAACTAATAAGGGAGCCTAGTGTGGGATGTGGTATTAACAATGCACAGTAGGAGAAAACCAAACCAGAAATAGAGGTCGTAGGTTAAAACAAATGTATTAAATCTGAAGATACTTTTCGTGAAATGGAACAGACAAGACAGAACAGAGCTAAGGATATAAATCTTTACTTGTTGATGAATGGATGCTTGAGTGTTGAGGCAAGGGACTACTGTCAAAGTGAGGAACACTTGGCAGACGCCTATGAGTTTCCATGATCAAGTCTGCTACTAAGATCACTCACACAGGTGCTTTGAATTAAACTATGTAAATTGTCAGTGTGGAGTATCATAATAATTACCATGTCTCCAAAGTATTTTAAGTTTGGGGAAACTCTGAGTAAAGACCCAGTGACAGTTTCATTTATAAAAGGCATGGCCATGGATAGGTATAGCTTAGTATTGCAGTTGTATTCTTTTACTTTCATAAATCATAAAGCAATTTTATTTTCTGGGATGCTTTCTCCAGGTGATCAGAAGAACAGCAATCAAAAACATAGATGCAATAGTGTTAGAGAACACCAAACCCTTCTTAGTCTTAATTGTGTGTGTGTCTGTGCTGGTAACTTGATAACTTTCAGGCTTTATTTTTGCTATTGATCAAATTCATGAGTTTTCTTAAGCTGTTTACAGATACTTATTACACTATTCTCTTTGTTATGAGATCTCAACAAAAATAAAAACAGACAATGGTTGGGTCTGCCTATGTATCTCTTTCTGAAAGTTTGAAAAATCCATGTCTTTCATGACATTCTCCATAACCCTCAAGGACAATTCATAATTAAACAAACTCATTTTGTGCATAAATATCATATACATAAACAAAAAAGAGAGAAGTGAAGATGTAATGCCCAGGAACAACTGGATAAACAATGCATACTTTAAATTTTAAAAAGAGTTCTCTGAATTTCTCCTTCAGACACCTGTTTAAAAACTCTCAGACAATTTTATATAAACTAGAGGTTTTATAGAAACTCCTTTAAGGACCTAGCTCATGTCTGGTCCTGTTGCCCTCACAACCTGGAGCCTGGCTCTACATATCTGCCTTTTCCTAAGGGCCTTTTGTGGATTTCAACCTGATTAGTAAAGTCATAGAATAAACTGACACCAGCAAACCACAACCTGATAACAGGATACTGTCCTTCATTTCAACCACACATAAACTGTGTGTTACTTTTATTTCTTTTTTTCTTTTAGTGACTTGAAAAGATTTGACAATATTCAAAATGAAATATTTTTATATATAAATAGTACCTTTATCCAATTATCTAATATGGTCAAATGCTAATTGTATGTGAGAGTTTTTTATTCTAACAAAAGTAAGTTGATTTTAACAGTTTCCTGACACGAGGATTCTCCCTCTGACTTAGTCCCACTGTCAGCCACACAGTTTTAGGATGTAGTGAGAGTAAACTCTGGTGATGACAACTTTGTATGCCTTCCTTTGTGTTCATATGTGCCATTCTCTAAAATTCATCTCTGTTATACATATGATAAAGTATACTCAGTCACATAGCCATAGTAAGCATAAACTCTTTTATTTTTTCTATTTCATTTTTTAAAAATTGTTTTACGATTTTGTGCATTTATGTAGTGAATTTTGACCATACCCATCTCTCATTTTTCTCCCTCCAGCTCCCTCTTCATTCCTTTTACCCCAACTTCCTGCCATTTTAATTTCCTCAACTCTTTTTTCATTAGTGATTACTCACTCCTGGGTGTTATTAGTATAGCTTATAAATGCCAGTTAGAATGCTTGTGTTAGTGGCTGAGCAGTGAGGATTTGATAATCTATTTGATGGCCTGTCCCTATAAAAGGTTAGTTCTCCTTCTCTTAGCAGCAATTAATTAACTATAACTAAACTCTAGTGATAGTGATGTGTCTGCGTGAGATTTCCCTCCTCTCTCATGGCATGTGGACTGTTGTTTACATTTTGATGTCCCTCACTCTTTAGGCATTGTTATTATCTTGGGAAAGTTGGTATGACTTTAGTTCTAAAGTTAGGCTCTAAAAGCACTATAATTTTCAATCAATAAATGCCTGAAATGCCCTCTAGCTATTTATCTAGTTATAAAGATATTACCTATGAACACAAATCAATAGTTCCTTTTACAGTGGATTCCTTTTCAGGTGCTCTTGAACAAATTCTATACATCAATAAGTTGATATTGGTGAAAACTATCATGTTTGGTATACTTCCTAAACAATTCTACCTCTAATGTGGAATAGATTTATCTTCTCTTATTTCTGAATTGTGAACAACAGGTAGCAATATAAGCACATATTTTAGGTAATTATATGTGTGCATATTAAGTGGAGGTTGCAGGCTGAGGGGAAAGGAAGAGAGAGAGAGAGAGAGAGAAAGAGAGAGAGAGAGAGAGAGAGAGAGAGAGAGAGAGAGGACAGAGAAGCTCATTTTACTTTTGATATGTACTGCATTAATTCCTTTAGTTTTTGGATTTCATTGAGTTTGAAATGAGATTATGGGTTTTTTTTTCTATTCAAGGGATGAACTAAAGCACCCAGTTTTATGGTCTTCTGAATATGGTATCTTTTTCTTTCAAAATGCCTCAGTTGGTGCTGGCTTGTCTTTGTGATCTTGACACAAAGTAGAAGGAACTGGGACAAGAGTGTTAATTGAGAGATTGCTTCTATCAGCTTGGCCTGTAGGCTCTGTGTGCACACATTCTTGGTGAATGCTTAACGACTGTGGATGGTGTTGCTCCTGAAAGATGGTCCTGGACTGTCTAAGAAAGCAAGCTGAATAAACCAAAGATAGTGAGCCTGTCTGCATCATTTCTCCATGATGTCTGCTTCAGTTCCTGCCTAAGATCCTGTGCTTGCTTCCCTGGATGAAAGACTTAACCTGTAAGGTTCCTCCTCACATGGATTTTGGTCAGTGTCTAAGCACAGCAACAGAAAACAAACTAGGACAATGGCATAATCATAAAATGGACAGAGTCTGAGTCCATTGGTCTTGTTTTGGAAAAAGTCAGACACTGATCATTAACAATCCCCCAGACCTTAGCTGAGCAGGTGGCAAATCTCTATTTTGTTGAGCCACATATTTGAAGAAATCACCCACTCTATTGCTTACCTTGTTTTAAAGAATATTCATATTTTTAAATGTATATGACCGTGCTGAAACTACCTCCTGCGGCATCTTCCCAGTGGTCCAGGGGGAAACAGGAATCATTCTTAACCACTGGCTCTCAAAGTACTCTGTTCACATGCAGTTACGGCACCTGTACAGCACAGTGGATGTTTCCTAAATGTAACCATGTCTACTTAGAAGACATGAAGTAATTATAACTGATGAAAGAAAGATACCCTAAAAAATTAAATCCCATCAGAGGAACTGAAGGATGTCTCTGAGCTCAGTTTCCACTTACATGAAAATAATGAGAATATAAGCACAAAAAATGATTATATAGGTAGTAATGTCAACAATAGCTTTGAAGAATTTTGAAATAAGACATAATAATTACAATGAATCATTTGTTCTATGCAGTCTATTTTTAAAAACTCACAGATCAAATGTAGTATGGGATTTTATAGGATTTTACACTGAGATGAATGTATAAGGCTAACTTTTTAAAGATTTAAATTCTGCCCAGCAAAAATATATAAATTTATTTTGATTTTTTGAGCCATTTCCAGATGTGGTTACAAAACACTGTATTCTGTAAGGATGAAGTGTACATAAAAGCTTCATAAGAAAACAGGCCCTCTTTGACTTGCCCATATTAACATATGATCTATTTTTTTATTTTAATAATTTAGTTTTTTCATGAAGTATATTTTGTTATATTTTCCCCTCTCTCAACTCTCGCAGATCATCCTCACCTCTCAACCAATCCATTTTATCCTTTCTCTGCTCCCCTTTCTCTCTCATAAAAGGAAAAGGAAAATCAAAGCAAACAAAAATCAATAATGCAAAAATTAGGGAACCAAAACAAAACAAAATGCATATACAAAGACATGGAATCTGTATTGTGCTGGCCAACTACTCCTGGTGTGGGGCCCTCCCTAGAGTGTGGTTGATACACCCAGCATCACTCCATGAGAGAAAACTTATGTTTCTTTTTCCAGCAGATGGCAGTTACAAATATTCTTGGTTAGAGATAGCACTCTGTGTCGACGCCCACTTCTTTGTACTGTGCTTTTATCAGGCTTGAACGTCTGCAAGTCTTGTTTATGCTTTTACAACCTCTGAGATTTCTTATGGGTATCAGCCCGTTTGCAGCAGATAATCTTATGCATATGGTCTCAAACTTTGCAAACATGCTACTACTCATATTATGTTTTATTTTCACTTTTTTCCCCAGTAATTGCATCATTGACTACCTGACATTATATTCCTTCCTTTCTTGCTTCCTTTGGTAGCAGTAATACCTATGAAATGCCTTTGATTTGGTCTTTGCAAGGCAGTCTGTCCCCATGTCTTTATATGGGTTCTTGAGCTCCTTCCTCTCATTTTGATTTTTTGTTTTGTTAACTTCAGTATACATATTTTCTGATGTGGATTATTAGGCTTGAGACATTGAAATTTCTACCATGACTGAAATTTTCCTCTGTTCCACTGAAATTCAACTGAATTTTGGTTAAGACTAAGATAAAAAGATCTGTTACAACGCTGCTCATAATTGCTTTTTAATATTAAAAAGCACACCAATTCGTAATTTTTTTTTGCTACATAATTTGTGAAAATAGGCAGTGTGAAGCAATATACTGAGGCCTTTCCATTCTGATTCAATGAAACTTAAAAATCTCATGGTTCCTATTCAAATTATGGACAATACAAGTGGATAATGAACTAAATTAAGGACTTAAATAACCCAAACCATTTCAGCGAGTTATGTATGAAGTGAATTGCTGAGCGAATGTGAACTTTATGCACATAGAAAGCCATGTTCATTTTGTATTCCCTAATGAGTCAGCATATTTGAAAAGGGTAGGTATTAATGTTAGCACTTTTAGTAATATATTCTATTCTTCAAGCATCAACTTTATCTAAATGTAGATGGGGACACTTTCGATCAAAAAGATTTTCTTAGATCCCTTCTAATTATGGGAAAATGTCATTTCTCTTCTTCACTGATCTGTATTGCATTCACAAAACTCAACTGTAGGAATGTGTTAATTTGTTTCATCTCCTACAGACAAGAAGGAGAAGGAAAGAATATTCTACAAAAATGGACTAAAAGTTGTAAGTAGAATTATTGATTTCCATTTTAGACCTTGAGTCCTTGCAATTATGTTCATCCATTCAACCATAAAAAGCTTTTTGAAGCATGCTCAGAAAGGATTTCTGGGAATTAAACACAAATTCTTCCCACTTCAGAGCTCCTGGAAACTGTAATCCAATAGCTGAATTACATACACACGCATGTCTACTCCACTAGTTAAAGACATAGATAGGTGATACTCATATCAGAAAATGAAAAACGTTCTTTCACCAGGGAAAATAAAAAGCACAGCATTTGTGATATACCTGTGAAGACCAGAGTTCAGATGCATGAGAGCTGAGAGAACGAACAGTTAGAGATAAAAAATAATTTGGGAATAACTAAGGTTTTCTTAACTGATTTTTTCCCATGAAATGCTTTTAAAAATAAGAAGCATTATGTTTAACTAAATTAAGCTGGGCAGATATGGAACACAACACTTAAACTATGAATGCATTTTCACATTTTCATGTACATTTAGTACTTTAACCAAAATAAGCCATATGCTGAGATATAAAGAAATCTGAAGACATTTTAGAGGGTAGTGTCTGTGCTCTGACCACATTGCTAAAATAACTGAAATCTAAGTCTCATGAAAAAAAATTTGCTCCATTTTTAGAAAATAGAATATCTAACTTTTAATAACTTGGGGACTGTCAGGGAAAGTTGATCAGTGGGAAATATTTTTGTCTGAACTATAACTAAAGTGACTGGCATTAAGGCTTGTGATACAAAACATTGCATGGAGAGAGATAAAGATTTATTCATATGACAGAAGGGTGAAAAGGCAACAAATAACCTAGGTGGGTTTTGCAAGAAGGTACAAAGGATCAACAAACAGAATCCACAGAAAGTAGAAAACATTAATACAGCAATTAGGGAATTTACAATATAGCCTGTTACAAATATAGACATTACAAGGTTCAGCTACGTTGCTGAGCATGCATGAATCATTCCTTTGATGTGCTGTGAGCACTGCTGCTGGGTGCTGTTAGGGAGAACTCCGATAAACTCCCAAGTCACAGCATGATTTCCATTTCTTGAGGATTCCAAAATGGCAGCGCCAGTGTGTACCATGTCTAGGAAGCAGAGGATTGGATGTTGTGAACCTGGCTGAAGGGTAGGAGTTGGGGAAGATCTTAACCAGCTCCCTCCTCACCTTCCATCGTGGCCAGATGTCTTCCAGTCACAAGCTTCAAGTACCCCACAACCCTCTGAATACCCCAGCGGACAGCAGGATCCCTGGGGAACAGAGGGATTGGCACAAAGAAAACCAGTCTGGAGAGCTGAGTCTAGCACCGGCCACAATCCACATTAGAAATCTGTGCTACATCCAGGCAGCTTTGGACTTTGTCTCTTTCTCTCTGCCCCCCCCCCATTACTTACTGGCCTGACCCATCTGGGTCACAGCACTAACAAGCAAAATTGAGTTGGGTGCTTGCCAACTCCATATCAGCTGATATCCCGAAGAGGCCTGTGGAATCCCTGAACAAGGGGCTCTGGGCTTGGATCTCTCTTGCCAGCTCTTTACTAGCCCGGCCCATCGGCACCACAGAGAGCAAACAGGCAGAGCTGAGTTGACCTGAGGCCACAACCCACATTAGCTGCTATCTGGATAAAGCCTGTGTAACACTCGAGCAGCTTTGGGACTGAGTGTCTCTTTGCCTGCCCAGTGCTTACTGACCTGGCCTATATGGGACATAGAGAACTAAGGAGCAAAGGTCAGTCAGGCACTGTCCAGAAAACACAGTAGCTACTAACTTGAGAAGGCCTGTGGGTCTCCAGAGCAGCTTTGGGCTTGAACCTCTCTCTGCCCAACCGCTACTTACCAGCCTATCCCAACTGGGTCACAGAAAATGAACCAACAGAGGTGAGTTGGGCTTTGGCCACAACACACATTATCTACCAACCCAGGAGTACTGAGGGGCACTTGAGAAGCTTCTGGCTTGAAGGTCTTTCAGTCTGCTTCTCTCCTACCTGACACAACTGGGACAAAGAACTCAGTAGAGTTGAGCCAGGTGCCAGCTCCCACATCCATTGTCTATCATCCAGAGAAGGCCTTAGGGAAGCTCTAGCCAATAGTCTTCAGCTTTTAGCTCTCTCTCTCTGCAGGCTCCCTACCTACCTGGCATACATGGGACACACGCACAGAGCGACCCCATTGGAGGTACTGCTATGTTTGCTAACACCAGAGACAGCCAGATGACTTAGAGGCAGCACAAGAACAAAAGCAACAAAACTCAGAGCCATATGATACCACCAGAAACCAGTGATCCTACCACAGAAAATCCCGGAGATATGAATGTTCATGAAGCATAAGAAGAAGATTTTAAATCTGAGTTTCATAAAATGATAGAAGCCTTGAAGAAGGAAAATAAATCACTCAAACAAACATGGGAAAATACATTCAAACAGATAAAGGAATTGAATAAATCTTATAAAGAGTTACAATAATATATAATTAAAGTGGAGAAAGAAATGAATAAAACTATTTAAGACCTAAAGAGGGAATTAGAAACAACAAAGAAAACAAAATCTGAGGCAATCTTAGAGATGGAAAACCTAGGGAAGAGGACAGGAACTTCAGACATAAGTCATAATCATAGAATACAAGAGATGGAAGAGAGAATCTCAAATATAGAAGATATGTTTGAAATTACTGATACATAACTTAAAGAAAACTTTAACACTAAAAACTTCCTAACACAAAACACCCAAGAAATCTGTGAGACTATAAAAAAGACTAAACCTAAGAATAATTAGAATAGAGGAATGAGAAGACTCTAAGTTCTACTGCACAAAAATATTTTCAACAAGAATATAGAAGAAAACTTCCCCAATGTAAAGAAAGAAATGCCCATAAACATACAAGAATCCTACAGAATTCTAAATAGATTAGACAAGAAAAGAATATCCTCTTGCTGCATAATAATCAAGACATTAAATTTACAGAACAAAGAAAGAATATTAAAAGATTAAAGAGAAAAAATCAGGTCAAATATAAATGTAAACACATCAGAATATCACTTGACTTCTCAACAGAGACTGTGAAAGCCAGAAGGGCCTACACAGATGTCATAAAGACACTAGGATACTACAGATGCAAACCCAGAGTACCACACCCAGCAAAAATTTCAATCAAAAGCCGGGCGTGGTGGCGCACGCCTTTAATCCCAGCACTCGGGAGGCAGAGGCAGGCGGATCGCTGTGAGTTCGAGGCCAGCCTGGTCTACAAAGCGAGTCCAGGACAGCCAAGGCTACACAGAGAAACCCTGTCTCAAAAAACCAAAAAAAAAAAAAAAAAAAAAAAAATTTCAATCAAAATAGATGGAGAAAAAAAGATATTCCAACGCAAAACCAAGTATAATCATTACCTAGGCACAAATCCAGCCTTACTAGATACTAGAAGGAAAACTACAACCTAAGAGGGTCACTACACACAGGAAACACAGAAAATTAATAACCTCACACCTAAGAAAACAAAGCAAAGGAAACACACACACACACACACACACACACACACACACACACACACACACACACACACTAACATACTCCATAACCAACAACATTAAAAATAAAAACAACCACTGGTGATTAATATCTCTCAACATCAATGGCCTCAGCTCCTCAATAAAAAGACACAGGCTAACAAGATGAATATGAACACAGGACCCATCATTCTGCTGCATACAAGAAATACACCTCAGTAATAAAGATAGAAAAATTTACCTCAGAGTGAAAGGCTGGAAAAAGGTATTCCAAGCATATGGACCCAAGAAGCAAGCTGGAATAGCCATTCTACTATCTAATAAAATAGACTTTCAACCAAAACTAATCAAAAGAGGTGGGGAAGGACACCTCATATTCTTCAAAGAAAAGATACACCAAGAGGACATCTCAATCCTTAATATTTATGCCCTAAATGCAGATGTACTCACATTCATCAAAGAAACATTACTAAAGCTTAAATCACACATTCAACCCACACTATAAAAGTGGGAAGCATCAACATCCAACTCTCACTTATAGATAAATCACCAAGAAAGAAACTCAATGGAGAAATAATGGAACTAATAGATGTTTGAATCAAATAAACATTTGATATTTACAGAAAATTTCACCCAAATGCAAAAGCATATATCTTCTTCTAAGTACCTCATGGAACCTTCTCCAAAATTATGACAAATTAGGCCACAAAACATACCTCTATAGTTACAAGAACATAGATATAATCTCTTGCATTTTATCATAGTATCATGGGTTAAAACTGGCACTCAACAACAAAAGAAACAACAGAAAGCCTACAAACTTATAGAAATTGAACAACTCTCTGCTCAATGACTTCTTGGTCAGGAATAAAATTTTTAAAAAAGTAAAGACTTCACAGAATTCAATGAAAATAAAGGCACAATTTACCAAAACTAATGGGACACAATGAAAGCAGTGTGATGAAGAAAGTTTGTAGCACTAAGTGCCTTCATAGAGGATTTAAAGAAATCCCAGGCTAGCAACTTAACATAACACCTCAAAGCTCTAGTACAGAAAGAAGCAGATATACTCAGGAAGTGTAGATGGCTGGAAATCATCAAACTCATGTATGAAATAAATAAGTTAGAAACAAGGAGAACAATTCATGTCTGGCTTGCGGGACAAATCAAACAGGGTTCCCTGGAGGAGAGAGTGGGGATTGAAAGTGGGGCACAGAGACATGAGAAAAACTGAGCCATGTCTGGAGATTTCTGATCAAGACTCACTTTAATACAGGTGAGTAGACTTTTTATAGCAAGGTCACCAGAAGTTCTATTGTAATCTCAGTTCCCCTAGCTCCCAGACAAGAATACAATCCTCTGAATCGGTCCCTGTAAGAACTTCCTTAATCTCAGAACAGTCCCCTGTAAGAACTTCCTCATTTCTCTGGGTAGACAATCCAAAGTTAGCCTAGAACACAAGACTCCCTCAGCAAGGGTCAACAACTTGAAAATCACAACATGCAGCCTAACCATGGGATTTCTAACATGGCTGAATTTATCATGGCTCCCTACAAGTTCAAAAATATGAAACTACAAGCTGGTTGGTTCTATAAGAAAATTCAACAAAATAGACAAGCCCTGAACCAATCTGACTAAAAGGCAGAGGGAGAGTACTCAACTCAACAAAATCAGAAATGAAAAAGGAGACATAATGATAGATACTGAGGAAATCCAAAGACTCTTTAGCTCCTACTTCAAAAGCCTATATGCCACAAAATTTGAACCGCCAAGTAAAATGGACATTTTTCTTGATAGGTAGCAATTACCAAAATTGAATCAAGATCAGGTAAACAAATTAAATAGTCTTATATCTCCTAAGGAAAAATAAGCAGTCATCAAAAGTCTCCCAACCAAAAAAAAAGGTCAGGGCCTGATGGATTCCACACAGAGTTCCTCTTGATGTGCATAGAAGAACTAATACCAATGTCCTTCAAACTATTTCACAAAATAGAACAGGAAGGAATATTACCAAATTCATCCTAAACCACACTAAGACCCAACAAAAAAAGAGACAGTCAGATCAATTTCCTTTAAGAACGTTGGTGAAAAATACTCAGTAAAGTTCTATCAAATCACATCCAAAAACACATAAAAATTCCTCCCCCATGACTAAGTGGGCTTCATCCTGGGTATGCAAGGGTGGTTCAATATTCAGAAACCCATCAATGTAATCCATCACATAATAAAACTGAAAGAAAAAAAAACCCTCATGACCATCTCCCTAGATGCAGAAAAAATATTTATAAAAATCTACTACCCATTCTTGTTAAAAAGTTTTGCAGAGATCAGGGATATAAGCAAGTACATAAACATAGTAAAGGAAATATACAGCAAGCTTATAGCCAACATCAAACTAAATGGAGAGATACTAAAATCATTTCCACTGAAATCAGTGACATGACAAGGCTGCCACTCTCTCCATATCTCAGTATTGTACTTGATATCCTACCTGGAGCTATAAGGCAACAAAAGGAGATCAAAGGAGTATAAATTCAAAAGGAAAAATCAAAATATCACTATTTACAAATGATATGATCGTATACATAAATGACCCCTAGAATTCTACCAAGGAATGCCTATTCAGGTAGAAAACTTTCTCTATATTCTCATTTGGAAAACTACTAATCTGCACTCCTGGCATACTCAGGTAATCAAGTTTATTCCTTCTCAAGTCTCTGATGGGGTTGAAAACCAAATAGCTTAGACTTACAATGAAGCTTAGTTGCTTTTGGATTAATTTTTTTTTTAGGTCTAGATAGATGTTTTAAGTTGATAATGACAAGATGTGAGGGAGACTGATTTACATTAAGAATTTTACATGCACTAAGATAAGAAAGGTGTTTTCTTCAAGGCTGTCAAATATAAATAATGAAAACACTATGAATGTAACTCTTATATAATTCCTGTTTTTGTCATGATTCTTCTTGCTATAGGAAGTTTATTGTATATATGTATAATAATATAACTATATATGTAAAAAATTTAAAAATTAATTAATTATAAACTCAAGTGACAGCACATGCTGGTAAGGATGTTTTTTGCATGTTTCTTCACATATATGTGTTACAGCATGCAAAGGAAGGATGGTGGACAACTTGTAGGACTTAATTTCCAGCACTGTGTTTGTTATCAGGATTAAAGTGAGATCATCAGACTTATTGCTAAGATGTTTTCCTGTTGATCCACCTTGCCTAGTCACCAAAATGTAATATTAAGGATAATTAACAAATGAAAAAATTAAAATAAGAATTTAAAAACTAACTTTAAAGTACTATATATTAGTACTATATAAAGTACTATAGATTTAAAGTAGTATATATCCAATAAAAGTTCATTGGAGAAGATAAATTTTACACAGAGAGTAGAAGACTAAACTATATTCATGACTTAGAAGAGTCAATGCTATGATAATGAAATTTTTGCTAATTGATGTATTTATTCAAAGAAATTAAAGAACTATTTCATCTTAGCTTCTGTGGAAATCAGAAGGCTAAATTTCCATTTTATATCAAAGTGTATTAGGGCAAAAATATTTAAGATATTATTGGAAATAAGAAGAAAATTCATACTGTCAAAATGCACTCAGTGTTTTGCAAATGTACTAATTAATTGTAATTAATGAGACATTATATTTTGTACAGACAGGAAGACCAAACCACAGTATAAACAGTCTGTGAGTTTCTTATTGTTACTTAGCAAAAGAGAGCTCTGCTCCATGAATCACAGCAGTATTTGCAGATTTAGTTAAGGATACTCAACATCCATAAAGTAAAAATATCAATTGGATTCTCACATTTTTCTGTTCACAAGGATCTACTCCAGGCTGTGAATAAGAACCATATAGTTTAACATTTAATGTAGAACAATTGTATGGAAACACTGTAAGTAAATGAAACTGGAAATAATTGAGCCTAACTGGAGAACTTTAAATAGAAAACAGAAGTATATTAACTATACGTATAGATTTGAAGGTGGAAAGGAACAATAAAACACTATGAAGATTGTGGAGTAGGCTAAAAATCTTTCCAGAGACAATAAACCATGCAGAACGTAGTGCAGTGTTCTGAAGACCTTGAAGCAGACAATAGTGTCTAAGGACAGGTAACTTATGAATATACAAAGTTGTCCATGAATTCAAATACATCATTCAGGGCCTCTGATTATAGGTAAATGGCAGAGTATATGCCTGGTATGAATGTGGTAATCATCAGCATTGAAAATATGAGTCAACTTTAAAAGGGAGAAGATATAAGACTACAAAGGACTCACATTTAAACGTTTAAGGAAATTCTACTATGTAACAAGAAAAAAGTACATCAGAGAAAAGAATAAAACATAAAAAACAAGAATAAACAAAACCCAGTTTAAAAGTTAGTAAGGAATAATAAAATTTAAAAAAGAAAATAATGAATTTTCTTTTCTGGTTGAATCTATTTGGAGTTCTGTAGGCTTCTTGTATGTTTATAGACATTTCTTTCTTTAGGATGAGGAAGTTTTCTTCTCTGATTTTGTTGAAAATGTTTTCTGGGCCTTGGAGCTTGAAGTCTTCTTCCTCTACTACTATTATTCTTAGATTTGGCCTTTTAATAGTGTCCCAGATTTCTTGGGTGTTTTGTGTCAAGAACATTTTAGTTTTAATGTTTACGTTGACTGATGTATCGGTAACTTCGATTAGTCTCCTTGTGGATCCCACTTGTGGAGAATAGGGACTACTTTGGACATGCACTCTCGCCATTGAACTTAGATCACTTCCTCCTGGCAAGATGACCTTGCTAGGCTGCAGAGAAAGGTTGCAGGGATAGTACAGATGAGACTTGATAGGCTGAGCTTAGATGTTAAGGGAAGAGGGCTCCTCTTTCTGAGTACTATGTGAGGGAGGGAAAGGGGATGAGGGAGGGAAGGTGGATCAGGAGGGAATGAGTGAGGGGGATACAATCAGGATTTGAAGAATTTAAATTTCAGAACAAGCAGGTAACTTAAATTGCTAATCCCACTATATGGGAATAGCTCCGAGACTGGCTGAAACATGAATGTCTAGACATAGACAGTGCTTCTTGTTGGCTACAGAACCCCTATGAATTACTGTTAGATGGCATTCTTCATATGGCATGAATGAAGATTTACAGATGTCTTTTTTTTCCTGCTCATACAAAGAGCAGAAAACCAGCATTAATTGTTCTGTACATGACATACACCTTATACTTTATAATTTTAGGACTGTATAATGCTTGTGAGAAATTATATGCTTTAAGAACAAAAGAACTGGACACTGACCTTGGATCAGACCTGACAGGATGCATTCCTCTCAGCATGCTGGACACTGACATCCTGTATCCTTCATGTTCCAGTACCAAGGGCTTCAGTTGCTGTTCTTCATCAGAACGAGACAGCTCCCAGGACACTTTCAAAGAAAGCTTCCAACCCCAATTAGTCCAGCATTTCAAACTGTCTCACACAGGACTCTAAGCCTGGAACTTCTCAACATTTAATGAATGGACCACAAATGGTATTCCTAGCTTGTTTAACCATTTCCCCAATTTTATTCGTGCACCTACTAGGTAGTTTTGATCCCAAATCATCCAGAAGAAACCTTAAGAGAATGACACTCTATTTCCTTTTAGTGAGGTGGGTAGGTTTTTGGTTGCTTTCTTGGGATATAGAGGGTTATTATCAATGGGAGTTGGTTACAAGTTATTATATAGAGAGAAAACAAGGTTAGATACAGTGATGTCTCTCTTTTTCCTTATCTTAAATTCTTGCATTTGGAGATAGGGATTGAGAAGAAACAAGGGAGGATATAAGAATACATGGGGAAGATAGAACAAAAAGTAAATTAGTGAATCTACTTCTCAACTTAATGCCTCAATTGTAACTCAAAAGGTTATTTTTAATTCACTAGTATAGAATTTTTTATATAGATGCAAAATAAGTTTAATTCTAGATATAGTAGTAGTGAATTCAAATGTTAGGTTTATACTTCTTGCACATTATATATAAATATTTTTACTGTAATATGAGGTATTGTACCCATATAACTCAATTATAATACAAGGTTATTTATAATACTTTGAAAGTGCTAATGCAGGCTGTATAAATAAGTTATGTGAGTTAATTGTTAGCTGATCAAATTATGGTCATGTCGATCACTAGTCTACTTTTATCACAAGAATATACATCTTAGGTGCAGCAGAAGATATGGCTCTATAGAAAGATAAGGTAGGATAGTTAGATAAGGTCTTCATAAACTTCAGAGACATACAGAATATGGCATTTAAAATGTTTTTTATTATTTTAAAGATTCATTGATAATGAGATAGGTTAACTGCTGGCAACATCCAGCCTACCTCAAAGAGGATGATGACCATCAAAGAACCACCTTATGGAGATGGCTTGAAATATGGCAAACAAGCCACTGGGGAAAATGTCCTCATTTTTACCACAGACAGAATTCTGCTTTAAAAAAAGGGTAAGCTTGCATGCAGGCTGAGTTGATGGCCAAACTCTGCCAAGACAGGGTAAGCAAGTCCTCAATATTCCTGCCTCACAAATATGTCTGTCAATTGTATTGGGCCAGAAGGCTGAAGAAGATGCTCCAACATAATAGAGTTTTGGATGACTATTCAGCAACCTGCACTCCCAGCATACTCAGGAAATCAGGTTTATTCCTTCTAGTATCTGATGGAGTTGAAGACCAGGTAGTTTAGTTTTACAGTGAAACTTAGTTATTTGTGGGTTAAGATGTTTTTAGGTGTAGATAGATGTTGTAAGCTGATAAAGACAAGATGTGAGGGAGATTGATTTACACTCAGAATTTTAGATGTGCAAGATAGGAAAGATATTATCTTCAAAGCTGTCAAATACAAATAGCCAAAACACTAAGACTGTAATATTTATATTGTTTCATGGTTCTTCTTGCTATAGGTAATTTTTGTATATATGTGAAATAATATAAATGTATATTTAAAAAATAAGAAATAATGAAATAATCATATGTCTGCAAACTTTATTAACAAGCACATATCAAAACCATCCACTATGATCAAATATTCTGGACATGCATGGACTTTCAACATGTGTAAGTGAACAAATGTAATAAATCATATAAGTGTATACAGAGACACAAATGACAGAATCACCATAATAGATGAGGGAGGTAGAGGAAATCATGATTAGAATATATTATCTAAAATTATTTTCAATTTAATCCAATGAACACACTAATGAGAATTTAACGCTATAAAGAAAATTAAGAGCTAACGGTAACATGGAAAGATGCTCAAATAAACAGCTTTTGTCTTTTACAATATAAAATAAAATATCACTTCTATTCATAAAATTATTATTTAAAACACAGGAAGTATAGAGCACTGCTATATAATTTGGGGAAATGAAAGACATCATAAAATGTTCCTGCCTATAAAATAGTATATTTTGTAAAACTGCCTATTTATTATAAAGTTGAATATATGATAAATATCTCAAACCATGTACATAATGGAAAGAAAGAATGTATATGTTTGTCTAAGTTCCATACACTGGCATTGATGGCAGTATCATATATAACAGATAAAGAGCAAGGGGACAGTAATGTATTCATACATCTAGAGCAGATACCCTCAAAATCATCACACTAAATGAAACAGCACAGGCTCTATACCACATATTAGATTATAATTTCAGGTTATACATAACAACAAATTTGCAAAGATAAATAATGTGGTTTTGTATGTCAGGGTCTAGAAGTAGGAAGAAGAATTACATTAGAATTACAAGTGAACCTCTCTTCTGCATCTGCAGTATAAAATCATTCTAAAATTAGATTGTGCTGATAGAGGCATGACTCCAGAAATTATCTAAAAATGAAATATGCCCTTAAAGCTAATTAATACAATATATGAAAATCACAATTTAATGAAGCAGATTAAAATTAAGCCATCTGTTTCAGGTTATTACACATAATTTTTGTATTTTTCATGTGGAGGATATTGTTGATAACTATTGATGGTTTTTAAAAATCCTATGTCTTTTCTTTATTACCAAGTTTTATTGTTTATAAAACTATGCTCCTATATATTTTATATTGAATTCTTCTCTCTTTATACCTAGAACATACCATTTAATGATAGACTTTAGCACTATGTTACTTGGAAAAAAACAACCCCCATCCTACATTGTATTAGGATGGAGTTCAATACTTAGCATGTGTGTACCCCTATTTAGTAGTCTTTTATGATTTCTGATATAGTTTATTTAGGTAGGTACTTTACTAACTTGGAATGATGTGTTATTAGAAACAAATTCAGTCAATTTGATTGTTTTTCCTCAGCTTACCTATTCTTTTGTTAGTTTCTGTCTCTGCCTGTATATTATATGATTAATTAAAAAGAAATTTTGAGTAGGGTGTAGGGGCACACACCTATAATCCCAGCACTCATGGATGCAAAGGCAGGTAGATCTGTGTGAATTCTAATCCAGACTGTCCAGTCAAGGATAGTCAAGGCTGCACAGAGAAACCCCATCTTGGAAAAAAAATCAGTAATGAAATGTCTAGCTACACATTATGATTTGTCTGTAAATTTTTTAATTTTATGAGTATGATGTCACAATTTTAAAACATCAAAGTATCTCTTATCTTCATGATTAATATGGGTATGAAGATTGTGTGACAGGGGTGCTGTTGCTCCTGATTTAAGCTGACTAGTATTATCAAGGTATGTCTTTTGTGTCTCTATGTACATTTGAGCCCTAAAGGTGGCTGGGTGGGTAAAGGTATTTTTTTGCAAGCCTGAAGTTCTGAATTCCATCTCTGGAATTTGAAGAGATGAGTGAATTTATTGATGCAAGCTGTCCTTCAACTTCTATTTGAGTAGTGTGCACATGCGCACACACACACACGCACGCACACACACACACACCAAAACACACACAATAAATCATGAAAATTAAACATATATATTTGTAGAAGTATTGCATAGTCATATTTTATGTGATTTCCCAAGGTACAAATATATGACACCTAAAGGGGAATTTCAAACATTTTACTTTAGTGGCATTATTAATATTTGGGGGTTTGAATCTATAACATATATTCTATTATTGAATTTATTATTTTGTGTTTTTCTTTTTTTAATAAATAAACTGTTACCTTTATGGCAGATTTAGACTAAAACAAAACATATTCTAGAGTAAAATGATATTTAGTAAACTATATAAGAGAAATTCATGCAGTCTATTCCTGATGAACTGTACTGGGGCTGTAATCATGTCAATGGAGGTTGACATATATGACTCACATACCCCAAAGCTAGACAGTGTCATTCATAACAAAGCCTTACAGCTGAACACAATGGAAAATATTTCTCATTGCTTTATTTTATAAGTTTCACAAAATATTTAAAATAAATAAAAGTAATAAGATTAATGTTATTTTCAAGTGGTCATCAGCTGTAGGCATGTGTTTCTGGCCAATGTGAATGAAATATTAGATAGTATGGCTCTAGGTGTTAAAATAAATATATACAACTTACAGTCTACAATTAATTGCTAATTCTTTATGCAAAAAGCATATAACCTTGTTCTGTTTCCTATTTCTATTCTATTTGTATGAGTTCATTCTATATATACTATAAACATTTAAGTAGTCTTTAAGTATATAATTGCATCTTAAGGTGTTTGATCGAAATAATGCTAACATTTCTTATTTTTTAACTTACTGAAGAATTCTCAATTTTTCTATCACTTAAAAATGTAAATAAACTTTCTAATAACACAGAAAGTGGATGGTTTTGAGTGAGGACAACTCTGCCTTACAATGACCCTTCCCCAGCTGTTATGTACCTTAAGCCAGACAACCATTCAGGATCAATGGCATTGGAAGTGAAGGATGCTACATGTCACCGTTGGAGGCCTGCATAGGTAAACCACAGCACAGACCAGGCCGTGTTTGATCACCATTCGACTGTGAATGCAAAATAACAAGTATTGCCTTTTCAAAACACAGCTTCTTGCTGACTTCAGAGCCTTAAAAGAAACTCCATGATTAATCTCGGCCTAGTAAATTTCCCTGTGATATGTGGTTCCCACCATGAACTAGTGCAATATTGGTGACCAGAGCTATGGTCATGTATGTACGCTGTCAACATTCTGAAGAATTTTATGCGTTGTAGGTCCAAGGAGGGCCCTTATAACATAGGTAAATCACCTGAAGCAACAACAGTACATTAGATCTTCCCTCCCTCCCTCTTTTCCTCAATTCCTTTATTCATTTCCCATCTCTTTCTGCCTGAACATCTGGCTTTTGGGAAAATTCCCTATTAAATATTGGCCTGATCAACAGCTGGTTCTTTGCAGCCTGTCACTTCTACCTGAGAGAGGACAACCCCACAACAGTGCTCCCAAATGTTACTTTCAGGAAAGACTTAGTGGAGGAGGAGTCCATCCTAAGAGCAGCACTTACTGCTCTTCACACAGAAGGATCACTTCGATAGGACACATAGCTTGGTGCTTACTTACCACCACCAGGCAGAAGTCATTCCTTGGTGACTTTAAATATTTCAGTCAAAGCTTAAACTTTGTAACTTTGTAAGTCCATCTGTTTAACCCTCCAACTTGCAAAGAACTTTATTTTTAATCTTTAATGGAATATCATGTATGTGTGTGTACATATATATGTGTTATATATATATATATTATATATATGTAAACATATATGACACATAACATTATGTATGTGTGGATTTATGCTACATCTCCCCAAATAACAACCTCTTTTCTCTTTGCTCACTCACAAGTGACATTTGTTGATATTCTCTGTGTGTGTGGGTATGTGTGCACACATGCACTCATGTGTGTGCCTGGTGTGTGTGCACACATGCACTCATGTGTCTGCATGCAAGCACACACATGTATGAGTATATTTAGAGTACTGATATTAATGAGGAGTGCCTTGCTCAATCATTCCCCACCTTATTTTTTTGAGACAGGCACTCATACAGAACCTAGAGCTGGTTGTTTTTGCTGGACAGGAAGGTCAGCAAATTCCGTAGATCTGCCCACCCGTCATGCCCTGTCTCCATTCTTCGAGGCAACACCGTGCACACCTACACACCACAGAACCCTAGATTTTCATGTGGGTGGCAAAAATCTGAGTGCATATCCTCATGCTTGTGTTGTGCAATAAGCACTTTACAATATAAGCGGTCTTTATCTCAGAACATATTTTGATATTAAAATGTCTTTTCTTTTGTTTATTATACTTTAGGTTTACTTTTTTCTTCAAAAAATTTCTGCCCCACAATATTCACATAATCAATCAACAAATTTTTCTTTTCTCCTCCTCCTCCTCCTCCTCCTCCTTCTTCTTCTTCTTTTGTTTTTTGTTTGTTTGTTTGTTTTTTGAGACAAGAGTTTCTCTGTGTAGTCTTGATTGTCCTGCCCTTGCTTTGTAGACCAGGCTGGACTCAAACTCACAGTGATCCACATTCCTCTGCCTCCTGAGTGCTGGGATTAAAGGCATGCTTCACCACGCTCAGCTCAAATACAAATTTTCATAACTTATTCAATAGTTTGATTCAAAACAGCATAATAAAAGCACAGACAGTGTTTAACTAACAGTGAATTACATAACAAATATCACTGACTTTCTTAGGATAGAAGATTTATTCAAAACCTCAGTAAAATTAAAAAATATTGTTAATGTGAGTACTAACTCAAGTTGAGCATTGTGGTGGTTTGAATGGCAATGCCCTATAGCTCATAGGGATTGGCACTATTAGGAGGTGTGACTTTGTTGGAGGAACTGTGTCACTAGTGGTGGGTTTTGAGTTCTCAGATGCTTAAGCCAGGCCCAGTGTCTCACACTCTTCCTTTTAACTGCTGATTTGGAAGTAGAATTCTCTAGCACCATCTCTGACTGCTGCCACCATCTTTTCTGCCATGACAGTGGACTTTAGCTCTGATCAAGTGTCTTCTTTTTTGTTTCTTTCTTTCTTTTTTCTTTTACAACAGTAGAAGCCCCAATGAAGACAAGTTTCAAAGGAGAAGACTAAAAACTTTAGGATTATTAGAATATCTTACACAGAGTTGTTGCCAGGTCAATTAGAATTTTATAAGATCTTCACTTTTGAACAAAATCACAGGGAAGCAGGAGTAAATATTGAATAATTTGAATGAAGAGGGTAGACATCAATACAGAAATTGTAATCAAGAACAGAATTTCCTAGATTGTCCCATGCATCTGTGAGTGGAGCTGAATTGTCCAAGGAAACAGAGTGAGAAACAATTTCATATATCAAGTCTTGCAGTTATTGAGACAGATACTAGAGAAGAGGAATGCCAGGAAGGCCAGGCCAACACAGGATCATGAAAGACTCCTGTGAAAACACAAGAACAGCATCAATCAGTCCAAGCCACTCTACACAGAGGATTCAACATGTCACTGGCACTTTTTAGAGGTGCTCTTCCACGCACTGATTTAACTTATCTTCATTGAATGGGTTCATTATCTTTAATAGACGGTTTCCCTGTAATGATGTCACTGATCTCTTCTGAACCTCTTTTCAACCCCTAGCAAATTCTGCAGGATGCTATAAGTTTAAAGTCATGAAAAAACAAAACAAAACAAAACAAAACAAATCCAGGGACAGTAGAAATACCTAAATTATAATGAAAAGCAATGTGGAGTGTTAGCTATCATTGGCCACTCTAAAATAGAGGAGTTGGGAGATTTTTTTTCTTTTAAAAAAATATTCCACGTGGTTTAAGTTTTTAGCACCAGGGGAAAAACTCAGCCACTTAAAATAGATGTGTTCCAAATTGTAAGGACTAGTTTTATGTTTTATATATTCAAATAATAGCAGATAGAATGATCCCTTCCGCAGAAGATTCAGCTCTCAGAGTGAAGCGAGTTTTATTTCAAAAGTCTTAAAATCATTGTTAAGGCAGTACTCACGCATATAACACGAACTGTCCAAGAGAATATGGTGGTATGGGCATAGAGGTGGCTTTTTAAAACTATATTTTGATTATGCCGTCTATATCTGCATTTGACATACTATGGAAGCTTTAATATTTCCACAAATGTTTGAGCGACCTGCCTAGATGGAATATAATTTGAAAATGAGAAGCCCGTATTTACAGACGTGCATGGACAGCCAAAGGATTTTCTTTTCTTCCAGAGTTTTTCATATGGGGTTTCCTTTGCTCATATCTTGCTTCTCAAATCCACAATCAAGTAGATCTGGTTTAATGCTAACATGATAAGGGCTCAGACTCATTTCCGTAGTAAAGTGGCTGTCTAGCTGTGTCAGGCAGCTGTCGGAACTGAGTGACTGGGGTTGAGAATGGAAGGCTTATTGCAAAGGAAAGTCAAAAAGTTCATCAACTGATGCCCTTTTAAATCCAGAGAGGGTTTGTAATTCCCAGATTTTTAGGGATGTTTTAAAAGCCTCCTCTGAAATGCCATAGGCACATTAGCAGCAACATTTAGAGCTGTTAGGAGCATCCAGCAGATTGTATTATTTATTATGAGCACGCTCTAGAGGCTAAGAGCAGCTGAAAGCATGGCTGGCAGTGCCAACCTCTCAAAATGAAGATTTGATAAATAAGGGACCAGTTGTCATTTACCCTAATGTGTAGAGTACTGAAAATAACACAGATCTCCCATGAAAATATGAAAATAAGAGTGAGTCCTTCTATGGTTGGATGACAAACTGGAAATGTTTGTAGTGCTGTGGTTTTTTTTTCTTTTTTGCTGTGTTTTTAAATGAGAGAGTTAAAAATAGATGCTTTTCTTTCTTCACCAGTTAAATAACCATGGAAATGGAAAGCTGAAAGTGTGTTTGAGATTATAGAGTAGTTATCAATGTACACACAATATCATTTTTAATACATCAACCATCGTAAATGCCACTCACAGTTATTTGATGCAATTTTGTAAATTCTGAACCTACATGTTCCTTTTCTAAGTAAGAATTATGTTCCTTTCCTCTGTGAAGGTCCTTACCTCAGTCTCAGGCATGGAAGACTACACTGGTGTGCATGAGGGCATAAAATGAGGCAACAGATAACCGTGGTTCTGAAGTCCAGTCAGCTCATGGGTCTTCTTCTAGAAGCAGCCTGTAAAATCCTGGGAATGTCTCAACTTGCTCTGAAAATCTCCAAGCAACATGATTTGACTTAAAAAAAAAATCAGAATAAAAGCTAATAAAAACAACTACAAGGCTGTTTTTGTCTGTTCCCTTAAAATCTTAGGGGGAAGGCCTCACAAAACTTGCTCTCAGTTAGTTCATGATTTTCCCGCAAATCTCTGACAAGGCCTAGGCCCATATCTTTGGATGTGTGAACAACACACAAGCTTGACCTTTCACATTTCCATGTTGTTTAACTCCCAGCAGCACGTGCCACACATCTCTATAGTCCCACTGCTAGGAAAGTGTGGTGTCTGACAGGATTCTAACATTTATTAGGTTAGATGGTATTAACTGTTTGTCTCATAAAAAGAAGTTGCCGTATTACCTAATTTCAGTCTATTGTATTAAATATATGCACCAAAGTGGAAGAAATGTTGGATTTAAGTAAACATAACTACTTAAGTTAAGAAATACAAAGTACCTTTAAAAATTTTTTTTAACATTTTATTTTTTTTAATTAATTTATTCTTGTTACATTTCAATGGTTATCCCATCCCTTGTATCCTCCCATTCTTCCCTCCCTCCCATTTTCCCCTTATTCCCCTCCCTTATGACTGTTCCTGAGGGGGATTTCCTCACCCTGTATATGCGCATAGGGTATCAAGTCTCTTCTTGGTAACCTGCTGTCCTTCCTCTGAGTGCCACCAGGTCTCCCCCTCCAGGGGACATGGTCAAAGGTGAGGCACCAGAGTATGTGAGAAAGTCATATCCCACTCTCCACTCAAGTGTGGAGACTGTTCTGACCATTGGCTAGATCTGGCAGCCTTAAAAATTTTTTTAAAGGAAAAAAAAAAAAACAAAGGTGCATCTGAATCATTTTTCCAGGGTTAAAACCTCCTTTATTTGTGTCTATTCTGCCTCCTACCTTAGGTATCACACAGAACACAACCAGACACACAAAGGGTACTAAATAACACAACAACAACAAAAATAATAATAGTTCACATTCCATTCCTTAGTGAGAACTATATGGCGAATGGCTCAGATTCATTCATAGAACGACTATGAATTAGTATGGGTTTTTGTTTGTTTTGCTATTGTTTTTGTCCATCTGATTCCATCTCTATATAAAAGCCTGGCCTTCTCCCCTGCTCCTGGGCTTCCTCCTTCCTCCTTTGCTTTCTGTAGTTTAAGTCTTTTGCTTTGCTCCAGTTACTCAGGGATCTTTCCAGCACTGTAAATGCACTTGCCCTGAGAGTGCAGACTGCCTGTCTGGAGAAAGCAGATCCTCACCCCCGGGAATAGAACTGCCTAGAAAATTACAAAACTTTATTCCATTATAAAAATGGTGTCTGCACTCTGGCTACGCTATGGACTGTATCAGGAAACCACTGCTTGGCTATCTGTCAAAACACAAGCTTTCCTAAAATGGCATATCTATTTGTGGAATCTTTAAGATTCCACAAATAAAAGCAGATCTTAGAGAGACACAGAGCTGGTCATAAAATGTTGGTCCCTGATGAACTTCTCTTCACGGAATTGACCTCAGATGGGTGAAGCATAAGATAAGAACCATTGTAAATAGTTAAAAAAAAATTGCTCAATGCCGGTTTTTTTTTCATTTATTTAAACAAAATATTCTCCCTGAAAAAAATCTGAGAGAGAATTTTTTCTGTACTTGGAACATTCAGTGATCACACTTCTTAGAAATGTAATAATGTAGATAAATGATCATGGAAATTAGTAAAACATTTAAATACCTTTTGTCCTCTTTCTAGATATTGTCACTTGGAAATAAAATTTTCAAAGATTTTACTCAGGCTTCAATGCATATTTTTAATGTATTGAATTAATTCTGACTTCCATTTGTATTCTTCTTACACTTTCTTCCCTATACAAAATGTTATTAGTTGAAATGTAAAACAAGATCTATTTTCAGGAAGAGAAAAATAAAGGAAATCTACTTATTCTAAAACTTGTACAGTAGAGGTGTACAATGTGGATATAAATATGGTTTCATGATTTTTATCTACCAGACACTACTTGCTAATCTTTGACTATACCAGCCAACTTGAACGCACCTTCCTCCCTACTTCATGTCTTTATTGCTTTTACTCTATATAACACACTGAGTCCATTGGAACATTCCATGTGAAGATGGGTGTGGGACCATTATGGAGGATGGGCAACCTAACAGTGGCCATATCCCCCAAGAAAGTGACTCTCCCTCCCTGAGCATCAATTAGCAAATCAGAAGCCCTTCTCTTGTCAATACTGAAATTTTATGCAGCCCCGTCTTCTTCAGAACTTGTGTAGATAACCTCAAGCTCTAAAAATACTTTCCTGATAATCACTCTTTAAATTAGGCTAAGTGATAGTTTACAAAATCATATTTACCCTGTCACAATTCTGATAGACGCATGCAACATTTTCTACAAAAAATATGATGAAATACTTCTATGTGCTACTCAGAAAAATTTGGCTACGGAGTAAAATAGGCTGGTCGGCTTCCAGTACTATGTTCCTTCCACTCTATTATAACTGTCATTGTTCAATCCCAGGTTTCAGTAAGACTTGAAGGGTACCTGTTATGTGTTGAATAGCATCCTATTCGATAGTTTGGCAACATAGATTACATTAGAATTGAAATGGTATTCTATTTTTAAAAATGCCCCTAAATATGGATTTATGTGGAAAGGAAATGGGAGATTTGAAAAAAAAAGAAAGAAGGAAAAGGTAGACTTTAGATGTAGAAACAGTTGGGAGGAAAGAAAGGGAAGAAGGACATGATGTAATTGCATGGACAAGTCAAAAAAAAGAGAGAGAGAGAGAGAGAGAGATTTAAACAAATTCCCACAAGCTTGGGCCTGGAGCTCCAATACCACACTCCTAGATAAGGAAGTAAGTCATTGGTGGCAAAGTCACTACTTTGGGAATAGGGCCACTGATTGATTGTCAATGCATCAATGGATATTTCATCCCTCATTTCATAAGAACATCATTAGTTGGAGTTAGGATAATATATTAAAAACTACAAAGAAAGGACATGAAGTGGGGAGGAAAATATAGAAGGAAGGGCAGACAGAGAGTCAACACATTACCTAGATGTGGTAAATACTAAAATATTGTTTAAAATAAAATACATTTCATCTCAGCGAGTAGAAGTTGATCTATATCTTATTTTAGGGCTTTGTAAAAGTAATGTTGTTAGATATCTAAATTAAAATACACAGCAAAAAGATCCAAATTTAATTTCTATCTGTACAGAGCCTTTTCATTAAAACAGTTGTTCAAAGAAAGAGAACATTGGTCATTTTCTCACCTCTGCTTTGTGACTTAGCTCAGCTTCTCCAAGTGATCATAGAATAATCTTTACATTCAAACCTTGGTAGTTCCTCTGCATATAATGTCAATAGGGTGAAAAGGGATGATTTCAGTCACTCTACAGTTTTCTTGTGTCCTGAAATATGCATTTTTCAGTCATGTATGAAATTGTACCAGTGGTACCTATGGTATCAATTCACTATTGTTAGATTTCGTACATGGACAAGCTGTGGATTACTGTTTAATAAAGTATAGATAATAAATATGTTTATGCCATAATACAATTTTGAATATCATGTGAGTTGATCTGTAAATGGGTGTTAAATCCATTCTTTGCACATAAAAATAAACCATATGAAAGGTAATTATATGTTAATTATTATATCATAGGTCTTTAAAGATATATCTTGAGTTCCAAATCTTTGGCCCGAGACCATTTGCACCATCCTATGTTTAAGGGTAAGCATCAGGAAATAGTAGACCCAAGTAGACACAAGACCCTCACCTATAAAATTAGAGTGTACTTCATAAAGACGTTGTGAGTTATTATATATGAGTCACTTAATACACTGATTCATAGAAAAGGAATCAAGTGGTTATCAATTCTTGGTATTAGAACTTGGTAAAGAAAGTAAAAATGGCTGGAGATGAGGCAACACAGTGGTTTGAAGAAAAAGACCCACATAGGCATGATTAAGTTTGGCTTTGTTGGAGTAGGTGTGTTTCATTTCCTTCACGCTGCCTACCAACTAGGATTTAGAACTCTCAGCTCCTTCTCCAGCACCAAGTCTGTCTTTCACACTATGCTTTCCACCAAGATGATAATGGATTAAAACTCTAAAACTATAACCCAGCCCCAATTAAATGTTTTTCTTTACAAGAGTTTCCTTGTTTAGTTATAAAGCCTAAGTAAGGCAGACAGTAAAGGATTTTTGTTTGTTAATGTAGTTGTTTTTTTCCCCTATAGATGCCTGTGCTAATTGAAAGAGTCGTAGGACTCTTTTTCCAGAAAAGGAGACTACAAAATGAAAATTTAAATATTTTTCCAAAAACATTCTCATGTAGTTTAAGCATAAAAAGTATTGGATGCATACCTGTAAACTGTAGGTTATTAATATCAAAGTATAATGCTATTTAAAGTAAATTACTATATTATTAACATAAAGTACAATTGCATGACTCATTTGCATTATATTTTAATCTGTTCCTTGTTAAGACATCTATTTTATTTTACAAGAAAGGACAGCATAATCCAGCAAGATTTAAAAAGTGACAATTTGATTACTCAAAATATCTAGCATCTGTCAAAGTAATTTAACATGAATGTTGGGATTCTTCATGCACTAGTTATTTATAATGATGTACAGACTCTATGTGTGTTTCTTAATGTTTAAGAGGCAGACTTTTCTATAAACACTACAATTAAGATTATTCTAGGTCCGGGCATGGTGGCACATACCTTTAATCCCAGCACTCAGGAGGCAGAGGCAAGTGGATGGCTGTAAGTTCAAGGCCAGCCTGGTGTATGCAGTAAGTCTATGACAGCCAACGCTACACAGGGAAACCCTGTCCCAGAAAAAAAAAAGAATATTTTATAACCCTACTTTCAAAGAGAGAAAAATTAAATTTAGCTTATATTTTATTGTCATTAGAATGAGTAATAGCAAATTACCCCACTATTTTAAATCACACTATATAATTTAGTTAGTTCAAAACATAAATAAAAACTATGCCTTGGAATGCGTGATGTATTGTGAGACCAGAATTATTTTATTTTTCAACAAAAATGTGTTTAAATTTTAAAAAAGAGAAATATTATGTAATATTTTACTCCTTCTACATTTTTTCTACCTTTTTATTGTACATTTTTAACACATATGATTACCTGACCACACTTGTTTTAAGGCATATTGATACTTACTGAAGGACCCAACTTGCCATAAGCCAAGCTAAACAGTTACGAGGAAAGGATAAACCACCTATATTGCCATTAGGTTGTTAATAAATAATATGCAGAAACATATGCAACCAATGTTTTTAGAGTTATTTTTTATGTGCACAAGTGTTTGCTTGCATGTATGGATGTATACATGCCTGCAGAGCTCAGGATGCCAGAAGAAGGCACCTGATCCACTGTAACTGGAGTTACAGTTGGTAGTGAAATACCATATGTGTACTGGGAGCCAAATCCATATGCTCTACAAAGGCAGCAAGCACTCTTAACCACTGAACCACATATCCAACTCCAAAAATAAATAGTTTTAAACAAGTAAAGCCTTCAAGAGTACCCTGAGTAAAAACTTTTTTTGAAATTATGCTTCTGAGTTTATTGATTCTAAAATGGGTCTCAAGTAATATTCCAATGATTTTGCTAAAATGAAAATTTATACAATTAATAGTTAAAAATTTCAAACTTACAAGATACAACAAATCAATATAAGGATTTGTAATAAATATTCAATAAATTAGTAGATAACAGGCCATCAATTATTATGGTCATAATTATCTTTTAATTAATTTGTCTCAGTTACAAAAGTATCATACATAAAATAATATGTATATAGAATTCCAACCAAATCTTTTCTTCTTATCTATTTTGGTGTATATTATATGTAATAATATTATATGTCTAATTGTATATTTATTTAACTTCTTGCTCATCCTAAGCAAATAGATTTTTTATTTTTTTTAAATTACATATATATTTATATTATTAAACATATATACAATAAACTAACTATAGCAAGAATAACCATGACACAATCAGGAATTACATAAATGTTACATTTGTAGTATTTTGGCTATTTGTATTTGACAGCCTTGAAGAAAACGTCTTTCTTATATTGATGCATCTAAAATTCTGAATGTAAATCAATCTCCATCATATCTTGTCATTATCAAATTAAAACATCTATCTAGACCTAAAAACATCTTAACCCCTAAACAACTAAGCTTCATTGTAAAACTAAGCTATGTCTGGTCTTGAGTGTGGCATCCTGGTAATGGTAATCTATAATCTGTAAGTAATTAGCCTTTTAATGTGGATACAATGTACAAGTGTCAAAATACAGAATATTGCAAGGTTTGGTTAACAGTTTGATAATAAAAATATTTGTTGCTTAATAAGTGAGGATATAAGGAAAAACTTGTTAACACAGAAAGTAAGAAGATGTATGTGTGTGTGTACGTGCATGTGTATGAGGGGGGGAACGATGGCTGTACAATCCTTCTAATTTCATGCATGAGCTAAGCTGTTGGTGGTTATCAAAAGAGAATAGAGGGAACAACACAGCAATTGATTGTCCAGTGCCAAATGATCAGCACTGAAAACACACAAATAACATTATATAGATTCAGAATGTGATATTTATGAATACATACCTACATGCATATACATATGTGCACGCAATAACTATTATTGAAAAAAAGTGACTGTAAATCCAAAGGAAGTTTGAGAAGGATACATGCAAGTAAGGAGGAAAGGGAGGATATTATAATTATATTACAATCTCAAAGCAAAGGATGGGATCAAGAAGACATGCATATTCATCTCCTTACAGATAAGACACATCAAATATAAGTTATAAACCACTATTATTACCAATTTATACATATATTTGTAGTATCATTTTAAAGTAATAAATCACGTACCAAAAAAAAAAAAAAACGCAAACTTCTTAGTTTTTGAAAGTGTGTCTTTATTTTAGATTTCCTAGCTAATAAACCATAAAAATATTATGATGAGATGCACAGAAACCTGACAAAGCAGTAGCACGAATTAGCACATAGAAAACAGTTGAGTTAGCAGAACAAAGGACTAACTCAAAGACCGAGATGAATCGTTCTGATCGGGTCAATGTTCAAAAGTAAAGGAGGAGGCAGTGATGCTTCTTATAATTCTGCGTTTTCCCAGTTTATCATGACTTCCCCCATAACACAACACACAAAACCAGAAAACAGTATTGTGAAACAATTTTAATTTACCTTTAGAAGTCTTCTTGTATGATGCTATGAAGAAAATTCACACAATAACCTCGAAATGGGTTAATATGGCAGCAGCTAAGGACAATATAGGCACTAAACTTTGAACCCCTACCCAGATCTAGCAGATGGACAGGACTTCTCCACCATTGAGTGGAGAGGGGGATCTGATTGTCACACGAATTCTGGTGCCCCATTTTTTTTTTACCATATCTCCTTAATGGGGAGGCCAGGTGGCACTCAGAGGAAGGATAGCAGGCTACCAAGAAGAGACTTGATACCCTATGACCATATACAGGGGGAGGAGGTCCCGCTCAGTCACAGTCATAGGGGAGGGGAGTAAGGAGAAAATGGGAGGGAAGGAGGAATGGGAGGATACAAGGGAGGGGATAACCATTGAGATGTACTATGAATAAATTAATAAAATATTTAAAAACAACAAAAAATAATAGTAACCCATTTTTCAACCTACAGTTCTTGAGAACTGATGTTTACATATCTGAAATGAATAAGAGATATGAATAATATTTAATAAGTGACATTGCGGGAAGTTACTTTTTGGATGGTCACCACATTTGGATTCAATTATATGCAAATGAAAATGTGATCAAGTTTTCAAACACTGATATTTGTTTGCTGATATCAATGATACTAAATAAATTTCCTGATTTTTTTTCATGGTTCTTGCTGTAGGTAGTTTATTGTATATATGTATAGTAATATACATGTCAATGTAAAAATAAACAATATTCATAAAGAAGAAAGAGAAATCACCTATTTATTATTTCATAGATTTTGCAATTTGAGAAACTTTTTATTTAGAGACTGTAGACTACTGAAATATTAATTACCTCTCTAATCATACAATGGTCCTAATAAACACATTTCACAGATAGTAAAGCCATAGCACTGAGATGGTAAATACTTTTCACATGAAGTCTCCATTACTGACGGCAGATACAAAAATCCTCTATGTTTACACTCACTGAGATATTAATGGTAGAATGGCAATCACAAAACTAAAAGTACTACTTTATTTGCCTTCATTTTTATTGAAATGACTTATAGTCTTTATTATGATATTCCCAGAAAAATTAAGTCAAGGAATAATGTCAATCACATATTTAATGATAATAGCTGCATTGAATATTTATTTTACACTTAATCAATTCACTTGCTATTTGTAAACTGACTCCAATTTATTTGGTACCAGTATGTAGAAAATAATAATTGTTTCCTCCAATACTCTGCAAATTACTATAGTAAAATCCACTGTTATTGGATATTTTCTAAACCTAGAACCAAGAGAAACAGATTTTATAGATTTCCACACTTTTGAAACACACTATTTTCAAGACATTAAGTTTATTATTTGTGTTACTGACTTGCCTTTATTAATTATAATCATGAATATTGTGAACTAATTTGGTCAAATTTTTCTTAGTGATACTAGGTATGACATGCTGCATGTACTAATACCACCACAAGTAAAGAAAGGTCAAGACCAGCTTTGGTTATGAAGTGAATTCCAAGCCACTCTAAGTTATATTTGGTTCTGTCTGGGAGAAGAAAAGAAAATATGTTGTTTGGAAAACACAAAGTAGCTAAGGAATATTATGTATAAGTTCTGGAAGAGTAAACTTCTAATAAAAGCATGAAGAGAAAATGTTACTGATGTTTTAAACATTGTAGGATTATATACATTGAAATTAAGCCAACATATGTATTTACATAGATCACTAGATATTGTACCTATAACATACATTTTGATGATAACATTCAGTTACTCTTGCCAGATGAAAATGCAAGCTAGTGTAATGACTCAGGTACTGTATTTTATCACTTGTGTATGTGTATCTATCTGTCTCTTTGTTTTTATTAATTTGTGAGAATTATAATTATAATATATGATGAACTTTGCTCATATTTATCCCCTTCCCCAAACCTTCCAAGATCCAACCAACAGTCCCTATCTGCCCCGATTTTGTTCTTGTTTAAATTTAAAACTTATTGATGCCAGCTTGTGCTGCCTATTGGGACCAACCTCTAGAGCAAGGTCTACCTACTAGAGGCTGTAACCTGAAAGAACACAGGCTCCCCTCCTCACCGAAGCTGTAAGTTGCTCATTGCTCTTCATCTAGCTAAAAGACTTTTTGGTCACTGTGCCTCTCCATACTATAGTTTTGTCTACCTATATGAACAATTTCCCTGTCGTGTTCGGAAAACCTTATCCCATGTCGTCATCTAACTAACTCCTCTGGATCTTATAATCTTTCTGCTCCTTTTTCTACATTTACTCCTCAGCTGTATTAGAAAGGAGTGTGATAGAAATGTCCCACTTAGAGATGTGCATCCCACAACAAGGCAGCTGTAGAAATTGGACTACAAAGTTGTGATAGTCTGCACAAAACTTCGGCAAGCTCACACCCGAAAATATTCTAGCATGGAGAGGGCAAGTAGGCACGAAGCCCCACCCCCTAGCTAATGAGCTATTGGTAATTGATAGATGAAATGGTGGAGTTGGGTTTCTAGGAGTCTGTAGCTGCTGGTGAGTAAACTATGCTTTGGGGGAAGAGCAGACATCCAAGAGTGCGTGGGCAGCATAAACGGAATGTGACGGGTGGTGGAGATTACAAAAAGGAAATAAGATCAAAACATATGAAATTCCAAAAGAATTAATGAAAACAAATGAGAATTTATATAGTACATCATCATTTGAAACTCAAATAAGCTATACATGCTTTTTATTTATTTTTTCATTTTAAATTTGTTCATGGGGGAAACCTCCAAAAATGTTGCAAATGGCTGTACTATGAATACTTTTTATCTTCAACCGTCATCACATTAACATGTTGAAGGCTGATAATATCAGTACTCTATAACTGACTTTGTATCTGCTCCCATGATTCTTCAGACTTCACTATTAACACATGCATGTGTGTCTATGCGTAAATCTATGTACACAGACTTTATTCAAACCTCTGTAATTACAATCACCATCACAATTCATATCTCTGCCATAGCCAGTATCATAAATTAATTTTTATTATCCTATTTTAGTGATGCAAAATTTTGTTCTTATTACTTTGTAACTACAAATCATCATTAACATCTTGACTTAAATTATTTTAAAATGTTTTCAAAATATAATTTAATAACATATGTCCTTTAGAAGCTTTTTTATAGATTTATTTTTTAATGTGTATAGGTATTTTGACAGCATCTATGCATGTGTAAAAGGAATAAGCTTTTCTTGAGGGTCCCAAAAGGTTTTGTAATCACCAAGTGCTTGCTGGAAAGTGAACACAGATTTTCTGCAAATGCAACATTATTCTTAACTGCTAAGCTATCTCTCTTGTCACAAAGGCTAACAACTTTTTATTACAAATGATTTATTTGAAGTTTCTCAAAGTTATATGTCTGACTTTATTCCATTTTATAGCTGAGTCTTATTCCATAGTGCAAGCTGTTTTAATCCCTCCATTTAAAGGTGTGTGTGTGTGTGTGGTATGTGGTGTGTGTGTGTGTGTGTGTGTGTGTGTGTGTGTGTGTGTGTGTTTCAGTTTAGAGGAATTACAGATAATATTATCATTAATATCTGAGTTTAAGTTTCAATATAAACATACATTTCATTTTTCTGGGATGAGTAAGTGGCTGAGTGTATCATTGCAAGAATTTAGATCAAATAGTTTTGCTCACCCTCAGTATATATTATCATATGAATTGATTTAAAAAGAAACAATAAAATGTAGAACATATCCATATTTTTTATTTGCAGGAAAATGAATACAATTGAAAATGACAATGCTAACTGAAATAAGTAAAACTATGGAAAAACAAATAACTCATTTATTTCCTGTATGAGAAAACTACACTTAAAAGTTTTTGTGTGTGTTTGTGTGTATGTGTTTGTGTTTGTGTGTATGTGTGTGTGTGTGTACGTGTGTACGTGTGTGTGTGTGTGTGTGTGTGTGTGTGTGTGTGTGTGTGTGTGCCTGCCTCCAGGTAAGGAAAAGAAAGAATATTATTATTGTATAAGATAAGAAAAAACTTAAAGATGGAGCTAGAGGAAGGAAAGTAAGGTGCAGTACACCAAACTTGAGCGTAGGAAGGCATATCAAATAGGGAAGGAAGTGAAGGTAGGTTTTAACTCTATTGAAAGTGCAAATCCATTAAATAAGTGTGTATTTGTCAGGTATTTAAATGTCAGTAATTTTTATTTATATTTGAACCCAATGTATTATTGTTTTGCTCACAATATTCCCAAATATTGTCATTATTTTTCAGATTCTATGTGGGATGATGTTGTTTTCTTACTGTTACTATTGATAGCATTTTATGACCTATTGAAATATAACTAGGTTCATATTTATTTTTGGCTCCTAATAAATTTAAAGTTTTTCTGTTCTTTTACTTCCTATAACTCAGCCTATTTTTCTCAGTCAACTATTAATATTGATATGCTTATATATATATATATGTGTGTGTGTGTGTGTGTGTGTGTGTGTGTTTTAGCATTTGATACAATCAAGATAGTAATCTGCCCAGACATCACTAAGGTTTCACCTAAAGTGAGTAGGTATGAGAAAATATGGAACATGATAAATGTTCTCATGGTTCCAGCATTAAGCCTGCAATGATACCTGTGATCCCAGTTCTTTTATCTATGAGCCTGGCAGACTGAAATGAGTTTAAGCTAGGCTTCATAGTGAGTTTCAGGCTAGTCTGGGCTAAAAATTGTGACTTTGTGAGTAAATAAATAAATAACTGCAAAAAGACCAATATAAAATAAAATGTAAACCATATACCATTGATGAATGAGATGTAGAGATATCTAACATATTTTCATTAAGATATAAATGAGAAGGAATCTGGGAGTATGAAGCCTAAACTACTGAAAGGAAATATGCTGGTGCAGTGAGTTTCCTGCTCATCCAAGATCTTTAAATGAGCAGCACAGAGGGAATGCCAACAAACAAAGCCCACGTTTGTCCTAGAGTAAGAGTGCCCATCCTTGGGGATGATCCAATCAGTTCTCGGAGTGAACGGAGCAGCAAAGGAGGGCAAAGCAGGACTGAAGGGGTTGATATTGCACAGGGATTGTAAGGCTTAAAAGAAAAAAAGAAAGAAAGAAATCACACATCATAGTAGCCCTTAAAGATTTTTCTAAAACTTATTGATGAACTGTGGCTGTCACAACCCTAGGAATTTTCAAGTTATTTAGGAAAATGACAAAACATACAAATATATTAACACATAAACATAATTTTAAATATTCATGGAAAACAAAGGTTTGTTTTTATTCTGATTTTGAAACTTAGCATGAGATCTATCTACCGAAAACTTTAGGTACACAATAAACAATGCAGCCTGTCTAACGATAAGCCCTGTGTTGTACAATAGATCTCTAGAGCACATTCAGGTTATGTAAGAAATGTTCAACCCACACCAACAAAAATTCCTCATTTCTTCCTTCTCTCAGTTTTTGGAAAGCATTTTCATCTGCTCCCGTGAGTTTGACCATATCAGAGAACTCATGCTGATGGAATCAGGTGACATCAGCCATTCGATACCGCCAATGTTTAATTTTACACACTGCCTTCCAGATTCACCCATGATATTGCATTTTCTTTTTAAAATGTTCACTGCTTCATGGTCTACTATTCTTCTTTTTATTAGTTCCTTATTGTTATTAGGTTTCACAAAATTAAAGAGTAATAAATCCTCTGCTATTTTGAGTGAACACATAGTTTAGTAACTTAACTCATTTTGAAGTAATCTGTCACATTTCTGTATAATTTCTTGTCACCCTGACAATGTTGGAGAATTTATCAGTCATAATTTTATCTCATCTCTTGCAACTCTTTCTGAAACCCAGCTGCTACAAAGACCCCTTGTTTTCTCAAAGAGAGATATAAGTAAGATAGCAGGGTTGGTAGCCCTACCTAACTGTTTACTACTGAGATTTCCAGGCTTACTAATGATGTTTATTGAGTATGTCTCTCCACCAAAGAGAGCAAAGCTGACTGACCTGCCCTGTGGTTCCCATTGACTTACCATTTTTAAAGGTCTAAAAGAGCAGTGAGAACAACTCAAGCCAATAAAGGACCTTTGCTATTGTTATCTGAAGATCACTATTTTTCCTGAAAAATGATGCTCGGTATATTTTGTTTTTTGGTTCAATTTCAGTGCACTCAACAGTGGTTTTGATACCTTTGTCAAGTTCTAAATTTGTTTTTTGAGAGTGCTTTTAAGAAGTCTTTTTTAAAATATTATCCTGCCTGATTTACTTTTTAAAGGCTAATATATGTTTATTAAACAGATTCCTGAATCATGAATCTATAAATAATTGTACTAAACATCATTAAAATGAGTCATGTAATTACATCTGAAAACAAATAAACTTAATTAATTAAATAAATAAAAATGCGAACTTTTATTTTAGAGTTTCAAAGATATTTATTTATTTGTATGCTCATGTGGAGGGCTTACATGTCATAGAGAACGGGCTGGGATCAGAAAACAGCTTAGATCTACTTCTAAATGTTTTTTGCAGATCAGGCCTGTACAGAAAACACCTTTATCCACTAAGCCATCTTTTCGACCTCTCAAAGATATTTTACGTTCACTCAGGAAGTGCTATTGATGGATAGTGAGGGATAAAGAGAACAGATGGTTCATGCAAGAAGCCCATCTTGTGGTGGACAGTGACAGTACCCAGGAGGTAAGACTTTATAGATGGGTGGCTAGTTGTACTGTTAACAGAGAAATAGGAAAATGTTTAAAATACTTTAATGTTTTGCTCAACTGTGTGAAAAAATATGTAACAAAAGGAATTCCAAGAAGTACATAGTATAACATGTAGTTAATTTTCAGAAATAAAATTATGCGACATGCAGGTGAAACACTTAGTATAAAAGCTTCATGATGTGAGTTCCCCATCCAAATATGGAAAGCAAGGCATTTGTCTTGAGATAAGTTAATTTTGATTTTGACTGGGCCATAGTGACTCAGCTCTTGGAATCTTCTGTAGGTGGCAGAGGAACCCTTTCATGTATTAAAGACTAGCTGAATTCATGTAGAAAAACAAGACATGGTGAAAAGAAATGAAAAGAAAACCTGTCTATTTTGGAATTTTTGTAGGGGAAAAAGAAGTAGGAGTTGAGAATGAAGTATCTAGAGAGGTTTCTAGTAAAGACACCATATATATTTAGCTTGGAAATCCTTCTTTGGATCCCTCGTAAAGTACCTCTTTGCTATTCCATTTGTTTTACAACAGTCTGATCACATCACAGAATCAGGCCAAGAAGTGAAAATGTAATGTTGGGGATTTAACTTTTCTGAGCCATGGAAGGCAAATTAAATAGACAATGACGAGACACCTAATGGAGAGGCTGTAATAGTTTTTGAACTCTAAGCTGAGTGGAAGACAAATTTGTGTTTCAGTATATTGTTGCCAGTGGCAGCTGAGGTGAAGCTAGCACTGCTTTTGTTTGAAGGAGCTAGCACACACACACACACACACACAAAGACAATAATGACTTTTTCATACCATACAGCAGAGGCTGTAATTTAAAGAATTAGCCTTTTTTATTGAACTATTTTGGTTAGGGCATTGTCCCTACAGCCTGCTGTGGATACTTCTTCATTGATCTTTAATATCTATAATTCTAATGAAACATTCTCATAAATTACTTCATTTTGGTGAAATTGACCCAGTTTTTAAAAAAAATTCTTTAATATTTTTTCTGGGCTATACTTCTTTATAAAATAAGGGGGAAAAACTGGCTGTTCTTCAATCCATTTCTTGTTTTATTAGTCTTTGGACAGAGTCAAACTCACTGACTAAAGATGAAGAATCCAATTAAGCTTAGTAGGCTAGGCATTAAGATGTTTTTACATCAAGATAGATGTTTTAAGTTAATAGAGATGAGCTATGATAGATAGTAATCTTCATTCAAAAATATAGACTGGTAATGCTGCAGGGAACACTGTTGCATGGCAGGTGGGACAGATTGAAAAGAGCACAAGATTTCTCATTTCATTTGTCCTTCTTAGGAGAAACATTACCACTGCTGCATCAAAACATCAACAGATGTGTACAGTAATGCAAGCTGAGTGGGAAAAAAGGCCCATCTCTGAAACAGCTTTTTATTTTTTTGTAGAAAATAGATTTTCTTTCTCATTTAATATATCCTCACATGATATATATTATTATATAAGAACATGCTCAGCTATGTTCATAGCAGCCTTATTCATAACAGTCAGAAAACAGAAGAAACCTAGATGGCCTTCAACCAAAAAGTGCATAAAATATAACACATTTTTATACTTTACAAGCAAGACAAACTGTTGGTAGAAAGTTTTGTGGCTAGGGTGGTGTCTCAAACCCTCCACTTAAGGCCTTGCCCAAAACTCCTTCCAATGTCCAGTCTTTCTCCCAGTGTTCTCTCTGTTCCACCTGATCCCTCTTGTTTCCAGCCCCACCTGACCCAGGGAGATCCTGGTGTCACCTCTTCAGCTCTTTGTTGCTTAGCCTCTCTGAGTCTGTGGATTGCAGCATGATTGTATTTTACTTTACAGCAAATATGCACTTATAAGTGAGCATATATCGTATTTTTCTTCCTGGATCTGAGTTACCTCACTTAAGGTGCTTCTTTTTTTTTTTTTTTTCTAGTTTCATTCATTTTCCTGTAAATTTTACGGTGTCCTGTTTGTAGAGGATTCCAGATTCTAGCAGAATGTTTATCAAACTGGCCAGAGATACTTCATCCAGAAAATGAGGGGGCACAGATGTAGAGTACCACACCATACATTATGCAAAGGTAGGGGAATTCTACAGAGAAAAGATAGGGGGAACTAGAGGGCACAGGGACACACTGCATTGCTTTGTTATAGAAGATGACCTGTTAAGGCTCCTTCTCCCCCATTACTGGGAGTCTTTGCTAGGATTTCTTTCATAGATTCCATGGAGTTTCTGTTGCACTAGTATTCCACCTCCTCCTCAAAATTGAACTTTCCTTGACTATTTTCACTCCCACGCTTTCCTTTTGTTCCCTTAACTCCTCCTGCCTTTACAATTCATTACATAAGATGGCCTTGATTATGCGTTCATTACACACACATATATCTTCATGATGGACATAGTGATAAATATATAACCACATATACATGTTGAATACATATATTATATATGGTGCTTTTCTCTATCTTTTTAAATTTAATGCAATTACCTTTATATGCATCATATCATTTTTCCAAAAAATGCCATAATCACAATCTTAGTTATGGCTCACTAAACTTTATAGTCTTTAATCTTCTGTGTTGTTCATATCCATGCTGATTCTATAACTTTACTGCTCTTTTTTAATTTTAATTTTATATTTTTCTGTTTTATCATACATTTATATTATTATACATATATGCAATAAACTACTTACAGAAAGAAGAACCATGAAACAATCAGGAATTATATAAATGTTGCATTCATAATCTTTTAGCTATTTTTATTTGGCAACCTTGAAGAGAACATCTTTCCTATCTTGGTTCATCTAACTTTCTGCATGTACATCAATATCTATCACAGCTCATCTTTATCAACTTAAAATATCTATACCTAAACACATCCTAATCCCAAAATAATTAAGCTTAATTTTAACACTAAACTATCTTGTCTTCAACCCCATCAGAGACTTGAGAAGGAGTAAAATTATCTGAGTACAGGACGTACAAGTGAGCAGCTTCCACTATGAGAAAATGACAAGGACAGTTTGATGCATGATCAGTCACCTACTTCTCTCTATAACATTGGAGCATCATCTTCAGCCTTCTGGCCCAATATATCTGACAGACATATTTGTGAGGTAGGAACTACTGAGGACTTGCTTAGCCTGTCTTGACAGAGTTTGACCATCAACTCTGCCTATATTCAAGCTTGTCCATTTTTAGGCAGAATTCGATCTGTGGTAGAAACAAGGACATTTTGCCCAGTGGGTTGTTTGCCATATTTGAAGCCATCTCCTTAAGGAGGTTCATTGATGATCATCATTTTCTTTGAGGTAGGCTGGGTGTTGTCAGGAGTTACTACCCTTAATAGCACTGTAGAGACATATATGTGCCAGTGTATAATGGTGTTGATTTAGAGTCCATTAAGTACCTGAAGGATCTGATTCACCTAAGGCTATGGTTCTTTGCTGTTGTTTGTGTGTTTTGCAATGGTTCCAGAGATCTAGTACTTAAATTGAGGCCATTGATGCATTTTAAATTGATTTTACTCAGGATAAAAGATATGGAACTACTTTCATTCTTTGTCATTCTTCTTCATTTGGAAAATGGTTTGAACGACATTTGTTGAGGAGTTTATGTATCACAAGTGTAATTTTTGAGGCCATTCACAAGAGCTAAATGGATGTACCCATATAATTTTGTAGATTTATTTCTAGATTCTTGGTTATAATTCTTAAATGTATTGGTCTTTTTTTTAGCTAGTAACATGACCTCTTTTATTATTATTAGTTTTTTAATGCAATTTGAGATAGTTTGTCCCTATCTGCTTAGTTTTTTTTAATGGCTGTTCAGGGTAATTGAAGTTTTCTTATGAATTTAATGGATTATTTTTTGTCAGTGACAATTCCATTGTAGTTTTAGTAGTTATTGCATTGACTCTTCAGTCTTCTGTCACTACCATACTCATTAATCAGTTTGCCAATCCATAAGCACATTATTTCACTTCATCTTCTAATGTCTTCATAAATTTCTGTCTAGTGTCTCCATTTACAACAAAAAGCTAAATATTCTCTTTGTCATTTTTACTCCTGAGTACTGCAGTATTTTTAATCATTGGGAGTACAATATTTTCTTTATTTCTCAGCAAATTCAGTAAAAGTATCAATAGTAGTATATATATCAGCATATATAAAAGATATTTTTTTCATGTGTTCAAAATGCTGTGTCCTGCTACTTTGGCAAACAGGATCAAAAGCTCTAAGAGTCTTTAAAATGCAGGATCGTATCATCTTCAAATATAAATAGTTTGACTTTCATTATTGTGTGTGTCCCATTAATTTTTTTCTTTTGTGTTACTGCTCTAGTTAAATTATCCAGAATTGTACTGGACAAGAACAGAGTGAGTGAGTACCTGGTCACCTTCAATGTTTACAGACACAGCACAATGATGATATGTTTTGTTCAGTTTACATATACTTTGTATAGGTTTTCCATCGTGAGGATACTGCAATACGTGAAATGCCTTTTCTACATATATTTTTGGCTATAGGTTTATCAGATATACTTTTGGCATGGAGAGGACTGTTTCTTCTATCCTAGTTTCTTCAGAGATTTGTCATGAAGAATATATTTACTTAGTGTAGAGCATTCAGTTGTTCAAGTGCCCTCTCTTACTTACCAGGCCAATGTCTCATGACACAGCCTCAGGGAATAAAACCAGGCTCAGGTTGGAGAGCCCACAGAAACATTGAGGCTGTGAAAATTTTACTGAGAGCAACTTTTCTCAAAAACAATATAATGACAATTTCCAGGATCAATAATACAGTTGCAGTTTCCAGGATACAATGAAGTTTGCAAGCTATACAGGGTACACAAGATTAATATCTAGGACCAATTGTCTTGTCAAGTTTCTATGCTTCCTTGACTACTAAGAACATACAGAGAAACACAAAGAAACCTGAATGAATCATTACCTGAGGGAGTGCATCAATCTCTCAGGAACTAGAAGGCACATTGTGCCCCAGGATCCTTGGACTCAAACCTGGAAAACCTAGGATGCATCTTTTTCATTGCAGCTAGGCTACACCAACGCCATGGTTTCTTTCAATGATGTAATTTTTGTTTTCCCTTTCTTGCAGCAACATTGAATCTCTGCTGTTTTGTTTGTTATACTCACATTTGTTTTGCATATCAAAGTACTACTCTCTTTGTGGAATATGTTTTGGAGTTTTCTTCCCTATATTGAATAAAGCAGCAGTCAAAGATCGTTGACATTAGTTCTTTGGGGATTTGGTGGACTTGGTCAAGTTTTATTCAATTCTAAGAAATTTAATTATTTTTCTTGATTTCTTCTTGACCCAATTGTCATTTAGTAGTCGATAGTTCATACTTCTGTGTTTGCTAGTTTTATGTCAACTTGATAGAATGTAGCGTTATCTGATAGGAGGGAACCTCAATTGATAAATTGGGGAAAACCTGGTCATGCTTGGACAATACTCTTAATAAACTCTTGGATTCATTTTGCAAGATTTTTTTTTTAGTATTTACATTCATGTTCATGAGAGAAATTGGTCTAAAGCTTTCTTTGCTGTGTTCCTATCTATTTCGCATAACAGGCTGCTATTCACATTGTGGAATAAGCTTTGGAGTTTCCTTCCCTATGTTAAACAATGCAGCAGTTAAGGATCATTCACATTAATTCTTTTTATTTTTTTATTTATTTTATTTATTTATTTTTTTTTTTTTTGGTTTTTCCGAGACAGGGTTTCTCTGTGTAGCCCTGGCTGTCCTGGACTAGGTTTGTGGACCAGGCTGGCCTCGAACTCACAGTCACCCTCCTGCCTCTTCCTCCCGAGCACTGGGATTAAAGGCATGCCTGGCCCTCACATTAATTCTTTATGGGTTTGGTAGAATTAGTCTGGTTTTATTCAATTCTATTATTCACTTTAATTATCCTTCTTGATTTCTTCTTGACCCAAATGACATTTAGTAATGGGTTGTTTATATTTCTGTGCTTGCTAGGTTCGTGTTAACTTGACACAAGCAGAGCTATCTGCAGAGAAGACTTCAGTTGGTAAAATGCTTCCAAAAGATCCAGGTAGAAGGCATTCTAAAAAAAAATTAGTGACTGATGAGCACAGGCCTAACCCATTTTGAGTAGTGACAGTGCTGGGCTGGTTG
Source organism: Acomys minous (assembly GCF_964271855.1). Lineage (NCBI taxonomy): Eukaryota > Metazoa > Chordata > Mammalia > Rodentia > Muridae > Acomys > Acomys minous. The sequence goes on from NC_140483.1 coordinate 91,604,301, forward strand.
AACTGCTTTACTCAAGAATGCAGACTGGGAAAATCATGGGAAGCAAGCCAGTGAGTAGGACGCCACAGTGGCCTCTGCATCAGCTCCTGCCTCCAGGTCCCTGCTCTGCTTGAGTTCCTGTCCTGACTTCCTTTGGACAGCAATATGGAAGTATAAGTCAAATAAACTGTTTCCTCCCCAACCTGATTTTTGGTCACGGTATTTCATTGCAGCAATAGAAACACCAACTAAGACAACTCCATTATTTTGTGCACTTTCAGATTTTGTTTTCTGTTTTTGTTGTTGTTTTGTTTATTTGTTTGTCTGTTTGTTTGTTGAGACAGGGTTTCTCTTGTCCGTGCTGTTCTGGACTCACTTTGTAAAACAAGATGTCATAAAACTTACAGATATCCACCTGCCTCTGCCTCCCTAGTGCTGGGCTTAAAGGCATGTGCGACCATGCCCAGCACTTTTAGATTTTCTATTATTATTGTTCATAACTGTACTTATCCCACTGAGCTCATATGTTCAAATTTTCCTATTTTTGTTGAGATCTCCTCTGTATCTTAGTAGATGATTCAATAAAAATACATCATGGGAAGCTTAAAAGAATATGAATTCTTTAGTATTTGATTATAATGCTCTATACATATCTACAAGGTCCATTTGACTAATAATGTCATTTAACTTTAATATTTCTTTATTTATTCTCTTTTCAGATGACTTGCTGTTGATGAGAGTGCTTTGGTGAGTCTATCCACTACAAGTATATTGGTGTACTAGCTTGCTTTCTGAAGCTTTCTACTAAGTTTTGAAGTGTGATAGCATGGATATGGAGTTTCACTCCTTCAATGTGGTGTTGGCTATTATGTGTCTTTTTGTTGAATTGATCCTTGAATTATTTTATCAACATTTTGTAGTTATTCTTACTTAGAACCTCAGTATAGTTTACTACCAAAGTACTTCCTTGCTATAACAACTTCCTGGTTCAAGAAGGAGTTTAAGTTTGCTTTTAATTGTTGCAAATTTCTATGAAGTATAATCGTGCCAGTTGCAAACAAAGTCAAGTTTCACTTATTTATTATTCATTCATTTACCTTTAATATATCTGCATATTTCACTCTCATTTGTTGTGTGAATTATGTCTTCCATTACAATGTCAAAATTAAAATTGTGAGAAAATTATTTTTTCTTTTGTGAACCTCACACAGAAATCAATCAGAATTCCATCATTTCATATAATATTAGCACTAAGTATCTCATGAATATCCTCTCCATTTGGAAAAGGTTTCACTATATTTCTCACTAGCTGAGACTTGTTTAAATGAATGGATCTATGCTTCATGCTTTTGACTTACTGATTTATCTCATCATTTTTTTTATCCTTAGCTTAATGTTATGATTATGTAAGGTAATTGCCATGCTATATAGAACATTATTAACTTGGTTGTGACACATAAAAATGTTTATACATTTGATTATTCTAGGGTTTGTTTTTTTATTTATGCATTTATGTATTAATATACATAATTTAATTTATTTATTGTAGCTATTGTAAATGGGATTGTTTTTCTTGATTTCTTACTTGGCTTGCTACTTTGACATTTGTTCTGATTAGAAGATGTCTTTTACTTCTCTTCACCTCTCTACACTATGGTGTTACATTTAAATTTTCCTTTATATTTTTTAAACTCTTCACTGAGGGAGATAATTTTCTTTACTATAATCCCCATGGAAATCATGCTGCTTTATCATAGCTTTTATGCATTTCAATTGTGCAAATTTGAGTAATAAATTCAAACAACAACTTTGTCTGTTATTACCACATATGGAATTTCCAATTTACAGCAAAGCAGCCAGTTCATGTTAGGAATTTAATAAACACTTTCAAATGTATGTACATATATATGCATATATATACATATATGTGTGTGTACAACTATGTGTTATCAATAAATACATGAGAATTAATTTTCTAAATAAATCTTGTATGATGTTGGAGATGAAAATTTGTTAACAAATCACATTGTCTTGGTGCTAAATTGCCCTTTGCCATTATTTATGTGACTAAACTATAGTTTTCTTCTTATTATATTCTTTTTAGATTTTGTGGCTTGAATGAATAAATTAACCTAATATAGCATGTAGGCTCATGCTCTGAGCATACACACACACACACACACACACACACACATACACACAAACACACACACACAGAAGACAAATTAACCTTTTAGACTTGACTACAAACAAATTTCATTTTGCTTACAAACATTTTATTGCTAAAGACAATGTGGAAACCCAAGCATCCAGTAAATCCAGCAGAGGTGATATTACATTGAAATAACAAATAAGGATTTATTTCTTTCAAAAATTCTTAATTAAAATAAACAATGGATTTGTGTCAACATTTCACTAATTTTGTGATTATTTGTAGCTAACATAGTAAACCAAAGAAAAGAGGTCTGAAGAAGAACTAAGCTGTCATCTACACAATTGGCACAGTGACTGGAGCAATAGAAGTCAGTAAGTTTCAGTTTATTTAATGTTAATAGGATTTAATAGGATTTGTTGTATAGGATAACAACTACAGTGGACTTTCTCAGTTTGATATATAAACCAATATGTTTTGAACTACTATAATGACAAAAACATCTTAATTATTGATGAATGTTTAGTTTCCTAATTAAAATAGCAAGCAAGCAATCTTAAAAACATATGATTTACTATGATCTATGCTAAATATTTCATATACACATACCTATGTACTCATTTTTTTTGTTGTTGTTGTTAAATTTATTTATTTATTCATACATCCGGATGGCAGCCCCCGCCTTGCGTTCCTCCCAGTCCCACCCTCCCAATCTTTTCCCCCTTCCCTTCTTAGAAAAGGGGAGTTCCCCCACCCCCTTCAACGCCTTACAAATCCGCCCTAGCACATTGAATCACATCAGGACTAAGCACATCCTCTTTCACTGATGCCAGACAAGGCAGCCCAGTTAGGGGAAAGTGATCCAAAAGCAGGCAACAGAGCTCATGTCAGAGACAAACCCAGCTCCACTTCCTAGGGGAACCACATGAAAACCAAGCTGCCCATCAGTTACATATGTGTCAAGGGCCTATGTCCAGCCCATGCATGCTCTTTGGTTGGTGCTTCTGTCTCTGTAAACCTCTATGGGCCTTAATTAGTTGACTCTGTTGGCTTTCTTGAGGAGTTCTTGTCCCTGCAGTACCTCTATCCTTACTCCCACTCTTCCACAAGATACCCCGGGCTCTACCTAATGTTTGGATGTGAGTCTTAACATCTTTCAGTCTGCTGCTGGGTGGAGCCTCTCAGAAGACAGTTATATTATGCCCCTATCTGCAAGCATAGCAGAGTATTTTTAATAGTGTCAGGGGTTGGCTCTCTCCTTTTTTTATTTTATTTTATTTTATTTTTTTAAATACATTTTTATTAATTTATACATATTACATCTCAGTTGTTAGCCCATCCCATGTATCCTCCCATTCCTCCCTTCCTCCCACTTCCCCCCTACTCCCCTCCCCTCCCCTAAGTCTGTGTCTGAGGGGGACCTCCTCCCCCTGAATATGCTCATACGGTATCAAGTCTCTCCTTGGTGACCTATTATCTTTCCTCTGAGTGCCACCAGGCATCTCCGTCCAAGGGACATGTTCAAATATGGGGCACCAGAGTTTGTGTGAAAGTTAGAACTCCTTCTCCACTCAACAGTGGAGAATGTCCATTGGCTAGTCCGGGTAGGGGTTCAAGGTTTTTACTGCCTATTTTTTCCTTGGCTGTTGCCACAGTTTGCGGAGGACCCCAGGGCCCAGACTCGCCTGTAGTTTTCCAGGACCCACTGGATCCTTCCATTTCCTCTTTCTCCCAGGCTTCTCACACCTAAAGTTTCAATAGGATGTCCTCCCCTCTTACCCACTATTCTGGTAGGTACAGTTTTTCATGGGGACGTACACCTTGGACTAGTGTCTCGATATAAGTGAGTATATACCATTTAGCTCTTTTTGTTTCTGTGTGAACTCACTCATTATGACAATTTCTAGTTCAATCCATTTGTCCACAAATTTTGGAAATTCCTTGTTTTTAATAGCTGAGTAGTATTCCATAGTGTAAATGTACCACAGTTTCTTTATCCATTCTTCTATAGAGGGACACGTAGGTTGTTTCCAAGTTCTGGCTATTATGAATAAGGCAGCTATGAACATGGTTGAGCATATGTCCCTGTTGTGTAGTAGTACATCCTCTGGGTATATTCCAAGGAGTGGAATAGCTGGGTCTTGAGGAAGCCCTATTCCCATTTTTCTGAGAAAGCACCAGATAGCTTTCCAAAGTGGTTGTACTAGTTTGCATTCCCACCAGCAATGCAGGAGTGTTCCTCTTTCTCCACACCCTCGCCAGAATGAGGTGTCAGTTGAGTTATTGATCTTAGCCATTCTGATGGGTGTAAGATGGAATCTCAGTGTCGTTTTGATTTGCATTTCTCTGATGACTAAGGAGGTCGAGCATTTCTTTAAGTGTTTCTCAGCCATTTGATATTCCTCTGTTGAGAATTCTCTGTTTAGCTCTGCGCCCCATTTCTCTATTGGGTTATTTGGTTTGGTGGTGTTTAATTTCTTAAGTTCTTTATATATTTTGGATATTAGACCTTTGTCAGATGAAGAGTCGGTGAAGATCTTTTCCCAGTCTGTAGGCTGTCGCTTTGTTCTCTTGACAGTGTCACCTGCCTTACAGAAGCTTCTCAGCCTCATGAGGTCCCATTTATTAATTGTTGATGTTAAGGCCTGGGCTGTTGGTGTTCTGTTCAGGAAGTTGTCTCCTGTGCCTATGAGTTCCAGACTCTTCCCCACTTTTTCCTCTAATTGGGTTAATGTCTGTGGTTTCAGGTTGAAGTCTTTAATCCACTTGGACTTGAGTTTTGTGCATGGTGACAAATATGGGTCTAATTTCATTTTTCTACATGTAGACATCCAGTTAGACCAGCACCATTTGTTGAAGATGCTGTCGTTTTTCCATTGAATTGATTTGGCTTCTTTGTCGAAAATCAGGTGAGCAAATGTGTGTGGATTCATCTCTGGGTCTTCAGTTCGATTCCATTGATCCACTAGCCTATTGCTGTGCCAGTACCATGCTGTTTTAATTACTGTTGCTCTATAGTACAACTTGAGATCAGGTATGGAGATTCCTCCAGCGGATCTTTTATTGTATAGGATTGATTTTGCTATTCTGGGCTTTTTGTTTCTCCATATGAAGTTGAGAATTGTTCTTTCAATATCTTCAAAATATTTAGTAGATATTCTGATAGGGATTGCATTGAATCTGTAAATTGCTTTTGGTAAGATGGCCATTTTTACTATGTTGATTCTTCCAATCCATGAACAAGGTAGATCCCGCCATCTTCTGATGTCATTTTCAATCTCTTTCTTCAGAGGTTTAAAGTTTTTTTCAAATAAATCCTTCACTTGCTTGGTTAGGGTTATTCCTAGATATTTTATATTGCTTGTGGCTATCGTGAAGGGAGTAATTTTTCTAATTTCTTCCTCTGCCTGTTTGTCATTTGTATATAGGAAAGCTACTGACTTTTTTGAGTTTATTTTGTATCCAGCCAATTTGCTGAAGGTGTTTATCAGCTATAGGAGTTCTCTGGTGGAATTTTTGGGGTCACTTATATACACTATCATATCATCTGCAAATAGGGATAATTTTACTTCTTCCTTTCCCATTTGGATCCCCTTGATCTCCTTTTGATGTCTTATTGCTCTGGCTAGAACTTCAAGAACTATATTAAAGAGATATGGGGAAAGTGGGCAGCCTTGTCTGGTCCCTGATTTTAGAGGGATTTCCTTGAGTATCTCTCCATTTAATTTAATGTTGGCTATTGGTTTGCTGTATATAGCCTTTATTGTGTTTAGAAAAGTGCCTTGTATTCCCGATCTCTCCAGAACTTTAAACATAAATGGGTGTTGGATTTTGTCAAATGCTTTTTCTGCATCTAAAGAGATGATCATATGGTTTTTCTCTTTCAGTTTGTTTATATGGTGGATTACATTGATGGATTTCCGTATGTTAAACCATCCCTGCATTCCTGGAATGAAGCCTACTTGGTCATGGTGAATGATGTCTTTGATATGCTGTTGTATTCACTTTGCGAGTATTTTGTTGAGTATACAAAGCATACACACACACACACACACACACACACACACACACACACACACATATATATATATATATATATACATACATACACATATGCATAGTCCCTATACAAAGGTACAAATAAATTTAAGAAAAACACCATTTTCTAAAGATCAAGTAGTTGGGTTCCAGGGTCTTGATTTTGAGGTTACATCTCCCTCACATTAAAATCTTTTTTAAATTAAAAAAAATGTATAAAAGAATCTGTACTCTCAATGGATGCACTTATAATCTTTTGTTTATAACATTACCGCAACTTTCCTTAATCCATTTGAAAACTAAAACTTTATGCTTCTTTTTGAAAATGTAATATACAGATATAGGTATAGATATAGATATAGATAAATAGATAGATATAGATCATACATCTAACACATATATGTTAATAAGTTACCCTTTAATGTCACAAGGAAATAGCAAGAGCAACAAATAAAATATGTTTTGATTCAGTGGATTTAAGTTTTAAATATTTATAAAATATGGTTTAAACATTTAGCTTTACTAAATATATCACATCATACAAGGCAATGCAACCCTTGAGGAAGTAAATAATGTATGCTAATCATCCTCTGATTTTCTTACAGATGGTGTCAAATTATTTGTCAAATAATTCATGAGTGTTCTTCATTTTTATCTATGTATCTAAACTATATCTTAAGAAAAATTCTTATTTTATATTTATTGTTGTCATGTTATTTTCTTTCTTATCCACAATATGTGAGATATATTAAATATTATATTTTATGAGGGTTTGTATGTTATCACCAAAAAGTAGCAAAATACTCTTTCCTGCTGGTTGGGGACGGCATTGACAGGTGAATATTGGGGTGACTCTAGGTGAGACTCCTGCTTGTGGGGAACATGGAAACTGAAGTGGCAGAATTTCCAGGAAGTAGTCTTCTTTCTTATATAACTCAGGATGACCTGTACAGGAGTGGCTCTTGTCCCCAGTGAACTAGGCTCTTCTATATCCATTTTCATCAAGAAAATGTTCTGTAGACTTTATTTTAGTCTATTCTTTTGGAGAAATTTTCTTAATTGAGTTTATCACATCCTAGATGATGATAGCTGATACCAATTTGATAATGAAAATAAACTATCCAGCACACTGCTTCAAACACCCTGAGTTCACATTTGATGCTGTTATGCTATGTCAAGAAGATAATAGTTAATTATTTTTGACATTCCCTGATTTGTCTCTTTTTTAAAAGAAAGAAAACTCATTTACTAATCTGATCCTAACCTTATTGCATAATTTTTTTGAAACCAGAACATTTAATTTGTGACTGACTGAAATCCTCAATATGAACTGGAAGCTGCAACAGCTGCCTGCTAGCATTTAGCTGTTGTTCCTTCATAGAACCCATGTCTGAATCCGCAATAGACAGTTTTTAGGGGTCTCATCCTCCCAATCCCAGTAGTTTTTCATTTCTTAGCCTTGAGACTCTAGTTATACTTTCTCTTATGTTTGGCAGGGTAGCCCATCTGCCACTTAGGAAAGTTGGAAACCTTAAAGACACAGTGGGGGCACAATGTGTTTATCTTATTATGACAGTGTTCAAAGGATAGCACTCCTTTTTTCATCTTGCTTCTGCTCCTGAGGCTAAAGAACTCTCTCTGCATCTTTTTATCTGTTTTGTTTTTTGAGACAGGGTTTCTCTGTGTAGCCTTGGCTGTCTTAAACTTGTGTTGTAGACCAGGCTGGCTTTGAACTCATAGTGATCCACCTATCCATGCTTCCTTAGTGTTGGGATTATAGGCCTAAGCCACCATTCCCTGCTCTTTACTGCATTTTAATAGCAACTTTTTAGTCAACATTATAAGAGAAATTGAATACTGTCACTATGTTGAATTTCTTGAATAAATCCAGAATATTCTTCAAACAATTTTAGAGATTTTTATTGGTAGTTTAAAAATATCTAGTCAAAAACTGTGCAAGATATCAAATATTTATAAACTTAGTTAATACTCAAAGTTAAGTGATAGGACACTCTGGAAATTCTCCATAATAAGAGTAGTACTTTAGTTAGCACTGTAGCTCAGGGATAGAACACCTAGCTTGCATGCCTGAAGCCCTAGATGTAATACAATAAATTAAAAGAAATTAAAGTGTTGCTATACTTCCTAAAATAAATAAATTACTTATTAGAGAAATCCAGAGACAAGACTTTGATTTTTGTACAAACATGAGGTTTAACTGGCAGTGTGTTTTTACAGTTCTGCTTTGGAACCTCTACCGCTTCACAGTAGTTAATCTTTTTTTTTTCTTCATTCATATATTTATTTTTTTTTAATTTATTCTTGTTACATCTCAATGGTTATCCCATCCCTTGTATCCTCCCATTCTTCCCTCGCTCTCATTTTCTCCTTATTCCCCTCCGCTATGACTGTTCCTGAGGGGAATTACCTCCCCCTGTATATGCTCATAGGGTATCAAATCTCTTCTTGGTAACCTGCTGTCCTTTCTCTGAGTGCCACCAGGTCTCCCCCTCCAGGGGACATGGTCTACTCAGCTATTAAAACAAGGAATTTCCAAAATTTGTGGATAAATGGATTGAACTAGAAATGATCATAATGAGTGAGTTAACTCAGAAGCAGAAAGACTCAATTGGTATATACTCACTTATATCTGCATATTAGCCCAAGGGGCATGTCCCACGAAAGCCTTCACTTACCAGGAAACTGGGACAGAGGGGAGGACATCCTATTGGGACTCTAGATGAGAGAAGCATGGGACAATAGCAAAGTAGAAAGATCCAGAGGGTCCTAGAAACCTACAAGTAGAACATTATGATAGGCAGATTTGGGCCCAGGGGTCCCGCTCAAACTAAGACACCAGCCAAGGACAATACAGGCGGCAAACTTTAAACCCCTACCCAGATCTAGCCAATGGACAGAACACTCTCCACAGTAGAGTGGAGAGTGGGATACGACTTTCTCATGTACTTCAACTCCTGTTTTTTCTCTTGTCTTGTTTCTCCTGTCCAAATTCATTGGAACATTTTCACTGCTATAACTCCCAGGATGCTGTATACCTTTAATGTACTCACTTACTGTTACAGCTTCTATAGTCTGTAATTCCTCAAGCAGGGTCATTAGGTTAGCTTCTCAGCTAAGCATTTGTAACTTCTATGAGGTTAAGATTTTAAACTCAAGTTCATGTTTCCATTGATTGGCAAATTTTATATGATCCATTCCTTTTATTCCTCAAGTGAATCTTGGACACTATCTTTAAAGATTCAGCTGTTATATGTTGGGGGATGATCTGATTTATTTTGATGCTAATTACTGTTTGTTGTCTGTGTGACCCAACTTTTGCTTAATAAAATGCTATCCCACCTAGGTAGGGAAGAGATAGGTGGGGCTAGGAGAGAGAGAAATTCTGGGGGGGGGGGAAAGACCACCATGAAAAAAAAAAAGAAAAAGAAATGAGAGAGATGTAAAGAGAGAAGAGGAAGGCTGCCATGAGTTAGCTAGAGGGGAAACACATGGCCGGCAGCGTGGATGAAAAATCCAGCCCAGACAAAGAAATTTAACAAGTATTTGAGAATATGGATGGGAAGTGGCTTGATAGAGGTTAATGGAAACAGATGATATGGGATTGAGACAGGGATCCCATGCCTCCCACACTACCGGAGGTATTTTAGAGGACTGATATCTGCCCTGCCATAGGTTAACTAAGGCTATTTTAAAACATAACAAGTGTCTGTATTTTAATTGATTGCTAGCTGGGCCTATAGATAATACATGTAATTAAAAAAAAAAACAATAAGTGGTGCCCAACATGGGGCATGTCTCCACACTCTTAAAAATCATATTTTGTCATAGTCTAAAAAAAGGTTAATAGCTCCCAGAAAGCATCCATGAGCGAGAACAAAAATGGCTACATTCAAGTGGCAGTTGGAGAGGTGGACCTAAGGGACTCACAGTCCTTTAAACTAGCCTGGAAAACAGTTAAACATCTAAAAAATAATAAAATAAAATCTACTAAAGTCCCTTTCCAAGATGCAGTGGCAGGAGGCTCCTAAATCTTTTTTGGCTTTGTTTTGGTGTTTATAAATTTGTTAACAATGTTCTTAGTCATTAGCCACACTTCTCCTTACTGGCTCTAGAAAGGTTCAGGGAAAGAGGAGGAGAGTAGAGAAATGTGAGACTAAGTTACTAGCAACTAAAAAGGGAGGAGGTGCTAAACTCTTCTCCATAAAGTTGATAACAGCTGGAACTTTAAGCTCCTTAGGTACAAGGTGTTTGTCAGGGCTTTCTAAAAAAAAAAAAAAGGTCCACCAAAGAAAGATAACAATAACTAAATTCCAAGGGATGGTGTATAGGATTTCACTAACTTAAGCCTAAATAGGCACAAATGACCCAAGGCTTAGACTTTTCTGGTTTCCTTGCTTGATTTCTTTTGCTAAGATTTCTAAAAATTTTGACTAAATTAAGATAAAATAGTTAAAGAGGGCAGTGGTAGCCACAGCCCTTAATCCCAACACAATAGAGACAAAAGCCAGGTGGAACTCCTGAGTTCCAACCTGCCCACCACAGGCTTAACCCCCTACTGATAAGATAAATTGTTTACAAGAGACTGCTTAGGATATAAAGTGATGTTTTTTGGTATGTTTCTCTTTCTTAACAATAGATTGTATAAACTTACTGATCTAAAAGATAGATACACATCAATCTGAGGTTTATCTTTTTAAAATGGTAATAAAAATGCTTTAAATATGTTTTGTTGGTCAAGGTAAAGACATAGGTAAAATGAAAAAACAGACATGATGCTACATGGCTCCTGCATAGAGAAAGGGTTAAAGAAAACCACCCAAAACAAATGTAAAAAGCCAGGTACAATACACCTATGGCCTAAAAAGTATATTTTTTTCATCAAGTTAAGGACCAAGGTTAAAAAAAAACAAACAAACATTCATACAAGCTGCCTATGAAGGTACAAAATACCTACTATATACATAAACCCTTAGATAAAATAAAAATCTATTTAATGTTTATTTAAAACTTAATGCTTTTTTTCTGCTCAGGACAATTGGCTTGTTTCTAAAACATTTTCTTGAAAAACAGGTTGCGGCCTAGCTTATACTTCAAACACCACAGAGCCTAAAAAAAGAATTTAAAACTATACAATCTTGCTTTGATTCCAATATGATGATAATTGTATGTTCATTGTTAATAGTGATGTTATATTTAATCTTTTAAAAAGGTCAAAATAAAACATACCTACATAAAAGACAGGCTGCTAACTTAAGTGTGTCTATGTCTGTATACATTTAAACTACAGAACAGTTAACTGTTAATCCCAGTACATGGGAATAGCTATGACACTGATTGAAACATCCTACACACCTAATACATTCATGATTTTAAAACTGTATAATGCCTGTAAAAAAGTTATATGTTTTTAAGAACAAAAACAAACAAACAAACAAAAGCCAAACACCAATACTGGATCAGAGCTGACAAGATTCATTCCTCCGACATACTGAGATGCTGACATCCTACATCCTTCATGCTCCAGCCCCAAGTACTTTGTTTGATGTTCCTCATTAATAAAAATAAATAAATAAAAATTAAAAGAAAACCAGCTTCCAAAAAGGCTCCTGATCCAAATTGGTCCAAAATTTCAGACTGTCCCACACAAGACTAATATTAAGTCTAAAATTTCTCAACATTTAAAAACTAAACCACAAATACTGTTCTCAACTTGTTTAACCATTGCTTTTATTTGGGCCCCCTACAGCTATTCTTTGCTCCAAATCAACTTTAAAAAAAAATTTTTTTAAACACCTCATTTCCCTTCAGAGTGGTTATGTAGGTTTTTAGTTGCTTTCTCAGACTATAAATATATATTGTCATTAAAAAGTATAAAGATAGGGGTTTGAAAAAAAAGAAATATATAGAGATATGTAGAGATGATAAGACAAAAAGTAGATTATTAAATCTACTTCTCAAATTAAGGCCTTAATTGTTACTCACAAATAAGGTTAATTTTAATTCATTGACATAGATTTTTGTACATTGATACAATATAAGTTTAATTTTGATACATTAAAATAAATTTAAATTTAATATCTTCACATTTATTTCTACTCTAATATGAAGTATCGTACACATACAACTCAATTAATACATAATTTACTTCCAATAATTTGATAGTGCTGTTATAGGCTGTTTAAAATAATTGAGTAATATGATAATTAAGTAATTGTTTTATTCATAGACATGTCGAGTATAAGAATATATATGCTAGGTTTAACAGATATTATTCTATAGATAAATATAATAAAATAGTTGGATAAGGTCTTCAAAAACCTCAAAGACCTACAAAATATGACATTTAAAATATTTTTATTATTTTAAAGGTTCTTTAACAATAAGACAGGTTAACTCCTGACAGTACCCTGTCTAACATAAACAATGATAAACATTAAAGAACATCCTCGTAGAAATGGCTTTGAGTGTGACAAAACAGCCACAGGGCAAAAATATCTGTTTCTCCCACAAACAAAATTCTGCCTAAAATAGGTGAGGTTAGATACAGACAGAGTTGACGGCCAGACTTTGCCAAGACAGGGTAAACAAGTCCTCAACTGTTCTTACTTCACAAATATGTCTGTCAGATATACTAGACCAAAAAGCTAAAAATGATGCTCCAACGTTATATAGAGTTTTGGGTGTCTGTTCAGGCAGTAAACTGTCTCCGTCACTTTTTTCATTTCGAAAGCTACTAACCTACACTTCCCTTTTACTCAGGTAGTTAAATTTATTCCTTCTCAAGAATTTGAACCCTAAAGACCAGATAGGTAATTTTAAAATTAAGCTTAACTGCCTAAAAATTTAAAAAAAAAAACCATTTAAGTCTAGATAGATACTTTTAGGTTAATAAATTCGAACTTTAATAGATTTTGATTTCAGTTCAACACTTTAGATTTACCAAGATAAAATATATAATATTTTCTATAAGGTTGCCAAATACATTTTGATTAAACATTATGTGTGTAAGTCTTATCTATTGGTTTTTACAATTTTTCACAATTGTACTTAGTGTATATGAAAAATGGCCTTTTTTATTTAGTCAAAAAAAGGGGAGGTGTTGGGGATGGTCTGATGTATTTTGATGTTAATTACTGCTTGTTGTCTGTGTGACCCAAGTTTTGCTTAATAAGAAGCCATCCCACCTGGGCAGGGCAAGAGATAAGTGGGGTTAGGAGAGAGAGAAACTCAGGGGGGAAAAAAGACCACCATGGAAAAAAAAAGAAAGAAAGAAAGGAGAGAGATGTAAAGAGAGGAGAGGAAGGCTGCCATGGGTTAGCTAGAGGAGAAACACATGGCCCGCAGCATGGATAAAAAATCCAGCCCAGATAAAAAACATTAACAAGTATTTGAGGTTATGGATGGGAAGTAGCTTGATAGAGGTTAATGGAAACAGATGACATGGGATTGAGACAGGTATCCCATGCCTCCCCCACTATGGGAGGTAGTTTAGAGGATTGATATCTGCCCTGTCCTAGGGCTATTTTAAAATATAACAATTGTCTGTGTCTTATTTGATTGCTAGCTGGGCCTATAGATAATACATGTAATATAAACACCAATAGTTACAGATATAGGAAGTGCAAGTCAAAGTAGATGGAGACTGGTGACTTTTCTGTTGTGTGATAACACATTATGACCAAAATAACTTACAGAAACATGAGTTTCTTTAGGATTGGGTTCTAGAGATGCAAGAATCCCTCATGACAGGTAATTCTTGTAGCAAGCCATAGACATGGTAATGAGAGAAGGAAGCTGAAAGTTCACATGTTCAGTAAAAAAAGAAGGGAGAACAAACAAAACGGAATGAGGTTAATACTTCATCAAGTTTGCCCCAAATGATGTACTCCTTCAATTAAGGCCACATCTCCAAAACATCCTCACACCACGCATCCTGATGGGGGACTAATATTCTAGTACTGAAGCCAACAGGGGAACTTATCAGTCAAACCACCATAAGCACAAAATTCAGTAGCAGTCTTGACCAGAACTATACAAGAAAGAATATGATAATTATCCGCCAAGCAAAAGAGGCCTACCACTGCAATAACGATGAGACTATTTATGATGGTAAACAACCACTCTCTTGTTTGGAATTGAAGTCTATTCTTCCAAAGATACTAGCTCATTACTTTTTACTTATCCTCAGGCAGATTCTGGGATCAGGGTAAAAAGTAGTCACATTCCCTAGCCTTATTGGTAATATAGTTCTCTTCTAAAACCTTTTAAAATGGGCCTCTACTGTCTTCATGTTTCTCTGTATTATCTTCTGTTTTCCCATTAAGATGACCCATTCAGCTTACAGTATTCAACAACCTTTTGAGTCCAAAGTCCCAGAACTTTCCTCATCCCTCCAAAGAACAACTTGGTCTGGCTTGTCACAGCAGTAGCCCACTAACCGGTACCAACTTTTCCATTGGTAAGTTTTCTGTTGTTATGATAAAATACCATGTCCAAGGCAATTTATAGGAAGAAGGGTTTACTTGGGGCTTGAGGTTCCAGAGGGAAAAGAATACACTGTGGAAAAGCAGCATGGTATAAAACAAGAGGCATGTTGACTTGAGTGGAAGTTGAGAGCTCACATATCAAACCACAAGCTGGGTAAAAGAATACAGTGGACATGGTACAATCTTTTAAGCCTCGAAATGTGCTGTCAGTAATACAAGTCCATTAGCAAGGCCACACATCCTCATTTGTTCCAAACAGCTCCACCAAAAAGGGAAACAAGTATTCAAATATATGAGTCTTTGGTGCCATTCTCATTCAGACCACCAAATTATCCGTGGCTATGGAAGACAGAGACCTTAAAGCAGAAAATATTTTCATGTTATACATAATCATACCGTCATCTGTTCTTGTAAATAGTTGTGTTTCTATGTATTGGTTTGTACTATTTCCAGTCTTTGACAGAGAAGCTTTTTAATCCAGAGCCTTGAGGTTACTAAAGAAAATCATAGCATTTTTTTCAATATCACCCTTCTGTGGCTCAAGAAACATCACAGAATTGTGGAGCAACCTCTGTGAAAGATCAGCAATACAAAGAGCACTGTAGAAGACCTCTATAAGGTCAAGAGAATTGAGAATTCCATCAGAGGCTAGATCAGCAGTCCTCGGTTTAGTTCCAACAATGAGGCACTATAGTCAGTTGATAAACGTTGTAGGAGGGAAACTCACATTTCTTTGAGAGAGTCACAGACATTAAAATGTTCCCCCTGCCCCATTGGATGATCCACCATTCATGCACATATGGGTGGCTCTAATTGTATATGCAGAATTATTTTTTACAAATGGAATGGAGTGTTAAGGGAGATGGGAGGCAGATCAAGGAAGGGGAGAGCTAGATTGAAGGGTTGAAGTTTGCATGTGATGACTGTGATAGTATTTACATAAGTATGACATATTTCAAGGCAAATAAGTAAGTGTTCTGTTCAGTAGTGAACCTTGAAGTCATTTTGTGGACAGCAACTCCTAGGCATGGCAACAGCCTGGATGGTGTTAGAGTTCTAACGAGGCCCCTTCACTAAAACCTCAATTAGACTTAACCAGAGCCTACCACTGGATGATTCATTTGGTGACAGGAGATGGCTGTTTGGGGCTGTCTCTCCTGTTATTTGTGTATGTACTTTAGGAATATTGTACTTTACTAGGTTTCCACACCAGCCCTTCAAATGGACTGTGATTCCTCCTTCATTGCCCTCCTCCTTTTGTTTCTCCATTTGAGCCTCCCTTTCCAGTACACCCCATCCATCCATAACAAACTATTCTCTTTGTCTTTGCTAGAGAGGTTTATCTTCCCTTACTCTATACTTAACCTTTATTGTTCTATGGATTATAGCTAATTATTATTGATTTAAGAATTAATATCCACATGCAAGTGAATATATACCATATTTGTGCTTATGTGTTTGGATTACCTTACTCAGGATGATGTTTTTGTTTAGCTCCACCAATTTACCTGAACATTTGTGATTTCACTATTTTTTAAACTGCTGATTAATACTCCAATGTATAAATATACTATAATAATTATTTATCCATTCATCTGTTGAGGCCCATCTAGGTTATTTCCAATTACAGTCTATTATGACATAGATGTCAAGATGGTGCCTATATAGAGCTTTCATATATATATATTTAGGTGTCCTCTTTTCCAAAGAGTCAATCCTCTTCAGCTGAATCATACTCCATTTCTACTTGACTTCTATGAGTCAGTCATAATGTTATTTGTTATGTTGAGTGTGTGTGTGTTTGTGTCTAGAATACAAATGTTGGCACAATAATTATCATGTAAATATTTATGAAACTCTATGATATTTTCCCATAAATACCTTGTAAATATATTCATACCTTGTATTTTTCTCTCCACCCATTTTACTCTGGTACCACAATAAGAAGCTGAATAACACAACCTAAGACATTGGTTAGAGAAAATGACTAAATTAAAGTTATTCCCTTTAGAATGATTGCAATATCTAAGATCCCAATCAATAATTCAACTATGTAAAACTCTGTTATGGGTTTTGTAAGTAGATGGAAACATGCTAAAGCAATGAATTGCTTTATGTAGAGGAAGGATATGAGTAGAGTTAAAGACTACCTACTCGGTCTGTTTTACAGCATGTATGGGATATAGACCATACATGGATTGGATATTAAGAGACAAGGATGTAAAGGTTAGTAGAAAGAGAAATTATTAATCTATTGTAAGATACAACTGTTGGTATCATGGTTTTAAAAAGGAGTAGAAGTACCTGAGAGAAGAGGAAAGGTTTAAAATTATAATGTTTGTAATAAAATGTAAATTACTTTCTGAGTGAAATAGTGTATAATTAAATATGTGTTGTTTACTATCTGCTAAAATATTATTTCTTCTTCCAAGACATTAATGCATTTCTGTAGAATTTGGATAACTAGGTACTTAGCAAAAAATTTAATTGTTAAATGAGTGAGAGAGAAGATGGATGGATACACAAACATTTATTTGGTTAAATGGGTATATAGGCAATGATCATTTCACTATTTCACATATGATACCTATTATAACTTCACATTACTAATTGCTTGAAATGATCCTTTACACACACATACTTACTATGTGCGATTTTCCAATATCCCTTTGGACCTTTTTGTGAATGTAAAATAATTTGTTATAATTTTATGTGTATATTTGAGCACATATATAAAACAGCATTTAAGGAAATGAGAGGATAAATTTGGGAGCTGGTCCTCTCTTTTCTCTGTTGGATCAACATTTTGAACTTAGGTGCTGTACTTACAGTCAGTGCTTGAGCCAATACTCACTGACTATCAAGTGCACCTTTACAAAGTCATTCATAACTGCACTAATTACTCTGGGATGGTGTTAACATTTTTTCCAGAAGTAATTTGTTTTCTTCTGCTTTCTATTTGCTTTAGTGTTTGAAAGTATTAAAATTGTGATGTCTCTTAAAAATAGCTTTGATTTGTATAAAATACCAGTTTTTCAAACTTGAAATACTTCAGACAGTATATAAAGAATGAAGAACAGTTTGTTTCCTATGAATTACACACACACACACACACACACACACACACACACACATTCATTGTTCTGCCTAAACATGTTAAATTATCAAGAATATTCCTTTTATTTCAATTATTTCATTTATCTTATGCTAACAACTTTCTCTGTTTCTATTAACACACAATAGTTTTTTTTTGTTTGTAAAGAAAGGATGTTTCAAGTCAGTATTCAGTAATTGCTTCAATTTCTAAAAACAAAAACAGAACAAATATAAACATAACAGACAGTATGAAATTATATAGAACAAAAACAAAAACAAGAAATGAATGGAACAATCAAAAAATAAATAAAACAAAACAAGGAATTGGAAAAGACCTAAAAGCCAGTTCTTTGAGAAGACAATCAAGATTGACAGAGCATTGGCCAAACTAACCAAAAGAAAAAAGTGATCACCTAAAATCAGAATCTGAAATGAACTGGGAAACATTACACTATAAGTCAAAAAACACAGACTATGCTAACAGAACATTTTAAAGGCCTGTACTCTATTAAGTTTCATTCATTTAACCTACTAAAGTTAAACTAAGAAACTAACAATCTAAATAGACTCACTACAAAGGTGGAGATCAACAATAAAAAGCACTCTGACTAAAAATATGTAGGCTGCCTGTATTATAGGACTCACAAAGAGAATGTGCTAGCTATCAACTACATCTGAGCAGGGAGGTCTAGGCCCATACTGTGCATGGTCCTTGGTTAGTGTATCAGTTTCGGCAGGCCCCCTCCTTGTGCCAGATTTGTTGGATCCATTGGTCTCCTCATGGAGATCTTGTCCCCTCCAGGTCCTTCTATCCCCTCAACCCTTCCATAAGACTCACTGCACTCCACTCCAAAGTTTGGCTATAAGTCTCAGCATCTGTGAACTCACATATACACTCACTTTTCACTTTCTCTTCTTGGGAAGTCTTAACAGGCTACAGAGAAAGAGCATTTAGGCAGTATACTTGATAGGCTCAGGTCAGATGATAGGGAGGGGGGACATCCCCTTTCTGTGGACCAGGGAAGGAGGGGAAGGCAAAGAAGGGATGAAGGAGGGAAGTGGGATGGAGAGATGCAGGAAGGGCTGTAATCAGAAGGTAAAGTAAATAACTTAAAAATAAAAATTTAAATAAAAAGTATCTATAGTGGCTAGAATCAAAAGCATCTAGTCTCAGTTAATCCATAGCAGAATTTTATCATATTTTCAAATAATAACTACAAAAAATAAATACTAATTTATTATAAAGGGAGAAAGAAATAAAAGCATCACCACCAAACTCATTGTATGGAGGCAATATTACTCTAATGCCTAAACCAGATAAAGACAGCAATAACAGCAACATAAAAAAAAAAAAAAAAAAAAAAAAAAAACTACAGACCAATATTTTTGGACAACACATTGAAAAGTCCTCAATAAAATCCTGCAAAGGATTGGTCTATCTTGTTGATTTTCTCAAAGAACCAGCTCTTGGTTCCATTGATGCTTTGAATTGTTCTCTTTGTTTCTAATTACTGATTTCAGCCCTGAGTTTTATGATTTCCAGAAGTCTACTTTTCATAGGTGTGTCTGCTTCTTTTTGTTCTAGATCTTTATGTGCTGTTTTAAGTTGCTAGAGTAGGATCTCCCTACTTTCTCTATAAAGGTGCTTAGTGCTATGAACTTTGCTTTTAGCACTCTTTTTGTTGTGTCTCATGAGTTTTGGCACATTGTGCCTTCATTTTATTGAATTCTATAAAGTCTTTAATTTCCTTTTTTTCCCCTGACCCATAGGTCATTGCATAGGGAATTGTTCAATTTCCTTGAGTTTGTAGGCTTTCTATCGTTTCTGTTGTTGTTGAGTTCCCGTTTTAATACATAGTTTTCTGATAAGAAGCAAAAGGTTATTTTAATCTCCTTGTATCTGATGAAATTTGCCAAATAAAAATACTGGAAGATCAGTATAAGCACATATCAAGAAGATCATCCACAAAAATCAAGTTGGCTTTATCCTAGAAATGCAAGGCTGCATCAACACACATAAGTCAATAAATGTAATAAAAAGTAATTGGACTTCAAGATGAACACCACATGATCATATTAATAGGTGCGTAAAAGCCTTTGATTATATCCTGCATGTTTTCATGATAAATGTCCCAGAGAGTATAAGACTAGAGGGAACATACCTCAACATAACAGACTATATGCCACAAACCCTTCAGCCAGTATTACCTATCCTAAATGCAGAAAACTTGAAGTAGTTCTCTGAAAGTCAAAAATGAGGCAGGGCCCCCATATCCACAATAATTTTTAATGTAGCACAGGAAGTACTCAATGAAGCAATAAAGCAAGTGAATAAAATTAAAAGGATAAGAGAGTGAGAAGAAAAGTAATTGATCCATTTGTAGATGGTCTTTATTAAACATAACCTATCACAAAGTTACATAATAAAATTTCTAAAAGCAACCTTCACTCTTGGTAAAGTGGATGGCTACAAAGCCAACTTTAAAAAAACATGGTAGACTTTCTATAGAGTAATAAGAAGTACACAAAAACAGATATCATGAACACTGTAATTTCAATAGTTCAAGGACAATTTGGAATAAATGAGACAATTTGTATAAAATCTAAACAATGACATCAAAGTACTCTATCATGAAAACTTCAATTCTCTGACCAAAGAGACTGAGAAAAACCCTGATGAAAGAGACTGCGAAAAACTATAGAACATGGAGAGACATTCTATGTTCACAAATTAGTAGAATTAATAGTGTGGAAATGGCCATCCTACCCAAGGAAATTTACAGACTCAGTACAAATCCCAATCAAAATAGCATCAACATTCTTCTCATAAATTAAAGAAACCTAAAAATTCATATGGAACCAGATCAGTGTTAATAAATTGATATAAAGAGACCAACCTGTGCAATTTAGTATTCTACGAAAATGAAGAGAATCTCTTCTTTTTTTTCCTTACATACATTCTTCAGACACTGTTTTCAACACCTGAGGTTTTGCTAGTTTTGTAGGTATGAAATCATTTCCCTTTGACTTGCTTTACAATTTCTTCATGACGTGATGTTGAGTAGCATTTCACAGGATGCACATATGTTTGCATTTGAAATGTTTGCTATATCTTTCATCACAAATTTTATTTCCCCACTTGTTTTGGGATTCTGATGTCTTTACATTTTAGTGCTGCATGGCATAAGTGGGAGTTTTATTTGCAAAAATTTATTTCACATACAAGATAATCTAAGAAATATTTGTTAAAGGTCACTTTTCCCTGAAATATTGTCATGGTCATATCTGAGTAAAATAAATATACCCATCTGTCAAACAGTGGGCTATTCCAGATTTTGAACACAAATAATAACACTGATAATTCTATATCAACAACAAATACAGATTCATATGTATAGTCCTTCTGCTTTGTTGGCTTGCTATGGAAAATTCTGTACTGCTTTATGTCTGACACTTCTCAGGACCATAACTTAATCAATATAATTAAATAAAATGACAAGTTTATTTCTGTAAGAATAGTATTTTTGATTAATTTCTAAATGAAAAATTTTTTCCAAATGCATTATCCGCTTGTCCTCTGGTTATTTAAATTTTAAGCTAATGGACAATGTAACTGAATGAGTACAATGTGTACTGTTATTTTAATGGGAAAAACAATTCAGTGGATAAAAATTCCATGAAGTTATTTTGAAATATTGTAAAAATCTTTATTTTAAAATATTAATATTTAAAACATAATTCTAGATATTGACTCTTGTGTGTGAATGGTATTTTGAATTCTTCTTTTTATTTTTGGCCTTATAGGTAATCAGAAAGAGATGTAAATTTGCTGAAGTAATTTAAATGATATACCTGCCCTAGTTCCTTCTACATTTATAAATGGTAGTGAGTCACCAATTGCCTTGTATAGTAATGTATGAAATTCAAGAGAAAGACTTCTGATATTTGCCTTAGGATTATATTTAGATCAATGAAGTCTTTAGAAGAAACTTAACAAAGAGAATCCTACAGGAACTCGACGTGTTCTGTTATAGATTGGTACATTATGCTCCCTAAACACATACTTGATAGTCTTTTTTAAAAGGCTGTTACATCATGGATCTTCTAGGCATCCTGTATTATTCAGATATCATTCAGAATGAATACTTAAATACCTAGCACAGAACACCATGTCCACAGTTTCCTGATTTTTCACAGAGAAGAAAGTACTTTTCATTTCAGAAAAAGCCATTGTGCCCTAGCATGCATTACCACCAAATCATCTTTTGGTTTCACATCTTTTCTCTTTGCTCTTTCATGGTCTCACATTGTGAGAACAGCTTTGCCCTGGTGGTAGTCCTCATTTGTTTTGTTTGTTACAACAGATATATCTGGCTATAATGTCTTAATACTTTTTATTTGTTTTTCATTTTCTATATCTTTTATTTATTCCCAAAACTTTATTTATGCTTTCTAATACTTCATCTTGTGCCCTTCTTATATGTCATGTGTCACCTCATCACATCTATCTCTTCTAATCCACTGCAAATACTGTAAACTTGTTCTTATTTCTCTGTAAAGAGCAAACACTTTCCTTGACTCATCTCTCTTTTCCTATGTTTGCACAGACATCTAAGGTAGCAATAGTTAACTGAAATCTCACCATCTTAAGTAACAAGTATCATTAAGTACCACCAAATTTTTCTATAGTAGTAGAGATTAATCAATTATGGTTGGGGTAAATCTGTGACTACAAGCTTACTGTTTGTCACAGAGAAGACCAACTCAAGCAAAACAAGGTAGCCTTGTTATGAGAAAAGACAGAAAACAGCTAAAATGATTAGAATCCATGGAAGAGAGTAAGAGGCAAGGGCACTTTCCTCAAATATTACTGTAAAATGTTACAAAGGATGTGAAACCCACATTTAATGCAGGTATAATATTTTTTCTACTTGACATGTCTGACTATCTGTTTTATGAAAGTGGGTCTTTTCCTCATCAGCTATTCCTTACTTTGGTTTGAGACTACAGTAATTCATTTATTTTATGCTGTGTAATATTTAATAACAATTCTCAACTTTTTTATTTTAAAACTCTTATCTCAACCATATGTGTAAAATCTAATTAGTGCCATTAAGTGACATCAGGGAACAGCTGCTTCTACACCTCCTTTATATCTAACTTTAAAATAAAGTATATTATTAGAAGAAAAAGTAAGTAAAAATGATATTCTCTTATACCATCTTCTGCATGGTGTAATATATGGACCATGCCTCATCAGTGTGCAGTTCAGAACAAAAACATGTAACCAGTAACTCAGCTTCTGGCTTTAAAAAATTGTCAAAATTGGCTACCTTTCAACAGCGTTTCTTAATTATTTAACTACAAAAATATGATGCTGACTGACATAGACTGCAGTTGCCTTCTGTCCCATGCCTTCCCTCAGTATTAATTTAAACCAGAAACAATAATGCATACAAACTTATAAAATGTGATCTTCCCAACAACCATCTCTTCAGAAAAACTGACAGTATGTTTCTAAGTTCTGTAAGTTTTTTGACAATTCTATTTTACTAGAATCTAAGAATAAGGAATCAGAAAAAGTACATTATCTCTCCAGAGGTTGAAGTTACAGCTCAGGAGTTGCTCGAAAATCCTTCTCAAATGAGTTGGGCTTAATGCCAATATTAGCTAGAAAGCTACACTTCAGTCCTACTGGTTCACTCTTTTCTCAAACTAATCTAATCTACTGCTGCTATTTTATACTGTAGACATTGAATAAGATGTTTTCTTATACCTTTAAGTAAAATTGTATATTGTGCAAATTATACTTATTTGAGATAGTTGGTGAAATAGTTACAAGATTTTATATTTAGCATATTTCTCTATTAAACTTTTATTCATAATTCTGTTGTAAATACACTTATTTTTAGATTTGTCTTATTTTGTATTACTCCTTAATAAAAAATATGCCTATTGCATAACCCAATACCCATGCCATGGAAGGGAGCTAGCCCCTGACACTATTAATGATACTCTGCTAGGCTTGCCAACAGGCACCTAACAGAGTTGTCCTCTGGGAGGCTTCACTCAGCAACACTTCAAAACAGATGCTGAAAACAATGTCAAAAATTGGGCGATGTGCAGGTAGTCCTATGGAAACCTGGGGGGAGGAGAAAAGGACCTGGTGTTGACAGAAGCTTCATAAGAAGACCAACAGAGCCAACTAACCATGGCCCAGAGGGTCTTGCTGGGACTGAAGCACCAACCAAGGACCATGCATGGACTGGACCTAGGATCCCAATGAAGATGTAACTGATGGGCATCTCAGAATTCCTGTGAGTCTGCTAATAATTAGAGCAGGGTCTGTCTCTGATATAGACTTTGATGGCAGCTTTTTGATCAACTATCCCCTGGCAGGACTGCCTTGCCAGGCCACAGGGGAAGAGGGCATGCTCAGTCCTGATAAGACTTGATGATCCCCAGTTGATGGGAATGTGGGCTCCCCTCTTCTGAAGAATAAGGGGAAGGAATGGGGAATAGTAAGGGAGGTTGGGACTAGGAGAAGAGGAGGGATGGGGCTATGACCAGGATTTAAATTGAACAAACAAAACAAATATATAAAAATAAAAATAAAATGAAATAAAACTATGCCTATTATTAATGAAAAGAGCAAACGTAATAATTTTGTGCCTTTCAGTGATTTATTAAAATTTAAGGACAGCATGTACTCTTCTTAGTGTTTCAGATAGTCTTATTTGTTGGCTACAGTGTCATTAATTATCCTCAATGCTATTTGTTCTCGTTGCTACTACTTTTTCTGTAATACACTTCAAAACACATGGTTGTAGTAAGAGATACATAGGACATGACAATAGTATATTATGTATGCAACTATGGGATCGGGGTAAGGATGCTTAAATATTCAGGCTTTAATTATAGTTTCAAGTCTGGAGTAAAAGGAGGATTTTTTTCAGATACAGAAGTGGAAAATGCAGTCAGGGAATCAGATATTTTCCTTGAAGGACCTCAAACCAAGGAAGATGGGAAGAATCAGGTAATTGATTTTTATCTAATGGAGAGTGCATGCCTTTGCCAGCATCTTCATTCTGTTCCAATCAAACTAGATTTAGAATTTTGGACTCCAGAACAAGGCAAGAATAAAGTTTTGGAAGACGAGAATTTACTAAAGAGATCACAGAACATTAATATAATCTTATTATGTCATTAAACACTAGGCAAAGCTAGATTTTCAATAATTTGGGAAACATTATGCAATTATTTTTATTGTCAATGAAAAAAACACCATAAATGTTTATTATATATCTTTCCTTTTATTCTCTGTTTCTGCAACTCATATGAATTCTGTATTTCATTTGTCTGTTTATTTTGAGACAGCATTTCTCTGTGTGGCCTTGGCTTTCCTGGAACTCACTTTATAGATCAGGCTGGACTCAACTTCAGAGATCCACTTACCTTTATATCCTGAATGCTAAGTTTAAAAGGGTGTGCCACTATCTTCTAGCAAATTTTGTATTACTTAGGGACAGAAAAATAAGAGGAATTGACAGGTGTCGAGAAGTGATAGGAATATTCTTAACTTCTTTTTCTCTCTTTTATGTCAATCCCTAATATCTCTAATCTGGTTTCTTTAGTATCCCTAAAATTGCAAGCAAAGGGACAACTAAAAGGCAACCAAATCTTCAGATATGAGTATACACTATGGAAAAGCCATCTGCTTTAGTGTTCTGTTGCTGTGAAGAGATACAATAACCAGAGCAACTCTTAAAAAAACAAATCAGTTAATTGAGACTTATAGTTTCTGAGGTTTAGACTGTAATTATTGTGGCAGGGAGAATGGCAGCATATAGGCATAAAGGTGCTAGAGAAATAGCTGAGTGTTCTACACCTGCATCTGCAGGGTGAAGGAAGGTGACACTGGACCTGGCTGGGTGGGGCCTTTTAAACTTCAAAATCCACCCACCATGACATACTTCCTCCAACAAGGCACTTCCTAATCCCTCCCAGGTAGACACATTCCCTAATGAGTTAAACTATGAGTCTTTGGTTAGGCATTCTATTTACATCACCAAACTAGAAATTATAAAGGGACAGTGTGTGTGTGTGTGTGTGTGTGTGTGTGTGTGTTGTGTGTGTGTGTATGTAAAGGTAATAAAAGGTACAGGTGTTAGAAGTAGTAAGTAGAAAATGGGTAAGTCCTCCAACTGGGGAAGAGTGAAGGAAGTTAATATTAAAGAAGAAAATAAGCAAATAGGACCAAAGTCATTTGATACAATCTCAAGGGATCATATTATTCCATATTTACATACATTTATATACATCTAAGTAAATCGTTTAAAATATGACTTTACCTGGGCTGACAATGTTACATACAATATCCAGAGACTAACAAACCCCAGTACCATACATGAGAAAACTCTATTTAGGTGATTGCTCAGGGGTAGTTCAAGTAACTTCCAGTACAAAAAAATACAATTGTTCTACTTGTAGGTTTCTAGGACCCTCTGGAACCTTCTATTTTCCCATAATTATGATTGGCAGATCTGGGCCCAGGGGTCCTGCTCAAACTATGGCACTAGACAAGGACAATACATGCAGTAAACTTCAAACCCCTACCCAGATCTAACCAATGGACAGGACATTCTCTACAGTTGAGTGGAGAGCTGGGACTAACCTTCACACAAACTCTGATGCCCCATATTTGACAACATGCCCTGGATGGGGAGGCCTGGTGGCACTCAGAGGAAGGATAGCAGGCTACCAAGAAGAGACTTGATACCCTATGATCATATAGAGGGGAGGAGGTCCCCTTCAATCACAGTCATAGGGGAGGGGATTAAGGGGGAAATGGGAGGGAGGAATGGGAGGATACAAGGGATGGGATAACAATTTAGATATAATATGAATAAATTAATAAAATATATTAAAAAGGACAATTGATGTAGCTCTTGGTAACCACACAAGGATGAAAGTAAGACACAATTTCTCAACAATTCTCACACTTCAGACACAGGATTCAGATAATTTGGTCTAGACCCGATTTGAAATCCTCCTTCTTGCATTCTGCTATTCATGGTACTTGAAAGTACTATACCAGTTATCACAGAAGAGAAACTATTAATTCTACCATCTCTGGCACCTATGAACTCTCAACAATGATCAACATGGCAAGAAATGGCGCAATAAATTTCACTTACATGTTGGTAGTAACCAACAGCTATCTAAGTCAAATTAAGGCATGTATAACATGTATGAAATCAGGTCTGATATTATAAACCTAGGCAACCTTGCAAGGCTGCTAAAACCTTTTCTGCTTTCAACCATATTTGGGAATAATGCACTAGATAGTTGAAATCTTATAATCTGTATTAGTTTTTATCTTTGTGAAAAATGTGAGGATGGATGTCTGTACTGATTTAATGACAACAGTAATAGTGGAAGTCAGCAGGGTGTAGTGGTAGATGCCTTTCATCTCAGCACTAGGGAGGTAGAGTCAGACTGATGTCTGAGTTTGAGGACAGTCTGTTCTACAGAATGAGATCCAGGGCAGCCAAGGCTACACAGAGAAACCCTGTCTCTCAAAAAACAAAAACAAAAACAAAAAACAAGAAATAGTGGAAATCAGTTTTGTTACTGTGTTTCTCTTACACACACACACACACACACACACACACACACACACACACACACATACACATACACTTTAAATAACCGCAATTAAAAACTACTGCATGTTAAGGAGCATAGACCACATTGTCCTGAGGTCTAAGCTCTTTTCCTGGTGAGTCCTCATCCACTACAAATTTTTCTAAGGATTATGTCTTCTGAGATTTGTTTCTCTCCTTAGCTTCCTCCTTTTCTTCCTTCCTTTCTTTTTTCCCTTCTCTCTTCCCCATTTTTTTGTAATTTCCTTCTATTTCTGCCTCAGAATTAAGGCTGAAGCTAGAATCTTGTACATTTTAGGAAAGTAATCTACCTAGCTCATCATTATAATATTCTTAAAATGGTATTATCTTTATTTTGTTTTCCAATTTAGGAATACTCAGCTGGTCAGGGCAGATTTAAATTCACTCTTTAGTATATAGGCATGCTGTGAACTAACCCCCAACCCCAAGCTCTCGAATAACCGGGATTATAGATTTGCACAATATACTCTAGGCCTTTTTACTTACTCTTCTCTAATTTTCATATTTCAAATCGTGTATTTATGTACAAGCCTGTCTCTGTGATTATGAGCTATGTGTGCTTGATCCTAGTGAACTAAGTGGAACTTTGACATAAAGATTTATTGTTAACCTGTTAATATTGCAGACAACTTTTCTCTGAAACTTCAACTTTTGTGATTTTTTTAAAAGTGAGAAGTACTTGTTTGACACAAAATTTGAATCCTCAAGATCCAAAATGGCGGCGAGCAGTGTGGACCGTGTTTGAAAGCTCCACTGAACAATTCAAGGAATTGCACAGATTTCTGAGCCAGGAACACCAAGGTCCCCACACCACGGCAGCAGAAGTGCTCCACTGTTCAGAGGGACCAGGGTGCGAAGGACCTGCTTGCCCCTGCACATGGGAGGAGAGCGGACTTTCTCAGATCAGAGCAGCAGCGGCAGAGACAGCAGTGGCACCAGTGGCACCAGCGGCTCCACCGGCTCCACCGGCTCCAGCGGCACCAGCGGCAGTGGCTGAGGTTTGCAGCTCAGAGCCTTCCAGTGGAGGCAATTGGTGTGGTGGATGGTGGGAGTTGCTGCGGGAGAGGGGAGTCTGGACAACATTTGGGTCACGTGGTGCCTTGAGACTCAAACTCAACTCAGCAGACAGTTCAGCCCCAGAGTCCTGTGTTTGCTCAGTGAGCTGTGCCGTGGAGAAGCTGGCTCAGCTCAGCAAGCATTTCTGCCCGAGGCACAGCTCCCCAGCTGTGACACAGGCTGAGCCAAGTGCTCACTTCCACCCTAGGCTCTAGCTCAGCACAGCCGCATTTTGCTGCTGTGACGCAAGCTGGGTGGAGCGCTCAGTTCCACCCTAGGTGCTTGCTCAGCGCAGTCGCAGTTCTCCTGCTATGACGCAGGCTGGGCAGAGTGCTCAGTTCCACCCTAGGCACTTGCTCAGCACAGTCGCAGTTTCCCTGCTGTGAGGCAGGCTGGGTGGAGCACTCAGTTCCACCCTGGTCACCAGCTCAGTGCAGCCGCAGTTTTCCTGCTGTGACATAAGCTGAGAGGAGCACTCAGTTCCACCCTAGGCGCTTGCTCAGTGCAGTCGCAGTTCTCCTGCTGTGGCAGACGGTTCAGGCGCTGAGAATCTAGCTGAGCTCGACGCGTGGTTCAGGCCCAGTATCCCTGGCTGGACTTGGCAGGGGACCCAAAAGGCTGTGGATACCTTGGCCAGATCCAACGCTCATTCAGAGACCCAGAACGATTGCAGGACCCACAGCAAAGGGGAGCTGAGGATCACTGGCAGTGAGAGTCCAAAACTACAGGGCTAACCTCCTGCCATCCACACCAGTGAAGTATCAGGGCTTCCAGCCTATGGAAATCGTGAGAAAACAAGTGAATCTATCATCAGACTCCCTCCACCCAACTCTGGAAGTTACCCAACAAAAACAGAGATGGCAAGATGTCTAAAGGACAGCGTAAAAGCATACGCAAAAAACCCCAAAACAACATGGCGTCTCAGGTTTCCAGCTATCCCAAAGAAAACAACCCAGAGAACTCAAATATAACGGAAACACAAGAAAATGAACTCAAGTCCTTGGTAATGAGGATGATAATGGAGGAAACAAATAAAATTCGAAATCAGATGCAGGAAGACACAGCCAAGCAGGTGCGAGACATAAAAGAAGCACATAGAGTGGAACTGGAAATTTTTCGGGAAAATGTAAACAACCAGATGAAAGAAATAAAAAAATCTGTTCAAGATATGAAGATGAAGATGGATTCAATGAAAAACACACAGACAGAAGGAAAGCAAGAACGTGAGACCTCAGAGAAGAAGGCGAATGACACAGTGCTGAGCTTTTCTAACAAAATCCAAGAGATTGAAGAACAAATCTCAAGTCTAGAAGATATAATCACAGATCTTGAAGCAACCATTAAAGAAAATGCCAAATCTGGAAAACTCCTGACACAAAACATTCAAGAAATTAAGGACACCATGAAAAGAAGAAATCTGAGGATAATAGGCATTGAAGAAAGAGAAGATATCAGACTCCAAGGCCCAGAAACTATTCTCAACAAAATCATAGAAGAAAATTTCCCCAGTCTAAAGAAAGAGATGCCTATAAACATAAAAGAGGCATACAGAACACCAAATAGAATTGACTAGAAAAGAAAAACTGCCCGTCACATAATAATCAAAACACAAAACATACAGAACAAAAAGAAATATTAAAAGCTGCAAGGGAAAAGGGCCAAATAACATTTAATGGCAAACTTATGAGAATTACACCCGACTTCTCAGCAGAGACCATCAAAGCCAGAAGGGCCTGTACAGAGATCCTGCAAACCCTAAGAGACCACAGATGCGAGGCCAGACTACATTACCCAGCAAAACTATCAATAACCATTGATGGAGAAAATAAAATATTCTATGACAAAACCAAATTCAAACAGTACCTATCCACAAATCCAGCTTTACTGAAGGTACTAGAAGGAAAACTCCATCCCAAAGGGTCAAGCTACAACCAAAACTAATCAGGAAATAGATAATTATACCATGGCAAAAACACAACTACATAAATGCTCGACTAGAACCAACATCAAAATTAAGACTATTAACAGTAACTGGTCATTAGTATCTTTCAACATCAATGGTCTCAATTCTCCAATAAAAAGACACAGACTAACTGAATGGGTGCATAAACAGGATCCAACATTCTTCTGCATTCAAGAAAGACATCTCACCCATAAAGATAGGCATTACCTCAGGATAAAAGGTTGGAAAAAATATTCCAAGCATGTGGTCACAAGAAGCAAGCAGGTGTAGCCATTTTAATAATGAACAAAATAGGCTCTCAACCAAGATTAATCAAAAGGGATGAGGACGGAAACTTCATACTCATCAAAGGTAAAGTCAACCAAGATGACATCACAATTCTGAACATCTATGCTCCCAATACAAGGGCACCCACATTTGTAAAAGATCTGCTAAAAAGGCTTAAACCACACATCGATCCCCACACAATAATAGTGGGAGACTTCAACACCCCACTCTCACTGAAGGACAAGTCATTGAAACAGTAACTAAGCCGAGAAATAAAATCATTAACCAATGCCATGGGTCAAATGGATCTAACAGATATCTATAGAAACATTCACTCAAACAAAAAAGAATATACCTTCTTCTCTGCACTCGATGGAACCTTCTCCAAAATTTATCACATCGTAGTTCACAAAGAAAGGCTCAACAGATACAAGAGGATTTAAGTAGTACCTTGTATCCTATCAGATCATCATGGGCTTAGGCTGCAATTCAACAACAGAAATAACAAAAAGCCTACACGTATGTGGAAACTAAACAACTCTCTGCTAAATGACAATTGGGTCAGGGAAGAAATAAAGAAAGAAATCAAGGAGTTTCTGAAACTCAATGAAAATGAAGGAACAACATACCCAAATTTGTGGGATACATTGAAAGCAGTGCTAAGAGGAAAATTCATAGCACTAAGTGCCTTTAAAAAGAAATTGGAAGCATCGCACATAACCACCTTAACGACACAACTGGAAGCCCTAGAAAAAAAAGAAGCAGAAACACCCAAAAGGAATAGACGTCGGGAAATAATCAAACTCAGGGGTGAAATTAACAAATTAGAAACTAAGAAAACAGTCCAAGGAATCAACAAAGCCAAGAGCTGGTTCTTTGAGAAAATCAACAAGATAGACAGACCATTAGCCAAACTAACTAAAAGGCAGAGAGACAGTATTGAAATCAACAAAATCAGAACTGAAAAGGGAGACATAACAACAGACACTGAAGAAATACAAAGAATCATAAGATCCTACTTTGAAGGCATATATGGCACAAAATTTGAAAATCTAAGGGAAATGGATGATTTTCTTGATCAATTTTACTTGCCTAAGTTGAGTGAAGAACAGATAAACAAGCTAAATAGTCACATTTCCCCTACAGAAATTGAAGCAATCATTGATAGTCTCCCAACCAAAAAAAGCCCAGGACCATATGGTTTCAGTGCAGAATTCTACCAGACCTTCAAGGGCGAGCTAATACTGATACTCTTCAAGCTACTCCAAAAGATAGAAAGGGATGGAACATTACCAAATTCATTCTATGAGGCCATAGTCTCATTGATACCTAAACCTCACAAAGACTCAACAAAGAAAGAGAATTTCAGACCAATTTCTCTTATGAACATCGATGCAAAAATACTAAATAAAATACTTGCAAAACGACTACAAGAGCACATCAAAGATATCCTTCATCATGACCAAGTAGGCTTCATTCCAGGCGTGCAGGGATGGTTTAATATAAGGAAATCCATCAATGTAATCCACCATATAAACAAACTGAAAATAAAAATCCACATAATCATCTCTTTAGACACAGAGAAAGCATTTGATAAAATCCAACACCCATTCATGTTTAAAGTTTTAGAGAGATCGGGCATAAAAGGCACTTTCCTCAACATAATAAAGGTTACATATAGGAAGCCAATAGCCAAAATCAAAGTAAATGGTGAGATACTCAAGGAAATTCCTCTAAAATCAGGAACAAGGCAAGGCTGCCCACTCTCTCCACATCTCTTCAATATAGTACTCGAAGTTCTAGCCAGAGCAATAAGACAACATAAGGAGATCAAGGGTATTCAAATGGGAAAGGAGGAAGTCAAATTATCCCTATTTGCAGATGATATGATAGTCTACATAAGTGACCCTCAAAATTCCACCAGAGAACTCCTACAGCTGATAAACACCTTCAGCAAATTGGCTGGATACAAAATTAACTCAAAAATGTTGGTAGCCTACCTATACACAAATGACAAGCTTGCAGAGGAAGAAATTAGGAAAACTATACCCTTCACATTAGCCACAAGCAATATAAAGTACTTAGGAGTTACTCTAACTAAGCAAGTGAAGGACTTGTTTGAAAAAAATTTCAAAACTCTAAAGAAAGAGATTGAAGATGACATGAGAAGATGGAATGATCTTCCTTGCTCATGGATAGGGAGAATTAACATAATAAAAATGGCCATCCTACCAAATGCAATCCCTATCAAAATACCTACACAATTATTTAAAGACATTGAAAGTTCAATTCTGAACTTCATATGGAAAAACAAAAAACCCAGAATAGCTAAAACTATCTTGTACAATAAAAGGTGCTCTGGAGGAGCCTCCATACCTGATCTCAAACTGTACTATAAAGCAATAGTAATTAACCCAGCATGATACTGGCACAGCAACAGGCTGGTTATCAGTGGAATCGAATAGAAGACCCAGATATGAACCCACATACATATGGTCACTTGATATTCGACAAAGAAGCCAAATCCATTCAATGGAAAAGGGATAGCATCTTCAACAAATGGTGCTGGTCTAACTGGATGTCTATGTGTAAAAAAATGTAACTGGACCCATATTTGTCACCTTTTACAAAACTCAAATCCAAGTGGATTAAAGACCTCAACATAAAACCAGAGACACTAAGTCACTTAGAAGAAAAAGTGGGAAAGAGCCTGGAACACATTGGCACAGGAGACAACTTCCTGAGCAGAACACCAACAGCCCAGGCATTAATGTCAACAATTAATAAATGGGACCTCATGAGGCTGAGAAGCTTCTGTAAGGTAGGAGACACTGTCAAGAGAACAAAGCAACAGCCTACAAACTGGGAAAAGATCTTCACCAACCCTACATCTGACAAAGGTCTAATATCCAAAATATATAAAGACCTCAAGAAATTAAACACCACCAAACCAAATAACCCAATGGAGAAATGGGGCTTGGAACTAAACAGAGAATTCTCAATGGAGGAATATCAAATGGCTGAGAAACACTTAAAGAAATGCTCAACCTCCTTAGTCATCAGGGAAAAGCAAATCAAAACAACTCTGAGATTCCATCTTATACCCATCAGAATGGCTAAGATCAAAAATTCAAGCGACACCACATGCTGGCGAGGATGTGGGGAGAGAGGAACACTCCTTCATTGCTGGTGGGAATGCAAACTAGTACAGCCACTTTGGAAATCTATCTGGTGTTATCTCAGAAAAATGGGAATAGGGCTTCCTCAAGACCCAGCTATTCCACTCCTTGGAATATACCCAGAAGATGCTCCAGCACACAACAAGAAAATTTGCTCAACCATGTTCATAGCAGCCTTATTCATAATAGCCAGAACATGGAAAGAGCCTAAGTGTCCTTCAATAGAAGAATGGATAAAGAAACTGTGGTACATATACACTATGGAATACAATTCAGCTATTAAAAACAGGGAATTCCCAAAATTTGTGGATAAATGGATTGAGCTAGAAATGATCATAATGAGTGAGTTAACCCAGAAGCAGAAAGACTCAAATGGTATATACTCACTTTTATCTGCATAGTAGCCCAAGGGGCATGTCCCACGAAAGCCTTCACTTACCAGGAAACTGAGACAGAGGGGAGGACATTCTAGTGGGACTCTAGATGAGAGAAGCATGGGAGAATGGCAAAGTAGAAGGATCCAGAGGGTCCTAGAAGGCTACAAGTAGAACATTATGATAGGCAGATTTGGGCTCAGGGGTCCCGCTCAAACTAAGGCACCAGCCAAGGACAATACCGGCAGTAAACCTTAAACCCCTACCCAGATCTAGACAATGGACAGAACACTCTCCACAGTTGAGTGGATAGTGGGATATTACTTTCTCACATACTCTAGTGCCTCATCTTTGACCATGTCCCCTGGAGGGGGAGACCTGATGGCACTCAGAGGAAGGACAGCAGGTTACCAAGAAGAGACTTGATACCCTATGAGCATATACAGGGGGAGGAAATCCCCATCAGGAACAGTCATAGGGGAGGGGAATAAGAGGAAAATGGGAGGAAGGGAAGAATGGGAGGATACAAGGGATGGGATAACCATTGAGCTGTAACAAGAATAAATTAATAAAGGAGAAAAAAAAAGGAAAAAAAACAAACAAAATTTGAATCCTCACTGTAAATCAACTATTTGTCATTTTATGAGATATTTGTTTTTTAACATGCAAATTTATTTACTTGTTTGAGAAATGTTACAAGTCAAGTCTTAATATTTTATTCATCAAGATAGTTGCTGAAATACTGCATCCACAAATTAGAGCAATGGCTCCATCTCCGATTGTGCCATTTACTTTAAACCATTTAATTAAACATATCATCCCAACTTTCTCTTGTTGGATGAGATAGGTTAATTTACGACATGTCTACAATGATCATCAACATATCAATTTTAAAGAAACAAAACAAATAATTCCTTATAGTAAACACTCTGAATTACTGGTCAGGTAAACATTTCAACACAGTTTTTTCTGCAGTATGTGTTGTTCACAGAAATATAATTCACCATATTTAATTTTATGTAATTTTATATTTTTTCAACAAAATGTTTTAATGTTTAGATTTTTTGATTTATTTATTTTTATTTCACTATTTACAGCCTCATACCAGTTCTCCCTCCACCCAGTCCTCCCTCAAACCCCCTTCCCCACTATGGCCTCTTAGACTTCTTGTTGGGGGATGGTCTAATATATTTTGATGTTAATTACTGCTTTCTGTCTATGACCCACCCTTTGCTTAATAAAAAGCCATCCCACCTGGGTAGGTCAGAGGAGATAGGTGGGGCTTAGAGAGAGGAATTCTGGGAAGAAGAAGGACTGCCACCAGGAAAAAGAGACCTGAAGTGAAGAGAGGAAGGCTGCCATGGGTTAGGTGGAGGAAAAACACATGGCTGGCATGAATGGATAATCTGGTCCTGATAAAGAACATGAGCAAGTATATGGGATCATAGATGATAGGTAGCTGGACAGAAGTTATTAGAAACAGATGCATGTGATTGAGGCAGGGATCCCATCCCTGCCGCACTAAGGGAGGCAATTTAGAGGGTTGATATCTGCCCTGCCCCAGGTTAACTAACGCTATCTTAAAAATGTAACAAGTGTCTGTGTCTTAATTGATCTCTATCTGGGCCTACAGGTAATACAGATAATTTTTAAAAACAGTAAGTTCTCAGAAAAGGGAGGCCCTCTAAGTGTTACCAATCCATCATGGCACCTCAAATCATACCAGGGCTAAGTGCTTCCTATCATACTAAGTCCAAACAAGGCAGCTCAGCTAGAGGAATGGGATCCAAAAACAGGTAACAGAGTCAGAGTCCCATTATTCAGAGACCCAAATGATGACTAAGCTGCATATTGGCTACATATGCTTTTAAATGTGACATAAATATGACACTTTAAATGGTTTTCTAGTCGTATCCTTGTATCCTTTCTGAATCCTTCAATCCTTCCTCCCATTCTTCCACAAAACTCTCCAAGCTCTGTCTATTGTTTGGCTGTAGAAGCCTGCGTCTGTTTCAGTCAGCTGCTGCATGAACCCCCTCTGAAAACAGTCATGCCAGGCTCTTCTGCAAGCACAGGAGTCTGTCATTTATATTGCCACAGTTTGCCTTTCTCTGGTTGGGTGAGTCTCAAGTTGAGCCAGCCATTGGTTTGCCATTCCCTGAATTTCTGTTTCATTTTTATTCTTAACTTTTTTGTAGGCAAGGCAAATTTTGGGTTTTATGGGAGGTTTGATGTCCTCCTCCTTACTCTGGAAGTCCCTCCCGACTACAGAAGTTGGCAGATTCAGGCTCCATATAACCCCTCCTAGGAGTCTCAGCTAGGGTCACCCCATTGACTTCTGGGAGCCTCCCCTGTCCTGTAGATGTTCCATATGTCTTTCTATTCTCTTTTCCCATCCTACCTGCCCCTGATCCTATGCTCTCCCCAGATATGATCCCCACTCTTGTTACACTCTCTACCACCTCTCCCACACTATTCCCTTCCTCCATCTACTTCAGATTTATATTTTATTTCCTCTCTTGAATGAGATTTTAGAATCCTTCTTTCGGCTCTCCTTGGCTTCTTTAGATACATAGACTGTAGCATGGTTAGTACATACAATATGGCTAATGCCCACTTATAAGTGAATACATACTATCCCTGTGTTTCTGAATCTTGGTTACATTGCTCAGGATCATCTTTACTAGTTTTATCTATTGGCCTGCAAATTGAATGATGCCTTTATTTTTAATAGCTTAGTCATATTCCATTACATAAATGTACCATATTTTCTTTATCCATTCTTCTGTTGAGGGACATATATGCTATTTCCAATTTCTGGATTTTATAAATAAAGTTTCTATAAACACAGTTAAACAAGTGTCTTTGTGGTATGTTGGAGCATCTTTTGTGTATTTTCCCAGGAGTGATATATCTGGTTCTTGAGGTAGATCTTTTCCCAGTGTTCTGAGAAGCCTCCACATTGATTTTCACAGTGGTTGTATAGGGTTATTCCCACCAGCATTGGAAGAGTGTTCCCCTAGCTCCACATCCTTTCCAGCATGTGCTGTCACATGAGTCTTTGATCTTAGCCATTCTGATAGGTATAAGATGGTATCTAAGAGTTTTTGTTTTTTGGTTTTGGTTTTGGTTTTTTGTTTGCTTGCTTGTTTGTTTGTTTTGCATTTCCCTGCTGACTAAGGACATTGAACATTTCTTTAAGTGCTTCTCAACCATTAGAGTTTGCTTGATTGATAATTCTCTGTTTATCTTTGGACCCCATTTTTTAAATTGGGTTATTTGGTTTGTTGGTATTTAATTACTTGATTTCTTTAGAAATTTTGGATATTAGCCCTCTGTCAGATGTGAGGTTGGTGAAGATCTTTTCCCATTCTGGGGGCTGCTGTTTTGTCCTGTTGACAGTGTCCTTTGCCTTACAGAAGCTTTTCAGTTTTATGATGTCCCATTTATTAATAATTGATCTTAGTGCCTTAACTTCTGGTTTTGTGTTCAGGAGGTTGTCTACTGTGCCAATGAGTTCAAGGCTTTTCTCCACTTTCTCTTCTAATTTATTTAGTGTATCTGTTTTTCTATTGAGGTCTTTCATCCACTTGGACTTGACTTTTGCAATGTTCATTCTGTTTCTATTGGTATTGGTACTAGGTCTTCGTTTTGGAAAGTCTTGTAGAATTCTATGCTGAAACTTCTGATGGTGGGGTTCCCTTGTTTGTTGGGAGACTTTTAGTAAATACTTCTATTTCCTTAAGGGTTATATGCCTATTTAAATTGTTTACCTGATCTTGATTTAAGGTTGGTAAGTGGTATCTATCAATAAAATAATTCATTTCATTTAAATGTTCCATATTTGTGGTGGATAGGTTTTTTCCTTTAATTTTATTAATTTATTGAGATTACAACTCAGTTGTTATTTCATCACTTGTTCCTCCCTTTCCTCCTTCCTTCCCACTTTCATCCTGTTCTCCTCCCCTAGGTCTATGACTGAGGGGGACCTCCACCCCCATTATATGGTCATAGGCTGTCAAGTCTCATCTTGGTAGTCTGCTTATTCTTACTTTGAGTGCCACCAGGCCTCCCCAGCAAGGGGAAGTTGTCAAATATGGAGCACCAGGTGGATAGGTTTTTGAAGTAAGAACTACTGATTCTTTGTATTTCCTTAATGTCTGTTCTTAGTTTCCCCTTTTACCTTCTGATTTTGTTAATTTAGATACTGTCTCTCTGCCTTTTTTTAATTTAGATAACAGTGTGTCTATTTCGTTGATTTTCTCAAAGAACCAGCTCTTGGTTTTGTTTATTCTTTGTATTGTACTGTTTGTTTACTGTATTGATTTCAGCCCTACATTTGATTATTTCCTGCTGTCTACTTCTCTTGTGTGTGCCTCTTTCTTTTTGTTCTAAAGATTTCAGGTGTACTTTTAAATTGCTGGTGTGAGATCTCTCCAATTTCTTTATGAAGAAAATTACTGCTATGAACTTTGCTCTTAGCACTGCTTTCATTGTGACCCATAAATTTCAAGTATGATGTACCTTTTTTTTTTTTTTTTTTTTTTTTTTTTTTT
The DNA here is from genome assembly GCF_964271855.1 of Acomys minous. Lineage (NCBI taxonomy): Eukaryota > Metazoa > Chordata > Mammalia > Rodentia > Muridae > Acomys > Acomys minous. The sequence continues at coordinate 91,643,154 of NC_140483.1, forward strand.
TTTTTTTTACTGAATTCTAGAAAGTCCTTCATTTCTTTTTGTATTTCTTCCCTGACTCCAGTGGTCATTGAGTATAGTTGTTCAGTTTCCATGTTTTTGTAGGCTTTCTGTTGTTTCTATTGTTGAAGTTCATGTATAATCCATGGTGTTCTGATAGCATATTTTGTGTTATTTCAATTTTCTTTTTTCTTTTTCCTTTTTTAATTAATTTATTCTTGTTACATCTCAATGGTTATCCCATCCCTTGTATCCTCTCATTCTTCCCTCCCTCCCATTTTCTCCTTATTCCCCTCCCCTATGACTGTTCCTGGGGGGACTTCCTCCCCCTTTATATGCTCATAGGGTAATTCCTGTAATTTTGATATTGGTGGTGTTAGTGTGTCTGTTTGTGTGTGCCACCCTTTTCTTTTTCTTTTTTTTCTGGTGTGGAATTATTTATTGTCTGTGTTTTCTAGATATATTTACCATCCTTGTGATAGTTTTCCTTCTAGTATTTTATTTAGTGCTGGGTTTGTGGATATATATCACTTATTTTTTTTCTTAAAATATCTTGTTTGCTCCATCTATCATGACTGAGAATAGAGTAATCTAGGATAATATTTGTGGTCTCTTAGGATTTGCAAGATATCTTCTCAGGCCTTCCAGGCCTTTAGAGTCTCTATTGGGAAGTCAGGTGTAATTCTGATAGGTCTGCATTTATGTTACTTGGCCTTTCCCCTTTGGAGCTTTAGCATTCTTTCTTTGTTCTGTAGATTTAGTGTTTTGATTTTTATTTGGCAAGATGATCTTCTTTCTGGTCCAGTCTAATTGGTGTTCTGGGTGCTTCTTGCATGATTATAGGCATGGCCTTTTCTTAAGGTGGGGAAATTTTCTTTTAGATGTTTGTTGAAAATATTTTCTGGTCCTTGAAGGAGGGACCCTTTACCCTTTTCTATTCCTATTTTTTATATATTAGGTCATTTAATAATATCTCATATTTCCTGGATGTTTTATGTAAGGATTATTTTAGATTTAACATTTTATTTGACTGATTTATCAATTTCTTCTATCATATTATCTATGCCTGAGATCCTCTCTTCCATCTTTTGAATTCTGTTGATGATGCTTGTATCTCTTGTCCCTGTTCTCTTGCCTAAGTTTTCCATCTCCAGGATTCCTTCAGATTGTGCTTCATTTTATTGCTTTTACTTACATTTTCAGGTCTTAAACAGTTTCATTAATTTTCTTCACCTGTTTTACTATGTTTTCCTGTATTCCATTAAAAATATATCCATTTCCTCTTTAAAGACCTCTACCTGTTTGAATGTATTTTCCTGTATTTCTTATGGGATTTATTCATGTCTTCTTTATAGACCTTTTTTCTATGAGATTGCATTTATTATCATTTTCCTGTTCTTTAGATGTATTAAGATATCCTGGGACTGTTTTAGTATGGTTTCTGGGTTCAGGTGTCACCGTACTGACCAAGCTCTTGTTCTTTATATTCTTACACTGGTCTTTAGCAATCTGGTTGTATCTGGTATTGGCAGTCCTCCAATAATGCAGGCCAGGTTGTGGGTCAGAAAATGGAACATTGGGAGAACAGTGTAGTTTACCTCTGTTGGGAGTGTTTTACAGGGTCTGGATGGCTGGGGTGTTGGGGAAGAGTCCTAGATGGCTCTAGGCCTTTGGCAATGCAGTAAAGGCTGTGATACAGAATGTAGAGTAATCAGAAGGGTGGGATCATCACTGATGTGCCTGCCCAGGAGCATTGTGCATGTACTGGGCTAGGATGTGGATGTCTTTCCTGTCTATCTCTATCTGTCTCTGGTGGCTGCAGCAGGCCACTGGGGATGGGGCCTTCACTCTGGGCTAGGAATGGAGTTAACAGTGTATGGGGCAGAGCTTTCTGCTTTTAGGTTTGAGAGGAGTACAGGACAGGGAATTGTGTTTTGAAGGGACTTACTTGGTTTCTCTAAAAGCTTCTGCCCTCCACGAATGCATATAGGGATGAGGTGCAGTAGACGGAATGTGCAGGGATCAGAGCATAGCTCACCACTGCTATGTTTGCCCAGAGACCCAGTGCAGTCAGAGGGCTGGAACTTAGATGTCTAACTTGTTTGTTCCAGGTGCATACCTTGGGCCTCTGGGGATGGGGGTTCTCAACCCAGAATGAGGTTTGCAGGCTATAATTATTATTTTTAGTAATTATGTAGATCTCTATCTACCTTTATGACTTCATTCACATGATTCTTCTGTGGGTGATTATTACCATTATTAAAATAGTCTCTAGAAGTTCCATTTCAATGTCATTTTCTTTTAACTGTGGCATATTTGCAGAAGTAAAGCTATTGAAAAGAGGAAGTGTTTATTCTAACTTAGAAAGTCCCATATGATATCCTTGGGTAAGTAGTACCAAGGAAGCTGACATAAGATAGGGGCAAAAGATAGAAATGAAGAAAGGAATATAAATTGAAGTGGTTACTATAATCAAATATATGAAATATGCGAAAAGTAGGTTTGTTGTATCTTATGCAAGTTCTTTGCACAAGTCATTTTTCAATGCTGTGTTTCTTTCCAATTTTTTGATATGATGCATTTGTTTTGCTGACCTGTTTGATTAGCATGACTACAGAAGTTGAAAAATGTTCTAGAATGGAAATTATTTGAATTCATTCAGGGCAATCATCTAAAGTTTCATGATAATGAACATCAAGTAGCTGGCTCCAAATATCCTTGCTAGCAAAATGATGGCAGTAGCTAGTAATATTCCTCTCCTCAAGAGATTTCTATTACTCTGGGGCTTCTTTGCATTACTCTTCTGTGTCTGACCCAGACTCCTTTCTTTGGGATGTGTAAAATATGATGCATCTTTCTGATGGACTGGGAATAGGAATTGTTTTTGTCAGAAAATGATGAAGGAAATAACACCATTACTTGGGAACCCTTTTGTTCCTGTGAAGGCCAGATATTTGGCATTGTTGAGGTGATTCATAGCACTTTTGGAAACAACATGTGCTTTTGAGCCATCAGTTTTTATTATACTCATAAATCATAAAGACTAGAAAAAAAGAAGATTCCACATCCCTAACTTTCTGTATTCCCTCAAGGAAAGAACAAAATGTAAAAGCCTTTTGTATCTTTCTACTCTGCTTATAGAGAGAGTTCTAGCTAACATAATCTATCTACTATCTTATTCTTAGACCTCATAGCAATTATCTCAGGCACATGTCAAAAGGTACTTGTCCCCTTCATATGTTCCACAGATGACCACATAAAGGAAAATGTAGATCTCAGAGTAGAATCCTGAACTGCTGTGTATGTGTTAAGAATGGTTAACACAGAGACCTACAACTGAGTAATGTGAAGATAGCCGGAGATGGAAGTACCCAGTCCAAACTGAAATGTCTTCATCAAACTCTCCCCTAAGGGTTCTCACTCTATGCAGAAGAATGGGCAGAAAGATTGCTTCTCCTTCCTCTGTGTGCCACCATGACTCCCTACCAAGGGGAGTTGATCAAATTGGGGGCACGAGAGTTCATGTCGGAGACAGTGCCAACTCTCATCACAACTGTGGAGTTGTTCATTGGCTAAATCTGAACAGAGGTTCTAAGTCTACTTCTTGCATTGTCCTTGGTTGGTACAACAGTTTGTGCAGGTCCCCATGGGTGCAGATCCATCAGCCTTGATGGTGTTCTTGTGGGGCATCTGGATACTCTGGGTCCTTCTATTCCCCCTATTCTTCCATACCTCTCTCAGGTTGAATCCAGCAGTGAGTCCCAGCATCTGTTCTAATACCCTGCTGAGAATAGATACTTCTGGGTCTGGGTTATCTCACTCAGGATGATCATTTCTATTTCCACCCATTGCCTGCAGATTTCAAGATTTCCTTTATTTTAAAAATAATATTTTAAAGATGGAATTAAATTATTTATTGTTTTTATAAGCCTGGGGTCAAAGGAAACAAACAAATAGGAAAGCCTTATGAAGGCTAAACTTTCTTGCTTCCTAATATGTCATTCTTTGGTAACTTGCTTTATATATCTAAAATTAATGAAAACAATTTCCAGGTTAATATTTTTCTCATTAAGAATAAATAATGATAGAATAGCTAAAAATATAAAAACATAGTTTCTCTATGAGTTAATTTAACTCCCCCTTTTAAAAAATCTAAACTACCATCAATAAAATCTGCATAAACATTTATTATCTCAGTTGATTTGTTTTTAATTTTTGATATAATTAGATTAACTTTATGATATTTCTCATAGTAAAGACATATGGGAAGCAATAACCTTTTCTAAAGGAATAGTTATTTTAAAAATATATAGGAGCTGGAGAGATGTCTTGGTAATTAAGATGGTTGTGTGCTCCTCCACAGGTCCTGTGTTCAATTACCAGCGACGAATGGCAGCTCACAGCCATATATAATGGGATTTGATGCCCTCTTCTGGCATATAGGTATACATGATAAATCTTAGAAAAAATATATATATATCAGTATGAATGCATTATACACAAATTAAAAGGCAAAATATACTAAGGTTTAAAATAATAATTGTGCTAATAGCTATAGTAGGAAAATATGAAACATGACTGACCATTTTAGAAATGAATTATGACATATCTCCATGTTCATCATATATAGAATGTTACACAGATATTAGAAGAGAATGATGAGAAATGCAGCAATTAACCATTCCTAAAATCTCATTCAACATTGGTGAAAGTACAATGCTGTGTAAATATAATGGTGGTTGAAATAAATGTTGCATGCAACACATCTTGAGTATTCAGGCATATATACAAATACCCAGAGAAAAACAATGAGGTGCAACTCAGAATAATGCTTTGTATGGCAATCACTAGATAACAACTGAGAAAATTTAGCAGAAATCTTTATTCAGTTGTTTAATTTTTGACTAACAAAATAATGACATTTGTTTTGCTTAAACATTCTGAATACGGCTTTTTTCCTGAATAAAATAAGTAGTTACAGCAAAGCTTTCATACTTGAATTGATCATTTATTCAATATACATAGCTAATTTCTCATCTCTATAAGTATTTTTCCAGAGAAAATTCTTTACCTAATATTTACATAACACTGGCATTTGGGTATCAGTTGAAGTAGCAAAATGTAAATTCTGTTTGGGAAAATTGTACAAAACATAAAAGTATCATAGGCTTTACCTGGCAACACTGGATAAAATATATAAACACATAGAAATGATGAAGAAATTTTTGGATTATTCTATCAACGTAATTCAAAATGATTGTGAACTTCTGAAATAAAGAGTTGTCTGGACAAATGGATGGCACCAGAAAGGATCATAATGAGTGAGATAACCCAGAAGCAGAAAGACTCAAATAGTATATACTCACTCATAATTGGACACTAGCCCAAGGGGCATATCCCATGGGAGTCTTCACTTACCAGGAAGTTGGGATAGATGTAAGGATATCCTATTGGCGTCTAGTTGAGAGAAGTATGGAAGAATGGGGAAGTAGAAGGATCCAGAGGGTCCTAGAAACCTATAAGAACATTATGATGGACGGATCTGGGCCCAGGGGTTCTGCTCAAACTATGGCACCAACCAAGGATAATACATGCAGTAAACATCAAACCCCTACCCAGATCTAGCCGATGGACAGGACATTCTTCACCTTTGAGTGGAGAGCAGAGACTCACTTTCACACAAACTATGGTGGCCTATATTTGATCATGTCCCCTTGATTGGGAGGCCTGGTGGCATTCAGAGGAAGGATAGCCGGCTACTAAGAAGAGACTTGATACCCGATAATCATATAGAGGAGGAGAAGGTCCTCCTCAGTCACAGACATAGGTGAGAAGAATAGAGTGAAAGCAGGAGGGAGGGAGGAAAGGGAGGAAACAAGAGATGGAATAATTGAGATGTAATATGAATAAATTAATTTAAAAAGTAAAAAAAAAGAGTAGTCATGTAAAATCAAACTTTCATGCTCAGTTTAAGGTTTATGTGTCACATTATATAGAAGAAACCAGAGTAGTCTGTTTTGTGCTGCACTTGTTGTATTCTCAAAAATATTTTCTCTTTACAATGAGGTTAATGACATGAATGACACTTCTGTAGACTGTAACCAGAATTATTAAAGCAATAGGCCAATGTATTTCATATAGTTGTAACTTATATTTAAGAAATATAAGTTCTTTTTAAATTGTGTAGCCTGTAAAATGATTGCCACTTTCAAATAATATTAAACTCACAAATCATTTTCTATAACATAATTTTCTTAAACTTGCATAAGGTACATAACTAGAAAGCTAAAAAGTAATTGCACCCAGTTTCTATTTTTGTGGAAAATACACTAACAAAAAGCAAGTTATTTGGTGAGGAAGTGTGTATTCAGTGTACTATTCCAGGTAAAGCTGAAGAATAAATAATAACATCTTTAACCAAGAGCATAGAGAAATAAATATATACATTTGCTTTATATTATTATTATTATCATTATTATTATTTTATTATTATTATTATTATTATTATTATTATTATTATTATTATTATTATATCAGTTCATGTTGTAGTCTAAGCAATAGAAACTCCTATAGTGGGCTGAGTATTTCTATATCAATTAGTATTCCACACAATTCCCCACAGACATGGCGCCAGGCCAACATGGTCTAGTCATCTTTTCATTATACTCTCTTTCCAAATGATTCAAGGTTATATTAACCTTGGTTATATCCCGTTAAACCAATATCATTCCACTTCACCATAATGTTCCACTTCTTGTTCCTAAAGTTTCAGAATAATATAGTAATACAAAATGCAGTAAATTCTCACCTTAATGTTGTGAAGAGTCCAGAAATACACAAGGGAAAAAAGAGTACATCAGCAACAAGTGGCACAGGACAAACTGGTTGAATGCGCATAGAATAATTCAGATAAATCCATACTTATTAATCTCACTTGCACAAAACTCAACTCCAAATGCACCAACAAAAAAACAGGTAATATTAAAGAAGAAGTTTGAACTCATTGGGATAGGGAAATATTCTGAACAGAACACTGATAACACAGGCACTAAGATCTACAATTAACAAATGGCAATCATGAAACAAAAACTTTCTGACCAAGAAAGCAACGGCCTACTGAATGGGAAAATATTTTTACCAACTATATATCCAATAGAGTATTATTTCTATGCCAGACCTGACCAAGTTTTGGGCAGGATTGTGGAAAGATTTTGGAACTTTGGTTTAGAAAAGCCAGTGGGTATTGAGAAATTGGTGAGCTGTTCTGTAGAAGCTTGGAAGGTAAGAATGTTGAGAGTGTTGGACCCTAGAGTCCACTCAGGTGGGGGGTTGTCATGAGAGACCACTAAATATCACAGCATTGATGCAAAAGCACAAGGTTTATTGCTGACGTGTCAGGGAACCTCAGCACTTAAGAGGCAGAGGAACTCCAAGTTACTGTTACAGGCTAGTTTTAAAGGCTAAAACCACAAGATTAGGAGAGGGCTGAGTGCTCCGTGTTAAGATTGGCTCTTGGCAGTTGCTAGGAGTACTTTTTAAAATGTTATTGGCTACTTCAGGGGTCATAGGTCGGGGTGGGCTATTCTTGGCAAGGAAGGGTATTGTGGAATTTGGGGAATTTCTAGATGGGTTTTTCTGAGAATTGTTTACCAAAGTTGGTCGATCTGACTCCGGGAACAAATTCTTTTCTGGGTCATGTTCCCAGGCCTGTCTGGGTCATGTTCCCAGGCTTAGGCTGAGAAAGCCTTTCAAGAGCAGTGCAGAATATGGAGTTCGAAACTTAATGACACCTTTCCAAAGTGCTAGGGATAATACCTTGCATCCTATCAAACCACTGTGGACTAAAGCTGGACTCCAATAGTAACAGATGTAATAAAAGCCTACACACATGTGGAAACTGAACAGCACTCTGCTCAGTGACAGGTGGGTTAAGGTATAAGTAAACAAAAACTTAGAGACTACCAAAAATTCAATGAAAATTAAGGTACAACATGTTCAAATGTACGGAACACATTGAAAGCAGTGGTAAGAGAAAAGTTCATAACATTAAGTGCTTTCATAAAGAGATTGGAAACATCTTATATAGGCAAATTAACAGGACACCTGGAAGCCCTTGGAAAACAAAAGAAAAGAAGCAGAAACACCCAATATGAGTAGATGGCTGGAAATCATCAAACTCAGGACTGAAATCAATAAATTATAAACAAAGAGAACAATTCAATGAATCAACAAAATCTAGAGCTAGTTCTTTGAGAAAATCAACAAGATAGACAAATTCTGAGCCAAAGTAACTAAAATGCAGAGAGACAGTATCCAAATCAACAACATTTTAAAAAGACTAGGAAGACATAACAACATAAACTGGACAAATCCACACGATCTTTAGTTTTTATTTAAAAGTTTATATACCACAAAATTCAAAAATATAAAATAAATGGACAATTCTTTTGGTAGATTCCATTTGATAAAGTTGAATCAAGATCAGTTAAATATAAAAAAAGAATCCTATTTCTCTTATTGACATAGAAACACTCACTGAAAGTCTCCCAAACATAAAAAGCCCAGAGTCATGGTTTCAGCACAGAATTCTACCAGACCTTCAAAGAAGAGCTAATACTGATATATTTCAAAGTACTCCACAAAATAGAAACACAAGGAACATTACCAAACTTTGAGGCAGTAGTCACCTTATACATAAATCTCACAAAGACTCAACAAAGACAGAGAACTTCAGACGAATGTCTCTTATGAACACTGACACAAAAATATCCAGTAAAATATTTGCAAACCAAGTCCAGGAACACAACAAAGATATCATTCACCATGACCAAGCAGACTTCACCCCAATATTCAGCGGTGGTTCAATATATGGAAATCCATCAATGTAATCCACCACATAAACAAATTGAAAGAAAAATCCACATTGTCATCTCTGTAGATGCCTAAAAACCATTTGATAAGATCCAGCACCCTTTCATGTTTAATGACTTGGAGAGATCAGGGATATGAGGCACATACTTAAACATAACAATGGTTGAAAGAAATTCAAAGAAACTTCCCAAAAATCAGTGACTAGAAAGAGGTGCCCATTTTGTCCATTTCTCCTCAATATAGTACTTGAAGTTCTAACTAAAGTAAGAAGACAACAAAAGGAGATCAAGGGCATCCACATTAGAAAGGAGGAATTCAAATTATCACTATTCCCAGATGATATGATAGTGTACATAAGTGACACCCAAAAATTCCAGCAGAGAATTCCTACAGTTCATAAATTACTTTAGCAAAGTGGATAGATATAAAATCAACTCCAAAAAGTCAGTAGCCCTCCTGTATACAAATGACAAATGCCCTGAGAAAGAAATTATTGAAAATACACCCTTCATAATAGCCACAAATATTATAAGGTATCTTGGTGTAATTTTAACCAAGTAAGTGAAAGAGGTATATGAAAGAAATTTCATGTCTATAAAGCAGAAAATTTAAAAGTATATGAGATAAAGAAAGATCTATGAAGCACTTGGATCAGAAGGAAGAACAGATTAAAACTGGCCATTTTATCAAAGGCAAATTAAATGCAATCTCTAATACACAAAATATATCAAGAACTAATAGCTAATCTGAGAATTCTCAACAGAGGCATAGAAAATGGCTAAGAAACACTTTAATATGTTCAATGTCATTATTCATCAGAGAAATGCAAATCAAATGACTCTGAGATTCTACCTTAAACTTATCAGAATATCTATGATCAAAAATTCAAATGACAACACATATTGGCAATTTCAGAGTGTTCCCCCTTTCTCTACAGCTTTGGTATTTCTCTGTTGAGAATTCTGTTTAGCTCTGTGCCCAATTTTTAATTGGGCTATTTGGTTTGATGGTATTTACTTTCTCGAGTTTTTTTTTTTTTATATATATTTGGATTTAGGGCTGGTTAAGAACTTCTCCTGTCTGTAGGCTGCTGTTTTCTCCTGTTTACAGTGTCTTTTGCTTTACAGAAGCTTATCAGTTTCATGAGGTCCCATTTATTAATTGTTGATCTTAGAGCCTGAGCTATCGGTGTTCTATTCAGGAAGTTGTCTCTTGTGCCAATGAGCTTAAAGCTCTTTCCCACTTTTTTTTCTAACAAATTTAGCATATCAGGTTTAAGTTGAGGTCTTTAAATCTACTTGGACTATAGTTTTGTTCAGGGTGATAAATATAGATCTATTGCATTTTTCTACATGTAGGGATCCAGTTATACCGGCACCATTTGTTGAATATGCTATCTTTTCCCCCCATTGTATAGATTTGGATTCTTTGTTAAATATCACTGTTTATAGGTTTGTGGGTTTATTTCTGGTCTTTGATTTGATTCCATTGATCAACCAGCCTATTACCACGCCAGTACCATGATCTTTTATATTACTGTTTCTCTATAGTAGAGCTGGAGATGAGGGATGAGATCTTTTATTGTACATCATTGTTTTAGCTAATCTGGCTTTTTGTCTTTACATCTGAAGTTGATAATTGATATTTCAAGGTCTGTAAAGAATTGTCTTGGGGAAGACCCAAGATGGCAGCGGGTGGGGTGGACCTTGTTTAGAAACCAGAATAAGAGAGACAGAGATTTGGACTATTTTCTTAACCAGGAACACCAAGCGTCTAACTTCACCACAGCGGAAGAATTCCACTGTTCAACAGAAATAAACTACAGAAATCTTGCACATCCCAGAACGCATGGAGAGCACGGACCAACTGGCAAGGCGCTGATGTAGTGGCGGCAGCCACACAATCAGATAGCCAGGGATACAGGCAAGATCACACCTGTAGAGGGGTTTGGCATGGTGTCTGGAAGATTTGGACCATACTTAGTCCAGGGGCATCAGAGAGCATGTTTCTGGGCTTACCAGTCTGCAAAGAGTCCCAGAGCTTGACAGGAGACCAGGCAGGTGGGGATACACCTGCCAGCTGCAGTGTTAAAGCAGTTCTAAGAATTTAGAGGAAGGGTGCACTCTTCCCAGCAGTGGGACAGGTGCCTGCCATCGTTAACAAGGAGCTTTGTATCTGAGACTGAACTGTGGTCCGTGTATCTCCAGGCTGGAACTTCTGGCCTGGAAAAATCACAAGGCAATGGGTGGCTCTGAGAGTAGACCAACTCGCTAGCCACGAGAAAGCCCCAGGGCCCAGTGTCCAGGTGAGTGGGAGTGGAAAACCTAAAACCAGAACTGAGGGTGTTAGCCTCACCTGCATCCCCTGTCTTCCTCTCAGACCATTCATGGGTCCGTTGCCCCAGGAGGAACATGGAACATGGATCTGAGCCTACCAGTCTACAGAGAAACCCAGGGCCATCACAGAGGTCCAAGTAGCTATGGATATACTCCCCAGACACAGCGCTAAAGTGGTACACCCAGATGGTCTAATCTAAGAACCAGGAGGAAGGGTGCACATTTCCCAACAGCTGAACAGGTTCCTGCCAGTGATAACCAGAAACTTGGTATCTGAGACTGAACTGTGGGCAGTGTAACTCCAGATTGGGGCTACAAGCCCAGGAAAAACACAGGAAAATAGGTGGTTCTGATCTCAGAAAAACCTGCAAGTCCTGAGAAAGCCTCAGGGTCTGAAAACTACTGCAATGTGAGCACAAAACCAGACTCTGAGCCAAGGGTGTTTGCATCAATTGCACACCCATCTTTCTCCCTGACTACCTGCGGGCACACCGGCCCAAGAGGAACAGAGAGTGTAGATCAAGCACACCAGCCCTCTGAGAGACGCAGGGCCCACACAAGGTCTCAGGTAGCTGCAGTCACACCACCAGCCACAACTTTAAGGCTTCCTACTGCTGAGCAGTTGTGCCTGTGAGAGTGTCACACCTGCCCAACCTCTGTCTCCCTCTCTGGATGCTTGGTGGGCCTGTTGGCCCAGGCAGAACAGAGAGGGTAGATCAGGGCCCCAACTTCAGAGACAACAAAATGACTAGAAGTCAATGCAAAACATTAAACAACAAAACCCCCAAAAATACGGTATCTCCAGATCCCTACTATCCCAATGAAAACGACCCTAAGAACTCAAACACAATTGAAATACCAGAAAATGACATCCAATCCACAGTAATGAAGATGATAATGGAGCAAAAAAATAATATCCAAAAACAAATGCAGGAAGATGCAGCCAAACAAATTGAAAACATTGAAAAGGCCTATAGAGAGGAATTGGAAAAAGTCCAGGAAAAGACAAACAGCCAGATGATTGAAATCAATAAAACAATTCAAGATCTGAAGATGAAAATGGAAACAATGATAAAAACACAGACAGTAGAAAGACAGGAACAAACGAACTCGGAGAAGCACGCAAGTAGTACAGATCTAAGTTTATCTAACAGAATTCAAGAGATGGAGGAATGAATCTCAGCAGTAGAAGAATCTATGGTAGAACTTGAAACAAGCATTAAAGAAAATGCTAAATCTGAAAAGTTCCTGACACAAAACATCTAAGAAATAAAGGACACCATGAAAAGACAAAATCTGAGGATAATAGGAGTTGAGGAAAGAGAAGATGCCTGGCACCAAGGACCTGAAAGTATGTTCAACAAAATCATAGAAGAAAATTTCCCCAATCTAAGAAAAGTGCAAATAAACATACAATAGGCCTATAGAACACCAAATAGAATAAACTAGAAAAGAAACTCCTCCCACCACATAATAATCAAGAGAAAAATATACAGAACAAATAAAAATTATTAAAAGTGGCAAGGGAAAAAGGTCCAACTAACATTTAATGGCAAACCTATCAGAATTACACCCGACTTCTCAACAGAGACCCTAAAAGCAAGAAGGGCCTGGACAGAAGTCCTGCAAACCCTAAGAGACCATATGTTACAGGTAAGACTACTCTACCCAGCAAAACTCTCAATAAATATTGATGGAGAAAACAAGATTTTCCATGATAAAAACAAATTCAAACCATTCCTAACCACTAATCCGATCTTACAGAAGTTGATAGAAGGAAAACTCCAAACTAAAGTGACAAACTACAACTGAAACTATATGGGATTTAGATAACTATACTGTCTCAAAAACAACCATATAAGTACTCTACTAACAGTCACTGGTCACTTATATCTCTCAACATTAATGGTCTCAATTCTCCAATAAAAAGACAAAGACTAATTGAATGGATGCATAAGCAAGAACCAACATTCTTCTGCATCCAAGAATCACATCTCAGTCACAAAGATAGAATTTACCTCATGTTAAAAGGCTGGGAAAAAGTATTCCAAGCAAATGGACACAAAAAGCAAGCTGGTGTAGCCATTTTAATATCTAATAAATTAGACTTTACACCAAAATTAATCAAAAGAGACGAGGAATGACACTTTATACTCATCAAAGTTAAAGTCAAAGAAGATGACATCACAAGTCTGAACATCTATGCTCCCAATACTCATTAGTCATCAGAGAAATTCAAATCAAAACAACTCTGAGATTTCATCTTACACTCATCAGAATGGCCAAGATCAAAAATTCAAGCAACACTGCATGCTGGGGAGGATGTGGAAAGAGAGGAACACTCTTTCATTGCTGGTGCGAATGCAATCTAGTACAGCCACTTTGGAAAGCTTTCTGGCACTATCTCAGGAAACTGATAATAGGACTTCCTCAAGACCCAGCTATTCCACTCCCTGGAATATACCCAGAAGATGTTCCGGCATACAACAGGAACATATGCTGAACCATGTTCATAGCAGCCTTATTCATAATAGCCAGAACATGGAAACAGCCTAAGTGTCCCTCAGTTGAAGAATGGATAAAGAATCTATGGCACATTTACATTTTGGAATACTACTCAGCTATTAAAAACAAGGAATTCCTGAAATTTGTGAACAAATGGATTGAACTAGAAATGATCATAATGAGTGAGCTAACACAGAAGCAGAGAGACTCAAATAGTATATACTCACTTATATCTGGACACTAGGCCAAGGGGTATGTCTCATACCCCTACAAGAAGAACACTATGATGAGCAGATTTGGGCCTAGGGGTTCTGCTAGATCTATAGCACCAACCAAGGACAATACGTGCAGTCATCATCAAACCCCTCCCCAGACCTAGCCAAGGGACAGAATATTCTCCACAGTTAAATGGATACTGGGGACTGACTTTCACATGAACTCTGGTGCCCCTTATTTGGCCATGTCCCCTTGATGGGGCGGCTCGATGGCACTTGGAGGAAGGACAGCAGACTACCAAGAAGAAACTTGATACCCTAGCATCATATTCAAGGGGAGGAATTTCCCATCAGTCACAGTCATAGGGAATGGGAATGGGGTGAAAGTGGGAGGGATGGAGGAATGGAAGGATGCATGGGATGGGATAGCAATTGAAATGTAATATGAATGATTTTATTTTTCAGTAAAAAAAAACATTAAAAAAAGAAAGAATGATTTAAAAAGAAGAAAAAAAATAATTGTCTTGGAGTTTTGATAGGAATTGCATTGAATCTGTAGTTTGCTTTTGGTAAGATGGCAGTTTTTACTATGTTAATTCTCCCAATCAATGAGCATGGCAGATCTTTCTATCTTCTGATACCTTCTTCAGTTTCTTTCTTTAGATACTTGAAGATTTTTTTCATACAAGTCTTTCACTTGCTTGGTTAAAGTTACACCGAGATACTTTACGTTATATGTGGCTCTTTGGAAAGGTGTAATTTCCCTAATTTCTTTCTCAGCCCATTTGTCATTTGTATACAGGAGTGCTACTGATTTTTTTAGTTGATTTTGTATCTATCCACTTTGCTGAAAGTGGTTTTCAGCTGTATGAGTTTCTTGATAGAATTTTTAGGCTTACTTATGTATACTATCATATCAGCCATGAATAATAATAGTTTGTTTTCTTCCTTTCCAATTTGTATACCCTTTATCTCATTGAGTTTTCTTATTGCTTTAACTAGGATTACAAGTACTATATTGAAGAGACAGGTAGAGATTGAATAGCCTTGTCTTGTCCCTGATTTCATTGGAATTTATTTAAGTTTTTCTCCATTTAGTTTGCTATTGGCTATAAGTTTGCTGCATATTGGCTTTATTAAGTTTAGGTATGTGTCTTGTATCCCAGATTCCTCCAAGACTTTAAACATGAATAGGTGTTGGATTTTATCAAATGCTTTTTCAGAACCTGGAGAAATTATCATTTTTTTTTCTGTCAGTTTGCTTATGTGATGGATTGCATTAATGGATTGCTATATATTCAACCACTCCTACACACTTGGGTAAAGCCTACTGGGTTACGGTGAGTGATACTTTTGATGTTTTCTTGGACTCAGTTTGTGAGTATTTTATTGAGTATTTTTGTGTCAATGCCTATAAGAGAAATTGGTTTGAAATTCTCTTTCTTTGTTGAGTTTTTCTGTGGTTAAGTACCAAAGTGACAGTGGTTTTGTAGGATGATTTTTTGTCATGGTGCTTCTATTTCTATTTTCTGGAATAGTTTGAAGAGATTTTGTTTTATTTCTTCATAGAAAGTCTGGTAGAATTCTGAGCTGAATCCATCTGTCCTTGGCCTTTTTTTGTTGGGAGACTTTTGATGACTGACTCTATTTCCTTAGGGGATATAGGACTGTTTAATTTGTTTATCTGATTTTGATTCAATTTTGATAATTAGTGGTTATCAAGAATATTGTCCATTTCACTTAGATTTTCAAGTTTTGTGTCATATAGGCTTTTGAAGTATAACAGTAATTTTTTGGATTTCCTCAGTGCCTGTTATTAAGTCTCCATTTTCATTTTTGATTTTATTTATTTGAATACTTTCCCTCTGCCTTTTAGTTAGCTTGTCTAAGGTTTGTCTATCTTGTTGCTTTTCTCAAAGAACCAG
The DNA here is from genome assembly GCF_964271855.1 of Acomys minous. NCBI lineage: Eukaryota > Metazoa > Chordata > Mammalia > Rodentia > Muridae > Acomys > Acomys minous. Next base: position 91,659,003 of record NC_140483.1, read on the forward strand.
ATCCTTGTTTTATTGATTCTTTTAATTGTTATCTTTGTCCCTAATTTATTGATTTTTTGCTTGAGTTTTATGATTTCTTGCTGGTAACTCATCTTTGGTGAGTCTGCCCCTTTTTGTTCTAGATCATTCAGGTATGTTGTTAAGTTGCTAGTATGGGATCTTGCAATTTCTTTATAAATACACTAATGCTATGAACTTTCCTTTTAGCATTGCTTTCATTGTGTCTCATAAGTTTGGGTAGGTTGTGCCTTCATTTTCATTAAATTCTAGGAAGTTCTTAATTAATTTTATATTTTGTCCCTGACTCAGAGATCATTAAATAGGGAGTTATTCAGCTTCCATGAGTTTGTAGGCTTCCTGTTGTTTTTGAGTTCCAGCTTTAAACCATGGTGGTCTGATAAGATGCAAAGGATTATTTTAATCTTTTTGTATCTTTTGAGGTTTGCTTTGTGTCCAAGTATATAGTTGATTTTGCAGATGGTTCCATGAGGTGTTGAGAAGAAGGTGTATTCTTTTGCGTTTTGGTGAAAAGTTCTGTTTATATCAGTTAGGTCTGTTTTATTCATGATGTCTGTGAATTTCATTACTTCTCCATTTAGTTTCTACTTTGATGACCTATCTATTAGTGAGAGTGGGGTATTGAATTCTCCCACTATTATTATGTGGGGTTTGATGTGTGATTTAAGCTTTGGTAAATTTTTACACGTGTACATGCTCATTCATTTGTGGTACAGATGTTCAGAATTAAGACATGATTTTTGTATTTTTTTCCTTTGATGAATATGAACTGTCCCTCTTCATCTCTTTTGATTAGTTTTTGGATGAAAGTCTATTTTATTAGATACTGGAATGGCTACACTAGATTGTTTCTTGAGTCAGTTTGCTTGGAATAACTATTTTTCAGCCCTCCACTCCAAGGTAATGTCTGTCTTTATTGCTTAGGTGTGTTTCTTGTATGCAGGAGAACGATTGGTTCTGTTTTTATCCATTATCTTAGTCTGTGTCACTTTTATTGGGGAGTGGAGGTCATTGATGTTGAGTGCTATTAATGAACAGTGGTTGTCAGATACTTTTCTTTTCTTTTTTCTTTTATGTTGGTAGAGGTAGATTGTGTGTGAGGTTCCCTTCTTTTGGGTTACTTATTTCCTTTGTTTTCCTGGGGACTTGTTACCCTCATTGGGTTAGAGTTTCCTTTTTTTTTCTAGTATCTTCTGCAGGGATGGGTTTGTGGTTAGGTACTGTTTCAATGTGGCTTTGTAATGGAAAGTCTTATTTTCTCTATCAATGATGATTGAAAATTGGGCAGGGTATATTGGTGTAGTTTGGCATCTGTGGTCTTTTAGTATCTGCATGACCTCAGTCCAGGCCATTCTGTATTTCATAATCTCTGTTGAGAAGTCAGGTGTAATTCTGATAGGGTTACCTTTATATGTGAGTTGGCCTTTCTCTCTTGCAGCTTTTAATAATCTTTCTTTTTTCTGTACATTTAGTGTTTTGATTATTATGTGGTGAGAGGATTTTCTTTTCTGGTCCAAACTATTTGGAATTCTACAGGCTTCTTGTATATTTTTGGGGACTTTTAGGTTAGGGAAGTTTTCTTCTATTATTTTGTTGAAAATATTCCCTGGGCCATACATCTGGGAGTCTTTTTTTTTTTTCTATCCCTATTATTCTTACATTTGGTCTTTTCATAGTGTCCCAGATTTCTTGCATATTCTGTGTACGGAGCTTTTTAGATTTAACATATTGACTGTTGTTTTGATTTTTTCAGTTCTATCATCTACCCCTGATTTCTCTCTTCCATCTCTTGTATTCTGTTGGTGATGCTTAGGTTTGTAGTTTCTTTCATCTACCCTAGGTTTTCCTTTTCCAGCATTGTCTCAGAGTGGATTGTGTTTTCTTCATTGCTTATATATCCAGTTTAAGTATTGAATCATTTTATTCATTTCCTTCTCCTGTTTGTGTTTTCCTGTATTTCACTAATTCATTTAAACTATTTGTTCAATTCCTTTATCTCTTTCTTTGCATATTCCTGTTTCAGTTTGAGAAATTTATATTTCTCCTTTAAGGCCTCTATCATTTTCATAACCTCAAAGTTGAAATCCTTTTTTTGTGCATCAGGTATGATAGTATTTCTGTGGCTTGTTATGGTGGTGGGACTGCTGGTTTCTGCTCATATCAAATGGACTTGGCAAATGTTGCTTGTGTTCTTATTCTGACCTCTTCCCATTGTCATGTCTCTGGTGTTAGCAAGTTTGGTGGTCTCTGATGGTCAGAGGGTTTGGGGGTAGGTGTAGATGATGGGGCTTTGGTCCTTCACCTACTCACTTCTGTTGGGCTCACTGTCTCTGTTGGATCCTTGTTTTTGATCCAGGTATGCCTGGCAGCTAAGGAGCAGGCAGATAGGTATCTAAACAGAGAATTTCTCTGGTGGACTTGCCTGGTTCCTCTGGACAGAAAGCATGAGAGTTTGGTCGTGTGCCCCGCCCTACTAACCTCTACTGAGTACACTGTTTCTGTTGGCTTCCTGTTTGTGCACCAGGTATAACAGGCAGCTTAGGAGGAGGTGGAAATATACAGAGCAAAGAGCTATTCCTGTGGGCCTGTTTGACTTCCTGGGGACCTAGGACAATGAGTGATGTTTGTGGTTTTGTGGCCCAGGGCTTTCTTTTGGCCCTGGAGGTCAGAAACTGCCCACCAGCCTGGTGTGTGACTAGCCATTGGAGCACAGGGGCCTGGTGCCTGCCTGGACCCTGGAATTTTCTGTGCTTTCCCAGGGGCATAAGGTTAGATTTACTTGTCTTCCAGACAATGGTGTGTACTCTGTGCTAGAACCCAGAGATGCTGGTGTTTTTACAGGCTACAGCTCCCTCTGAACTCTGGGAGTTCAGTAGCTGCCTTCCAGTCAGGTATGGGGCACTAGTGTTTCATGCACATGCCTATGCCTTTAGGGACAGGGACTTTTCTTTGAATTAGTCTGGTGGTCTGAGGATGGACTCAACCATGCTACACATAATTGTGGGTCACTAATATTTGTGTTTTGTGGTTCTCAAACCAGTTCTCAGGTCTCTGTACAGTTACTGTTGTCCTGCTGATCAAACAAGATGTGTGTTTCCCACCTCCATATTAGATACCCTCCCCCCCCCACCTGCCCTGGGACTGAACTTCTAATTTGTTTGAATTTGTAAAGACTGTAGAACTTTTAAACTTTTTAAGATTTAGGACATGAATAAGAAATTAAGGCTTGTGGCTTTATAATACTGTGTTTGTGTGTAAAGTTGACAATGAGCCAATTGTGCTAGCTGGTTTTGTGTGTCAACTTGACACAAGGTAAAGTCATCACAAAGAAAGGAACTTAGGGAAATGTCTCCATGAGATTCAGGTGTAGGGCATTTTCTCAGTCAGTGATCAATGATGGAGGGCCCTGCCCATTGATGGTGGTGCCATCTCTTGGCTGGAGATCCTGGGTTCTCTATGAAGACAGCCTAAAACAGTGAAGAAACAAGCCAGTAAGGAGCACCCCTCCATGGCTTCTGCATCAGATTCTGTCCCCAGGATCCTGTTCTGTTTGAATTCTGGTAATGATTCTCTTTGGTGATAAACAACAATGTGGAAGTATAAGCCGAATAAACCCTTTCCTCATCAGCCAGTAGTTTGGTCATGGTATTTTTTCACAGCAATAGAAACCCAAACTAAAATAAGGGCTATTATCAAAACTAAAGAACTCAGAAAAAAAAAACCCTATACATCAAGAACACAAATGGAATCCTGATAAAAACAGATTCTCTAAAGGAAACTCAAATGGCTGAGAAACACTTAAAGAAATGTTCAGCATCTGTATACAACAAGGGAATGGAAATCAGAAGTACTTTGAGATACCTGTCAGATGGCCAAGATCAATGAAACAAGTGATAGTTCATGCTGATAAGGATGTGTAATAAAGAAAACATCCCTCCATTGTGTATTGTAGTGCAAACCTGTATAGCAACTGTGGAAATCACTGTGGTAAATCATCTGGAAGATGAGAGTAGAGCTACCTCAAGATTCAGTTACCCAATTGTTGGGTACATACCAAAAGAATGTTACATTCTATAACAGAGACAGTTACTCAAACATATTCATTGCTTCTTTAGTCATAGTAGACAAAAATTGAAAACACTCTCTATCCTAACAGAAGAATGGATAAAGAAAATTGGATCATGAACTTAGCAGGTAAATGGATCGACCCAGTAATAAATAATCTCAAGTGAGATGTCCCAGATCCAAATAGACAAATATGGTATGTGCTCTCTGACCTGTGGATATTAGCTGTTGAATCAGTGATAACCAATATGTAATATTTAGAATCACAGCAGTTAGCTTAAGGAACTGGGAGTTATAGGAGATAAATGTCATTTAAAAGGGGGGTAGATTAGATAGTTATTGATGGGTGAAAGGAGAAGCCGTATGAAAGGATCAGTTGAAGAAGATGAAGTGAGAGGGTGTGATGGTAAGGAAATGGGGAGATTCAGATTAAACTATTTGAGTGATCTTATAGAAAACTAATAGAGTAGAAACTTCGTAACATATATGAAGGTGATGTAAATAAAATTATCAAATAATAGTCTAGGCAGAGTCCCAGCTGGCCATATTTGTCATAATAAGAAGCTTCTAAGACTTGAGTTAACATCTACTTGAGTAGTTGACCATAGAGGCCCTATGAGAATCCACAGATAACCTACACTGTTGGTAAGAATAAGATTGTTCTCCACAAACTGACAGCAAGTTTCTGTTGGTGAAGGCAATACCTACACAACTCATTGAACAGAGAATGTCAAACTGTTGTGGACATAAAGCCTCCATCCCTCTGATCTAGCATCTCTGGTACATGAAGTTACTCTGCACACTACCAAAGGAGAAATTAAATACCAACCCAGATGTAACACTTTGAATAAAATTGATGTCATTCTTGCAAGGTATGCTACTGCAAAGGTAGCAAAAAGCTATTTCGAGTAACCAATGAATATTTGACTTGAAATAATGCCCACTCCAGAAGACAAAACCCATACCTGACACTGTTGACACTGAGTAACTAATTCCCTGAAACTGGATAGCCCAAGGAGCTAGATTAAAACCAAATACTACTGGTTTTTACAAAAATAATAACAAAAAGAGAAAAGAAAATCTAGTAATAAAATGACACCTATGACATCATGGTATAATTACAGATCAGTGTCTTGTTCAGCCATCAGTAAATAAGTTTTGTTCTAGTCACTTACAAGAGAAATGTTCACTCAGCCTACAGTTCCACCTTATAATCCTTCATTGAAGGAAAATCAAGCCAAAAAATAAAATCTATAGTCACAAAGTATCTGCAGCCAAGAGCAGAAATAAATAAATGAATTAATCTTGCAAGCTAGATTTCTTCACTCATACAGTTCAAAGTCCAGCCCAGGAAATAGTTTCAGAAGCCATGAGCTTGGAATTCCTCCATGAGTAATCATGCCATTTCCCCACAGATATGTTGTTTGCCTAAACATAATTCTTTTTTAAGACATTCTAGGTAATTCTATTTTATGAAAAATTCACCATTTCAGGTTTTTTTTTACCTTATTATTATTTGCTTTCCTAGTAAAACTGGTCAGATACACTATAGTCCACAGATTAGAGTGAGCTAATGATTGCATGAACAGCTATACCATAGCAAACCTTCTCAAAGTTTGAGTAAAATTATATACAAGTAAAATAGGATTAACATAGTACATATTTATAAGCTGATGTGCTTCTTTGTCAATGATATTGACCACCTTCCAAGGAGCATCATAACTCTCATTGATATATTAATGGTCATACTAGGGAAATGAATACATCAGTTTAGGTTTACTAGAGGCAGAGTTTTCATGTTTCTATACTTTAATGTTAGTCATTTTGAATGTGAATTGGAAAGATGATTGCTAGTTCTTTGATGATGTAACATTGTGTCCACTTAATATAGTTACAAGTAGACTGGCAATGAAGGACCAAACAGACCTTATTTTCTACCTTTTTTTCTGACAAAATCACTTGGAAATACTGGGCAGACTGTTAATGAAGTCTGTGGCCCCTGTATGTTTGATAGTGATGTCTACATTCCAAACCGTTATTTGGGAATTCTTTTGAGTATTATGGCAGCTCCAATACTAAATTGAATGAGTGATAAAGCTCTATTTTCATAACTCAGTAATATAACACTAGACATTATTTTGATGATCAATTAGAAATTGTTGACTGCACCAAGGTTACAGTAGGATACTTATATAGTAAACATAGAATAACTAGATATATTTTAACTTTCAGAGACAAATTTATGGCCTCTAATAGTACTATGAATCTGTAGTAATATTAACAATTAAATATACAATGCTTTGAAATCAATAATGGATAATTCTTTCTTGACCCCAAATAGTTACTGACAAAGATTTATGACTGGCTTTATTTGTAATTTAATCCTATAATCACACTTTGAGGTCAGAAGCAGAATACACCACATAAATTCTACTAAATAAGACATTAGTTACTGTGTAAGACACTAAGTCATATAAAACTGAAAACCTACAAAAGGTTTTAAACTAGAAATAATTTTATTCAATACAAATTTTTTATATGAACCCAGCTATGTGGACTTTATTTCCAGTTCAAAGCAATGACTTAAATAAGAACGATCTAGATATAAAGGTAATAAAAATAAAGCCTTTGGAGGGTAGAATTCTTTAAGAAAATCACAGCAGTCCCAAATAGGAGTGCTGATTCAGACTTGAATTTAGTCTGCATCTTTACAATGACTTATAATATAAAGACAATTATTCAGAGAATTTAATTTGTTAAAAAAGTTTTTTGTTATAGTAATGTCACTTCTGTCCTTTCATTATTTCAACTTGCTTTATTTTTTATATATCACCTGTGAAACTACTCCAATCACTTATTGTTCTGGTTTTCTAGAAGTCTACATTATTATAGATACAGACTTAAATGACAAACACTGAAGTGAAAATCTGATTTTAGCATGAAGTATAATTAAATGTACTGATGAATCTCTCTATAACTGCTTCCTAATAAGTTTATTTCTCTAATTATGCAACAAATGCTTATTAAATGCCTATTACATGCAAGATGCAGAACATAATTTATTCTGCCAAAACAGAAATAGCATCGTCTCTTTGGCTAAGTGATTTTAATCCTGATCTGTGCTGCATGCCCCTGTGACTGCCACATGGAAATTTGTGTCAGAACACATTAAATATGGAAACATATATAAGAATGTAGTATTTATACAGTAATGGAAAGGAAGAAAATGGAGTAAACTCTACCATGACCAGTGGGTGCCTAGAAATTTTAACTCAGTAATTGCAAGCAGTAGTGTAGCAATCATATGGGGATACAATATATCTTTCATATACTCGTCCTCCATTGCATACAGTAGTGCAGTAATCATATGGGGATACTTTATATCCTTCATATCCTGGTCCTCCTTATAGACATGTCAAGGAATTTAGGGGCATGTTCTACATCTCTATTTTCTTTAAATTAGTAGGACTGTGTTGATAATATCTCATTTTCTGGTCATAATAGGTTGGTTTGCTAATGAAAATATTTGGTGTAGGTTGGACTCTTTAAATGTGTTAATTTCATTAACTCTAATAAGGCCAATGGTATGGAAAACATAATTTAAAGTGTTGAAATAATGCCTTGTTATTTATTAGTCTTGTGCATATTCAACTTAGTCATTACCCTGTTGAAACTAAAAAGGAACACAAATTATGTAGAAATTTTATTTTAATGGGTATGTGTGGGCTTCTTATATTCATGTACTAAATTTTTGGTGTTGCTGTCTATTTTTAGTCATGACACTTAAATCTAAAACTCAATACAAAAATACTTCTAATTACCTTAATGGTTTTATGTGAGGAAAAGAATAAGCATCTTTAAGTAACTTGACAAAAATCAGTGCCATGTCTAGGACTTACACTCAGACTTATTAATTCCAAAGTTAGAACTTTTATGATAGATGATATTGGCTTTTCTATTTATGAAATTTGCCATAAAGTAACAAATTTGTGTGATTCTGTTCTTACCAATTCATATATGCATTCACAATCTCTAAAGAAAGAGAAACAATATTGGTCATGCTAGTCACTTGTCTGATTAGATTGCATTAAAAAATCATACCTTTCATAAGTTGTCTCAGCTTACACTTGAAAAGGACATTTCTAAATGAAGTTATTAAGCTGTACTTCTCAGGTAGTGACTTATAAAATACAAGAGTGGGGTTAAGGTTTGAACTCCATCTTTCAAGAGAAAAATTCTAAATCATACACAACAAATATATTATTTGTGTCTTTATATAACTGAAATCATACTGATTTTATCTATGTATTGTATATATATATTATGATGACTGGAGGCTTTTGCAGACATAGTGAGAACTTGCCTAGACACAAAGGCCTAAGATAATTCTCAGTGAAGAATTACTGTTACTTTTGTGTTTAATATCTTTAATAGATAAGCAGTGAGGAAAATGTTCACTCATAATTCCAATGCCTTGAATATAATTAAACACACAGATTAAAGAGAATAAATTTTTAAAATGTGCTTGTTATATCTAAAATAGAAGGAGATAAGCATTTTCATAAACAGCTTTCTTTGTATGGTCTCATACATCTTCAAAGTGTCCACAGAAAAGTTTACATTTTAGGCTAATGATAAGTGGATAGACAAGTAGTAGAATGAATACATATAAAGGTAGATTATTGGATAGTTAAGTTGTGGGTTCCTGAGGTATATTTCACCTATAAATCTAATTCCTAAAATCCCCCTATATTTGGCAGAATGAAAATAAGTGTTCCTTTCCTCACTCTGGTGTTCTTAGCCACCTGTGACTGCTGAGTCACTGATAGCACTCTCCACAACTAATGTGGTGCAGAAAACAAGATTGCCTTCCAATGGAACAGTGTGACACCTGTGTGTTCTTCATTGCTTTTATGTGTGGCAATCTTGGCTAATTGGCTAGGATAGAATATCATGCTTTAATCATTCAATAAATGCTTTTTCAGATTGTAAATACTGTGTATGAAACCATGTGTGAACTGAACACATTTTTCATGATCCCTTTAATAATTTTAACTGTGAATGTGTATTTGATATTGATATGTACATATTAAAAATTAACTAATATGATAAAGCACTTATGTGCCAGATGTCACAGGCAGTTTGCTATTAAGTCTGAAATTAAGACAATATGCTGGTTAGGCTTTTTAATTGGTGGAAAAGCATATCAGTGCCTTGGTGAGCTACTCTCATGACTTTGCTCTTAGTATATCCATTACAAACACCCCAGGCCTTGTCAGCAAAACTGTTCATCTTTTTACACATTAGTGCTGAAAAAGTCTTTTCAGAATAAATATGTTAAATATATTTTGGAGATCTGTTGTATTAATTATTAATATGTTGTATAGTTTTTTCTAGATTACAAGAGTGTTTATTAAGTTGCATATTACTAAGACTTGCTTTTGTGGAATAACATTATAAAGAATATCCATGCAAATTCAATTTACGCACTAGCAGCGAGGAGTTAGCAGGAATTAATATAGCTTCTCATCCCCTACAAGAGAAATTAATTTTAGAGAGTTACATAACAAAATCTTTTCTTCCACTGATGAGAAACTGACTTCTCTTTGTCCTGTGTATTATATCTGATACTATCTGCCTCTGTCTATTTTCTGTAAACTAACTTATTTACCACTAACACTTTCCCTATTTAATTCTCCTATTATTGTTTCTCCTTTTTCTTTTCATAATGTTTTAGTCTATGTCTCTGTCCTTAGGATCTACTTTGACTTGTTTTTGTTGTTGCCCTTGATTCAATCATGTTTATGTTGTCATATTGGTGAGATTCTATGTTGCTTTTTTGATTGGGATGTAGCTCAGTGGTAGAGTGATTGCTTAGCACCAATGAACCATTAAATCCAATCCACAGAACTAAACTAAACTAACATGCTATGAAAATCCTTCTCTAGTTCTTCATTGGCATCCTTTCTGAGAGTATTGTTGCAGTTTTAAGAATCGAGTTTTATAAAAAATATTTATTTATAACAAGAGTATACATATAAAGAAAAAGTTAGGTTTAATATATTATAGTTTTTGCATGAAAATTATTTCCTTTGTTATACCTATTTTACATATAAAATAAATTATAGATAATCAATCACTAAATTAAAATTGATGACTACAAGTAAGTGTTCATGAGTCAAAGCAATTTATAACTAATTACAATTTTTATAGAAAAGTGTAAAGTTGAATATAAAGATCAATAACTCTTAGAGGATGCAGCTCTGAATGTTAGATAAAGATGGAGAGAATAAGGACTCGAAAAAGAACAACACAAAATACTGGCTTCATTGTTTTCTAGTAACATTAGATTAATTGAAACATCCCAATCAAAGCTTTTGTAACTTTCTATAGCAAGCGCATTCCATTGTTATATTTTGTAATAGTTTCATTCTAAGAAATAGATAGAAAAACAATTCTTATCACATACTTAATGTTTGTACCTACATTTTTGGTTCCAAACTTTCTAGGGAGTAAATAATTTCTTCATATTACAACCAGAAAATATGTGTGATAAAAATTTCACCAGCCACAGAGTAATTATGGCAGAAACAAGATCAAAAGTAATGATTATACAATTAAAACTCACCCTATTCCCTGCCTACTGTACCTTATCTCCATTACTAAGTGTTTTTATGAAGCTCTGTAGTAAGGACATTGCCCCACATCTTTCTTCACTGACTCATCTTTTCCAGAGAAAATGATTGTTCCACCAGTCACTGACTCATTCATCCTGAAAGGGAATTTGGAGGACATGTTACATTTTATGCACTATGCTATTTGCTCAGAATATAAAAGGAACAAGTTTGTTTCCTCATGAAACTATTAGTCAGAGCTTTTATTCTAAGTCTGATTTGACTGATTCCATTTTCACATTTCAAGTCTTCTTTCTTGGGAAGGGAAGAAATTCTATCTTTGCTTTTTGCAGCTAGCTTGCATTTATATAACACTTTTAGAGATAGTTCTACTTAAAATAAGATGACCTAACATTGGAATCTTGTAGATTTTCAAATATTAAACAACTGTCTATGAGTTATCTCAGGACTTGATATATAGAACTGCAATTTACTTGCATTCTCAGGTACTTTTGCTTAAAATATCAGTTATAGATAACTTATAATGGTTAGTGATGCCTGGCACCACTGTGGAGGTGGAGAAAAGATTAAAGATCCAAAAGGTTCTTGGTTAATGAAAACATGATATGGTTTACTACAATGCCAACATAAATGTGAGAATGCTTCTTGGTATGGAAAGTACCTAGAATGTTCGACAAAGGCTAAGTGAAGAAGACGGTGCCCATCTTGAGGTCCTGTTGAGATTTGGTGAAAACTCTCAGAGATTTTGCCATTGGGGAAGTAATTTTGTGAGATATGTTTTGGACCTGGCATATTACACATCATCATTATGATCATCATCATATCTATCTATCTATCTATCTATCTATCTATCTATCTATCTATCTATTCACTTGTTCATGACACTGCAACTTGAGCATCTTTTCTTCCACTGTGTCACATACCTTCATTTACTGCTCCCTAATAAAAGAGTGATCTTGAACTGAAAATGCTGAAACCAAGAGCCTAAATCAATCTTTCCTTCTTTAAGTTGATTTCTCTCTAAAAATTTTAAAATGCCAACAGAAAGTTTAAAATGACACCTACAGTGTAACATACCAACACTCAGCAGTTTTTCTATAGAAACTCATTAGCCACATTGGCCAGAAAAATCAGATATTTGGTTTTCACTCCTTGTCCCATTCTCAAATTCCAATTTCCCAGATACCCACCTCCTGCCCCCACCATGGTAGCTAGCAATATGATTTGGCTGCTACTTCCTCTCTATCCCATTCTAAAGGGACTAAACAAAATTTCTCCTATAACCTTCTATTATCAATTTATTTGTTTGTGTCATATGCCAAACATAAGGCAAGTTTTTTCCTGGAAAATCAAGCTGGCATGGAAACCAGGTAAACCATTTTCACTCTCCTACCTGTATTCCAATTTCAATTCCCATGTTTTGTTTATGGCCAGCTTTGTAGCTGATGAACTGCTTCAGCCTCTTAATTTTTCTATTTTCCATTCTTGAAGGACTAAGCAGACACTCTCCTATATACCTCCTTCCTCACTCCATCCATTTGTATTATTTGCTAACAACCCAAGACTCTGCATATCCACAGGGCAAGCCTGGCCAGGCCAGCCCAGGTAGGGTATCATATCTTCTCCAAGAACAAGTCTTTCTTTTTCCTTTGTCCACACTCCTGCATATCAGCTCCCAATAACTAAGGAAGTTCTGTTCTTGATAGCCAGTCACCACATCTGGCATGAAATCAGAAGTATTCCTTACAAAGAAACTCACAACCACCACACCCTCCTAAAATCCTGATGAAGCATTAGAAGCCAAGGATTGAAACATCTCCCCAGTTAAAGAAAAAAAAAAGATATCAGCTTTTAGAATTACAATCATCCCAAACGCTGATGCTTAGAAGGCTGCATAAAATTACATTCAATACCAGCCAGAACAATAAGTCTTCACTTGAATCCAAGAAAACTACTACAGTAGACCTTGACAAATGCAATATAACTAAAGCAAAGGGCAAAAACTTTAAAATAGCCATATGAATATGATAAAAAACCTAGAAGAATATGCATGAATCCAATTAATTAAATCTATGAAAACACAAACAGTGGAATGAACTGAAGAGAAATTTTCAACATATGAAAGTAGAAATAGAATCAATAAAGAAAATGCAAACTGAGGGAAAACAGTAAAGGTAAAATATAGGAATTTGAACAGAAACTTCATAGGCAAGACTCACCAACAGAATACAAGAAATGGAAGAAAGAATCTCAAGCATTTGAAACAAGATAGAAGAAATGATTACAACCAAAATAATTCACCGTGGTTAATTAGGCTTCAAACAACAGTACCAATGATAGTTGAACATATATAAATTGATGAAAGTAATCCACTATATAAACAAACTGAAAGACAAAAGCACATGATCATCTTATTAAAGACAGAAAAACCCTTTAGCAAGATTCAAACACTTTAATGATAAAGGCTGTAGATAGACCAGAAACATGAGACCTCCCTCAACATAGTACAGGAAATTTAAAGGAACCCTTAGCCAATATCAACCTAATTGGATAGAAACTAAAACCAAGAGTCAAACAAGCTTGTCTGCTCTCTTAATTACAATTCAATATACCACTTGAAGTCTTAGCTAGAGCAATAAGGTAACTGAAAGAGATCATGAAAATAAAAGGAAGTAAAGAAATTAAAGTGTCTGTATTTGCAGGATATATGATAATATACATAAATTACTCTAAAAATTCCACCAGGGATTTCTATAGCTAAAAAACACTTTACAAAACTAATACACAAAAATTGGTAGCCTTCCTACATAGAAATGACAAATAGATTGAGAACAAAATCAGATAAACAACACATTTCATGATACTCTAAAAATAAAAATATCTTGGGAAAACTCTAACCAAGCAACTTAAAAATTTGTTTAATGTTTTAAGTCAATGAATATATTGAAGAAAATATCAGAATATTGAAAGATCCCCCATGCTTATTCATCAATAGGATTAAAATGGTAAAAAGTGTCACCCAACCAAAAGCAATTTAGAGATTTAATGCAATTTCCATCAAAATTACAAGACAATTATTCTCAGAACTTGAAAGGAAATATTTCATCTTTATTTGGAAAAAAATAATCCCAGGTAGCTAAAATAATCCTTACTAATAACAAAGCTGTGAGAGGTATCACTATCGCCAATCTTAAATTGTACCGTAGAGCTATAGACACAAAAGAAAGCATAGTATTGGCATAAAGTTTTAATAAATAGAATCTAACTGAACCTCCACATACTGGTGTACACATATTGGACACCTAATGTTTTTAAGAAGCTAAAATATACATTTAAATAAAATGATCATCTCTATCAAAGGATTCTGGTCAAACTTGAAGGCTGAATATAGAAGAATGTAAGTAAATCCATATTTATTTTCATACATGAAATTTAACTCCAGATGGATTAAGGGACTCAACATAACACGTATACACTGAGTCTCCCTCTCTCCCTCCTTCCCTCCCTCCCTCCCTCCCTCCCTCTCTCTCTCTCCCTCTCCCTCTCTCCCTCCTTCCCTCCCTCCCTCCCTCCTTCCCTCCCTCCCTCCCTCCCTCTCTCTCTCCCTCTCCCTCTCCCTCTCTCCCTCCTTCCCTCCCTCCCTCCCTCCTTCCCTCCCTCCCTCCCTCCCTCTCTCTCTCCCTCTCCCTCTCCCTCTCTCCCTCCTTCTCTCTCTCTCTCTCTCTCTCTCTCTCTCTCTCTCTCTCTCTCTCTTCTTGAGACAGGTTTTCTCTGTCTTGGCTATCTTGGACTAATTTTGTAGACCTGGCTGGCCTTGAACTCATGGCAATTGACCTATCTCTGCCTCCTTAGTGCTGGGATTAAAGGTGCACACCACCATGCCTGGTGAGTCACTGAATCTCATTGAAGAAAAGGTAGGCAATAATCCTAATGTTATTGGCAAAGGAAAGAACTTTAGGGACAAAACACTGATAACACAAGCACTAAGAACAGCAATTCATAAATGTGACATTATGAAACTGAAAAGCTTCAGTATGGCAAAGGAAAAAGTCGTTTATACAAAGTGGCAAGCTTTGGCCCTATTGCTGCACATAGCACCTACAGAACTCATTGAATATGAATAAGTGAAACATTCACATACTTAGAGCTTTCCCCTCTGAAGAGTACTACTCATGGTACTTTAAGGTACTCTGCACACTACTAAAGTATAGAGGTAAGCATCAACCCAGACACAAAACCATGGTTACATAACAATAATCTTCAATCAATGTGTACTAGTGCAAAACTGCCACAAAAGCTTGTGGGAATAAACAATCAATATCTGATTGGATTTGAGGCCAATTCTATGAGATAGAACCCATTCCCAACACTGCTTGCATGACCAAGAACGTTAGACTAGATAGACCAAAGATACAGAGGAAAACCAAATGCTGCAGATCAGAAAAAGGAACATAGTAACAAAATGATTCCTAATTGTATTCTGCTATACTCATATATTAGTGTCTTTTCAGCCACCATCAAGAAACTTGACATGGAAATAAATATAGAGACCCACAGCTAGAGAATGTGCAGAAGAAATGACCTATTTTGGAATATTTGGTCTTACTAGAGATTTGCCCATCAATTTGTTCCACTGAAATCTTAGGGAATCATGTAAAAGAGGAGGAAGAAAAATTTAAGAGCCAGAGGGGAAGGAGAACACCAAGTAAACAAAGGACCTTTAAATACAGTGGGATTGGTGCAAGTATGGACTTAGAGAATCTTTGGCAGCATTCACAGGGCCTTCACAGGTCTGGGCTTGATGGAGTGGTAGTGGTGAACATGAACTCAACCCCAAATCCCTAACACAGAAATTATCTCCAACTGATAAGCACACACAGAATGAAATTTAATTTTTTTTTCCCTTTGGAGTCTCAATGGCATATAAATCACTTTTAAAGCTAAGCCCAAGTCGACAATAGACGGCCAACACAAAATGAACTCAATGGTATTTTTGGAGGTTTTCTTGTCTCAAAATGCTTTGTCTTTACATTTTCCCCTTCTAATCCTAATAAGATGTTTTACTTATATATTAGGGTTTCTAATTTAGTGGGATATATTTTTTTTCAGATTTAAGTGTTTACCAATGTATGTGTCTCTGTATCTTTATGTGTTTATTTTTTCTTTTGCTTCCCTTTGGATATATGTTTTCCTGTTTGTTTTATCATATTCAAGTCTTTTGTTTTTATTTTATTTATTTATTTTTTGTTTTTTAGTTGTCTCTTAGTTTTCCAATGACTATGCATGTAAGTTTATGGATTTGTCCTGGTAAGGACAGTCTGGAAGTAATTAGGAGAAGAGGGAACCATAGTTTGAATATATGGCATGAAAAAAACTACTTCAAGTAAAAATAATTAAAAACATACCTTCCATTGTACATTGTGAGTAAATCTAGTGTAAATTAGAGATTATTAATGATAAGTTTGTTATCATTATGCACAAACATCAATTTCAACCTCTCTGATGGGAAATCTTGATCATAAGGGAGACTAGTCACACACATGGACAGATATATGGGAGTGTTTGGACCTGTTTTCACTTTCCCTGTAAGCCTGAATTCCTTAAAATGATCTTAAGAAGAAAATCAGACAGACAAAGATATAGCACAAGAACAAAAAAGGAAAGGCCACTTTCAGCAGATAGTGGAGAGATTTCACCTGTTTTCAAACCATTCCCAAAATATCACTGACCAAGCATCATGAACTTAGTTATAAGATACAAAAAATGTCCATATTTTAAAAGTAAAAACTAGAAAAAATATTGGGACCTAGATATAAATTAAAGTTAAAAGTTTGAATGTAAAACCATAGCTCATGAAAGATAGTTTTACAAACTGAATTATATCAAAGTTAAATGTTTTCTCACACCAAAGTTTCATGAAAAGGATAAATAAGAATATTTATAGAGCCTACACATGACAGAGTAATTATATGTAGAACGAATATATAAGAAACTTGGAAAACTAAGTTAAACACATAATAAGGACACAGAAACATCTAGCTAATGAGAGGCTGAAGCCATGGGTGATTGCTTAAGGATGCTTGAATGCTTTTGCAGAGATCTGTGTTCCTAGTACCCAAATGAGTGAGCTCACTAACGCCTATGACTCCAGCTTCAGGAGAAGCTTCACCTGGATTGCTTTAGGCACTCTCAAGCATGAGTACACACACACACACACTCACACACCACACACACAGGTACACATACACAAATAAAATACATATTAAAACTCCACTTTGAGAATAAGTGAATGAATATTTCACTGAAGATACCCAGATAATGAGTTCATTAAGCATTCAAGTTATCACTTATAAATTATCACATATAAATTAAAAGTAAGATTATGTGTTGCTATGTGAATTTAAAAGCAAAAAATTTCAAATGTGGTAATATTAAATACTCATTAACATGTGGACAGAAGAGATAACTCACTCAATTCACCAAAGAATATAAAATGATGTTGCCACATTAAAATATTTCATGTATCTTAATAAAAGGAACATTCACTTCTCTTGAGAGAAAGAATTGCTCTGTGCAATTATTCATTGTCAATGGAATGTTACATTTATACATAGAACACACACACATGTTTATAGATATTGGAAACTGAGAGATTTGTGGTAGATGCAAACCCCAGTACTCTCATCATAGAAGAATCTTCATCATTAAAGACACTAGTGATGTTTAAAGTTAGATACAACCATGTCTGAAAGTTTTGTTAACTATTAAGACAAATACTTTAGGACTGCTTGTCCATAGAGCCCCTAAGGATGTTAATCTTGGATCTTGGTGTTATTCTATGGGTAACCAGATTCTCATTGCACATTCATACTTGCCTTTGTTAAGCAAGAAGAACACAGTAAATAAGACTCCATGTTACCACACACAGTGTTGATGACAGATGATGTTCTTATGCTTTAGCCAGTATCTCTAAATCTCTCTCAAATAGTGTCTAGTGAACCAAAGGCAGCACCTCTTTACTAGTGTTTATTTGTGACCAACAGTCCTTGTATGTGTGTTCATATAGTGAATCATAGGAGCTTTGTCTTTAAAAATAAGCAGGATGTGTTTATATATTTTGAAATACATATGAATATAGGTATATGGCAACTAATTTAAAAATAGGTCAATTATTTGAAAGAGAACAAGGAGAGGGCTTTAAGGGGAGGAAGAAGAAGGAAAATAATTTATTATAATCTCAAAATATAAAAACATAATTAAAATTATTTTAAAATGCTGATAAAGGGATTAAAGAATAGATTGTAAGATTCTCAGAATTACACAGTAACATCAGAAGGATAATAAAGTGAACAGCCCACATGTAGATAATGTTTTCTCATTGTTTGGCCTTCTTCAGAGGGCTTTATAACTTTCCTTAATTCATCTGGTCTAGTAGCATTTCTTTATGGATGAGCCTACTGTTTTTCTTATTGTTCACTTATGATAGTGATATACAGAAAATTGCAGTAAATGCTACAGATATCCACACTAGTTAAGAGAAGGATGGTATAAGACTGCTGCCCAGGAAGTGCACTGCAGAACCTTCCCCCCGCTGGAAACAAAGACTGAACATGGCTTTGCATCACAAATTCCAGTGTTTACTTTTCATGGTGGGTTTCCCAGAGACACTCCAAGTTCACAAGTCCTCCCATTATTCTTTTTATCTTAAAGCCACTCCCCACACAAATGAATGCCTCAATAGACAGATAAATAGACTACAGCGATATATAAGCAAAGTTAGCAATAGGACTATATGTCAAGTATTTATCATTGTATAAGTTATAATTATTGCTATTATTGTCTACTCACAACGGTGAGAACAAATTGCAATCAGCCTTATTTGTTTGTTAATTATTTCCATAATTTTTAATTTAAAATAATACATACAAATATAAATCTCACAAGATTTTATCTTGTTGATCTTCTCAAAGAACCAGCTCTTGGTTTTATTGATTCTTTGTATTGTTCTCTTTATTTCTAATTCATTGACTTCAGCCCTGAGTTTGTTTATTTCCTGTCATATACTCTGTCTACAATATGTTCGGAGGAAGAAGAAAAGAACCTGGAAGTGACAGGAGCTCCAGAAGAAGTGCAACAGAAACCATTATCCAGGGCCCAGAGGGCATTGCTGAGACGGAAGAATCAACCAAGGACAGTGCATGGGCTGGTCCTAGGTCTCACACACAGATGTAGCCAATGGGCAGCTCAGGCTTAATGTGGGTCTTCTAATAAGGAGAGTGTGAAATATTTCTCTAGTATGGACTCTGATGCCAGCTCTTTGATCACTCCCCAATTGTGGGGCTGCCTTTCCAGGCCATAAAGAAAGAGGACATGCTCAGTTCTGATGGGACTTGATTGACTGGTGTGAATAGCAAGAGGATCTCCTTTTTTCTGAGGAACAGAGGAGGCAGGTGAGAGAAAGAGAGAGTGGGATTGGGAGATGAGGAAGGATAGGGCTATGACCAGGATGTAAAGTAAATAAAAAAAGTTTAAAAAAAGATTCCATGTCATGCAATTCTGTTCCCATGGAATTTCTGAAATAACAAAGGTAGAGGTAAAAGCAGATTCATCATTACCAGATGTGGTCTGAAGGGTAGGGTAGAAAATACAGTTAAAAGGACAACATGTAGTGTTTATGGAGCAAAACTGCTGTGTCTCAAATGGTGGTTACTAGATTGCAAATGTGTGATCAATTAATAAAAAACTATATATTCATTTGCACATAAAATATTATACATGCAGTTTAGTGTATATAAAAATAATGGGCCTGAGTAGAGCCAAAGCATTTCTGTAAATGCTAGTATTCTTACAGTGATTTTTTTTTTAAAAAATGTATTTATTTATTTATTTAGTATATGGTACTCAGCCTACAAGTCAGAAGAGAGCTTGAGATCACATTATAGATGGTTGTATGCCACCCTCTGGTTGTTGGGAATTGAACTCAGGACCTTTGGAATAGCAGACAGTGCTCTTAAGAGTTGAGCCATCTCTTCAGCCCCATGACTGTGATTTATAGCTAAAAAAGTGCTGAGTTTCTTGTTCCCAGTCTACAGACTCCAGGATGCTGCAGACATTCATCACCTCTTTCCAGTGCCATGGACAATGATGAGGTTTGGTCCAACACTGAGCTGGCTGCAGTGCTACGCCAGTACAACATCCCGCATGGACCTATCATGGGCTCCATTCAGCTCTACGGCAAGAAATCTTCGAGTATGAGACCCAGAGACAAAGGCTTACCCCTCCCCGCAACTCGTCATCATCTTCATTCACCTATTGGTTCTCAGATATGAATTCAACCTCCATGAACTCAGATGCATGATCTGCCCCCCCAAAGAGGACGCCTTACTACTATGACAAGGGTTAATTGACCACCAGGACATATGAGGAGCCCAAGTCTGTGGACATGGGGACCTTACTTGTAGATGTTGACACTTTCCACCACCAGATGTGTAATGATATTTTCTCTTCTTCAGAAGAGAACATGCCATCTATGGCTGAGACAGTGGCTACCAGAGTATCACATATTACCACACCAGGAGTCCCCTGGGCTTACTGTACTATCCTACATCCTCCTCCTCTTCAGTGTCCTCCTCTTCATCTTCTCCCTCTTCTTGCCTTACTTGCCGTGCCATTGGACCAGGAAAGCAAGCCCCCATTGCTGCTCTTTGCCAGGATTGACAGGTCTCACTCTGGGGTGAGATGTTACTCTTCCTGTTCTTTGCTGCCTTTCTGATCTTTGTTTACTATTCCATACACGCTAACGAAGGCAACCCTTTCTGGATGGATCCCTGAGGGTACTTACAGTTTCAGAGCAGCTCTTAACAATAGATGTGGCTGATTGTCTTAACAGTGTTTGCTGGGGGGCAGGGGGTAGGGGCTATTTTGTGTGTTTTAGTTAAGGGGTGCAGGGCCTAGCCTAGGGTAATGCTTGTTTTCCACCTCATCCTCCCAAGGAAGCAGCATATATTACCCTTCCACAGCCCAGTGGACCCAGTTGTACTAGAGCCTCCTAGTTCTACTGCTTCTGACCCTTAGGGCTCACTGAGGGGATGAAGACTTCCTTTCATTAGAAGAAAGCTTGGTGGTGGCAGTTTTCATGTATGCATGTTCGTTGTCACCTTTTCAATGGGTATTAACCAAAGGCCACCCTGGAGTTGTTTTCCTGGACACAATAAAAGACGTGTTTATGTAAAATTAAAAGAAAACTTCATGCTTAAGAAATTATGTTTCTGGCTGGGCATGACAGCACATGCCTTTAATCCCAGCACTTGGGAGGCAGAGGCTGGTGGATCGCTGTGAGTTCGAGGCCAGGCTGGTCTACAAAGGGCTGTGTAAGGCTACGCAGAGAGGCCCTGTCTAGAAAAACAAACAAACAAACAAAAAAACAAAAACAAAAACAAAAATTATGTTTCTAAGGGGTGAAAAACATGGGAATATGAAGGAAATTTTGTTCAAAGCTCTAATCTTCTTGGCGTTGGGAATGGTAGCAAATGGTAACAGTAGCTATCTGGTTACAGTAAGAAAAAAATGATTTACACTAAAACTGATGTGATCCAAAATACAGCCAATTCTCCTTTCCTGGTGCTCTTTCACAGGTTTAAAGCTGAGTGCTTAGGGACTTAAGCTTAAATACTTTTTATAATTTTCAAATATATTACTGTCCTCCTTAACCAGTGTAGTCCTGAGCAGCGCACCACAGGGACAGCTGCAGCCTCTACCTGTGAGGTACTGCCAGAGCTATCAAGACAACAGCGCCTCTTTTGCTGCCTCAGCATGCAGCCTGAGGCACTGAAGCAGGAACTGTTAACATTACAGAGTCTCCTCTCCAGCCTCCCAAAGTGGCTGTGCAGCAACAGATCCTCAACCAAAGACACCTGAACCTGGGGAGGTCTCCCTGTCCTGACTCAAGGGCCACATCAAGGAAAAAGAGTTGAAAAAAGCCATCAATCCCCAAGCAGGAAAACCCACCAAATCTCTTAACTTCACACACACACACATACACACACAAAAAAAAAAAACCAACAACAACAAAAAAAACCCAAAAATCAAAACACAAACATAAAACAAAGCAAAACAAAACAAAAACCCATCAATCCCAAAGCATGAAAGCCCACAAATCCCTGAGCTTCTCACACCCAGGATTTGAAATTCTACCAATCTTCATCGTGGAAATGTTTTCTTTTTGTTTGAGAAGTTGAAGTGATTTTTTTTTTTGTAAACTTTTTAATCCTGGCATTTTCTAAGCATGTGTTTAAAGTCTTAGTCTTCTGTCAATTGGTGTATTCATTGCATTCACTTGTGAGTTATTTTTTATGTATGTATGAATGTAATTACCTTTTTAAAAGCATGTTTCTGTTTCATAAATATGTTTGATAATGTGTATTCTTCAGACATGAGGTTTCAAATTAGTTAAACGTGGTTGTAGCATATTTAATTACTTCAGACTATCTTCCTTGGTGAATTTCAAAATTCTAAACCATTATTAATCACTTCATATATGATGTGCCATGGAAGATTCTAAAAATACTTTTCTGCCTCTCATTTCAGTGACATTGCATTTTATAAGCTGAGGTAAAAATATATTTTCTTCCTTAGAGATTTCTCTACACTATAGTTTTTTGGATATAGTGAAAGTACAAAATAATAAATGAAATCTAGCAATCTAAAATTTTCCCTCAAAGTAAAGGCTAGATGAGACACTGAAATATTTAACTTTCCAAAGCCTAACTCTTTCAAATCATCCTAACACCATCTATCTTGGCATGGTTACCTCAGAGAGTCCTCAGACAAGAGGTTACTTTTGATTTTCTTTTTGAATAGCAAGAGCTGTATACCAGATACAAGATTTTGCATTAAATTTAGACATGAGTGTACATTCATTTTAGATATGGTTTTATACAGATTATATGTGCTGAAGAAAAAAAATTGCCACTTATCTTACTAGTGACCCATACTCCTGCAGAGATTAGAAAGTCTTTGGGGGAAGCAAAGGCGGATGAGTTAGGCTCATCGCAAATCACCTGTGGCAGGATAAGACAGTGCTATGGTGATCAGGAAGCTCGCCCCAATGTTCTGCCCATTTCCAGATCTGTAACTGCTTCTGCCAACCAAATTCTTCCCACTAGTTTTAAGGAAATAATTTCTATTGCCATGGAGAGAAAATTTACAAAACTGACAAATACCTGCTAGTCTTAACACAACACTACTATAGACATATTTTCTGGACTATTAATTAATGAATGTGACTGTATTTCTTTATCAAAAGATGTATTTATATATGTTAGGGGAAACTTTGCCCATGGAAAGACAAATAGAAGTAGACAAACTTAAACTATTTTTACACCTGAAACCTAGAAAATTAAAATTACACATATTGTGTGCAATAAAATTATAAGAAATCTAATCACCAAATGAATTTCAACTTTATTTAGGCAGTAGTACTTAATTCTGTAGACTCTGCCCTGTAAGTTTAGCTGAGAGAGTAACTCAGGTAATCCTTGAGTTTGACTTATAATGCTATATACAGTTATTTACCTTTTCAAGATATCTTTTGCATTACTAAAAATTTTAGTGGTCAAATATAAAATTTTTAAATTTAATGTTTAATAGAATTTTTAAATGATCAATACATTCAATTCTTAGATTGAAGAAAATCACAGAATTTCAAATACAGCTTTGGTACAGCTCTTCCTATTTTTCAAGAACTGAGAATTTTTATCAACAATGAAATCACAGATATTTTTAAAATATACACATATTTACAGATATATTTTTGCATCCTGAGATATTATGAGCTTCTGAAATATACTAAGTATAGTCTAGCAAGTAATTATATTCTCATCAAGTGTTTTACATCAAATTATTACTGAATTTCTTTAATGTTTGTTATTCACTCAGTGTCAATAGAGTAAGATTTATATCATGATAAAACTGCGAAAAAAAATTTCCTCGTGTTACCAGAAATATAAAGAGAGTATGTTTTGAAAGACCCCCGAAGGGAGATCCTCACTCAAGTCTCGGGATGGTGCACACACAAAGACACACAAACGACCGTCTTGCTGTAAACACATGAGGCAGTTTATTGGCGGAGCTCCGGGTTGACACGTATCTCACGCAGGAGACAGAAGGGTCGACCCAGAAACTCAGGGGTTAGGGGTTTATATGGGCAAGGGTCGGGGGGAGTGGCAAGTTTTGGCGCGGCCACACATGATTGGTTGTTTCAAACATTTGAACATCAGCAAATTGCATAGGCAGATCTGGGGTAAGCTCAGACTTAATCCCACGGGAACAGTCCTTGGTTCCTGTTTTTCTTGGAACCCGAGGGTAGATGTTTGTCTGTGCTAACGACACATCTGGTTAAACTCAAACCTGGAACATTGTGTGCGGGCCGCAAGAGGGGATTAAGCAGACACCATAAGATCGGATGAGGGGTCTTGGCTCATTACTCACTCGACCATGTCCGGTACCTGTTTCTCTCAGGAATTTGTCCTTGTGTATTCTCCCTATCTTTTATGGCCAGCCGGTCCCTGGAACATTCAGTAGGCCTTTGTCTCCTATCTCCGCATTCTTTGTGACTTATCATCTGGGACCTTGGGCTAGCATACCTGCCGACCTGCACTTATGAGTTAGAGAGCTCTACTGTTCTGGTTGCTTTAATGCTAATTAAAAATTTTCCCTTTCAGTTTCTGATGCCAGTTTTTCACTTTGGTTTTATGTTGTGTTTTGAAAGCAGTTTTGTCCTGTATGTGCTTTGCCTTTGTTCCATTTCAAGCGAGAAACTGAGCATGAAGTTGGGTGGGTAGAGAATTAAAAAAAGAACTGGAGGGGAATAGAGGAGGAAAAGAAATATGATAAAATATTTGCAAACAAATTTAAAAATATAAAAAAAAATTTAGAACGAAGAAAAATGTTTCTCACTACCAACCATCTTCATTGACTGCCAAATGTGTCCTTGAGATCAAAAGTTAAGGAATATTTGGAGAGTCATTGTGATGCAGCCTCCAGGAGATGTGTTTAAACCATCAAAGCTACAGGGGGGAGGGCATAGCCCCATTTGCCTCTGTTGGGTTAGTGATCAAGGATGTTTGGTGGTGGCAGTGAAGGTCACTACTCTTTTTGGTTTTGCAATGATAGATGGTAGCGTAGTGAGGCAAACTTAAAGAAGTGGCTGGCTTTTGAGTATCTTTTGTCATAGGGCCTGCAAACATAGTAAAAAAGCTATGTCCTTTTATAAAGTAATAGGTCAGAAGGGACTTAAGATGGGTTCAAGAGCTCAAAGACCATTGCCTGAGAAGCACAGTACCATCATCTCCAGAGGCAAGCATGCCTTTCAGTCCTCTGATGATACCTTTCTTTGCTATTAATTTTGTTGGAAATCATCTTCTAAATGCAAGTGTTTATATAATATTGTGATTTTATTGGTTTGTGATATGTATAATTTGAAATACAAAGTAAAAATACTTCATAGATAATGGTTACTCTCACCCACTGGTACATGTCTATTTTTTCTCTTGCTCAAGCATCCTTAAATTACTTCCAACCTGGAATGTCACTATTTCCATTGGTGAATAAGAAGGTTTACATCAACATTCATTACTTTAAAGATGTAGTGAATACCACAGAATTTAATATTGGAAGTGCCTAATGTTAAAACCTAAAATTGTTACTTTCAGGTATGCACTTAAAACTCTGCTATGGTAATTTGGTCCAATTTACAGAACCACTTAGATTAAATCTATGTATTTTAATCAAATTTCTTAAAATTTTAAAGTAAAATACAACTCATTAAGAGTGTGGTGTGGGATATGAAGAACTATGTAATTTGACAGAATATGAAAACATTATAATTTCACTTCAGGCTAAAAATACAGATAGATCTTATTGGACAAGGTGAAATATTTTGCTAATAACTACATTGTCTATTTATTTCTTCAAGTATAAATCTTATATTTATACTGACTGTTGAGAGCTCATGTGAGATTAATCTGAAATATCCTAGTCCTGGAAAGGATCTTTTTTTTTTTCTGTATAGATATTGCTATTTTAATTCTTTGCTAATTCTCCTCTTATAGTCTTAGGAGGAAGGTAACTTCATTATTCATTCCAAATACAAAATAGTTCAGTGTTGTAGAAGACAAACCTTGATATATTTAAAATACACATCCTTTCAATATACAAGTGACCTACTTAATGTATATCTTACATTAATTGAACTGAAAGTGTTTTTAAGATTCTTCACATTTTTTCAAGAGTTCTTATAAATAATTCAGTTTGTAATATGACTTCATTTATTTAAAATACTAGAAAAACAAAAGGCAAATTAATCTGCTGAACTTTTGTGAGGAACTGATTGTGGTTTTCTTGGAACTGGAGAACGGGGACTATTTATGTAAGGGGGGAAAGACTCTGGCAGAAGTTCTTGTGCCAACTTTGGAGGCAGATCAAGTGTCTTAAGCATGACAGATGCAATGGTTTCATTGCCATATAAGTAGCTCCACACTCATCAAATTCTACCTTCACATGTGTGCAATCATATCTTAGTAAAGCTGTTTTAAATAGGTGAAACCAGGTTTAAAAAAATGTAGAAAATAGTTGCTCATGGCAATATCTGCTCATTGACGTATAAGAAAATTGCTAATGAAGAGTGATGGTTAAAGTTTTGAGTCCTAAAGGATTCGAAAGTAATTGAGTAAAGCAGAGATTGTTTGAGAGAGGAAAATTAAAAGTAGATATTTGATTAGCATACGATTTACTTTGAGATTTTAAGTAGCAATGAACTTTTTTGGGGGGTTGTTAATTTTATTTATTTATTTATTTATTCACTTTACATCCCAATTATAGCCCCCTCCCCCTTTCCTCCCCATCCCATCCTGTCTCCACCTTCCTCTTCCCCTGTTCCTCAGAAAATGGGAGCCTTTTCTATCGATCATAATTTGATTAGTGACAATCAAAACTTCATATCATGCAAGGTCAAATAATACCATCTTTGGTTCTCTAGAGTTCTGGCTCTTTCAATTGAACACTGAGAACTAACTGTGTTCATGTTTTTCATTGTGTGCACTGCTTAAATGGAAGAGAAGCAAATGTCTGTGATATAAAGTAGGAGGCAAAAAAGACTACAAAAATTAATTATGTGCCATTTTTCATTATATTGCTCAATGACTTTCAAATACCAAACCATCTGTGCTCATTTGGACATTGCGGTTATATTTTAGATATATTATAGCAACATCATGGCACTAACGTTTGTTTTAGGGAAAACACAGTGGGGCTGAAGAGATGACTCAGTGAATATATCCTCAAAACAGCCCCAAGGATACAATAGTAATGGTTGTATCTTGGGAGTTACTATAGCACTCTCGTTGCACTTAAAGAGTATCAACAGCAAGGAATTCATGTCTGGAACATGGGTATTCAACTACCCATGGCTGGTAAGGTTATAGACTCTAGAGGAAAACCTGCTGCTGTGACCTTTGTATAATTTGTATTTGTATAACCTCTTACTTGTTTATAAACACTTGTTCTACATCCACAGAAAAGTACACTGTGCCCTCCTCATCAAAGAAGCTTCTTTTAGTTTTTTTTTTTTTTAAGCTGGAGACTAACAGAAAGCTACATCTTGTAAAAATTCTGAGAACAGCTGTGTCTGTAGTGCACAGCTGCAACTGACTAATTTTCAATGTGATTCCTCTACCTAAGGCTCAGGCAAAACTGAATACTTGAAACTGGGGTAAAAGTGTCATGCTAAACTTTGGCTGTGCTCCATGCTAACTTCTTCCTAAATGCTTTTCTGAGGCAGACTAGGAAGCCTGGCTCCATCTCAGCATAGAGTGTGGTAGAGAACACAGGCTGCTAAGCACAGCAAGGTGGAATAGTGTCTTCCACTGCCAGAGACCAATGAGGTAAGTTATACTGACTCCCTGACTCAGTTGGGGAAAATGGCTGCCTGTGGATGCAGGCATATTTTTGGGGAAATTCAAAAATGAAAATCAGCTAGAGTTTGGATAACACTTACCGAAATGTTGCCTCAGTGAGTCAAACTCGAGGACAGCCTTTCTTTTCACACTTCTAATTGACAACAGTTTCATGGTCTCCGTAGTTAAAAAAGAAAATCTTTACATTCAGCCTACACAACACATGCGTTTATACTGAATGTAAATCTTGGTTTAGTTTGTCAACTTAAGTGATATATATGTCATTTTCCTGAACATATAAATTGCTATTCTGTCCCTAATCCTCCTTTGGAAGCCAACCCCCATTCACATCAGTTAAACCCACCTCCGATGCTTCATTTCTATAGAGTTGTCTATGTGACTTGCAGATTTAGCTGTGTGCTTCTCTCTGTTAACTTTCCTTCTATAGCTACACTGTCATCATCTTAAGTGGAGACAGCATGATCTGCATTTACTGATGGAACTGACATTCTCATACATATGGTATGTTTGACTAATTAATTGCTAATTAGAGAATGCTGTGGGTTGACTTAGCTTTTCTGAAGGATTGTGGGAAAATCCTTATGCATAAAGCTGATTTTAAACAAAGCAGTCACTGTTACTAGAAAATTTTACATTTTATTTGCTGGTTTTTTTTTTTTCATTTCTTTTTGGGAGCTTTATGGTTTTATATATATTAGGTTTATTTACAGATGCCTTAAGGTAATTTTATATTAATCATTCTGTACCATTTATACAACCTATCTGTTGATAGATATGATAAATATATGGGGTATTTAAAATATATAACTTTCACTACATTTCATTATAGTTTGCGTTCTAGAGAGAAGTGGCTGATATTGGAAGTTGATTATAGTTCCAAAGAAAATGGTTATGTGTAGAGAAGCAGGGAGGATGAACTGTGTCTGTCTGTCTGTGTTTGCTCTTGGGAAGACTTTTCTGCTTAAATTCCATTTGTAATTGATTGGAGGAAGACCTTGTGATCCACAATAAAAGACATTTCCGGTTAGAAAAAAGTTATAAGATGGAAAAGACTGACAAAAATCATAGTCATAAAACTCGAAATGAGGAATCGAACTGGTCCATGGAGAGTAAAGATTAAAGTGCAGAGACCAGAGGGAAGAACTGTGCATGACCTCTCAGCTGCCAATACTGGAACTCCTCTGCAGGATCTGAGCAAGAGTGGGTTTTATACATATTTTAGGAGGCAAGTTAAAAGAGTTGGATACTGTTTACTAAGAGAAAGCAGGTTAGGGTTAGTGTCATTTGCCTGTCATTGTACCAAAATTCTAGGAAATGCCTCAAGTGAAAGGAGAAACAAGGTGTTCAAGTAAGGTAATGATGAAAAGTAAAGACAGAACTCATAGATGAATCTGTGCCAACAAACACCTAAGGCTTTTTGTCAACACAGTACCTTTAGCTATTAGCAATTATTCACTGTGGTAGGTATTATTAATAATAAAAATTTCAGAATCAAAAGTTAATCTTAGTTAGATCCCATTTTTTGAATAAGTATAAATGTAAACATAAATATAAAAAATAAATATAACCTGAACAGTCCATTTAACTTCACAGTACAAATACTTAAATATTTCTAACAATTAACAATTCATTTTGCAATGAAAGCATATATGTCAGGAATTCAGAATACTTAGTAAGAATGTTAAATTTATTTAGGATCACAGAGATATAAAATATTGATAATTGCACTGCAGACCTTAATATGTATGTTATTAATTGAAGTGTTACAATGGCAATAAGAAGATGGTATATACATTAGTTTCAGAAAAGACTGGAACAATTGGATGAAGGGGACATTTAATAATCTCTATTAGTTTCAAAGCTATTACAATTATTTTTTATTATTATTATTTTTTTGTATTTTTTATTAATTTATTCTTGTTACATCTCAATGGTTATCCCATCCCTTGTATCCTCCCATTCTTCCCTCCCTCCCATTTTCCCCTTATTCACCTCCCCTATGACTGTTCCTGAGGGGGATTACCTCCCCCTGTATATGCTAATAGGGTATCAAGTCTCTTCTTGGTAACCTGCAGTCCTTCCTCTGAGTGCTACCAGGTCTCCCCCTCCAGGGGACATGGTCAAATGTGAGGCACCAGAGTACATGAGAAAGTCATTTCCCACTCTCCACTCAACTGTGGAGAATGTTCTGACCATTGGCTAGATCTGGTTAGGGGTTTAAAGTTTACCGCTTGTATTTACAAAACCCTGCAACATTTGTAATTCCATACATTTAGCTGCATGTCCATAACTTTGAAAATTGTGCTTTTAAACATTTTATAACACCCTTTGTTAGAGCTACTGTGGAAAAAAAGATGGTTTCAAGAAACTATATAAAGCAAATTCCAGTGGAATTTTTATAGTAAACTTAGAGAATTAATATAATAGTGAAAAGTTTCAAAGGATTTCTATAGAGTAATTTGAATATCAGTCTTTAGAAAATACTACTGACTTGAAAATTAACAATTTCCTTGTTTCTGTAATCCTTATCATTTGTAACAACATGATGAAATGTATCATAATCATGTTCTATATAAGGCAAAAATGTGAATACACTCACTGGCTCCAGTCTTGCTGCACATAGTGGTTAGAATGAAAATGATGCCGTAGGCTCATAGAGAGTGGCACAGTTAGTAGGCGTGGCCTTGTTGCAGTAGGCATGGCCTTGTTAGGCTCACAGAGAGTTGCACAGTTAGTAGGCGTGGCCTTGTTAGGCTCACAGAGAGTGGCACAGTTAGTAGGCGTGGCCTTGTTGCAGTAGGCGTGGTCTTGTTAGGCTCACAGAGAGTGGCACAGTTAGTAGGCATGGCCTTGTTAGGCTCCTAGAGAGTGGCACAGTTAGTAGGCGTGGCCTTGTTGCAGTAGGCATGGCCTTGTTAGGCTCACAGAGAGTGGCACAGTTAGTAGGCGTGGCCTTGTTAGGCTCACAAAGAGTGGCACAGTTAGTAGGCGTGGCCTTGTTGCAGTAGGCGTGGCCTTGTTAGGCTCACAGAGAGTGGCACAGTTAGTAGGCGTGGCCTTGTTAGGCTCCTAGAGAGTGGCACAGTTAGTAGGCGTGGCCTTGTTGCAGTAGGCATGGCCTTGTTAGGCTCACAGAGAGTGGCACAGTTAGTAGGCGTGGCCTTGTTAGGCTCACAGAGAGTGGCACAATTAGTAGGCGTGGCCTTGTTGCAGTAGGCATGGCCTTGTTAGGCTCACAGAGAGTGGCAGTTAGTAGGCATGGCCTTGTTAGGCTCCTAGAGAGTGGCACAGTTAGTAGGCGTGGCCTTGTTGCAGTAGGCATGGCCTTGTTAGGCTCACAGAGAGTGGCACAGTTAGTAGGCGTGGCCTTGTTAGGCTCCTAGAGAGTGGCACAGTTAGTAGGCGTGGCCTTGTTGCAGTAGGCATGGCCTTGTTAGGCTCACAGAGAGTGGCACAGTTAGTAGGCGTGGCCTTGTTAGGCTCCTAGAGAGTGGCACAGTTAGTAGGCGTGGCCTTGTTGCAGTAGGCGTGGCCTTGTTGGAAGAAGTATGTCACTGGCTGTGGTCTTTGAGGTTTCAAGTACTCAAGCCAGGCCCAGTGTCACTCTTTCCCCTTGCTGTCTGCATATCAGCCTTTTAGAACTCTCCAAAACCATGTCTGCCTGCTTGTTGCCAGGGTGAGAATGGAATGGACTAAACCTCTTAAGTGTAAGCGGCCTCAATTAAACGGTTTCCTTTATAAGAGTTTTTGTGATCATAGTGTCTCTTAAAAGCAATATCAACCCTAAGACACTACAAGTCTGCTTGACCATAGCCTTTCTTGGAACCATCCTGAGCCACAAAGAATACATAAACTGGATAGAATTAAGCCACTGTTTTCTTTATCATCATTTTTACTCTATAAACTGTGGAAAATAAGTCCACATTTTTTATCATTTAGTATTAATTTCTTAGTAGGCTGGATTTGGAATCATCTAACAGATAAACCTGTGGATGTGACTGTAACTTGCCTCCAAGAAGAATTATCGGAGGGGAGACACGGCTTCAGTGTGTAAGCTGCTATCCTATGGACCTGTGGCTTAGAGTGAACTAAAAGGCGGGAAAAAAGAGAATCGAGAAGATCACCAGCATTCCCCACTTCTGCTTTCTTACTTTGGGTGTGCAATGTGTCTATCAACCTTGTGTTTCTTCCTGCGTGCAAGCACCATGCCCCTCAGCCCCACTGGACTGTATACTTTTAAACTGTGAACCCATTTTCCTCTTGGATTGTGCCATGTATGTGAGAAAAGAAAATAACACAGTTTCCATAGGTCTTGGGAAGAAGTGCACAGAATAACTAATGCAAATGATGTCTATTTGGTGTAACAAGATGCTGCTTGATAACCAACACTAACTCATGATGCGAAGAATTACCACCAAGCACACGAGGCTTTGCCACTTACTTGTTTTGTGATATGACATAATTGTTTGATAATATTAGCTTTTAGCTGTGTGGTTATTATAAAGGTGACTAATAGTGGTGACAACAATGATAAATATTGTAGAATGGTTAAAAATATAATGCAAGATGTGTGATACATCATTAAACAGAAAATATAATAAATTCACATTGTACACATACAGCCTTACTTCGGGTTTCATTGTTATGAAAAGACACCATTACCACCCAGCAACTCTTATGAATGGATTTTACTTTAATTGAGTCTTCCTTAGGGTTTCAGAGATTTATTCCATTATCACCGTGGTGGGAGGCATGGCAGCGTTCAGGCAGACATGGTTCTGGAGAAGCTGAGAGTTCTACATCTTG
The DNA here is from genome assembly GCF_964271855.1 of Acomys minous. NCBI lineage: Eukaryota > Metazoa > Chordata > Mammalia > Rodentia > Muridae > Acomys > Acomys minous. The sequence continues at coordinate 91,691,500 of NC_140483.1, forward strand.
ATCCGCAGGCCCCAGGAGAAGATAGAGTGCCACACTGGGTGTAGTTAAGCACAGACTACAAAGCCTGACCCCACAGTGACATACTTCCTCAAACACTGCAACAGAACCACACTGCCTAATAGTGCCACTCCTTATGGACCAAGCGTTCAAACACGGCTCTATGGTGGGTGTTCCTATTCAAATCGCCACACATATGTAAAATAGTTACCATCAAATATCCATTTTATGAATTACTAAACATCTCACAGCAAAAATAAGCCTTGTTATACTAACTCCCTCATCACTGAGCAAAATATACTTTGATAAATAACAGTTTATAATGACAGTTTCTAACAACAGTTTCCTGGGAATGAAACACAGCTGTAGGAAGAGGAAGAACACTGAACAGTGTCTCTTCTTGGAATGTCTTCTATGTACAATCATAATTGTAATATGTAAACAGTTATTCCAGAGTCTGTACATCTGTCTGAATATGCATTATTTTATTAAACTATTGCTGAATTCTGTATTGTCTAAGGTGAAAGCTTTCTTTAGCTGTATGTACTAATTTGTACAAAAACACATTACATATTCTATTTGAGGTTAGAGTACAGAATTAGGATTCATGAATTATAAAAAGCAACAGCTAATTGATATTCAGCAAATAGCCTGAATCAAACAGAGATAGGAACATGAGAGGTGAATGAAATTAACATAGTCTTGAACTTATACTTGTGAATTCATTGTAAAACTTGCAGTGCTTATGTTGGGTTATACAATAGCCCTGTCAAACAAACTGTGATCTGCAACTGCTTTCAGCAGGGAAGGCAGGATGCAATGATGTTAATTTGCAAATACTTAACCTGACACCTGCTACATCTGGTATAATGAAAACAGGTTCAAATCTTACTTGTCTTCATTAGATTCTTTCTTTCTGTTTTTAAGCAAGTGAGTGAAAGTGTCAGCTAAATTTTAAAAAAGATATTTATTAAAAGGAATACCTTTTAATTAACAAAATTTGTTTCAATTTAGAAAATATTGAATAATAAAAGACTAAAATAAAAATAATGCTGTAATAGTACACTGGAAACTGAACCTAAGTCATCCTACTTAATTTCCTTGTATACAGTGAATTGTACTATACAGTAGTTTTTAAATGATTTCAGAAACTTATCGAACACAGCTGATGCAATCTTGCCTCCCTTACCTAGACTATATATATGTATGTATATATATTACAGAAAATATACTTTACATAATATATTCTGATTATAGTTTCCATTCTCCTAACTCCTCTAATAGCTCTACCCTTTTCTCTCATTCATATCCACAACTTTTATGTCTCTCTTTAGAAAACAGACATATAAATAATAATAAAATAAGATGGAAACAAAAACATAGGAAATAGGAGAAAATAAACAAAACTAAAGAGCCAATGAAAAAGCACAAGATATACACTTAGACACAGAGACGCATGTTCTAAGCACACAAAACCAGAAGCCATACTATATACACAAAGGAACCGCAAGGTTACAAAGGAAAATAAATGCCCTTTCAAAACCTTATGAACCAGGGTTTTGAAATAACTTCCCAGCTTAACTTGGAGAAGTCAATCTGGTTCCTACCAGGAGCCTTCACTCCCTACAGACTACTGTTCATGTTACTGGAAGGTATTCTGCATGCTGAGAAGGGAGAAAGGTAAACAACCACTCAACTATGAACCCCTCAGTCTACAATGGTGACCTGCCTGCAAGATGAATTACCTAAATCTGCTTGAGTGGCCAAGAACTGTTGGCTTTGTTTATTAACAATTAGACTTTCTTATACAGTCCAGCTATCCTATACAAGAGCAAAAAAAAAGGTTAAAGGGAAACAAGAATAAACCTTCTGGTATCAGTTCCACTGGTGTCTTTGGCCTGCAGGCTAGTCCTCTCCCTTATCCAGGTCCTCTCTGAACCTGCAGCTTTCTCCTCTCCTCTCTGCCTGTGGCAATCTCTTGCTCCTCCTCTGGGCTCCCTCCTCCCATTGATGCTCAATTAGATACACAATAGCATAGCTGGAGTCCCTCAGTCCACTCCCTGAATTCCGGACCCAGATAGGTTCCTCCCATTCTACAACAACATCCATCACAGTGGGGCATCTGTGGTGTTTCCAAGCAGCAGAGACAGAAGCAAATCCTGCCAAGACTGCCTTCACCTGGGATAATGCCTACAATCCTTCCACAAAGAACCTGAAACCAAGAACTTTCAAAGACACAATTGAGTTTTATTTTATGTTATCAATTTACTGCTGGGCATGGAGCCTGGACTTAAGAGGGATTTGTTGTCCTAGTAACACTACAAAGAAGAAAAGTAAATTTTCATTTCTTGTTTTCTCTTTCATTAATTTATGTATTTAATGACATTATAGCCTGATCACAGCCTCCTCCTACCCTCACATTCCCTCTTCTGATTCCCCCACCCCCACCCCTTCTCCTGAGAGAAGGGAAACCCTCACCTCCATGGATGCTAACCAACTGGGACACACCAAGAAGCAGCACAACTAAACCCATTTTTTCCCACTGAGGCTAGACAAGGCAGCCCAGCTAGGGGAAAAGCATCTAAAGCAGGCAACAGAGTCAGAGACAGTACATACTCCCATTGTTTTGGGACCTACATAATGACCAGACAGGGCATCTGCTACATACGTGAAGGGGTCCTAGGATCAGGCCATGAAAGCTCTTTGGTTGGTGGTTCAGTCTCTGTCAGTCCCCATGGGCCCAGGTTAGTTTACTCTTTAAGTCTTGTGGTGGTGTCCTTGACCCCTCTGCCTCCCTCAGTCCTTTCTTCCATTCTTCTAGAAAACTTCCGAAGCACAGCCTATTGTTTGGCTGTGGATCTCTGCATATGTTTCCATCCACTGCTGGATGAGGCCTCTCAGAAGGGGTTTCTGTCTGGAATCATAACAGAATATCATTAATAGTGTCAGGGGTTGACTCTTTCCCATGGGGTGGGCTTCAAGATGAGCAAATCATTGGTTGACCATTTCCTCAATCTCTGCTCCAACTTTATCCATACATTTCTTGTAGGCAGAACAAATTTTGGGTCAAAGTTTTTAAGTGTTGTTTGGTGTCTCCCTGTCTCCACTAGAAGTCTCTCTTTGCTACAGGTGGTGGCTACTTTAAGCTTTATATTCCCTGCTTCTAGGAGTCTCAGCTATGGTCACCCCCATAGACTCCTGGGAGCATCTCACATCCTAAATTAGGGATGAGGGCTCATGTACATGTCTTTCAACACTAAGACTCAATCTAGTGAAGAACAATGAATGCACTGTGCATGTTGCCACTGTCTCTGAGTTCATATATATACATACAATGTACATATGTGTGTGTGTGTGTGTGTGTGTGTGTGTGTGTGTGTGTGTGTGTGGTGTATGTTTATCTGTTTACAGTGTCTAGTTTCTTTGGTGTCCTCCATGTCTGCTGACCCTTAAAATCTTTTTTCCTCTTTTTATTCAGGTCCTCTAAGCCCTGAGGAGGAATTTGGTAGAGACATTCCATTTAGAACTTAACTGTTCTACTTCTCTCTCTCTCTCTCTCTCTCTCTCTCTCTCTCTCTCTCTCTCTCTCTCTCCCTTCCTCTCTCCTCCCTTTTCTCTCTCTCTGCACATAGTTTAATTAAGGACCTCTCTATTTGTCATAATCTATTATAGGAGGTAGCTTTTCTGGTGATGCCTGAATAAAACTGATCTATGAGTGTACTACAACCTTAGAACTGTCTATAGGTTTTCAACCAAGTCACTGTCTTACTTGGACTCAGATTCCTGTCCACCCAAGCAGAACTGGGTAATGTATCTTGCAGGTAGTTGAACTTATGGATTGAAGAGTTTATATCTGGCTTGGTGATACTGTTTCTCCTTTGCTAGCTTGCAGATTAACTTCCGGTAATATCAACAATATTCTGTAGGAGTGAAGACCCTAGGTAGGCATCAGCCTCACTTCTCCATGTTAATTGAATTATTAGGGCTTGCCTCCAAAAATATAATCTTGACTTCACTATTTTGTAAGATGCCAAATTTAAAACAAGGCCTTATTAAATAGTAAATAATGAGTAAGAGATGGACGTTGGTCAGGACAATTCCCCCAGAATTTCTCAGCTGGAATGGCCTCAAGCCAGATGTTGTAGGGGTTTATAAGAGCAAACCTATAGGTCACTGTACTTTCCAATTGGGCCTTGATTTTTTTTATTAATTTATTTATTCACTCACTTTGCAATACTGTGGTAGCCTTCTCCTTTCTCTCCTCCCAATACTATCCTCCCTTGCCCATCACGCCTCCCCTATTTTTTAGAAAAATGAAACCTCTTAACCACCCACTCTTGCTCATCAAGTCACATCAGGATTGAGTTTATCCTCTTCTGCTGTGGGCTGGCAAAGCGGCTCCACCAGGGGAGAGTGATCTAAAAGCAGGCAACAGGGTCCATGTCAGTGAGAGATCCTTGCTCCACTTACTACTAGGACCACATGAAGCCTGATCTTCCCACAAGTTGCATCTACGAAGAGGACCTAAGTCCAGTCCATGCATGGTCCTTGGTGGGTGCTTCAGCCTCATTAGTGCACTCTGAGCCCTGGCTAGTTAGCTCTGTTGGTCTTTGTGTGGAGCTCTTGTCACCACTAGGGCCTTTTATCCTGCCCCCCATCAACTTTTCCACTAGACTCCCTATGCTTCACCCAATGTGTGGCTGTTAGTCTCAGTATCTACTTTGAACCACTTGGAAAATAAATCTAGCACTTTCATAGAAAACTGGGAAAAACTCAACCTCAAGACACAGCTAGACCACCCCTGAATATATACCCAAAATATATTCCACTATAGAACAAGGATATTGCCCAGCTATGTTCATAGCAGCTTTATTTGTAATAGCCAGAATCTGAAAACAACCTAGATGTCCCTCCACCAAAGAATGGATAAATAAAATGTGGCACATTTATTGAGTGGAATTCTACCCAGCCATTTAAAAAAAAAAAAGGAAATCATGAATATTGCATGCAAATGGATAGAATTAGAAAAGATCATACTGAGTGAGGCAACTCAGACCCAGAAAGACACACGTGGTATTTTCTCATTTATAAATGGATTTGGGCCATATAGTACAGAATAATCATACTACAATACACAGACCCAAAGAAGACCTCACTTTGTTAGAGCAAATAACAGCCTTGGCAAAATTATGAGTTGTTTGGATGTTTCCCTGGTACCTCTTTGGCTAAGAATTGAATAAGAAGTAACTGATTCATGGCTTGGGAAGGTTCAGTTGGTGATAAGAGATGAACAGTTGGGTCTCCATTTCTGACATTCTTGTCTCTCCTGCATTCTATGGTGATCATCTAGATTTAATCACATAAATCATTTTCAACATATATGTATGTTTTAGAAAGCTTCTATTGTATTAACTTTTCTTATGACCCCTTAAATGTTCTATAGTTTTAGCTGCCTCTCTAATATTTCTTCCTTTGCCCCCTCTTCCAACTCCAACCCTGTTTAATCTCCCATCCCTGTCCTCCTCACCCATTTCCATCCATAATTATTCTATCTCTACTTCCTAATGAGACCCATTCATGCTCCAAGTCTCTTAGTATATACCTGTCCTTTGTGGACACACACACACACACACACACACACACACACACACACACACACACATGTATGTATTCTTGTTCATCAAAGACATGATAGTCCACATATAAGTATATTCAGTTAAGCAGTGAATGTCACAATTAAAGGTTACATATACTTTTCTTGTGCCAATGAGTTCAGAACTTTGTCTATACTCACTTTTAACAGATTCAATGTCGCATAATACTGACAGCATAGGTACTAAAATTAAAAACTAAAAATGGGACATCATAAAACTGAAAAGTTCTGTATGGCAAAGGACACTAATTTGGAATAATAAGTATGCTTCAGAAGAGGGAAAATTTTACCAGTTGCATAGTGAGTAGGCTTCAGGTGGGGTAGGGATCAGCTTGACTTTTCCATTTTAATGAATTATATAAGTATTGTCTTCAGCAATATGATCTTGATCTCAATTTATAAAGAAAAAGCAATAACCTTCTCTTTCTATGACTGCATACCTTATCTAAAGTGATTTATTCAGCTTCATCCATTTATTTGTGAATTTCTTGATTTTATTATATAATAGCTGAGTAATATTCCATTGTAAAGGCATCACATGGTCTTTATCCTTCATCCATTGATGGATATTTAGACCACTTCTAACTTCTAGTTATTACAAATAGAGAAGCAATAAAAATAGTTGAATGGTTGAACATGTGTCTTTTAGAGGATGGAGAGTCCCTTAGGTATATGCCCTAATGTTGTATAGCTAGAACCTGAGGTAGATCCATTTCTCACATCCTAAGAACATGCCACACTGATTATTAAAGTTATTATATAAATTTACACTTCCACCAGCAATGAATGAGTGTTTTCCTTACTCCACATGCTCAGCAGCATGAGCTGCCACTTGCATTATTTCTTTTGACCATTCTGACATGTGTAAGACTGAATCTCAAAGGAGTTAATTTACATTTCCCTGATGGCTAAGGATGCTGAATATTTTCTTAAGTCTATCTCAGCCATTTTTGTTTTTTATTTGAGAATTCTCTGTTTAATATTTGGTTGTTGGTTTAATTGATGTTGCGTTTGTTGAGATCTTTATATATTTTACCACTCTATTAGATATGTAGTTGGTAAAATTGTTCCTCCATCCTGTAGCATGTGAGTTATTCCATTATGGTGTCCTTTGCCACTCAGAACTTCTCAATTTCATGAGGCCTCAGTTATTAATTTTTAATCTTAGTGCCTATGCTGTCAGTGTTCTGCTACTTTGTATCTGACAGAAGAAAGAAAAGAAATAGTAATGAACTCAATGGCACAGAAAAAAAAGATAGTGTGATACTCACTGCTTAACTGAATTAAGAGTTAGAAAAAGAACAGTATCATACCACTAAATATTTGTAGTACTGAGCAGAAAACTATTTTTTCTAAAGCCTCAAGACTTATACTTTTTAAAACTGTGATCAACCTGTATGTATGTATGTATGTATGTATGTATGTATGTATGTATGTATGTATATATATATATATATATATATATATTACATTTTTAATTAATTTATTCATATTACACCTAGATTGTTAGCCCTTCCCCTATTTCCTCCCATTCTTCCCTCCCTCCCACTTACCCCCTTGTCCCCTCCCCTATGTCTGTGATTGAGGGAGACCTCTTCCCCCTATATATGCTCTTAGAATATCGAGTCTCTTCTTGGTAACTTGCTATCCTTCCTCTGAGTGCTGCCAGGCCTCCCCATCCAGGGGACATGGTCAGAAAAGGGACAGCAGAGTTCGTGTGATAGTCAGATCTCACTCTCCACTCAACAGTGGAGAATATCAGGTTCGTCAGCTAGGTCTTGGTAGGGGTTCGAAGTTTACTGCCTATATTCTCCTTGGCTGGTGCCTTAGTTTGAGGAGGACCCCAGGACCCAGATCTGCCTGTCATAAAGTTCTTCTTGTAGGTTTCCAGGACCCTGTGGATCCTACTATTTCCCCATTCTTCCATGCTACTCTCGCCTAAAGTCTTAATAGGATGTCCTCTCCTCTGACCCATTTTCTTGGTAAGTAAAGTTTTTCATTGTATGGATCCCTTGGACTAGTGTTTGGATATAAGTGAGTATATACCCTTTGTCTCTTTTTGCTTCTGGGTGAACTCACTCATTATGATAATTTCTAGATCAATCCATTTGTCTACAAATTTCGGGAATTCCTTGTTTTTAATAGCTGAGTAGTATTCCATAGTGTAAACACAGTTTCTTAGTCCATTCTTCTACTGAGGGACACTTAGGCTGTTTCCATGTTCTGGCTATTATGTATAAAGCAGCTATGAACATGGTTCAGTATATGTCCCTGTTGTGTGTTAGGGCATTTTCTGGGTATATTCCAAGGAGTGGGATAGCTGGGTCTTGAGGAAGCCCTGTTGCCATTTTTCTGAGAAAGCGCCAGATAGCTTTCCAAGTGGTTGTACTAGTTTGCATTCCCACCAGCAATGAAGGAGTGTTCTTCTCTCTCCACATCCTCACCAACATGTGGTGTCATTTGAGTTTTTGATCATAGCCATTCTGATGGGCGTAAGATGGAATCTCAGTGTCGTTTTGATTTGCATTTCTCTGATGACTAACGAGGACGAGCATGTCTTTAAGTGTTTCTCGGCCATTTGATATTCCTCTCTTGAGAATTCTCTGTCAAGTTCCAAGCCCCATTTCACAATTGGGTTGTTTGGTTTTGTGGTGTTTAATTTCTTGAGTCTTTATATATTTTGGACATTAGACCTTTGTAAGATGAAGGGTTGGTGAAGATCTTTTCCCGGTCTGTAGGCTGTTGCTTTGTTCTACTGACAGTGTCCCCTGCCTTACAGAAGCTTCTCAGCCTCATGAGGTCCCATTTATTAATTGTTGACATTAAGGCCTGGGCTGTTGGTGTACTGTTCAGGAAGTTGTTTCCTGTGCCTATGTGTCCCAGGCTCTTCCCCACTTTTTCCTCTAACTGAATTACTGTCTCTGGTTTGAAGTTCAGGTCTTTAATCCACTTGGACTTGAGTTTTGTGCATGGTGACAAATAAGGGTCTAATTGCATTTTTCTACATGTAGACATTCAGTTAGACCCGCACCATTTGTTGAAGATGCTATCATTTTTCCATTAAATAGATTTGGCTTCTTTGTGAAAAATCAAGTGAGCAAATGTGTGTGGATTCATCTCTGGGTCTTCAATTCGATTCCATTGATTCACCAGCCTATTGCTTTGCCAGTACCATGCTCAAAAAAGTTAGTAGCTTTCCTGTATACAAATGACAAACAGGCAGAGGAAGAAATTAGGAATACTACTCCCTTCACAATAGCCACAAACAATATAAAATATCTAGGAGTAACTTTAACCAAGCAAGTGAAGGTCTTATTAAAAAAAAAAATTAAACCTCTGAAGAAAGAGATTGAAGATGACATCAGAAGATGGAGGGATTTACCTTGTTCATGGATCAGGAGACTCAACATAGTAAAAATGGCCATCTTACCAAAAGCAATTTACAGATTCAACACAATCCCTATCAAAAAACCTACAAAATATTTTGAAGATATTGAAAGATCAATTCTCAAATTCATATGGAGAAATAAAAAACCCAGAATAGCAAAACCAATCCTATACAATAAAAGATCCTCTTGAGGAATCTCTATACCTGATCTCAAGCTGTACTACAGAGCAACAGTAATTAAGACCTCTATATATTTTAAGAGAGTATTGTGTTACAGGTTCCAGTTATAGGTTGAAAATTTTTATTTTTAAATGGAATCACATTTTTTAAAAAGTGGGGAATCCTAGAACACAGCATTTATTTATTTATTTATTTATTTACTTATTTATATTCCCTTTACATACTGATCATAGCCCCGTCCCTCCTCATCTCCGAGGCCCACCCTCCTTCTCTCACATCCTCCTTATCCCATGTTCCTCAGAAAAGGGAAACTCCCCTTCCCATCCACCCCAGCTCATCAAGTCACATCACAATTGAGCATATCATTTTCCCCTATGGGCTGGCTAGGGGGAAGTTATCAAAAAGTTAACATCCTGTGGTTTATCTCGGAACACTATATCTTTATCTCTCAGAAAGTCCCGAGCTATCCTGCTGAACAATATCTGCAGGGGATGAAAAGAGAAGGTTATGCAAAGGCTAAAAGGAGGAAGTTATGCAGAGGCTGAAAAGAGGAAGTTATGCAGAGGCTGAAAGGAAGAAGTTAGCTTTGGAATGGGCCATCAGTATTTTTCCATAGCCAGTAGATTCTTTTAGCCTTGAGTGACCTTGGATTGGCTCCAGACACATCCCCCTTACTAGATGGCCCTCATGATGCCTGAACTGAACATTGCCTATATCTTTGTAAAGAACCTAGGTCGAGTGCATGCATGATCCTTGGTTGATGCTTCAGTCTAAATAAGTCCAGCTGGGCCTTGATTAATTGGCTCTGTTGGTTTTCTTATACAGTTTCTGTCATCTTCAGGTCCTTTTCTCCTTCCTCCTACTTCCCCATAATAATCCCTATGCATCACCCAATGACTACCTGTGAGTCTTAGCATCTGTTTTGAAGTGCTACCAGGTGGAGCCTCTCAGAAGACAACTCTGTTAGACTCCTGTCTGAAAGCATAGCGGAGTATTGTTAATAGTGTCGGGGTGGGTGCTCTCCCATGGGATAGGTTTTGTATTGGAACAGGCAGGCATTGGTTGGACATTACTTCAATTTCTGCTCTATCTTCTCTATCTTTATCCCTGCACATCTTGAAGGCAGAGTAAATTCTGAGTATGAGTTTTTGTTGATGGGTTGGTGTTCCACTCCCTCTACTAGGAGACTGATCTAGCTAGAGGCTATCTTCTTCAGTCTCTATGACTTCTGCTACTAGTCATCTCTTCTAGAATTCCCTTCATATCCTCCCAGGAGCCTATGCTCACTTAGATCTCCAGCGCTGCCCACAGTATCCCTTTCCTCTCCAGGCCTTCTATACTCCCTCCCCTGCTCTCCCAGGGTGTGATCTCCACCCTCATTCTTTCTGCATACCTTCTTCTTCTACCTTGTCCCCTCTCTTCAGCCAATACCTATGTCTATTCTATTTCCTCATCTGAGTGAGATTTAAACATCTTTCGTTGGATGCTCCTTGTTACTTATGTTCTTTGAGTCTATATATTGTAATACGTTTATCCTGTAATAAAAGGCTAACATCCACTTAAAAGTAAGTACATACATGTGTTCCTTTCAGGGTTTGTGTTACCTCACTCAGGATGATCTTTTCCAGTGTGATTCATTTGCCTGCAAATTTCAAGATTTCCTTGTTTTTAATAACTGAATAGTATTCCAATGTGTAAATCTAGCAAAGTTTCCTTATCCATTCATCGATTGAGTGGCATCTAAAATGGAAAAGAGCATTGAACCTATTGGCACAGTAGACACGTTTCTGAACAGAACAAACAGCAGCTCAGGCTCTATAGTCAACAATTAATAAACGGGACTTCTTGAAACGAAAAACCTTCTGTAAGTCAAAGGACATAGTCAATAGAATGAAACTACAGTCAAGAGATTGGAAAAAGAACTTCACCAATCTTATATCCCATGAAGGGCTAATTCCAAAATATATAAATAACTCAAGAAACTTAACACCAACAAACAGAATAACCCAATTAAAAATGGGGCACAGAGCTAAACTGAGAATTCCCAAGAAAGGAATCTTGAATGGCCTAGAAGCACTTAAAGAAATGCTCAAATTCCTTATCCATCAGGGAAATGGAAATTAAAAGGACTCTGAGATCCTTCTTACACCCATCAGAATGAATAAGAACAAAGTATCAAGTGATAGCACATGCTGGCAAGAACAAGGAGAAAAGGAAACACTTCTCTCTTGCTGGTGGGGGTGCAAACTTGTATAACTTGTTTGGAAATCAACCTGGTACTTTCTCAGACACCTGGGAATAGCTAGAGCACTCATGGGTGAATACCTAAAAGATGCTTCACCATACAACAAGGACATTTTCTCAACTATGTTCATAGCAGCTTTATTTCTAATAGCCAGAATATGAAAACAACCTGTTTTAAATATTAATTTCTTTATGTATTCTCTTTACAGTCCAATCAAAGCCCCTCTCTTCTCTCCTCCTGGTCCCCCTTCCCTCCCTCTTCATCCTTCCCTCTTTCCTTTCTCCTTAGAAAATGGTAGAACCTCCTATCAACCCTCCCCAGATCATACACTTATATCAAGCATCTTCTTCCCCTGTTCCCTTGTGGCCTGGTGAGGTAGCCCCTACAGGGAAAAGTGATCACAAAGTTGGCAACAGAGTCTATGTCAGTGATATTCCCAGATTTTCTGACTGGAAGACTCATATACAGTCTGAACTGCCATTTGGCTATGTCTCTATAGGGATCCTAGGTTGCTTGGCTGTGTTAGTCTTCTTGTGGAGGATCTGTCACCTCTAGGTCCTTCTTTCTTTTCCCCCACTTTTCTACAAGACTCTCTATCCTTCTTCTACTGTTTGTGTGTGTGAGTCTCTGCATCTGATTCAATCCACTGCTGGGTGGAGCCTCTCAGAGGACAGCCATGCTAGGCTCCCATAGGCAAGCATTGCAAACTATCCTGAGTATTATTAACAGTGTCAGGGCTTGGCTCCCTCCTGTGTGGTGGGTCTCAAGTAGGGCTAGGCATAGGTTGGACATTCCCTCATAGGTAGCTGAATTGATAAGAACCACGGGGTTTAAAAAACTACTTTTGCCTCATGAATACTTGTTGTATTTATATGCAGACATGTGAGAGTTTTTTTAATAGAATATTTTAAAGGTAATGGTCTTTAAAGGTATTTTTGGCAGGAAAGGGAGTAATTGATAGTGCACTTATATATCATGAATGCAGCCCCAGATTTGATCCCCAGAACCACATAAACCAGACATGGCTGGGAGACTGTGCACTGTCCACAATTGAATAAGTCATCCCTGACCACATAGCTAGTTTGAAAGTAGTCTGGAGCTACATGTTACCTTTTTCTAAGAAATGAGAGCCATTGTGTAAAATTGATTTCTGCATCTATTTCATGGTTTAACATGAAAAAAAAAATGCTACCTCACCAGCAATAGAAAGGTTTTATAATAACACTCCCCCCAAAAGGAAAACTATGAAAGCAAATTAAGCTTTTGTCAAGGATGAAGTAAAAAAATGAACTTAAACTGCAGGTGACAATATGGGTTAATATAGTTATTATCTGAAAGTGCAGACATTCGGGGGAAAATTACAAAATGCAGCCAACTTATGATTTAGTGGTATACTCAAATAAAATGAATTTAAGTATATTTCATAGAAAAGGTCCTCCCATTCTTATTTCATCACTGTTTTCAATACCTGATTTCTGGATTTAGTTGGTTTTTTTTTTTTAATATTTTTTACTGAAAATAAAAGCATTCATATTACTGGATTTAGTTTTGTTATATATTTATAAGTGAATGGATAAGAAGGTTACACTAGTATATGCACACAATATCATGTGCGAAAAAAACCATTACATACGATCCTACACTCCAATTAATGATATTGCGTCATAAGCAACACCATGGCTACAAACAATATCATTTTATTAAATAAGTCTGGAACAGAAAAAAACATAATAAATTCCCAATATTAACTTGTAGCATTACATAGTAAAACAATTATCACAGATTTATAAGTGGAAGGAGAGGGAAAATGTACAGATCTGTTTGTATAAAAGGAATATGTTTCATTACACATGCACAGTAGGTTAATTGTAGTTCCCATCAAATTATCTATCTCTTGAAGCATTTGAAAAGAAGACTTTGATGATTTCTAGTAAAAAATAGTAAATATTTAATGGGATGGAAATGCTAATTACTTCAATATGATCTTGCCCTGGTTTCTTTTCCTGCTCTGTGGAAAACTAGCCAGATGAAAGGAATTCAAGGGAGAAAAGGCTCGTTTTAATCATTGATTAACGTGTTGTCCAACATGGCTGGGAAGTCACAATGATCCCATTGCATGCCCTGTTCAAGATTGAAAGCAATAAATGTATTCAACTCAGGCTTAGTGAGGGCATCATTCAGTTTCCATGGGAGTCATCACACTTCAATTAATCCAATCAATCAAAGGTTTCAGAGGAATATCCAGAGGCCAAATAATCCCTCACATATGTGCCTGATTGACTCTCTATGTAGTGACTGTAGATTCTTCCAAGCTAAAAAATTAATCAGCACATATTACTGCACATCTATCCATGTTTTGATTTATCATATTATTTCTCATAAATTTGTAAAGTTGTTATGCTTCATTGAAAAAATCTTGAAAAAAGACACAATATATTCTCTTTTGGCACACCTTCTCTAAATCATTTTCATTTAAAATATTAAAATAATATATATAATAATGTTAGTTAGTGTTGGGGATGATATGAACAAAGCAATTGGGTAAGGGGAACAGGACAAAAGCACCGAATCTCCCTGCAGCTGGAGCTACAGGTAGTTGTGAGCAGCTAGATGCTGAGCCATCTCTCCACCCCCAAACGTTTTTTTATAGTTTAAACAGAAAATTCCGTATCTATGTAAAGGTACATTAATGGTCACAGAGAGACAATTTGAAATCCAAAGCTTGGAGTATATTTTACAAATGTCTATCTCACTTCAGATTTAAAATAATTCTTTTGACAACACGTTTTTTAAGACTATGTCTTGGTAGGAAGAAGAAGTTTATAATTTCAATCTTTGATTTCTACTTTCAACGTTTATAAAAAGGAGGTTTGCATCTTATTCTCTTCAGTCTCAGGTACTCCGCTGACCATAATATGAAGTTTTCCTATTCATTGATGCTTGCTTCCTTCTAGTAATTTCTAAAGAAATTGCTTCTTTCACCTCCTCTGATTTTACTGAAATACTTAAATTGTAGAATTGGTGATAAACTGCCAGTTTGTTCAATGTTGCAACATTAATTGCTTTTATGCAATTAGAGGGTTAATAATTAAAATTTGGAACAATTACAAAGTTTTTTCTATGAATCAGAATTGTAAAAATTTATCATGTCAATGGTTTATAAGACAATTTTAATGCTAGATGTACATAAAATACATGAAAAATATTTTGTTTTAAAATCTTTCAATTTTATTGTATATGTAAGTGTTTTGCTTTCATGAACTCTGTACCATGTTCATGAAGTTCCCATAGAGGCCAAAAGTTGGGATCAGATCGTATGGGACTAGATTTATAAATGTAACCCAGGTCTCCTGGAAGAACACCTAGTGTTCCTAACCACTGAGTCATCTCTCTAGCTCCCAGTATGATTCTTTATATAGAAAAGAATCTTAAGTCATAAGTTTGGACTTTTTGAATGAATGCATTATTCCTCAAGTTGAAATAATGTTTCAAATATTCCTTCATACTTTTAAAAAATAAAATTTAAAATTTAAAATATATTTACTTTACATTCTAGTCATAGACCCCTCCCACATCTTCTCCCAGTCCCACCCTCCTTTACTCTTCTCCCCAATGCCCGCCCACTAGTCCTCAGAGAAGGGGACACTTATTACCATGAACTGATTCCAGCCTACAAACTTTCATCAGGACTACCTGCATCCTCTTCCTCTATGGCCAGATAAGTCACTCCTCAAGGGGTAAGTGATCAAGGAGCAGGCAACAGAGTTCATGTCAGGGACATCCTCTGCTCCCATCATTAGGGAACCCCAATGGAAACTTCGCTGACTATTGGCTACATTTGATCAGAGGGCCTAGGTCATCTGATGCATAGCCTTTCTTTGGTGCCTCTGTCTCTGTTGGCCCTGTTTGTCTTCTTGTGGAGCTTCTTTTTCCTCTGGGTCCTTCTATCCCCTAACTCTCCCATAAGACTATGTGCCCTGAACCCAAAGTTTGGCCATGAAACTCAGCATCTGAGTTGATGCCCAGCTTGGTAGAGTCTCTCAGAAGGCATCTATAGTAGGCTACAGACCTGTTCCCTCTTTTCAACAGCTTCCAGTGTCTATTCTATTTACTCTTCTGAATGAGAATTAAGCATCCATCCTAGGATCTTCCTTGTTACTTCATTTCTTTAGGTCTGGGGAGTGTAATGTGGTTATTTTTTATTATATGGCTAATATCTCCTTATAAGTATGTACATACCATGCATGTCATTCTGGGTCTGGGTTACTTCAGTCAGGAATATCTTTTCCAGCTCCATACATTTGCCTACAAATTTCATGATATTTTTGTTTTTGATAGCTGAATAGTAATCCACAGACTCTTTATCTGTTTTTCAGATGAAGAACTTATGGTTTGTTTCCACTTTCTGGACATATGGGTAGTTTCCAGTTTCTGGCTATTATGAACAATACTACTGTGAACACGGTTGAACAAATATCCTTGTTATGTGGTGGAACATCTTTTGGGTATATACTCAAGAGTGCTATAGCTCAGTCTTAAGGTAGAGCTTTTCCTGATTTTCTATGAAAGTGCCAGATTGATTTCTAAACTGGTTGTACAAGTTTGCACTCCAACCAGCAGTGAAGAAGTTTTCTCCTTGCTCCACATCCTCACCAGCATGTGGTGTGACCTAAGTTTTTTATTTTATTTATTCTGGTAGGAGGAAGATGGAATCTCAGAGTTGTTTTGATTAGAATTTCCCCAATTTCTAAGAACATTCATAATTTTATTACTCATGGCCTATAATCAACTCCAATTATTAGAAAAAAATATTTTGTTTTTTCATGTTGACTTTATTCTCCTTTAGGCACTGAAGATTAAAAGTGATAACCATGTTATCTGGATGAGACATGACAGATTTTTGTCGTATTGTGGTGGAGGAGGTCCCCTTAGGTCAGAGGTCTAGAGGAGAGAAATTGGGAGGAAGAGGGAGGGAGGATGGTAACTGTAAAATGCAATCAAGGAAATAGTAATCAGGATGTAATCTGAAGAAATTATAATAAATTAAAAGAAATTTAAAACTAGATGTTTTAAGTTGAGAGGCTGCTTTTGGTCCATGCTGCTGCATCCCTTTCTGTTTTGAAGATAAAATCTTGAAAGAAAAGAGTAAAAAGGTATATATGTCTTTTTCCTATTAATCTTCTTTTTCTACTACTTAGAGCTAGTGGGTTGGAAGGGAGATGCATTAGGAACCCCAAATAAGTAGGTTTAAAAAAGACCAAAGCTGGTCGGAGATACAAGATGGTGGCGAGCAGTGTGGACCTTGTTTGGGAGCTCCAGTGAACAATTCAGGGAATTGCACAGACTTCTGAGCCAGGAACACTGAGCTCCCCACACCACGGCAGCAGGAGAGCTCCACGGTTCAGAGGGACCAGGGTGCGGAGGACCTGCATGCCCCTGCACATGGGAGGAGTGTGGATTTTCTCTGATTGGAGCAGCAGCAGCAGCAGCAGTGGCACTAGCAGCAGCAGTAGTGGTGGCTGTGGTTTGCAGTTTAGAGCCTTCTAGTGGAGGCGATTGGTGTGGTGGCCAGTGGGAGTTGCTATGGGAGAGGGGACTCTGGCCAGGATTTGGGTCCTGCGGTGCCTTGAGACCCAAACTGACTCCGCGGACATTTCAGCCCCAGAGTCCTGGGTTCAGATCTGTGCACAGTGCCATGGAGACACTGGCTCAGCTCAGCAAGCAATTCTGCCCGAGGCACTAGCTCAGCTCAGCCGAAGTTCCCCTGCTGGGTGGAGCGCTCAGTTCCACCTGAGGCTAGCTCAGCTCAGCGAGCAGATCTGCCCAAGACACAAGCTCAGCTCATCAGGCAGATCTGGGGTGCTGAATCAGGCTGAGGTCAGCATGTAGATTCTTCCCAGAGTCCTTAGCTGGACTTGCTGGTCAGATTGGGTCCAGAGATTCTAGCTGAGCTGTGCTCACAGGCTCAGTGGCCCTAAGACTCTGGCTGGACTCTCCACGCAGTTTAGGCCTGGAGTCCTGGGCTGAATTCAGCGCGCAGTGTGGGTCCAGAGTCCCTGGCTGAGCTCAGTGCACAATTCCGCCCAGGAAACTCGGGTGGAGCTCAGCGTGCTGTTTGGGGCCAGAGTCCCTAACTGTGCTTGGCAGACAGTTTGGGCCCAGAGACTCTAGCTGAGCTTTTGGCACAGTCCCGGCTCTAAGACTGTGGTTGGACACAGTGCGCAGTTTGAATCCAGAATTCCTGGCTGAGCTTGGTGGATGGTTCAGGCCCTGAGTCTATAATTGACCACAGCACATGACACACTATGGGCCAAAAGCCCCTAGCTGAACTTGGTCCGCTTTCCCAGCCCAAAGATTCTGGCTGGACTCTGCATGCATTTTGGGGCCAGAGTCCCTAGGGGAGCTCAGTGTGCAGATTGGGCCCAAAGTCCCTAACTGAGCTTAACAGACAGTTCAGGCCCTGAGAATTTAGGTGAGCTCTGAGTGTGGTCCGGGCCCAGTTTCCCTGGCTGGACTTGGCAGGGGACCCAAAAGGCTGTGGATACCTTGGCCTGACCCAACGCTCATTCAGAGACCCAGAAGGATTCCAGGACCCACGGTACAGAGGAGCTGAGGATCATTGATTGTGAGAGTCCAAAACGACAGGGCTAGCCTTCTGCCATCCACACCAGAAGCATCAGAGCTTGCAGCCTAGGGAAATCATGAGAAAACAAGTGAATCTATCATCAGACTCCCTCCACCCAATTCTGGAAGCTACCCAACAAAAACAGAGGCAGCAAGATGTCTAAAGGACAGCGTAAAAGAATATACAAAAAACCCCAAAACAACATGGCATCTCCAGTTTCCAGTTATTGCAAAGAAAACCACCCCAAAAAATCAAATGCAATGGAAATGCAAGAAAATGACCTCAAATCCTTAGTAATGAGGATGATAGTGGAGGAAACAAATAAAATTTATAATCAAATGCAGAAAGACACAGCCAAACAGGTGAGAGACATAAAAGAAGCACATATAGTGGAACTGGAAAAATTTCAGGAAAATGTAAACAACCAGATGAAAGAAATAAATAAAACGAGTCAAGCTCTGAAGACCTATAAGGAGGCAATGGAGAGAAACTCAGGAATATACAAACAATCAGATGAAAGAAATCAAAAAATCTGATCAAGATCTGAAGATGAAAATGGATTCAATGATAAGCACACTAACAGAAGAATAATGAGAATGTGAGACCTCAGAGAAGACTAGCAACACAGAGGTGAGCTTTTATAACAGAATCCAAGAGATGGAAGAATGAATCTCAGGTTTAGAAGATACAATCACAGATCTTGAAGCAACCATTAAATAAAATGCCAAATCTGGAAAACTCATGACACAAAACATCCAAGAAATTAAAGAAGAATGAAAAGAAGAAATCTGAAGATAATAGGCATTGAAAAAAGAGAAGATATTAGACTTCAAGGCCAAGAAACCATTCTCAACAAAATCATAGAAGAAAATTTCCCCAATGTAAAGAAAGAGATGCCTATAAACATACAAGAGGCCTACAGAAGACCAAATAGAATTGACCAGAAAAGGAAAACTACACATCACATAATAATCAAAACACAAAACATACAGAACAAAAAAAAAAGCTGCAAGGGAAAAGGACCAAATAACATTTAATGGCAAACCTATCAGAATTACACCTGACTTCTCAGAAGAGACCATCAAAGCCAGAAGGGCCTGGACAGAGATCCTGCAAACCCTAAGAGACCAGAGACCACAGATGCCAGGCCAGACTACTTTACCCAGCAAAACTTTCAATAACCGTTGATGTAGAAAACAAAATATTCCACGACAAAAACAAATTCAAACAGTACCTATCCACAAGTCCAGCTCTACAGAAGGTACTAGAAGAAAAACTCCATCACAAAGAGTCCAGCTACAACCAAAACTACTCAGGAAATAGATAACTATACCATGGCAAAAGCACAACCATACAAACACTCAACTGGAACCAACATCAAAATCAAGACCCTTAACAGTAACTGGTCATTAATATCTCTCAACGCCAATGGTCTCAATTCTCCAATAAGAAGACACAGACTAAAGGAATGGGTGCATAAACAAGATCCAACATTCTTCTGCATTCAAGAAACACATCTCACCCATAATGATAGGCATTTCCTCAGGACAAAAGGTTGGAAAAAATATTCCAAGCAAATGGTTGCAAGAAGCAAGCAGGCGTAGCCATTTTAATAACAAACAAAGTAGACTTTCAACCAAAATAAATCAAAATGAGGACGAACACTTCATACTCATCAAAAGTAAAGTCAACCAAGATGACATCACAATTCTGAACATCTATGCTCTCAAAACAAGGGCACCCACATTTGTAAAAGATCTGCTAAAAAAGCTTAAACCGCACATCGATCCCCACATAATAATAGTGGGAGACTTCAACACCCCATTCTTACTGAAGGATAAGTCATTGAAACAGAAACTAAGCCGTGAAATAACATCATTAACCAATGCCATAGGTGAAATGGATCTAACAGATATCTATAGAACCTTTCACCCAAACAAGAAAGAATATACCATTTTCTCTGCACCCCATGGAACCTTCTCCAAAATTGATCACATCGTAGGTCACAAAGCAAGCCTCAACAGATACAAGAGGATTGAAATAATACCTTGTATCTTATCAGATCACCATGCTCTTAGGCTGCAATTCAACAACAACAGAAATAACAAAAAGCCTACACGTACATGGAAACTAAACAACTCTCTGCTAAATGACACTTGGGTCAGGGAAGAAATAAAGAAAGAAATCAAGGAGTTTCTGAAACTCAATGAAAATGAAGGAACAACATACCCAAATTTGTGGGATACATTGAAAGCAGTGCTAAGAGGAAAATTCATAGCACTAAATGCCTTTAAAAAAATTGGAAACATTGCACATAAGCATCTTAATGACACAACTGGAAGCCCTAGAAAAAAGAAGCAGAAACACACAAAAGGAGTAGACGTCTGAAAATAATCAAACTCAGGGCTGAAATTAACAAATTAGAAACTAAGAAAATAGTCCAAAGAATCAACAAAACCAAGAACTGGTTCTTTGACAAAATCAAGAAGATAGACAGACTGTTAGCCAAACTAACTAAAAGGCAGAGAGACAGTATTGAAATCAACAAAATCAGAAATGAAAAGGAAGACATAACAACAGACACTGAAGAAATACAAAGAATCATAAGATCCTACTTTGAAGGCATATATGGCACAAAATTTGAAAATCTAAGGGAAATGGATTATTTTTTTTGATCAATTTCACTTGCCAAAGATGCGTGAAGAACAGATAAACAATCTAAATAGTCCCATTTCCCCTACATAAATAGAAACAATCATTGATAGTCTCCCAACCAAAAAAGAGCCCAGGGCCAGATGGTTTCAGTGCAGAATTTTATCAGACCTTCAAGGGAGACATAATACCGGTACTCTTCAAGCTACTCCAAAAGATAGAAAGGGATGGAACATTACCGAATTCATTCTATGAGGCCATAGTCACATTGATACCTAAACCTCACAAAGACTCAACAAAGGAAGAGAATTTCAGACCAATTTCTCTTATGAACATCGATGCAAAAATACTAAATAAAATACTTGCAAAAGGAATACAGGAACACATCAAAGATATCCTTCATCATGACCAAGTAGGCTTCAATCCAGGCATGCAGGGATGCTTTAATATACAGAAATCCATCAATATAATCCACCATATAAACAAACTGAAAATAAAAAACCACATGATCATCTCTTTAGATGCAGAGACAACATTTGATAAAAGCCAACACCCATTCATGTTTAAAGTTTTAGAGAGATTGGGGATACAAAGCACTTTCCTCAACAAAATAAAGGCTATATACAGCAAGCCAATAGCCAAAATCAAAGTAAATGGTGAGATACTCAAGGAAATTCCTCTAAAATTGGGAACAAGGCAAGGCTGCCCACTCTTTCCATATCTCTTCAATAAAATACTCGAAGTTCTAACCAGAGCAATAAGACAACAAAAGGAGATCAAGGGTATCCAAATTGGAAAGGAGGAAGTCATCGTATCTCTATTTGCAGATGATATGATAGTGTACATAAATGATCCTCAAAATTCCACCAGAGAACTCTTACAGATGATAAACACATTCAGCAAATTGGCTGGATACAAAAATAACTCAAAAAAGTCTGTAGCCTTCCTATACACAAATGACAGGCTTGCAGAGGAGGAAATTAGGAAAACCACACCCTTCTCATTAGCCACAAGCAATATAAAATATTTAAGAGTTACTCTAACTAAGCAAGTGAAGAACTTGTTTGAAAAAAATTTCGGAATGATCTTTCTTACTCATGGATCAGGAAAATTAACATAGTAAAAATGACCATCCTACCAAAAGCAATCTACAGATTCAATGCAATCCCTATCAAAATACCTACACAATTTTTTAAAGACATTGGAAGTTCAATTCTGAACTTCATATGAAAAAACAAAAAACTCAGAATAGCTAAAACAATCTTGTACAATAAAAGGTGCTCCGGAGGAATCTCCATACCTGATCTCAAACTGTACTATAGAGCAATAGTAATTAACACAGCATGGTACTGGCACAGCAACAGGCTGGTTGATCAGTGAAATCGATCGAAGACCCAAATATGAATCCACACACTTATGGTCACTTAATTTTTGACAAAGAAGTCAAATCCATTCCAGAGAAAAAGGATAGCATCTTCAACAAATGGTGCTGGTCTAACTGGATGTCTATGTGTAAAAGAATGCAACTGGACCCATATTGGTCACCTTGCACAAAACTCAAATCCAAGTGGATTAAAGACCTCAACATAAAACGAGAGACAGTAAGTCAGTTAGAAGAAAAAGTGGGAAAGAGCCTGGAATATATTGGCACAGGAGACAACTTCATGAACAGAACACCAACAGCCCAGGCCTTAAGTTCAACAATGAATAAATGGGACCTCATGAGGCTGAGAAGCTTCTGTAAGGCAGGAGACACTGTCAAGAGAACAAAGCAACAGCCTACAGACTGGGAAAAGATTTTCACCGCCCTATATCTGACAAAGGTCCAATATCCAAAATATATAAATAACTCAAGAAATTAAACACCAGCAAACCCAATAACCCGTTTGTGAAATGGGGCTTGGAACTAAACAGAGAATTCTCAGCGGAGGAATATCAAATGGCTGAGAAACACTTAAAGAAATGCTCAGCCTCCTTAGTCATCAGGGAAATGTAAATCAAAACAACTCTGAGATTCCATCTTACACCCTTCAGAATGGCTAAGATCAAAAATTCAAGTGACACCACATGCTGGCGAGGATGTGGGGAGACAGGAACACTCCTTCATTGCTGGTGAGAATGCAAACTAGTACAGCCACTTTGGAAATCTATCTGGTGCTATCTCAGAAAAATGGGAATAGGGCTTCCACAAGACCCATTTATTCCACTCCTTGGAATATACCCAGAAGATGCTCCAGCACACAACAAGAAAATTTGCTCAACCATGTTCATAGCAGTCTTATTCATAATAGCCAGAACATTGAACCAGCTTAAGTGTCCCTCAGTAGAAGTATGGATAAAGAAACTGTGATACATATACACTATGGAATACTACTCAGCTATTAAAAACAAGGAATTCCCAAAATTTTGGACAAATGGATTGAGCTAGAAATGATCATAATGAGTGAGTTAAGCCAGAAGCAGAAAGACTCAAATGGTATATACTCACTTATATCTGCATCCTAGCCCAAGGGGCATGTCTCATGAAAGCCTTCACTTACCAGGAAACTGGGACAGAGGGAAGGACATCCTATTGGGACTCTAGATAACAGAAGCATGGGAGAATAGCAAAGTAGAAGGATCCAGAGGGTCCTAGAAACCTGCAAGTAGAATATTATGATAGGCAGATTTGGGCCCAGGGGTCCCGCTCAAACTAAGGCACCAGCCAAGGACAATACAGGTGGTAAACTTTAACCCCCTACCCAGATCTATCCAACAGGAAGAACATTTTCCACAGTTGAGTGGAGAATGGGGTATGACTTTCTCATGTACTCTGGTGCCTCATATTTGACCATGTCCCCTGGAGGGGGAGACCAGGTGGCACTCAAAGGAAGGATAACAGGTTACTAAGAAGAGATTTGATACTCTATGAGCATATACAGGGGGAGGAAATTCCCCTCTGGAACAGTCATAGGAGAGGGGAATAAGGGGAAAATGGGAGAGAGGGAATAATGGCAAGATACAAGGGATGGTATAACCATTGAGATATAACAAGAATAAATTAATTAAAAAATTTTTTAAAAGACCAAAGCCTAAAGGTTGTACTCAACATGAGGCTTAGGAGTAATAGGTAACTCAATTTTTAATGCTATAGTAGAAACTGTAGGTTTTCAAGGTATAAAAATACTGTTGCAGGGTGTCATATACATGACAGCTCTACAGCAGAGTTCTTTCTTTCAGGAACCTAGAGGAAATTTTCTGTTTTTCTTTCATCATCTTCCCATACCATTTGTAAAAATGTTGGGAAAATGACTGAACAATTAGAAAACTTGCAACTGAATATGGAGGGTCTGAGAAACAAAAGTGGATGAAATAGGAAAGCCAGAAGTACTACTCAATTCTCTCCCTTTGGGAAGGACTGCAGAGTTACCTGTGCAACAAGAAAGTATGTAGGTAAGAGCTGAAATCATTTTAAAACAAAAATTGCCAGAGGGATGAGAGAGTACAGGTTTGTCAACTGAAGGTCGGATTTTTCCCTAAGGATCAAAGAGTAAGGCCAACTAGGCTGGAAGGTAGATTGTCACCCTGCCCTACTCCATGCACTTTCTCTGTCAGGTGCTCTGATCACCTGAATGATGCAAGCTGTGAGGAAAAGCAGGAGGCCGCAAAGGGTAAATAGGTTCTTACTGAGTCAGGTGAGTCTGGACAAGAGTAGGCTGCGACTACACAAGCACCTTCAGCTTTCTCAGTAGTTTTTAAACTCATATCTCCTAATGGTGATGGAAATGCTTATGGTGAGATGACATGATATCCAGTAGAAATGCTAGACTTAATGCATTTTAGAGTGGAGTGTTGTGTGCAATGCATTTCCTATTCCTTAAGCAAAAATTAAGTGACTGGATTATGCTAAATAGACTTCTTCCCCAACATTGGAAGGGATTGTTGTCAGCTATGCTACAAGTTGGTCAGTAATTACAATCATTATCATGGTATTGAGATGAAGCTACAAAAATAGAACCACATAATATGGCAAGGGGGATACATTTTGTTAAAGATCATCTACTTGGCATAGGGCATTATGCTGATACAGAAGAACAAATCCAATCAGATGTTATCATAAAAGAACACTGTCACATTGTAGCTTTAAGAGCTTATGAGCATATACAGGGGGAGGTAATCCCCCTCAGGAACAGTCATAGGGGAGGGGGATAAGGAGAAAATGGGAGGGAGGGAAGAATGGGAGGATACAAGGGATGGGATAACCATTGAGATGTAACAAGAATAAATTAATAAAGAAAAAAGCAACACCAACAACAAAAAAAAAGAGCTTAGGATATGTTTGAGGAGCCTAAGAAAAGATATACTTAATTTTCTAAGGTAATACAATGCTATAGAGAAGCCTTCACAGACTTCTTACAGAGATTGACTTTAGCTGTAAATAGGGCTCTATCACTCCCTGATGTTAGACAGAAGTTGGAACAGATTTTGCAATACTTTGAAAGTGATAATGAAGGCTGTGTAGGATAAATAAGTTATAAAAGTGAATTGTTAGTTGGTCAAATCATGGTCATATCAATTACTAGTCTATTTTTATCACAGGCATATACATCTTTGATACAACAGATAAATATGATTTTATAGAAAGATAAGATAAAATAGTTAGACAAAGTCTTCAAAAACCTCAGAGACATACAGAATATGGCATTTAAAATGTTTTTATTATTTTAAAGCTTCACTAACAATGAGACAGGATAATTCCTGGCAATACTCAGCTCAAGAAAATGATGATCATCAAAGAATCTCCTTCTGGAGAAGGCTGCAAATGTGGCAAACAGGCCACTGGGCAAAATGCCCTTGTTTCTACAACAGACAGAATTCTATCTAAAAAAGGGCAAGCATGAATACAGGTTGCATAGAGAGCCAAACTATACCAAGACAAGGTAAGCAAGTCCTGAATAGCTCCTACATCACAAGTATGTCTGTCAGATATATTGGGCCAGAAGGCTAAAAATGATCCTCTGAAGTTATGGAGAGTTTTGGGTGAATGCTCAGGTAGTAAACTGTCTCTGTCATCTTTTCACTTTGGAAGCTACTAATCTGCAATCCTGGTATACTCAGCTAATCAGTGTTATTCCTTCTCAAGTCTCTGATGGAGTTGAAGATCAGGTAGTTTAGTTTTACAATTAAGCTTAATTATTTAGGGGTTAAGATATTTTAGGTCTAGATAGATGTTTTAAATTGATAATGATGAGATATGATAGATATTGATTTATGTTCAGAATTTTAAACTCACCAAGATAGAAAAGATCTTTTCTTCAAGACTATCAAATACAAATAGCCAAAACACTAAGATTGTAACATTTATATAATTCCTGATTGTGTCATGGTTCTTCTTGTATAGGTAGTTTATTGTAAATATGGGTAATTATATAAATGTACATGAAAAAGAAAAAATAAAAGAAAATGAAAATACTGAATGTCAGAGAGAAATTAAACCATTAAAAGCACAAGTAGCCTCAATAGATGAACAGATAAGAGACACAAATAACATTGGCTCTTAGGAGCATTAGTCTAATATCATAAGACAAGCTATAGCTAGAGGTGTCAGTTATCAAAACACTTTGTACTTTAATTGCATGAATTTGACCATTTGCAAATAAATTGTAAGGTTAATAGCTTCTGACATCAGAATAGTAGGTTCATTAACTACAGATAATATGGTATTATTTGTAGAAGGGAAGAAGCAGATTCTGGCCTTAGTGGTATATCAAGGCTTCCAGGGTTCTGTATCCACTGTGGTGGAGAAAAACATTGGTCTATGGATTGAAAGTCCAAGAGGGACATATAGAGTAATCTCTTCCAATTGGGGAATGAAAGGAGGGGCCTGTCAGCTTGATGCCCCAAAGCAAACAATATAAATATCTTTTATTTGGTAGGCCAGGATGTAACAAGCAGGCAGGCAGACCAAAACTAGATATTGATGATTCTATTCATGCTACTGAAGACAGCACAGCTTTGGATCTGGCCACAGATAAATTTCTTTCACTAATCCTAAAAGTTGAATATTACAAAATAACCACTGGTGTTTATGACCTTTAACCTTCAAGAACAGTGGCAATAATTTTGGGAAGAAGTGAATTAACTTCTCAAGGTATTATAGATGGGGATTGCAAGGAAGAAATTAAAATCACTGCATGTGTAAAAAAGGAGGTGAAAATTAATGAAGAGTGTAGAATTGCCCAGCTGTTATCATTTTCTTATATCCAAGGCAACCCTGCTCTAGAAGAAAGAAAAGGTGCATTTTGGAGTACTGGAAAATGTTTGTTCTAGCAAACTGTGGTTAATGATCAGACATCCAAATTAATGATACAAATTAACGGTGATGAAATGGAAGGTTTAGTAGATACAGAGCTGACATCAGTAATCCTTTACCCAAAAGTCTTAGAATCCAGATTAGCCAATTCCTAAAGTTTATACACAAATTATAATAATTGGGAAACTATTTCAAAAAATACAAAGTATACAATAGATTAAATGTATGGGACCAGAAGGGCAAATAAAGAGTTTGAGACCCTATGTGGCTGACACACCCATAAATTTAAGGGAAGGGGATCTTTTACAACAATGGGGTACTCAAATAGATATTCCTGTCATCCCAGAGACAGACAATAAAGAAATTAGGAGTCAAATGTTATATGCTCCTCAGGAAAATAGCAATACATGAGATCAAAAACAATCACAAACTGTGCCCATTGTCCCAACAAAATATATCACAGGAATTGAGCTTCCAAATTTATGAGATGGGCCACTTCTGAAATACCATCTTCTCTACCCCTAAAATGAGTCAAGCAGACCAGTGTGGAAAGATCAATGGTGCATAACAAAAGAAAAATTGCAGGCACTTGAATAACTGGAATAAGAGCAGCTGGAGCCTCAACATATAAAAGAGTCTACCAGCCCATGGAATTTCCCAGGGTTTGTTGTAGAAAAGAATCATGAAAATGTAGGATGGTAATGGATTTAAAAGCTTTGAATAGAGTAATTTAACCAAAGTGTCCTTTACATCCCGGAATTCCTTTACCATCTTTGTTACCTAGGTCATGGCCTATAATAATTCACTTAAAATTGCTTTTTTCACAATACCCTTCATAAGAAGGACAGGAAAATGTTTGCTTTCTCAGTACCCACTCTGAACAATAGTGGTCCAATAAAGAAATAACGTTGGATCCAATTCCCATTATCCTCTGCCCTGTGGAGGCCCATGGGGCAAAGGAAGAGATATCTACTCAGAAATATTTTCACCTGCTCCACCGCTGCCTGGCTCACCTGCATCAGAAACAGCATGCCCAATAGAAGCAGAGTATGTAGGAGAGCAGAGCTACTCCTGGGCCTCAAGTTCCATTGTCCTCCACTGTGAAGAGGCCAGTGGGGCACTGCAGCAGCTTCTGCTTATAGAACTTTCAGTATGCTCCTCTGCCACCTAACCTACTTTTGTCACAAAGAGTGAGCCAACAGAGACATTAAATTCTGCAGAAGTAAGTCAGGTGTGTGACCAAAGTGCCATTGCATTACCTACACCCATTATCTTGCAATCAAAGACAACCTAACCTCCTAACACCAGTGACATAATAATGGTTAGAGGTCAGCATAAGAGTACAAGAAAAATTTCCCAGCAACATTTGATTTCACAAGAAACTAGCACTCCTACCAAAGCAAGTCCTGGAGTTACTATCACATGCAACACACAAGAGAAAGATTTCAAATCTGTGGATATTAATTAATAGAGACCTTAGAGGAGGAAAATAAATCCCACAAAATAAAACAGAAATTTACAAAGAAAGAGGTGAAATAAATGAACAAATCACTTAAAGAAATTAGTGAAACACATGAAACTACAAACAAACAAGGAAAGGAAATGAATAAAATTATTCAATGCTTAAAAATAAAGATAGAAGCAATGAAGAAAACACAATCTTAGACAATATTGGAAATGGGAAATTTAGGAAATAGGACAGGAACTACAGACATAGCATCACCTAGAGAATACATGAGATGAAAGAGGGAAACACAGGGGTAGAAGATATGATTGGAAAAAAATCAATACAAGGGTCAAAGAAACTGTTAAATATAAAAAGCTCCTGACTGACACAGGACATCCAATAAATCTGAGACACTATGAAAAGATCAAACCTAAGAATAATAAGAATAGGATAGAAAGACTTCCAGCTCCAGAGCCCAGAAAATATTTTCAATAAAATCATAGAAGAAAACTTCCCTAACTGAAAGAAATAAATGCCCATAAATATAGAAAAAGTATGTAGAATTCCAAATAGTTTGAAGTAGAAAATAAAATCTTCCCATGACATAATAATCAAAACATTAAATGGGCAGAACAAAGATAGATTATTAAAAGCTGCACTAGAAAAAAGCCCAGTCACATATAAAGACAAATCTATCCGAATTACACCTGATTTCTCATCAGAGACTATGAAAGCCAGAATGGCCTAGACTTATATCATGCAGACACTAAGAAACCACAGATGCAAATACAGACTAATATATTCAGCAAAACTTTCAATCACTGTAGATGGAGAAAACAGGATATTCCTTGACAAAACCAAGTTTAAATAGTACCCAACCACAAATCCATCCCTACAGAATATATTAGAAAGAAAATCCAACCCAATGAGAATAACATTACACAGGAAAACAAAAAAAAATAAATGACCCCACATCCAAAACACCAAGAGGAAAGAAATACACACACACCACCACCACCAACATCAACAAACAAACAAAAACAAACAGACAATGCAGGAACTAACAACTACTAGTCATTATTATCTCTTAACATCAATGGCTTCAACTCCCTAGTGAAAAGACACAGGCTAACAGATTGGATGTGAAAACAGGACCAATCATTCTGCTGCATACACCTTAATAAGGAAGATAGACATTACCTCATAAAATATTTTCCATTGATTAGATTTGGCTTCTTTGTCAAAACTCAAGTGACAATATGTGTAAGGATTCATTTCTGGGTCTTTGATTCAATTCTATTGATCAACCAGCCTATTGCTGTGCCAGTACCATGCTTTTTTAATTACTATTGCTCTATAGTTCAGCTTGAGATCTGGTATGGAAATTCCTCTGGAGGATCTGGTATTATATAGGATTGTTTTTGCTATTCTGGCTTTTTGGTTTCCCATATGAAGTTGAGACTTGATCTTTTAATGTCTTCAAAATATTGTGTAGGTATTTTGATATGAATTGAATTGAATCTGTACGTTGCTTTTGGTAATGGCCATTTTTACTATATTAATTCTCCTGATCCATGAACAAGGGGGATCCCCCCATCTTATGATGGAAGCACTTAAAAAAGAAATGTTAAAGCCCAAATTTATGTCAATATTTTTACCTCAGCCATTAGAAATAATTAGGCAATTTCATTAATCTATTATATCCCATTAAATGTATGATATTTTGTTAGCTGATCTCACACAGATACCTTAAAGAAAATATTTAAGGAAACACAAAGAGTACTGCCACACTGGCAGTTACAGATTGCTCCCAAAAAAAATACAAAGAGGAAATTCTTTAACCTATGGTACAGATCCATAGATACCAGTTGCCAACTCTTAATGATTTTCAAAAATTAATGGGAGATCTTAATTTTGAGGACTGCAATTGGATTAGCTTCTTATGATTTCAGTATAATTAATGGGTGATAAATTCATTATCTGTTTTACCACACTAATTGATAAACTGTTATGAGCCCAGTATGTTGATTTCTAAAATTCTAAAAATTAGTATCACATATTTAAACTTGACAGTTGAATCTCATTTTTCTTCTTCAAAGAAGGAAAACATTTCACATTTCCATTTTAAAACAGTTTTTGTTATTTGTCTCTATAAAAAGTGTATAATTGATGATTATCTTCTTACTGTTATACATTTAAATACCTTGTCACTAGTCACATGGGTCTTAAAACATTCTTGCTTGATGACATCATGCTGTAAAACCAGATTGATTACATGACCCAAAAGTTATCCAGAAAAGAAGTATGCTAACTTGATCACATTGGCTAATGATACACAAGGAAGCAGACCACAGACTATAGACTCAGGCCCATAGCTCGGAGGAGGTCTGTGTGAACATTCACAATTAGAAATCTATATAGCCAAAGAATCAGTAAGGATAGCACAATGAGATGCTGAGACTTGACAGAAATGTTGCATCCCGCTAATTCTAGATATTAAGTAAAACAGTGGTAGGTCTCTTCAGTTAAATTGAAGAATTTACTTAAATATATAGCCAATGAATGAAAAAAGTAAATTTTAAACTACTAAATCAATTTTAAGATGCTATTAGTATTAAAGTACATCTCTTTATAAAAGAAATAATCCAGGATTATGATATGTTAAACATAACATAGGTATTCATTATACTTTTGAAAACATTAAAACCACATTACATGTTCAATGACAGAGATGACTCTCACTGTACGTACACCATAGCACCAAGATAAAATGCTTACAAAGTAACTTGGAAACATGTTGTATAAACTAGGTATACAACCATGTTAAAATATATAGTCACAGAATTTCAAGCTAATGCTTATGATTGTTAAATAGATATTTATGTGGCTTTTCCTTCTTTAATTATATTGTTTTGTTTTATGATGTTGTTTAAGTTAAACAAGAAAATATAGCTATGTAAGTGTGGTTAATAGCGCTAATTTTAAAATTATTTTAATCAATAAATCTAGCAAATATGCAAATTAAGTATTTAATCTCTATTTACTATAAAGGAATGAAGACAACTAGGCAGTGGTGCATGTTGAAAAATTGATCACACAGTGACCCACTGGAAAACTTAGGTGCTTTTTAAAATTTTATTTAAGGACTGATGTTACCCTTTAATTATGTGTGTAGAGGTAGGTGGTAAGGATATTTGTACATGAGTGCCAATCATAAGTACAGATATTCTGCAGCAGGAGCTTACAGGCCCAGCTGCCAGGAAAGAATCAAGCAATATTCACTGCTGAGCCATCCTGCCAGACCTGGTAGATGCTTAGGTGTTTCCTTTGTTTTATCATGCAAGTGTGTGCGTCAGGTGTGTGTGTGTGTGTGTGTGTGTGTGTG
Organism: Acomys minous; assembly: GCF_964271855.1. Taxonomy (NCBI): domain Eukaryota; kingdom Metazoa; phylum Chordata; class Mammalia; order Rodentia; family Muridae; genus Acomys; species Acomys minous. The sequence goes on from NC_140483.1 coordinate 91,723,364, forward strand.
TGTGTGTGTGTGTGTGTTTCTTTACCCATGCAGAGGACAAAGAACATTTAGGTGTGCAGTTTTATTGCTATTCATTTGATTCCCTTCTTGGAGACTCTCTGAACTCTCAAGTTCTGCCTGTCATTCTTCTCCGGAACGATCCACACACATGCATTTTACATAGCTGTTGGGGACTTAATCTCAGACTCTCATAATTGCTCTGAACGTGTCATTACCCACTTAGCCATTGCTCAGTGCTAAAGCACATGTTTGCAAAGGAGAACAGCCTACCACAGCAGCCCATGCTTAATGTCTAACGATTACTTCTCTACTCATTATATCTTGCTATTTGCATACAAAAGCCACTTCCCTTAATATACACTACTTTCCTTTCTCAAGTTCAATGATTAGACATTTAAATTTTTTTCACTAATTTTTTTTTAAATTTGAAAAATCTCTATTTATGTGAAAAACTTATTTTTGACTCTTAATTTTGATATATAACACTTACAGAAAAGTTATGTGTGTTTTATTTGGAATACCTATAGAAGTCAGGGAACTATTAAGTGCCTATGTGGGAGGGTTGAATCGAGGAAAAAAGAACACCCATAGTATGAAGGATATGATGGCATTATGTACAGTTAAACGTGATGGGGATAGGAAGTTAGGGTAGACGAAGGAGTATGTGAGAGATAATGTACACAAGTCCTTCTGAGAAAGTCATACAGGAAACTTCTAGTGTATGAGCTTCTAAAATATATAAATATTCATATATCAAAGCAGTTTAAATAGAGTTACCCTTGGAGAATGAGAAAATGCCCTTACAAGATACCACAGGATCACAAATAAAAATCTCAGTGCCTGTAATGAGTTTCCTCTTTTAGAGTTATTACTCAATGGCCAATGGGCCCCACATATTATAGCTGTTACCTTGATCTTGATTAAACTCAATAACTTGACAGGCAAACCTTATTGCTGAAGACATTATATACATGAGTCACAATGCAGAGAGATGTCAAGCTAGTATTGATCTAGTTGCTTCATCTGTGGTGGATTTTTTTCATAGTTCTTGAAGTTACTATGCATGCTGCTAGAGGTGAAAAATAATCATCTATATTACCTGCTTGTGAATCCTGTGAGCCACAACAGTGACATTGTACATATGAATTCACAATCGTTGTGATAGCAATCCTAAAACAGACATAATCCCAGGCTGGAGAGGAAAGGTGAGGATAAAGTCTCAATCCTAAATAAGGAGCAATTGGTAATTGTTCTCTATTAGGGAACAGAGAGTCAAATTTCTTTAATAGTGCAACTCCTCCTCCTCGTAGGTAGCTCATAGTCTATTGGATAACCTCTTGCCCAGTAGTATATGAGTAGCAGGAATTGGATGTGATAGGTTTAAAAAATCTAAAAATTTCAAAATTAGGTGGGTGAGGAAAGGGATGTGGTTCTTGGAGGCATTAGGGGAGGAGAGATGAATATGATCCAAATACATTACATAAAATTTTTGAATATTTTAATAAAATTAATTTTAAGTACAAAGAGAGTTTTGGAATCTCATCAGCTCTGCTAATATTAACATCCACAATCCATGGTAACTCATCACTACTGGGTAGTTTTTGTTGATGTGATATTACAAAGTGTGGAGATAAAACAGATTTGACCGGTTATTCTACTAACATGGTTTTTTACTTTTCAGGATCCAATGTAGGCTCTCCTGTTGTGCGTCTCTCCCATGCTGTTACTCTTCCTTCCTGTCTGTCTATATATCATAATCTCCTAGTCTTCCCTTAGTCCCTGGGTGACCGTGATATCAATTACTGCTCTAAATTTATTCTGGAGAATTCTCCACATTTCAATTTGCCTCATTTTTCTCATGGCTTTTTGACGTTATAATAACATATGAAGAATATTTATTACAAATATGGATGAAATAACATTATATTCTCTCTGTTGCAGCAAATCAAATGTGTCTATATTGTCAGCATGTCTTAATAACAGGTGACAAACATGACTTCTTAGTTAAAACACTGCAGGATTCTTGTGCTTCAGTTGTTGGGTAATAAATGCTTTGAGCTAAATTATTTGAGTCTAAGATAATATTCTGCTATGTTCAAGTTTTTATCCTTTACTCTAATGATTCTAGTGCATGCCTCCTCAGTAACAATATTTCTATCATCACTTGACCAACTTATTTTCTACAAAACTAAAACTCAACAGATAAATTATACATGCATTCCAGAAAAAATATATTTTAAGTTATTGTATTGCAGAAGATATGCTTTTTAATTTAGTTATTGACTTTACATCCTGACAGCAGTTTGTCCTCCCACCTTTCTGTCCAGTGCTTCCTCTCCCACCTCCCCTTCCTCCCGTCCACTCTTCTGCCCTTTTCAGAAAATGAAGGCCTCTCATGTATATCAACCAACCACAGCATATCAAGTTGCAACAAGACTAGGCACAGCTCCTCCTGTTGAGGCTAGACAAGGCAGGCAACCGTCAGAGACAGCCCCCATTCCTGCTACACAAGTTACACAACTGTTACATATGCGCAGAGGGCCTAGGTCATCCCATGCAACCTCTCTGATTGAGGTTCCGCCTCTGGGAGCCCCTATAGGTTAGAGGTAATAATATTTCCTGTAGTGCTCTTGACCCCTGTGGCTCCTGCAATCTTTTTTTTTACCCTCTTATGCAGGATTCCTCAAGCTCAGACTAATGTTTGGCTATGGCTCTCCCCATATGTTTCCATCAGTCTCTGTGTGGAGCGTGTCTGATGCCTGTTACTCTAGGTTCCTTCAGTAAGTATAGCAGAACATCATCAACACATAAGGGGTGGCTTCCCTCTCGTGGCATGGGTCTCAGGCTGCACCTGTGGTTGGACATTCCCTCAATTTCTCCCCCATCTTTATCCCTGTACATTTTATAGGCAGGACAAATAATAGGTGAAAGATTTTGTGCCTGGTTTAGTGTGCCAGTCTCTCCATTGGAAATCTTGTATTGTTACTGGAGATGCCTGGTTCAGTTTCCATATCCTTCATTGATAGGAGTGTAAGCTAGGGTCATCCTCATAGATTCCTGGCATTTCCCATTGCCTACTTCATCATAGAGACACTCCCCCCACTCCCCATTCCCTTTTTCTCTCAGTCTTCCCCCCACCTGGTACCTCCTGTTCCTATCACCACCCCTCCCTCACCTATTCCCCTCCTCATGATGTTTACTCTATTTTTCCTTCTCAGTAAGATTCACACTCCCTCTCTTTGAACCCTCCTTGTAACTTAATTTCTTTGGGTCTATGGATTTTAACATGATTATCTTTTTACATTATGGCTAATATCCATGTATAAGTGAGTACATATCATGTTTGTCTTTCTGAGTCTTGGTTGCCTCGCTCAGTATGAGCTTTTCTACTTCCATCCATTTTCCTGCAAATTTCATGATGCCACTGTTTTAATAGCTGAGTAGTACTCGATTATGTAAATGTACCACATTTTTTGTCCATTCTTAGATTGAGGGACATCTAGTTTTTTCCAGTTTCTGGCTATTAGAAATAAAAATGCTATGAACATAGGTGAGCGAGTGTTCTTGTGGTATTGTGGAGTACTGTTTGGGCTCTACCAATCCTGGGTATATACCCGAAGGAAGGGAAATATACAGAGAATTTTAAAAATCAGAAACCTGGGCTCATAGCAGATTATCAATTAATGTGGTAAATATATAATAAATATACCACCCAATAATTTTAATCACTCAGTTGTTTAATTTTGGGTACAATAAAGCATATTTATTAAATTGTGAGAGCTAATTCTAAGCCTATTTGTAATTGCTTTTTCTTTTCCAAACTGAAATTCTGTACCTAATTAATTACAGATCCACCTTCTCTCTCTTCTCCAGACAGTAGTAACCACCATTCTGTCTGGTGGCTCTAAGTCTCTTACTACTTCAGTTGTCTAGATCTACACAATATTTTCTTTTCTGTGTGTAACTAGCTTACTTCACTTATTCGAACCATGTGATAGAGACTAATTCCAATTCATGCTGAGTGAAGATGCTCCATTGTTAGGGTCTATAAATATTTGGATATATCTGCTCTCAATTTGGGGGTTATACAATCTATACTAGAATTGGTTGATTGTGTAGTCATTGCCCTTGATTATGTTTTGATAAATAACCATACACAATAATTTTAGTAGATGGACTACTTTACCTACACTGATCAAGAATTCCAAATTCTCTAGCACATTATTACCTCCCATCTCATCCTACTTTGCAGTGGTTTATTTTGTCACATTGATACTATCCACCTTCGGCTGGTGGTATATTTCATTTTAACTGTGTTTTGTATTTTCCTAATGATTAAAATGGTAGTGAATTTCTGCATGCACTTGCTGGAAATTTGTAAATATACTTTGGAGAAAAGTTTAAACCATTTGTTTATTTACATTTTGAAAGTTTTACATTCCAGTTTAAAATAAATTTTCAAATTTGAAACAAAATCAGGTATATACAAGGATGAAAGAGAGAAGAGAAATGAGTCTGGCTTCTATGCTATATATGGAGCTGTATCCAAGTGTTATACATGTTTTGATAGAGAGGCAGATGCAGTTAGCTGGGGAATATTATGTCATAGCTGAAATAATGGGTAACAAAGATTCCACAGGTTAGGTAAAAATGGCAACATCTGGAAGCAACAGACCCATAATCAGAACAGATGGCTCTTCCCTGAGGGATATGAAAGTAAACCACTCTCCTTAAATAAAGCCATCTGTTTGTATAATCACTTTCAGCAATTAATAAAGAAGACATTTGAAGAGCTGAGAAGTATAATAATTCTAAAACCAGGAAGCTAAAAGAAGTACTATTTACTTAATTATAAAAAAAATACACTATTTCTAGACATCTCTGTTGAATACAAAGTGGTTTCTGTTTTTATTGCCCATCTGAAATACTTTCTGGAAATAGCTGACTTGGTAAAAGGTGAATCAATAGATCAATTCATTCTGCACTGGGAAATTTGACTTTCCTGTCAGCTATGTATATTGTAACTCATCACCAAAATGAAATCAGGTTAAACAACACAAGTGACATGTGCTGAAATAAAGCTGAGGCTGATAGTATTTAATTGTGAATGCCCAGCAATTCCACCATATTTTTGTATGGTACCCTTACTCTCATGGTTTTTGAAGCTACTCCCTATGGCTCACTATCCCTCTTCCTCCATTCTTAATGTACACGCCATATGGAAAAATTATGGGTAACCTGTTCACATAGTTCAGCAATAATAAGCCAATGTATATGCTGCTGTCAGCCCCAAATGACCTCTCCACTTTGTAAAATTAGCAAAATGTTTCTCATTCCTCAAGTTTGACCTCAAATTTCTTCTCTGAGGATTATTTAATCATTTAGAAAATCCCATGCTATGATTCCAGCTTCTCACTGTCTCAAAAAACTCACCCAATAGTGCAGTGCTGTCACGCTGTACTTATTAATCGTAAAAGGTTGACTCCTACATTAGTGTGATGACACATGGGAACACAAAGGTCCTCACTCAGCACTGAGGACCTTTACTTTGAACTAATTCTTTAAACTAAAAGCTTACAAATGAGTCAAAATGATCAACCATCATGCTGACAAAATATGAGTTTGCTTTGTAAAAACTAAAGTATCATTAAGTTGGAAATGTATCTCAGGGCTAAAGTTTTTATGTAGTGTGATGGTTGGTTTTAATTGTAAATTAAAGTGCAGATTCACCTGGGAAGAGTGTCTCAATGATGGATCATTTAGTTTATGTTGTTTTGCGGGCACATCTGTAAGGGATTCTCTTGGTTACATTAACTGAGGTGGAAAGAATCACATACTTGGATGGCATCACTCGTGGTGTAGGAGTTCCAGAATTATATACGAATGGAGAAAGTGTGCTCAGTGCTAGCATGCATCCATCAACTCAGCACTCTGTTCTTAACCATGGCTGTGACTGGCCAGTTGCTTCAAGTTGTTGTCACCTTGATTTTCCCACAATGGTGGCAAGCAATGTAGAATTATGATCTCTATAAATGCTTACTTCATTGTCTTTTGTCTAAATATTTCTTTGAAGTAACAAGAGAAAAAAGTAATAAAGGTGTATTTAGTCTTGGGTTTAATAGCTACCATAAAAAACAAAAGTTCTATTTTTTAAGAAAATCTTTAATTCTTCATTGCCTTACTAAAGAGGTATGGGTAAAATTAAGAGTTTTGAAATTAAACAAAAAACTAAGACACATTATAATTAGAACATATTAATTATTTTTCTAGATAAATAAATGCCTAGATTCACATATCTGATTTTGTGGGTGTTTGGTTGAGTAAGGTTTTTGTTTATTTGTAATTCAACTATGATTCAACTATGATGGGATGGGAAAGTGTCTCTGTATCTATGTACATGCTAGTGGAAAAAATAGTTTCTTCCTGATGAAAGAGTTAATCTAACTTCTTTTCAGGTAACTACTTTCAATCATGCAAACAGGATAAATCTAATATTCACTTCCTATTGCCTGTGTGCTGTATAGCTGCAGGCTTGTGATGTCTTTTCCATTCTCCCAACCAAATTTCCTCAGGCCAGACACAGAGTAGAATGCTGTGCTGTCAACAAGACAGTTACATCCCAGCTAGGCTGACAATGACACATAAACAGTAGAACTATCCCTTTCCTTCTAATAAACAAGATTTGACAAAAGGCAGCTGCCATCTAGTTTGTTAGGGTGCTTTGTCTCTCCCTTTCAATATGTATTTAATCCTTAAGAAAAATACTGTAATTGTGTAGTTGTCTATGTCAAAACACTGAGTGCGTCCCCTTTTTATTGTATATTATCCAAAAATTTTCTGTGAGTCTCGAGTTTATTATTTTTTCTCATCTCATTTTGTTTCTAGTCATTTGCAGAATAGTGAGCCTTTGTTCTGGCAGTCAAAGGAAGCCACTTAACTAAGGAAGTGTTTAGGATGTATTTACCTCTGCATGTTTTACATAAGTAGGAAAGCACTTCCTATCTTTCTTTTCCTCCTCTCCCTGGGGCTTCAGTCAGCTTCAGATGATGGATTGCTTCCTGTTTGCATCCCTAACCACAATGTCTTTTAGTTGGGTTCTTGAATGTTAGCTGTGCTGTCTCAGTGTCCTGTGCTCTTCCTTTAAATGCTTGTCTCCTTGTCTAAAAGCTTTTTCTTCTTCATCCTTATTACTACCATTGTTTCTCCATCATATCATTTGCAATTTCCATGATGATATATTTTATTTCAGATCATAGCTCATTTAGTCTTTTCTCCTGCTGGTATGCTAATAGCACATCAAGCTAATCATTAATTTCCACCCTGTGGTTTCAATAATTTCTTTCATGCTAACTCTTGCGTGGGAAAATTGTTTTAGTCTTGGAACCTTAACTTAGTCTAAAAGACAAATAGACATGAGATATTGAACCACTGGCAGAGACCTTGCTAGTCAATATAAATATTATTACTTATCAGGCATAGTGTTTCCAAAGGCATAGAAGAATGAAAAGGACACAGAAATTACTTTGTGTATACTTAATCAATGTCACTTGGAAAGTATGAAGAAATATTTTGCAAAATCATTTTATATGAGCTTTCAAATGAATGTAATTGAGCATAATACATAAATAGAAATAAATAATAGTTATTCCTGTACTTTTGAAAGACCCCCGAAGGGAGATCCTCACTCAAGCCTCGGGATGGCACGCACCCAAAGACACACAAACGACCATCTTGCTGTAAACACATTAGGCAGTTTATTGGCGGAGCTCCGGGTCGACACGTATCTCACACAGGAGACAGAGGGGTCGACCCAGAAGACCAGGGGTTAGGGGTTTACATGGGCAAGGGTCGGGGGGAGTGGGAAGCTTTGGCACGGCCACACATGATTGGTTGTTTCAAACATTTGAACATCAACAAATTGCATAGGCAGATCTGGGGTAAGCTCAGACTTAATCACACGGGTACAGTCCTTGTTTCCTGTCTTTCTTGGAACCTGAGGGTAGATGTTTATCTGAGCTAACGACACATCTGGTTAAACTCAAACCTGGAACATTGTGTGTGGGCGTCAAGGGGGGGGATTAAGCAGACACCATAAGATCGGATGAGGGGTCTTGGCTCATTACTCATTCGACCATGTCCGGTACCTGTTTCTCTCAGGAATTTGTCCTTGTGTATTCTCCCTATCTTTTATGGCCAGCCGGTCCCTGGAACACGCAATAGGCCTTTGTCTCCTATCTCCGCATTCTTTGTGACTTATCATCTGGGACCTTGGGCTAGCATACCTGCCGACCTGCACTTATGAGTTAGAGAGCTCTGCTGTTCTGGTTGCTTTAATGCTAATTAAAAATTTTCCCTTTCACTTTTAAGTTATTAGAAGGATTTGCAAGCTGAACAACAACTCACTGAAGTGGTGAAAATGGAGTGTGGCAGCTTGACTGAGAATGGCTAGTTATATTTGAATGGTTGATTCCCCTAATATGGCTTTTTGAAAAGGCATACCAGCATGATGAGTTCTGAGAATTCCAAAGCCATCCCCAGGGTACTCTGAAACATCTGTTCTAAGTTTAAGATATGTGCCATCAAGTGTTCCTGTCCCATGCCTTTGCCCTGCCATCATAGACTCTCACCCTCTGAAACCATAACTCTAATTAAACTCTTATTTTTAATAAGTTGCCTTGCTTATAGTTTTTCATCACAGCAATTGACCAGCAACTATTCCAAAGAGTAATTATAATGTAACACTCTTAGTTAGAAGACTGGAGCTATTCACAACCAGAGACTAGTGCTAGCATCAGCATATATGGCAAGCAACATTGTGGCCATATTCGCACTTGGCTCTTATCCAAGCCAAAGACCAGGAGTTAGCCTCAGTGATACCCTAAAGTGAATACTGATCTACAACAGCACCACAGCAGAGCTTCAGTATTCAGCAGGGTTCTTTTGATGGAAGAATTAACACAAAGGTTATGATCTTTCTGTTATGTACTTTAAACTTGTTACTATGTTTAAAGTACCCCACTAACTGCTGTATAGGAAGGACTAATTGGTATTTTCTTGAAACAGACAAGGGTGGACTGTGAAATATGAAGTTTCAGTACATTATAATAATTCAAGGGTTTGGAAGGCATATGAAAGAATAGTAGACACAAAAAATCAACACTAATGTGTTTCAATAAAGTTAGGTCTTATGGGTTTGAAATATACTCCCATGAATCATAAGATTGTTAGATACTGTGAGATACCTCATTCAGCGATGTTGTCCAAGAAATTCCTTAAGTATTCAAAAACCATAAAGCCATTGTCACCGCAGTTGTTTCTGGCCATAGATGGTAATCTTTATTACTGAGTACTTCATAACCTTTGGCTATTTTACATAGAGGAATCAGGCTGGAGCTGATTTGAAAGCTCCCTACGTGTTGGCTGACTTTTATATAACAAAAACTACCTGTGTAGGGAGAATTCTTGCTGACATCTTGGTTAAATTATGGACCTTGAGGTGATTCAACACACACACTAGACAAATTATGTTATTGGTATAGTAGTGGCACAAATATTATAGGTGGAACAAACTACTTTTAATTTGTATTTAGAGGCTACTTAACTGGAGACTATCTGTGTCTGGTTCTGTCAAACAGACCAAAGACCTGTATCAGTGGTAGTAACAGGTTCATTTGGAGAAAACCAATTCACATTTTGTTAAACAGATATGATGCATCTTTCAAATTGCTAGTTATGTATTGACATTAGCACAGAGAGCTCACTGATGCTGTCAGACTCAGTCAAGGAGAGAAACTTCTTTATTTCAATGGGAAAGTTACTGTAGAGTATCATAATTAGTCAATATACTTACAATAAGTAACTCGTGATGTCACATAGTGAGCCAGTGCTCAACCACAAGGGGAACAAAACAAATAGAAATCCATGTAATATGCTCCTGCATTTAGGAGTCATTGTATAAGAGGGAGCACAAAAACTAAAATAGCCAGAGTAGGATGGAGGGTATCTATTTTGTCTTAATTTAAACATTCTTACCCCAAAGAAGAAGGGTGATATGTAAGGCTCTAGAAGCGTATAAAGCTACAGGATTTACAAAACTACTCTAAGAATATAAACAACAATCAATGACTCCATGGTGGATGTGTGGAAATTTCACAGGGAGCTCCACAGGTGCTACATTTATACTGGGGTTGGCATTCTGGTGATGCATTTACCCAAGGGTGATGCATTTACCCTGGCCCCTGTAAAAAGCATTGGTACGCCAAGTTAGGCTTAAGTGAGCTATTCACTTTATCTTTATAGGAAAAGTCATACAACATATATTTATTTAAAAATCCATTTATCTGATCTTGACTCACCCCTTACATGTGTACGTTGCAATACACTTCATAATGTGTATATTTTTATTTTTATGTATTGGTGAAAAATAATTTGAATTCAATAAAAATAAACAGTGAATGCTACTGGGATAGCATTCAAAATTTCTCAATCAAAATCTCAAAGTTATTATTAAGTCAAGAATATTTGACAAGTAAATTGATTTTTTGCCTTACTAAAGGGAAAATATTTTTGCATTTCATGTACATAAATATTATTTTATATTTTTTGTTGTGAACCTAAATTTTAATGCTTGATCCATCTTTTCAGGCCATAGTATATATTTATATGAATTTAGTTTTTTAAATTTGTTTTTTCCCCCACCTCCTTTTTTCCTTGTCTTTTTAAATTCTTTCCTGACATATTTTTTTTAACAGTGCTCAGGCAATTTGCTTGTTTTTACATATTACTAATCATTTCAACCCCTCGTGCTTTATGAGTTTTGTAATTTAGAGAACATTTTTTTTACCTAGAAAACAAAGTATTTTTGGAATGTAAGATATCCGTCTTTGATTAAACTACATGTTTATCATTAAAAATATGGTTTACTACTGACAATATATAATGCTCATTTGCCAAAATACAAGTTTCTGTATTAGAAAGTATGTTCTTTCTATTTTCACCTAACTGCAAAATTATGCTATGTCTTTATAAACACTTTAAATTTACTAATTTGAACAACCACAACATTTCTCTCTGCCATTGAGAATTTTGTATGTGTCAACAGCATCATATACTCTAGAAATACTCTTTATTTCTCAGTTGAAAATGATTTCCTTAAGCCACAAGATAAAAGAGTGAAACTAAATCCTTCAAGTTTTCTTTTCACATCTGCTTGAGTGCTGAGACCCATATATGTACAAATCCCAAAATAAATAAGTTTAAGAAAACTTTGAAACTTTCAAAAAAAACCTTTTGCTGGGGTCATGGACAGTTTTTCAGCCATAAAAATGTGAACTTATGCTATTGTGTAAATAAAAAATACCCACAAATGATAATACTGTGAGTTATTAATTGATCAAGCAGTAAAATATTTTGATGTGACATAAAAAATCTAAAAAATAAGCACATTTCCTCACAGATGGTAATACTGGTTTTGGCTCATGAGCTTTACAATCAATCCTGAGATTTTGATTTTAGGTTTTAAAAAAATGTATTCACTTTACATCTGGAATGTAGCCCCTTCCTTGGTGTCCTCCCTGTCTCACCCTTGCTCCCTCTTACCCCAAACCCCCTGAACTAGTCCTCAGAAAGGGAGATCTCCTCCACTAAAGTCTGGCCCAAGCCTACCAATTCTCATCAAGACTACTGCAATCTCTTTCTCTGTGGCCAGGGGGGGAAGTGATCAAGAGAGGGCAACAGAGTCCACGTCAGAGTCAACCGCTGTTTGTCATATTATGGGACCCACATGAACCTTGAGGTACCTCATAGCTACATCTGAGCAGGGGGTCTAGGTTCTCTCCATGCATGGTTCTTTGTCTGTGCATCAGTCTCTGCAGCTCCCAGCCATTGCCCAGATGGTTTCCTTGTAGAACTCCTGTCCCCTACAGGGCCATTTCCACAACTCTTCCATAAGATTCCCAGCACTCTGACAAAAGTTTGGCTGTGAGCTTCAGCATCTCCTTTGAGCCCCTGATAGGTGGATTATTTCAGAAGACATCACTGGGAGGCTTCCGTCCTGTTCCCTCTCTTCAACCACTTCTGGTGTCTATACTATTTGTCTTTCTGAATGAGAAGAAACATCCTCCATAGGGTCCTCCTTGTTATTTATGTTGTTTAGGTCTGTGGATTGTAATATGGTCATCCTGTACCATATGGTTAATATCTGCTCATAGGTAAGTATATATCATTCCTGTCTTTCTTGGTCTGAGTTACCTCACTCAGGATGATCTATTCTGTCTGCAAATTTTATGGTTTCCTTTTTAAAATAAGAGAGTAGTGTTACATTGTGTAAATGTAGCATAATATCTTTATCCATTATTAAGTTAAGGGACATCTAGGTTGTTTCCAGACTCTGCTATTATGAATAAAGCTGCTATGAACATAGTTGAGCAAATGTCCTTGTTGTATGGCGGAGCATCTTTTGGTTATATGCACAGGAATTGTATAGCTGGGTCTTGAGGTAGCACTATTCCCAGTTTTCTGAGAAAGCACCAGACTGATTTCCAAAGTGGTTGTATAAGTTTGAACTACCACTAGCAATGTTCCCCTCTTTCCACATCCTTGCCAGCATGTGTTGTTAGTTGTGTTTTGATCTTAGCCATTTTGACAGTTGTAAAATGGAACCTGAGAGATGTTTTGATTGCATATCCCTGATGACTAAGGATGCTGAGCATTTCTGTATGTGTTTCTTGGCCATTAGAGATTCCTCTGTTGAGAAATTTTTGGCTCTGTACCCGATTTTACTTTGATTATTTGGTTTGTTGGTGTTTACTTTCTTGAGTTCTTTATATATTTTGTATATTAGCCCTCTGTCAGATGTAGGACTTGTGCAGATCTTCCCCCAGTCAGTGGTTGTCATTTTGTTCTGTTGACAGTGTCCTTTGCCTTACAGAGCTTTTTGGTTCCATGAGATCCAAATAAGATAGCATACAAAAATAACCACAAAAATCCTGTAGAGGAACTCCTATAGCTGATAGATAACTCCATCAAAGTAGCTGGATACAAAATTAACTAAAAACGTTAGCAGCCCTCCTGTATAAAAAAAGACAAATGGGAGGAGAAAGGATTAGGGAAACAACACATTTCACAATAGCCACAAAATGCATAAAGTGCCTTGGTATAACTCTACCCAAGTAAAGGAAAGATTTACATTAAAAAAACCTTCAAGTATCTGAAGAAAGATACTGAAGAAGATATCAAAAGATGGGAAGATCATCCATGATCATGGATCAGTAGCGGTAGCAAGGCAAAAATGGCCATCCTAGCAAAAAACACAACAAAGGAACCTAGAGATTCAACACATTCCCATTGAAATGCTAACACAATCCTTTACAGACCTTGAAAGATTAATTATCAACTTCAAATGAAAACACACACACACACACACACACACACACACACACACACACACAACCCAGGATAACAAAAACAACCCTTCGGGGCTCTTCCGGGCTCCTCCGCCACATCCGCCACCATCATCAGCATGCCTTCCTCTTCACCTCTGCCTGTGAGAATCCTTCGCCATCAGGCACCATGGTGAACTTAACAGTAGATGAGGTTCATGCCATCATGGACAAGTAAGCCAACATCTGGAACATGTCAGTCATCATTCATGTGGACCACGACAAGTCCACGCTTACCTACTCCCTTGTGTGCAAGGCGGGCATCATCGCCTCTGCTCAAGCCTTTCTTTTCTATCTCCAATTGGTATTTCACAGGATATATTAGATTAGTATATCATATTCAACAGCAATCATACACATTCTTTTCAGGTTAAGTACAGCAAGGAAAATATACCTTAACAGATTATGTGTTGTGGAACAATCTAAATGTAATTAACATAATTTAAACTAGAGGAAATATTTTTTTCATTCACAATATAAGCAAATTAGGAATTAATTGCTAGATAAAAGAAATATTTGATTCTGTATAAGACCAATAATAACTTATAGTCAACTCCCAATGAAAATAAGCATATGTATACCAAGACAGCAAACAGAAATCTACCAAACCCCCCTTAGAGGAAATGGGACTAGTAATTGATATGACCATGATTTGATCAATTAACAATTAACTTTTGTATACAAAGAATGGCATCTAATAATATTTCATAAGATTCTGTAGCCAACAAGATGCATTCTCTATGCCTAGACATTCACGTTTCAGTGGTTCTCAGACCTATTACCATATAGTGGTGTTAGCAATATAAGTTACCTGCTTGTTCTGCAGTTTAAATTCTTCACATCTTGAATAGTTTTGTTTTTCAAGACAGGAAGTCTCTGTGTAGTTCTGGCTGTCCTAGAAATTGCTCTGTGTTCCAGGCTGACCTCAAATTCACAGGGATATTCCTGCCCCTGGCTCCCAAATGCTGGGAATGAAGGTGTGCCACTTATGCACTGTCCCCTGATGGCATATGTCCTATTACTCACTATAAAATATTTTGCTGCTTTTTAATGACATTAGCTTATTTACAATAACATGACCCTTAGCAAATAAAACCTTTAGAGTGCTAATTTTCTGGAAAAATTACAATATAATCAAACATTTCTGATGTTCTTTCCTCCAATATTCACTCTAAATCTTCTAGAAAGCATACAGAAAGCATATGACACAGCCCTAATGCTGACTTGATTTGTCCTGCGCTAGATTAATTAGTGAACTTACCTTTACACAACATCTCAAGATTATATATGTAGTATTTTATATAATATATCCAAATATGCATTATATATACACATATATGTGTGCATACATTCACAAACACACAAGTGGTTTGATTTTTAGTTTTTTTAAAAAGAAATATCAGGATAATATAATTTGATCTGTTTCTGTCTATCAGAATTTGTGTTTTCTGAGTTCACACCACAATCACCAAATATGTCTGTTTCTATCATTCTACAATGTGTGTGTGTGTGTGTGTGTGTGTGTGTGTGTGTGTATTTTTTAAAACTTCTCTGAAATATTTCACTAGGGAGTTCCAAGCGCTTTTGTGGGGGAAATCAACTTACTTAAACAGGAAAGATTTATTTTGGAACATTGCTTCAGAAGTTTCATTCAATTATTTGGTTTTGTTTGTTTGTGCCCATTTTAAGGCAGTGTATCATGGCCACGAGCATGTAAACCAGCAAAATGGATTCAATAACAACATCATCAAGCAATCAGCTTTGGCAGGTGGATTCAGTGGACAATTCTGATAAAAAGTTTAATAGCTGGGGTTAAAAAAAAGAGCACTCAGAAAAAATATCCATCAAACATGCTTCTGAACATTTTCCTTTATATTAAAAGCAAGGAAAAGCTTGCTCTCTGGTTTTATTAAAGGCAGTCTGTACATTCCTTCCCATTATCAATGTAAGAAAACTTTATTAATCGAGCGATGTAATATGTTAATGGTTTGTATATTCAACATCATAAGGATTTCTGTTGTCATCAAATTGCTAGCCTTAAACATAGCCCTATTCCCATCAATTTGATTTTGTAATTGTAGACTGGAATATTGGAAAATACATATAGAAAGGCTAAAATTATCTTGGAGAGTATGAACAAAGAATGGAAATGCTCACTTAATTAGAGCTCTATCCACAGTCCTATAACAACATCTCTGCTATAGTAGGAGATGAGGATGAGAATGCAAGGATCGGTATTATAAATTATCTGACTGCTACACACATAACTATCTCCAAACTATGCCCATTCAGTTTAATAATCACTGATTACACATTGAAGCTTGACTTGCAGTATGTCTTTTGCAAAGTTATTTGTACATGGATTATAGATTTACGAAAGATCATTGAAGAAATTCACCAAGATTAAAATTTTTTAGAGATATCCCAAAAATCAAAATAAAAAGGAAACAAAAACCAGATAATTTTTACTATACTAAAATGTTCTCTGAAAGAATGTTTTTCCAAAGGTATAGATAAGGTAAAGTAACAGTAAACTTCATTTCCTATAAAATGCTTATTTCTCAAGTATATAAACAGTGGCTAACATTTATTTAAAAAGAAATTCAATTACATAGTATGTAAAATATATGCAAATATATTTTGAAAGTAAATAAATGGCAAATAAGAACAAATTAACTTGTAAATATAAGCTTTTGGGGATTTAAATTTCAAAATGTTTAGTTCTATTTTAAGTCCTTAGTGACCCTTCCACTACTTCTGTATTGTCTTACTATTCCCATGTTATTTTAACTATTGTTTTTTAAAAATTATCTGTATTACTTTTATCATCTGTAGGCCCGGCTAGCAATCAATCAACACACAGACACTTGCTTTATCTTAAAATAGCCTTAATTAACCTGGGGCAGGGCAGATATCAATCCTCTAAACTACATCTCATATTGGGGCAGGTATGGGATCCCTGCCTCAATTCCATGGCATCTGTTTCTACTAACTTCTAACAGGCTACCTCCCAACCATAATCCAAAATACTTGCCAATGTTCTTCATCGGGCTTGGATTCTCCATCCACGTGGCCAATCACATGCTTCTCCTCCAGCTAACCCATGGCGACCTTCCTCTCTTCACTTCACTTTTTCCTAGTGGTTGTCTTTTTCCCAGAATTCCTCTCTCTCTAAGCCCCACCTATCTCCTTTGCCCTGCCCAGGTGGCATGGCTTTTTATTAAGCAAAAGGTTGGTCACATTTAACAGATAAGTTTTCAATTTAAACCAATTGTTTCTCAGGTTGCCAAACTTCTAATGTTGAACTTAAAACAAAACAAAACAAAAATATTTTTTTTTATAAAATAGTAAATAGTTAATTTAATTGCTGGAAATTTTATATGTTTAATGTTATATTCTTGGTTATAGAAACAGGTTAAGTTTTCACTCCAAAAATGTTTTCATTCAATATATTTGTATTTTTGCTTTTTAAGTTATTTTTGATAATTTCATATTTATATACAGTGTAGTTTATACATATTAACTTCCTATTCTTCCTCTAACTTCTAGACAATTCCTATCACTGACTCTCTTTCAACTTCAAACTCTACAATATCTCATGAAGTCTATGAGTGCCATTTATGTGTAGGTGTGTAGGCGCAATCTACTGATGTATAAACAATCTACCTGCATATGTGCTTGAGTGTGTGTGTGTTGTGATATTTTATGTGTGTGTGATACTTTAATGGTATTTTGTCATTTTTATCGAGATATTATGTCAACATCCAGCAGACACTGTTTCAGTCCTGTCTTTTTAGACCTCTGGCTCTCATAACATTTGTATCCTCTCCTCCATAGTGGTCCCTGAGCCATGGTGAAGCATATGGTACAGATATGGGCTTCATGGCTGTGTACTCCACGGACATTCCTGCATTTTGATAACCTGTAAGTTTCTACATTAACAATTGTTCCTTTTTCTGATAAGGCCTGTGAGCTCACAGACAATCAGTTCTTGTTCAGAGTTATAGATCCAGACATGTGCTTCCTCCTGTGTGGGAGACTTTAAATCTATTCAGAAAGTTATAGTTACCCCTATAACATTTGTGTCCCTGTTAAACCATTGGGCATATCTGACCATGTAGGTCATTATTTGAGTTCACAGGTTTCACAGTCAGACTGTTGATGACTCCCCTCTCCCCCCAATAATCTGCCTACACGATACATTCAGGTACTGTTAAAACTCCTTATACTAAGTTTCTACCACTTATTCATTAATTATGAAAAGATAATGATTTTTCCCAATGTTCATTTATATATCTCTAACTCAATAAAGTCTGTTGTTTAATACAAAATATATTACTTGATTCTGTTTGTTTGTTTTAATGATCATTTTTTTCTGAACTATTTTGTGGTTTGATTCATCAAATTATTTTATTTAATGCTTTTAGATTTATCCCTATGTAATATGTGTATTCATTTCATTTTTCTTTTTAATTCCTAGAATTCTGATATTACTGTTTTTTAATGTTTCAAAGTTCTACTTAATTGTAATTATAAATACTTAATCTTATCTTCTTTTCTAATGATGGCTCATTTGCAAGCAAAATGTGGCACTTCCTTTCATTTGTACTGTCACATATGAGCTGTAAACTAATATCACTATAATAAGACTTCATTAGTTCCTATGACACTGCTTCAGAATGACAATATTCATTTATAGCAATAAATGTCTTAAAAATGTCTTTATACTACATAGATGAATATGGTGTACATAACTATAATCAAAGTTATTGCTATTGTTAATTGTTTTCTATGGATATTCATTTATTATTTAAGTTATCTTTCAAATTCTGAGATATTTTAAATTTTATAATATTGATCTTAGATATTCAAAGGGCTATTTTTGATTTTTAAATAAAAATACTTGAATACTTTGATACTAAAATTCAAGGGTCACAAATTTTGTATCATGTCATATTTATAATTAAACCTCAATTAATATAAAAAAATTTAAGTGATAGGTATGAATCTCATGTTTTGAACTTTATACATAATATGAAAATTTAGCTTATTGAGCTACTTTAACTTATTTGTTATATTTTCAATAATGTTTGACTTAAAACTTTTCTAACTGTCATGCATGCTATTTTTCTAGTTTTCTTCCATTACAAACTCTACTTTACATAACTTCTTTTTACTATTCCAATTACAAAATTATTTTCTCTGTTTTGCTTTAGATTTTTGTAACCCTGTCTTTTTTGTTTTATTTTGTTTTTTTCTTTGTCTTTTCTTTTAGACAGAATTTCTCTGTGTAGTCATAGCTGTCCTGAATTAATGTTGTTGTAGGACCAGGCTGATCTTGAAATCATAGTAATCCATCTGCTTCTGCCTCACTGAGCTCTGGGACTAAAGGTGTGTGTTACCATGAATGACTACACTATGTCTTATTTATTTAAGTAACCCAATTATATTTATTTATTCATGTTTCCTGTGTCCATGTGTGTAGATATGCATGCCATGGAGCACATGTAGAGGTCAGAGAACAATTTTCACAAGTTAGTTCATCTCTCACACCTTGTGTTGTCTGGGGATGTAAAAATATCCTCCAGGTTGGCTGCAGATATCTATAGTTTTTGAGCTTTTTTTTGGCTCATACTACCTATATTTTAAATCAATATTTTGATACTTTGATCAAGGTGCATAAATTATGATAAAATAAATTGTATTGTTCAAACATAAATGTAAATTTGTAACAGTCTTATTTATATAACCCATATAAATTTTTCTATTTTTGAATAGCAATTTTTCTTCAGATTTGCAACCCAGAAAATGCAGATGTGGGCCTTTCATAGTCAGCAGTGCAGCCATATGCTCCCTCAGCAGTCACTGTGCTTACCCTCCTGCTACCCAGACACTCTGTGTCTTTTCTCAAGCATTTTACTGAACTTTTATTTAATCTATCAATAACTTTTGAGTTACCAACATTGATAATGTTATTTCTATATCATGAAAGAAGATTTCACCACTTATCTGAGGTGGAAAGATGTATACTTCTGTCTAGGATCAAATATTGGGAATTTGAAATTTAATATAGAATTGCGGTAATTTATAAACACTGTGACCCCTAAAAGTTGTCAATAATAAAATAAGTAAGCCTAACTTTCTCTACATGACTTGGTAAATTTTCTATAAAGAACTATCCTAGTTGCAAATGTTTTGCCTGTCCCAATGATTCATTCTAAATTTCATCACTGGACTTTGGCTTTCACTTAAATACATATATTCCTAAATAGAAGTTTTGCATTTTACAGTCAAAGTGATCTCTACATATCAAAACTACATATATCCTATGGTTATCATAAACTAACAGACTGCTAGGCACAAAATATCAAATGAATTTTAGATGACATTTTTCTTGGGCAAGGCGAAGTAACAAAACATCAATAAATAAAAACAAGTAATATATTACAGAAGAGTACCTACCTAATTCTGAGGAACACTGGTTCATTCTGCTTTTGACTTCTATTTAACAAAAACTAATTCATTAAATCTGAGATTGACATCGATGTGAGTTTTAAAATAAAACATATTTCTCAATGATCAATAAATTTACTTTTGATACTTACTACTGATTACTGTGACCTAGTTATTTTTTGGAAATTGAAAGTGAGAAATTTAGCAAGGTGAACAATATTCTTCTGTTTAGTGAAAATTTCTTGAAGAAATTGAAGAGATAAGAGCAATAATATTAAGATATAGTAAATGTTATCAAGAACAGCATTATAGGAAAAATGGTTCTGTGTTGCACTATCCACATTCATTTAGTTTTGTGCAAACTAAATGTGACTACAATATATCACAGAGTTCTAAGTCTTCAGTATTATATAACTCAAACTGAAATAAATATCTTATTATATATTCAAATGATTGTAATTAAGTCATTAAAATTTGGTTACATTGTAACCTGACAATTGTATTCCATTTACCAATTGGTATCTAAAAGTAATGTGTATATTTTATTGTAGTATGAGGCACATGCTTATTTTTCCTATATTTTATGTGAAATACTAATTTGACAAATTAATCCATTTGAACTTAATTATTTTATTAGTTTTGTGAAATAGAATTGCAATTTCCTATTTGAATCAGTTTGTCATTAAGTAATACTATTAGTTTCTAGAGAAAATATGCTGAAATTCTCATAATTTTGTAAAACCTTAGATCAGTTGGCTTAGTAAATATTTATAGTAGATTTTACTTCATTGTTTTAATTTATAGGTAAGTGATGTGCTCTTTATTTTAATAATTGCATATATTATTCTATAAAATAATGATACCATTTTAGCATTCATGGTATGAGTTTGCTGTATTTATGAGTTGAAGATGGTTTCTGTGTTATTTCATGATTCTGTAATTTTAGGATTTTAATATCTGAAGCTCCCACAATTTTTATTATGTAAATTAACCACTGTTAGAAAATAGAAAAGAGGGCTTATCCCATGCTAAAGCCATTAGAGATGTCAGAAAAGATTCCATAAGCATTTGGTTGTAGATCAACTGTTAATTTTTAAAGGAACATTTATACTGATTTACGTAGGAGAAGACAGGTCTAAATTACAGCATGATCTGGCTGGATTACTGATATATTCTTGGTGCACACATTTAATCTGTGCAGATTAATTATATGTAATCTGAAACAATGAAGGTAAAGTGTGTTTACAGAAGGAAGCAGCCATGTTTGAAAGTGACATCTATCTGACAGGCAGACAAAGTGATGAATCAGACAAAGATCTGACAGAATAAATCAGAGACAGGATAGGTCCAACTCTCATGAGAACAGCACAGGAAAAAGAAGCTACTTAAGAGTAGTGTAGTAGGAGAGAGAAAATTTATTTTTAGGTTTCGTCTTGTGACAGTTTTAAAGAGACAAGTTGCAGAGAGAGCAAGCTAGATACAGGAGTAGACAGAATGAACCAGAAAATAAGAAGGAAACAGAAGATTAAAACATATTCCCAGAATTAGTTTGAGGCCATATGGAGCAATTCCCTTTTAAGACATGAGAACCAAGAGTGGCCAGTTATAATTTATCAGCTTGAAGAGTTTAGGCCAGAACTGCTGAGTTGATCCAGCACATCATGTTCAGAAAGGGCTAGAAAGGCTTGAGAGTGGCTCTCATTTAATCCCCTCATCCAAGGATATAAAAATAACATTAACATCTGGCACTCATCATGGTTGGAAGAAAACACCACATAATAGAAGAAGGAGAACACCCACAAATATTGCAGAAAACATAGAACACAGAACAAAACTGTACCAGAGGACAGGTGAGTTCTGGCAAGAAACCACAGAGAAGAAATTCACCGGGGATCATTTCTAGAGGAAGCGTTAGTTCTTCAAGTTTGCCTAGAAGCTCAGTGAGACTTGGGAGATTCTAGTGCCTTAGAAAAAATAGTTGTGCAAAAAGAAAAAAAAACATGTTATTAATATCATGCTTGACAGGGGAAAACAGGAAGTGTTTAATTGTGAAGCTGTGGTACCTACTGAAATTGAGGATCAAGAGAGACACAGTACAGTACCACTTCTTAATGAAATTACACATAATCCTTTTTGTCATAGAGAGCATACCTTTCCCAGTTACTAGGGGAATAAATGCCAGATATTGGTAAAAATTCACAAAATGAAGAACTAGTCTGGAATCCTGATAAAATACAAGACTACAAACATTTTAAAAATAAATAGTAACTTGTAGAATACATTTACCTTTTGTGAGACAGATTTTAAATGCAAGGGCTATGCAAAACAGCATTACTCCCCAAGACTAGAAAGATTTAGAAGCAGCTGTAGTGGATGTGGATCTCAATTACAATGGCTGACATAGAGGAAAGAGGAATCTGCAGTTATGCAAAATTGTAATATGTATAAAGATGTTAATATTGTGAAAGATAGGTTGTTAGGTTAAACTCATTATGCTGATTTATAAAAGCAGATGCAATTTGATGAATTTATTAATCTTGGATAAGGTAGAAGAATAAGGAAAAGATTTGTTATTCACAAAGATTATCTAAAGCTTCAGAGAGACTTGTACTGGTTTCTTATATAGAATAACATCCTCTGTGAACAGGGAAATGTCATATCCAGATGTGAGACAGGTATTAATTCAAAGTTTAGGTTTACAAAATGCAAATGCATAAGTATAAAAAGTTCTTAGACCTTTAAAAGATCAATCAGCAATGACAGATAAATGAATTAGAACTACTGCTGTTATTGATCCTAATGACTATTTAGTTGGACAAGCAATAGACAATAATTCTAGATATCAAAATGTTCTTTGTTTTAAAAGTGGGAGATAAGGCCATTTGAAAAGGCATTGCTGTATGTACTTTATTGTATATATGTATAATAATTTAAATGTATATGTAAGCAATTTTAAAACATTTAATAAAAAGAAAGTATTCAATACCACATGTGTTATATTTATTCAAATATTAACATCACTTCATTTTGAGAAATAATAATTCTGAAATAAAAATTAGTAAAGGGACTATAGGCAAAGTGTTCCTACAGACTTTGCTAGAAAATCTCAAACTTTAGAGATTTGCTTTGTGGAAGGTGTGGTAAGCGTAGGCATTGGACGACTAATGAATACGTGTCAGCAACATTTTTAGTACACACACACACACACACACACACACACACGTGTGTGTGTGTATATATATATTGTATTCCCTTACCAATGGAATGGGAAACCTTGAGGCGATAATCCTTAAATATGGGAAATTCCCTAAGAGAACTGTCAGTAATCAGCAGAACAATTAGGAAAAATTAGTTTATTGGAGACCTAATGGATGTTGCAGAAGACAATATTGCTATGGCATTAGCCACAGTAGCCCATCAACCAATGACAGAGCATCTCCACTAGACAGAATAAGAAATCCTGACGGTATCTGGAAACCAACAGCCCAACATTTAAAATGGCTAACTGACAAATCTATGTGGGTAGAACAATGGCCCTCGAAAAAAGAAAAATTATATGTACTTGAGCAGCTGGTACAAGAATGTCTGGCACAAGAGCAGCTGAAAACTCAACATATAAAACAATCTAAAAGTATTTGAATTCTGTATTGGCCATTAAGAAGAAATCTGGGCATTGGAGAATGTTGACTGACCTAAGGATAGTAAATAAATTTATCAATTCCTGTAGGTTCATTATAAATTGGAATCCCCTACCTAATTTATAACCAAAAGGATGGTATATAATAATAATTCAGTTAAAAGACTGCTTCTTTTTTATTCCTCTATAAGAGCAAGATAGAGAAAACTTGCTTTTAGAGTACCTATTTGTAATAATGCCTAACATGTGAAAAGATACCAAATAAAAGTTCTTCCTTAAGGAATGTTAAAAAGTGTCCTATTCTATGTCAATATTTTATACAACAGGTAATAGAAATATTTCATAAACAAGATCTTCACTCCACAGTTTACCATTTTCTAGATGATATCTTGCTGGACCACTCTGATACAAATACATTAGAGACAATGTTTAATGAAGCAAAAGGATTTTACCTGGTTGGGGTTTACAGATTGCTCCTAAGGAATACAAAGGGAAGATTCTACCAACTATTTAGGATTCAAATTAAGTGAACAAAGATTCAACCACAAAAGGTACAGATCTAAAGAGGTCAGTTACATAAAAAGTTATTGGGAAATGTTAACTGTTTATGACCTACTATTGGATTAACTATTCAAGAGTTGAATAACTTGCTTCAAACGTTACAAGATGATTGAAACTTAAGCAGTCCTAGACAGTTAAAAGCTGAAGCAGAGAAAAAAAAACCTGCCTCAGGTAGAGCAAAAATTGCAGGCCCACATGTGGACCACCTAGATCTCAAACTTGATTGAGTTTTACTTTTCCTTCTATTCATTCCCACAACTGTTCTCATTATGTAGAGAGAAGACAATATTTTAGAATGGATAGTTCCAGCACATAAACAAAGTAAAAAAAAAAACTTATATTGAAAAGGTTTCTAATCTAATAGTAAAAGGAAGAATAAGACTTTGTCAATTATCAGGAAAAGACCCAGTAGAAATCATAGTAAAGTAAACTAATGCTGAAAATATCTTGTTATGGGTAGTGAAGGAAGAATGGCAAAGAACTTGTAACAATTTTTGAGAGAAATTAATAACAAATATCCCCAAATTAAGCAACTCCAGTTCATTAAAAAAACTAATTAAATCACCCTTCATACAATAAAATGGACACCAATTTCTGAAGTTCCTATATTTTATCTGATGCAAACAAATCCGGATAGCACAATATATAGCAGGAAATAAAAGTAATCTTTGCTTTTTTTTTTTTTTTAACATATGCTTCAGTTAAAAAATCAGAGCTACAAGCAATTCTGATACTTTGGTTATACTTTTCTGTATCTATTAATATAACTCCTGGCTCAAAATATTAAGAGGGTTGTGTTGAATGTTGAAACTGCTGAATATATTTCTGATAATTCAGAATTAATCTCATTATTTATAGAATAGCAACAATTTGAAACAGAAACTAACCATTATGTTACCCATAGTTAATCACACTCTGGATTGCTTAGTTTACTGGTACAAGGAAATAAAGTAATTTAGCAATTCTTAATAGGATATGTGCTAGAAGGCATAGAATTTCATTAAAAATTAATCCTGTTAGCCGCAAAGGTTTAAAGAGAAAATTTTCCATTACTTGGCAACAACAACTACAAAAATATGTAAAAAATCTATTTGTTCTTTTTGTAATCAAGTTCCATTATCTACTGGAAGTAACCTGAATGGCACTCCAAAAATGAATTTGGCAGATGAATATGTTTTACTTTGTAGAATTTTGGAAACTAAAATTTGTACATCATACCATTGAAACATAATTAGGATTTCAATGGGCTCTTCCTTTGAGTTCTAAAAAGACTAATTCAGTAATTGCACATTTGTTGGAAGTGATGCCTGTCATGGAAATACCTTTACAGATTAAGACTCATAATATTTCAAATGTGTTTCAGTTAAAATTAGACCTTTTTATATAATACCGTAAGACATATTACAGATATACCATACAATCCAACAGATCAAGGAGTTATAGAAAATTCTAATCATAACTCTAAAGAGATGCTGGATAAGCAGAAAAGGGGAATAAAAACTGCCAAAAAAATATACTGAATAATGCCTATTTAATTAATTTATTCAGGTTACATCTAATTTATTATCCCATCAGTTTTATCCTCCTAGTCCCTCCTGCCTCCTGCCTTCAACCTATTCCCCTATGCTATGTCTATGACCGAGGGGGACCTCCTCCCCCACTATATGGACATAGGCTATCAAGTCTTATCTTGGTAGCCTGCTTATTCTTTCTTTGAGTGCCACCAGACCTCCTAACCAAGGGGAAGTGGTCAAATATGGAGCACCAGAGTTCGTGTCAGAGTCAGTCACTGCTTTCCACATAACTCTGTGTCTGTCCATTGGCTAGATCAGAGTAGGGGTTTGATGTTTACTTCTTGTATTGTCCTTGGTTAGTGCCATAGTTTGAGCAGAACCCCCTGGGCCCTGACCCACCTGTTGTAATCCTAGGTTTCTAGGACCCTCTGTATCCTTCTACTTTTGGATGCCAATAAGGCAGGAATGACAGCTTGGACAGACACTGGATTGTAGATATGTGTATTAGATCAACCTGTATACTTTAAAGACACTTTGACATCAGAATATAAGTCAGGAAATGTGTTTTATTGGAGAATATATTTTGTTTATATTTCTATAGATGATAAAAGATTATGTATTCCATCAAAATTGGTAAAGATATTTTCTGAATAAGAAAAGCTTCTACATGCAAGGGGCAACTGAAGAAAAAAGAGAAGCAGAAAATCAGCATCATAGACGACACAGAAAACAGATCTTTCCTGCATGGGATATCTCAGTAAGCAGGCAGAAAGAAGGCAAATCATTCATCAATCTGGCCTACTGCAAGACCCTGATCCTGAAATGGAAATTAGCTGAAAGACAGATGACCATGATTGTAGTTATGAAAGATCATCAAATCAATGAATCTTCATTAGGTCACTTGGACTCCTAAATTCATGGGATTGAAATTTGTTTCTGTTATTTATAGTTGAACTTTGTACAGTTTTCAGCTTAAACAGAAAGGGAGAAGACATCAAGGAATTTAAAATCAGCAACATGGCTGCTTGAGCAAGGGAATTACATCCAAATACCTCCTAGGTTTATTTGATCTGGCTAGAATCTGACTATCATAGGCTTGCAACACTGACACATCCTCAGTGCACACCTTTAACCTCAGACAATCATGGTAAGGTTACTTTATAGAAAAAATGCAGCCATGTTTGAAAGTGACTTTTAATTGTGGGGCAGAAAAAATGATGAGTCACAAGAAGTTCTGACGTAATGAATCAGAGGAGTGATATTCCCAGTGCTCATGAAACCAAAACAGGAAGCAGAGGCTACTTCAGAGCAGGAAGGGAGAGGGGGAGTTCCCTTACCAAGGGTTTCTTACTTTGCCAGTCTTAAAGAGACAGGTTGCAGAGAGAACAAGCTAGTGCAAGTCAAGTCAGAATGAGCTAAAGAGTGAGGGAGTCAGAAGATTAAAACATATCGCCAGAATTAGTTTGAGGCCAGGCAGATCAATTAGCTTAGAAATAAAGAGAAGCCATGAGAAACCATGGTGAATCAGTAAGGCTAAAGAAGAGTTTAGGCCAGAACAACTGAGTTTAAACAGCCAGCCACTGTTCAGAAAAAAAAAAACAAAACAACAACAACAACAAAAAAACTAGAAGGCTTGAGATTGGCACTCAGCTAATGTCCTCAACAAAGGAAAAAAAAATTCATTGTTTGTTTATTTTCCCTCTTGTTCAGTTCTTTTTGAATTCTTTATATTTTCAATACCAACATTCAGCCAGATGTATAATTGATAACATTTTTCTATTTCACATTTTGTAGTTGGCCTCCTTTAATTTTTTGTTTCATAACATTCCACTTATTGTTTGTCTTTTTCTTTTAACAGCTGAATGAATGCATTTATTGGGGGTGGGAAGGAGTGAGAATATACACATACAGTACAGACACACAGGAAGAAAGACACTTTCCAAAGCATAAAGGTGACTCAGAAAGGCATCATAGAGAGAAGGGGCATCTTTTCACAAGGGCTATTTAGTTTAAGCCTCTGTAGAGTTTCCTTCCTCTAGTTTAAAGCTGGCCAGTTTGAAGAAAGCAAGAAAGGTCAATTGACCCAGAACTGTTGTATGGCCTATCCTCAGCAAGACTTGAAATTGTTCAGTATCAGGGGGTCTACTGATGGGAGATAAAAGCCTAAAGAGGTATTATATTAAAATCCAAGGCTTTTGTCTCAAGTCTGGAGTGTGAAGAAGTAGCTGAACATTCTGGAAATTTGCCATTTTCAATTTCCTATCTGAGGCTCATGTCCCTACTTATCTCTCTACTAGGGAGTTTGGATAACTCCTCATCCTTCATTTCCCCTCTCCATGCTCACCTAACTGCTATGAGGGGATTGCCCATGATAAACAGCTACTTCAATGTGACAAAGGAGCTGTTGTCAGAGTATCAACCTAAAGAGCCTTTAGATAATTGTTTGTCTTATTGTTTATTCTACCAGTGTCCTGTTTTGAAAGTTATTTCCTATACCAGTTAATTCAGCAATAATTTAAAACTTCCAATAAACATCAAAATACCAGGATAGGTTAAAAAAAATCCTGAACAATAAAAGAACTGTTGAAATATCACTTTCCCAGATTTCAAGTTGTTCTACTACAAAGCCATATTAATAAAACAGTATAGTATTGATCAAAACAAGCATATTGATAAGTGGAATATAATGGAAGGCTAGCACCTAACTCCACACATGTATGGATATCTGGTTTTGATAAAAAAAAAAAGCCCCCCCCCCTTGGAGAAAATATAACATCTTAAATAGGTAGTACTGCTCGAACTGGATACCTGAATTTAGAATGAAAAATAGGCACATTCCTATTATACTGAACACATCTCAACTCCAAATATACCAAACCCTCAGTATAGGAACTAATACCCTGAATATGATAAGAGAATGATATAAGAATATATAATCCTCTTAATTTTTATTTTAAATGTAATACAATAGAGTTAGGAGAAAAACATTTGACTTAACTGATAGTATTTGTCCAGCGCAGAAGAATGATGTGGCAGGTCCTTTTGGTTTTGATTTGACAGGGTCACCTGAGCCAGAAGACTGTACCATAAAGGGTACTTTTGGCCTCTTATTTTGTGAGATTTTGAAAGCATATATCACTGTGGAGTTTCCCCCAGGGAGAACAGATGCAATAGAAATACTCACAGGACTTCTCCAGTGGCTCAAATTATTTACTTAAAAAAATTATTCTCTCCTCCCTTTAGCCTCCCTTTTTGCACCCCCCATGTACTTAAAATACAGCTTGCTAAGTCTATTTAGTGTTGCTTCCTTTTCTAAGTGTTTACAACAGGCAATGTACCGTTATCTAAGCTGTAGAGAGCTTATCCCTGAAGAAGACTGGTTCTCCTCCTCTCAGTGATCAATAATTGCAAGTAGCTTTTCAATTAGTGCTGGGAGCTTTTCATATTTCTGTTGCCCATGAAATTTGAATCCTTTTAAACAAGGTGACATACAGCTTGTGAGTGATAAGACCCAGAATCAAGCCTTGGATTATCTAAACATTAAGTCTATAGTCCTGAGGAAATACATGTATTTCATGTTCTTTAGGATGAGGAAGGCAAAAGATGTGCAATCATCTCACAGAGTCTGTGGCTTCTAGGCTTGAGATCTCATTTTCAGTTCTATGGAATTTGAAAAAAACATCGGTCATGTGATATGGGTGTTTTGACAAAAAAGAAACTCAGTTGTTTATGAGTCCCAATCTCAATATATTCCTATGGTGAGCCTTACTTCAAGCTGGCCTCAATAACCAGGCTTAACGTTTCTGTAACTTTTATGACATATTCTATGTTAGGCAGTAGAGTCTGTATCCTTTGAGAACTATGGCTGTAAAACAGGAATCACTAGAAAAAGACTGCCATAAACATTGCAGTTTCACCAGCTTATCTGTGTGATGCAAAGAAATACTGCTTTTAGTTAGAGTGTTCAAGCTCTCAGCTAATTATATACGATATTACTTTCCAGATTACACTTTTCTAACATTTAAATTGAAAACAACATTTTCTCACTACAGTACAGTGATTGTTCTTAGACCCACCATTTAATAATGGAGTTTCCTCAGCTCTTTGAGAGCGGGTATTATCATTACAATGTCAAATACACATCATCCTAAATCACAGCACTGGTACTCATAAAAATACTGAATATTACCTCACATTGTACTTTGTACATAAGAATGCAACATTAACAGGAACAGAATTCCTAAGTGTATATGACTAGTCAATTTTACTCCTACAATAAGAAATACATAAATAAATAAAAAATTGCTGGATTTTAATATTTTGAGAGTGTCTTTAGTGCAATATATTGAATTTTTACTGACTTCAGACTGAAATAGACAAGTGTTTCCTACAAATTTGATATGATTTTACTAGCGAGGCTAACTGTGAAGTACACTCAGGGCTTTACATATTTTACTCAGCCAGCTACCATCTCCAAAACTCTCTTCTAACTTGCATTATTCCTGCCCCCACCTCTGACACTTCCTTTGAGTAGTTCTGGGCAGTGTACAAGTGATGCTTCATGGAGCGTGAAAGCATAGTATTAAGGTATGTAGTTATATAAGATTTCCTCTTTTTAAATCATGACAGGGTGATTTATTATGCCAATTCAGGATTTTGATCTTTATTGACTTAAAGCTGTTACTACCATGAGCTATAAGATGTGGCTATAAACCAGTAGAATGGAATTTTAGAATTCCTATGGCAAAGCTGTTCTCCAAAAGATGGAGTGGTATGGGAGAGAGGAAATGTGATCAAAAGAGATTGTATGAAGATTTTTTTCTTCTTTTTAAGAAGCAAGTCGTCACATTCTCTTTACACATTCATCTGTTGATGAATATCTAGAATGTTCTTTTTGTTTTGCTTAATATATTCTGTGGGCTTGCTATAAATCACCCTTATATATTGAGGTATTTCTACTATATTCTTATTCTTTCCAGAACTTTTACAATGAAGAGGTGTTGGATCTTTGTTAACGTATTTTCTGTATCAAATGAGATTGTCCCTGTGGCTTTTGACTTTCATCTTGCTTATATGTTTGAATATTCATGTATCTCTGGAATCAAGCCTACTAGATTATGGTTGATGATATTTTTCACGTGTTCAGGGGTTTGGTTTACAAGCATCCTATTGAATTTTTTGCATCTATGTTGACAAGGGAATGTGGCCTGCCTTTTTTTATTTTTTGGCTCTTCGGGTAGTTTACATATCAGGATTAGTATGACTATAGAATGAATTAGGCAAGGTTCTTCTATTTTGCAAAATAGTTTGAGGAGTATTGACATTATTATTTGTTGAATATCTAATAGAATTCTGCATTGAATCTATCTGTCCTTATGTTTTTTTAAATGTGAAGAATTTAATGACTGTTTCTAAACCCTGGGCATTATAGGACTGGTCTTGACCTAACGATATGTTTTTAAATTTTGGTAGAATACAGATTTTTGAAAGTGTGTCCTTATTATTACCTGGATTTATTCAGTGTCTGTTGTCATGTTTTCCCATTATCTTTCCATCTTCTTTTAAAATTTAGAGAGTCTTTTTATGAATTTTAGCTAATTTGGCTTAGAGTTTATCAATATTACTGACTTTCTCAAAGAACCAACTCTTTGTTACATTGATTCATTAGTGTTTTTTCTTGTTTGTATTTATTTATTTCAGCCTTGAGTTTACTTCTTGCTATGTACTCTGTATGAAATTTCTTCCTTTTGTTATAGAGCTTTCTGGTATGCTATGAAGTTGGTAACACAAGATTTCTTCAATGTTTTTATGTTGGTATTTAATGCTACACACTTGATTCTTAGAGTTGACTTCATGATGCCCTGTAGGATAAGATATGTATAAATTCCTATTTTGTCTTTTAGTATAGTTTGAGAATAGAATATTTTGAATTTCTTAATGGCATGTACAATATGTCTATAGAAATATTGTGTTTTAAATATTAATTAAATACAGTGAAATACTAGGGTTATACCTCATGATTAGAGTATTTACCAGTATGTGCAAAATTAAATACTGATTAACAAGCTGCTTATGTAAAACAAAATAAGATCAATGAGGGGTGCTATTTTATTGGTCTGCGACATATATTAAACGTTTGCTCTAAATACAGTGGCATTGAGAGGTGACAAGAGCTTTTGGGGGAGATCTAAATGTTTTTTTCCAATAACTATCTAATTTGGGCTAAGTTCCATTCAGAAGGAAGAAAATCATCCCTGATACTAGAAAGGTAGTCTAAGTAGGTTTTATAAAAGAACAACTACTTTGCTAGAGAAGTGTAGTTTTTAAATCCATTCTAAACATCATCTTTATACAGGCGGTAAACCTTAAACCCCCACCCAGATCTAGCCAACAGACAGAACACTCTCCACAGTAGAGTGGAGAGTGGGATATGACTTTCTCACATACTCTGGTGCCTCACCTTTGACCATGCCCCCTGGAGGGGGAGACCTGGTGGCATTCAGAGGAAGGACAGCAGGTAACCAAGAAGAGACTTGATACCCTATGAGCATATACAGGGGGAGGTAATCCCCCTCAGTCACAGTCATAGGGGAGGGGAATAAGGGGAAAATGGGAGGGAGGGAAGAATGGGAGGATACAAGGGATGGGATAACCATTGAGATGTAACAAGAATAAATTAATAAAAGAGAAAAAAAGGAAAAAAAATAAACAAAGTTAGTGTAGCTAGCACCACTCTTCAAAGATGTTTCTCTGTGTAGTTAACAGAGACCATCACTGAAAACCACAGGTGGATAGAATGAACATATCAATGAAGATTCCAACCTTAAAAGATACATCTCATTACCATTACAGCTCACCCACATACGCCTCAGTGTTAAATCTCAGAATAAAGAGCAGAGTGATTTCAGAATATGAAAAAAGTCTGCTATGCAAAAGTTTCCCCTATAAGTGAAGACAAAAAGGGGACTTAAATTATTGCATTATCAGTAGGAATGTTAACATCAAAGGGAACAATATTCACGAATCCCACCTTAGGCAAAGAACTATAGGCAATAGATGGCTGCTGAGAGTGGGAGAATTAGCTTCATTTGGTTGATTCTTCTTTAATTGGATTATCCAATACAAAGGTGTCATCCTTAAAAATATATGCACACAAACAACCACAGACTCATCATTTTATATACACACACACACACACACACACACAAACACACACACACACACACATATGGTGAGTGTGTGTGTGTGTGTGTGTGTAACAATAATCAAAATAAAAGGCAACTAACGAGGTTGTGCTGAGAACATACAAGGAGTTGGTAGTGTCTGGAGGGAGTAAAGGGACAAGGAGGGTTAATATAGCTATATTTTAATAAAAAGTTTAATAAATAAATAAGTACTTTTTAGATATCACATTAGGAGACATGAAACTTAAGGTCTTGTGACACCTGACCTTTCTTCTTGTTTTAGATTCCCAGCGAGGAGATGAACAATTGTCCAACAGTGAATCCACACCATGATGGTCAGCCTTACTCTAGGACCAAAAACCAATACTAACACACATTTCTCACCTGGATTTTTCAAAGCACAAGCCGAAGTAAATGATAATAAAATGATTATCAGATGTTTTCTTACTGATGAAAAATCATCATACAAACTTGATTTATCTATTTATGTAATTAACTATCTTCTATATTAATTGAGGTTTCTTCTTTCAGCAAACTCTAGTGTATGTCAGATTGACATATGGCTAGCTATCACACATTCATTCTTTGATGATCCTCGATATAATAATATTTAAAATATTAGTTTCTGCAAATAACAACTTAAGAATAATTTGAATTTGTTATATATATTACTTTTTGCTAAAAGAAAATGAACAAATATGCCATAAAATAGAAATATATATGTATATATATGTATACATGAGCACATGTTAAAGTTTAATACAATATTCCCACTCAGTTTCTCCCCATCCCCTGTCTGTTAGTCACATTTTCTGTCATCTTACTGATATAGTATTTTGTCTGTTCTTTTTTACATGTATGATTCACTCTTGATTTAAGCTCATCATGTGAGTGCAACCACAAAGTGCAATACACTGTGCTAGAGTCAATTTGCTGTCTCTTTTTTTATTACTTCACTGACATGCCATCTGCTTCCTAGTGATTATCGATCATTAGAGAAATTACGTATAAGGACTGGTTCTTCCTTAACTGTCTTTTAGGACAGAGAGGGGAGAAAAAGAGGAAGGAGAATAGAATCCTCTTTAACCAAGCAATGGCTTCTGAAATGAATCCACTTAATTCATTACCACATGGAGTCATGTTTCCAGGCTTCCACTCTTAGAGAAAGAAGACACAAAAACAAATTTCATGTTAAATATTGTTGTTGGACTAGAAAATAGAAGCCACTGTCTTTCTCTCTACTTGGACAGTTCTGTGCAGGAGCTGACTTGAAAGTGAGCTCTGACATACACATTCAGACTTGCACAAATATTGTTGCTCAGAATGTGATAGCACCTTTCAGGACATATAAACAACATGATATGTATCACAGACAGAGACTGTCCTCTTATGACTGAACAGCCTTGCAATAGCAGTGTCATAAGGAAGAGCAATATTGTCCGACATTGAATGAGTTTTCTCTTGTTATTTAAAGCTCTCATAGATCTTTTAAATATCATCTTATTCAATTATAGGAGCAGTTCTTACAGGACTACTTCATATTATAATCTGTCATATATTTTCCTACTTAGGCTAACTAGTGCCATGAGGGAACATCACTACCAAAAGCAATTTCAGTGCTGAAAAGGTTTATTTGCAACTTTGTACTGACTAGTTTTAGGTCAATTTGAAACAGGCAAGAGTCATCAGAGAGAAGCCTCAATTGAGAAAATGCATCCATAAAATTTCGCTGTAAGACATTTTTTAATTAATTTATTCTTGTTACATCTCAATGGTTATCCCATCCCTTATATCCTCCCATTCTTCCCTCCCTCCCATTTTCCCCTTATTCCCCTTACCTATGACTGTTCCTGAGGGGGATTACCTCCCCCTGTATATGCTCATAGGGTATCAAGTCTCTTCTTGGTAACCTGCTATCCTTCCTTTAAAAGTTAATGATTTAAAGGGGTGGCCACTGCCAGTGAAAGCAAATTGAGCACAGCATTCAAGAGCAAGGCAGTAGGCAGCACCCTTTGTGAGATGGGATTTATTAGAATGGCTAACAGCATGTGGTTGGTCTAGCTAGCCCAATTATGGCTGTCTATCAATAAAATGTCCAATAATTAAGTAGTTATTCAATCCATGTGGCTGGATGTCTCAGGTGGTTGTTAGTATGTACCAGAATATTAAAGAAGTAGATTCTAATCTCAGTGAAGTAATGGACTTGCCAGGGAGGGCAAGAGCAAGCAAGGCTTCCTTATTCTTTGTCCTTAATATAGGCTTCTACCATAAAGTGTAGCCCAAGCTAAAGGTGGGTGTTCTCACCTCAAAGATATAGATTAAAGGAGCATCTTCTCATCTTAAATATCTGGCTTAGAAGTGGGTCCTTCAACTTCAAGTAATATAATTAAGAAACATTCTTCTCGGTTGTAGAGTATTTTTTTCTTCACAGTTAATATCCACTGTTAACTTAGTACATACCATGTTTGCATTTCTGTGCCTGGATTACTTCACTCAAGATGATTTTTTTCTAGTTTTTTCCTAGTTTTTTCCCCCCTAGTTCTATTCATTTCTCTGGAAATTGCATGATGTCTTTGGTTTTTATAGATGACTAGTACTTAATTGTGTAAGTGTGCCATATTTGCTTTGTCCATTCTTCTGTTGAGGAATATTTAGGTGTTTACTAGTTTGTGACTTTTGTGAATGAAACTGGTGTGGACAAAGCTGAGAAAGTCTCTTTGTGGTAAGGATAAGCATCCACAAGAAATACCATATTTATTTCCAAAGTGGCTGTATAAGTTTCAACTTCTATAAACAATTGAAGAGTATTCCCCTTGCTTCAAAGCCTTCCAGCACGAGTTGTCACTAGTGTTGTTGCTGTTTTTTTTTTTTTTACCTCACCCATTCTAACAGGTATAAGATGTAATCTGAGAGTCATTTTAATGTGCATTTCCCTGATAGCTAAGGATGTTGAACATTTCTTCAAGTGCTTCTACTTCATTTGAGATACCTCTGCTGAGAATTCTTTTTTTAGATCTTTATCACACTCGGATTATTATATTTTTGATGTCTAATCTTTAAAATTCTTTATATATTTTATAAATTAACTCCTATCATATGTGGAGTTGGTGAAAATCATTTCCCATGGTGTAGGCTGCCGTTTTTGTTACAAGAAGGACTCTAGTAGGGGATGCATGGATCTCCCTGAGAAGAGAAAATAGACTAAATCTTGCAGGTAGACAGGGGCTGGGTGAGAACAGGAACAGGAGGAGTCATGTTGTGAGGGGATAGAGGGAGAAAGTACTGAGAGAGAAAACTGGACTGTCAGAGAAGTTTGGAGAAAATGGAAATCCAGTGTAATAGAAACTCCAGGAAACTGTTAGGAAGATCCTAGCAAAGACTCACAGTAATGAGTGACACAGAGCCAGAGAGTTTGTACACCAACCCTGCTGACAAAGCTTGCATACAAATTTTTCCCTGCCAGCATAAATTGCTGGGGTAAAGGTAGCAAAGAAATTGTGAGAGTGGCCAAGCAATGACTGGTCCAGCTTGAGACTCATGCTACAAGAGGGAGTCCACCCCTAACAGTGCCTGTAGCATTAGAAACCAGAGGCTGGATGCTCCAGAGACCTAGGATTGAACCAAACACATCTAACAAAAAAGGTTAAAAGTGATTCTTAATAATGTTGTGCTGTACACAAGACAGGAGCCCGGTGTAATCACTATCAGAAAGGGTCCATTCAGCAACTGATGGAAACATGCAGAGACCCACAACTAAACACTAGGTATAACTCAATGAATCCTGCAGAAGATGAGGCAGAAGCATTGTAAAAGTGAGAGTGTCAGGGCATCACAAGAAAATACACAGAATCAACTAAACATGGCCCATAGGGGCTCACAGAGACTGACCGAACCAACAATTAGGCAATCCCCTTGGGTCTAACCTACGCCGTCCTGATATATGTAACATTTGTGTTGCTTTATTTTCTTGTAGGGCTCCTAAGATTGAGAGCGGGTGCTGTTACTGAAAATTTGCCTGATTTGGGGACGTTTGTCTTTCTACTGGGCTGTTTCATCCAGCATTAATATGATGGGACATGAGTAGTCTTATTGCAACTTGACATGCTATGTTTGGTTGATATGCCTAAAAGGCCTGCCACTTTCTTAAGGAAAACAGAGGAAGAGTGGATGGGGAGGAGGAAATTGAGAGAAGACCAACTCTGAGGAGAGAAATCTACAATATGAATGTAATATATGAGATAATAAATGGATACGCACACACCCCTACACAAAGCATAATTTCTTTTGGCTTTTAGTTAGTTACATATGTAGTGAAGTTGACAACCAAGAGTAGCCATCGTACTGTTATTCCTACATAAAATAATTGCCTGGAATAGCATGTCAAAGTGTAAGTGACAAAACCAGGCTCTGTGATACATTAATTTGCTTTATTTGGAAGGTCATGGAATTTTCTGAAATCCAAATCTGTGTATGCATTGTCTAACCTGGATTTAAATGGTTACACGTGTTTTAAATGAGGATGGCTTAAGTATAGTTTAGAAAAATGGAAGTTTGGACATGTCTGTTTTGTTTTGAGATGAAGTCTTGCAACATGCAGCTTGGCTTGTCTGGAACCCACTGTTTGACCAAAGCGGCCTTACACTCATAGAGATCCACATGCCTCACCCTCTTGAGTGCTGAGATTAAGGGTATGCACCAGCACACCCTTCATATTAATGCTTTGATTCTTTGAGCCATGAGAGGACAGCTAGACATGCCCTTATTTTTAATAAATTTTCACGATAGAGCTCATTATCATCCTGAGTTGCAGTCGTATGTGCAGAATGAATTGCACTGCAGTTTACTTGTCATTTAGCAGTTGGAAATTTCTATGGTAGGGTTGACATCCTTTTGGTAAGTCGTTTCTTTCAAGAAGGATTTGTCTGTCATGTATTGGGATCCAGAAACATTAGTGCAAGCAAAATAAAATTTGCCAAATTTACCTTTTCACCAGAGTTTAGGAAGAGTGGAAAGCATCATGTAGCAAACTCAACATTGTAAAAATGCTGCACTTATGTATCTGTTTTTTTTCCTCTTGTAGTTAGATTTTCATGTTGAATAGAAAGTGGTTTTGCAAAAGTAAATATTTTTTAAATATTAAAAGGAAAATACATATTTACAGGAACATTAAAATGAACTGCACCCTTGTACTTCGTTTAATGGTTTATTAATAAACTTTAGAGAGAATATAGAACAAAATATGAATTACTCTTTTTCTGTGGATCTTATTTTTAGCATATGTTAGGAAAATCAAGGATGCAGAGTGCATTGTAGAATGAATAAAAGATATTTTGGTGCTTAATTCACTGTAGGAATTTAGAAAACACATCAGTGTTACATTTTTGGCTGTTGCTTGAAAGAACAAGATGGTAGGCATATGTTGGAGAAAGTCCTATATTAATACTGATAGATCTTATAAAACGACCCCTCAAAATTTCCAAATAGGAAAAGAAGGACCAAATCAGGAAATAGAGAGATGGTTCAGCAGCTAAGAGTTGTGCTGTTCTGATAAAAGAGCCAGATGGCTTCCTATTATCCATAAGGTAGTCCATAAACACCTGTGACTTCACCCTTTGACATCCTCTTTTGGCTTTTGTGGGGTTTGCACCCAGTGATGTACATTAATGTATTCAAATACATATATACATAATAAATATGCATATTTTAAGAAGGCATGTCAGTCCAATTTGATAGCCCCAGTGACAGAAAATCCTTTTAAATCTTGGCAGTTTTTGATATTATCAGTGTTCAGTTGGTTCCTGTGAAGGTGGCAAAACTTCCTTAGTGGTGAGACCCAATGGAGCCACACATTTCTTCAGAATATTGGGATTCATAAGGACTTTGAGTGAGTGGCACCCTCATTGCTTTTGTAGTAATATATTTTTTGCCAACATTCCATGCTCATGAATCAGTAGAATTATTATATTAAAAATTATCATCCTGCATAAACCAAATATACTGATTCAAAGCAATCATCATCAAAATTTTAATACAACACTTCAAAGTACAGTTTTCAGCTTCATATGGAAACACACACATACATACACACACCAGACACACAACCCCCCCAAAAAAAAAAACCCAACAAAATCACAGGTTATCTTTAAACAGTTCTGAAAATAATAGATTGGGAAGAGCAGTGGTTTCAACCTGTGGGTAACAACTTCTTTGGAGGCCAAAAGACCCTTTACACTTGTCATATACCAGATATTCTGCATATCATGTGTTTACATTACAATTCATAACAGTAGCAAAGTTACAGTTATTAAGTAGCGACAAAAAAATTATGGTTGGAGATCAACAGATTATGAGGAACTGTGTTAGTCATATCATGAGTGCAGTTGAGAACCACTATGTTATAGTTATCACCATCCCCAATTGCAAAAGACCTTCAATAGCCACAGAGAAACTGCTTTAGACAAGTTGTGGTAGAGAAATGAGAATTCAAGACGCATGGTTGCAACTATGGATGCACCAAACAAACAACAGGATGACTCTGTGTCAAACAAGGTGGAAATCAGGATCTACTCCTGAGATTGCCATTGCCATGACCAGAGATATAGTGTATGACCATATTCATATTTGCATTCTCTCTCTCTCTCTCTCTCTCTCTCTCTCTCTCTCTCTCTCTCTCTCTCTCTCTTTCTCTCTCTCTCTCTCACATACACACACACACACACACACACACACACACACACACACACACACACACAATCCTGGAGGGACACATAGAGAGACATAGAGACATAGAGACACACAGATTGAAGCAATAGAGTATGGCTTAAAATAAACCTGAGGTTTTTTTTTTTAGGAAAATATAAGCATATTAAATGGTCTGTCTTCTTTTCAGTCTTACACATTTCAAGGTATGCTTTTTTCTTCTAAAGACTTAGAATTCCTGTGTGCTTTCATTCTATTAAATTTCTTTATTTTGTACACATTGTAATTCATATCATTTTACACAACATCTTTTACTATGCGTAAATGTAATTATCTTAATGTATTATGTTTTGCTTGTGTGTATGCATGTATATATGTGGATGTGGATGTGAGTGTGTTTATACAAGAGTGTGTGTATGTTAGTGCATATTTGTATGTACACGTGCATGTATGTATCTGAGGAATGAACTTTGTAGGCAAATAAAGGGAAAATGATTAGATAAATGAATTCAGTTCATAGGACACTCTACAAAACATTAAATAATGTATGAAGAACATAAAGCGACCATTCCAATAATAACAGTAATATATTAATATACTTTTCGATACTGAAGGTGTTCTTATTTGCACACAATTTGTATATGTGTGGACATTGAACCAAATGTCCAAGTTCACATGTGGTAGTAGAAAGCATTAACAGACTGATGCTCCAAGATTTGCCTATAATTACTTGATAAGGCAATCTTTTAAAAAGAAAATAAAATTCAACAAAA
Source organism: Acomys minous (assembly GCF_964271855.1). Classification (NCBI taxonomy): domain Eukaryota; kingdom Metazoa; phylum Chordata; class Mammalia; order Rodentia; family Muridae; genus Acomys; species Acomys minous. The sequence continues at coordinate 91,763,624 of NC_140483.1, forward strand.
ATCATATATCAAAAAGGCAATTTATACATATTAGTTTTGAGAAACACAGTAGGTTTCGTTTCTGAAAATTCATATGAAATATGTTTGTGTAAACATTTTGTTTGCTGGCAATGTAAATATTGTTTGCAGAAATTATTTTTTCCTATCTTTTTATACCTTCTCTTATTGGATCTTCAGTAATTTAATAGAGTCTTTAAATTATAAGGAATACTCATAATTCAGTAAACAGTTAATTTTGTTTTCTCAAAGAAACCTGATATTTTATAAGTTTTGACAGAAAACAAAAGTATTAATTTAGTTAAGGTTCTGACCCGGACTAGTTTAATCACACTATGTTATGCCAAAGATGTTTAAAACAGAACTTGTGCAGAATCCACAGTTATTAGATCATGAGATTACAAGAATAGTGGCGCATTTTTACAGGACTTCAAACATAGGCCTATTTTACCTTCTTAAAAGGAAAGCACACTTGACTTATTCCTGACCCAATGAAACAGATGAATAATGGTTTTTTATTATAAAATTTATTCTTAAGAATAAATTTGAGTAAATGTAATGATATAATGAGTTATTTTCCACTTCATTCAAAAATAGTGCAAAGCTCAAGTGGTTCATGTGTTTGAAGAAAGAAAAACCTCAGTAAATTTAATTAGAGTCATTCATTCTTTTTCATTTTCTTTTAATAAAAGTATTTGTCTTATTAAAGAACTTAATAGGAATATAAATGTCAATAAGAAAATGAAACCATGACCAAACAGATAATGGAAAAATTTATCTTAAAGCTGGAAAAATGAGCTTTGGGTCAAAAATTAATGATTTCTAAGTATTCCCTGGACAATTGGTTCAAATTATGTTACTAAGAGAGGCAAATAGTTTTAGTCTTGGTTTTATAAAATTATTTGAAAAATGGAAATTAAAGACAAACACTTTGAATTCTCCTTCATTGCTACAGATAATGTGAAGTCCAGGAAAGTAGAATGACAGGATAGGAAAGGGTCAAGAGAAAAGTGGGATGGAAGACTAGAGCAGGTTGTGTGTGTGTGTGTGTGTGTGTGTGTGTGTGTGTGTGTGTGTGTGTGTGATGTTACAGAGGGGTAGCAATGCCTCATCTAGACTATTCAGGCTATAAAATAAAACCCCTATGTCTGGCATGGGTTTCCTGGGTTCAAGTTCTTGGCCCTTTGTGTTGCATAGACTTCCCCAGTCATTTTTAGTTATGCTATTGCTCTTTGTTTTCACCAGAACAGTTGGTTAGAGCCTATTGTTGAAGACACTACACGCTTGAGTAAAAGAACATGAAGAAATTCAGATGATACTGACCTCGCAGCTTCTTCCACACTAACTAGCTTTTCTGGTGTTTTAAGTTGCTATTCATTCTACTGGAGAAGAAAAATAATCAATAATCATTTCCAACTATAATGATTACTAGCCTTGGCAACATATGCCCACTGTAGAATAGTACCATGAATGTATGGGAGTAACCAACCATTTTATAATTCGATTCATACACCAATGTATGGAAATCCACCATAGTAATTTTTCCTGGAAATTTGAGGCCTGAAGCTTGCTCTTCTACTGAGACTGTTCCTACCTAGGTTAGCTAAACCTACCTTTTTGATCCAGCTGCATAAACCCTGCCTTTCTCTTTGTCTGTGTGTAATAAGTTTTTCTTGTTGCTCCTTTTTTATGCAACAACCCTGACTCTCTGGCTAATTTATACAGTAAAATCTTCTCTTCCTGGGTACTGAGGTTTTTTTCAGCTGAGAGCCCAGACCATAAGAACTTAGCTTTCTGTCTGGATGTCTATCTGTATTTTTCTTCATTACCTCACTACTGAAGCCAAATTCAATTGAAAATCAAAATTTTAATTTAATAAAATATTAAGAGCCTACAGATCAAACAAAATAAAACAAAAATTTATCCCTTTGTAATCCTAATACTACAATGAATACGGCATCCATAATGAAATGCTGAATTATTTTCTTAAAAAATATTAATTCAAATACTTTTAAGTTGATTCTAGAATGAAGAAACAAGGAGTGAAGAAAGTTCATGGATTTAGGATTTTTAAAAAGTGAAAGGGCCAGAGAGATGGCTCAGTAGGCTGGCTGCAGAGGACTCAGGTTCAGTTACCAGCTCCTATGTCAGGTAGCTCACAGTTACGTGTATCTCTAGTCCCGTGGAATCAAATATCCTAAAGCCTCCTTGGATACCCATGCACATTGTTTTTATAAACCTTTTCAGGTATCCGTATAAATAAAAGTAACAAATAAATCATTTTCAGGTGAGAAAAGAGTAGAAGGACTGGCTGATACTAGAAGACTGTATTTTAAAAACACAATAGAATTTTTGCCAATTTAATCACAGAATTAAAAGAAAGGAGAGGGGAATGGAGGAAGGAGAGAAATGAAAAAAATGATGCATGACAGAAGTACAGAGGGGCAAGAAGAGAGGGGTAAAAGTAAAAATGGGAGGGAAGGGGTGGAACTTAAATTATAAGAATTGTGATTACTTTAATGGTGACATGAGAAAAAGAAGTAGGGGCTCAGAAGTAATTTTATGAATTGTTGGATGAGTATTCATTAAGTATAGAACATTCGTGACAATCTTTGTTTTGATTGGATTTGGTTTGGTCTTGGTTGGTTTTGGTTTTTTGAGAAAGAGTTTCTTTGTGTAGTTTTAGCTATTCTGGACTCGCTTTGTAGACAAGGCTGGCCTCAAACTCACAGATCCACCTGCCTCTGCCTCCCTGAGTGCTGAGATTACAGGCTTGTGCCACTCCACCCAGATTCTGCACTATATTTATTTGAGAAGATACCAAATACCAAATACCATAAAATATATTCTGATTACGGTTCCTCTTGCCTAACTCCTCCTAGATCCTCCCTACCACCGTCTTATTCAATACCACATACTTTTTTCTCTCTCCTTAGGAGAAAAACAGGCATCTAAAAGCCTAAAAGAAAAAAAAAAAACAACAAAATGAAACAAAACAGAAACAAAGAAACTTGAATAGATAACAAACAGGAAAAAAAAAAGCAGCCAAAGAAAAACACAAGAAATACACATACTTGTCTGATTGTTTCAAAGTTGTTTGTTGTCCTATATCAAAATCACTTAAACATTCTTGGAAATTGGTCATATAGTCAATCCATTTTCAAAAGTCCATCAACCACAGTGGTGGTGCAGGCCTTTAATCCCAGCACTCGGGAGGCAGAGGCAGGCGGATGACTGTGAGTTTGAGGCCAGCCTCGTCTACAAAGCAAGTCCAGGACAGCCAAGACTAGACAGAGAGACCTGTCTCGAAAAACCAAAAAGAGAAAAAAAGTCCATCAACCAATTCAACTGAAGGTGTAAGATTTTAATCATGTGTGTTAATAGATTTTCTGTGACAAACTGCTTGCATCATAATAGTTCCTGAGCAGAAAAGTCCACAGGGACTCAATTAAAACATTAAAGCTGATTTCTCACAAAACACACTTCTCTCAGCATTGCAACAAATATGACCATGAACATAAAGAATATTGTCAGAGTTGTTTGAATGAGGCAGATTATATGACATTATCTGGGCAGGCCTGACTTAAAGAAGTGCAAAGGGCAGTTTTGGCTACATCTGAAAGCCTACCATGATTGGTTGATGCACTACAAATTTCAGACAAAGCTTCCAGCTTCCACAATTATAAATGTCAATTTATCATGGTAATTCTATTAATATTTATCTTCCATCAGCTCAGTTTCTGTGGTTGAACTCTGATGAATTTCATTATTATAATATACTTGTTTTTAGAAACTAACACAAATAAAATTAAACGACATCAGTTTTAATAAGCTTTATCACTACATTTACTTTGTAGCAGTTTAATTTGAAGACATGAAATGACTTTAATAAATAGACAATTAATACTATGTATATGTGTGTGTCCAACTTTTGAATGCCTTTTTTTTTAAAAAAATTCAGTAAGTGCCTTAAATGCTGCTGTGTTTCTACTGGGTATTATATGTATATATTTCTAATGAGATAGCAAACACAAAGATCAATTTAGTTTATTAAAATAAATAATATACTGACCTTCAAGATAATTATTAAAAGTCATCTTAGATTGATTAGTTAAAGTCAAGAAAGTATTATTTAATTTGATGACATGGTTTAAATAAAGACAATGGATCTGAGTATTCACCCAAAACTAATATGTTGGAGCATCTTGTTCAGCCTTCTGGCCCAATATATTTGACAGACATATTTGTGAGGCAGAAACTATTGAGGACTTGCTTAACCTGTCTTGGCAAAGTTTGACTGTCAACTCTGCTTGCATGCAAGCTTTCCCTTTTTTAGGCAGAATTCTGTCTGTGGTAGAATTGAGCACATTTCGCTCAGTGGCTGGTTTGTCACATTTGAAGCCATCTCCATAAGGAGGTTCTTTGATGCTAATCATCCTGTTTGAGGTAGGTTGGGTGTTGCTAGGATACTTTTAGGTCTAGATAGATGTTTTAAGTTGATAATGACAAGATTTGATGGAGATTGATTTACATGCAGAATTTTAGATTCACCAAGATAGGAAAGATGTTTTCTTCAAGGCTGTCCAATACAAATAACCAAAACACTAAGAATGTAATATTTATATTAATTTATAAAATTAATCCTGCTTGTGTCATGGTCTTTCTTGCTATGGGTAGTTTATTATACATATGTGTAATAATATAAATATATATGTAAAAAATAAAATATGTTTAAAAAAGACAGTTAAATGGTATCTCTAATTATTAATATTTCCCACAAAGGATTATTGAAAGAAAACAAAACAAAAATAAAGACAAAAGCCAATAACATATTTTTTCTGTTTGCAAGTTTCACTTTAATATTGTTACATTTCACTTACCTGTGTCTCTATATGTGGATTAGTACATGTGAATTCATGTGTCTCTATAGGCCCAAGGCGTTGGATGTCCCAGAACTTGAACAAATCCTGTTGTGAATGTTCAGTCTCTGCAGTAGCAGTCTGTGCTCTCAACTGCTGAGCCCACACTCCAGCCACAGCTTCCTTCCTTATTACAATAAACTATCCTTCCTTTCTTTTAATATTTACCAGTACTTAGCCTGCATGTGTAATTGTGCATCACATGCCTGCCTATTACTTGAAGATGCAAGAAATGAGCACTGATCCCATAGAACTGGGTTTTCAAATAGTTATAAGCTGCCATGTGGGTGCTGGGAATCCCACCTGTTCATCTGGAAGAAAATTCAGTGCTCCTTATTGGATTGCTTTCTGTCCTGCATTAATTTTTAATGAAATACATTTAGAGAAGGACCATTAGGTTTTCCAATGTAAACAAATTACTATTCTTGTCCTTTAGGCTGTGTTTTTCTTATTCAACTAGATTAAGAATGTACTGTTGATAAAGTTTGGAAAACAGCAGTAATAAACAGTAATGCATAATTCATTTAGTTCAGACATACAAATCATATGTTAATAGACTAAGGTTATTTATTAAGAAATTCTGCTGGAGCCAAAGCTTATTTTCCCAATAAAAAGTTATGTACGATGTCTCTATTTTATACAAATGATACATAAATTTTAGAGCAGTAAAATATGTTTTCTGCTTCTAGGAATGATGTACCGATAGGAAGTATATGTGATGTCTCACAAGTTTCAAAAGATAAAATACTAGACCAAAATAAATGGGAAAACTGTTTAGGCAATGAAACACAGGTAAAATCACAGCTATTTTTAAAGTAAAATCAGAACTTTTACCCATGAGAACTGTCTTAACCTTTTCATGGACTTTAAATTCTTAGGTAGTGATCTAAAAAGGAAGACTGAAGTGAAAGAATCACAGGGAGAGACCATGTGAATAAATGCAGGACAGTGTTAGAGATCACATGAGCGACCACCACAGTCCCTACATGGAAGGCCTCATTGCCTGTGTGCAGTTGTGCCGCCTGTGCATCAGATCTTGCTGGGCTGTGAAATGGTTGGTGGATTATACAGTCACTGGTGCCCTGGCCCAGTAAAAGCCACAAGTTCTCAAGAAAAAAAAATCATCAGCTCATTTAGTTAAACTCCCAAATGTAAGCTAGCAAGCAGCAAAACCAAAAGCAATGGACACCTCCAGCAAATGAGCCTGAATCCACGGCACTGTATCTATGCCAAAGAGCAAGAGCCATCAAGGAAGACAATAACATTTCCGGGTAATTTAACTACTAGTGAAACCAACTAGTTAGATAAATACTTTTAAATGGATTGCTGCAAAGCAAAGATTGATACAGTATTGAGTAACAATTCTAATAAACTAGTATCAAAGGAGTTAGGAGAGTGGGAAAACACAGTTTTTAAATGTTTAAATGAGAAGACATTGATTTAAAAGAAAATTTATTATAACAGAAAGAGTTTGGCCTAGTTTGCTTGGCACAATTATTTCAATTTACATATAGTTTTTTTTTAGAAATTACATAATTTTGTTATTTCTCACAAATGAATAAAACACATGTGAGTAAGAAACATATTTTTTATGTTGATTGGCATATATGCTGACCAGTATACAATAAACCAAAAATCTCTTAAATTTTTATATAAATCAATATCCCTCTATGTCAGTAATGAGTATACAGATAAAGGGTTGTAAATCATGAAGGATGACACAATATTCACAATAGATAATGCATTAATTTAAATTTTGTGTTAAAGTCAGGCGTTGTGGCACACACCTGTAATCCCAGCACTCTGGGAGCCAGAAGTAGGAAGATCTTTGTGAGTTTAAGGCAAGCTTGGTCCACAAAGAGGGCTCAAGACCATCAAGGCTACACAGAAAAACTCTATCTCAAAAATAAACATTGTGTTAAATATTTCAATGTTGTTCACATATATCACCTTTTCTCCTTCAGAATAAGACCAACCACACAGATTAAAAACAACAACAAAAAAAATCCACATTTTTCTAACAGTCTCGGTGAAGAGAAAATAAATACAGAATAGATTAAATCCCAGAAATAATAACTAGTAATCATACAGGGTGGGTCACTGAGAATGGGCTCGTGATATAGTGACAAGTGTGGTCCAGTATGCAGAAAGAATTTAAAACAGTGTCTCACTTGATTTCTCTTTATCATTATGCCACTAGCACATCATCAATACTATCATCATTCATCATATATATTGTGGCATCAGTAATTTTGCACCCCAGCTTGTTACTCCTTATCCATACTGTTATCTAAGACAGTCCTTTCAGACAACAGTCCCAGATTGCCTAACTGGTACCATGTGAGGAACATTTTGTTCAGAAAAAAAAATGATTATTAACTGTCACACTTGTCTTGAGAAGATGCAATGAAGGATAAGCTAAATTCATTTTTTAAAGTATTTTTAATTTACATACTCACTTTACACCCCAATCACAGTCCCCTCCCTCTTTCCTCCAGGTCCCTCCCACCAACCTCCTACTCCATATCCCCTCCCCGTGTTCTCACAAAAGGGGAGCACCCCCCATCCCACAGTACCACATCAAGTCACATCAGGACTGAGCTCATCCTACCCACTGAAAGCAGGAGCGGCATCCTTGGTTAGGGCAAAGTTATTGAAGCCAGACACAGAGTCCGTCTCATAGACAGCACCCACTCAATTAACTAGGGCACCTGCATCAAGATGAAACTGCCCTTCAGTTACATATGTGTAGGGGCCTATGTCCAGTCCATGTATGTTTTTTGGTTGGTGCTTCTGTCTCTGTAAGCCTCCATTGGTCTATGTTCATTGGCTCTTTTGGATTCCTTTCAGTTCTTGTCCCTTCTTGGTGCCTCTATCCTTCCTACTGATTCTTCCACAGGACTCTCTATTGTTGTATTTTTAAAACACTATTTTTTAATTTAGGGTTCCTTACATCTGTTTCTTAATTTTCCACCCGAATCCCTTCCAACACCCTAAAACCAGGTAGGGGAGAATGAAGTTTAGTGAGGCGAGGGGTGAAGTTTTCCAGAGCTGCTTCCTGCTGTTTAGCGTCCTTAGGATCTTTGGGGCCAGTCCAACCCTCTTTCCAGGATACCTCTGAATTCTTCTCTCACACTACATCAACAGCAACCTGAAGCAGCAAGGAGAGGGGAGGAGCACCAGAAGCCTTCTTCTTTCTCAGAGCCCCCATCTCTCGCTAGGTCTGGCATTTATCCCCACTGACGAAGGCCACCTCCCAACATGAAATAATTTACAGCTGACAAATATCTCGTGCCCTTTGAGGAGACAAGAATTAGCTGTGGACAAACCGGAGCAGCCCCCATATTCCATACCTGGGATTAAAACAAAAAAACATGTTTTCATAGAAGCCAACACTTCCACAACAACTCTGAGCTCTGCCTATAGGTGTGTGGGATTATTTGGGTCTTTCATTTGATTCCTCTGATCAACCACTCTGTTTTCTACTATGCTGATACCATGCAGTATTTATTACTATTGCTCTGTAGTATAGCATGAACTGAGGGATGCAAGTACCTCCAGAGGTCCTTTTATTGTATTGGATTGTTTTTAGCTACTTTGGGTTTGTTTGTTTGTTTGTTTGTTTGTTCATTTGTTTTGGGTTTTGCTTTTCCATAGTACAAGGTCTCAGAAAAGTTGTGTTGGTATTTTAATGGGAATTGCATTGAATCTATACATTGCTTTTGGTAAGATGGACATTTTACTATGTTAACCCTACCAATCGATGAGCATGAGAGATCTTTCCATCTTCTGATATCTTCTTCAATTTCATTTTTCAGAGACTAGAAGCTCTTGGATCAACAGTGTTCAACAATGTTTTTCTACCAACAGAAACTGGACACTTTACAAAGGTTGGCCATGGCATTTGTTCAGCTTACAAAACTGCTTCTGTGGAAACATTCACATACACTAACCAAATACTTCTATTTTCAAAGTTACTCATTTCATATTCATTTAAAATCAGCAGCTTTAATATAAAACACTCCTTAATGTAGTTATACCCAAAGGTTGAAATATAAAAATTAAAATAGTTAAAATAAATATGGTAGGAGCCAGGAATAATATTGAAATTCATAATAAATTTGATTAATATTTCTTAAATTCTAATCTTTGTGCTTAAACAAATCCATAACCTCTTATGCCACACACAAGAAGAAACATGGTTTTAACTTAAGGAAAAATAGAATAGACGTTTACATTTTAATTTAATAGTCATAAAGATAATTCTTCAGGAATGTCTGGCTTGGGATAAGACCTCAATCTCAGTAGAATTGCAAACTTAACTGCTAAGTTATTTTCATAAAATTTCTTAACATTTAAAACAATGTTCTTGCTTTTTTTTGTGATTTTAGCTAAAAGCAGTTACCAGTTTAAGTCATCTTCATTTTATCATAATAAAATCATAAAATTGCCTATTTCAAAGGTTAGATAGTTTTGAAAATTAGTGTGTATAACAGATTTTTAAAATATTTTTATCCTTAAAAAATTCAATTTGAAATTAAAATTGGAAATACAACTAAAGCTAGAATTAAGCTTTTGAAATAGTGTTAATTGATTCCTAATTAGGTTCTCTACCCTGAGTAAGACCTTTTCTCCTGCTTTCAGCCTTCCTTAGCTGCCTGTAGTTCTTTGTATAGCTTTGAGGCTTCTTGAGTTTTGCACCGATTCATAACAGAGAACAAAAGGAAATATGTAAGGACGGTTGGAGTAAATGATGTACCAACATAATCTTAGAAAATAATTGAAGAAGTAGGATCTCCAGACATAATTAAAAATATTAATTGTTTTATTACATGATAAAACTTAGAAAATGCTATTTAAACTGATATTTTAATGCCTTGACTAGTTTAGAGATAAATGAAAAGGACTGAGGGTATGACAGAGGCTCTTAAAAATGATATATATTATATTAAACTTAAATACTGGGTATCAAACTAAGACCAATCGTCAATCTATGAGAACCCATAAAAATGCAATACCTTTTATAGTCATAAAAACACATGCTTTTAGAACATCTCTTGTTAGGATATATGCATATTTTTTAGTTATAATATTTTCTTAACACTAAAGAAATACTTACATTAACTTTTAGTTATTTAAGAAAATAGAAATGATTTTTTCCAAAATAATTTAAACACAAATCACGTGAACTGCTTTTCTCTAATCTTTTTATTACCATTCTTTTTTAAAGTTTTTTTTCACATTTTTTCTCCTTTATTAATTTATTCTTGTTACATCTCAATGGTTATCCCATCCCTTGTATCCTCCCATTCTTCCCTCCCTCCCATTTTCCCCTTCTTCCCCTCCCCTATGACTGTTCCTGAGGGAGATTTCCTCCCCTGTATATGTTCATAGAGTATCAAGTCTCTTCTTGGTAACCTGCTGTCCTTCCTCTGAGTGCCACCAGGTCTCCCCCTCCAGGGGACATGGTCAAAGGTGAGGCACCAGAGTATGTGAGAAAGTCATATCCCACTCTCCACTCTACTGTGGAGAGTGTTCTGTCCATTGGCTAGATCTGGGTAGGAGTTTAAGGTTTACCGCCTGTATTGTCCTTGGCTGGTGCCTTAGTTTGAGGGGGACCCCTGTGCCCAAATCTGCCTATCATAATGTTCTACTTGTAGGCTTCTAGGACCCTCTGGATCCTTCTACTTTGCCATTCTCCCATGCTTCTCTCATCTAGAGTCCCACTAGAATGTCCTCCCCTCTGTCTCAGTTTCCTGGTAAGTGAAGGCTTTCGTGGGACATGCCCCTTGGGCTAATATGCAGATATAAGTGAGTATTTACCATTTGAGTCTTTCTGCTTCTGGGTTAACTCACTCATTATGATCATTTCTAGCTCAATCCATTTATCCACAAATTTCGGGAATTCCTTGTTTTTAATAGCTGAATAGTATTCCATAGTGTATATGTACCACAGTTTCTTTATCCATTCTTCTATTGAGGGACACTTAGTGTTAACGTTTTTAAAATTGATATCAAAATTTGGTAACATCATTTCTCCCTTTTTGTTCTGCAATTCAAACACTCCCATATGGTCCTACTTCCTCCCATTCAGATTCACGGCTTTTTTTTTTTTCATTATTTGTTGATAATACATATATGTATATACATATATATTCTTAATTATAACATGTCCAGTCTGTATAATTTTACTCATATTATATCAGGGAATAACATTTGGTTCTAGGTAACAAATTGAGTCTCTTCTCTTCCACTCTGCACTCCTCTAGGCAATTGGTATAGCATAATTAACTGTGTTTACTCAGAAACCCTCCACTCTGGTTCAGTCTTTGGGAATATATAATAAACCAACAGGTATATGTTTTATTTCAAGGGGATGGAAAGTATGTTGGAGAGGATGAGAGCAATAGGGAAAGCTTGGAAATTGACATTTTATGGTGGTTTTCCAGTGTTTAGTCTTTTATTTTCATTTGCTGTTGTTTCATCTTGCTACATATACATCCCTCGGGGTCTTAGTGAGAATAAAGTGATTCTCCATCCAGATGTGCAGGCAGTATAGTGACAAACAGCTATGGGGAAGCATGAGAATAAAGTGATTCTCCATCCAGATGTGCAGGCAGTACAGTGAAAAACAGCTATGGGAAGCATGAAAATAAAGTGATTCTCCATCCAGATGTGTAGGCAGTACAGTGAAAAACAGCTATGGGAAGCATGAGAATAAAGTGATTCTCCATCCAGATGTGCAGGCAGTACAGTGAAAAACAGCTATGGGGAAGCACGGCGTGCACTTACCTGTACCCAGGCTGTGTCTCTACCCTGCTACTGCTATGTGAAGGTCAGACAATATGAAGACTTGGTTCTAGTTGTGTGACAAAAGTGGACCCACTACACAGATAACCTCTGAATGACAGTTATTCTGATTTTCAGGTAGAAGCCCTATAGTAAAAATGTTACTGAATTGTTCAATTCCCAGTGTATATATACCACTCTCAGATGCAAGAAAGTGAGATTTTCACCATTTCGTATTTATTCCTTTTACTACACCCACAGCCCAATCACAATTTTTCCCAATCATTTTTTTGAATAAAGAATTAGGACATCTCAACTAAAAGCTAGAGGTAGTGGGGTCATTGCTCACATCCTCCAATTATTCCCAGCACTTAGGAAGCACAGGCAGGTGGATCGCTGTGAGTTCGAGGCCAGCCTGGTCTACAAGTGAGTTCAGGACAGCCAAGGCTATACAGAGAAATCCCATCTCAAAGAACATTAAATTATTTAAGCCTTTTTTTTGTCGTTCTGTCATCTCAGCTCCAACTTTATCAGTTCCTAAGGATAACCTTTCTAGTTAAAAGGAGACTTAAAATATTTAAGGAACAATGTATGACCCTGGAATGGGGAAAATGTAATGCTTGACCAGCAGGGGGCACTGTGAATGGAGCAGTTGGAATCCATGTTTGCGAACACTATTTAGAAACATAGAGAGATGGAATGCTGCAGGTTCAGAGTTTTAACTTGAGCTACTTCTAGAACCCCAGAACAACCATTCCTTGCCCACTTCTGAGTTGGAACACACATCTTGCAATAACTAGATTAAAAAGAAAAAGCCTTTTAGAATCTACTAACTTATCAGACTACTATTTCCATCAACTAGGAAAGGTAAGAAAATCACCAGATAGCGTCTTGGGTCTAAAGGGCATTTCCCCCATTACACTGTAACTGCCTATCTGATGTACATACTAATGTATTTTAAATTTGCCCTGATTCACTTATTCAATTATTCTGTAAAACTATAAAACTTCATGAAGCTGCTTTCACATTGGAATGTAGTACACCCTTAATCTGTGTTCCTGAGATGATGATTACACAAAATGACCCAGGAATGAACTATCTCGCCTCTCAGTAAATCAAATAATCACTGGACAAGTATTTTTCTAGACAATTAACTAAAACATGAACAAATATATTAGTTAATTTTTCTTGAATTATAGGAAAATTTTATGTCATTTATATAACCAATACAGTGTGAGGTATGTGGATTCAGTACAACTATAGTTTTGTTCAAAGCAAAAAAAAAATATGACTTGATTATGTTAGTGAATAAGTGAATATTTAGTGATTATGTGTAATATTATTTAATTCATCAATATTTTTATGTTACTATGATGTATTATGGAGCCTGTCTAGGAAGAGGGCATATAGCAGTCATTATACCAAATAAAATGCCTGCACCCTGGGATCTTGGAGTTTGGAGTATGCTAGAATCTAACACATATAAGATTTACATCTTTAAGTTCCCTTAATTTGATGGGAAAAGCAGAGCATTCAAACTATTAGGTTGACAAAAAGTTTTCTATTTAGAATCTCCCATCAACACAAAGGTAATTTAACAGGAACTACCTTTTACTTTGATTTTTCCATAGTCTGTATAAATGATTTTAACTAAGATGTTTGTTTTAAATATATTACCATGGAAAAAACTTATTGAAGATACACATTAAGTGTGTTCTTAATGTGAAAGCAGCTGAAACTGACTCAGCTCAACTTGGCAAAGCACAAACTTGTAATAAAAATAAAAATCATATAGGCAGGAGAGCTGAAACAATGGGATGAGAAGCAGATCACTATCAGTGAGCACCAGAAGTGTAAAGAGGAAAGTGATGTTTTGAAAGGTCTGTCTGTCTGTGTGCCAAAGTTGCTGTAAATGATGCTTGGGTTTAGAATTTGCTCTTGACTAGAAGTGCTCAAGTGTCTTTCCTTTGGCTTCTGAGATTAAGGGAACCAGAATTAATTTTGTTTCCTTTGATCTTTGTATTTAAACATAAATATAATTGATTTGTCCACACATTAAAACAACACATGATGAAGAAGAATAAAGGTTTCTGCAAAAATAAGATAGCTGCCCTTAGTATAGTGGGTAGAGCTGGGCTCAAACACAAACCAGCCATTCAACACATGGATTATACATATAGGGAAAAAACTAACCACCCGATGGAGCAAATATTTAGTGTATAAACCAGGTGATGGAGCATATCACAATGAATATAAACCTTAGCAGATGGACCATACACACAAAGTGAGTTTGTAGCTGACTAGATTTTGCTACTTGATCTCAACTACCAGAATTGGTTATCCTTCACTAATTTATGCAATTTAAGGTATAAAAATGTCACAAAAGTCATAGATTAAGAATAATAATTTTAATAGTGTCAGGAGTTCTCTCTCCTCTGTTGTGTGGGGCCTGACACTACTCTGCTATGCTTGCAATCAGTAGCCTATCAGATTGTCCTCTGAGAGGCTCCATCCAGGAAACAGAGGCTGAGACTCACAGCTAAACATTGGTAGAAGCATAGGGAGTCTAGAGGAAAAGTGGAGTGGATGGATAAAAGGACCATGAGGTGACATGAGCTCCAAAACAGAGCCAAGTGACCAAGGCCCAGAGGGGCCTGTCATGTCTGAAGCACCAACTAAGGATCATGCATAGACTGTACCTATGTCCTCTACATAGATGTAACTCATGGACAGCTCGTACTTCATGGGGGTCCACAAGTAAGGGCAGCAAGTGGCTGTCTGTGACTTGGGCTCTGTTGCTTTCTTTTCAATCACTTCCCTCTGAAGGGACTGCCTTGCTAAGCTACAAGAAAAGAGTTTGAACTCAATCCTAATGTGAGTTCATCAGCTGGAGTGGGGAGTAGGGGAGGTGGAAGGGAAGGGAGGATGAGACACAGAGGAGAGGAGGGAGGTGGCTATGACCAGGATGTAAGGTGAACAAATAATTTTTTAAAAGAACCATATTTTTTTCTAGAACAGCTCATTTGAAGCAAAATAAAAATTTCAAGCAATATCTATTTAGTTGTATATGAGATGTATTTTCTAAATATGCTCATCAAAAAGTAAGCTGAGTCATCTTTTTCAAACATGATCTGACTGTTTATGTCATGGGAATAGGGCTTCCTCAAGACCCAGCTATTCCACTCCTTGGAATATACCCAGAAGATGCTTCAGCACACAACACGAAGATTTGCTCAACCATGTTCATAGCAGCCTTACTCATAATAGCCAGAACATGGAAACAGCCTAAGTGTCCATCAATAGAAGAATGGATAAAGAAACTGTGGTACATATACACCATGGAATACTATTCTGCTATTAAAAACAAAAAATTCCCGAAATTTTTGGATAAATGGATTGAGCTAGAAATGATCATAATGAGTGAGTTAACCCAGAAGCATAAAGACTCAAATGGTATATACTCACTTATATCTGCATATTAGCCCAAGGTGCATGTCCCATGAAAGCCTTCAAGTACCAGGAAACTGGGACAGTGGGGAGGACATCTTATTGGGACTCTGGATGAGACAAGCATGAGAGAATGGCAAAGTAGAAGGATCCAGAGGGTCCTAGAAACCTACAAGTAGAATATTATGATAGGCAAATTTGGGCCCAGGGGTCCTGCTCAAACTAAGGCATCAGCCAAGGACAATACAGGCTGTAAACTTTAAACCTCTACCCAGATCTAGCCAATGGTCAGAATATTCTCCACAGTAGAGTGGAGAGTTGGATATGACTTTCTCACGTACTCTGGTGCCTCATATTTGACCATTTTCCCTGGAGGGGAAGACCTGGTGGCACTCAGAGGAAGGACAACAGGTTACCGAGAAGAGACTTGATACCCTATGAGCATATACAGGGGGAGAAAATACCCCTCAGGAACTGTCTTAGAGGAGGGGAATAAGGGGAAAATGGGAAGGAGGGAAGAATGGGAGGATACAAGGGATGGGATAACCATTGAGATGTAACAAGAACAAATTAATAAAATAATATGTATCTTGGAAAAAAACAAACAAACAAACAAAAAGAGAGTTTAATGTGCCCATTTGAAAAAATAAGTCAATGAAACTGGGTGGTGGTGGCACACACTTTTAATCCCAGCACTTGGAATGCAGTGGCAGGTGGACTGCTGTGAGTTTGAGGCCACCTTGGTCTACAAAGATAGTCTAGGATAGCCAAGGCAACACAAAGAAATCCTGTCTCGAAAAACCAATAAATAAATAAATAAATAAATAAATAGAGTCAATGAATGGAAAGTCAGTGCTTTTGGGTTAAATATATACTACTGTGCCATCGCAAGGAGAGATAAGATGAATGTTAAGTAAAGAAGCAACAAGACATGCCTTTCTATAAGCACTGTTGGCTAAGAAGCCTTCGGTTCAGCTTCAGCACAAGTCTCCAGCTGACAACCAAACGTGCTTACATATTCCCTTATCTAATGCAGGCTTAGGAAAAGGCTCATCGCCTTTGCCTAGAATATTATGACCTTAAGAAAAAGGAAAAGTATTAAACAGAATTAACATAAAAGACCAGAGACATCTATAGTTTGGTCTAAGGCCAAAATTTAATTTATATCCATCTTTTAACAAGTCAGTAGAAGCCTGTTACTTCACAGTTTCAAAGTCAAATAAAAAAAAATATCATAGCCTGCAATGAATACTTGCACAGTGTTTAACAGCTTAGTTCATAGTCCACAAACTGATCAATTGTTTTGAGTTTGTAAATTCTCAAGTGAATCAGTTAATAACATGAGAAGTTCCATTACAGATATGAGGGACAATATTTAGTGAATTATTAATAAGTATTCTAAAAATGGAATTTATTTCAATAGTATACTAACACAGAGAGAAAACATATATATTCCTATTTGAATATTCTTGTATTTCATTGATCATAGTATCAAACATGCATATATTATGTTGAAAACATATAGAATTTAGATCTACCTTATTTTTAATGTTTCATCTATAAATTTAGATTTCAAATGGAATCAACTTCTTCCTACTATTGGCTTAATTGAATACTAGAAAAATCTGTCAAACTAGTGTGTGTTCCTCTTCTGTAATGGTAAATTATTCTAACTAGCTTCCAAAGTTTAATTTCACTTTGGGCTCAGAGAAATGAAAGAGGCCATGTGGAGCATGTCTGAGCTGCCACTAATCTCTCTTGGTTTCAGGACTTTACTCATGGGTATCCGTTCCTTACTTTGCAGTATATTTTCTGCTTTAGCCTAAGATTGTCACAAATGGCAGCAAACTAAAAGGATTCATGTCCTTATCAGTATCAGGAAAAGGATTAATATGAGTGCAAGTAGCATGTCGCCAACCCAATTTCAAGAGAAACGTACACTATAAAGACATCTTTTCTCTCAGTGCATGTGTCTCAAATAGTGAGAAGAAATGTAAAAACACAGGAAATTCAGGTTTTCTGCACTCATACATTGACATGGGGTTAATTACCATTTTTGCATGATCATTTCTCCTCAAACAGGGACTCTCATCAGTGCCTAGCTCCCTCAGACATGAACACCGAGGGCTTCCTCAGCATGTGAAACATCGCCCACTTTTCTAAATAAAAAATTTAAACAATCAATCTTCTTGCCACAAATTTTATGCTTATAAATACTAAAATAATTGCCCACTAATGTCTTTAAACAGTAAATATAAATGCATCCTAACTGACATGAATATATGGAGTTGAGATGTTGTAAAAATTTTTGTCATATTTATTTGTTTAATCAGATTTGGTTAAATGAATATAGTGTTACTTATATGTAAAATCGGGTTGTTTATTTGTAAAGAGCATAGTTCTTAAAAACTGGATGATGGGCATTACAATTAATAAGAACAGTTAACAATTAACCTGACAAGAATCTAGATTAGTGATAGTCCCTTGATTACAAGTTAATGGTAAAACAAAACAAAACAAAACAAACAAAAACTGTAACCAGAGGGAGAAAGAGAAAGAGTGTAGGGATGAGCTCTGATTGAGATGTTTGTGGTGAGTCTAGCAAATCTGAAAGTAGGAAGCTTGTCTGCATCTCACAGTGTCTAAAGGTGGGGTTACCCATGTCTATCCAATACTCTCACTTGTTCAGTCAGAAGCCAAGAAGGAACTTCCTTGTAGGCCTAGATTTTTCAAAACCTACTTTATTTAGGGTTCTTAAACACCTCAACCTCACTTCTAACCACCACCCAGAGGAAGGGAATAAAGAATGTTAATAGGAAAATGGAGCTGAGGACTTGTTTAAACAAAGTTCCTCGGGCCAACTCCACTCTGCTTTGCCAGAATATGAGTAACTCAGTCCAGCAGCCAACACCAAGCCGCACACAAATTCGTAGAGGTGGCATGATCCAGCAGAAAGAACAAGGCTCCACAGAATCTGTGCGAGCCCGGTGAAGTGGCCAGAGTCAGCTGGAGTACCACAGAAGTTCCCCACATCATTTCTCTCAGTAAAGCCAAGACCAGTGAAGACCAACGATAACCAGCGAAGCCCGGCAGTGATGATGCCGTAGCAATGCCACAAGCCTTGCCTCACTGTTGTTCCTTTTTGTACTCCTTCCCACCATGCCACACCCTGTCATAAGTCTGTCTACTCCCAGGACAATATCACATGTCCTCTCTTCCAGAAAAACATCATGTGACTCTCAAGAAACAACCCTCAAAAACAAAATCTTTGACTTCATTGGTTTTACTAATAACTGATGAATTTATTTGAAATTGTCAATTCAGTTCTATAATTACACTATGCTAATGGGGTTTTTGAACTGAGCTGTCAGGTGCTTTCTGTTGTGAAAGTGGACTGTTCACTCAAAAAGAGGAACATTTATTGGAACACATTGGAATAGTTCATGTCATCAAAGGAACCATTGAAAAACTAGGATTGAAGAAATGATTCTGCTGGGGCAACTTGAAATATATCATGGATGATCTGTTATCTATGCTAGAACAAAGGTAAACATTCATTTTTTGTAAGGTGCCACCAAGTAAACCTTTTAGACTCGGGAGGCCATTTATGTTTATGGAACTCTCTATCCCTTTAATTTTACTGTTATCCATTAACATCACCAAGTACATTCTGGTGTGAATACCATATAAATTTCATACGATTGGAAACATCCACTTTATTTCTCATTGCTCAAAGCTCACATTTTTTGGAAGGATATTCATGTTGTCTTCTTTTAGCTTGTTTTCAATGTTTCTAGCTTGAGTGATGTAGAGCCAGCAGAAAGGACCAAATAATATAGTGGCAGCCCTTGGAAGTTTATCCTGTGTATCAGATTCAACTAACAAAAACTTAAAATGGGGTTTATTCTTTTAAGTAAACTCTTACACAAAACTTACTATGAAAATACTAGGTCCTTTAAAAATACTGTGCTTACATGAATATATAAATACATGCACTTGCACATAAGAATCTTCCTAATTAATGAACTTATATTTGACCTTTGTGATGAGTTTTAATCTCTTTCTGTTCTGGAAAAAAAAAAAAAAGAAGTCCGTTGTGAGAAACCTTACAGGCCTCCAAATGTGAGTGCCAGCTTCACTTTACCTATTTCAGTTGACTGGAATCTTTAACCTTAAAATGGTTCAGAAGATTTTTAAAGAGTATTTAAACTGTTGTATGCATGAAAATATCAAACTTGGCAAAAAAAAGAAACAAAAATCATTCACCCTGACACCACATAGCCTAAAATTTAATCTCCCCAGATTTCCTCATATTAATGCTCTGCCATTCTTGAAACTTTGTGTCTGTATTTAGATTTGAGTTGCACAGCAGGTTTTACCTACAAAATATCTTACTATTATGTTTATAAGAATTACATTTTAACATCATAATCTGCACAGGATGAGCTGATCCCTCACTTTTGTTTTGAACCACTATTAATACTTCCTACATACTTATCCTGAATACCTAATTTGATTCAAATATTTAGTAAAATTCTTAGTTTAGGCAGCTACTACTTGGTGACAACTTGGCCTTTTCTAATCATGTGTGTTTTGCCTGTGTCTCTGGTTCTCTTGTTCTTGCACATTATACATTTGATGCAACCTCATCTTCTCAGTCTGTGCCATATAATCCTCATTCATTATTGACAGGATTTGAAATATGAGCCAGATAAAAAATAAGAAATATTCTCTTCTCCACTACCAACATACTTCAAATATAAGTAATCTCAGGTAAATGATGTAACTTTTTATAGCATTTTGTAGCCCTCCAATCTCTTACTTAGTGAGATACAACTTGGCAGAATTTTTTTTTCTTTTGATTATAGGATAGACTGGTAACTATTGCTATCATACTATTATACCATCTAAAAATAATTATCAAATGTCACTGAGATCCATAACAAAATAATTACAACACAATCCAATATTGTGGTGGGTCTAACATGACAAGACAGAGTATTTAGCATAGTGGAACTTGTAGCTTTTTTGAGCTAGACTTGAAAGTAAAGCAAATTGTCAGACGGATAAACTACTAGGAAATTGATGGACAGAAATTACTCTCCAAGTAATTATATCCTGAAATTTCATCCTCAGTTGAATAAGAATGATATAATTGCAGAGGTACTTTTATTTTCAGCTAATATTTAGATTTGATTTTAGAATTTTATTGAAAAGATGATGATATTTTGATATAGATTAGGCAGTTGAGGTTTTAATCTAAAATGAAGCATAAAAATTGGCAGAGGACTGATATGATTTACATTTTGGTAAGCTATGCATCCTCCCATAACACACACAAAAATTTCTCTTTCTCTCTTCATGTGTGTGTGCTTGTGTATATGTGTGTGCAGATGCATGTGCATGTGTGTGTGCCTGTACATATGCATGAGAGAGAATATCTGTGAATATGGTAAAATAAAATTTTCACAATAAAAATACCTTATAATGTAATATTAAATTTTTTTAACATGAGGTTGAGATTTCTAATCAGTTAACTTTTAAATATATTATAATTGATGCAGGTGACCCTATCAGGTAAAATGTAAAAGGATAAACTCTCTGGTAGCAAGAAAGTAATAAATTAAAGATGCTGATATTTTTCCTTGCTTAGGGTAAAGGGCATATGACTAGGATCTTAAGAATTATGTAGTGGATCAGAGAGGCCTTATGTGAAATCAAGGGGGGAGAAGGCAGCAGGGTAGGGGAGAATGTCAGCCTTTCAATACAAAAAAGCAGCACAAAACAAGAAAGACAAAGTCTGCAAAGGGTAATAGGTGACCCTTGTTATCAGACATTGCTTATCATTTTGACTTCAGCCTGGTAAATAAATGTGAAGAATATAGGTGATGCATCATTAAACATTTTTTTTTTTTTACAAAAATTGTGGTGAAACACTTTGAAACATGCTAGCTTGGTTGAAAATTGATCAGTCTTTGTTTTGCTGAGAGGTCAGAGTTACCACAAATTAGCCTGATGTGATTTGAGTATATAATAGTCTACATATAATTTACAAGTATAGTAAAAATCGCCATATGCAATTGCATAATTATTTCCTAGTCACTTATTATTTATTTGGTTTCTGGTTTTTGGAGACAAGGTTTCTCTGTGTAGCCTTAGCCGTCCTAAATTTTCTTTGCAGATCAGACTGGTCTCAACTTCACAGAGATCTGCTTGCCTCTGCCATAAGTGCTGGAATTACAGATACGTCCCATCCTGTCTGGCTTTCTTAGTTTTTATTTTTAAAAATGTAATATATTTGATGTGGTTTCTCCTCTCCCAGCTCCTCCCAAATCTTCCAATGATCACATCTACCCAACTTTACAACTTCTCTTTCCTTGTCTTTGAAAAACAGTCAAACAAACAAACCAACCAGAATAAAAAATATATTTTAAAAGAACAAGAAACACACATAAAGACACAAACACACATAAAAACAAAAATGCATTGAAACATGAAATTAAGAATATTAATGTATAAGAAAAATACCAGTAAGAAGAAAAGAGAAATAAGAGACAAAATGTCTACAAAATACGAATGCGTTCATTTTGCATGAGCCATCAAATGTTAGCAATGGTACCTACACTTACGTGTGATTAATAGGCCCAGTCAGATTCCATTGAAGAAACAATTTTTTTTTTTAATTTGTAAGATGTCAAGTGGACATAGGGTCTTGGTTAGTGATGGGAGCCAGTGTCCACTTCTTTCTCTCAGTACAGAGACCACTGTGGCTTAAATCTTTGCTAGTCCTATGCATGTTGCCAGAATCTCTGTAAGATCATAAGTTCATCAGTTCTATTGTCTCTCCTTGGCATCATTCATCTTTTTTGTTCTTAAATTCTTTCCATATCTTTTTCCATGCAGGTGCCTGAGCCTGAAGGGGAAGGATTGATAGAAACATTCCATTTAGCACTAAGTGTCTGAGGTTTCTTACTCCATGAACTTTGTCCAGGTCTGGATCTCTGTGTAAGTTCCCATCTACTGCAAGAAGCTGTTTCTTTGATGATGGTGATTACAGCCTTAATCTAATACTGCAACAAAATGTCACTAGGAGACATTTTATTGTTATGTTCCTTTAGCATACATAGTGCTTCTCAACACGCAGTTACTCATATTGTGGTAACTCCAAGTACCAAATTAATTTTTGTTACTTCAAAACTGTAATATTCTTATTGTTATGAATTACAATGTTAATATCTATGCATTCTGATGATCTTGGGAAACCTCTGTGAAAGGGTTATTTGGCCCTCAAAAGACTCATCACATATAGGTTGAAAAACACTGTTTTAGCAGAACAGAAAAATTTAATTTTCTCTTAGTCTATGGCCAATCTAGCCTCAGTTTCTTGGTCACTGAGTAGTGCTAGGCATTAGTTATGGCCTTAAATATAGAGAGTGGTTCGTTATACTCACAACATTTGTGCCACCATTACATCAGCAACTTGAGGACAGGTCATCATTTACGATGCTGTAGGGGTTTCTAAGCAGGGTTTCTGACTCAGTTGATGTTTGCCAGTGTACGGAGTAACTTCCAATATGATGAATACTAGAGAGTGTGGGTGAAGGCACTAGTTAGGAACTAGCTCAACTTATCTGTGTCTGATATATGTAGCTATTGTCTGCAGGAGTATGGTCTTATCATCAGTTTTCCCATAGCCTTCTCCATAGTTTGAGGTATTTAGGGATTTTCATGTTGGTTTCTTTGGCCAAAAACTCTATAAGATACAACTTTTTACCACCACTGAAGGTTTCAGTTGATGGTATAAATAATGATTTGTTTGGGGAATTGTTTCTCCTAATATCTGGTAACTTCATTTGTATTTCTTGTAGAAATGTATTTATTTGAAGAAGCTTCTACAATAGTAGGTTTCCATATGATCCCTAAAATGTCCCTTAGCGTTAGATTTTCTCTCTACACTTCCCCCTTAGCCTTCTCTTCCTCCCTGTCCCTATCAGATCTTACTGCTTCAGTCTCCATCTGCCTAGGTATTTTAATTCCTTTTCATTGAGAAACCCCTCCATTCCACTTAGTCTCTCTCTCTCTCTCTCTCTCTCTCTCTCTCTCTCTCTCTCTCTCTCTCTCTCTCTTTCTCTTAAAGCTGAACTGATACATCTATTTTACTGTAATTTTGAATTCTTTTAGGTCCTAATTCATTTTGAAATATGATGACATTTTGTTTTATTCTTTATTTTAAATCTATCTTCCCATGTACTGTATATCTAACGTCTATGATTGTATGGATTCTAGAATGCCTACTGAAGGCTTAAGAGCTACCATACCCATTTAAAAGAACATATGCTGTATTTGTAATTTTGGGTCTGTGCTACCTCATTATGAATATTTTTTTCTAGTTTCTTCTGTTTATCTGTGAATTTCATTTATTTTCATAGCTGAGAAATATTCCACTGTGTAAATATACCATATATTTTATTCATTCTTCATTGACAAACACCTAGGTTGTGTCCAATTTCTGGCTATTATGAATACAACATCAGTGAACATGGGTAAGAAAGTGTCTCTAGAGTAAGGTGTGGTGTTCTTTGAGTATATTACCTGAACTAATATAGGTGGATCTTGAGGTAGATCTAGTCCCAGATTTCTAAGAAACTACCACACTGGTAAACTTCCCCCAGCAATAGAGGAGTATTCCTTTATTCCATTTCCTTGTCAACATGAATTGTCATTTGTTTTATTGATCTTGGCCATTATAATTGGTATAAGTATAAATTTTACACTAGCTTGTGTTTAGATTTTCATGATAATTAAGGAGGTTGAACATTTTACAATTGTTTTTCAGGCATTTGTGTTTCATCCTTTGAGAACTTAGTTTAGTTTTGTTCTCCATTTATCTTTACTGTTTCTCTTATTCTTCCCTCATAAGAATGGTTCTTTGTTTCATTATATATTCTTTTTACACTTGTACTGTAATCAAAACTTTTAAGTTTTGTGATTTAATTTGAATATGCTTATGCATGTTTAAGTGTTAATTTCATCTAAGATTTTATTATAACTTTAATCCTTACTTGAGATTATTTTGTATGAGCACTATATATAGTGACTACAAACACCAGCTGGTCAAAAAAGAATCACTCAATTCTCCTCCTTAATGTATTATAATTGCTAAAGTTATATCATGTAAGCAGTGTCTCTTGGTATAATTTAATGCTCCTCACATAAGGTCATTTCACCAATTGTTGTTTAGGCTAACAACAAGGACTTAAGATTCACACTTTCTAATATTTGTTTTAATTATTTTTATTAAGCATATTATTTTATGTTCAAAGATGTAAATGTAAGTATGTTTATAAGAGGAAAATTATACTCTAGTGATAAATTATCTATTCTGAAATTTATACAAAGCCATTCTCAAAAATTTTATTGTCACTTAAGTATAGTAAATTCATTTAACCATTTTGTATGTAATTTAATGGCCAGCATACAGTTAATTTTCCTTAAAATCAGTAATCAGTAATATATATTCAAAGACTGATTGTAAAGATAAATGTCTAAGACACGACAATCACAATTACTCATTAGTAATAAAAGAGACAAAATTCTTTTTTATTATCTTTTAAAATTTTATAAATTTATTCATATTATATCTCAATTGTTAGCCCATCCCTTGCATCCTCCCATTCCTCCCTCCCTCCCACTTTCTTCCTACTCCCCTCCCCTATGTGTGTGAATGAGGGGGACCTCCTCCCCTGACATGCCCATCTTTTGTTCATACTTTCTGAATGAATGGAGCTCTCTAATATGGTAATTAAGGTGTTTGGGGTCAAAAGTATCTTTATTTTATCTGAAGAAGTTACATAAAGATCATTTAATCTCCAGTTCCTCATCAGACAGCCAAACTTAAGGAGTAACCCCACACATTGTAAACTGATTAAATAACACTCAAAAAAGGCTGTTTACTCAAGCCAAACGTGAGTACACACCTATAAGGAAGAGACAAAGACTGCTGTTACCTGAACAGCAGCCTGGCCTACTTAACCAGTTCTAGGCCAGCCAGGCCTGTACCGTAACAAGACCTGGTTTCCAAACACCAAGTAAATAAATACATAATAGTTTCCTGAAGAGGACAGAGCAACAATGATAGGCATATAATAAATGCAAGCAATTAAAAAAATACAATTAAAACTCTAGTAAGTGGTGTCAAGAAAGCAGCCAAGAGAAACGAGACACAAAAATTAGCCAAAATGTGGACCAAGGGGGATAACTTAAAATTGCATCCTACATTTAAGAAATAGTTTACAGCCTGGTGTTGTGGCACACACCTGTAATCCCAGCACTCTGGGAGGCCCAGACAGGAGGGTATCTGTGAGTTTGAGGCTAGCCTGGTCTACGAAGTAAGTGCAAGACAGCTAAGGCTACACAGAGAAACTCTGTCTCAAAGAAACAAACAAACAAACAAACAAAAACTAGTTTACATGGCCAGTGAGATGACTCAGCAGGTAAAGACACTTGTCACTGCCATGCCTGACAGCGTTATTCCTAGAACCCACATGGTCAACAGAGAGACTGACTCCCAAATGTTGTCTCCTGACTCCCACACTTGCGCTGTGGCACAAGTCACATGCCAACACACACACTAATTAATTAATTAATTATTAACAATTTTTAAAACAGACGAAATTCTTATTTTTTTAAAAGTAACAGCAACAATGAGGAGAGCTTCTGCTCAGAAACCTCTTTTCCATGAAAGCCTATGATTCTTGCACTGAACAAGTAGAGTGTCAGGGCACCAAATGTTCATGTGTAGAGAGGGAACTTCTTCAGCACTCTTCCTTGTTGTTAAGCACTCTAAAGAAAACCTGGTCTTCTTTCATTAGTTTGCTAGGAATTGTGCCAGACCACATTCCCTTAGAATTTTGAGTTTAGGCCTTAGACACAGACAGCCTGGGCTGCTCTGCTGCATGATGCAGGTAACCTGCCTCCTCTCAGAATGTGAATCAACTCCCTATCCACACCCCATACCTGGTCCTTGGCTTCCATGGTGCTGACAGTCGCCCACTCCTACAATTTTCCTTTGTTTTGTCCAGCTTTATATATAGAAAAAATCTAATAATGTGTGTTTTGTTTTATTTATTCATTTTAGCTTTTAAAATATATCTTATTAATTTATTCATATTACATCTCAATTGTTATCCCATCCCCTGTATCCTCTAATTCCTTCCTCCCTCCCACTTTCCTCTTCCTCCCCTATGACTGTGACTGAAGGAGACCTCCTCCCCCTGTATATGCTCATAGGGTATCAAGTCTCTTCTTGGTAGCCTGCAATCCTTCCTCTGAGTGCCACCAGGCCTCCCCATTAAGAGGACGTGGTCAAATATAGGGCAGCAGAGTTTGTGTGAAAATCAGTCCCCACTCTCCACTCATCTGTGAAGAATGTCCTGTCCATTTGGTAGATCTGGGTAGGGGTTTGAAGTTTACTGTACGTATTGTCCTTGGCTGGTGCCTTAGTTTGAGCAGGACCCCTGGGCCCAGATCTGCCATCATAATGTTCTTGTAGGTTTCTAGGACATTCTGGATCCTTCTATTTCCCCATTCTCCAATGCTTCTCTTACCTAGAGTCCCAGTAGGGTGTCCTCCTCTCTGTCCCAGTTTCCTGGTAAGTGAGGACTTTCGTGGGACATGCCCCTTGGGCTAGTGTTCAGATATAAGCGAGTATATACCATTTGACTTTTTCTGCTTCTGGGTTAACTAACTGATTATGACCATTTCTAGTTCAATCCATTTGATTCTTGTCAATTTCACATCATGACTTCTGATCTCACTTATCCCCCTGTCCATCCATATCCACCACTGACCTTGTAACTCCCCCCAAAAAAGGAAAAACTAAAAAGGAAAAAATAAAACATAAAAAGAAAAAAAATAACATTAAAATTTTTTTCAGTGAATCGGCAGTGTGTCATGCTGTGTCACACAGTCTACACTTTTGCCCAAACAGCTTTTCTTGCAAATGTTCACTGAAGAGCCATTGGTGTATTCTGAGGCCTCTGGCTTCTGCTACACTATCCATACTAGATCATCACCAGGACTCCTCTCAAATATTTTGTTGTTGTCCTGTGCCAAAGAGATCCTGCAGCTTTGGTGCTGTAGGATGACTGGTCCTGTCATGTGCTCCAGCCGTTCATACATGGGGTAGAAGTTGGGGTGGATCAGCCCAGGACCCGGGATCTGATCCTGAGTGGTGGCTGTGTGGTTAAGCATTCCAGGTCTCCTTTACTCATGCCACTAAGGTCTGCTCTCTTGAGTGCTGGAGAAGGTGAAGAGTGGGGTCAGCACACTCGTCTCAGGACTTTGGACCCAGTTCTCCCATACTGCCCAGGCAAGGGGATTGGGAAGTCCTTCTGACTGCTACTGTGCCACTTGTGGTGAGGTGTGGCTTAGGGAATCTCCTACTGCCTACTTCATGGCCAGCAGGGAGTGGGGTTTGGCTCTCCCAAGTGCTGTAGCTGATGGGGTGCGGGGTCCACTCTGCTCAGCACTTGGACATGAGGCAACACAGACCAGGGATGTCTGCATGGCCTTCGGTGGTCACAAGACCATGGACATTGACAAAGATACCCGCTGCTACAATGCCATGGACCTAGATAGTCTCAGAGGCAGTACAGAGCTAGGACCATGGACTCTGGTGGGAGTGGAGACCTCACACAGCAGGCTGAACCTCACCACCCTCTTGTCTCCAGATCCACCTGTCTTCATGGTGTTCAAACTGTTCCCTTTTGTTTCTTTCCCCTCTCTCCACCACATACTTCCTTATTGCAGTGGCCACTGAGTTTCTCCAGAGTGTGCTTACCTGTTATCTCATGACAGCTGTGATGTCTCTTTGTGCTTCATTTTGTTTTGAATGGGAACAATGTTTCTTGGAGCCTAGAAATTCTGACCTTTCTGCCTTAAATTTTCAAGTGCTAAGATTATGTTCATGCAGTACCATACCTGGAGGTTATACAGATAGAGGCAGAAAGAAAGAAGAAAGAAAGAAAGAAAGAAAGAAAGAAAGAAAGAAAGAAAAAACCAAATATAAACAAATAAATAAAACCTAAAATCAAATGATTTTTTTTAGTTTTCACTCTATTTTTTTTGTCTTTAATATCTGAAATGTTTTTATTAATTTCTTTTTTGCTGTCACTATTTTCATTTTATTTTTCATTCAATTCTTATACATTATATTTATTCATCTTATTTCACTCCATCATAATCCTAGATTGCTCCTCTCTCTCCACCCAATTTTATATTATTTCTCTCTCTTAATAAGCACAAAACTAACAAAAATAAAAACAAAAGGCATAAAAAACCCCTCGCATAATGAAAAAGAAAAGAAAAAAAACAATTTCAAAAAATATTTTTAATGCTGATAAATTTGATTGTCATTACTCTTTGTTCTCTGTCCCACTATTCATTGATATAAGTGATTTCTTAACTTAGTGGTAAAAGACTTGGTTTATTGTACAATTACATAAAGCAAACAAGAAATAATCTATACCATATTTAAAACCTACCAAGCTATCACAGTTAATCAGATAATTATGAGACAATAATCCTCTTTCAGTATTTAGAATATTAAATCTTTTTAGATAACATTATTACAATAACACTGCTTAATTTTCTTAAATTCCTATTATTGAAGTATTTTTATTATGGTATTTGGTACTATCCCTGGAGCAATTATTACTACTGTTCCCCAAAAAAAACCCTATTGTCATTATTGTTTCTAGGTCAAGGGCAGTATAACATATCTTATTGTCACAGTGGGACACCCAGTCCCTTGTGCAAACTGTTGGATTTATACACAAAATCTGGTTTATGAACACAAAAGAGAAATTGATAATTTTTTAAAATTGGAGATAGAAATAACGGGACCAGCAATCTAGAAATCTCTTGGCAGCTGACATGAGGAAGGCAAAGGGAAAAGGAAGAGAATTATTTTCTGCATAGAAAGCAAATGGGGGTGGGGTTCAGCACTGAAAAAGATTTAGGAACACTGCACATACTGCATCAAGAGGTAGTTAATCCACTCAGCTTTTATCTTGCCCTTCGTGTATCACATTTTTCTTCCCCTTTCAGTGGCAAGTTTCTCTGCTTTAGGTTTAAACCAGGACTTTTCTGGGCAAGTCAACTGCAGACTCTTCCTATCAAAGTGTCCTTTGACAATAGATAGAATATAGTACTCTAAGGGGATTCCAAGCATCAGTCCCTGGGTGTGACTACGTGCATAGGCATGCTGTTATTTAAAAGTTGCAAAGGATGTAACTCACATGGGAAAGCCTCTGCTCTTTATCAAGAAAGACAAGGGATGACCATTACCAGTCATGACCTCTGTGCCATGGGGATTACTGAATATGTTTTTTATTATTATTAAATATTATTTACATATACATTTATATTACTTCACATATATACAATAAACTACCTACAGCAAGAGGAACCACAACACAATGGAAATATATATATATACACATATATACATATGTATATACACACATATACATATGCACATATATGTATATATATATGTGTGTGTGTGTATGCATTATGTTCATAGTGTTTTGGATATTTATATTTGGAAGCCTTGAAGAAAACATCTTTCCTGTCTTTGTGAGTCTAAATCTATAATTATGGCCAGAAAGAATGTCCTCATTTCTGCCACAGACAGAATTCTGCCTAAAAAGGGGCAAGCTTGGGTGCAGGCAGAGTTGACATGCAAATTTGCCAAGGCAGGGTAAGCAAGTCCTTAATAGTTCTTGCCTTACAAATACGTCTGTCAGAGATGTTGGGCTAGAAGGCTGAAGATGATGCTCCAGCATTATAGAGTTTTGGGTGACTGTTCAGGCAGCAAACTGTCTCTGTCATTTTCTCACTTGGGAAGCTGATAAACTGCACTCCCTGTATACTCACTAATCACTTTCCAATGGGGTTGAAGACCAGATAGTTTAGTTTTACAATTAAGCTTAGTTGTTTAGGGGTTAAGATGTTTTTAGGTCTAGATATATATTTTAAGTCGATAATTATGAGATATGATGGATATTGATTTACATTCAGGATTATAGACTCACCAAGATAGGGATTAGAGGCTTTGATAGTCACATGCCAATAATGTTGCCCATGGAATTACTTTTTTGAAACTTCACCCTGCTTCACATTCTCTCTCTTTGTTCAATCAAAACTTAAGCTTTAGAAAAATATATTTATTAATTCTTTGAGAATTTCCTTCACAAATATATTTAGTTCATGCTAAAAAAAATTGTAGGGTCAAAGGCAGTAGATAATTTGTTGAATTGTGTCAAAATCAGTATGTGTGTGTTTTTCAAGATATTGACAACTCTTTGATACTCAAGAAATAAAATGTCAAGACAAGAAAGGTTGAGTCAGTAGGATGTTAGTTATTACTGCACAAATTCTTGGCATAAGACATTAGAACATAAACAGAATGTCTACTCCCTGTCTCATAGGATCTAAGAAATCTCTTAGAAAACCTTCTGTAACGTTACAGTAGCCCCTCCTGAGGTGTAATGTTACAGTAGCCCCCCCTGAGGTGTAATGTTACAGTAGCCCCTCCTGAGGTGTAATGTTACAGTAACCCCTCCTGAGTTGTAATGTTACAGTAACCCCTCCTGAGGTAATCTCTAAACTGGTTCCTGATGTACACTTATTTCTTGAAATCTACTCCATGCAGCTGATTCTGCTGCATAGAGTACTTCCATTTGTTGTTGTTGTTATTTTGATTTCTAAACAGGTATTTCTTTTGTTTTGTTTTTACGATGTAGTAGTTCTGGCTGTTCTTGAACTTATTATGTAAAACAGGCCGTGTACTTACAGAAATCCACCTGCCTCTGCCTCTCAAGTGCTGATTCTAATATCATATGTCACTACACCCACCCATCTGGCAGATAGTTCTTGACAACAGACGTCAATTAGAACAATTGACATTATGGAAAAAAGTTGTATAACTCTTAAACCTGGTTGATAAAGAGACCAGCCTCTTTCTCATTGCCCCACTCTTGCTGGTTAGACCTGGTAGAGGACAGATAACACACTCTAAGATTCTTGTACAGAAATTCAATGACAGAGAAAGAAGGTCTTCAGAACAGCAGTTCGCATGAACATGATCCCTGCCAACAAGTATAGCATGAACATGTATTCAGCTTTCTCTCAATTTAATGCTTGAAAATGTAATACTCATGAGAACACTTTAATATCCTCCTGAAAGGAACTTTTTTGAACTAGAAGATTAAGCCAGTTGAAGCATATATTTCTGAAACACTGAAGTACACCGGTGTTAATCTGATCCATTTGTGGAATTTTTGTTTACAAAGTAACACATATTAGTGAACAATAGTACACTTTAAAACCTGACGTCTTGGCACTTTGTCTTTTTTCATTTACCCTACCTATATTTTCCTTCAAAAGAGTTAATAGCTCTTGTACAGCTTTTCTGCCCAATTCACTAGGTCCTCAACAGGAACCGCCCCTGGCTCATCACAGCCTCAGCTCTCAGAGCACCAGACAATACTCTGTCATTGTTCTCATCACGATTACATAAAATTTAGACACACAACATTCTGAGAACACAGCAATATCATAAAACTTCTACATCTGACAAAGGTCTAATATCCAAAATATATAAAGAACTCAAATTAAACACCACCAAACCAAATAACCCAATTGAGAAATGGGGCTTGGAACTAAACAGAGAATTCTCAACACAGGAATATCAAAGGGCTGAGAAACACTTAAAGAAATGCTCAACCTCCTTAATCATCAGGGAAATGCAAATCAAAACAACTCTGAGATTCCATCTTACACCCATCAGAATGGCTAAGATCAAAAATTCAAGCGACACCACGTGTTGGCAAGGAGAGAGGAACCCTCCTTCATTGCTGGTGGGAATGCAAACTAGTACAGCCACTTTGGAAATCTATCTGGTGCTATCTCAGAAAAATGGGAATAAGGCTTCCTCAAGACCCAGCTATTCCACTCCTTGGAATATACCCAGAAGATGCTCCAGCACACAACAAGAAAATTTGCTCAACCATGTCAATACGTTATTTCTTGAAATGTCATGCAGATAGTATGTTACAGATAGTGTCAAAAGTCTTAAATTTCCATCAATCTACAATACCAATGTAGAATTTTTTAAGTTAGTAGATTCAATAATCTACCTTTTATTCTACAATCCTGTATCCTCCCTTCCTTCCCCCCTTTTTCTTAATATTAAAAGGGATAGAAAGTAAGAGAGAAAGAAAGATAGAAGAAAGAAATCCCCAAATGAACTTTTATTAATTGTAAATAACCCCGTTAGGCAAAGATGAGCATTGGTAACCCACCAAAAACACATATCCCACCTACTGGGAATGGGGGCGTCGTGTTTTCAAAATTACTTGATGCTGTTTAAGAGAAAAATATTTTTCGGGTACCCAAGAAAAATAATATATTGGCCAAGCGCTGGAAAAGCTAGCTGTTTTTTGTCCAGTCCTTTTGGGATCGATCCTTTCGGCTAGCCGATTTATTGTTAATATGCATGTAATTTTTGGAAGAAGCAGTAGTGCCAGAGGCAGAAGTTCGATTTTTATAATTGTCCTGTTTTTTGTTTTGAAAGTAAGCAGACTTTATAAATCATTAGTACAGGTATGTTAGTACATATATAATTTTTAAGGGAACATCATTTGAGGCATTGAGGTGCCAGAGGCATGTTTTTGGGGTTAAATCACCCATGTTGTCTGTTGTCTTTAGCATTGTTCTGCTTTTTGTAAATACAGGGCTCTACCTGCATATACACCAATAGGACAGAAGAGGGCATTAGTTTTTCAAGCTGTAAGGAACAATGTCAAGCTGTTAAGAACCAGGTAGCTCTTAAGATTCACTTGTTATATGGTCAGATCTAATCTTTATAAGTTTAGTTGGTAGTCATATATTTTTATTCCCTGTGGAAACATACGCATACCCATGACCCCATCTTAAAACTACTGCAGGTTTTCATTTCATACTTTTCAAGTCCTTGAAGAATATTGGTTGTCCCAATTTTTTAGTTTTTTTTATTATCCAATGTCTCTCCGCAGCTGATGTCCCTTTATCATTTACATTAAGAAAATTTAGAGTCAACAAAGCATTATTTAATCGATCCCTGGGTGTCTTTACCCTTTTCTTTTGTTTAATAAGCATTTTTTTTAAGGTACGATTAGCTCTTTTCACAACTGTTTGTCCTGTGGGATTGTGAGGTATACCAGTAACATGTTTTATATTATAATACATAAAGAAGTTTTTTATCTTAAGGGACACATATGCAGGAGCATTGTCAGTCTTAATTTGTGCAGGTATTTTTATAAATGCCATTATTTCTAGTAAATGAGTAATCACACAGTCAGCTCTTTTAGAACTTAAGGCAGTTGTCCATTGAAAACCTGAATAGGTATCAATGGTATGATGTACATATCTCATTTTTTTAAATTTTGTAAAATGAAACACATCCATCTGTCAAATTTTATTCCTTTTGTTATCTCTAGGGTTAATTTCAGCAGGTAAAGGTAGTTGACTATATAAGGAACATGTAGGACATTTATTAATTATTTTTCTAGCTTGTTGCCAAGTGATAGAAAATCTTTTCTTCAACCCCTTACCATTGACATGATGTTTTTCGTGAAATTTGGAGGCTTTGAATACATTACCTATCAATAATTTGTCGATCTCTTCATTTTCTTTTGTCAATGGACCTGGTAAACCTGTATGGGATCGAATATGAGTAATATACAAGGGATAATTTTTGTTTCTGATGACCTGTTGCAGCTCTATAAATAAAGTAGTCAATTCTGTGTTATCAGGAGTAAATTTAGCAGTTTTTATATGTAAAACAACCTTTTCAGCATATTGAGAGTCAGTAATTATATTAAGAGGTTTAGGAAAATCTAACAAAACCATAAGGATAGCATATAATTCTGATTTTTGAACTGATGTAAAGGGGCTTTTAATCACCTTGGTCATTTTTTCAGACTTATAACCAGCCATACCTGATTTATTTGTATCAGTGAAAAAGGTGGGTGTCCCTGAGATTGGTGACCTCTTTACAATACTTGGAAGGATCCAATTAGTTTTTTTTATAAACTGTATACGTTTGCTTTTTGGGTATCTATTGTTAATGTCTTTCAAATAATTACTACAAGCTTTTTGTCAATCTTTATTAATTACCCATAGTGACATAATCTCAGAATCAGTAAGAGGCACTACAATTTCCGCCGGGTCCATCCCTGACAGTTGACGCAACCTTATTTTTTCCTTTGTAATCAATTTAGAAATTTTCTCTATATATGTTTTTAATATTTTGTTTTGTTTATTTGGCAGGAATATC
This sequence comes from Acomys minous, assembly GCF_964271855.1. Classification (NCBI taxonomy): domain Eukaryota; kingdom Metazoa; phylum Chordata; class Mammalia; order Rodentia; family Muridae; genus Acomys; species Acomys minous. The sequence continues at coordinate 91,798,160 of NC_140483.1, forward strand.
CATTTTATAATCTGGTCTTCCCTTTGTATGAGAAGCCCAGTAGGAGAATGTTTTGAAGGCAAAATAACCAAAATGTAATCAAGTTCAGGATCAATTCTATCCACATATGTCTTTTGAAGTTTTTGTTCTACCAGAATTAATTCCTTTTTTGCTTTAGCAGTTAAACACCTAGGACTGTTTAAATCCGAATCCCCTTGTAAAATCTGAAACAAGTTACTTAACTCATAGGTAGCTAACCCGATTGTAGGCCTTAACCAGGTAATATCGCCCAATAATCTCTGAAAGTCATTAAGAGTTTGTAATTGATCTCTACGGATCTGTACCTTTTGTGGTCGAATTTTTTGTTCAGTTATTTTATAGCCTAAATAGGTAATTGAATCTTCTCTTTGTATTTTTTTCACCGCAATTTGTAATCCCCAGTATGGCAGAATTTTTTGTGCTTTCTGAAACATTTTTTCTACAATACTAGGATCAGAATCAGCTAGCAGAATATCATCCATGTAATGATATATGATAGATTGAGGAAACAGCTTACGAAGTATTTTTAAAGGTTGTTGTACAAAATACTGGCATAAAGTTGGGCTATTTAACATTCTCTGTGGAAGTACCTTCCAATGATATCTCTTCATTGGAGAATTACTGTTTAGAGTAGGTACTGAGAAAGCAAACCTTTCCCTGTCCTTCTTGTGTAGAGGTATGGTAAAAAAACAATCTTTTAAATCAATTGTAATTATATGCCAAGACCGAGGTAATAAGGAAGGCAAAGGAATTCCAGGTTGAAGCGAACCCATGGGTTGAATCACCTTGTTTATGGCCCTCAAATCTGTTATCATTCTCCAACCACCTGATTTCTTTTTTACCATAAACACAGGGGAATTCCAGGGACTGGAAGATTTTTCGATGTGTTGAGCCTCCAGCTGTTCTTGCACTAAACCGTGAAGCGCCTGTAACTTTTTTTTTGTTAAGGGCCACTGCTCCTGCCATACAGGTCTGTTTGAAATCCATTTTAGGGGCAAGGCGGTTGGTATCTCAGCAGTGGCCCCTCTTATAAATTTTGACACTCTAAATCTGAAGAATTTTGAGGTTGGACAATGGGCATAGCTGGTGGTTGCCTCTGATCACTTACATTAATCTCTTCCCTAGAAGCGCATACCAATTCACCCATTGTTTCAACCTTCTTTATCCCAGTATTTGCAGGAATAGTAATCTGAGTACCCCATTGCTGTAAAAGGTCTCTTCCCCATAGATTTATAGGAATGTCAGCCACATAGGGTTTTAGCCTCCCTATCTGCCCATCTGGTCCCACACACTCAAGCCACTGTACACTTTGTTTTATTTGAGATAACTTGCCAATTCCTACAATTTCTGTATAAACCTTCTTAAGTGGCCAAGTTTGGTTCCAAGACTTCTGGCAAATGATGGAGACGTCAGCTCCACTGTCTACCAAGCCTTCTATTTTAATACCATTCAATTGTATAATTAACTTAGGTCTCTGATCATTAATTACTGTTTGTCAGAACACATGGGTCCCTGTGCTCCCGAACGCACCAGTCCTTTCCATTGGAGCGGCTTTGTCCTTAATGTAAGGAAACAGTAGGAGTTGAGCAATCCTATCCCCGGCATCAATTTTTATCTCCTTTTTCACACATACCAAGATTTTTATTTCCCCTTTAGAATCTCCATCTATAATATCAGGATGCACAATAAAACCTTGAGAAGTCAGCCCGCTTCTTCCCAGAACCAATCCTACTGTGCCTGAAGGCAAAGGTCCAAAAACACCAGTATTTAATTTGTAACATTCAACCTGAGGAGTTAGGGTAAGAGACATATTTGAAGCCAGATCCAAGGCTGCACTGCCTTCAGTAGTATGCATTAGATCGCTAACACTCAGTTCCCGTTTTCCTGCGGGTTTGTCACTTCCTGACTGGCCAAAGGAATTCGGCTGGCATTGTTTATGGGGGCCCGAGCCGATGGCCCCCTCCTGCCGTTTCCCGTTGGCAAGATATTGCCTTGCACATCTCGCTTAGATTGACAATCCCGAGCCCAGTGTTTTTCTTTTCCATAGCGACTACAGTACCCTGGGAGTCTTGGTACCTCATTATCATCATAACCAGAACCCCCCTGTTCTCTTCTATAAGTTACGTTTTCTCCTGGGTTAGTGCGCCTTTTATTTCTACAGTTTCTTTGCACATGACCGATTTGACCGCAATTAAAGCACCGAGTATTATGATATCTGGGCTCTCTGACTAAAGCTTGTCCCACAATATTATTCTGATATTCCTGAGAGTTGATATTAACTGTCTCCTTTACCCAGTCATCTAATGGAGCGCCTCTTTCCTTTAACGGTTTAAGCACCTTCTTACATTCAGCATTTGCATTTTCATAAGCCATGATAAGTTTTAATGCCTTTTTGTTATCAGAATCTGGCATCGCCTTATCCATAGCAGATCCTAATCTCTGCAAAAATTCTGTAAAGGGCTCCAGAGGTCTTTGGAACACCTTAGTAAAAGAAATAGTTGTTTTCCCAGGTTCCTCTACCAGCTCCCAAGCTCTCAAGGCTGCCTTACGACATTGTTCAATCACTCTATCGTCAGCTTGAATTTGTTCTCTCATGTTAGTATATGGTCCATCACCAAGTAACTGATCTCTATTAATATTTATTCCCTGTGCGATATTTTCTTGTTCTATTTTTATAGCCTCTGTTCACCACCATGATAACCACTGTAACTGTTGTGCTGCTTCCAATACCGCTGAAACTAAATTTTTCCAATCTTGGGGAACAAGTCTATTCTGATAGGCCCAGCTGTTTAACGTTTGTTTAACGAAGTTAGAATGCATACCATATCTGATGATGGATTCCTTAAAATGTTTTAAATCCATCATGTCTACAGGACACCAGGCTATTTCGTCATGACCCTCAGCACCATTTGGCTCGATTACATGTCTTACAGTGACTGGAAAAGCTGAAGGTGCCTGGGTGACTGTGGAAGTATCCTCCATTGGTACATTTACTTCCAAAGACCTTTTGGTCGGTCTGGCTTCCTTTGCCTCTGGTTTTTGACCTTCTCCACCCTTTTTAACCAAAGGTGCCTTCTGCTTTTCCAGCCCTTCCACTTTTCTCTGTATTTTGCCTATTTGTTCAGTCAAGTCAGTAATTCTTTCCAAAAGGATAGAGCTTATTGACTCTTCCTGATTTTTCTGGTTTTCCGGTCTCTCTATTTTCTGTCCTTCATCACTACCAAATGCCAAAAATTTTATCCGTTTTCCCATCCCTTCATTTTCATACCTCAGCCTTTCTATCTGTCCAGTCAAATCTGTAATCTTTTCCAAAAGGATAGAACTTACTGACCCTTCCGGCTTTTCTATGCCATTAGCCTGTCTTCTAATCCTTCTAAGCATGAAATATTGTAATAAAAGGACAATGAGAAAACAAAGAATTCCCTCTAAGTATAATGCAGGAAAGAGTTTTGCAACAGCAGTTGCAATTTTGTCAATACCCTGAAACAACATTTCTATCCCGTGGAATACTGAATCTTCCCTCATATCATTAGGGATTGTGGAACCCATCGGGCCCCACGTTGGGCGCCAGATGTTGGCTCAGTTTATTAACAATTAAACTTTATTATACAACCCAACTAGCATATACAAAAAGGAAAAAAAGGTTAAAGGGACAGAAGATTAAAACCTCCTGGAATCCGTTCGGCAGGACGGGTCCTTAGGTGTCTCAGTCCCACGAGCTGGTCCGGTCCTTTTTTCTCTCTCCGTGCCTTCTTCCTCTTCCCTTCTACCTCTTCCCAGTCATATGCAAAGGGAGGTCCCTTCTCCCTTCGAGGGTCAATTAGGAAAACAATAGCCACGGTGGGGTTCCTAGGTAGGCTTCCTGAATTTCAAGCCCAGGAAGGCTCCAAACAGTCTCTCACAAGGTATTCATGGTGTGCCCCAAGGGTAAAGCCCGTCAAGACTGCTTCCACCTGCAACAAAGCTTAATCTATCCTACACAGATAGTGCATTAAAATCACACCTCCTCCACCAACGATCAAGGACCATCTCAAATGAGAGGGAAAAAAATAATTGTAAAAGCCTGAAGTTGGTGAGTATCATATGGAAACAGTGTCTTAGAGACATGAAGTGAGCATCACACTCATGAATTCACATCACAAGTGCTTACTGACTCTGAAATAGTAAAATATGAGGAGAAATAGACTATCGTACTATCTGCTTTGTTATCATTATCAATATATTATTATTTACTCTTATTCTTCTAAGGATCAGCTACTATCCTTACATAATCACATCACTCTTTCTTAAATGCTTGTGCTAAAATCTCACAAGTCAATCCATATATTTCTCTTAACGGGGCATGGCAGAAACTAAGGAATATAAAGAAAATCTACATTTCAATTGAATTACTCAAGAACTCTAAAGAGCATTTTATATACAAGGATTATTAAATTGTAAGTGATATTTATCAATATAATGAAAAATAGGTTCCTTACTGAGTGTTTTCATTGTTATCCATAACAAAATACTGAAAAAAAGGAGAAGATAGTGGTCTGGCACAATGTGATAGTGAGGAGATGTTAGTCCTGTGTCAGGATCAGTTAAAGAAATGCTGATAAGACCCATGTCAATTACTCAGCAACAAATGGTTATTATTAATACTATTTAATAATGAGAGTCACTGTGAGTGGGATGTCAGAGGATTTATTTTGCTTGTGTGTGACCCTGAATCCAGAAAAACGACGTGGAGACTATTTCTAGACATACATTTGGGCACGTGATAATATAATTACAGTCATTATAAGATTAAGTCCTGTTAGTGTTGACAGCCGAATGTAAGGCTGTGTGGAAACCCATTTACTAGTCGTCTTCAGAATATATCAGTAAAATGCATCCCTGCTTCGGCCGAGCACTTCCCATAGTGTCATCATCACGAAGCTTTATTCCAGTGCCTAATGAAGATTCAGTGCTGAACCTCTCCCAACAGTTTATGAAATCCAAATCTCAGCACCGCGGAGGTTCAGTGTTACCACAGGGTACGCCGTGTAAAACAGATTGAACTCCGCGATGGTCTTACATCTCCTTGACAGATAATTTTGTGCCTGATTCGCAAATGTAGCACTTTGTGTGAAGTAGTTTGCTATGGACGTTACAAATCCTAATGAAGTGCTTTGCCTCCCTTCAGGTTTCGGTGGGGAAGGCTTTCAAATGTATTTCCATTTATATGTGGCTGCTTTTTACCCCTCAGCGCACAATGAAATCCTATTGAATAATGTGCTGTATTTCTATTTCCTTTCTCTGGGACGCACGTTGAAAGACAGCGAGTAGATTGGTGTTATAAATGCAAGGAGAGGAAGGCAATTAAGTCATAAAAATTGGGTAGGCTTTGTACGATGTAGACGTATCGTTATAAATAAGAGATGCGCTCAAGTCTGCAGACTTTGGGATTTCCTACTCCATTGCCAGTGGCTTCAGCTTTGTATTGATGGGGAAATAGCTAAAGTGGAATTCGCATTCCTCATATCACCTGCTGTGAGTGCCAAAAAACAACAGACTTAATCTCTGGGTTTAAATGCTTTGGAGAACTCTCTTTGTATTTATTTTAATCCTATAACATCAAAGAGAATCAGTGTTCTTACACAGATAGAAAAATGCCAAAATTGATTAAAATGAATAGAGAAAAACATGTGCTGTGGAAATAAAGAGAAGAAAAACCACTACGATTTTAAACAGAGCTACTCCATTTTTTTCCTTTAAATGCCCAGAACCAGTTCATTTCAATGAATATTAATTTATCTTTAATTACAGCAAAAAATGATCTTAGGTAAGTGGACAAGAGCCAAGATCTTCCAATATTTTAAAATTAAAACACGTGACATTTTGATTAATCATTAATAAAAATTTTACTTAAATATCTATATAGAATCACTATACTTACCAACTATATTCTTACCTAGTGATAAGAAATTAAAAACCCATACCATTCTAGTAATTATATATATATATATATATATATATATATATATATATATATATATATATATATATATATATAGTCTTTGTGGTTTATTTTTTTAAGAATTTCCAGTATAAGGTGCAAACATTCTCTGAGACGAATATGGCTTTCACTCCTTTCCAAGAAATGAGATCAAAGGGAAAATTTGAAACATCAAAAGTGTATTTCAAAGCTACTGGTATGAAGCTATAGTCATGATTTTTCACTCTCTGCTGCTAGGTCCTCTCTTGCCTATTCAGTATTATTTTATTTTCTGTGATCAAAATATGTTTAGACTGTTGAAGAATATAAGATCCAGAGACTGGAAAAATCATCTTAGGAGCCTTTATGAAGCTTGGGGACATAGAATCTAGGTAGCTTCTCTCCAATCAGGTTTTAATTGCTACAATATGCCATGTTTATACATTAAATCCCTGCTTAAGGATTCTATAGTGGAGGTAAGAAGAAATAGCAAAGCTAAAATCTGGTAATTATCACGAATGGTTAGTTTAGCTTGTTAGCTTATTTTATTGACAATAAATTAGTAAGCAAGAAAAACGATTTTTAAGGAAGCATTGAACTAACAACACATTAGAAGTCCTTGTTAAATAAACATTATTAAAATGTATATACAGGCACAAATGATGTGATGTCACAAGGGAAAAAGTTTCAAAATGCAATATGGAAACACTTATTGCTGTATTCTGCAAATTTAATAAGGTGCATAAAACACAAGTGAAAAAAAAAAACAGAAAACACAGCTGAACATGTATGACATTTATGTCACTCTCAAAAACACATACCTCAAGAATGTTTATTTAGTAATGAGGAAGAGAGCAATAGAAGCCTTATACATTCTGCCAAATGATCTCACATTGAGAAAATCTTTCCCAGAATCATAGCTACTGAAATACTAACTTTGTTCCCTTCACTGCTACACCAGGCTCTTTATACTCATCTCTGCTGATCTTTTCTGACAGCTCAGCATCACTCCATTTCCCACCCCAAACAAGAGTTAAAATATCAGAACCAATGGCAGCTTCAGCTAACCTAATATGGTCCAATAATATTAAAGTATTCTATTAGGGGATGTACGTGATGTAACATGCAAGCAACTCTGAATTCTTAGTCTGTTACTAAGGTAGGAATTATCTGTTTTTATTTTTGCCCACTTCCATATGACTAGTACATATAATGGGATTTCTGCCATGGTTGTCTATGGAATTTATTGTTTTGCTAACTTGCCCTTAATAATATGGACACTCTGGAACTCTGGGAACTCATATACTGTGATCTACTGAGTTCCTGTTTCCTCTGAGTCTTAAGTTTTATACTGTTGCCCCTAATGTCTGGGCTATAGGTATCCATGAGTGTGTTAATATTTTGCTGTTGTTTTTTTAATCTCTAGAGATTTCCATACTCTTCATTTATGATATGTGTGGGAGGCAGTCATCTTTGTTTAGGTGAGTACACATCTGGTCAGTTTGTCCTACACTCTACTGTGATGAAAACAGGGTCCGATATTTCTGTATTTCATGTGATAAGTAAGTTATTATAGTTACAAATTGTAATAAATGCAAGACAATTTATTTTCTTCAGAAATATTTTATGTTACCTCTGAGAAACATTTTAAACAAATAAAATATATAATAAAATAAAAGCTATCACACTGAAATTCGACAAGTCAAACTAACAAAAAGAAAAGAGGCCAAGAAAAGGCACTAGAATCAGAGACTCACTTGTTGACACACCCAGGAACCTAATAAAAATACTAAACAAATAATTACAATATGACTGCTGAGGATCTGGTACAGGACCTGGGCTTGCTGCTTCAGTCTCTGTGAGTTAATGTAGGGGTTGCTTTGTTGGTCTTAGAAGGCCCTGTTCTCTTGTTGCCCTTTAAACCTCGGGCTTCTGTACTCTGTCCAATTCCTCTTCCACAAGGTTCCCTGACCTTTGAGGGGAAGGAATTAATAGAGACAATTTATTTAGAACTGTGTGTTTAATCTCTCTCTCTCTCTCTCTCTCTCTCTCTCTCTCTCTCTCTCTCTCTCTTCTGTCTCTCTGTAGCATTTGGCTGTAGTTCTCTTTATATGTTCCAGTGTGTTAGAGGTTGAAAATTCTCTGAGGATGGCTGAAAAAGGAGACTAATCTCTGAGTAAATAGGCATACCATTAAGAGTCATTTTATTGTTATTTTAATTATCCATCTTTTTAGATCAGAGGTATTTGGTTTTATTCTAGCCTGAAAATATGTGAGGACAGTGGTGGCACAAATATTATGGTTTAAACAACCAATATCTGATTTGACTTAAGCCCCACTCCATTAGGTAGAACACACATCTGACACTTCTTAGATGACTGAGAACCAGAGACCAAAAAAAAAAAAGTTATTTCAACTCCTCTCTCATGATTATGTCCCATGCCCTTTCTGCTTTTCCATTCTTATTATATGCTTTGCTGAGAACATATTATCAACTCAGCTTCATGATGGGAGAAGTTTATTATTGAGAAATGGAAGATGAGTAGATTTTGGAAGTATGCAGAGATATACATATGATAACATATCAGGTAATATAAAATCCATTAAATTTTCAGGCTTGGAATACTGAGACCATATTCTTCTTGATCATGAGCTAATGATTAAAGGCAAAAGTGGTGTTTCTGACTCCCAGAGCACCTTCTGCAATACCAAGACTGGAAAGGATACAGGATATTTTGGTAAAGAAATTACCAGGATGGAATGTAATCAGCTCCTTAGCTATGTGTATAGTGCCATAAGCTCTACATGTCTATGTTTTATATTTGTAAATATTTGACAATGATAATTAATTATATGCTGATACATATAAATGGATTCAATTCACATCCTTACTACCATCCTCAATGGTAACAGAGCCAAGATGACACAAGTGTTCAAATTGTGAGAGTTTCAAAGCTAACAGGAAATCATTGTCCAATAGAGTATTATATATAATTCCCATATGAGCTTAATTTTAACATCTAGGTTAAATTATTGAATGTTTCAGATCAAAGCTAGCTATTCTATGTTCCATATAAGCTGATCATATTACATATAACCAAGTAACTATCATCTCAGCAATGGAATTATAGGTTCCCATACCAGAAATCCTTGGAATACAATCCACTACACAAAAAACAAGGCATTTAAAGTGTACTTCAGTATACATCAGTAGCTATATATAATTCAATATAATCTCAGTCATTTTTGATTAAAATAATCAAGCAAAGAAACTAAGTAGGGCTCCATGACAAGAACTAATTGATAATAACTACTGCATTTGGATATTTTAAGACTCAATGAAACAATATTTTGATAAATAAATCATTAAAATATAAAATAATATTTTAATCTCCAAAATTTAAAGAAATATTTTTTAAAATTTTATTTATTAATTTATTCTTATTACATCTCACTGGTTATCCCATCCCTTGTATCCTCCCATTCCTCCCTCCCTCCATTTTCCCCTTACTCCCCTCTGCTATGACTGTTCCTGAGGGGGACTTCCTCCCCCTTTATATCAAGTCTCTTCTTGATAGCCTGCTATCCTTCCTCTGAATGCCACCAGGTCTCCCCATCCAGGGGACTTGGTCAAATATGAGGCACCAGAGTACGTGTGAAAGTCAGACCCCACTCTCCACTCAACTGTTGATAATGTCCTGTCTATTGGCTAGATCTGGGTAGGGGTTTGAAGGTTACAGCCTGTATTGTCCTTGGCTGGAGCCATAGTTTGAGTGGGACCCCTGGGCCCAAATCTGCCTATCATAATGTTCTACTTGTAGGTTTCTAGGACCCTCTGGATCCTATGGAAACAGCCTAAGTGTCCCTCAGTAGAAGAATGGATAAAGAAACTGTGGTACATTTACACTATGGAATACTACTCAGCTATTAAAAACAAGGAATTCCCAAAATTTGTGGACAAATGGATTGGACTAGAAATGATCATAATGAGTGAGTTAACTCAGAAGCAGAAAGACTCAAATGGTATATACTCACTTATATCTGGACACTAGCCCAAGGGGCATGTCCCATGAAAGTCTTCACTTACCAGGAAGCTGGTACAGAGGAGAAGACATCCTATTGGGACTCTAGATGAGAGAAGCATGGGAGAATAGTAAAGAAATATTTTTAAAGCCTTTGAGAATCTAAAACACATGTGAAAAAGCATGGTACCAATTTTACCTCATTAGGGGAATATATCCATATCCATTCTATGAAAAACACTGTGGTCTATTTACATGCACTGGTGATTATAGGTGGATGGATAATGGATAGTATCAGAAGGGATGGACATTGAAGGAAGTGGGAATGACCTCTGACAAGAAAAGGATGGGCATCTCAGACATGGAGAGAAGAGTGGTTCTTACACACACACACACACACACACACACACACACATATATATTATCAATTAAATCACTGTTTCTTCCTCACATAATAGAGAATCAGAAACATATGAGTCTCCATACTTTATGGAGGGTGAGATGCCAGGGACCAAAAGGCCTGTGGCCGACCCCCACCCATTCAGCATCTGCAGCAAACATCCTGCTGGGCCACTCATTAGGCATGCAAGGCATCAGGCTTAGCCCTGAGAAGAGAGCGATCCGATCCTGAGATAACCACAGAGACATCCTGCTTTGCCTCACCTAGGAAAACCCCTCCCCCTGCAGATGTTCCCGGGGCTCAACCCCAGAAGATTTTGTACTTTTCCATTTACCCTCCCCGCTCACCCCCGCCCTCCCTAAAGCAGGTTTTAAAAAGCCTGCCCTCACCTTCAATAAACGGCTCTTGACAAGCTACTGTTCGCTTGAGCCCTGCATCTCTCTTGCCCATTTCTTTATCCACAGGTTGCGACCCCCCTTGGCCCCCCAATAACTGACCAGCTGGACTGGTTATGTGGACTAGTTACGTGGACTAGTTAGTGAGATGAGATAGTATTCATATGGTAAGATGTCAATGAGAGCTGTTTGTGACCTCTAACGGAACATCCCTCTAGCAACATTTTAAGTGTCAAAATAATTGCTTATTTATATGCATCACTATCTTTTACCCTTCCAGATTATATAAATATTATTATTTGTTAAATATGAATATCAATTATAAAAACTTTAATGTTTTCCCTTAAATTAATTTAACTCTTATCTTCTACTGTGTTTGTTCAGGAATATTTCTTTTGATATGTTAACCATTCAAGAGTCGCTTATGTGTGCAAATTTCACCAACTCTTCTTATCAACATGAACTTTGGGAAAATAATCAAAATATAACAGATTCACACTAAATTGCACATGCAAAAATCAGAGATTAATCATCACTTAAATATTGGATCTTGGAGCTAAAAGATTGGGTCATATACATTGTAATAATACTGCTACTGAGTCTCTAGACTGTGGGTAATAAGGTGACCAAATGTATGCCTCTCATCTAACTTCGGTTTTGCCTGTTAAGCCACCAAGGATAAAACATAACCATTTTTCATACAGGTTCACCAAAATGTGTTCTACCAAAGGATAAAATAGATGCAAATGTGTTCAAACTTGATTTTAAAAATCCGTCACGAAAGCCTTCACTTATCAGGAAACTGAGACAGAGGGGAGGACATTCTAGTGGGACTCTAGATGAGAGAAGCATGGGACAATGGCAAAGTAGAAGGACCCAGAGGGTCCTAGAAACCTACAAGTAAAACATTATGATAGGCAGATTTGGGCACAGGGGTCCCGCTCAAACTAAGGCGCCAGCCAAGGACAATACAGGCGGTAAACCTTAAACCCCTACACAGATCTAGCCAATGGTCAGAACATTCTCCACAGTAGAGTGGAGAATGGAATATGACTTTCTCACGTACTCTGGTGCCTCACATTTGACCATGTCCCCTGGAGGGGGAGACCTGGTGGCACTCAGAGGAAGGACAGGAGGTTACCAAGAAGAGACTTGATACCCTATGAGCATATAGAGGGGGAGGAAATCCCCCTCAGGAACAGTCATAGGGGAGGGGAATAAGGGGAAAATGGGAGGGAGGGAGGAATGGGAGGATACAAGGGATGGGATAACCATTGAGATGTAACAAAAATAAATTAATAAAAAATAAAAATAAAAATCTGTCAGGTAAATGTGAAGCTAGATTTTCAGCTGTTTTCTTTTTTTTACACCTTTCACAGTTAATATGTCAACAAATTGTTCCAGGATCAATTAATATGAATATGCTCACCACTGAACAAGTCAATTGAAAATATATATTAAAAAATCCTCACAAGAGCATTTTATGCATAACAAAAATATTAGAAATTACAAAATTTAGTCAGACAACATAAGATGGACAAATGATAAGATATGTATCAAATGTATTCTCTACATGATATGACCATCTTCTCTGTAATTAATGCAGTCATTTATTAAAATCCTTAAAACTTGTAGAACATATTCATTTCTGAAAAATTAAAATTGATAAATTAATATGTTACAAAATGACCAATGAAAATAATATATGGTGACAGAAAATATTGATTAAAGAATATCTGATCTATCTCTTTATTTTCTACTTTGGTTACCTATACAAATCCTCTCAAACTAAAAAGGATGTGCAAGTAATTCATTTCCTTATTCAGCTAGATTTTCAACTGTTTTTTCCCAGCCACAAAGTACAAAGAGTTGATCTGAATGCTGCATGTAAAAAGACTCCAGTATTTGCCTCTGCATGTATCAGCTAAGGGAATTTGCAACCTTAATCGCCTGTTTGCTTTTTTAATGTGGATATGTTTTCATGTGTGAAGGTACGAAAAGCTCCACACATTTCTAGAGAAGCAAGTTAAGCATCTGTCATTTCCCTGTGGTGCAGTCCTCAATGAGTTCAGATGTTCAGCTTTGTTAAGTTAGCTGGCATGGACTACTTCTAGTTAAATATTCTGTGTTCCCTGGCATACACCAGGGCCTGGGTGCAAAAGTTAGGTGCTAGTTAATCCCACTTATTTAAAAAAAAATCTACAATGTTATACATTGACTTGGATGAAATAATAGCCATTATTTCTAAAGAAAAGCTCAATCGTGTTGCAAATTCTTGTTTTAGTGGAATCTGTTAGAAATAGGGTTTATCTCATCTACAGAATAATCTGGAGACCTATGTTGTGGAGACACTCTTTAATATAGCAGCAAATGGCCACATGTGGTGATTTAAAATATGTTTAAATTACCAAATGTTAGGTCCTTGATTGGCACAGTGGTATGCACCATTAATCCAAGTGCTTGCGATTTAGAGCTACGTGGTCCCTGAGTTTGAGTGTAACATGGTTTACATAGAAATTTCCAGCTCACCCAGGGCTAAAGTTGTTCATATTTAGATTTTGTCTCAAAAGAACAAACAAACAAACATTTGTTTCTCACTGCACCATGCTACCATATTTTAATAAAGAGCTCGGTACTTACATAACATCAAACACTCTGGACAGCAGAGAGAACATTGTAGTTTTGTACCAGACTATAGATCCAAAATACAATCAGATTGAGACCAGTGATAAAAGCTACAAATGACTTCTTTAGAACCTTCTGATATTTGATCTCTCTCACTATATTTAATCCTTCTCTCTCTCTCTCTCTCTCTCTCTCTCTCTCTCTCTCTCTCTCTCTCTCTCTCTCTCTCCCTGTCTCTCCCTCCCCCCTCTCTCTGCAATAATAGTATTCATTCATGGTATTTATAGTATGTATCCACATTGAAATAGCTAAGATATCATCCCTAGCTGCTCTGAACTCTGTCTTAGACCATACTCCCACTAACAAACTTCAATCAAGGATTTTATATTTTGATGATCAGATGATACATTTATTTACATACAATAAATTTTATTCACTGTCATCTCTGTAAAAACACATTGCAGAGTATATTTCTTGTGCTTTGTTGAATTTTCAGTCAGTCTTTGAAAATGTTTTTGCCATCATTCCAAATTTATTGATATTATATTATGGACAATATTGTGTTCCCTTGAAATTTCTTTGTTGAAGCCCTGGCCCACTATTTTAAAATATAAATGTATTATATTTAGGTCTTCTCAAAGGGTAATTTAGGAAGAATGAGACAATTTTATACTATCAGGTACAAATACTTTACAGAACACAAAGTCATATTTTATTGCTCTATTCTTTGTGACTATAACAAAATACAAAACGACTTACTTAATAGTGAAAAAAAGGGTTTATTTATCTCACAGTTTAGCACCCAGAGACCAAGTGAAAAGTAGAACCCAAATTATGGCAGAAGTATTGGTTTTACTTTCTGCATTTCACTGAAATAAACACAAACCATAGCAAAAATTAAAAGTAAAGTCCATTATCAGTTGGTCAGGCTACAGGGCAATTTGGGAAGGGACAACCACCAACTACGTTTTTCTTACCATTCACCTGTCATCCCAGTGTAAAAAAATATCAACTCATGCTTCATAATTATTTTTCAATATTTCTGGAGGTATCTGGAGAAGTTTTTTGTGTCCAGGCTATTTTTTGTGACTTTGAGAATATTCAGAAGCATGATTTATTTTCAAGGTATGTGACAATCTAGCCTTGTAGAAGAAATGGAGCAAAAAGAGAACTCTTGTATATGTAATGAAATTCCAAAGGGAAATTAGAAATATCTCAGAATTTTATATGCTTCTTATACAAGCTTACATTTTTCTGCTTGAGTACAAAAATCAAAACAATGATAGGAAAACCTTTAATTAGGAAATGATACATTTTTTATATTGAGACACCAAGCTGCTACCAACTACAAAAACAGAATTTCCTAATGAAGCTAAAGTTGTGAGATTAATTTTCCCCTTGTATTCATCTTAATGAACAGTAACAATTGACTTGACAGGCTAATTATTATAACATCCTGGGTCCACAGTGTGTAATAAAAGTTATAATGTTCCAGTCAATCAAAATCTTTTACTTCTGGTACTGTGCTTGAATTCTTTCATTTCTTTGTTTGTGATGTTAACTGGATGACACATGCAAATTACTGAAGGTGTTATTCTTAAGTATGAATAGAAACATGACATAACCTTCACATATTCCTCCTTCAATGGAATATTTCCTTGAAACTTCGGTTATATTGAGGATGAGTTATTTCCACTTTACAAATATTATGATATCACTATGAAACATGTTAAAGTGGAAATTTTGATAACAAGAAGTAAATCATAATATAATTTCATTGTTATATAGTACAGGTTCTTATAGAGTAGAGGTCGATTAGATGCAATTAAAAACACCTAATAAATGTGGGATCATTTTACGGTAGCTCTCATGGACCTTTTTTTAAAATTTTGTGTTACATTTGTAATTTGCTGCCCAAAGATGATTCTCTTGTCCATGACACTTGTACTTTCACGACAGAGTTTTCCAATCATGTTGAACAGTACCCTCACATTTCCACCTGGAGTCTGAGCTGTCAAAACAGAAACACACTACAGGGAAAAGAAGGGTAGCAAATCAATCAAACCTACAATCTGCCAAACCAGAATATTCAAACTGAAGATGCTGGTTTGTGATGCATTGTAGTGTATATCTAGGGGAAGATGTCTATGATCTCAGCAGGTATTACTGTAACAACAATATTGAATGGAAGTGTTTCTAAGAGATACTGTGTGTCCTATAAAACAAGAAGCTGACATTGTACTTAATATTCTGATGCTATCAGTTTTGTGAATAATCATTCACATCTACACAGATTCAACTTTTCCTATCCTGACATATTATTTCATGAGTATCAGGAGAGTTTACACTTAAAAAGTATGTCTTGAAAAAGATACACATGTTGAATTTGATATAATTCAACAAATTATCTATTCTTGAATATACAAAAAACTAGAAGCATAAGGGACAATCTAACAGGTGTAAAATACTATTTCTAGAACAAGTTTTCTGAAACATTATTTGACCTGAAATAAAATATGCTTACATAGTATGTGTTTCTTGAACCAAGTTGGTAATAATACAATTTGAGAAAATTCAGCACAATCATTGATATTTTATTCTAAATGTATTGCAATTTATTGTATATTTGTTATTTCAACAAAATACCAATATGCAATGCATACTTCTATAGCTTTTAAAATTTGGAGATATATGGACTCGGAATACATGCATAAATGGCACATGTGTGTGTATATGATGAAAATAAAAATGTTCAAATCTGTGAAATTACATGCAGTAGGAGCATCACAGATATTACCATATCAAATTATATATCATGCTTTATTATTTAGTATGAAATAGAAAATGTTTAAATACATTAAAATATTAATTATAATATAATTTCAAACTATAAGAATGTAGTGGTTTCTATCTGTTCATTTTACATCATAATAAGTTTTAGGCAGAGCTAGTTAATGGTTTATTTGGTGGTTATTCTATTTTTTGACTTCTGAAATTTCTGATGATAAATGCAGAAATGAGAATTACTCTACCACACCTGCCATTTGCAACAGATTCTGACGTTCAGTCATTTCACAGAATCATTTAATGTTGGCTCCTTTTGAAACTAAGAATCCTTTAATTGATCCTTTCCCTCCAAAAGAATACTTGAAACCAATGAAAGCATAATATCACATATCAATAAATCTGTGCCTCCTAAATAATTAGAGCAAAATTTCAAAAGAAGGATAATGCGTTGGTTTTATAACATTCATTTACCATTACCTTCATAAAAGAAATTGATACCTAAGACCTAAATTCTGATGCAATGTTTTCAACTTTTACCAACTTTCAAATATGCATACTTTTGAAGGAATAAAATATTCACTTTGTAACATACAGTTTTAACTGCACAGTGTCATCACAATATAAAAATTTATGTTGCTCTTCGGTTTTGCTTGTGATGACTTTTTGCCTACATAAAACAATAAAAAAAAGATGGACTCTAAACAAATGCTTGGTTATGTACTATGCCTATTGAATAAGAGAGTAATGCTAGATATGAAGGTCAATTTATTTAGAATTTTACATTTGGGAGTTGTTCCAGTTTGCATCCCATATGTTGATATGAGAAACAGATGCTCAAAAACGTCTCCAGTTTTCCAGTGCTAGAAGTCCCATGGCAGCACTTCTTCTACATTGAGAGTCTGGGTTTTCCACAACCAGTTCACATATTGATCTTAGTTTGCTTTCTTTGGCCAGAACAGAAGTTCACTGAGTGAAGAAATGATAGAGGGTAAACACTGTGATAAACCCATCACACTCCAAAATAATATCTCTCAGCTCTTCCTTGGATAATTTTGTCAAAATGTAATTCCAAAAATATTTTCCAGGCTTTGATGCCACAAATCATGTGATTCCTTCTGGAACTAAGACTTATCTTTACTGTTCAAATTCTGCATCTCAGACACTCTCTCTCTCTCTCTCTCTCTCTCTCTCTCTCTCTCTCTCTCTCTCTTATTTTTTTCATGATTCTAATTACTAGGATAGGAGTACAGTTTTTTGTAGCATTAAAAAAAATGAGAATTCTTTTCTTAAGAGACTGTTTCAAAAAATTGGAGATATATCAGAGTTCTCTAACTGAATTTGTTCCTCTTGTATGTGCTACACCCCAAAGCTAGGTTGTCTTCATAGCTGAGGCTTCATGAGATCCAGTGCTGTCCTTGACTGATACATAAAAGATTGAAACGTTTATAAATTTGACTGACTTTTAGTTCAGCAGCTCTCATGTCTGTTTATATTTTGAATCCCTGAGCCCTAGGGCTCTGAGACAGAAGGGCTTCTTTGAGCACAGACAAAGAAAGACCCTGAAATTCAGCCTGATCCCTGAGGCAAAAATTTTAATATGTAAACCTGCTATTCTTCTGCATTGGGACATCTAATGTTTACTGCATGTATTTTCCTTGGTTTGTGCCACACTTTGAGCCCCTGGGCCCAGATCTGCCCATCATAATGTTCTACTTGTAGGTTTCTAGGACCCTCTGGATCCTTCTATTTCCCCATTCTCCCATACTTCTCTCACCTAGAGTCCCAATATGATGTCCTCCCCTCTGTCTCACTTTCCTGGTAGATGAAGACTTTCATGAGACATGTCCCTGGGGCTAGTGTCTAGTTATAAGTGAGTATATACCATTTGAGTTTTTCTGCTTCTGGGTTAACTAACTCATTATGACCTCTACCCATACCTAGCCAATGGACAGGACATTCTCCACAGTTGAGTGGAGAGTGGGGGCTGACTTTCACATGAACTCTGGTACCCCATATTTGACCACATCCCCTTGATGAGGCCCAGTGACACTCAGGGGAAGGATAGCAGGCTACCAAGAAGAGACTTTAAACCCTATGATCATATACAGGGGAAGGAGGTCCCCCTCAGTCACAGTCATAGGGGAGGGGAATAGGGTGAAAGTGGGAGAGAGGGAGGAATGAGAGGATAGAAGGGATGGGATAACAATTGAGATGAAATATGAATGAATTAATAAGTAAATAAGTTTAAAAAAGAAATATCTAATATTATCAGATACAGGACCTAGCCCCTGACTTGCAGAATGATTTGACATTTTTAATCTTTGCTGTAACAGCAGGTAAGTCCCTTAAAGCTTTCTCCTTAGTGGACACGTTGTTCTAGTTTACCTCAGAGAAATAATTAAATAGTTAATTTACTATTAGCCACCTTGGGTAAGTTATTTTCTACATCAGCAATATTAATGGACATCTCACTGTCATTTCCTATAATCCATTATTAGCGTTCTACATTGTGCTTATCTTGAGTTGTCTGTAATCTGTAGTGAATTTTTGTATCAATGATGCAAATTATTTGCTCTCTATATATCTATCCTGTGTAATTTAACTTTGTAATATAAGATACAATTAAATAAATGGGATTCAGATTGACAAGTGTCTGCAAAGTGCATTAGACATAAAGTAGAAGGAGCTGGCTGGTATTCGGTTTGCTTGCAAGTATTAAGGTGATGCATTTCCAGTAATTTTTCCTCTGTGATTATCTTTCATTACAATCTTAATGTCTAGATGACATTTCCTTAGTTTGTCATTTTTTACACTTGGGATAAGTATTTATGGTGGAGATAGCTGACTTGATAACCTCTGAGTATCTAATATGTGGAAATAGTATGCCTGGTGCAATGGTACATGTCTTTAATCCTAGCACTTGGGAGTCAGAGGCAGGCAGATTACTGTGAGTTCAAGGACAGCTTGGTCTACAAAGCAAGTCCAGGACAGTAAAGGCTACACAGAACACTGTGTCTCAAAAAGCAAAGCAAAATAAAACAAAAACAGCAACAAAACCCAGAATGCTATAATGAGGCTTAGGGTATTTTAACATAGACTCAGATGCAAATTCCAATTAAACATTGTGGATATCACAGGTTGTTTTAAAGCTATTGCTTTATATACAATATCCATAATTTATAAAACTTGGATGTTATGCCATAGGTCATCCAATATTTATGCATGACTGACAACTTATGTTTTTTTAACATTTATAATATTGACAAATCTATTCATATGTTATGTTAAATAATTTAATTGTAATTTAAATACAATGCACAATTTGCAATTAAAATGAATGATTTAATTCATTTGAATAATCTAAAGTGAAAATGTATTTTATTTTGAGTGGATTTTACCTAAAATTACAGTAAAGGAAAAGAAGTACTAAAAGTTATTGTAAAAATTGTAAAAATTATGTATTCTGATGAAAAATGAAAATTTAACTCTTAAATATTTAGTTTCTCCACCTCATCTTTGTGCTTATGTTTTTAAATAGAGTTGTGAGGCTCAGATTCCTTCACCATATGATTTAGTTCAGTGTCTTGAGTATTGAGTTTACAAGGGTTTCTCACCAACCATGCACCTTCCACACTTTCTATAAAACTTGTTTCAATTTTGAAAGTTTTAAGATAAATGTAAACAGATACTCATAAACCTCAATCCTGCTATTTCCCATCACTTTCATCATGAGGGGAAAAAAAGAAATGTGAATATCTGTGAGAGTCAACTCTCTTTGTGGAAGTGTTGTGGCCAAAGATTGCTAGACTGGGCTAGAAAACTAGCTAGATTTGTGCTGGAAACATCACCCATAATGGCTAACATTCATAGTTTTGGAAGGTGCTATGCACAATACTGGACATGAAAAAAAATCAACAGTTTTACCCAGCTACAATAATAACCTGCCAGGAAAGATATGCCCATGGATGCAATTGTGGCACAAATGCTATCAGAGTAACCAAACACGTTTTATTGGATTTAAGGACCACTCCAAGAGAAGAAACCAACATGTGTCACTGTGAATGATCCAGAAACCTGACTAGGTCCTTCCTGGGATAAAGGGGGAGAAATTTGCCACTATAATTCTGTAGAAGCAGCATAACAATGGAATAATTCATAATGATATATTTATATATTTATGGAGCACCGCATCAAAGAAACATCTGTCAGTATATGGTAATTAACAGAAAATCCATAACTGGTCAACATACAAAGAATATAAATTTTTGTGGTGCCAACTTATAAACTTGATGTATATCTCACATCTGTCCCTTCAGGATCTAAAGATATATGGAAAAGAGGTGGAGGAAGGATTCTAAGAGGCAATGGTAGTGGATTACTTCAAGAAAAACTTGTTTTCCAGACACGTTAGGGAAGGTGTGCATACAAACTCAAATAGTCTGTCACATCATGGGAAAGGACTGTACAAGCTCAACACAGAAAATTTTTGACATGTAAGAGGAGAAATGGTCATTAATTCCCACTCCTACTCAAGGAGAACTGACATTTGATGGTTCTGGGAGAGGAAAGATCAATTCTCTTTATTGTGGTATCATACTCCAGAAGAGGCCTCACGCTCAGGTGTAGTCAGCCAATACAAAATGGACTCCATGTTTCATTGCTGTTACTTAGATCATAGCAAGATCATGAAGTGGTTGGCAAGGGATATGGAAAAGATTTTGAAATAATTTGTGGGAGGGAATCAATATTATAAAAAATACATTGTATCAGATTTTCAATGAATAGATAAAAACCTTATTTATCAATAACAAAAAATTTATTGGATAACTTTGAATAATTAAGGCAAAATTATGATTCCTGCAGTTTGATGACTGACTTTAAAAGAATATCTTTCAAAAATTTAGTTTCTTAATCTATATTAGGCACATGTGATACCATATCCAGCAGTTATAAGAATTGACAAAACTATTGTATTTAGCATAATAATTAATCTTATAAGTATGCCTAATTCCTAAAATATTATGACCATGCTGATTTCTTTTACAGAACATATAGACATATAAATATGAAAATAAGCAACTGTAATGTGTAACTGATAGTCCTTGCTACTTTCTCATCTAAATATCTGATTCTATAAGGTGTATAAGAAGACAAGGGGAAAAATCCATTTTACAACCTTCTTATGTATTCCCATAACTGTGTAACTCTTTTATTATTCATTTTAAAGTAGCTTCTCTTTTACTAAACTGAAGACACCTACATGGGTAATGAGTTACATCTAAAAACAAAAGCAAGACTTACACTCTTCCTTTCAGCATTTTTCCTGTAACTTGGATTAACAGCTGTTCGCATTTTACTTTTTCCTCAGGTGAAGAATGAAACAGCCAGTAGTAATTGAAGAAGTAAACTCTGTCCTGGGAATCAGCACCTTAGTGAGAGAACAAACAGAGGTGTGGCATATTCACACTTATCTTTCTGTGTCCCTATTGACAAGGAAATTAGTATCCACTCATATGCAGTGAGGTTTCTGACAAACTAACTTTAAAGTCTCATAAGAGGGTGAAGTCCCTGAAGAAAACAGTTATGGAGAGGTTAAAAGTCTCAGAATATAAAAAATACCTGATGTTGAAGTCACTAGCAACCCCAGATAATAAAAGAAATCATAATCTATTCCTAAGCCACCACATACAAGAACAGACACTATTAGGTGTTGCATGATACATCCTTGCAGTAGTTCATTTACTGCTTGATTCTCTTAGGATGCTTTTAGTGGCTAGTGATACACAACCTGAGTGATAATTGATTAAACCATAAAGATGTTTATGACTCTGGACATTAGAAAGCACATTTGGACAATATGATTTCAGTGTTTTGGAAATGACAGAAAGGACTTCAGGTTTGGGTTATTCTGATCATGTACATCTGGCTTGGTGATGATCTCCACACACCCCATTTCCACTGAGCACTTTGCCTACATAAATAAGCAGGTGCTTAGAGCTTGCTAGTTACCATCTTTTTTCCATCCCCAGCATAATTATCTTTATAGTATTTCATGGACAGTGAAAAGGCCAGCTACTTTACCATAGCTAACAAACAGACTGGCAGTTTTAACCCTTGCTGTGAAAAGCAATAAAAAATATTATTTGGTAATACAGTGTGGTAGATAATCATACAACTGCTACAAAATTATAATGTATGATATTTTCTACTCTAAAAGCACCCTGATAGAAGACTTTATTAAGTGATGTGGGATATTGTGAAAAGAGGCAAATAAACAAACTGAGTGACTCAAACATGAAACAATTTTTCCAAACTCACATAACTAGGAATCTATTATGATGGTTTTATTTAATCTGGTATGTGATTAGAGTCCGTTTCAAGATTTGTATATTCACTCTATTGCTATGTCTTCATGCATCTATTCCAGGTTATTTGTGAAATATCTAGTGTCTCTTTATAGGTAGATGCTAAGTATGTCAAAGCAGGCTTCACTCTTATGACCAATTGAACTTATTTCCTAGTAGGCTCTATCTTCACCTACTAATGAATGAAGGTAGAGATTCAACATATAAAAGAAGAAAGTGAATAAGCACTTCCTGTATATCAAGGGACTTGTATCATCTTAACTATTTGAAGTGAAAATTGAATTTTTTAAAAAATCAGCCATAAATGATAAGTAAGAACTATTAATTCATTCAATGTATTTACTTTATTCAAGTCATAATTTTACATTACAGATATCAGGCTAACTACATTTTAAGGATTTACAGAGAGGAAGGACCAAAAGAGAAAAACACATCCTAAATGGAGGCAACACGACCCATGGGATTACCTACATTTCTGGTTCACTCAGACATTTAAGTTTTATCCCTTCTCATGTCTCAGATGGAGTTGAAGACTGGATAGTTTACTCTTACAATTAAGCTTGATAGACTAGGGGTTAAGATGTTTTTAGATCAAGATAAATGTTTTAAGTTAATATCGACAAAATATAATAGATACTGATTTTCATTCAGAAATTTAGACCTGACAAGATAGGAAAGATGATTTCTTCAAGTTTGACAAAAATAGCCAAATCACTATGAAAATAATATTTATAAAACTCGATTGTTTCATAAGTTTTCCTGCTGTATGTAGTATATTTTATTCATGTGTAATAATATAAATGTGTATGTTAAAATTAATAATAAAAAATAAAAAAATAAATAAAATTATTAATAAAAAGAGAGAAAAAAAAGGAAATAAACTTCTACAACCCAAGAAAGCAACCAAAAACCTACCCAATCCACCTTGAGGGAAATATGGCATTGTTCTCTTAGGCTTTCTTCTGGCTGATTTGAGATGAATAATACCTTTGTAGAGGCCCAAATAAAATTGGGGAATATGGTTAAATAAGATAGGAATAGCATTTGTGGTCCAGTTTCTAAATGTTGAGAGATTCAAGGCTTAATCGAAGCCCTGTGTGTGACAGTCTGAATTGCTGGACCAATTGGGATCAGAAGCTTTCTTCAAAGCTATCTTGGGAGCTGTCCAGTTCTTATGGAGAACAGCAACTGAAACCCTTGAAGCTGGAACATGAAGGATGCAGGATGTCAGCGTCCAGCATGCTGCGAGGAATGAATCCTCTCAGGTCTGATCCAGCTTCAAAGTCCGATTCTTTTATTTCAGAAAATATATAATTTCTCCTACATGTTATATAGTCCTGAAATTATAAGTATATAAATTGTGCAGGGTGCACAGAGTGATTAAGGCTAGTTCTCTGCTCTTTGCATGAACAGAAGAAAGATGTGTGTAAATCTTCATTCATGCCCTATGCAGATTGGCATCTAATCCTAAATTACAGGGATTGTGTAACCAATAAGAAGCATTGTCTGTGCATAGACATTCATGTCTCAACCAGTCTCAGAGTTATTCCCATGTAGTGGGATTAGGAATATAAATTACTTGCTTGTTCTGCAGATTTAATTCTTTACAAACAAATTGTAGTCCCCTCCTTCATCACCTCCTGATCCCACCATCCCTCCCTTATGCCCTCTTGCTCCTATCCCTAGCCCTCAGAGAGAAAGGCCCTCCTCCCCTAAAATCTGATCTCAGCTAATCAAGTGTCATTTGTATTACCTGTATCTCCTTCCTCTGTGGCCTGGCGAGACCCCGGTGATCCACAATTGGAGCCCAGAGGCCATATCAGAAGTAGTCCCTACTCCTGATATTATGGAACTCACCAGGAGACTGTGTGGCCTACATACTACATCTGAGCCGAGTGTCTAGATCCTTGCCATGGATGGGTCTTGTTTGGTTTATCATTCTCTGCAGCAACCCACTTCTTCAACTAGACTTCTTAAATGTATGTTATTTGTTATAATTTATACATATTACCTCCTGATTGTTATCCCCTCACTCTTATCATACCATTAACACTCTTCCTTCCTTTTCTGATTATCCTCCTCCTGTAGAACTCTGGAAATAACCTATTATATCCCATCAGGATAGCCTGCATCTCCTTCCACTGTGTGCCCATTAGACCATCTTGCTAAGGGGCAATGACCAAATGAAGGGCACCCAAGTGCATGTCAGTGGTTCAGCAGCATTCTCCCCCTTCTGTCCATGTGGAGAATTAGCAGTTCTTTGGCTAGCTCTGAAAAAGATTTCTTGGTTCACTGCATGCACTGTCCTAGACTGGTGAATCAGTTTGTGCAGACCCCTCTGGGCCCCATCCTCAGGCCTTGATGGACTCCTTGTGGAGTTCCTGCTCCCTCCTTGACATTCTATTACCCGTTTTTACCTATAACTCTCATCATTTTGCCCAGAGCCCAGTTTCTAGACAAAGTATCTGTCCCTGCCTTGTTCGATACCACAGTGTGTAGAGTATCTCAGAGGACATCATTTTTGTGCTAATGTCCACTTATAAGTGAGCATATACCATGTGTGTTTTCCTGAGTCTGGGTTAACTCCCTCAGGATGATCATTTCTAGTTGGATCCATTTGCCTGAAAATTTCAAGATTTTCTTTTTTTAATAGCTGAATAGTATTCAATTGTGTAAATGAACCACATTTTTAAAATCCACTCTTCAGTTGAGGGACATGTAGGTTGTTTCTAGATTCTGGCTCTTATGAATAAAGCTGCTATGAATATAGTTAAGCAAATGTCCTTGTTGTATGGTGAAACATATTTCAAGTATATACCCTAGAGTGGTATGACAGGGTCTTGAAGTTTAAATATTCTGGATTTTCTGACAAAGCACCAGATTGATTTCCAAAGTGTTTGTACAAGTTTGTACTCCCACAAGCAGTTGAGGAGTGTTCCCCTTTCTCCACATCCTCACCAGCATGTACTGTTGTCACATGCATTTTTGATCTCAGCCATTATGATAGGTGTAAGAGAGAATCAGAGTTGTTTTGATTTGCAATTCCCTGATGACTAGAGATGTTGAGCATTTGTTTAAGTGTTTCTCAGCCATTTGATATCGCTCTGTTGAAAATCCTGTTTAGCTCTGTATGCCATTTCTTAATTGGATCATTTGATTTGAGGGTGTTTAATTTCTTGAGTTCTTTATATATTTTAGATATTAGATTTGTCAGATGTAGGGTTGGTAAAGATCTTTTCCCAGTCTGTAGGCTGTCATTTTGTTCTGTTGACAGTGTCCTTTGCCTTACAGAAGCTTTTTGGTTTCTTTAGGTCTCATTTATTAATTGTTGATCTTACAGCCTGAGCTATTGGTGTTTCATTCTGGAAGATGTCTCCTGTGCCAATGAGTTCAATGCTCTTCCAATGTTCTTCTAATGTATTTAGTGTGTCTGGTTCTATGTTGAGGTCTTTAATCAACTTGGACTTTAGTTTTGTTCAGGGCAATAAATATGAATCTATTTTTATTTTCTACAAGTAGACATCCAGTTAGAACAGCACCATTTGATGCTGTCTTTTTTTCACTCTATGGTTTTGCTTTCTTTGTCAAAAATCAAATGTACCAAAAATCTCATCCACCATGACCAAGTAGGCTTCATCTCAGGCATGCAGGTGTGGTTCAAAATAAGGAAGTCTATCAATGTAATCAACCAAATAACCAAACTAAGAAAAAATATATAATCATTTTTATGTGCTGAAAATTCATTTGACAATATCAAGCATCCTTTCATGTTAAAACTCTTAGAGAGATGGGGATACAAGACACATACATAAACATAGTAAAGACAATATACAGCCAGCCTCTAGTGAACATCAAACTAAATCAAAAGAAACTTAAATCAATTCCACTAAAATCAGGAACACTACAAAGCTGTTCACTCTCTCTGGTTCCCTTCAATATAGTACTTGAAGTCCTACCTAGAGCTATAAGGCAGCTAAAGGAGATCAAGAGGACACAAATAGAAAAAAAAAGAAGTTAAAATTTCACTATTCTCAGATAAGATAGTATACATAAGTGATCCCAAAAATTCTACCAAAGAACTGATAAACACCTTCATCAAAGTAACAGGATACAATATCAACTTCAAACAGTCAGTGGCCCTCCTATAGACTAAAAGCAGTTGGGTTGAGAAGGAAATTAAGGAAACAATATCAATCATAATATCCACAAATAATATAAAGTATCTTGGTGAAACTCTAACTAAGCAAGTGAAAGAGTTATATGAAAATAACATTAAGTCTCTGCAGAAGGAAATTGAAGAAGATATCAGAAAATGGAAGATCTCCCATGTTCATGGATTGGAGGACTCAACATAGTAAAAATGGCCATCCTACCAAAAGCAATATACAGATTCCATGCAATCCCTATCAAAATACCAACACAATATTTTATAAAACTGGAAAGATCAATTTTCAACTTCATATGGAAAAATCCAGGATACCTAAAACAATCCTGTACAATAAAAGATCTCTGGTGGAATCTCCACCCCTAATTTCAAGTTGTTCTATAGAGCAACAGTAATAAAAAATGGCATGCTACTGGTATAGACATGGACCACTTGACCAATGGAATCAAATTGAATACAAGCTCTGGGTTTCATTGAGTCTTTGGATTGTTTCCTTGTTTCTAGTTTATTGATTTCATCCCTGAGTTTTATTTTATCCAGCTAAATACTTCTCTTTGGTGTGTCGGCTACTATTTTTTCCCCTAGGGCTTTCAGGTCTTCCATTAAGTTGCTTGTATGTGACGTCTCCAATTTCTTTATGAAGGCACTTAGTACTATGAATTTTCCTCTTATCAGTGATTTTGCTGTGACCCAAAGGTTGTTGTGCCTTCATTTTCATTTAATTCTAGGAAGTCTTTATTTCATCCCTGAGTCAGTTTTCATTTAGTAAACGATTGTTCCACTTTTGTGTATTTCTTGGCTTTCTTAATTGTATTGTTGTTGATGTTCAGCTTTAGATTATGGTGGTCTCATAAAATGTAGGGAATTATTTCAAATTTTTTGTATCTGTTGACTGTTGCTTTATGACTGATTATATGGTCGATGTTGGAGAAGGTTCCATGTAGTCTAGAGAAGAAGGTATATTCTTTTGTGTTGGGTTGAAAAGTTCGATGGATGTCTATTAGGTTTATTTGATTCATGACCTGTTAGATTGATTACTTCTCTATTTAGTTCCTTCTTGGAAGATATGACGATTGGTGAAAATGGGGTGTTAAGGTCTCCCACTATTATTGTCTTGGGATTAATGTGTGAATTAAGTTTTCAAAGTGTTTCTTTTATGAAAGTGGGTGCCCTAGTATTTGGGGCATAGATATTCAGGATTGTAATGTTCTCTTGGTCAAGGTTTTCTTCACTGAGAATGAAGTGTCCTCCATCTTTTTTCATCATTTTTAACTGAAAGTGTGCATATTGGACATTAGAATGGCTAGTCCCCCTTGTTTCCTGAGTCCATTTGCTTGGAAAAACTTTTTCCAACACTTTGCTCTCAAGTAATGTCTATCTTGGTTGCTGAGGTGTGTTTCTTGAATGCAGCAGAATATTGGATCTTGCTTCTGCATCCATTTTATTGGTCTATGTCTTTTTACTGGGGAGTTGAGGCCATTGATGTTGAGAGATATTATTGACCAATGATATAGTGATCCAGTGATTGTAGGATCCTTCTATTGTAGAGCTGGTGGTGATTATGTCTGGCTGTGCCTGCTTGGTTTAGCTGTTGTGAGATTATCTATATACTGTGTTTTCTTGGGTATAGTTAACCTCCATTGTGTTGATGTTTTCCTTCTATTATCTTCGAAGAGCTGGGTTGTTATTTAGATATTGTTTATATTTTGTTTTGTCATGGAACATCTTGTTTTCTCCATCTATGGTGATTAAAAGTTTTGTTCTATATAGTGGTCTGGATTGGCATATGTGGTCTCTTGGTGTCTGGGTGATTGCAACCCAAGCCCTTCTGGCTTTGATGATCTCTGTTAAGAAGTCAGGAGTAATTCTGATGGGTCTTCCTTTATATGGTACTTGGTCTTTTTCCCTTGCTGCTTTTAATATCTTTTCTTTGTTCTGCAGACTGAATGTTTTGATTACTATGTGACAGGAGAAATTTCTTTTCTGGACCAGCCTATTTGGTGTATTGTAGGCCTCTTTATGTTCAAGGGCATCTTTTTCTTTAGGTTGGGTAAATTTTTATTCTATGATTTTTTGGAAAAAATTTTCTGGTTCTCAGAACCTGGCATCTTCCATTTCATCTACTCCTATAATCCTAAGGTGATGCCTTCTAATAGGGTCCTTGATTTTTTGGATTCTTTGCATCACAAATTTTTCTGTTTTAATTTTCTTTGAGAAAGGTATCCATTTCTTCTCCTGTATCTTCAGCCCCTGGGATTTTCTCCTCCATATGTTGAATTTTGTTGATTATACTTATCAGTTAAATTCATGATTCCCTCTCTAATTGTTCCATATGGAGGGTGGTCTCCATTTGTGCTCTCTTTAATTGTTTCTAAGTCTGTTTTCATATCTTGAACAGCTTCACTCATTTCCTTTGCCTGTTTGATTGTGGTTTCCTGTTTCTCCTAGATGGCCTCTATTCATTTGTTTATAATTTTCTGTAATTCTTGGATATATTCATTTCCTCTTTATAATTATTGAGTAACTGTTTAAGCATAGTTTTAAAGTCATTATCCTGATATTCAGCTGCATTGTTGTTTGGGCTTTCTGGTTGAACAATCTTGTCCTGGTTTTTATTGTTTGTCATCTTACCCTTTTTATTAGGCATCTGCTGAGGGTGCTTGGGATTTCTAAGCTGGCAGTCTGAGGAGTGAGTGCCTTTGGAAGGAAGCTGTTTCATTTACTGGATTGATATACTGTGTCTTCCTGGAGCTAGATTCATCTATGTTCTGTCACCTAGGATCTGGGTTTTAATAGTATTCTTCTGACTACTTGTTCTCCTCAGAGTAATCAGCCACAGAATAGAACAGTGGTTGAAAGGCCAAAGTGCTGTGTTGTTTCCACTGCATTGATTTTTCTACAGGAGGCCTACTCTGCTCTAGTACTCTGAAGAGTACAGAGTGCATAGAGCTTGTGGTTCTCAACCCCCAGGTAAGCCCAGCTTCAGTGGGGATATGGGTGGGTGTTCGGGCTTCTTCTTATCCTCCTCAAATGTTCAGTCTGAGAAGGCTCCAATACTATGATATGGATCAGTAGCTTGTTCAGTCGTGGGTATTCTTGAGCCTCTAAACCTCTGGTCTCAAGGAGTTTGCACTCCCTCCCATATTTGAAGGAGTGCAGGGTGCTTGTGGTTTGTGCCTTCAAAACTGGTAGTTGTCCAGCTGCATGAGGTGGGAACACGGTATTTCTGGTTTGTTCCCTTCAGTCTGTTTCCCAGCCTCTGCTCTGCTCTCTAGTGATGTTATATACTGTGTGCTGCATGTCATCTTGTCCCTCCAAAAAGTATATATATATATATATATATATATATATATATATATATATATATATATATATATATGTATTTAAATATATATATTTAAAACTACTCATGACTTACTTTTAAAATATTCATTTATTTAATGTATATAAATGCTCTATGTGAATGTACAACTGCATGCATGAAGATGGCATCAGATCACATTATAAATGGTTGTTTGTCACCATGTGGTGGCCTGGAATTGAATTCAGGACATCTTGAAGAGAAGACAGTGCTCTTAACCAGTAAGCCATCTCTCCAGCCCTCATTCTTTACGTATACATATTAGCACAAGGGGCATGTCCCATGAAAGCCTTCACTTACCAGGAAACTGAGACCGAGGGGGGGACATTCTAGTGGGACTCTAGATGACAGAAACATGGGAGAATGGCAAAGTAGAAGGATCCAGAGGGTTCTAAAAGCCTACAAGTAGAACATTATGATAGGCAGATTTGGGCACAGGGGACCTGCTCAAACTAAGGCACCAGCCAAGGACAATACAGGCGGTAAACCTTAAACCCCTACCCAGATCTAGCCAATGGACAGAACACTCTCCACAGTAGAGTGGAGAGTGTGATATTACTTTCTCACATACTCTGGTGCCTCAACTTTGACCATGTCCCCTGGAGGGGGAGACCTGGTGGCACTCAGAGGAAGGATAACAGGTTACCAAGAAGAGACTTGATACCCTATGAACATATACAGGGGGAGGTAATCCCCCTCAGGAACAGTCATAGGGGAGGGGAATAAGGGGAAAATGGGAGGGAGGGAAGAATGGGAGGATACAAGGGATGGGATAACCATTGAGATGTAACAAGAATAAATTAATAAAGTAAAAAAGAAAAAAGAAAAAAGAAAATTTTAAAAGAAATTCTAATATCTCAAAGATATATCTGAGATAAAATAAACTTGGTATGATTGTAAGGGCAAAATAATGCCATATCCTATATGTAATTTATGTTCTCCATTTAGTACCATGTTCTGTATGAGAACTTGTCCTTGAGGTGACTTCACTTCTTCCTGCATTCTGGGAAATGCCACACACTGCCATAAACTAGACCTGCCAGCAGTTTCCAGAAACTCCACCAGAGTGTTTAGATACACTTAGCTCCCAATGTTCCTCTGAGATAAAAAAATTTTTTTTCACCTTCAGACTCAGTCTCCACCCAGCCTGCCTGAAGGTTAACATTCCTGTGACACACATCTCTCCCTTGAGATCTGGCCTCCACCCAATCTGAACCCACTAATGAGTTGATTTTGACTACTGATGGCAAAACCTGCCCAGCTTAAGAATATAAAAACCCTAAGATTCTTCTGTTCAGGATTGCCTGACCCCAAAGTGTAGGTTGACCCCAGTATGGTGGTTCAGTAAACCTCTTGCCTTTGCATTGAGCCAGTCTCTGTTTCTCATTTGGGGGTCTCCAAGAAGTGAGATTCCTCCTCTTTTAGTCTTACATGATGATTCATGTAGACCCTTCCTTCCTGATTCCTTTTTCCTTTTAACAATGCTAGACATCACTGGTCTGATGATATGTGTCTTTTGTACATGACTCTTCTGAATTATGTGAAATGTGTTGTGCTCTTCATCTTATGTTGTATCTTCTCCTGAGAAGAGAAGACATTTGATATGTACCAAACTATATTATTAAATTCATTCTTACAGGATAGTATATGGAAACACAGACTACTATATTTTGTTTTAGCACCCTGGGCAAATCTAGGATTTATTTTCTTCTTTCAAAGGATACAAAGATTTCTGATTGTAGGGATAATAGTGGCAAACACAAGCTGTTATCTGGAAGATTTGTGGTAACAACAGCCTTCACATGATATACCTAAGCTGAGCATCACATGTTTTTGCCTCTTATCTTAAAGTCCCAGGTACATGCTGAGCTCTGGAGTAATTCTGCTTTGACAGGTGCCAGACAAAACATTTTTAGTATAGACTATCCTCAGTATATGATGATTAATCATAATTTTAAAAACACTGAATGAAGCCATGGTGGTGCATGCCTTTAATCTCAGCACTGGATACACAAAGCCAGGCCTATCATTGTAAGTTGGAAGTTGTTTTTACCTGCATAGTGATATCTTGTTTGAAAAACAAATGCAGGAGCAACAACAAAAAACAAACAAACAAATACACACACACACACACAAAAAAAAAAAACCCAAAAATCAAAACCAAAACCAAACAAAAAAAGAACCATGTACTTGCTCTGACATTTGGCATGATTTTTAAAACCTCAAGATAAGAATGTAAACAAATTCCTAGAGGATCCTTTTAGCAATTATTGTTTAAATATAACATAAGAAGCCAATTCTACTTGGAACATAATTCTGTTTTCAAACAAAACTGGAACTTTGGCAATATTATTATCACAGTGAACAATCAATGCTGTTTATTACTCTCAGTGTATGAATGGTTGCAAGTTTGTTTCTTTATCCATATAGACACACTGTCTGTAATAGGTACTGAAATGATGAAGCATGCTTATTAGGTGAAAAGTCATCTTCATCCTAAATTAAATATCTGTGACTATAGGCAATTATCTTCTAAAATTTTAGTATACATTTTGTCCACATATTCTATAGGTATCTTAAATGATGTATATTGATATTTTAAATAGACATATTATATGTAATGGAGAAAAGACATATTAAAAAATGGTGCTGGTCAACATGAATGGCTCCATGTAAAATAAAAGTGATTCCTTATTCCTCACTCAGCATAAAACTCACCTAGATCAAAAACATCTGTATAGGAACTGTTCTTTTGAATCCAAGAGATGAGAAGTTGGGAGGAAAAAGCTTGAGCTCACTGACAGAGGAAATGATCTTCTAAAGTTGAACCCTATAGAATAGGCCTAAATAATCTCAATTAAGGAACAGGACCTCATAAAACTCACAAACTTCTGTACAACAAATGACATAATCCAAGGAAGAAATGGCCTACAATGGATAAATATTTTTAAGCAGATATATAGCTGACATATACAAAGACCACAAAAGGTAAACATAAAAGAAACAAAACCAATCAAAGTATGGGACATTAGGCTAAAGAAAAACTACTCAGAAAAGAAAATACAAATGACCCAGAAACATTAAAAATGCTCAACAGCCTTATATATTAGGGAAATGCAATTTAAAACTACTTTGAAAATTCATCTTAACCTTGATCAGAATGAATAAGTCTGGAATGCAATTAAAGACAAATTTTGGTGTAGAGATGGGAGTATATAGTTGCAGCAACTGTAAAATCACAAGAGAATTCTCAAAATGTTAGAAATGTGTCTATCACTGAATTAAGCCATACCTAAGAGATTTTATATCTTACTCTAGAGATACATGCTTGTTCATGTTCACTGTTGCTCTATTAAGAAAAACTAGGAAAGAGAAGCAATCTAGTTTTTCAATCATATGCTGAATGAAGTAAAAATAGGATGAATTTTTACAATGGACTATTATTCATCAGTTCAGAAAAATGAAATGATGTAATTCATAAGTAAGTGAAAGGAGCTAGGAAAAATCACTCTACATGAGATAATTCACAAACAGAAAAATAAATGCTGTATATCTTGTCTCATTTGTTGATGTTATCCTTGAATCATGTTCCACTTCCAATACCAATAGAGGCCAGAAAATTAGTAAGTGATAATAGAGAGTGCATTTCAAGGGAATGAAAGTGACATGTTGTGATATAAATCATTATATGTGAGTAATAGAAGATGTGTTAAACCAAAAGGAGGATAGAAGAGCAGTGTAGACAAGGAATATAGGAAGGAATGCTTAACACAGCAGTCATCTCAAAACTTGATATGGAAACTTAATACTAGAATCTTCCTATGATATATGCATGCAGCATTATAAAAAGAGGTTATACTGAGTGAGTTACTGTGTACAAATGCACCAATATCTATCAGACACTCATGGGCTAACAAATAAAAGTGGGATGACAATGTTCCTAGTTATTCCCTAGGACTTGACAGCTTGACCATAGTGCTGAACATACCACATACTTGAGTTACTGAACATGAAGAAATGATGTTGATATTCACTCAGAAGCCTAATTCCCTGATGGTTAGTGTTCAAAGCACGGAAGGGTGTTATGTACACTACTAGAAGAAGACAGTGCTCATGAACTCTATCTAACTGTGAACCCTGAAAATTATCAAATGAACAAACGTAAGAAGATACAATTAATGGTGTAAGAGTAGTACCACAGTTGTTGGAGTAAATAATCTATTTTTTTGGATTACTATCTGTTCCACAAGTTAAAATTAATATTTGACATATTATATTGGAACCAAGAAATCAATATCTAGAGGGACAATGGTAGCAATGGGAAAATGCAATGCTAATTTTATAGTATTATGTTAACTTCTAAAGAGCCATACTTATGCCAAAAAACTAATGGTTTTGCCAGTCTTCATTAGAGAAGTTGGTTTTGCAGTACATGCAGACCTATTACTAGTAAAATTTCAAGAATAATAGAGTGCAGAATGCTTAGCCCTGAATAGGGCATCTATGTCACATATATGTTATTAAGGATCAGAGAACATGGAAGAAGAGAGGGAAGAAAGTAAAAGGAGAGATGGCAGATGTATCAAAGAAAGAGTGTTTTTGAGAAATAGCAGGGCCATTACACATATCATTTTACAGCAGCTGAGAGAATATATACAGAACTTTTGCAATCTCAAGTCAGATTAATTTCTAGCATTTGGATTGGGACAGGAGGTAGTCATAAGGACCAATCCCTACATAAGGATTCAAAGAATGAATGTTGGTAGGTATGAGAAGAGTCATTTATGTTGTAAAATTTGTTATTATTATTATTATTATTATTATTATTATTATTATTATTATTATTATTATTGTTGTTGTTGTTGTTGTTGCTGTTGTTATTTCTATTCTTTACATATACAGTTATCTTGTTACACATAAATACAATAAACTACATACAGCAAGAAGAATCATGAAACAATCAGGAACTATAAAAATGTTACATACATAATGTTTTGGCTATTTTAATTTGGCAACCTTGATCATTCCTATCTTGGTGAGTCTAAAATTTTGAATGGAAATCAAGCTCTGTCATATATCATCTCTATTAACCAAAAACATCTATCTAGATCTAAAAACATCTTAACCCCTAAACAACTAGCCTTAATTGTAAAAGTAAACTATTTGGTATTCAACCCCATCAGAGACTTGAGAAGAAATAAAAAATAAATACCTGAGTAAACTTGAAGTACAGGCTAACAGCTTTCAAAATGAAAAAAAAAAAAAAAAAAGACAGAGACAGAGACAGACTGCTGCCTGAATTCTCTATAACATTAAAGCATCATTTTCATCCTTTTGGCATAGAACATCTCACAGACATAAATTGTTGAGACAGTAACTCTTGAGAAATTGCTTACCCTGTCTTGGTAGAATTTGCCCATTGACTCTGTCTGCATCCAAGCTAGGCAATTTTTAGGCAAAATTCTGTCTGTTACTGAAATGGGGACATTTTGCACAGTGCCTGGTTCGCAACATTTGAAGCCACCCCGATAAGGAGGTTCTCTGATGCTCATTATCCTTGTGGTAAGCTGGGTTTTGCCAAGAGTTAACCTGTCTTGTTGTCTAAGAATCTTTAAAATATTAAAATTATCTTTAAATGACATAGTCTGTAGGTCTCTGAGGCTTTTGAACTTCATCTAATTTACCTTATCTATCTAAAATCATATTTATTTGTTGTCGAGGATGTATATTCTTGTGATAAAAATAGAGTAGTAATTGACATGATTATGACTTGATCAACTAACAATTAACTTGTATTACTTAATTATCCTAATTGAGGTGTATGTGTAAAGTACCATGTATTAGAGGAGAAATATATATATATTTCTAGTGTGAAGAATGGACTTAAATTTGAATTCTCTACCAATGTATCAAAATTAAACTTGTTTTGTAATTCTATACCAATGAATTTAAAATAACCTTATTTGTGAGTAACAATTATGGCCTTAAGCTGAGCAGTAGAATCAATAATCTACTTTTTGTCCTAAAAACCTTGTTTAATTTTATATCTCCCTTCTTTTTTTAAAGCCCTTTCTCCATACCTATGAAAGATGAATAAAGAAGAAAAGAGATATCCCTCAGTCCAACCTCATCTTCTCTCTATATAACAACAATGATAACTTACAACCAACTCCCAATGAAAATAAACCACTGTAGCCCAAAAGAGCAACCAAGAACCAACCCACCCTACTTAGGGGAAATGGTGCATAATTCTCTTAACGTTTCTTTTGCCTCATATGGAAAGACCCAACCCAAATTGGAGAAATAGGTTGAAGAAGCTAGGAATTGCACTTGTACTCTCATTTCTAGATGTTGAGAAATTCCAGACTTCTGTCCTGTGTTGGACAGTCTGAAATGCTGGACAAATTAGGATCAGAAGCTTTCTTCCAAACTGTCCTGGGAGCTTTCTTGTTCTGATGAGGAATGGCAACTGAAGCATTTGGGACTGGAACATTATGGAAGCAGAATGTCAGCATCTAGCATGCTGAAAGGAGAGAATCCTATCAGGTCTGATTCAGTGTCAGTGCCTGGTTCTTTTGTTCTGAAAATATATAATTTCTCACAAACATTGTACATTCCTAAAATTATAAATGTATGAGGGGTAAAGGAGGCAAAGAACAATTAAGGCTGGCTCTGTGCTCTTTGTATGAGTAGAAGAAAGACATCTGTAAATCTTTATTCATGCCAAATGAAGAATGGCATCTAATAACAAGTCACAGGGATTCTGTGACCAACAAGGAACATTATCTATGTATAATCTTGCATGTCGCATCCAGTCTCAGAGCTATTCCCATGTAGTAGGACTAGCAATATAAGTTACCTGCTTGTTCTGCAGGGTAATTATTTACATCACAATTGTAGCTCCCTCCCTCATCTCCTTCCTATCCCACCCTCCCTCATCTCCTCTCCCTCCCTCCCCTAGTACTCAGAAAGGGGAGCATTCCTCCTGTACCATCTGACCTTGGCCTATCAAGTCTCATCTGTACAACCTGTATCTTCTTCATCTATTCCATGGAAAGGCCACCATGATAAGAGGAAGTTATTAGTATTGGGGGACCAAACTCTATGTCAGAAGCAGTCCCTACCCCCCCTCCATATTGTAAAACTGAAAAGGAGACTGTGCTTCCTATTTGTTAATCTGAGCAGAGCACCGTACATGGTCCTTGGTTGGTGCATCAGTCTCTGTATTGTAGTGTGGTTATCCTTTATTATGTGGCTAATATCTGCATATGTATCTTTCTGGGTCTGAGTTACCTTACTCCGGATGATCTTTTCTAGTTCCATCCATTTGCTTGGAAATTTCAATAGCTGAGTAGTATTCAATTGTGTAAATCTACCACAGTCTCTTTATCCATTCTTCAGTTGAGGGACAACTAGGTTGTTTCTAGATTCTGGCTAATACAAACAAGGTTGCAATGAACATAGTTGAGCAAATGTCCTTGTTGTATGGTGGAGCATCTTTTGGTAGTGGTTAGTGCCCAGGAGTGGTATGGATGGGTTTTGTAGTAGCCCTATTCTCATTTTTCTGAGAAAAAAAACTGGATTGACTTCCAAAGTGGTTGTACAAATTTGCACTCTCACCAGCAATGGAAGAAAATTCACCTTTATCTACATCCTCAACAACATGTGCTGTCACTTGAATTTTTGAACTTAGCAGTTAGGATAGAAGTGGTGTAAGACAGAATCTCAGAACCATTTTTATTTGCATTTTCTGGATGACTAGAAAGGTTGAACATTTCTTTACATGTTTTTCAGCCACTAGACATTCCTCTGTTGAGAATTTTCTGTTTAGATTTCTACCACATTTTAAAAATAGGAATATTTGGCTTTGTGATGATTAATATCTTGTGTTCTTTATATATTTTGAACATTAGCCCTTTGTCAGATATAGGGTTGGTGAATATCTTTTTCCAATTGTAGGCTATCATTTTGTTCTGCTGACAATGTCCATTGTCTTACAGAAGTGTCTTAGTTTTATGAGGTTCCAATTATTAATTGTTGATATTAGAACCTGAGCTGTTAGTGTTCTGGTCAGGAAGTTTTCTCCTGTGCCAATGAGCTCAAGAGTCTTCCCTACTTTTTCTTCTAACAGATTTAGTGTATCTGGTTTTATGTCGATGTTTTTTATCTACTTGGATTTTAATTTTGTACAGTGATAAATATGCAACTATTTGCTCCATATAGCCATCCAGTTGCAATAGCACTCTTGGTTGAAAACACTATCTTATTCCATCATATGGATTTGGCTTCTTTGTAAAGCAAAATCAAATATCCATAGGTGTGTGGGTTTATTTCTGAGTCCTCTTTTTTATTCCATTGCTCAACCAGTCCATTTCCATGCCAGTACCATGTGGTTTTTATTATTGTTGCTCTATTTGTAGAGCATGAGATCCTGGAAGGAGATTCCTCCAGCAGATCTTTTATTGTACAGGATTGTTGAATTGGGCTTCAAGGTCTGTCAAGAATTATGTTGGGATTTTGATGGGAATTACACTGAATCTGTAAATTGCTTTTGGTAAGATGTCCATTTTTACTATGTTGATTCTCTTGTTCCATGAGCTTGGGAGATCTTTCCATCTTCTTTACTCTTCCTCAATTTCTTTCCTTAGAGACTTGATTTTTTCATACAAGTCTTTAACTTGCTTGTTTAGAGTTATGCCATGATATTTGATATTATTTGTACCTATTGTGAAGGTTGTAATTTCCCTAATTTCCTTCTCATCACATTTGTCAATTGTATGCACAAGGGAAACTGAGTTTTTTGAGTTGATTTTGGACTCAGCCACTTTGCTGAAGGTGTTTATCAGCTGCAGGGGTTCCTCAGTAGAATTTGTAGGATCACTTATATATAGTATCATGTCATCCAGGAATTGTAATAGTTTGACTTCTTTCTAATTTATATCATTTTGATCTCTTTTCCATGTCTTATTGCTTTAGCTAGGATTTCATGTACTATATTGAAAAGAGAAAGATGGAGTAGACAGCCTTGTCTTGTCCCTGATTACAGTAGTTTATTTAATTTTCTCTTCATTTAGTTTTATGTTGGCTATAGGTTTGATGTATATATTGCATTTATTATGTTTAGGTATTTTCCTTGTATCCCTGCTCTGTCCAAGGTTTTAAACAAGAATGGATGTTGGATTTTGTCAAATGTTTTTTTTTTTTGGGGGGGGGAGATCTAAGGAGATGATCATGTGGTTTTTATTTTTTCAGTTTATTTATATGATGGATTACATTGGTGGATTTCCATATATTGTCTGACCCCTGCCTGCCTAATGTGAAACCTACTTTGTCATGATGGATAATATTTTTAATGTGTTCTCAGATTCAGTTTGTATTTCATTAAGTATTTTTGCATCAATGTTCATAAGAGAAATTGGTCTAAAATTTTCTTTCATGTTGAGTCTTTCTGTGGTTTGGGTATCAGTGTGACTGTGGCCTCAAGAATGAGTTTGGTAATGTTCCTTCTGTTTTTATTTGTAGGAGTATTTTAAAGAGAATTTATATTAGCTCTTATTTGAAGGTCTAGTAGAAGTGTGGACTGAATCCATTCTGTCTTTGGCTTTTTGGTTGGGAAACTTTTGAGGAAACCTCTATTTCCTTAGGAGATGAAGGACTATTTAGTTTGTTTACTTTATCTTGATTTAATTTTGGTAGTTGGAATCTATCAAGAAAATTGTCTATTTTGTTTTGGTTTTCAAATTTTGTGGCATATAGGCTTTTGTAGTATGACCTAATGATTCTTGGGATTTCCTCAATGTCTGTTGTTTTGTGTCCTTTTTCATTTCTTATTTTTTGACTTCAGTACTCTCCCTTAGCCTTTCACTTATTTTGGCTAAGAATTTGTCTAACGTGTTGATTTTTCTCAAAGTTCCAGCTCCTGGTGTTATTGATACTTTGAATTGTTCTCTTTGTTTCTAATTTATTTATTCCATCCCTGAGTTTAATTATTTCAAGCCATCTACTCCTCTTTGGTGAGTCTTCTTTTTGTCATAGAGTTTTCAGATGTGTCATTAAGTTGCTAGTATGGGATTTCTCCAATGTCTTTATAAAGGCATTCAGTGCTAAGTTTTTTCCTCATAGCACTGCTTTCATTGTGTACCATGAGTTTGGATATGTTGTTCTTTCAGATTCAGTGAGTTCTCAGAAGTTTTTAATTTCTCTTTTTATTTCATTCCTTTCACAGATATCACTGAGTAAGGAGTTGTTCAGTTTCCATGAGTTTGTAGCCTTTCCATTGTTTCTGTTGTTATTGAGTTTCAGCTTTAATCCAAGGTTGTATGATAAGATTCAAGGATTATTTTGATTTTTTTGTTTCGGTTGAGGTTTGCTTTGTGACCAAGTATATGATTGATATTGGAAAAGGTTGTGTGACATACTGGGAAGAATGTGAATTCTTTTATGTCTAGGTGAAAAGTTAGATCCATTTGATTCACGAGGCCTATTAGTTTCATTGCTTCTCCATTTAACTTCTGCCTCAATGACCTATTTTTTTTGAGAGGGTGGTGTTGAAGTCTCCCACTATTAGTGTGTGGAGTTGGAAATGTGATTTAAGCTTCAGTAATGTTTCTTTAATGCATATAGGTGCTCTTGCATTTGAGGAATAGATGTTCAGAGTTGAGCCATCATCTTGCTATATTTTTCATTTGATGAGTATGAACTAATAATTCTCTATCTCTTTTTATTAGTTTTGGTTGAATACCTATTTTACTGGATACTAGGATTGTTACTCCAGCATGTTTCTTGGGTCCATTTGCTTGGAAAAACCTTTTTCCAACCCTTTACTCTAATGTAATGTTTGTCATTATTGTTGAGGTATGATTCTTGTATGCAATAGAATGATGGGTACTGTTTTCACATCCATTCTGTTTGGCTGAGTACCTTTATTCAAGAGTTGAGGCAATTGCTGTTGAGAGATATTAATGCCCAGCAGTTATTGGTTCCTGTTTTATTTTTATTTTTATGTTGGTAGTGGAAAAGGGTAAATGTGAGCTTCATTTCTTTTGTTTCTGTGGATGTGGGGTTATTTGTTTCCTTTGTTATCCTGGGTGAAGTTACCCTCCTTGGGCTGGAGTTTTCATTCTAGTATCTTCTGTAGAGCTTGATTTTAAGGCCAGCCACTGCTTGAACTTAGTTTTGTCATGGAATGTCTTGTTTTCTCCATCTATGTTGATTGAAAGTTTTATTGGGTAAAGTAGTCTGGGTTGGCATCTGTGGTCTCTTAGTGTCTGCATGACATCCAATCAGGCACTTCTGGCTTTCATAGTCTCCACTGAGAAGTCAGGTATAATTCTGATAGGTTTGCCTTTATATGTGACTTGACTTTTTTCTCTTGCAGCTTTTAATATTCTTTCTTTTGTTGTTCAGTTTATTATTAGGTAGCAAGAAGATTTTCTTTTCCGGTCCAATCTAGCTGGAGTTCTGTGGCTTCTTGTATAATTATGGGCATTACTTTCTTTGGTTAGGGAAGTTTTCTTCCATGATTTTCTTGAAAATATTTTCTGAGCCTTGCAGTTGGGAGTCTTCTTTTTTTCTATCCCTATGATTCTTATATTTGGCCTTTTCATAGTGTCTCAGAAGAATTAAAATTTTCTTTAAACATTGTATCAGTTCCTTAATTCATATCTTCTAACTCTGATATTCTTTCTTTCATCTCTAGAATTCTAACGTGATGCTTGTGTCTGTAGATCATGTCCTCTTCTCTAGGTTTTCAATCTCTAGGGTAATCTCTGATTCTCTTTTCTTTATTGCTTCTATCTCAATTTTTAGGTCCTGAGACTGGTTATTTCCTTCTACTATTTCATTGTTGTTTCCTGTATTTTGCAAATTTCTTTAAGTGATTTGTTTAATTCTTTTATCTCTTTCTCTGTGTATTTCTGTTCTAGTTTGGGAGATGTATTTTCTTCCTTTAAGGCCTCTAGCATTCTTATAACCTCAGATTTGAAGTCCTTCCCTCGTACATCAAATGTGATTGTATGCCCAGGGTGGTGGCACTGCTGTTTTCTGGCAGTATCAAATGATCCTGAGAATTGTTGCTTGTGTTCTTATGCTGACCTTTTCACACTGTGATGTCTGTCTGTAGTTGAAGCATGAGCCTAGTGCCTGCTTTGACCCAGAGGCATAGCTTTCTGTGGCTGTTATGGACACCAGGAGGTCAGATCCACTTGTGTTGTTCCCTGTGGTGTATGTTCTGTGCTAGAAACCACAGGCACTGGCGATTTTGCAATCCACAACTTCCCCTGCACCCTGACAGTTCAAGAGTTGTCAGCCATCTACGTATGTTGTATGTACCCAGTGACTGCTTGGACCCCAGACCAGAGCTTTCTGTGGCTTTTCTGGATGACCTGAGGTCAGGTTCCCTTGTGTTCCCTCTCTGTGCTAGAAACCATAGATACTGGTATTTTTGCAAGCCATGGCCTCTTCTGCATTGCAAGGGTTCAGAAGCTGTTCAACAGTCAGGCCTGTGACACTAGCATTCAGAGGCTGCACACACACATGTCTACAGGGACTAGAAACTTTTTTGTGTTTTCTGGTGGTTAGAGACCAGACCCATCCATGC
Organism: Acomys minous; assembly: GCF_964271855.1. Taxonomy (NCBI): domain Eukaryota; kingdom Metazoa; phylum Chordata; class Mammalia; order Rodentia; family Muridae; genus Acomys; species Acomys minous. Next base: position 91,840,855 of record NC_140483.1, read on the forward strand.
TCCATCCAATTTGGACCCCTCTTACCTGTGGATCAACAGTACTGGGTTTTGTGATTCTCAGATTGTTCTTATGTTGCTGAATAGTCACTGCTATCCTTCTGATCAAACAAAGTGTGTGTTTGGTATGGCCATCTTGGATATTTCTTAGGGAAGGTTATTTTTTAAAAGTGCAGGCTCTGGTAAATTGACCATATGCCGGTGAAAGCCACACCTCTATGAATATAAAGATAGTATTAACAGCATTTCATTGGTTTGAAAAACAAAAATACAAAAAAGAAATAACCTTGGGTGGGAAGGGAATCAGCAATGGTCCAGAGAGGAGCCAGAGAAAGCAAAGAATATGACCAAAATGCATTGAAGCTAATTTTCAAAAAAACAAATGCAAATGAAAAAAAAATCCGTAAAAAGGCAAGAAAAAAAACTCCAAAAAACAAACACATGTGCACCTGACCTCATGACTCTATTCACTTAATTTAATTAAATATGAAAACTTAAAATTTGTACTAATGATTTAATTGTAATTGTTAAGATTGAAAAATATCTGCTTTTTTTAAACTTTTACATTCTCAATGAATCATTTAATCTGATTTCTCAGTCAGAAGTAGATATGGCAACTTTATTTATTCCAAATGTTGCATTGCATAAGAGCTACTTGGTATTTGACTAAGGAACAAGTGAAAAACTTCAGTGTCTATTTTATTGAAATCTACTTATACATTCTTTCCTTTTTATCTTAGGCAGTAGTCTAGCTCCTTAAAATTTTAGTTTTATTTTATTCATGACACTTTTCAAATAATGTATATTTCAAATGTCACTGATATTGTCACTTCATATGTTAATGTTTGGGAATTCTAATTTCTCTGTACAATTTTCAATTATAAATCAATTCAAATCTATAGAAGGGAAAGGGAAATGTATATTACCCCAAACATCTTGTTCCACAAATTATCCAAGAGTGAAGACTCTTGCTTCAATTTATTATTATCAGTGGTCAATTATTTCATTGCTTTAACTTTAATTTCTGGGATGCAATGTGATTTCTTCATTAACTTTTAGGTATTTGATACTAAAAGCTTTATTATTTTGACATAGTATTGTGACTCTATCGTCATTCTGCTACTGTTCTCTAGACATACTGCCTTCTCTTTGTATCTCTCTCATGTGTGAGATCTAGGACTAAGCTTCAACAACTTCAGTGATATAAGAAGCAAAAAAATAGAAAAAAATCATGCCCACCAGATTGTATGTTTTCTCCTTTTGTTATCCATGATTCAATGTTGATTCATTTTGTTTTCCTTGGAAGGAAACTTCTGACATTTGTTTCCATGTCCTACATGATAAATGGCCTCTATACATTTTTTAAAAATTTAACATCCCCACTGCAGTTTCCACTCCTCCTTTCCTCCCAGTCCTCCTCCTTCACCTTCCTCCCTCATCCACTGTTCTTCCTTCAGTAAATGGCAGCCCTCAAATGGATATCAGCCAGCCAGGGCAAATCAAGGTTGAATAAGACTAGGGACTGCCTTTCCTTTTAAGGTTGAATGAGGAGACCCAGAAGGAGGAAAGGATGCCAAAAGTAGAGTAACAGAGACAAAGACATCTTCCTCTCCACTGATAGGAGTCTTATAAGATGGCACCTGTAAAATATGTGCAGGAGGCCTAGGCCAGTCTCACACAATTTGGTGGTTTAGTCTCTGTGAGGCCCTATGAGCTCAGGCTCATTGAAACTGTAGCTTTTATCATAGTGTCCTTGACCCTTGTAACTCTTACATATTAAAAAAAATCTTTTTCACTTAGGTTATAACCCTTTCTCTTGTCACCTTCTGGTCTCATCCACTCTCTCTCATCACCTCTCCCCCCAGTCCTCAGAAAGGGGGAGCTCTCCTCACCTATCATCTGACCTCAGCCTATCAAGTCTCACCTGGACTGCCTGCATCCTCTTCCTCTATTGCCTGACAAGGGGGGGGGGTGTACAATGAGTAGGTACCAGAGTCCATGTCAGAAGTACCCCTACTCCTCATATTATAGGACCCACAAAGAGACTGTGCTGCCTATCTACTACATCTGAGAAGAGGTTCTAGGTCCTCATCATGCATGGTCCTTGATTGACGCATCAGTCTCTGAAGCACTACTCCCAGCTCTCACCTGGAATTGTTGCTTCCATTGGTCTCCCTGTGGAGCTTCTGTTCCCTCCAGGTCCTTCCATCTATCCCCCAACTCCTTCATAAGAAGCCCTGCCCTCCTCTCCTCTCAGCATCTCCTTTGAGCCCCTGTTGAGTGGAGTCTTTCATGAGGACATTTAGGGTAGTCCCCATCCTGTTCCTTCTCTTCAAGTGTTTATTCTATTTTCCCTTCTGAATGGGAATTAAGCATTTTCCCTAGGGTCCTCCTTGTTATTTAGCTACTTTATGTTTGTGTATTGTAGTGTGCTTATTCTGTATTATATTGCTAATAATCACTTATAAGTAAGTACATACCATGTGCGTCTTTCTGGGTCTGAGTTACCTCACCCAGGATGATTGTTTCTAGGTCCATCCATTTGCATGCAAATTTCGTGTTTTCTTTATTTTTAATAGCTGAGTAGTATTCCACTGTGTAAGTCTACCACTTTTTAAAAAATCTATTCTTCAGTTGAGGGACATCTTGTTTTTTTCCAGGTCTTGCTTCCCTGTTAAAAGCCTAGAGTCTATAGGCATGCGGGTTTATGTATGGGTCTTCAATTTTATTCCATTGATTAGCCTATATGTTTGTATGCCAGTACTATGTAGTGATTATTACTCATTCTCTGTGGCTCTGCTTGAAATAAGAGTTGAATATACTTCCAGAAGATATTTTATTATATAGGATCATGTTGGCTATTGTTTTTTTTTTCATATGAAGTTAAGAATTGTTATTTCAAGGACTGTAAAGAATTTTGTTGGCATTTTGCTGGGAATTATATTGAATTTGTAGATTCCTTTTGGTAAGATGGCTGTTTTTACTATGTTAATCTGAGTGATTCATGAGCATGTGAGATCTTGTCATCTTCTGATATCTGCTTAATTTTCTTTCTTCAGAGATTTGAAGATTTTTTTTGTACAAGTCTTTCATTTGCTTGGTTAGAGTTACACAAAGATATTTTATGATTTTGTGGCTACTGTGAAGGGTTTTGTGTCCCTAATTTCTTTCTCAGCCTGTTTGTCTTATGTATAAAAGATGTCTGCTGATTTTCAAGTTGATTTGGTATCCAGAAACTTTCTAAAGGTATTCTGTTAAAGATTTCCTTGGTAGAATTTTTGGAGTAACTTATGTATACTATCATATCATCTGCAAATAGTAATACTTTAACTTCTTCCTTTCCAGTTGATATCCCTATGATCCCCACTAGCTGTCTTATTGCTATAGCTAGGACTTCAGATACCATGTTGAAGAACTACAGAAGGAATGGAGAGCATTATTTTGTTCCTGACTTCAGTGGTATTGACATAAGATTCTTTCTCTTTAGTTTGATAGCAGCTATAAGCTTGCTCTATATTCCCTTTATTTTGTTTAGGTATGTGACTTGTATCCCAGATCTCTCCAATAATTATTATATATATATTTTTAATATTTTTTCTTTTTGAGACAGGGTTTCTCTGTGTAGCCTTGGCTGTCCTGGACTTGCTTTGTAGACTGGGATGGCCTCAAACTCACAGCAATCTGCCTGCCTCTGTCTCCCAAGTGCTGGGACTAAGGTATGCACCAGTACGCCTGGCCCTCTCCTAAATTTTTAACATGAATGGGTGTGTTAGTTTGTCAAATACTTTTTCAGCATCTAAGAAGATGATCATGTGTTTGTTTGTTTTTCAGTTTGTTTATATGGTGGTTACATTGTTGGATTTTTATATATTACCATCTCTACATGTCTGAGATGAAGCCTACTTGGTTGTGGTGGATGTTAGTTTTGAGTATTTTTGGATTTAGTTTGCCAGGGTTTTATTGAGTATTTTTGAATCATTGTTCATAAGAGAAATTGGTCTGAAATTCTCTTTGTTTGTTGTGTCTTAGTGTGATTTAGCTATCAAGGTTACTATGGCCTCATCAAATGAGTTTGGCAATGTTCTATCTGTTTCTGATTTGTGGAATAGTTTGAACAGAACTGGTATTAGCTCTTCATGGAAAGTCTAAATTCTTCTGTTGCTGGGCTCTTTTCATTAGGAGACTTTGAATGACTACTCCTATTTCCTCAGAAGATATAGGAATGTTTAATTTGTTTACCTGATCTTGACTTAATTTTTATGTTGTAAAAAAATATTGTGAAATTGACAAAACTCTCTCTATACATATCCAATAAAGTTTACTACAAAATTCTTTTAACAGGCTTAATTGAACTAGAAAAAGAAAGACAAAAATTAGATTGGAAACACAAAAGGCTGTTGATTGTTTAAGCAACCTTAAGAAGAAAAAAACTTCAAATATTGACAGCAAACTATATTTCAGAACCATAATGATATAGACAGCAAGGCACCAGTACAAAAGCAGGGTCTGTATGGCAGGGTACAAAATAGAAACCCTATAAAAGCATATAAAACCATATAAAAGCAAAGAAACAAAGTGCATTGGAAAACAGCCAGTGTTTTCAAACAATGGTGTTGGTAAAACTGAGTATTCATATTCAGATGAATTAATTTAGATGAATATCTCTCTCCCTGAAGGAAAAACAGTTCAAAAACTGGATTAAATATTATAATTTAAAATTGGAAACAGTGAAACTGGGAAGGACAATAGAGAGAAAACTGTTCAGAGCATAAGTATAAGGGATATATTTCTGAGTAGAATCCCAACAGCACAAAAAAATCCCCATAACTGACAAATAAAATTACATGAAAATAGACCTACTGTATGACTAGAAAATACCACTGTTGATGCCAGGCACAGGACAGTGTTCTGTCACAACCAGTTGTAAATTCATTTTTATCCTCCTCTTGTTGCAATGACGAAATGTGTACATCCACATCCTAGATGTCCATCAACAGATGAAAGTGAAAGATGGCACCTTTGTACCAAGGAATTTTGTTTAGCTATGAATAAAACCTAATTATTAAATAATTCAGATAGATGAATATAGAATATACTATATTCAGCCAGCTAATCTAGCTTGGAAGACATATATTTGATATACTCTCTCATATGTCGATTCTGGCCTCTGACTGTTAAATATCTACCTCATAGTAACTGTGGGTAGATAGAAGAAAAGGATACACAGGACTTTAAAAAGGCTTTAAAGGTGAAGAGTACAGAGGGAATTAGAATAAAATGTAAAGGGAATCTGGGTAAAATTGAGTGGTTGAAATTAAGGAAAGGATAAAATAAAAATAAAATATGGAAATGATCATGTGGTTTTTATTATTTCAGTTTGTTTATAAATTTATAAGTTGGATTACATTGATGATTTTCTATAGGTTGAACATTATCTTTATGCCTGGGTGAAACCTACTAGGCCATGATGAGTGATATCTTTGATGTGTTTGTGGATTCTGTTTGCAAGTATTTTATTGAGTATTTTTTGCATCAATGTTCATAAGAGAAATTGGTCTGATAATCTCTTTTTTGTGGGTCTTTGTGTGGTTTAGGTATCAAGGTGACTGTGGCCTCATAGAATGAATTTTGTAATGCTCCTTCAATTTCTATTTTGTTGAGTCCTTTGAATAGTATTGGTATTAGCTCTTCATGGAAGGTCAGGTAGAATTCTAAGCTGAAAACATCTGACCCTGGGCTTTTTTTCATTGGGGAATTTCTGATGACTGCTTCTATTTCCACAAGAGAAATAGGACTGTTTAATTTGTTTACCTGATATTGATTCAACTTTGGTAAGAGGAATATATCAAGAAAATTATTCATTTCATTTATATTTTGTGGCCTATAGGACTTTGAAATAAGACCTAATGATTCTTTGGATTTCCTTAGTGTGTGTTATTATTTCTTCCTTTCCCTTTCTGATTTGGTTGATTTGAGTAATGTCTCTCTGCCTTTTAGTTAGTTGGCTAAGGGTTTGTCTTTTTTGTTGATTTATGGTCATCTCTTTAAATGCTGAAAAAGTATTTGACAAAATTCAACACCCATTCATGTTTAAAGTGTTTGAGCAATCAAGCACACAAGACAAATTCTTAAACATAGTAAAGACTATATACAGAGAGTTGATAGCCAACATCAAATTAAATGGAAACTCAAAAAATTCCAATAAAATCAGAACTAGACAAGGCTGCCCACTATCTCCATACCTCTTCCATATAGTACTTAGATTTCTAGCTATCACTATAAGAAAACAAAAGAAAGGAAGAAGACAAATCATTGCTATTCCAACAGGATAAGACAGTATACATCAGTGACCCACAAATTCCAGTAGAGAACTCCTACAGCTAATAAACACCTTCAGCAATTTTTCTGTATATAAGATTAATTTAAAAACATCAGTAGCCATCCTATATACAAATAACAAATGGCCTGAGAAAGAAATTAGTCCAAAATAGTCACAAATAATATAATGTATCTTGATGTAACTCTCATCAAGGAAGTTAAAGACTTGTAAGGGAAAAAAAAACTTCAAGTCTCTGAAGAAATAAATTGAAGAAGTTATCAAAAGATGGAATGATCTCCCATGCTAATGGACCTGGAGGGTCACCATAATAAAAATGCTCATCTTAACAGAAGCAATCTACAGATTCAATGAAATCCGTATGAAATTACCTACACGATTCTTTACTGACCGTTAAAGATCAATTCTCAACTTCATATGGAAAGAAAATAAGCAGAATACATGAAACAATCCTGTACAATAAAAGGTGTTGCATAAAAATCTCCATCCATGATCTCAAGCTGTACTACAGAGCAACTGTATAGATTGGTTAATCAATGGAATCTATATGAAGACACAGAAATAAGCCCACACACCTATGGACACTTGATTTTGACTAAGAAGTCAAATCCACACAATGGAAAAAAAATACTAGTCTAACTAGATATCTACATGTAGAAAAATGCCAATAGATCCATACATATCACACAGCATAAAACTCAAGTCAAAGTGTATTAAAAACCTCAACATAACAAGACCAATAAATCTGTTAGAAGAAAAAGTTGATCTAGATGAGCCTTGAGCTTATTGGCACAGGAGACAACTTCCTGAACAGAACAGCAGTAGCTCAAGCTGTAAGGTCAACAATTATTAAGAGGTTAAGAGTACTGGCTGCTCTTTCAAAGGTCCCAATTTCAATTCCCAGCAACCACTTTGTGGCTCAGAAACATGTATAATAAAATGTGGTGTGTTCTAGTGGCATACAGGAAGAATATTGTAACAATAATAAATAAATCTAAAAGGCTTCTATAAGGAAAAGGATACTGTCAACAGAACAAGAAGGCAGCCTCCATACTGGAAAAAGGTCTTCATCAACCCTACATCTGACAAAGGGCCAATATCAAAAATATATAAAGAACTCAAGACATTAAATACCACAAACCAAATAATTCATTTAAACATGGAGTACAGAGCTAAACAGAGAATTCTCAAAAGAGGAATACTGAATAACAAGGAAACACTTAGAGAAATGCTCATTTCTTTTGTTATCAGGGAAATGCAAATCAAAATGACTCTGAGATTTCATCTTACACCTGTCAGAATGACAAAGTTAAAAAATTCAAGTGCCAGCCCATGTTGGTGAGGATGTGGAGAAAGGGGAGTGCTGGTGGGAGGGTAAAATTGTAGAACCACTTTGGAAATCAATCTACCTCTTTCTCAGAGAATTTGGAAATACTGTTTTTGCAAGATGCAGCTATACCACTCCTAGACATATATCCAAAAAATGTCCTACCATACAACAAGGACATTTGTTCAACCATGTTCATAGCAGCCAGAATCTGGAAACTACCTAGATGCCTGTGAACTGAAAAATGGATAAAGAAACTTTGGTACATTTACACAAAGTAATATACTCGGCTATTAAAAACAAAGAAATCTTGAAATTTGCAGGCAAATGAATGGAACTAGAAAGGTCACCTTGAATGAGGTAACCCTGACCCAGAAAAATATGTATGGTATATACTCATATATAAGCTGATATTAGCCTAAGATAGATGTCCTCTGAGAGACTCCACCCAGCAGGGGAAAGAAACAGTTGGTGAGATTTGAAGCCAGAGTCTGGGTGGAGTTTTGAGAGTGGTATGGAAAAGTGAGTGGATGGATGGATGCACAGAGTGCAGGAGTCCCGCAAGGAGACCATCAAGGCTAGCAGATCTGAATCTTGGGGAGCCTGCCCAAACTGTTGCACCAATCGAAGACAACACATGCAGTGAACCTACACCCCCTGTTCAGTTATAGTAAATGGACAGTTCATTTTCCAAGGTTGTGTGGGTATCAGTGACTTCCTCTGACAAGATATCACTTCCTCTTAGTGAAGAGGATAGGGGGGCACAGAGAGGAAGGGAAAGCAGGATATGAGAATGAGGCCTGATAGGATGTGGTTGTATAGTGGTGGAGGAGGCCCCTTCTGTAAGATGTTTTGGGGAGGGGAATAGGGAGGAAGAACGAGCTCAGGTGGGAATGGGAAGATACAAGCAAACTCAGGATGTAATATGAATAAATTATAGTAAATTAAAAAACATGATTAGGCCTATCACAACAATATCTCAGTCTCTGGTAAGAACTTCTGTCTTGTTCATTTTTCTATTGCTGTGAAGAGACACCATAACCATGACAACTCTTAAAAACTAGAGCTTTTCTGTGGTGGCTTTAACAATTAATAATATATGTCTTAAACCTTTATGGAAACATTACCTTGTAAGATAACTAATAAAAAGACAAAATGAGCAAACAAGTAATAAAAGAATACTTCAAAGTATTTCTTAAATCTTCCCCTGAATAGACAGATAATTAGGTAGGTAGGCATCCTGATGTGATTGTCTTCTATTCTGGTGGAAAGTTCTGCATGGCATTTGGTACATAAAATGCTGTCCCCAGACATGCAGTTATGGTATACTAACTATTGCCACAGCATTGTGCAGTGGTCCTTCATGATGGGTGGATAGCACTTGAGAGCCTCTCCTCTGGCTTTCAGATGGCTGAGCTGAATGGGTCTAAAGTATCCTCTGCACTGGATGTTCAAGATGTCTTTCTCACATGGTGAGGAAGCATGGTTACCTCCTTTTAGTTCACCCTGTACTATTGACGAAGGACCAACCCACAAGTAACTCAGCTGGAATTCTTGTTTCAGAACTGCCTGCATAGCACGTGGTGTCCTTAAAGGCTTTATACCAGAAAGATATCTTTTAACTAACTTGATTGTGCAAAAATTTCCAAAGTATATTCAGTCCCAGTATATAGATATAGATTCAATTCTTACTGGAAACCTGTTAGAAATAATTGGGTCATATTTAAATATTACCCATCACTTCTTGTAGAAAAATTCCACTGTCATAGAAACAAATTTGATATTTAGGGAATTGTAACACATTCTCTGAAGCAGTATACTTTTCTTCATATTTCATCTGTTAAGTTAAAGATCATTATAGTATAAAATTATGAAACTAGTTCTTAGTTTTCTAACAAATGATATTTCTTTGAGTTCTGTAGTATTTAATACTTAATCAAAGCTCCGTACACTTAGAAATTGCTCATATTGGCTGTATGTGTATAAGATATTCTCCATATTTATTCTTTATCATAAGGGGGAAAGCCTTCATCAAAATAACATCATCAATTTCCATAATGTTCAAGTGAGATAGTGCATGAAGAAAAGATTGTTATTTTGTAATTACAAACACAATATGGATATTCTAATGGCTTATATTCCTGTAGGCACATAAAACCTTCATAACAGTTATAACTCAATTCATGTAAATAAGTTGAGATACCTGCTGTTGCATTTTTTCAATGTTTTTCTGTAATATAGACCTTGATATATTTTCCGATTAATTATATATGTAATCAATATGCATTCTACAGGAAGCAACATATGTGATCATTCATTTCTCAAATTGATTAATGTAAAGAAAAATTATTTGATTACCAATATGCATATGATTTATTTAAAAGTCTATCACTATATAAGGCAACTTTGAGAAAAATTTCTCATTGGAATACATAGATCATGCTTATTTAATTTCATGTCCAGATTACTCAATATTTTTGTGACCCAGAATAGAATTAAACTATATATTTATTCCATAATATCCAAGGTTCATGCATTTTTTAGGTAGGTTTCCAAAAAACATATTCATCACAGCACACTGTGTTCCTTAGAGAGATAACGCAGACAAACGGGCTTGCTTAAACCTTTTGTAGTATTTGATTGTCCCTTTGACATAAACATACCTGAAGATCAACCCAAGAAGTAACAACACTGAAATTCCTCAGTAATACAATGTTGGTATCAACACCTTAATTATCTTGTCAGTGGTGTAAAGAAATCTACAGCTGGCCTATCCTGACTATCACTACCTATTTTATGTAATATTTTGACCAACTTTAATAACAATCATGATTTCCCCTTTGCCCACATGAATAGATGTTCATTTGGACTTTGGGCCCCTGATACTAGATGCTGCATCTCTCTGAGCCCTGGGATCACTCTAACATTTTACATGATCATCCCTGTACATTTCTTTCTGAGTACTAAGCTCCATCTAACCTCTTATGTCATTGTACTACTTTTTGCCCAATTCTTCACTTCAAATACATCCTCGAATTTCAATTTAGCAAGTTTTAAAATTTTGCTTTAAAATATTTATTGTATTATTGGTCAGGTGATACTCTGAATTAGAATAATTGATGAACAAATCCGCAGTCTAGAATAAAATCTCAGCCAACAAGTTTCAAATGCTCTATTGGAAAGTTAGTATGAGGAATTGATAAAATTGTTTTAGCCTATGAAGTGACCTTGCTTAGAGGATTGGTACATAGAAACATAGTAATTTTTTTTTATCCTAAGTAGTCAAGGGAGTTGAATACATAATTTGTATTTTTTTCTTACTGCCTATACAACTTTCCTAAAGAATTTGAAGATAATTTTATCAAGTTAAACTTTGAATATACAGATATTTACTTCATGCTTTTAAAGGGAATTTTTCACTTTCTACAAATTGCTGGGTTTGTGGTTTATGATTTGTGATAGAGCTTATAGTTAAAATATTAAAGTTTGGGCACAGATTTTTAAATTATTTTATCCTACTATCCTATTTATATTTCCAAGGCTTCCATTTAATACTAGTATATCCCTTAATTGCCGTGACCACTTGGTTTGAAATACTTGTGAGTATAACACCTATGCTATGCATAACTTGTCTCTGATACGCTTTGCCTTAGAACAGATTGTGCTTTCCTGCTTGATTTTTTGTACTTTGAGTTACTTTATGTGATAACTTAGACATGAATATTGATACTCATAAAAAGTATGGTTTTCTTTTTGTTGTTGTTATAGTTGTCTTATGAGTATTGGAATTTTATAAGTTAAAACTAGGAAAAAGTATTTGGAAAGTATAAGAAAAAAAAAGATCGTACAAGCCAAAATTAAACTGTAAAGCTTGCTTTCCTTCTGACAGGAAACAGTTCATTTTCTTTGTTCAATTGACCTAGCCTACAGAGAGTCAATTCTCCTTATCAATGGCCAAGAGCTACAGTTTTCTCCAGATAGTGGAGGGGGAACTATACAGTCATGTTGGGGATGTACTTCTCTGTCCTTCACTCCCCTAGTTTTGCTCTTATTTTCCTCTTTTCTTTGGCTACTCAACCTCTGGATTAGTTGTAAAAGTTTTGATTCCCTGCTGCCTGCTTTTCTCTGTTCCCTGACTAAATTTAAAATCATAAGGTAGAAATATGTTTATTCTTTGTCCTTTGTTTCCTAACAGTTAACTTCTTCAGGTTCTATTTATTTATTTATTTATTTTGGTTTTTTAAGACAGGGTTTCTCTATGTAGCCTTGACTCTCCTGAACTCGTACTGTAGACCAGGCTGGCCTCAAATTCACAGTGATCTGCCTGCCTCTGCCTCCAGAGTGCTGAGATTAAAGGTGTGTGCCACCACGCCCGGCATAACTTCTGTATTTTGTCTCTTTTGTTCTTTCAAACATACCCTCTATCACCATATTTGTAACTTTATTCCTCAGGAAGTTTGTTTTGTTAGGAGCTACTCAGCAAAACCAGAAGCAAAGTTTGTAGAAAATGTTTGAAATGCAGATATAGGTCTATTATCTTCAATTAATATCTATCATTAAAGCTTATTTTTAATTATACTTAATATATTTTCTCATTATTCAATTCTCTCACAGTCTAGTGATAGACTTGAAGAGATTATTTCAACAAAATTCCCTTTATAAATAAATTTCAGAACATTAATTAAATGATAGTATTTATAATTATATTTTAAATAATTTGTGATCAGTAGTTTAATATGATCTATCAAATATAGAAAAATTAGAATTCTTCAAAGTGTTACTTTAACTAAAGGAGTACAGGATTTGAGTACTTCTGTGGTACCATTTATATTGCCTTCAATACCAAAAATTATGCTTTAAAATAACTTAAAATATCAATGAATAGACCAGAAAATATAGAAAGAAGTAAAAGAATACCTTTTTAAATAAACTACTTATTGATAATCATAAAAATGGATTTACTAATATGAGTCTATCAAATTTTAATAAAAAATTAGATTAACTTATATCTTATGAGATATTTTTTTTGCCTTTTTTTAGTAAAAATGACACTTGATATAGGAAAGATTTATATTTATACTCTGCTTGCAAACAACAAAACAGAACACTTTAATTCTAAACTTAAATATTGAAGATTACAGATATGCTACTTCTTTTCCAAAATAATAAAGTCTTTGCATAAACTGAACATACTCTGGTAAGTCAATATGACAGATAAATTGAATTCATGCCCAAACTAATAAATTGCTCACATTTAGCCGGCATGCATGTACAGTTCCATTCCTCTTGATACATAATCAGTACAAATATAGGCTATTACAATAAAAAGCATAAGTTATCTAGAAAACAATTACTTATTTATACCAGGATTATTTATATGAAAAATATTCTGTGCGCTTGGAATACACCAATCTATTTTTATATACAGAAATCCTATTTGTTTTGCTTTTCACTTTTAATCTTATATTTCTTCTACTTCTTAATTTAAATCAAGTTTCAGTCTCAAAAATTATTTTGTGTCATATATTATGTTATTTACTATTCTAGAGATATAAAATGGAATAATCATTTCTTGTATTGGCAAACATTACATAAAGCCATAGAAATAGCAATGCAAAAGATAACCATCAACAGTATTTTTTTCTGTTTATTGCTATGGTCTCTGGAAAGCTATATGTATAACCATATGCTAATTGGATGTAAAAAATTTTTTACAGTGGTAAAGTGTGTATGTGAGTTGTTTTCATGTACATAGAAGTAGAGACCAGCTGGAGAAATTTGTGATTAATTTGTTTGCAATAAGCACATATGATACTTAATTAACTTTGGTATAACAAATTTCCAAGGTTATATATTACTAATACATGGTTTTCAGTCCTTATATACAGCTATTAAAATTCATATTTTCTTGAACATTTTGTAAGGAATTTTACATATTTGTAAAACATTTAAGCCTGGGAAAGAACAAAAATTAACCATTCAGTTTTTAAATATGGTATGAAATATTGCTTCTAATATAAGTATGTAAGAGAATAAATGCAAAGCACCTACAGATTTTCTAGGCTTTCTAATACTATGGAAGTCATGTAATGTGACTCAGAAGAAAAAAAACTTGCTCTTTATCTTCTAGTAGGTTTCTCAAGTAAGTAGACATGATGTTCTCTTATGTACCCTAAGCTCTCTTTCGTAGATAAAAAGAATCTATGTTTACTGAGGTAATCCAAATTCAAGATACATAAGGTATTACTACTCTCAATTAAAGAAAAGAATAATTTGTTTATATCTTGCCTGATCTGGGTATAGAGCATGTGACCAGAAGCAAGTCAGCTGGGTATATAAATCTTCAAAAACTAGCCTGACATCCCACTTCTAAATAATCCAGAAGGGTTTATGAGCTTCCACCACAGGGCTACCAGTTGTAACCAAACATATTATTAAAGAAGCCTATGGGAGACAGTCTGTATTTGGATAACAAAAGAATGTAGATTAAATAGTTTGATATTATTATACCAGTGTTAATAAGACTAGATTCCTACATATTTTATAGCAACACATATGGAACAAAAACTAGATTTTGAAAGATGAGTAGTATAAACATTAGAGGTTATAAATTGAAGGAAATTTTGATCCTTGAGCAAAAACGGGGACAACTCCAAGACAGACAAGTGACTCAGTAAGTTACAGAAAGAAAAGGAGAATGTTTTGACATCAGGATATCAACAATGGAAGGACAGAATACTAAGGATTAGGAAGAAAATCTAGAGATCTATAAATAGAGAGTGCAAGTATTTGGCTACACACTGATCAGCGTAAGTATAGGATAATCTATAATGAACCTAAAATTTGGTACACTAAGCAATTACTGGATTCATTAAAGTGACTATAAGCAGAGTGTAGAAATATGATTCACAAAGTAGTGGGGAATATTTATACTGTACTAAGGGTTGTGCAATAATCATTGGACAGAAAATAAACAGATAAAAATGATCTAGATGAAAAAGGCTGGCTGTTATAAGCAAGCATACTCCATGCTGGAGATTTCAACTTAACAGGTATCCTCTCTCATTCAAGCAAGTTCCTATGGTCTCCATCTTGATTTATATAAACTAAACTCATTCCACATTGGTTTACTTTGTTTCTTGTATAAATATCAGCTAATTGAAAGTATCAAGCTAAGTGACCAAAAGTGGAGGGAGGGGACAAAATGAAATTCTTTCTAAATAAAGTCAGAAAAAGAAAGCAATTTATTTGGAGAAGCATAAAGGACATCAAATGAAATGTTCTTCAGCAGCTTTGTGAGACATCATGAGGAACTATCAGCACATCTAGGATGATGAAATTGTACTTCCAGACAGTTCATTAATAAGAAAAATACAAGTTTTATTTCATTCAAAACCTACAGATGAAGATATTTGGCATTACACAAAAAACTTTTTTTCTCAAAAACAGTTACCATGGGTATTCTTTATTTGGACAATAACATATTTGCAGGTATAATTTATTTGAATGTTAGGGAAGCCAAAGTCACTAAATCTAAAGAATAGAGTCATCTGAGCAAGATCAACGCAATGATCAAGACCAGCGGAGAAGGTAAGGTAGATGGGAAAAATCCCAGGAAAAAAATCCCAGAAAGCCCCACCTCTAGATAAAAAAAAAAAGCAAGTAATTAATACCTGCTGTGAGAGGGTGAATTTCTCCTTCTCTCTCTCTTCTAAAATACAAACAAAAGTTCAAGACCTATTTTAAAATTACTAATATCCTCTAACTTTCTGTGACTGTATGTTTTTTAAAAATTAAACACCAAGCTCAATGTAATTAGTAGGTAGCTAATTATCAACTCAATCCTTGGCTTGGTGAATAGCCAACCTCACAAAATTTAATAAATCTTTTATTCAAAAATAAATATTTTAAATGGTGCTTACATGGTTTGAAATATTAGAATGCATTATATTGAAAAATTATTTTTAATAACTAACATTGTCATAAACATAAAATTAGGATTGTGAGAAGGTGATAGACATCTCAGCATTAACATTTTCCACATGAAGCATTAACCTGAGTTTAATCCCACGATACATGATGGAAAAAAGGTCTCATTCCTGAAACTTGTCCCATGATCTCTCTACATACACTTTTTGGATATGCATGTTCATACACACATGTACATACAAGTGCACAAAATAAAATTAGTGCTTCTAAAATTACTTTAATACATTCCCATGTTATCAGAAAATACTGTTTCCAAATTATTAAAGATCTGTGATAAAGTTGCTTGTTGACAGATGAATCTGACAATTCATATGTATGAGTTTTGAGTGTAATCAAAAGAAGAACTTTATAGTGTAAACCCCAAATTTTAATCTTGATTTTCCCAGATCATACAAGCTATATTTAAACTAACCATGACCAAAGGTGGAGAATGGTATGCAATAAACAGAATCACTTCCAAGAATTAACAGAGAGAGGGAAAGGGCATGTAAGCACACAGGGCTTTGGCAAGAAATAAAAAACAATCAAACGTGGTTTTGTGAAGAAAAAAAGTATACAATTAATGTTTTCATTTAAATGCCAAACCGAAAATCTTTACGGTAAGCTGCCTTTTTTAGAAATGGCAAATCAGTTATCAGTCAGAATCGAAAGTCCTAGTAGACAAGACAACATTCCTCTATGCTCTAGTTTATTGGTTTTTATTTATTTAAAATTTCTGCAGTTTGTTTTATTTTAAGTAATTTTAAAATGCTTTATTTTAAGAAATAACTAGCATTAAGTTTAATTTTGACATTTACTTCACTGAAACTTCTTATTTTTTTTAACTTATTCCTATTTTTCTTCTCTGCTTTCAAATTACTATTACCCTACTCTTTCTTTCCTTCACTCCTCTTGCTCTCCTTTGATGGTATCCTTTCTAGTTTCACAGCCTATATGAGAGCCTCAACTTAGAGAGTTTGTCTTTCTGACTCTAAATTACATTCCTTAAAATACTACTGTTTCAGAGCCAAACACCTTTCATGATTTCACCACTCTAAACCTAGCACTGTACATTCTTCTTAGCTTTACTTTTTATTTTTATTAGAATTCCATTCATGAATACTGTCTTTATGATCTGTCCTTCATTCTCTCCCTCCAAATCTTAAAGAGCTTGCCTGATTCCCTCTTTTATCCCTGACGGTTTCTTTAATTAAAGGGATCACATTCAAAGAGCTAGGTCTGTGTGACCTTGCTGCGGTATAGACACACTCTTAGAACGCACCTTAGTCTATGACTGGAGTACAGATATGCTTTTGGTACACACCTTTAGTCCCTACTAATGAGATCTATTTGAGGGGAAGACAAAGTGACAAATCAGAGAAAGATCTGACAGAGTCAAAGATAAGAAATGCCAAACTCTCAGTAGAACAGGAAGGAAGGATAAGCTACTTATAGCCAGTGCAGGGAGAGTGAGAGAGATATAACTTTTATGCAGTTCAGTTAAGTACAGTTGAATTTGGCTGAGTCCTGCAGTTCCATTCATTTCACCCAGTAAGGGCAGTTCAGTTCATGGAGGTCAGAAGCAGCTTTTCTAAGCAGAGCAATTCAGTCAGAAGCAGAGAGAAACTATTTTGAATCAGTCTGCTTGGAGAGGAGTTTGAGCCAGGACATCTGAGTTGAGCCAGCCAGCCAGTTCAGAAAGAGATAGAAAAGGTGAACTTATTCTGGAGTAGTCTGAGTTGCTGAAAACATTCTAGGCCAAGACTAGATTGTAGTGGGCTAGAACCTTCTAGTATTAGGACTAGGGATGGCTAGAACAGAGAAAGAGACTGTGGGCTCAGCCTAAGCTTTGTATTAGTAAAGCTAGGGTACATGTCTCATCTCATCCCCTCTTCTGGGGGAAATAGGAACAACATTTACACATAAAATAATACTAATCTCATTTTCTCCTCCTTCCATTCCTTCCAGTTCCCCCCATGTCTCCTATCAGGGCCAGTGCTTTTCTGTTTCTCTTCAGGAAAAAATAATGAGACTCCCCAGGCATAAAACAGAACTTGGCTTAACAAGATACCGTAAGACTAGGCACACACTCTAATATCAAAGCTGAACAAGGCAGTGCAACAGGTACATGCAAAAGAGTCAGAGATGCCCCACCCCCATCTCTATCACTCCGAGTGCCAGGAGAGCTCCAAGCTATACAACAATAACATACATGCAGAATGCTTAGCTCAGACCCTTGTAGGCTCCATGACAGCCAGTTCAGTCTCTGTGAACCCTTATGAGCCCTGTTAGTTGGGTATGAGGGCTGTGTTTTCATATGGTGTCCCCAACCCCTCCAGCTTCTACAATCCTTCCTCTGTCTGAGGAAGGTATTTCTGGGCTCCACCTAATAATTTGTTGTCGGTGTTTGCATCTACTCCCATCAGTTACAGGATGAAACTTCTCTGAGCACAATTGGGCTAGGCACATTTTATGAGTAGACCAAAATATCATTAAAAACCATTTTATTTTTATTTTTTGCCAGTCATATTTGGTTCTATCCTAGGACTTTGACTATGCAGCCTCCAGTTCCTGTTCACCCAGGTGGTGTGAGGTATGGAACCATTCTCATGGTGTGGGCTTCTAGTTAGACAAGTCATTGCTTAAAACTACTGCAAGTTTTAGACCACCATTGCACCAGTATATCTTGCAGTCAGGACAGAATGTTGTCCAAGATTTTTTGACTGGATTGGTGTCTGATCACTAACTCAAGAAGTGTTTCCTGGTTAAAGAAGATGGATGGCTCAGGCTCTTTAGCTCCCATTACAAGAAGTCCATGCTAGCATCACCCTTTTAAATTCTGAGAAGCTTTCACTGCACTAATTTTCCACATCATCCAGTATCTTCCAGTACTTTCTCTTTTTGTTCTTTTCTCCACTGATCTCACCTCTTCCCATACCCACCTGCCTTCAGTTCATCAACAAAAAACTATTATATATTTCCTTCCAAAAAACTATTATATATATATATATATATATATATATATATATATTAATGCATTTGATAGGCTGCCATTTTGTCCAGTGCCAATGATATAGCTCAATGGTAAAAAAGTGTTCTCCATAAAATCATAGAGAAAAAAAAGGCAAAAGTAAATCAAGAGAGACTCATTGCAGTACAATAAAACTATAGAACAAAACAAGAATAAGACAGAAACTCCTCATTATAGATTATTGTTTTAAAAATACAATATATGGGACCAGAAACCTGCTCAACAGATAATGCTAATAACTTATAAAGATGGTCCATCAGAATAACAACTGATTATACCTCAGAAACTTTTAAACCTGAAAAGCCTGGACAGATGTAGTACAAATTCTGCAATGTTAGCACTGTTATCTAGAGTGTGTATTAATGAAACTATCTGTTTATATTAAATAAAAATAAAATCTTTTCATAGCAAAACTTGAAAAGAACAATTAATGATTACTGAACTAGCTAAATAAACATACTAGAAAAAATTCTACAGTATGAAGTAAATTATAAACACAGCCAAGAAATCACAAGGAATAAACAAACAATTCCACTACCATTGATCAATACATATTTATATATCTGAAACACAGAATCTAAAAAGTGATAGGAATTTAGCCACATCTTTCAATAATAACTCTGAATATTAGTGGTCTCCATTCTTTTACAAGAAAAAAACACAAAAAGGACAGACAAGCATACCAGTTTAGAAAAAATAGCTTAGGGAAGAGAAAGAGAAGGCATCAGGAGGATGCCATGAGGAGGTTGCCATGAGGACAGAGAGATACAGCTGAAGGCCAAGAAAAGACTAAGATAACAGGTAAAATGGTACATTGCTGTGAAATACTCAGACTACCATAACTCAGTTAGAACAAATGAATATCTGTCTACTTATAGAGCTTTTAAGCTTATCAAATAAATCTAATAGTATCTGTGTAAATTATGTGGGAGCAAGAGAGGGTACTAGAAAATGCTACAAATAAGTAAACAAGTGGGGGGCAAGGGGAACAGGTGTATCATATTTTAGCATTATTATTAATATCAGAATTAGAAAAGCCAACATTTTGGAAGTACATTAGTCAATTAGACAACAAAGTCAACAGTGCTGAGTCCCAAGCCACAGCCTCACAGATGAAGGACACAAATGTGTGTGTTGAAAAGGAATCTGTGGACAGTTGGTCTACTGAGCCCCTGTCTCTGTCAAGAGCTCACACTAGCCACTTTGGAGACAGAAATGGGTCTATGAAGTAGGAATGTGCCCATTATTTTTCTCTGAGAAAGACTATTCCTGAGGTTTAGAGATGTTTTCTTCTTCATTCTCAAAGATAAAACAGGAGTATATGAAGACAAAGTTGAAGAAAATCTTAGTGAAGATTAGAAAAACTAAATATGAGAGAGAAGTTGAATTATGTATCCCATCTATCCTATCAATTTGGTATCTGTATCATAGTATCTTTTTATTTTAATGGTTGATACTATGAATTAATTAAGTGAAATTACTTTAAAACATTAAAATGGATTATGTTTGGCATTACATGCCTCCTAAAAAGTCCTGAGAGGATCATTGTTTTTTCCTGCCACTGAAAGTAAGAGCAGTGGCAGGCTCCCCGACAGTAACTTTACTCTTATTGAAAGATGATAGATGATAGATACATAGATAATAGATAGATAGATAGATGTTAGATTAGACAGACAGTCAGACACACAATTCTTACCCAGAGTCCTGGAGTATTACTCACCTTGTCAGTAACTCAATGATAGCTCCAGAGTACTCTTAAAACTGTCAGTGGCCTATCCACAGTAACAGAGTACTTTGTCCACCTCTTAATGACTCATTCATAGCCCTGTCATAAACTTACCCACAGGACTAGAATATTCATCAATCTGTCAATGCTAATCCTTTTAAACTTTGCATTAGTCTATTGTCTGGTCCTGTAAAAAAAGAAGTAACAATTTTGAAGCAAATTCAATCTAATGACAGGAATCATATCTTTCAATAATAACTCTGAATGCTATAAATTCTGCAAGCAAAGACACAGACTCCTAGACTGGCTCAAGAATCAGGAATCTTCTGTTGTCTCTATTCTAGAAACTACTAGTTAAAGGACAAGAAATGTACTCTAGTCATAAGGAACCTATAAAATAAACAGTTGTTACTGTTCTAATGTCTGACAAAATAAGATTCAAACCCAAACTAGTAAGGAAAGATATGGAAGTATCTTACAGTTTTATTGCTGTGGAGAGGTAACATGACCATGGAAATTTTTATAAATGAAATTATTTTATTGAGACTTCCTTACTGTTTCAGAGGTTTAATCCATTATTGTCCTGGTGGCAAGCATGGAAGCAGGCTGGCAGACAGTGGGCTAGAGGAGGAGCTAAGAGTTTTATATCATGATCTTCAGGAAGAAAAAGAAGAAGCCTGCATGCCACACTGTATCTAGCTTGAGCATGAAAGACCTCAAAGCCCATCCTCACAGTGACACATTTCCTACAAAAAGTACATTCCTACTTTAACATGGCCATGTCTCTTAATAGTGCCACTCTCTGTAGGGCAAGCATTCAAGTACATGAATTTATGGGGTGGGGCACTCCTATTTAAATCACCACAGATATTCACCTCATATTGATTAAGGGGAAAACTCATAAGGAGGATATTATGTATCTAAACATACATGTCCTGAACACAGAGCACCCAATTTCATTAAAGAAAAGACACTAGATATAGGATGTCACTGATTAAGCTCAGTTCAATAGTAGTAGGGGAGCTTTACTTGTCCTGTCATTTATTGACAGGCTATCCTGACAAAACATAAATAGAGTAATATTTGAATCAAATGACATCATAGATCAAATGTACTTACAAACTCCTGCAGAATATTCTATCCCTAGAGTGCAGAAACCATGTTTTTTTTTTCAGCAACCCATGGAATAGTCTCTAAAGTAATTATCTATTAGGACTCAAAAAAATATAGGAAAATTGAAATGATTCCTTTTCTTCTATATGAACACCAGACTAAAATGACAAAAAAATATCTGATGACAACTTTCTAATCACTTTCTCCTGGTGGGGCAGCCTTACTATGCCACAAAAGAAGAAGACACATTCAGTCATTATGCAACTTGACAAGCTTGGGTGGGTTAGTCAGATTGGTGGGTTCTCCCCCTTTCTATTAGATAAAGGAGGGGAGACAGGAGAGAGGGAGGGAGGGTGAAACCCAAAGGAGAGGAGGGAGGGGTCTACAATTGGGATGAAAAGTGAATAAATAAAATAACTTTATTTTTAAAATATAAAATATTAAAGGACAAACAAGAGAAGTTTCTGACCTTCTATATTTCTCTATTTTCATACTCTCTATTGTAGTATAAAATATCATCATCTCCCAACCTCAAAAACCTCATTACTAGTCTCCATAGCTTCAGATTGGCTTCTAACTGAACAGAAGTAGGTTGATATTTACTTACTTTTTATGTGGCTAAATTTGGCATGTGATTTTTTTAAATTTACAACTTCTTTTTTAATGCTTTTATTTTATTACACATGTATAAAACAAATTACATACAGCAGGAAGAACCATGTGACAATCATGAGAATAGTGAGGTCTATACATGTTATATTCATATTGAACTGGTCACCTGCATTCACCCCTTTTGAAGTAAGTGTCTTTCCTGTCTTGCTGGGTCTAGATTTCCAAATGAGATTCAATATCTTATCTCAACTCTAATAGCTTAACTTCTTTATCTTGATCTAAAACGATCTTGTCCCCTAACCAGCTAAACTTGGTTATAGAACTGTATTATCTTGTCTTCAATGCCCCTCAGAGACTTGAGAAGAAATAAAACTTAAATTTCTGAGTGAACCAGCAGTGTGGGTTAACAGGTTCCAAATGTACAAAATTACTTAAGACAGTTTACTGCCTGAACAGTCACTCAATACACTTTATAACGTTGGAGCCTCATATTCAGCTTTCTGGCCTAATATCTCTGCCAGACTTGTTCACAAGGCAGGAACTATTTTTTTCTTTCTTGTTTATTTATTTATTTATTTATTTATTTATTTATTTATTTGTATTTTAAAATATATTTTATTAATTTATTCAATGTACATCTAAATTGTTGTCCCATCCTTTCTATCCTCCCATTCCTCTCTCCCTCCCATTTCCCTCTTACTCTCCTCCCCTATAACTGTGATGGAGGGGGACCTTCTCCCCTTTTATGTGCTTATAGGGCATCAAGTCTCTTCTTGGTAGCCTGCTATCCTTCCTCTGAATGCTGCCAGGCCTCCCCATCCTGGGTATGTGGTCAAATATGGGGCACCAGAGTTTGTGTGAAAGTCATTCCTCACTCTTCACTCAACTGTGGAGAATGTCCTGTCCATTGGCTAGATCTGGGTAGGGATTTAAAGTTTACTGCGTGTATTGCCCTTGG